>NC_052633.1:20385062-21585062 GCF_016161935.1 Mauremys reevesii
TCTCGCTCCTCTCCGCCCAGCCACCTGCTCTCGCTCCTCTCATAGCCACCCTCTCTCGCTCCTCTCCGCCAGCCACCCTGCTCTCTTCCTCTCGCCAGCCACTCCGCTATCGCTCCTCTCCGCCCAGCCACGCTCTCCGCTCCTCTCCGCCAGCCACCCGCTCTCCGCTCTCTCCGCCAGCCACTCCGCTCTCCGCTCCTCTCCATAGCCACCCTGCTCTCCGCTCCTCTCCGCCAGCCACCTGCTCTCCGCTCCTCTCCAGCTCCCTATCTCCTCTCCATGCCAGCCTGCTATCTCCTCTGCCAATCCGCCTCTCCAATCTCTCCTCTGCCTCTCCGCTCTCATCTCCGCCTTCTCCGCTCTCCTCTCCTTGCCTGCTCCGCTCCTCCTGCCACCCTCTCTGTATCAGCCACGCTCTCCGCTCCTCAGCCTCCTATCTCTCCGCTCCTCTCCTTCCTCTCCGCTCTCCGCCCGACCACTCCTCTCCGCTCTCTCCAGCCATTATCCGCTCTCTCCGATATCCACTCTGCTCTCCGCTCCGCCTCCAGCTCCGCTCTCCATCTCTCCAGCCGTCCATCGCTCCCTCGTGCTCTCCGCTCCTCTCTCCCATAGCTCTATCGCTCCTCTCCGCCCGCCACTGCTTGTAATATCCGCTTCGTCTCTGCTCCGCTCTCCATGCCCTTCGCCCTCCGCTCTATCCGCTCCTCCCTCCGTTATCAGCCCTGCTCTCCATCTCTCCGCCAATCCTATGTCGCTCTCTCCTGCTCTCCTCCTCTCCAGCTCACGCTTAAATATGTCTCTGCTCTGTCTCCATTGCTCCTCTCTCCGCTCTCGCTCCACTCTCCGTAAATGCTCTCGCTCTATCAGCTCCCTATAATAATATCTCCGCTATAATGCTATTGATCCTCTATCGCCCCTCATCTATCACCCGTCCTCTCGCATAATATCGCTCTATCGTCCAGCCACTCCTGCTATCGCTCCTGTCCGCTCCTCTCCGTATCCGCTCCGTCTCCGGCCACGCTCTCCGATATATCGCCCTCCTGCTCTCCGCTCCTCTCAGCCCGTCAGATATCAAATATCTCCGCTATCACGCTCCTCTCCATATCATCGCTCTCCATATGCTCCTACTGCTCTTATCCACTCTCTCTCCGCTCTCTCTTCCAGCTCCTCTCCGCCTTGCTATCGCTCTCCGCCACCACCCTGCTCTCGCTCTCTCCATAGCCACCCTGCTCGCTCCTCTCCGCCAGCCACCTGCTCTCCGCTCCTGTTCTCCAGCCACCGCTCTCCGCTCCTCTCCGACAGCCCCTCCGCTCTCCACACCTCTCCGCCCAGCCACCGCTCTCGCTCCTCTCCATGTCCTGCTATCGCTCCTCTCCGCCAGCCACTCCGCTCTCCGCTCCTCTCCGCCAGCCACCCCGCTCTCCGCTCCTCTGCGCCAGCCACCCTGCTCTCCGCTCCTCTCCGCCAGCTCTCCTCTCCTCCTCTCTTAGCCACCCGCTCTCCGCTCTCTCCGCCAGCCACCCTGCTATCCGCTCCTCTCCGCCAGCCCGCTCTCCGCTCCATATCGCCCGCTCTCCGCTCCTCCGCTCAGCGCTCTCCGCTCCTCTCCGCCAGCCTCTTGCTCCTCTCCAGCTCCTCTTGCTCTTCTGCTATCCGCTCTCCATCTTATCGCTCTATCTGCTCTCTGCCACCTATCTCTCTCCTCCGCTCTCCATGTCATCAGACTCCTCTATATCGCCCATTCTCATATCTCTCTATCATCCTCTCGCTCCTCTCCTGTATCCATATATGCTCCGCCTATCCGCCGCGCTATCTGCTCCGTCAGCCACTAATATAAATATATCATGCTTCCGCTCTCATCATCTGCTATCAGGTAATGTCACCCTGCATCGCTCATAAATAGCTATCGCTCTCGCTAATATCATTGTCCGCTCATCGAATAAATATCGCCTTGCCGCTCTGTTCATATCATTGCCCTCCGCTATCGCTCCTTGGTAATAAAATCATAATGTCTGTTACATAATATGCTCATATCATGATGCAATATCGATAACGATCATTGATGCCATATCTTATCGCTAGCCATATATCTAAATATCTCTCAAATATCTCTCGCTCTCCGATCCTCTCGCGCCTCCTATCCTCCTGCTCTGCTCTGCTCCATCCGTCAGCCCTGCTATCCGCTCCTCTAGCCCTGCTATCTCTCTCCGTGGTATCTATGCTCCTCTCCGCTGAGCCACCGCTCTCCGCTAATACCTCTCCTAGCCATTTTCTATGCTCCTCGCTATCGATATGTGGCCGCAATAGCTATCCGATATGTCATGTATAAAAGCCCTTGATAAATGCTCTCCGCTCCTCTCCAATCCGCTCTCTCCGCTCTCTCCGCCCAGACCTGTCTCCGCTCCTCTCCGTAGCCACTGCTCTTTCTCGCCATATAATGCTCTCTCTCTCCATAGATCCTATCACTCCGCTTATCCTAATATCTGTCATATCGCTCCTCTCCAGCCATCCCTATCGCTCCTCTCCAGCCATGCTTGCACATATATCGGCCGCTCTCGCTCCTCTACGAATATCAGCTCAATATCGCTGTATCCATTGCTCTCAGCTCCCTCTCTATATCACCCAGCATCGCTCTCCGCTCCTCTAGCCAGCCCTTGTCTCTCTTCCGCTCATAAAAATCTCTATCGCTGCCTCTCTATCTGTCTCCTCCAATGCTAATGTCCTCTCCGCGATAAAATATGTCCTATGCTCCTCTTAATATCATTGCCATCCTCTCTGTTCAGCCAGCCATGATATCGCTCTCCATATCATATCTCCGCTCCTCTCCGCTCTCTTTATCCATCCTCTCCGCTCCTCTCCAGCCACCCTGCTATCTCCGCTCCTCTCCCCACTGCTATCCGCTCCTCTCCGCCCAGCCAACTCCTCCGCTCCTCTCCGCTCACTTGCTATCGCTCTCTCGCCAGCCTTCTATCGCTATCTCTCCTCTCCGCCAGCCACCCTGCTCTCCGCTCCTCTCCTCGCCCACTCCGCTCCTATCCGCTCCTCGCTCTCTCCCAGCCTGCTCTCCTCAGCCACTCCGCTCCTGCTCTCTCCGTCAGCCACTCCGCTCTCCGCTCCTCTCACTGCTCCGCTCCTCTCCCAATCTCTGCTCCTATCCGCTCCTCTCCATCTTGCTCTCGCTCTCTCCGTGATGCCTCTCTTGCTCCTCTCCGACTCTCCGCTCCATAATCTATGCTCCCGCTATTATCATCTGCCGCCACCTGTCCTCTCCGCCAGACTGCTTATCGCTCCTCTCCACAGCCCTCTCGCTATCCTCTCTCCTCAATATGCTCTCGCTCCTCTCCGCTTTGCTGTCTCCGCTCTCTCTCCAATATTCGCTCTTGCTCTCCTCCGCCAGCTCCTGCTCTCCGCTCCTCTCCGCCCGTCCTCTCCGCTCTCCGCCCAGCCACTCCGCTCTCTCCTCTCCGCTCACCTGCTCTCCGCCATCCTCTCCTCCAGCTGCCTATCCTCCTATCAGTAAGCTCTCCGCTCTCTCCACGCCACTCGCTATCCGCTCTCTCCGCCAGCCACCTATCTGCCATCTCTCCTGCTCTATCCGCTCCTCTCCGCCATACCCTCCTCTCCAGCTCTCCTCTCTCCACCTCTCCGCTCCTCTCCATACTCCTCTCTCCTCCTCTCCCCCACTCCGCTCTCCGCTCCTCTCCGCCAGCCACTCCTCTCCTCTCTCATACCACTCTCGCTCCTCTCCAGCCACTCGCTATCGCTCCTCTCCAGCCACCCTCTCCGCTCCTCTCCGCCACCCCGCTCTCTCCGCTCTTAGCCACCCGCTCTCGCTCCTCTCCGCCAGCCACCCGCTCTCCGCTCCTCTCGCCACCACTCTCCGCTCCTCTCCGCCCAGCCACCTGCTCTCCGCTCCTCTCCGCCCAGCCTCTCCGCTCCTCCGCCAGCCACCCGCTCTCCCTCCTCTCCGCCCAGCCACCGCTCTCCGCTCTCTCCGCCAGCCACTCCTATCCGCTCCTCTCCAGCCACCTGCTCTCTGCTATCCGCTCTCTCCTCTCCATCTTGCTAATGCTATCCCGCTCGCTCTCCACTCCGCCTATCCGCCCTGCTCTATCTATCGTGATGCGCTCTCCTCTCCAGCCTAGATCTGTCTCTCCATCTCCGCTCTCCGCTCCTCTCCGCAGCTATGCTCTCGCTGTTCTCCAGCCACTCCTTCCTATGTCTTGCGAATATCTCTATTGTCCTCTCTCCTCCGCTATCTCCTCTCCCGCAGCTCTATCGCTTCGCTCTCTGTTATCGGTCCATCCCTCTCCGCTCTCCGCTCCTCTCCATCGTCTGCTCCGCCTCCTCTCCGCTCGCTCTCCGCTCCTCTCCTCTCGCCCTGCTCTCTATCGCCCTCTCCATATCGCCCTCCGCTCTCCGCTCCTCTCCTCCGCTACCACTCCTCCTCTCTCCCCGCATCGCCTCTCCTCCAGCCACTCTCCGCTCTCTCTATCGCCAGCTCTCCGCTCTCTCTCCCAGCCACCGCTCCTCCCCAGCCACATCGCTCCTCTCCGCAGCTCTCCTCGCCAGCCCTCCGCTCTCTCCTCCTCTCCTCTCCTGCTCTCCGCTATCCTGCTCTCCGCCAGCCACCTGCTCTCCGCTCCTCTCCGCCACCACTCCCATATCCGCTCCTCTCCGCCAGCCACTCCGCTCTCTCCATATCACGCCACCGCTCCGCTCCTCTCCGCCAGCCACTCCGCTCTCCGCTCCTCTCCGCCCAGCCCCTGCTCTCGCTCCTCTCCGCCAGCCATCCTATCACCTCTCAGCCAGCCTCCTCCGCTCCTCCAGCCGGCTCTCTATATCAGCCCTCCCCTTTCTCGCTACCGCTCTCCGCTCCTCTCCGCCCAGCCACCGCTCTCCGCCTCTCGTATCATAATAATATCTCGCCATCGAATAATAAATAAATATCTCCTCTCAAATATCGCTATGTCTTGTCCTGCAAATATCGCTCATTGCATCGAATATAAATAAATCGCTCTTGTGTAAATAAAATAATTGTCAGATGCTATCGCTATCGCCATGCTATTTGCTTGAATATGTCAATAAATATCATGCTGTGTCAGATAAATATCAGAGCATCTCCTGTCAGTGTTATATAGATAAATATATATCTATCCGCTCCTCTGCAGCCAATATCGAATAATATCGTCTTGCGCAATATCATGTCAGCATATGTAATATAAATAAATATCGTGATGATGGTTCCTTCAGCCTGCTCTCGCTCTCTCCATATCCAGCCCGCTCTCCGCTCCTCTCCGCCATCCCTCCTCTCCGCTCCTCTCCATAGCCACTCCTCTCTCCTCTCCGCCAGCCACTCCGCTCTCCGCTCCTCTCCGCCAGCCACTCCGCTATCCGCTCCTCTCCGCCAGCCACCCTGCTCTCCGCTCCTCTCCGCCAGCCACTCCGCTCTCCGCTCCTCTCCGCCAGCTACCACGCTCTCCGCTCCTCTCGGCCAGCTACCCCGCTCTCCGCTCCTCTCCGCCAGCCACCCTGCTCTCCGCTCCTCTCCGCCAGCCACCCCGCTCTCCGCTCCTCTCCGCCAGCCACCCCGCTCTCCGCTCCTCTCCGCCAGCCACCCCGCTCTCCGCTCCTCTCCGCTCTCCGCTCCTCTCCGCCAGCCACTCCGCTCTCAGCTCCTCTCAGCCAGCCTATTCCGCCTATCTAAATGTCTCCGCTCTCTGTGTCCTCTCCGCCATAATGCTCTCCGCTCCTTATGCTCTCCGCTCTCTCCGCTCTTGCTCTCGCTCTCTCCGTCCTCTCCATAAGCTCCTCTCCGCCAGCTCTCAGATCTAGTTGTCCGTAGATATCGTGCTCATCTCTCCTAATAAGAATATCGCTCTCTCTTCCACCTGCTCTATCGCTCTCTTCCGATAATGTCGTATTGCTCCATATATCTGATCTCGCTCTCTCATATCTGCCACGCTCCTCTCTCCGCCCGCCACTCTATCGCCTCTCCGCCAGCCACCTGCTCTCCGCTCCTCTCACTCCGCTTCATATCAGCTCGCTCTTATCGCTATCCGTCTCATGCCGCTCTCCGCTCCTCTCTCCTGCTATCCTCATATCGTGTACCCTGCTCTGCTCCTCTCCGGCATCCTGTCAAACCATCTGCCCTACGCCACCGCTCCTCGCCACTGCTCTCCTCTCTGCCTCATAATAATATCCACTCCGTGCTCTCTCCTCTAATATCCTATCTCCGCTCTCCATAGCTGCTCTCCGCTCCTCTCCCCTTGCCACTCATATCCGCTCCTCTCCGCCTTTCTCTCTGCTCTCTCACCCACTTCCCTCCCTTCTCCGCTCCTCTCTGCCAGCCACCTGCTCTCTGCTCTCTCCATATACCCTGCTCTCTGCTCCTCTCCAGCCACCCTGCTCTCTGCTCTCTCCATAGCACACTCACTCTCCACTCTCTCATAGCTACCCTGCTCTCGCTCTCTCATAACTCTCCGCTCCTCTCATAGGCCCTGCTCTCCGCTCCTCTCTCCTTGTACTCCGCTCTCGCTCCTCTCTTTAAGCCACCCCTGCTCTCGCTCCTCGCCAGCCCTCGCTCTCCGCTCCTCTCTGCCAGCCTCAACTCTCATCCCTCTCCGACAGCCACTCCAGCATCTGCTCCTCTGTGCTACCCCGCTCTCGCTCTCCTTCACAGCCCTCGCTCTCCGCTCTCTCCATATCCTCCGCTCTCCACTCTCACCCGCCACCGCTCTCCCACGCTCCTCTCGACCCAGCTACCCGCTCTCGCTCTCTCCGCCAGCTACTCCGCTCTCGCTCTCCTCTCCGCCCGCGTCTCCGCTCTCACGCTCCTCTCCCGCCAGCCACCCTGCTCTCCGCTCTCTCCGCCAGCCACTCTCCGCTATCCGCTCCTCTCCATGAGCACTCCCTTCTCCGCTCCTCTCCATAAACCCTCCTTTATCGCTCCTCTCCGCCACCCGCTCTCCCGCTCCTCTCCACCAGCCTCCGCTATCGCTCCTCTCCGCCCATACCCACCTCTCGCTCCTCTCCGCCATGACTCGCTATCGCTCCTCTCCGCCAGCCACCCCTGCTCTCGCTCTTCTCCGCCATACTCCCTTTATCCGCTCCTCTCACTTAGCCAGCGCCCGCTCTCGCTCCTCTCCGCCAGCCACTCCTTTATCCGCTCTCTCGCCAACCACCCTGCTCTCTGCTCTCTCATGCCACTCCGCTATCCGCTCCTCTCTGCAGCACCCTGCTCTCTGCTCTCTCCATAGCCACCACCACTCTCTGCTCCTCTCTGTCACCCTGCTCTCTGCTCTCCGCCAGCCACTCTCCGCTCTCGCTCTCTCTTCGCTACCCTGCTCTCACTCTCTCACTTAACCTCTCAGCTCCTCTCCTTAGATACCCTGCTCTCGCTCCTCTCCTGCCACTCCGCTCCTCGCTCCTCTCTCTTAGCCTCACGCCATCCGCTCCTCTCTTGGCCCAGCCTGCTCTCGCTCTCTCCACGCCCAGCCACTCACTCTCCGCTCCTCTCTGCCAGCCAGCCTGCTCTCGCTCTCTCTGCCTTCACTCCGCTCTCAGCTCCTCTCCTTAGCCACTGGCTCTCGGCTCCTCTCCGCCAGCCACTCCAGCTATCCACTCCCTCTCCTTAGTACTCCGCTATCCACTCTCTCGCCCATACCCGCTCTCCGCTCCTCTCCATAGCCACCCGCTCTCGCTCCTCTCCGCCTTCCCTCCGCTCTCGCTCTCTCCGCCAGCCTCGCTATCCGCTGCTCTCCGCCAGCACTCCGCTATCACTGCTCTCCTCCACTTCACCTGCTCCTCCGCTCTCTCTCCAGCCACCCTGCTCTCCGCTCCTCGCCAGCCACCGCTGTCGCTCTCTCGCCAGCCACCCCCTCTCTCCGCTCTCTCCGCCCGCCACCGCTCTCCGCTCTCTCCAGCAGCCACCCGCTCTCGCTCTCTCACCAGCCTCCCGCTATCGCTCTCTCTCCTTCCACTCTGCTATCCGCTCCTCTCCGCCAGCCCACCCTGCCTCGCTCCTCTCCATATACCTGATCTCCGCTCTTTCCGCCAGCCACTCCGCTCTCCGCTCATCTCCGCCAGCCAATCGCTATCCGCTCCTCTCCATAGCCACCTGTCTCCGCTCCTCTCCGCCCAGCCTCACTCTCATATCTCACTTAGCCACCCTGCTCTCCACGCTCTCTCCCGCCAACCACCCTGCTCTCGCTCTCTCCGCCACCACTCAGCATCGCTCTCTCAGCCAACCCTCCGCTCTCCTCTCTCCTTAGCCCCACGCTCTCTGCTCCTCTCCGCCAGCCACCCCGCTCTCCGCTCTCCCTTCGCCACTCCGCTATCCGCTCCTCTCCGCCAGCCACTCCGCTATCCGCTCCTCTCCGCCAGCCACTCCGCTCTCCGCTCCTCTCCGCCAGCTACCCTGCTCTCCGCTCCTCTCCGCCAGCCTCTCCGCTCCTCTCCGCCAGCCACTCCGCTCTCCGCTCCTCTCCGCCATACTCCGCTATCACTCCTCTCTGCCAGCCACTCCTTTATCCGCTCCTCTCTTTAGCTACCCTACTCCCGCTCTCTCACTTAGCCACCTGCTCTCACACTCCTCTCCATAACCACCGCTCTCCTCCCTCTCCGCCATGCCCGCTCTCCGCTCCTCTCCACGCCCAGCCACCCATCTCCGGCTCCTCTCCGCCAACCACTCCGCTCTCCATCCTCTCCGCCAGCCACTCCGTATACTCTCCTCTCCGCCAGCCCTCCTTCTCCAGCTCCTCTCCGCCAGCCACCCTGCTCTCCGCTCTCTCCGCCAGCCACCGCTCGCTCCTCTCGGCAGCTGCCCGCTCTCCGCTCCTCTCCTTAGCCACTCCGCTCTCCGCTCCTCTCCGCCAGCCACTCCGCTCTCCGCTCCTCTCCGCCAGCCACCCTGTTCTCCGCTCCTCTCCGCCAGCCACCCTGCTCTCTGCTCCTCTCCGCCAGCCACCCTGCTCTCTGCTCCTCTCCTCCAGCCACTCCGCTCTCACTCCCCTCTCCGCCCTTTACCACTCTCCCGCTCTCTCCACGCCAACCCTCAGCTCCTCGCTCCTCTCCAGTCCAGCCCTCCGCTCTCCGCTCCTCTCCATGCTTCTTTGCTCTCCGCTCCTCTCCGCAAGCCAATCCGCTATCCGCTCCTCTCCGCCAGCCACTCCGCTCTCCGCTCCTCTCTGCCAGCCAGCCTGCTCTCCGCTCCTCTCTGCCAGCCACTCCGCTCTCGGCTCCTCTCCGCCAGCCACTCCGCTCTCGGCTCCTCTCCGCCAGCCACTCCGCTATCCGCTCTCTCGCAACCACCCGCTCTCCGCTCCTCTCCGCCCGGCACCCGCTCTCGCTTCTCTCCGCCCAACCACCGCTCTCCGCTCCTCGCCAGCCCTCCGCTCTCCGCCTCTCGCCAGCCACTCCGCTATCGCTGCTCGCCAGCCCTCGCTATCGCTGCTCTCCTCCCAGCTACCCTGCTCTCCGCTCCTCTCCGCCAGCCACCTGCTCTCGCTCCTCTCGCCAGCCACCGTGCTCTCGCTCCTCTCCGCCCTTCTTTTCTCTCCGCTCCTCACCAGCCACTCCCTTCCCCCATCACTCCTCCTTCAGCCACCCTACTCTCCGCTCACCTCGCCAACCCTCCGCTATCTGCTCTCTCTGCCCATACCTGCTCTCAAGCTCCTCTCGTAACCACCCCGTCTCCTCTCTCCATATGCACCTCTCTCCGCTCTCCTCCAGCACCCCGCTCTCGCTCCTCTCGCCAGCCACCCGGCTGTCCGCTCCTCTCCGTCAGCCACTCACTATCCAGCTCCTCTCATGTCCACTCTGCTATCCGCTCCTCTCCATAGCCACCTGTTCTCCGCTCCTCTCTCGCCAACCACCCTGTTCTCGCTCCTCTCTGCCAGCCACTCTCTTCTCCGCTCCTCTCCTTAGCCCTCCGCATAAACCCTCACTTCAGCTGCCTACTCTCCACTCCTCTCCGCCCAGTGATCCGCTATCACTCCTCTCGCCAGCCACCCCTGCTCGCTCCTCTCCATGTCCTCCGCTCTCCGCTCCTCTCCATAGCCACCCGCTCTCCGCTCCTCTCCATGGCCACCTGCTCTCACTCTCCTATAACAGCCCACCTCTCTCGCTCCTCTCGCCCATACCCGCTCTCCGCTCTCTCCACTTGTACCGCTCCGCTCCTCTCTCCATAGCCACTCCGCTCTCCGCTCTCTCCGCCCGCCACTCCATATCCTCTCTCGCCCTTCACTCCAGCTATCTCCTCTCCTTATGCACCTGCTCTTTCTCCTCTCCGCCAGCCACCGCTCTCCACTCCTCTCGACCAGCTACCCGCTCTCAGCTCCTCTCCATATACTCCGCTCTCGCTCTCTCCACGCCCAGCCACCCTGTTCCTCCGCTCCTCCTCATGCCACCTGTTTCTATAAACATGCATGGCCACTCCGCTCCTCCATCCTCACCAGCCACTCCGCTCTCCACTCCTCTCCGGCAACCCTCCGCTCTCTGCTCCTCTCGCCAGGTACCCTGCTCCGCTCCTCTCCATCAGCCACTTCGCTATCCGCTCCTCTCCCGCCAGCCACCTGCTCTTCAGCCTCTCATAACCACCCTGCTCTCGGTCTCCCTACTTCAAGTCCTCTATCGGCTCTCTCCGCCACTTCCTCCTTCTCCTGCTCCTCTCCGCCAGCCACCCGCTCTCCGCTCCTCTCGCCAGCCTCTTCTTATCCGCTCTCTCCGCCAGCCACCTGCTCTCTGCTCCTCTCCGCCAGCCCTCCTCTCTCCATCTCTCCATGCCAGCCACCCTGCTCTCACTCCTCTCCGCCAGCCACTCAGCTATCATCTCTCTGCTTCAGCCACTCCTGCTTCTCCGCT
Organism: Mauremys reevesii; assembly: GCF_016161935.1. Classification (NCBI taxonomy): domain Eukaryota; kingdom Metazoa; phylum Chordata; order Testudines; family Geoemydidae; genus Mauremys; species Mauremys reevesii. Next base: position 20,395,926 of record NC_052633.1, read on the forward strand.
CCTCTCTACCCAGCCACATAAGCTATCCCGGCTCCTCTCTCATCCAGCCACTCACGCTCCTCGCTCCTCTCGCCAGCCAACCCGCTCTCCGGCTCTCTCCATGCCAACCACTCCGCTATCCGCTCCTCTCCGCCAGCCACCCTGCTCTCCACGTTCCTCTCCATGGCCACTCCGCTATCAACTCCTCTGTACCAGCCACCTGCCATCTCATCTATCAGCCTGTCTCTGCTCCTCACCAGCACCTCATGCTCTCTGCTCTATCCTTAGCCCTCCACATGTCTCTCGCTCTCTCGCCATACTACACCTGCTCTCCGCTCTCCTTACGCTCAGCCTCTCCATCCTCTCTTAGCTACCTCCGCTCTCCCTCTCCTCTCAACCAACCACTCGCTCTCGCTCCTCTCCTTAATATCGCTCTCCGCTCCTCTCCATGTCATGCCAGCTCCAAAACTCTCTCCGCCCAGCCACCCTGCTCTCCGCTCCTCTCCGTAATACCCCCTCTCCAGCTCCTCTCATGCACCGCTCTCATCCTCCATGTTACCCCGCTCTCCGCTCTCTCGCGACCACTCATCGCTCCTCTCCATGTCCTCCATATCTCTCCTCTGCCAGCCACTCCTTCCTCCGCTCCTCTCGCCATGCCACCTGCTCTTTTGCTCCTCTCACTCCGCCAGCCACCCGCTCTCAACTCCTCTGCTGATAACTACCGCTCTCTCGCTCTCTCAAGCCCAGCCCTCCGCTCTCCGTCTCTCGCATAGCCACCTGTTCTCGCTCCTCTCTCGCCAGCCACCCTATTCTCGCTGCTGTCAACAGCCACTCCCGCTCTCGCTCCTCTCCCTTAGCCACTCCAGCTCTCCGCTCCTCTCAAGCCCAGCCACTCCAGCTCTCCAGCTCATCTCCGGCCTTACACTCATCTCATATCCATGGTGCCTGCTCTCAAACCTCTAGTGGCCTTCAGCTGTCAAAACTCCTCTCGCCATGTCCTGCCTATCTCGGCCTCTCCTCCATGCCACCCCTGCATCTCGGTCTCCTCTTAGCCAGTCCTCTATAAATATCTCCAGCCTGGCCTCCAGCTATCCAGCTCCTCCGCCCAGTATGCCGGCTCTCCATCCTCTCCGCCCATGTACTCCGCTATCCGCTCCTCTCCGCCCATGTTACATATATAGCTCTCGGCTCCTCCGCCAGCCTCTCAATCCGCCTCCTCTATGCTGCAAGCCATCCTGTATTTATCTATCTCCTCTCACAGTGCACTCCATTATCAAGCTCCTCTCCATAGCCTCCCATCTCACTCTCTCATAAGCCAACCGCTCTCCACTCCTCTCCATAGCCACTCCGCTATCGCTCTCTCTCCATATCACTTTCTGCTCTCCGTTCCTCCTCACTTAACCCTCGCTCATCAACTCCTCTCTGCCAGCCACTTCTGCTCTCAGCTCTCTCTCACTTAGCCACCCTGCTCTCTGCTCCTCTCCACCAGCCACCCCTGCTCATCTGCCTATCCGCCCAGCCCTCCGCTCTCGCTCCTCCTCATAGCCCGCCTGCTCTCCGCTCCTCACCTTAGCCTCTCCGCTCCTCTCCGCCAGCTACCCTGCTCTCCTCTCCTCTCCGCCAGTCCACTCCGCTCTCGCTCCTCTCCACGCCATGCCCTCAAACTCTCCGCTCCTCTCATTAGCTGTATGCTCTCGCTCTCAGCAGCCACTCTTCTCCGCTCCTCTCCATGTACCTATTATAAACTCTCTCCACTTGTACTCCTTCTCTCTCTCCTTAGCCACCTGCTCTCCGCTCTCTCTGCCAATACTCAGCTCTCTCGCTCCTCTCCACTTAGCTACCTGTCTCCCACTCTCTCTTAACCATGCTCATCATCTCCTCCATCAGTCCACCCTGCTCTCGCTCCTCTCCGCCAGCCACTCCGCTATCGCTCCTCCTCTTGCCAGCCACTCCGCTCCGCGCTCCTCTCCGCCAGCCACTCGCTCTCGCTCCTCCTCCACTTCAGCAGCCACCCCTGCTCTCCGCTCCTCTCCGCCAGCCTCTCCGAACCTCCTCAAGCCCAGCCACTCCGGCTCTCCTTCTCTCCGCCCAGCCACTCCGCTATCGCTCTCTCCGCCAGCCCTCGCTGTCCACTCTCTCCCAGCTCTTCCTATCTCTCCGCTCCCTCTCCATGGCAGTCGCTATCCGCTCCTCTCACTTAGCCACCCTGCTCTCCGCTCTCTCCGCCAGCCCTCCGCTCTCCGCTCCTCTCATCAGCCACGCTCTCCGCTCTCTCCACTTGGCCACCTGCTCTCCGCTCTCTCCACTTAGCCACCTCTCGCTTCCTCTCCTTCGCTACCCCGCTCTCCGCTCCTCTCCGCCAGCCACTCCGATATCTGCTCCTCTCCGCCAGCCACTCCGCTATCTGTCTCTCTCACGCCCTGTCCACTCCGCTATCCGCTCTCTCAACCCATTACCACGCTCTCTCATATTACCTGTCTCCACTCACTTCCTGCCACCTGCTCTCCGCTCTCTCCATGCCACCAGCTCTCCATCCTCTCACCAGCCTACACCGCTCTCCATCTCTCTCCATGTCACTCCGCTTCTCCTTCTATCTCCATATACCCTATTTCTCCGCTCCTCCCTTGCCACCTATTCTCCGCTCCTCTCCGCCCAGCCACTCCGGCTCTCCGCTCCTCTCTCCGCCAGCCACTCCCGCTCCTCCGCTCCTCTCGCCAGCCACTCCGCTCTCCGCTCCTCTCCATGGTACCCTGTTCTCGCTCTCTCCGCTCCTCTCCGCCCAGCCACGCCCGCTATCCGCTCCTCTCCAGCTACCCTGCTCTCCACTCTCCTCCGCCTTCCCTGCTCTCGGTCCTCTCCTAGCCAATCCGCTCTCCGCTCCTCTCGACCAGCTACCTGCTCTCCGCTCCTCTCCAGCCCACTCCGCTCTCCGCTCCTCTCCGCCACCTGTTCTCGCTCCTCTCCTTCAGCCACCTGTTCTCCGCTCCTCTCCATAGCCACCTGCTCTCCGCTCCTCTCCGCCCAGCCACCACTGCTCTCCGCTCCTCCGCCCAGCCACCTCTCCGCTCCTCTCAGCCGGCCACCTGCTCTCCGCTCCTCTCCGCCAGCCACCCTGCTCTCCGCTCCTCTCCGCCAGCCACCCAGCTCTCAGCTCCTCTCCTCCACCTGCTCTCGCTCCTCTCCGCCAGCCACCTGCTCTCCAGTCCTCTCCCTAACCAGTCGCTATCCTCCTCTGCCAGCCACTCCGCTATCCGCTCCTCTCCGCCAGCCAACCCGCTCTCCGCTCCTCTCCGCCAGCCACTCCGCTATCCGCTCCTCTCCGCCAGCCACCCTGCTCTCCGCTCCTCTCCGCCAGCCACTCCGCTATCCGCTCCTCTCTGCCAGCCACCCTGCTCTCCGCTCCTCTCCGCCAGCCACCCTGCTCTCTGCTCCTCTCCACCAGCCACCCTGCTCTCTGCTCCTCTCCGCCAGCCACTCCGCTCTCCGCTCCTCTCCGCCAGCTACCCTGCTCTCCGCTCCTCTCCGCCAGCCTCTCCGCTCCTCTCCGCCAGCTACCCTGCTCTCCGCTCCTCTCCGCCAGCCACTCCGCTCTCCGCTCCTCTCCGCCAGCCACCCTGCTCTCCGCTCCTCTCCATAGCTAGCCTGCTCTCATCGCTCCTCTCTCACTGCCACTACTATCCGCTCCTCTCCTGGCGCCGCTCCTCTCCATGCCACCCACTATCCTCTCCTCGCCCAGCCACCCTGCTCTCCCTCCTATCTCCGCCAGCCTGCTCGCTATCCGCTCCTCTCATACCTACCTGCTCTCCACTCCTCTCCGCCAGCCACTCGCTATCCGCTTCTCTCCATGGCCACCTGCTCTCCGCTCCTCCGCCACTCCTCTCCACACCTGCTCTCACTCCTCTCTGCCAGCCACCCTTCTCTCAGCTCCTCTCCAGCCCACCTGCTATCCGCTCCTCTCAGTTAGCCTCACCCTACCTGATATCCGCTCTCTCCGCCAGCCACCCTGCTATCGCTCCTCTCCATGCCAGCCCTGCTCTCCGCTCCTCTCCGTACAGCCACCTCCTCCATTTCCACCCTGCTGCCTCGCTCCTCACTTCCAGCCACCCTGCTACCGCTCCTCTCCGCCAGCCACCTGCTACCGCTCCTCTCCGCCATCCACCCTGCTCACCCGCTCCTCTCCGCCAGCCACCTGCTACCGCTCTCCTCTCCGCCTGCCACCTGCTCTCCGCTCCTCTCCGCCAGCCACTCCGCTATCCGCTCCTCTCCATGCCACTCCGCTATCCGCTCCTCTCCGCCAGCCACCTGCTCTCCATCTCTCCGCCAGCCACCTGCTCTCCGGCTCCTCTCCGCCAGCCACTCCGCTATCCGCTCTCTCCGCTCATGCCACTTCCTGCTCTCCGCTCCATCTTCCCAGCCCAGCCTCCGCTATCTGCTCCTCTCCACTTGGCACTCCGCTATCTGCTCCTCTCCGCCAGCCACTCCGCTATCAACCTCTCCGCCAGCCACGCTATGCTCCTCTCCGCCCAGCCACCCTGCTATCAACTCCTCTCCGCAGCCACCCAGGTATCCGCTCCTCTCCACTTAGCCACCCTGCTACCGCTCCTCTCCGCCAGCCACCCTGCTACCGCTCCTCTCCGCCCGCCACCTGCTACCCGCTCCTCTCCTCAGCCACCCTGCTATCAGCTCCTCTCCAGCCACCCTGCTATCCGCTCCTCTCCAGTGAGGCCACCCTGCTATCCGCTCCTCTCCATGTGCCACCTGCTCTCGCTCCTCTCCGGCCAGCCACCTGCTATCTCGCTCCTCTCAGTGCCGTGCTATCGCTCCTCTCCGACCCAGCCACTCCGCTATCCGCTCCTCTCCGCCAGCCACCCTGCTATCCGCTCCTCTCCGCCAGCCACCCTGCTATCCGCTCCTCTCCGCCAGCCACCCTGCTATCCGCTCCTCTCCGCCAGCCACCCTGCTATCCGCTCCTCTCCTCCAGTTCCCTGCTATCCGCTCCTCTCCGTCAGCCACCCTGCTATCCGCTACTCTCCGCCAACGACCCTGCTATCCGCTCCTCTCCGCCAGCCACCCTGCTATCCGCTCCTCTCTGCCACCTGCTATCCGCTCTCTTAGCCACCCTGCCGCTCCTCTCAGCCACCCTGCTCTCCGCTCCTCTCCGCCAGCCACCTGCTACCGCTCCTCTCCGCCAGCCACCTGCTACCGCTCCTCTCCTCCAGCCACCCTGCTCTCCGCTCCTCTCCGCCAGCCACCCTGCTATCCGCTCCTCTCAGTTAGTCACCTGCCCTGATATCCGCTCTCAGTTAGCCACCCTGCTATCCGCTCCTCTCCCAGCCACCCTGCTGTCCGCTCCTCTCAGTCAGCCACCCTGCTATCCGCTCCTCTCCAGCCAATACCTGCTATCGCTCCTCTCCCCAGCCACCTGCTATCCGCTCCTCTCCGCCAGCAGCCACCTGCTATCGCTCCTCTCCGCCAGCCACCCTGCTACCGCTCCTCTCCGACCCAGCCACCCTGCTATCCGCTCCTCTCCGTCAGCCACCTGCTACCGCTCCTCTCAGCCACCTGCTGCGCTCCTCCGCCAGCCACCCTGCTACCGCTCCTCTCCGCCAGCCACTCCTTCATCCATCCGCTCCTCTCCGCCAGCCACCACGCTCTCCGCTCCTCTCCGACAGCCACTCTCCGCTCCTCTCAGTTAGTCACCCTGCTCCTCTCCGCCAGCCACCCTGCTATCCGCTCCTCTCATAGTCACCCACCCTGCTATCGCTCCTCTCCGCCAGACACCCTCCTATCCGCACCTCTCCAGCCACCTGCTATCCGCTCCTCTCGCCAGCCACCTGCTACCCGCTCCTCTCCGTTAGTCACCCTGCTCTCCGCTCCTCTCCGCCAGCCACTGCGCTATCTCCTCTCCGCCAGCCACCCTGCTACACGCTCCTCTCCGCCAGCCACCCTGCTCTCCGCTCCTCTCAGACAGCCACCCTGCTATCCGCTCCTCTCCGCCAGCCACCCTGCTATCCGCTCCTCTCCGCCCGCCACCCTGCTCTCCGCTCCTCTCCGCACCCTGCTATCCGCTCCTCTCCGCCAGCCACCCTGCTCTCCGCTCCTCTCCGCCAGCCACACTGCTACCGCTCCTATCCGCCTGTCACCCTGCTATCCGCTCCTCTCCAGCCACCCTGCTATCCGCTCCTCTCCGCCAGCCACCTGCTATCCGCTCCTCTCCGTTAGTCACCTGCTATCCGCTCTCTCCGCCAGCCACCCTGCTATCCGCTCCTCTCCGACAGCCACACTGCTATCCGCTCATCTAAAACAGCCACCCTGCTATCCGCTCCTCTCCGCCAGCCACCCTGCTATCCGCTCCTCTCCGCCAGCCACCCTGCTATCCGCTCCTCTCCAGCCACCTGCTCTCCGCTCCTCTCCGCCAGCCACCCTGCGATCCGCTACTCTCCTCCAGCCGCCCTGCTATTGGCTCCTCTCTGCCAGCGACCCTGCTATCCGCTCCTCTTCTCCAGCCTCTCTGCTATCCGCTCCTCTCCGCCAGCCATCCAGGTATCCGCTACTGTCCGCCAGCCACCCAGGTATCCGATTCCTCTCCGCCAGCCACCCTGCTCTCCGCTCCTCTCCGCCAGCCACCCTGCTACCCGCTCCACTCCGCCTGCCAACCTGCTATCCGCTCCTCTCAGTCAGCCACCTTGCTATCCGATCCTCTCAGCCAGCCACCTTGCTATCCGCTCCTCTCAGTTAGTCACCCTGCTATCCGCTCCTCTCAGTTAGTCACCCTGCTATCCGCTCCTCTCTGACTGCCACCCTGCTCCTCCCTGCTACCTCTCCTCCAGCCACCCTGCTACCGCTCCTCTCCGCCAGCCACCCTGCTATCCGCTCCTCTCCGCCAGCCACCCTGCTATCCGCTCCTCTCAGTGACTCACCCTGCTATCTGCTCCTCTCCGCCAGCCACCCTGCTATCCGCTCCTCTCCGCGACTCACCCTCCTCTCGGCTCCTCTCCGCCAGCCACCTGCTCTCCTCTCCGCCAGCCACTCTGCTACCCGCTCCTCTCCGCTAGCCACTCCTGCTATCCGCTCCTCTCAGCTAGCCACTCCTGCTATCCGCTCCTCTCCTCCAGGCACTCCTGCTATCCGCTCCTCTCCGCTAACCACTCCTGCTATCCGCTCCTCTCCGCCAGCCACCTGCTCTCCGCTCCTCTCCGCCAGCCACTCGATATCCGCTCCTCCGTCAGACACTCTGCTCTCCGCTCCTCTCCGCCAGCCACCCAGGTATCCGCTCCTCTCCGCCAGCCACCCTGCTAACCGCTCCTCTCCGCCAGCCACCCTGCTACCCGCTCCTCTCCGCCTGCCACCCTGCTATTCGCTCCTCTCCGCCAGCCACCCTGCTATCCGCTCCTCTCAGTGAGTCACCCTGCTATCCGCTCCTCTCCAGCCACCTGCTCTCCTCTCCCGGCCAGCCACCCTGCTATCCGCTCCTCTCCGCCAGCCACCCTGCTATCCGCTTCTCTCCGCCAGCCACTCTGCTCTCCGATCCTCTCCATGACCCTCCGCTATCCGCTCCTCTCCGCCAGCCACTCCGCTATCCGCTCCTCTCCGCCCGCCACCCTGCTCTCCGATCCTCTCCTCCAGCCACTCCGCTATCCGCTCCTCTCCGCCAGCCACCCTGCTATCCGCTCCTCTCAGACAGCCACCCTCCTATCAGCTCCTCTCCGACAGCCACCCTGCTCTCCGCTCCTCTCCGCCAGCCACCCTGCTACCCGCTCCTCTCCGCCAGCCACCCTGCTATCCGCTCCTCTCCGCCAGCCACCCTGCTATCCGCTCCTCTCCGCCAGCCACCCTGCTCTCCGCTCCTCTCCGCCAGCCACCCTGCTCTCCGCTCCTCTCCGCCTGCCACCCTGCTCTCCGCTCCTCTCCGCCACCCACCCTGCTACCCACTCCACTCCGCCTGCCAACCTGCTATCGGCTCCTCTCAGTCAGCCACCTTGCTATCCGATCCTCTCAGTCAGCCACCTTGCTATCCGCTCCTCTCAGTTAGTCACCCTGCTATCCGCTCCTCTCTGACTGCCACCCTGCTATCCGCTCCTCTCTGACAGCCACTCTGCTATCCGCTCCTCTCCGCCAGCCACCCTGCTACCCGCTCCACTCCTCCTGCCAACCTGCTATCCGCTCCTCTCAGTCAGCCACCTTGCTATCCGATCCTCTCAGCCAGCCACCTTGCTATCCGCTCCTCTCAGTTAGTCACCCTGCTATCCGCTCCTCTCAGTTAGTCACCCTGCTATCCGCTCTTCTCTCACTGCCACCCTGCTATCCGCTCCTCTCTGACAGCCACTCTGCTATCCGCTCCTCTCCGCCAGCCTCCCTGTTACCATCTCCTCTCCGCCAGCCACCCAGGTATCCGCTACTCTCCGCCAGCCACCCAGGTATCCGCTCCTCTCCGCCAGCCACCCAGGTATCCGCTCCTCTCCGCCAGCCACCCTGCTACCCGCTCCTCTCCGCCAGCCACCCTGCTACCCGCTCCTCTCCGCCAGCCACCCTGCTATCCGCTCCTCTCAGTGACTCACCCTGCTATCTGCTCCTCTCCGCCAGCCACCCTGCTATCCGCTCCTCTCGGCCAGCCACCCTGCTATCCGCTCCTCTCCGCCAGCCACCCTGCTATCTCCTCTCTCCATGCCACTCTGCTATCCGCTCCTCTCCGCCAGCCACTCTGCTATCCGCTCCTCTCCGCAGCCACTCCGCTATCCGCTCCTCTCCTCCAGCCACTCTGCTATCCGCTCCTCTCGCCACCACTCTGCTCTCCGCTCCTCTCCGCCAGCCACACGGCTATCCGCTCCTCTCCGCCAGCCAATCCGCTATCCTCTCCTCTCCGCCAGACACCTGCTCTCAACTCCTCTTCGTCAGCCACCCTGCTATCCGCTCCTCTCCGCCAACCACCTGCTATCCGCTCTCTCCGCCAGCCACCCTGCTACCCGCTCCTCTCCGCCTGCCACCCTGCTCTCCGCTCCTCTCCGCCAGCCACCCTGCTATCCGCTCCTCTCAGTGAGTCACCCTGCTATCCGCTCCTCTCCGCCAGCCACCCTGCTATCCTCTCCTCTCTACCACCCTGCTCTCCGCTCCTCTCCGCCAGCCACCCTGCTCTCCGCTCCTCTCCGCCAGCCACTCCACTCTCCCCTCCTCTCCGCCAGCCACTCCGCTCTCCGCTCCTCTCCGCCAGCCACTCCGCTATCCGCTCCTCTCCGCCAGCCACCCTGCTCTCCGCTCCTCTCCGCCAGCCACTCCGCTATCCGCTCCTCTCCGCCAGCCACCCTGCTACCCGCTCCTCTCCGCCAGCCACCTTCCTATCTGCTCCTCTCCGCCAGCCACCCTGCTCTCCGCTCCTCTCCGCCAGCCACCCTGCTACCCGCTCCTCTCCGCCAGCCACCCTGCTCTCCGCTCCTCTCCGCCTGCCACCCTGCTACCCGCTCCTCTCCGCCAGCCACCCTGCTACCCGCTCCTCTCCGCCAGCCACCTTGCTATCCGCTCCTCTCAGTTAGTCACCCTGCTATCCGCTCCTCTCAGTTAGTCACCCTGCTATCCGCTCCTCTCTGACAGCCACCCTGCTATCCGCTCCTCTCAGTCAGCCACCCTGCTACCCGCTCCTCTCAGTTAGACACCCTGCTATCCGCTCCTCTCCGCCAGCCACCGTCCTATCCGCTCCTCTCCGCCAGCCACCCTGCTACCCGCTCCTGTCCTCCAGCCACCCTGCTACCCGCTCCTCTCCGCCAGCCACCCTGCTACCCGCTCCTCTCCGACAGCCACCCTGCTACCCGCTCCTCTCCGCCAGCCACCCTGCTACCCGCTCCTCTCTGCCAGCCACCCCGCTACCCGCTCCTCTCCGCCAGCCACCCTGCTACCCGCTCCTCTCCGCCAGCCACCCTCCTATCCGCTCCTCTCCGCCAGCCACCCTGCTATCCGCTCCTCTCCGCCAGCCACCCTGCTATCCGCTCCTCTCAGTGACTCACCCTGCTATCTGCTCCTCTCCGCCAGCCACCCTGCTATCCGCTCCTCTCCGCCAGCCACCCTGCTCTCCGCTCCTCTCCGCCAGCCTCTCCGCTCCTCTCCGCCAGCCACCCGCTATCCGCTCTCTCCAGCCAATCTGCTTTCCGCTCCTCTCCGCCAGCCACCCTGCTATCCGCTCCTCTCCTCCAGTCACTCCGCTATCCGCTCCTCTCCGCCAACCACTCCGCTATCCGCTCCTGACCGCCAGCCACCTGCTCTCCGCTCCTCTCCTAGCCACTCCTGCTATCCGCTCCTCCGCCCAGCCACCTGCTCTCAGCTCCTCTCCGCCAGCCACCCTGCTATCCGCTCCAATCCGCCAGCCACCCTGCTATCCGCTCCTCTCCGCCAGCCACCCTGCTATCCGCTCCTCTCTGCCTGCCACTCTGCTATCCGCTCCTCTCCGCCAGCCACCCTGCTCTCCGCTCCTCTCCGCCAGCCACTCCGCTATCCGCTCCTCTCCGCCAGCCACTCCGCTATCCGCTCCTCTCCGCCAGCCACTCCGCTATCCGCTCCTCTCCGCCAGCCACCCTGCTCTCCGCTCCTCTCCGCCAGCCACTCCGCTATCCGCTCCTCTCGGCCAGCCACCTGCTACCGCTCCTCTCCGCCAGCCACCTTCCTATCCGCTCCTCTCCGCCAGCCACCCTGCTCTCCGCTCCTCTCCGCCAGCCACCCTGCTATCCGCTCCTCTCCGCCAGCCACACTGCTCTCCGCTCCTCTCCGCCAGCCACCCTGCTACCCGCTCCTCTCCGCCAGCCACCCTGCTACCCGCTCCTCTCCGCCAGCCACCCTGCTACCCGCTCCTCTCCGACAGCCACCCTGCTACCCGCTCCTCTCCGACAGCCACCCTGCTACCCGCTCCTCTCCGCCATCCACCCCGCTACCTCCTCCTCTCCGCCAGCCACCCTGCTACGCGCTCCTCTCCGCCAGCAACCCTCCTATCCGCTCCTCTCCGCCAGCCACCCTGCTATCCGCTCCTCTCCGCCAGCCACCCTGCTATCCGCTCCTCTCAGTGAGTCACCCTGCTATCCGCTCCTCTCCGCCAGCCACCCTGCTATCCGCTCCTCTCCGCCAGCCACCCTGCTCTCCGCTCCTCTCCGCCAGCCACCCTGCTCTCCGCTCCTCTCCGCCAGCCACTCCGCTATCCGCTCCTCTCCGCCAGCCACTCCGCTATCCGCTCCTCTCCGCCAGCCACTCCGCTATCCGCTCCTCTCCGCCAGCCACTCCGCTATCCGCTCCTCTCCGCCAGCCACTCCGCTATCCGCTCCTCTCCGCCAGCCACCCTGCTCTCCGCTCCTCTCCGCCAGCCACTCCGATATCCGCTCCACTCCGCCAGCCACCCTGCTCTCAACTCCTCTCCGCCAGCCACCCAGGTATCCGCTCCTCTCCGCCAGCCACCCTGCTACCCGCTCCTCTCCGCCAGCCACCCTGCTACCCGCTCCTCTCCGCCTGCCACCCTGCTATTCGCTCCTCTCCGCCAGCCACCCTGCTATCCGCTCCTCTCAGTGAGTCACCCTGCTATCCGCTCCTCTCCGCCAGCCACCCTGCTCTCCGCTCCTCTCTGCCAGCCACCCTGCTCTCCGCTCCTCTCCGCCAGCCACCCTGCTCTACGCTTCTCTCCGCCAGCCACTCCGCTATCCGCTCCTCTCCGCCAGCCACTCCGCTATCCGCTCCTCTCCGCCAGCCACTCCGCTATCCGCTCCTCTCCGCCCGCCACCCTGCTCTCCGATCCTCTCCTCCAGCCACTCCGCTATCCGCTCCTTACCGCCAGCCACCCTGCTACCCGCTCCTCTCCGCCAGCCACCTTCCTATCTGCTCCTCTCCGCCAGCCACCCTGCTCTCCGCTCCTCTCCGCCAGCCACCCTGCTACCCGCTCCTCTCCGCCAGCCACACTGCTCTACGCTCATCTCCGCCTGCCACCCTGTTTTCCACTCCTCTCAGTTAGTCACGCTGCTATCCGCTCCTCTCTGACAGCCACCTTGCTATCTGCTCCTCTCAGTCAGCCACCCTGCTACCCGCTCCTCTCAGTTAGTCACCCTGCTATCCGCTCCTCTACGCCAGCCACCGTCCTATCCGCTTCTCTCCGCCAGCCACCCTGCTACCCGCTCCTATCCGCCAGCCACCCTGCTACCCGCTCCTCTCCGCCAGCCACCCTGCTACCCGCTCCTCTCCGACAGCCACCCTGCTACCCGCTCCTCTCCGCCAGCCACCCTGCTACCCGCTCCTCTCCGCCATCCACCCCGCTACCTCCTCCTCTCCGCCAGCCACCCTGCTACCCGCTCCTCTCCGCCAGCCACCCTGCTACCCGCTCCTCTCCGCCAGCCACCCTGCTACCCGCTCCTCTCCGCCAGCCACCCTGCTACCCGCTCCTCTCCGCCATCCACCCTCCTATCCGCTCCTCTCCGCCAGCCACCCTGCTACCCGCTCCTCTCCGCCAGCCACCCTGCTACCCGCTCCTCTCAGTTAGTCACCCTGCTCTCCGCTCCTCTCCGCCAGCCACCCTTCTATCCGCTCGTCTCAGTTAGTCACCCTGCTATCCGCTCCTTTCCGCCACCCACCCTGTTATCCGCACCTCTCCGCCAGCCACCCTGCTATCCGCTCCTCTCCGCCAGCCACCCTGCTACCTGCTCCTCTCCGCCATCCACCCTGCTACCCGCTCCTCTCCGCCAGCCACTCCGCTATCCGCTCCTCTCCGCCAGCCACCCTGCTCTCCGCTCCTCTCCGCCAGCCACCCTGCTACCCGCTCCTATCAGTGAGTCACCCTGCTATCCGCTCCTCTCCGCCAGCCACCCTGCTATCCGCTCCTCTCCGCCAGCCACCCTGCTATCCGCTCCTCTCCGCCAGCCACCCTGCTCTCCGCTCCTCTCCGCCTGCCACCCTGCTCTCCGCTCCTCTCCGCCTGCCACCCTGCTCTCCGCTCCTCTCCGCCACCCACCCTGCTACCCGCTCCACTCCGCCTGCCAACCTGCTATCCGCTCCACTCCGCCTGCCAACCTGCTATCCGCTCCTATCAGTCAGCCACCTTGCTATCCGATCCTCTCAGCCAGCCACCTTGCTATCCGCTCCTCTCAGTTAGTCACCCTGCTATCCGCTCCTCTCAGTTAGTCACCCTGCTATCCGCTCCTCTCAGTTAGTCACCCTGCTATCCGCTCCTCTCTGACTGCCACCCTGCTATCCGCTCCTCTCTGACAGCCACTCTGCTATCCGCTCCTCTCCGCCAGCCTCTCTGTTACCATCTCCTCTCCGCCAGCCACCCAGGTATCCGCTCCTCTCCGCCAGCCACCCTGCTCTCCGCTCCTCTCCGCCAGCCACTCCGCTATCCGCTCCTCTCCAAAAGCCACCTTGCTCTCCGCTCCCCTCCGCCAGCCACCCTGCTATCCGATCCTCTCCGCCAGACACCCTGCTATCCACTCCTCTCCGCCAGGCACCCTGCTATACTCTCCTAACCGTTAGCAACCCAGCTATCCGCTCCTCTTTGTCAGCAACCCTGCTATCCGCTCCTCTCCGACAGCCACCCAGCTATCCGCTCCTCTCCGACAGCCACCCAGCTATCCGCTCCTCTCCGCCAGCCACTCTGCTATCCGCTCCTCTCCGCCAGCCACACTGCTATCCGCTCCTCTCCGCCAGCCACCCTGCTATCCGCTCCTCTCCGCCAGCCACTCTGCTATCCGCTCCTCTCCGCCAGCCACTCTGCTATCCGCTCCTCTCCGTCGGCCACCCTGCTATTCGCTCCTCTCCGTCGGCCACCCTGCTATCCGCTCCTCTCCGTCGGCCACCCTGCTATCCGCTCCTCTCCGTCGGCCACCCTGCTATCCGCTCCTCTCCGTCGGCCACCCTGCTACCCGCTCCTCTCCGCCGGCAAGTCTGCTATCCGCTCCTCTCCGCCAGCCACTCTGCTATCCGCTCCTCTCCGCCAGCCACTCTGCTATCCGCTCCTCTCCGCCGGCCACTCTGCTATCCGCTCCTCTCCGCCGGCCACTCTGTGATCCGCTTCTCTCTGCCGGCCACTCTGCTATCCGCTCCTCTCCGCCAGCCACCCTGCTATCCGCTCCTCTCCGCCAGCCACCCTGCTATCCTCTCCTCTCTGCCAGCCACCCTCCTATCTGCTCCTCTCCGTGAGCCACCCTGCTATCCTCTCCTCTCCTCCATCCACCCTGCTCTCCGCTCCTCTCCGCCAGCAACCCTGCTATCCGCTCCTCTCAGTTAGTCACCCTGATATCCGCTCCTCTCTGCTAGCCAGCCAGCTATCCGCTCCTCTACGCCAGCCTCCCTGCTACCCGCTCCTCTAAGTCAGCCACCCTGCTATCTGCTCCTCTCCTCCAGCCACCCTGCTATCCGCTCCTCTCCCCCAGCCACCCTGGTATCCGCTCCTCTCCGCCAGCCACCCTGCTATCCGCTCCTCTCAGCCAGCCACCCTGCTATCCGCTCCTCTCAGAGAGTCACCCTGATATAGGCTCCTCTCCGCCAGCCACCCTGCTCTCCGCTCCTCTCCTGCCACCCTGCTATCCGCTCCTCTCAGTTAGTCACTCCGATATCCGCTCCTCCGTCAGCCACCCTGCTCTCAACTCCTCTCCGCCAGCCACCCAGGTATCCGCTCCTCTCCGCCAGCCACCCTGCTACCCGCTCCTCTCCGCCAGCCACTCTGCTATCCGCTCCTCTCAGTGAGTCACCCTGCTATAGGCTCCTCTCCGCCAGCCAACCTGCTCTCCGCTCCTCTCCGCCAGCCACCCTGCTCTCCGCTTCTCTCCGCCAGCCACCCTGCTCTACGCTTCTCTCCTCCAGCCACTCCGCTATCCGCTCCTCTCCGCCACCTGCTATCCGCTCCTCTCCAGCCACCCTGCTATCCGCTCCTCTCCTGCCAGCCACTCCGCTATCCGCTCCTCTCCTAAAGCCACCTTGCTCTCCGCTCCTCTCCGCCAGCCACCCTGCTATCCGATCCTCTCCGCCAGACACCCTGCTATCCACTCCTCTCCGCCAGGCACCCTGCTATACTCTCCTAACCGTTAGCAACCCAGCTATCCGCTCCTCTTTGTCAGCAACCCTGCTATCCACTCCTCTCCACCAGCCACTCTGCCATCCGTTCCTCTCCGTCAGCCACCCTTCTATACACTCCTCTCCGCCAGCCACCCTGCTATCCGCTCCTCTCCGTCAGCCATCCTGCTATCCTCTCCTCTCCGCCAGCCACCCTGCTATACGCTCCTCTCCGTGAGCCACCCTGCTATCCTCTCCTCTCCTCCATCCACCCTGCTATCCGCTCCTCTCCGCCAGCCACCCTGCTATCCGCTCCTCTCAGTTAGTCACCCTGCTCTCCGCTCCTCTCCGCCAGCCACCCTGCTACCCGCTCCTCTCCGCCAGCCACCCTGCTATCCGCTCCTCTCCATCAGCCACACTGGTATCCGCTCCTCTCAGTCAGCCCCCCTGATATCCGCTCCTCTCCGCCGGCCACTCTGCTATCCGCTCCTCTCCGCCGGCTACTCTGCTATCCGCTCCTCTCCGCCAGCCACCCTGCTATCCGCTCCACTCCGCCTGCCAACCTGCTATCCGCTCCTCTCAGTCAGCCACCTTGCTATCCGATCCTCTCAGCCAGCCACCTTGATATCCGCTCCTCTCAGTTAGTCACCCTGCTATCCGCTCCTCTCTGACTGCCACCCTGCTATCCGCTCCTCTCCGCCGGCCACTCTGCTATCCGCTCCTCTCCGCCGGCCACTCTGTGATCCGCTTCTCTCTGCCGGCCACTCTGCTATCCGCTCCTCTCTGCCGTCACCCTGCTATCCGCTCCTCTCCGCCAGCCACCCTGCTATCCGCTCCTCTCCGTCAGCCACCCTGCTATCCTCTCCTCTCTGCCAGCCACCCTCCTATCTGCTCCTCTCCGTGAGCCACCCTGCTATCCTCTCCTCTCCTCCATCCACCCTGCTCTCCGCTCCTCTCCGCCAGCAACCCTGCTATCCGCTCCTCTCAGTTAGTCACCCTGATATCCGCTCCTCTCTGCTAGCCAGCCAGCTATCCGCTCCTCTACGCCAGCCTCCCTGCTACCCGCTCCTCTAAGTCAGCCACCCTGCTATCTGCTCCTCTCCTCCAGCCACCCTGCTATCCGCTCCTCTCCCCCAGCCACCCTGGTATCCGCTCCTCTCCGCCAGCCACCCTGCTATGCGCTCCTCTCAGTCAGCCACCCTGGTATACGCTCCTCTCAGTTAGTCACCCTGTTATCCGCTCCTCTCCGCCAGCCACCCTGCTATCCGCTCCTCTCCGCCGGCCACCCTGCTATCCGCTCCTCTCCGCCGGCCACCCTGCTATCCGCTCCTCTCCGCCGGCCACCCTGCTATCCGCTCCTCTCCGCCGGCCACCCTGCTATCCGCTCCTCTCCGCCGGCCACTCTGCTATCCGCTCCTCTCCGCCGGCCACCCTGCTATCCGCTCCTCTCCGTCGGCCACCCTGCTATCCGCTCCTCTCCGTCGGCCACCCTGCTATCCGCTCCTCTCCGTCGGCCACCCTGCTATCCGCTCCTCTCCGTCAGCCACCCTGCTACCCACTCCTCTCCGACAGCCACCCAGCTATCCGCTCCTCTCCGCCAGCCACTCTGCTATCTGCTCCTCTCAGTCAGCCACCCTGCTATCAGATCCTCTCCGCCTGCCACCTTGCTATCCGCTCCTCTCAGTTAGTCACCCTGCTATCCGCTCCTCTCCACCAGCCACCCTGATATCCGCTCCTCTCCGCCAGCCACTCTGCTATCCGCTCCTCTCAGTAAGCCACCCTGCTATCCGCTCCTCACCGCCAGCCACCCTGCTACCCACTCCTCTCAGTCAGCCACCCTGCTATCCGCTCTTCGCCGACAGCCACCCAGCCATCCGCTCCACTCCAACAGCCACCCAGCTATCCGCTCCTCTCCGCCAGCCACTCTCTTATCTGCTCCTCTCAGTCAGCCACCCTGCTATCCGCTCCTCTCCACCAGCCACCTTGCTATCCGCTCCTCTCAGTTAGTCACCCTGCTATCCGCTCCTCTCCGCCAGCCACCCTGCTATCCGATCCTCTCGGCCAGCCACCTTGCTTTCCGCTCCTCTCAGTTAGTCACCCTGCTATCCGCTCCTCTCAGGTAGTCACCCTGCTATCCGCTCCTCTCAGTTAGTCACCCTGCTACCCGCTCCTCTCTGACAGCCACCCTGCTATCCGCTCGTCTCCGCCAGTCACCCTGCTATACTCTCCTAACCATTAGCCACTCAGCTATCCGCTCCTCTTTGTCAGCCACCCTGCTATCCGCTCCTCTCCGCCATCCACCCTGCTATACTCTCCTAACCGTTAGCCACCCAGCTATCCGCTCCTCTTTGTCAGCAACCCTGCTATCCACTCCTCTCCGCCAGCCACTCTGCCATCCGTTCCTCTCCATCAGCCACCCTTCTATACACTCCTCTCTGTCAGCCACCCTGCTATCCTCTCCTCTCCGCCAGCCACCCTGCTATACGCTCCTCTCCATCAGGCACCCTGCTATCCTCTCCTCTCAGTTAGTCACCCTGCTATCCGCTCCTGTCTGACAGCCACCCTGCTATCCGCTCCTCTCCGCCAGCCACCCTGCTATACGCTCCTCTCAGTTAGTCACCCTGCTATCCGCTCCTCTCCGCCAGCCACCCTGCTATCCGCTCCTCTCTGCCAGCCACCCTGCTATCGGCTCCTCTCCGCCAGCCACCCTACTATACTCTCCTAACCGTTAGCCACTCAGCTATCCGCTCCTCTTTGTCAGCCACCCTGCTATCCGCTTGTGACGAAGCGATTCTGGCGGGACCCAACTGAGAGTGCCAAATCAGGACCAATTGCTTAAACAGGGTAGTTACAGCCCTAGGATGGGGTTTTTCCACCTCTAAGGCAACCCAAACCAGCCAGACAAAAAGGACTTTGGTCTCACCCCACTGGCTAACCACAAGTCACACAAGCAATTTCCTTAGACACTCCAGTCTCCCAGTATCACCACCAGTGCACTCGTCCTGGGGATAAATGCTTATGAAAACCAACACCCCAATAAAAGAAAAAGGTTCTCTCAATCCCAAAGGACCAAGCCCCAGACCCAGGTCAATATACACATCAGATCTTACCCACAAATCACGCTGTTGCCAATCCTTTAGAATCTAAAATCTAAAGGTTTATTTACAAAGGGGAAAAGGTAGAGAAGAGAGGTAGAATTGGTTAAATGGAATCAATTACATACAGTAATGGCAAAGTTCTTAGTTCAGGCTTGCAGCAGTGCTGGAGTAAACTGCAGGTTCAGATTAAGTCTCTGGAACATCCCCCGCTGGGATGGGTCAACAGTCCTTCGTGCAGAGCTTCAGTTTGCAGCAAAGTCCTTCCAGAGGTCAGAAGCAGGATTGAAGACAAGATGGAGATGATGCATCAGCCTTATATAGATTTTTCCAGGTGTAAGAATCCCTTTGTCCTCACGGTGGAAAATTACAGCAAAAATGGAGTTTGCAGTCACATGGACAAGTTTCTGCATACTTTGCTGAATCGCAAGGCGTGTCTGCCTTCTCTCCATGGGTCAATTGTGTAGCTGATGGCCCTTAATGGGCCATCAAGCCAGCTATGCAGGGCTAACATCAGCTTGTCTAGGACACTTCCCAGAGGCAGAGCATAATACAAAATACAGACAGTACAGAGCCAATACTTATAACTTCAACTACAAAATGATACACAGACATACAGACAGCATAATCATAACCAGCAACCCAGAACCTGGTCTTAGACACCTTATATGACCCCCTTTACTTAGGATTTGGTGCCACTACAGGACCTTGGTTGCAACCCATGTTCTATATGGTTCCCATTTATATCAATAACATCACACCCCCAACGCAAAATTGATGCAGGAAGGGATGACAAAACATCGCTGACTGCATCCCAAGAGCCCCCTTTCCTTGGGTCTGTCTCACTACAGCTAGTGTTGGGCTAGAGGCCGTACCAGTGTATAACCGAACTGGTTTATCAAAGTCACGTTCAATATCATGAATGAATCTCTTTACAAACTTAAGGTATAACTTGGTTAGCTTTTGCAGCATGGTTCCTGTATGTTTCATGTGATCTTGCCAAGAGCTAAAGAAAACAGCTACTTTATCCATACCAGCTTTGGCCAATGTTTGGAACCCAATTAACATTAAACCAATGTAGATATTGATGTTGTTCATAGTACAGGACTTTTGGCATTTAGCCATGAAAGCAATATGGTAGTGTGCCTCAGTTTCCCCTTTCATACAGCACATCAGGTCTGGAATGTATTTTCCCCTGTGAAAAGTTCCAACACTGTTTACATGCATTAACTGTGAAACATCAGTATAGCAAGGCCCTTTAACATAAAGTGTGTTTTCAGGTATTCCTTTCAACATGTTTAAGGGACTTTCCAAAAGATTAGGCACATTGTACATTGTTACAGTTCTTGGCAATAGCAACACATTAGTTACAAAATTTAGCATTAGCAATAACAACAAATTGATTGCAAGTGTCCATTTACAAACATGTTTGTCATGCCACACCCTTGGCTCAATACCATTGGAGTTTGGGCCTTTTAGGGTTAACCTGTGGCTTCCCTTTGCAAAATTCAGTTCTCTCTTTCCTCCTTGTCCTGCAGGATTAAACCCTGATTTATCTTGCTTAACAGAATTCACTGGCTGATGGGGTGGGCCCTCTGTGCTAACAGCTATTAGCAAGTCCTTCTTCTCCCTGCCAGCCAAGTAATTCGCATTAACACAGACACTATCTTTTAACTCTTCAGCTGCTATGGATTTCAAGGTGGGACTTCGTCTTACAGAGACATCACACCAATTCAAAGGGTCTGAGGGTGAGAGCTGGCTTGCTTTCCCCTGCCTCCTCAAGCATTCAGCCCTAAAACTGTTCTGCTTTGAAACACCAGTAACTGAATCTGTCCTCAGATCCTGAAGCACAGACTGCTCACTTACAGATTTAGCATGGAGACATTCCTGCCCCAACACCATTGTCTCCCCAACAAGCTGGCCACACACAGCCAGCTGGTTATAGGGCTGCTCAACTTCCTTAACAGCTTCTACTCCACCGAGACCTTTTTAAAGCTGCCCACACTGGATCTCTCAAAAGGAAAGTCAGTGGATCCATTCACAACCGAAAATTTCTGGCTGTTAGGAACTGAAACTTTCTTGATTAAATCACTTTTACACCCTTCAGTTGCAGTAAACTGCTTGCACAGGCTACCATGAGGATTCCTTTCCCTAGGAGCTTCTCTAATCAGCAATTCACCCCTCACAGAAATTCTGCCCTTCCCTTCTTCACCTAGGGCTTGCTCTAAAGGAACACTTCCCTGAGCAACAACCGACGCTTTCTGGGTCTCGCTTACATTCAGAATCACCTCAGGCCCAACAGGCGGATTTCTACACAATCCCCTTTTAGGCACACCTACAGACTTTCTAGATAACAGGTCAGAAGCAGTCTCCTTCCCTTGGCCATGAACAAGTTCAGGAATCTTTTCCTTCTTGCTACAAGTTGTCAAACTGTCAGTAGGTAACACAATTAAATCACCTTCATGCTCTCCTTGTGCCCTGGCTAGGGTATCACCCTGATCAGACAGAGTTGCTACACCCTTTTCCAACCACACATTAGCAACTGGCAAACTACAAGCACCAGAATCGTCTGTTCTCTGGGATTTTGCTAAGACACTAACTGGATGCAACCGAGTTACAGTGCCATTCTCCCCAGCAGACACAAACTTAGGACCATTCCCTTCCTGGGCTTTAGCTGTATTTACAACCAACTCCGAGACAACTAAATCACCCTCAACCATCACAGGCTGACAGGCACCTTCTGTCTGCTCCACAGACACAGAAGAGCCGGAGACACATTCTCCTTCACCAGACACCCAGCTTGGGATCTCATTTCCCCTGTCCCAGCACACAGGGCTGTTCACAGACAACTGCTTGGAGACCGAGATAGCTTCCTTCATAGGCATGTCAATACCCCTGACAGAGACAGGCACATTCCCTTCATTGTCACATTTCTCCACACAGGAAACAGGTAAGGGATATGGACCCTCATCTTCCACTATCCCTGTCTTCCCAAACTGCTGATTAGACAAAGCCATTAGCTCACAAGGCTGCCTAGGCCCCTCCAAACTTTCCCTACCAGGCACATTGCCACTCCCAATGGATAAGCTGCTGCTTTTTTCACTACACTGAGCTACTTTTAGCAAATCACAGTTACCCATTTTAGGTTCACTTCTACAAGTTGCACTAGCCACCAGTCCATCACCTATCACAATTTTACCCTTTCCTTCCTCAGTTAGGGCTTTAACCTGACCATTTACTTTAACCTGCTCCTGAGAAACATTTTCCTCACCAATGAGATCTTTCTGCTCTTGATCTAACTTCAGATTCACTTCTGAAACATTAGACAGACATTCAGAAACTTCATTTACAGCCACACTGCTTTCTTGCACAGACAAACAGATATTTCTCCCCAGGTTAGAACTCCCATCTCCCCAGCCATAGCAAAACTGGTTAAACACAGAAAACTGCCCAGAGTAACCCCATATATCAACACAGTTATAAACTGGATTTTCAAGAGGATACAGTTTCTGCCGTTCTTCCCTTGCTTTTTTGACTTGGAGCTGGAGTCTAGCAGTTTCTTGTTGCATCTTGTGAGTCTCCTCCTCAGCAGCCAGCAGCTCTTTCTTTCTCTCAGCAGCCTTTTTCTTTCTCTTAGCAGCCTCTTTTTCTCTCTCAGCCGCCTCTTTCTCCAGCTGGGCCAAGACTTGCTTCTCTTCCATTCGAATTTTTGCCAGTTCTTGCGCATAATCAAACTGCAGGCTGTCTCTCAAGGCTTGCAGTTTCCTTGCTTTTCCAGATGCTTTCTGTCTCATGGTCCCTGACCTTTAACCAACCAAACTCTCAATCCCCAAGTTAAAATTTGGACAGCGTGGGGTTCTGACCCAAAGCTTACTTGACCTGGTTCTGTGGATCCTGCCGACTATGCCACTGTGACGGAGCGATTCTGGCGGGACCCAACTGAGAGTGCCAAATCAGGACCAATTGCTTAAACAGGGCAGTTACAGCCCTAGGCTAGGGTTTTTCCACCTTTAAGGCAAACCAAACCAGCCAGACAAAAAGGACTTTGGTCTCACCCCACTGGCTAACCACAAGTCACACAAGCAATTTCCTTAGACACTCCAGTCTACCAGTATCACCACCAGTGCACTCGTCCTGGGGATAAATGGTTATGAAAACCAACACCCCAATAAAAGAAAAAGGTTCTCTCAATCCCAAAGGAACAAGCCTCAGACCCAGGTCAATATACACATCAGATCTTACCCACAAATCACGCTGTTGCCAATCCTTTAGAATCTAAAATCTAAAGGTTTATTTACAAAGGGAAAAAGGTAGAGAAGAGAGGTAGAATTGGTTAAATGGAATCAATTACATACAGTAATGGCAAAGTTCTTAGTTCAGGCTTGCAGCAGTGCTGGAGTAAACTGCAGGTTAAGATTAAGTCTCTGGAACATCCCCCGCTGGGATGGGTCAACAGTCCTTCGTGCAGAGCTTCAGTTTGCAGCAAAGTCCTTCCAGAGGTCAGAAGCAGGATTGAAGACAAGATGGAGATGATGCATCAGCCTTATATAGACTTTTCCAGGTGTAAGAATCCCTTTGTCCTCACGGTGGAAAATTACAGCAAAAATGGAGTTTGCAGTCACATGGACAAGTTTCTGCATACTTTGCTGAATCACAAGGCGTGTCTGCCTTCTCTCCATCGGTCAATTGTGTAGCTGATGGCCCTTAATGGGCCATCAAGCCAGCTATGCAGGGCTAACATCAGCTTGTCTGGGACACTTCCCAGAGGCAGAGCATAATACAAAATACAGACAGTACAGAGCCAATACTTATAACTTCAACTACAAAATGATACACAGACATACAGACAGCATAATCATAACCAGCAACCCAGAACCTGGTCTTAGACACCTTATATGACCCCCTTTACTTAGGATTTGGTGCCACTACAGGACCTTGGTTGCAACCCATGTTCTATATGGTCCCCATTTATATCAATAACGTCACACCGCTCCTCTCCGCCAGCCACCCTGCTATACTCTCCTAACTCTTAGCCACTCAGCTATCCGCTCCTCTTTGTCAGCAACCCTGCTTTCCGCTCCTCTCCGCCAGCCACTCTGGTATCCGCACCTCTCCGTCCGCCACCCTGTTATCCGCTCCTCTCGGCCAGCCACCCTGCTATCCTCTACTCTCCGCCAGCCACCCTGCTATCCTGTCCTCTCCGCCAGCCATTCTGCTATCCGCTATTCTCCGCCAGCCACCCTGCTATCCGCTCCTCTTCGCCAGTCACCCTGCTATCCGCTATTCTCCGCCAGCCACCCTGCTATCCGCTCCTCTCACTCAGCCACCCTGCTATCCGCTCCTCTCCGCCAGCCACCCTGCTATCCGCTCCTCTCACTCAGCCACCCTGCTATCCGCTCCTCTCCGCCAGCCACTCTGCTATCTGCTCCTCTCAGTCAGCCACCCTGCTATCCGATCCTCTCCGCCAGCCACCTTGCTATCCGCTCCTCTCAGTTAGTCACCCTTCTATCCGCTCCTCTCCGCCAGCCACCCTCATATCCGCTCCTCTCCGCCAGCCACTCTGCGATCTGCTCCTCTCAGTCAGCCACCCTGCTATCCGATCCTCACCGCCAGCCACCTTGCTATCCGCTCCTCTCAGTTAGTCACCCTGCTTTCCGCTCCTCTCTGACAGCCACCCTGCTATCCGCTCCTCTTTGTCTGCAACCCTGCTTTCCGCTCCTCTCCGCCAGCCACTCTGGTATCCGCTCCTCTCGGCCAGCCACCCTGCTATCCTCTACTCTCCGCCAGCCACCCTGCTATCCTGTCCTCTCCGCCAGCCATTCTGCTATCCGCTATTCTCCGCCAGCCACCCTGCTATCCGCTCCTCTCCGCCAGCCACTCTGCTATCTGCTCCTCTCCGCCAGCCACTCTGCGATCTGCTCCTCTCAGTCAGCCACCCTGCTATCCGATCCTCACCGCCAGCCACCTTGCTATCCGCTCCTCTCAGTTAGTCACCCTGCTTTCCGCTCCTCTCCGACAGCCACTCTGCTATCAGCTCCTCTCCGCCAGCCACCCTGCTATCTGCTCCTCTCCGCCAGCCACCCTGCTATACGCTCCTCTCCAACAGCCACCCTGCTATCTGCTCCTCTCCGCCAGCCACCCTGCTATACTCTCCTAACCGTTAGCCACTCAGCTATCCGCTCCTCTTTGTCAGCCACCCTTCTATCCGCTCCTCTCCGCCAGCCACCCTGCTATACTCTCCTAACCGTTAGCCACTCAGCTATCCGCTCCTCTTTGTCAGCAACCCTGCTATCCACTCCTCTCCGTTAGCCACTCTGCCATCCGTTCCTCTCCGTCAGCCACCCTTCTATACAGTCCTCTCCGTCAGCCACCCTGCTATCCGCTCCTCTCCGTCAGCCACCCTGCTATCCGCTCCTCTCCGTCAGCCACCCTGCTTTCCGATCCTCTCAGTCAGCCACCCTGCTTTCCGATCCTATCAGTCAGCCAATCTCCTATTCGCAACTCTCAGTCAGCCACCCTGCTATCCGCTCCTCTCCGTCAGCCACCCTGCTCTCGGCTCCTCTCCGTCAGCCACCCTGCTCTCGGCTCCTCTCCGTCAGCCACTCTGGTATCCGCTCATCTACGCCAGCCACCCTGCTATCCGCTCCTCTCTGCCAGCCACCATGCTATCCGCTCCTCTCCGCCAGCCACCATGCTATCCGCTCCTCTCCGCCAGCCACTCTGCTATCCGCTCCTCTCCGTCAGCCACCCTGTTATCCGCTCGTCTCCGCCAGCCACTCTGATATCCGCTCCTCTCCGTCATCCACCCTGCTATCCGCTCCTCTTCACTTGCCACTCTGCTAAACGTTCCTCTCCGCCTGTCACCCTGCTAACCGCTCCTCTCCGCCATCCACTCTGCTATCCGCTCCTCTCCGCCAGCCACTCTGATATCTGCTCCTCTCCGTTAGCCACCCTGCTATCCGTTCCTCTCCGCCATCCACCCTGCTATCCGCTCCTCTCCGCCAGCCACCCTGATATCCGCTCCTCTCCGCCAGCCACCCTGCTATCCGCTCCTCTCCGCCAGCCACCCTGCTATCTGATCCTCACCGCCGGCCACCCAGCTATCCGCTCCTCTCCGCCGGCCACTCTGCTATCCGCTCCTCTCCGCCGGCCACTCTGCTATCCGCTCCTCTCCGCCAGCCACCTTGCTATCCACTCCTCTCCGCCAGCCACCCTGCTATCCGCTCGTCTCCGCCAGTCACCCTGCTATACTCTCCTAACCGTTAGCCACTCAGCTATCCGCTCCTCTTGGTCAGCCACCCTGCTATCCACTCCTCTCCGCCAGCCACTCTGCCATCTGTTCCTCTCCATCAGCCACCCTTCTATACACTCCTCTCTGTCAGCCACCCTTCTATACGCTCCTCTCCATCAGGCACCCTGCTATCCGCTCCTCTCAGTTAGTCACCCTGCTATCCGCTCCTCTCCGCCAGCCACTCCGCTCTCCGCTCCTCTCCGCCAGCCACCCTGCTCTCCGCTCCTCTCCGCCAGCCACTCCGCTCTCCGCTCCTCTCCGCCAGCCACTCCGCTCTCCGCTCCTCTCCGCCAGCCACCCTGCTCTCCGCTCCTCTCCGCCAGCCACTCCGCTCTCCGCTCCTCTCCGCCAGCCACCCCGCTCTCCGCTCCTCTCCGCCAGCCACCCTGCCATCCGCAGCGGTGTCTAGCTGCGCCCCCGTCCGTCTCGCGGGCTGCTGTGTATTTACTACCCAAGGAAATGGGGCTCGGCTCGGGTACTGCTGGCTGCACCAGCCCCTCAGTCCGGGCAGCCCCGGGTTAGATTTGTTCTGCCCCCGCAGCGTGGGGTTCTCAGGCCCGTCTCTCCACACGCCGGGTGCCTGTGGCCGGTGCCCGCTGGGACCGCGGCAGGGGGCGGCGCGTGCAGAGGCGCTCGGGGCAGTTCCTCCCCGCGAGGGCGCGGGCCGCGCGCTGGGGCAAGCGGCCGTTGCCGGGGTTGTTGAGGCGCGGGGCGGCGCGATGTCGGCCCCCGGGGCGAGGGGCTCCGTGTTCTCGGACTCCCTGTCCCCCTCTGGCCACAGCTCCGGCCGGCTCGGCTCGGTGGATTCGGTGCTGGGGAGCTTCAGCCGCGGGGCGGCCAAGGTGGGCAGGGTGCGATCCTGCTGAAGGTGAGATGCGGGGTGGGGTGGGTGGGTTGGAGAGGGGGTGTGGGGGCGGGGTGTGGAGGGTGGGGTGCAGGGGTATGAGTGGGTATTGGCTGACTGGGGTGTTGAGGTGAGGGTGGGGGTTAGAGGGAGGGAGGTGAGGGCAGGGGTGGGTGGCGGTTAGAGGAGGGTGTGGAGATGTGGAAGGCAGGGGTAGGGGTGGAGGGTTGGTGTGGTGTGGGCGTGTTGGAGGGTGGGGTGCAGGGATATGAGTGGGTATTGGTTGACTGGGGTGTTGAGGTGAGGGTAGGGGGTTAGAGGGAGGGAGGTCAGGGCAGGGTGTGGGTGTGTGGAGGGTTGGTGTGGTGTGGGTGTGTTGGAGGGTGGGGTGCAGGGATATGAGTGGGTATTGGTAGACTGGGGTGTTGAAATTGCACTTGTGTATCTCCCCATCTCACACCAGCTGGGCATGCACACGCTTGTACCCATTCACACACTCATGCAAGCTGTACGTTTCATAGCTCTCAGAAATGGCCTTGAAGAGAAGTTTCACTTCTCAGCAAAAGGCTGTATTTGCTGCTTAAGTATTCTTTGATTAGCTTGGCCATTCACATAAAGGCCTTGTCACTTTAGTATTCTCTGTGGACATCTACCCAGTATGATGGAGATACTTATAATGGTGTGAATGGCTAACACATTTTATTTTCATTCATCTACTAATCCAGAAAGTTGAAATTGTGAATATTCATAAGAAAAGCAGCCAGAAACTCCTTTTGTTTTCAGCACTAGAGGGTACTGTTACATAGTAATAATTTGGAGTAGTGTCTCCTTATTTTTTAGCAACAAGAAACTCTCATTTGATGTAAGACTATTTCATACAGTAGTTTATCATCAGCAGTTTGTGGGGGCCCTAAAACCTTTTGCCACCAGGTTGTCACAGGTTTTGGCTAGTGTTTTATCATTCCATTTTTATGCTAAGAGTCCATCCATTGTACAAGACTGTGTTTTGTCAAAAATGCCTTGTGCTCAGAAGATGTGAAAAAATAGAATTCAGTTTCAAACATATTTAAAAATGTTTGAATTAGGCTTCACCCAAAATAACTTTTTGAATATGGTGGTAGATCAGGGGTCGGCAACCTTTCAGAAGTGGTGTGCCAAGTCTTCATTTATTCACTCTAATTTAAGGTTTCGCGTGCCGATAATACATTTTAACGTTTTTAGAAGGTCTCTTTCTATAAGTCTATAATATATAATTAAACTATTGTTGTATGTAAAGTAAATAAGGTTTTTTAAATGCTTAAGAAGCTTCATTTAAAATTAAATTAAAATGCAGAGCCCCCCGGACCGGTGGCCGGGACCCAGCAGTGTGAGTGCCACTGAAAATCAGCTCGCGTGCCGCCTTCGGCACATGTGCCATAGGTTGCCTAATCCTGTGGTAAATGATAACCTATGTGACTACGCTTCTTGAGTGTTGCCTTGTGCATCCCTGCTGTGGGAAAACATGCTTTCTCAATTTCAAAGCTCTTTTACTCTAAGATTGAATAGAGCAACATTTGTGATTGGCCATGAAATGCAGAGGTATGCCCATTAATATACATAGGAATACATGTTTAGAGTCCAAACACCAGTGTTAGTATGCTTTCCTATGGAAGAGAGACTCGTATTTTTATAGGGTTTTAGATTTTGTTGGTTTTTATTCACTGGTGGAGTCATAGGAGTGTTCTCTTATGTTGGAAGCTGCAAAATATACTTGTTTGTTTTTAACCTCCAAATTAATTAGGAAATAGTGTACTGTATTTTCTTTTTGAAAGGGCAATTGCAAAATCTTTTTTTCTTACTTTTGGTAGTTGTTGCAGAAAATCCTGAAGTCATCTGATAAAGGAACTGAACAACCTGCTGACATCCACAGTTTAGTCCCCTGTGGAGATGTGGTATGTACACTACAGACCATTGGTTCTCCGACAGTAGTCTGTGGTACTTGGAGAACTAGCTGGCAATCAATGGAGAGTTGGCTGGTCACATAGTGCTGTGATTCTTTCTTGTTTTCAGTTACTGAATTACATTTAAAAACATATAAAAGTATTATTAAGTCAGTGTTTTATGTATTTTTAGTTAAGTATTTGTTCTAGTTGTCACATGGATATTAATGCAATCATAGACTAGAGGGGGGTTGTTCATATGGTTGATAATGAGAGGAGACGTGATCTATGAGAATCTCTTTATTAAGATATCTACAAAATTAAGAAGTTTGAGAACCCCTGCATCAAGCTTTTATGTGCTTACAGAGATTTAAAAATTACTATGCAACTCTTGGTAAAATTTAATCACCTGATTTACTTGAATATACTCATTCAGGGATGTCCTTGAAATTGTTCTATATTGCAGAATGCTTTTGATTTTCATTTCACTAATAAGCTTCTGTGTTCACAGCTGAAGCCAAGAAACTCATTGTTCAGTTTACTGATGAAAATTTTTTTTTTTTTGTCTGTGGATCAGGCACTCTACAACTAAAAGGGAGACATAGCCCCTGTCTCCAGAGAGCTCACTGTCTTTTACAAAGCAACTGCAAACTTTGCCTATATCAAATGGAGATCTAATACCAGATCCATGGATCTGGTCTATAAAAAATGTAAAGAAATATTGTATCACTCAAAAACAAATTATTTAATGTTTTATTTAAAACATTGTTAAAGAAGCAATAATACCTTGCCTAAAGTGTAGGCATGTTTGGGTTGTTTCCTGTATGGGCTCCAAAAAGTGTCATTTATTCACCATCCCTGTATACTTTGTAGTGCCTTATTGCTTTTTAAAATTGCTATCATTGCTTAATTTTTCTCCCTGTCTAGTTTTGAAACTTCTGTATCTCTGAGCAGTATATTTTACATTTTAAAAAAGAGTAATGGAATTCTACATAGACTAAATCCTGAAATATTTCTCTAGGCAAAATTGAATAAAGAATCCAGGATTTGGCCTAATGGTTAGTGGGAAAAGGTTTGCACCTTTTCTGGGTTTGCTGGAAGCATGTAATTTTTTTGAAATCCTGTATTTCTTCTCACCATTTTATAAAGACGAAGTTACTACATTATTTTGCCACAAAGCAACAAATGCATTTACAAATGACTTCTTGTGTTAAGAAGTGCCTATAACAAATTGCTGTATCAGGACCTACAGAAAGTTTCAAGATTTTTATGGGATTAATTTATCATTTGTCCTCTTTTGGGTTTCATTAGGTTGGTTGCCTGGCTGTTCATGTGAAGGTGTGCAAAGATTTTACATCAAAATGTATCCTTTTTCTATTTCCCTACCCTCTGCTAAGCATATTTTCCTCTCTCTTTGCACTGACCACATCTTTAGAGTATTCTGGCAGGGAAGTATAGAGAATCTCACTCTATAGGTTCTTGCAGTTCACTTAAGAGATAATGCTTTCTTTCTCTAGCTATTGAGTTTGACATTCATTTAGTGTGTGAACTTATGAGGAATTTAGCAGTGAGCCAGAGTCCAGTAATCGAATCCTAAGGAGACTCACTGAGTAGACTTCCTTGTTTATGTACTGTAGGAATAAAAGACACGTTTACATGGAGAGAACAATTGTAATTTTAAAAAGCAAAAATATTTAATTATTAGGATTGTTATATAGCAATCACGGATCGCTTGCTGGAAGATTATCTGCACCCTGAAGTCTTTAAACCATGATTTGAGGACTTCAATGGCTCAGACACAGGTTTGATACAGGAGTGGGTGGGTGAGATTCTGTGGCCTGCAGTGTGCAGGAGGTCAGACTAGATGATCATAATGGTCCCTTCTAACCTTAAAGCCTATGAGTCTATGAGTACTCTATCTAGACTGAATTTTTGACTCATGAAAGGGTGACAAATTATTTTAAAACCATTTACATTGTTATTGTTAGTGACCAGAAGACACCTGGGAAATCTTAAGTACAGTATTTCAGGCAGTCTACACAAAACTTCATGTTTGAGTAAATAGTATGTTGCTCACATTTTAAGTAATGTTATTTTTTATTGTTAAATAAATGAAAACAATATATAATAAATAGGACCCTACCAAATTCAGAGCCATGAAAAACACATCACGGACCGTGAAATCTGGCCTTTTGTGTGCTTTTACCTTGTACTATACAGATTTCATGGGGGGAGACCAGCCTTTCTTAAGGTGAGGGTCCTGACCCAAAAGGGAGCTGCAGAGGGGTCTCATGGTTATTTTAGGGGGTAATGGTATTGTCAACCTTACTTCTGTGCTGCCTTCAGAGCTGGGTGACCAGAGAGCAGCAGCTGTTGACCAGGCACCCAGCTCTGAAGGCAACGCCCTACCAGGAGCAGTGCAGAAGTAAGGGTGGCAATACCATACCATGTCGCCCTTACTTCTGCGCTGCTGCCTTCAGAGCTGGGTAGCTGGAGAGTGGTGGCCGCTGACTGAGGGCCTAGCTTGTTACCAGATCTACCCGTTACTTTGGAGTATGCTCATTTATTCGGGTTACTCTTCGGGGGACGGGGGGGGGGGGGTGTTCTGTAATTCTATCAATGTACTGCTTTTGTCACGTGTGTTTTCATATGGCGCTCTATTTCTCCCTTATGCAAATCCCCTCCCAATGGAGCTATCCTGCAGGACCTAGGTTCCCTAGGGCTTGGTTCCTCCAGCCCCAGAACCGGATGAACACACATACACACACATACATTAACAGAGCAAGTCTGAGTGGACCGGGTCAATCAGCACTTTCAAGCTGACCCCTTATATGTCCCTGGACTCAATTGGCTGGATCAAGCAGCACTTTCAAGCTTCCCCCCCGCCCCTTATGTGCCCCTGGGCTCAATGGACTGGGTCAAGCAGCACTTTCAAGCTGCCACCCTTATGTGTCCCAGATTCAGCAGGTCCCAATCCGCACTCTCACATCACAATTGTACTGATAGTAACCTACTTGATAAGCAAACCCCACAGTATTTTGGGCGCTGCAGGGATCTTTAGCTTAGATAAAAGAATCATTACTGATGAGTAAATGGGGGAAGCTAAAAACACAAAAGAGTAAAGTTCAGCAAGAGAGAGAGAAGCAACCAGCTTAACCATAACAGTTATTTATTGAATAATAGTGATAGCTACACAAGGCGGGCTAAACCACCATAACATTATTAAAGGTTAATACATAAGGTGGAAAGGAAAACAGAGAGAGAGAAAGAAGGGGATCTCACCGCTCCCTGAAGCTTGAACTGGTCGGGGTTCCCAGGTGATGGTGGTAGCTCAGGGCCCTGAGGGCAGGAGACAGGCACGATCAGTCAGGAGATGGAGTCCCAGTGGAACTGATGCAAAGCTTGGGTCTATGCATCAGAACACTTACTTGAACCTAGGTAGGGGTTTTTGTAGAGAAACAACAGTGGTTCAAGAGAGAACACTAGATTTGTTTATGGGTAAACTGATGACTGATATATGCCATCATGCGCCAGCAATGCCCCTCTGCCATGTACATTGGCCAAACTGGACAGTCTCTACATAAAAGAATAAATGGACACAAATCAGACATCAAGAATTATAACATTCAAAAACTAGTTGGAGAACACTTCAACCTCCCTGGCCACTCGATTATAGACCTAAAAGTCACAATATTACAACAAAAAAACTTCAAAAACAGACTCCAACAAGAGACTGCTGAATTGGAATTAATGTGCAAATTGAACACCATTAAATTAGGTTTGAATAAAGACTGGGAGTGGATGGGCCATTACACAAAGTAAAACTATTTCCCCATGCTTATCTCTCTCCCCCACCCCCCACCCCCACCCTGGTTCCTTATATCTCCTTGTCAAGTGCTGGAAATGGACCATTTTCATTACCACTACAAACAGTTATTTTTCTCTCCTGCTGACAACAGTTCACCTTAACTGATCACTCTCCTTATAATGTGTATGGTAACACCCATTGTTTCATGTTCCCCTGTGTGTATATATATCTTTGTTCTGTATTTTTCACTACATGCATCCGATGAAGTGAGCTATAGCCCACGAAAGCTTATGCTACAATAAATTGTTAGTCTCTAAGATGCCACAAATACTCCTATTCTTTTTGATGACTGAAGGGTTTTCTTAAGGCTAGACAATAGGGGCTGATCACTCTTGGCTATGGGTGGTGTTTTCTTCCAGGGAGCTCACAATGCAACTAGGCTGCTTCAATATTTTGGATATCAATCAAGGATTTATTACTAGAATTGGTCAGATAACTGCTGAGCTGGGTGTGGGCAGGCATAGGTTCATTAACATCTGGAGCAGAGATTCCCATGATGCAGTGCTTCCCTGCTTTTCTGGTCCCAGAGTTCAGTGCAGTTCTCGGTTCTTCATTCTGTATGCTAATCCCTGTCCCATCTTTCATACAGATGAGGCTAGGGGAGTTGTCTCTGCTCTCCATTCTGTATGCAAATGGAGATGTCTTAATCTTGTCATCCTTGTCAGGAGGGGTCTAGGTGTGTCTCCCAATGCCCTTCACTGCTCTCTGCAAACCTTTTCTCTGATCGGTCTTGGTTCAAACAGAAACCGGGGCAGGGGTGTCCCTCATGAGTCAGATAGGCCAGACACTGCACCCTGGTTCCCTCAAAACACAGAGCTGACTGGTATCAAGCTCTACAGGCAGCAGTGCAGAAGTAAGGATGGCAATACCATGCCATGCTATCCTTATCTCTGCGCTGCTGCTAGTGGCAGCTCCGCCTTCAGAGAAGCCACCGCTCTCCAGCTGCCCAGCTCTGAAGGTAGCGCCACAGTCAGCAGCAGTGCAGAAGTAAGGGTAGCGGTACTGCAATCCCACCTACCATAACCTTCTGACCACCCCCACAACTCCTTTTTGGGTCAGGACCCTTATAATTACAACACTGAAATTTCAGATTTAAATAGCTGAAATCATGAAAGTTATGATTTTTTAAATCGTATGACCGTGTAATTGACCAAAATGGACTGTGAATTTTGTAGGGCCCTAATAATAAACCTTTGAGAGTTTTAATATTTCTCTTTTCAGGTGTTTCCACCCCCCACCCCCTTGAACAGTACATCAGCTTCCTAACATTACAGTTAATCACAGGCAGTCTGTGGATGTGTTTTATTTCTGAATGTTTTAATCACAAGTCTCACAGTTCAGTGCACTGCATTCTTCAGTGCGGCAACATCAAAGTAACCTGCCATTAAGTCCCTCTGCCAATTTTTGTGAATTTGCAGTCTGATATTAAAAAAATTAATAATGCTGTTTTAATGATATACAAGTGCAATTGAATTACCCATAAAAGGGAAACAGTAAAATTGACAATAGTGAATTCATATTTTGACCACTGCCAGTGGTCAAATATCTGTTTATTTCTGA
Source organism: Mauremys reevesii (assembly GCF_016161935.1). Classification (NCBI taxonomy): domain Eukaryota; kingdom Metazoa; phylum Chordata; order Testudines; family Geoemydidae; genus Mauremys; species Mauremys reevesii. The sequence goes on from NC_052633.1 coordinate 20,429,482, forward strand.
AAGAAGAAATAGTAATATGATCTTGGTTAAGTGCCAATGTGGACAGAAAAAGATAAATTTGAATCTTAAAAGTATACCCATGTTTATTAATTGGGTTCACACACACGCAGTGAGGAGAATTAGATCTTATTGTATATTGCTCATTATTTTCATGGTAGTCACTACCATGTAATAAACCCACTTTACTGTTGCTGACTCACTAAAAAGATCTATATGTTTCCTAAATGAATGACTTTCAGTCAATATACAGGAAAATACAAACTTGCTGCTTCGCATTACTGTTAACGAAGTCATGAAATGCACAAATCCACAAACTTTCAGATCACAGTTAAAGAATAGCAGAAAGGACATTGTGATTCATTTTGAAGATGTGAAATATTTTTCTGTACAGGTATTATTACAGCTTCTGCTCTTTTATAATGTAATTCTCATTACTGGTTTAATAGCATGATGACACTGAATATCTAGAGCTGCTTTTTCAGGAGCAAGGAGGAGGGAATCTCATGTACTGTAGTACTTCGTGACTATTCTCTTTTTGTTACCATCTCATCTGGGTTCATAAAGTAAAACTGCAATAAAGTCTGCAGGCTCCGCTCCAGTCCCTTAACCACAGACTGTTTTTCTTCTGCCCAGAGCTGAGAGATTATTATTGCTATCTGGTCAAGGGAGAATGAATTGGAGACTATTCTTTGGTTGAGTAGGGTGCACATACATCATAATATCGTAGAAATCATTGGAGTTACATTGGTGTAAAACTGGTATAATGGATTGGTTAGTCAGGCCCGTAGTGTTCACTTGGTGCTTTATATTCATTTGTCAAGTATGGTTCAGTGTAGTGGGGATATGTGGCTCATTCTGTCATTGTTCAAGCTCAGTGGTGAGCTGCAGCCGGTTCGCACCGGTTCGCGTGAACCGGTTGTTAAATTTAGAAGCCCTTTTAGAACCGGTTGTTCCCCGTGGGACAAACTGGTTCTAAAAGGGCATTTAAATTTAACAAGCGCTCCCTGCTGCCCAGCCCCAGCTCACCTCAGCTCTGCCTCCACCTCCTGCCATGAATGCTCCTCCTTGCTTCTCCTCCCGCACTGCTTCCCGCGAATCAGCTGTTCGTGCGGGAAGCCTGGGAGGGCTGAGAAGCAAGCAGGCTTCCCCGGCCCAGGAAGACAACGCTGAGGTAGGAAACTAGGGGGGGCCGTGTGCCCTGGCCGGTCTCCAGCCGCGGCCCGGCCCCGGCCCCGCCTCCCCGGCCCCGACCCTCCCCAGCTCCGCGTCCCTGGCTGCCGGGCCCCGCCCCGACCCTCCCGGCCACCCGGCCCCGGCCCAGCCCCCGCCCGGCCCCGACCACCCCGGCCGCGGCCCCCGTCCCCGCCCGGCCCCGGGTCCCCGCCCGTCCCTGCCCCTCCCAGCCCCGCGTCCCCGTCCCCGGCCCCGGCCCCCTCCCCGGCCCGTCCCGTCCAGCGTTCCCGGCCGCGACCCTCCCGGCCCCACCCGGCCCCGGCCCCGCGGCCCGGCCCTGCATCCCGGCCGCTGCCCGGCCCCCGACCCCGGCTGCCCGGCCCGGCCGCATCCCCCTCGGCCCTGCATCCCCAGCTGCCCAGCTCCGGCCGCATTCCCCCCCCGGCCCCGCCGTGCCCCCACCTCCCGGGATGCCCGGCTCTGGACACGGCCCCCCACCTCCGGCCGGGCCTGGCCCCGTGGCTCCAGCCACCCCTGCTGTTTTGCCAGGGGGCTGGGCTCTGGCAGCGCAGGTCTGGGCGTGGCGGCGGCCCCAGCTGCCCGGCTCCAGCTCTGGCCGCGGCCCGCCCTGGGTGTAGCGCCGCCAGCCACGTCCAGGCAGCGCGGTAAGGGGGCAAGGAGGGGGTGTTGGAGAGAGGGTAGGGGAGTTTGGGGGTGGGGGGTCAGAGGGCAGGGGATTGAATAGGGGCAAGGGTCCTGGTGGGGCAGTCAAAAAGGATCAGGGGTTGGATTGGGCGGTGGGAGGCAGTCAGGGACAAGGGTTCCAGGGACAGTCAGGGGACAGAGAGAAGGGGTGGTTGGATGGGGCAGGGGTCCTGGGGGGCCATCAGGAATGAGAGGAGGGATTGGATGGAGCGGCGGAGGGTACTCAGGGTACAGGGAAAGGGGGGTGGATGGGGCAGGGGTCCCTGGGGGGGGGACATCAAGGAACGCGGGGGATTGGTTGGGGCAGGAGTCTGGGGGGGCATGATCCCTCCTGGGGTGAGGAGGGAACCGGTTGTTATGATTTTGGCAGCTCATCACTGTTCAAGCTAAATTGTGAACAGGCATACAGTTGTTCCATGGTTTAGATTGGAGAGTGGAGGGAATAAAAGGGAAGATTTAAGATTGTTTTGGGTAGTAAAATTCTGCATTTCCATGCTTTCCAATATTTGATTTAAGTGTAATCTTAACTTTGAATTTCCGGGCTTCCAGATATTTGTATTTTTTTTAATTGCAATGTTTTATTAAGATATTTTCCCTCTGAAGTTATTGGTACATATTTACAACCTTATGTCCAGCTTAACTTGTTTTGATGTGGAATGTTTTTGGGCTCATTTTTAAGAATAACATAGTGATATGTAGGGTATATGTTACTAAAAACGCACTCTTAGCTCGAATGTAGCCAATTCCACCATGCCATATCATCTTTGTCGAACTAAGCACACTTAATCTGGGCTGTGCCTACTGGGAAGGTGGTGGGATTGATGTGAAGCATGGCTGGGTGATATGGGGGAAGTCAGAATGCCTTTGCTAGTGGGTGCAATGAGGTTCTCCATTTAGGCTTTGCTGTGGAGCATAAATTCCTATTATTTGGGGCAATTGAAACTTACTATTACCCCTTTTGACCCAAGTGGTAAGCCAAAATTTAGGGTGTTTGGGGTTGTTTCCTTTAGGAAAAATTGATGATAGTCAGATGTTTCTTTGATGCAGTCCTGTTTACTTAAAAAGAAGGTGCACAAAGCCCTGTTTCTCTGAAAGCAGTAAGGTCAAACCAGCAGGAGGCAGTTTCCTTGCTCATAATTCCAAGTCTGCATTTCCAGCCGGCATTCTGCCCCCAAACGCTTTTTCTTAGCTTTCTGTCAGGCCCATGCTACCAATTCTTCTCTTACTGTCTCCTGGCTTTCTGCCTGCCTCTGACATGCAACTGCAGTTCAATTAATTGCCAGTCCCTGCATTTATTATCCCTCAGGGCATCCTACTGGACCAGATGGCCCCTACTGCCCAGACCTTGTGCGAAGTCTACTCCTTCATTGGAAGTTTCCATTATTTCAACTATTACAGTACTAAACAGAGGGGCATTTAATTGTTCTCCCTTTTAGCCTAAATGGAAGGTGCCTGCTACCATGCCATCAGTTTCAAAGAGATCTGTGAGTGCCCAGCCTTCACTTGTTACCCTCAGAACTGTGTAGTGAGTGCTGTAGCAAATAGGTCAGCTTACCCCAGATTTAACCCTTTTCTCAGTTGCTCTTGTTGCTCCATGTGGATAGCATGTAGATGTTGTGATTTAATTTTCAGGTTCCAAGGCGGCAACAGGATGAGCGGAATAGGATTATTCTAGAATTGGTAGGATTTCAAGGTCCAAAAGACTTTCCAAGGTTGCTGGGGAGTGCAACTGTACATCTTTATGAAGTCATTAAGGTGGGTCTGACAAAAGAAAAGATTATCTAGGACGTGTTCTAAATTGTTTGTTCCACACATACTTTGGCAAGTAGTACACAAGATAAACCATACTCACAATATCAAGTGTTTGTACTGAAACGATAGAGCAGTTAATATAAGAAAGCAGTATTTCCTTATGTAAGTGTCCAGTTGTTAGCTGACTGGGTGATAATGTACTGTAATAATAATAGTTGGTACTTATATTGTTCTTTCTATCTTTGAAGTGCCTACAAAAATGTAATCCTCGCAAGACTTGCAAGATATTGTAGATAAATAAATTTCAATATCTGTGAGATACTGAGGACTTAAGGCCAGTTTTTCAAACTTGGGTGTCAAAAGTTATTTCCTAAAACAAGTGTTTAGGCACCTAAATATAGAATTGGGTCCCAATTCTGCAACAACTGACATGTGCATAACTTTATTTATGTGAGTAGTAGCATTAAAATCTGTGGGACTACATGAATAATGTTAGTCGCATGTGTTTGCAGGATCTGGGCCTTTGACACCTAATTTTCATCACTCAAGTTTGAAAATCTGGTTCTAAATAACTTTTGTAAAGACAAAAAATGACAGTGGCAAAACTAGGATTTGAACTCACAATCTCAAGATCAGACAACTAGATTGCCTAACTGCATTTCCATGTATGCTTCCTTTTATTTGATTTTTAAACTATAACAATGTATGGGAAAAGTATGTGGCATCTTCATCTATTGTAGCTACAAATTTTGTGTATTCCTCTTACATGCTTGGTAATATACTGCTATAAAACACTGGTTTTGGAGATTTGTGAATCTAAATATTCCTTTTCTTTCTTTCCCCACTCACCCAGAAAGGCCACTTCATTGAAACATGTGCCATGAGGATTGGAAACATGGTAGGATTTCTTTGGTGAAATGACAAAATAATATACACAGGTGACTTCATGTCATTGCAATATAATTTTAATTGCATACAGATACATGCATATCAATTGAACACTGCATTATAGCCTTCCAGGAGCACTGAATGGTAAAGTGACTAAAACAGAGAGAAAAGGATAGTGAAAGAGAAGAATGGCAAGTAGACCCAAATCCTTGGCTGCAGTAAATCAGCATAGCACCAGTGATGTCATAAGGTTCACATACAATGGATGGGCCATAGTCTACACAGTGATGCCAGCACAGCTTCATTGACTTCAGAGGAGTTGTACTGATACTACTGACAACAGAATTTAGATAGTCTGCATAATAAGAAAATTTCCACTCTTAAAATTATTAGGGAGAAGTAATACACAAAAATCAGTCTGTGTAAAACTGGTGTACTAACCTACTCTATGCTAGCCAAATGTTTAGGCCATGTGAATTTTTGTAACCTACTGAGCCATCTCCAGTTTCTGACACACATTGGTTTGTAGGTTTGGCGGTGCAATTCAGGCAAGGATTGAGATTGTGGCAATGTAGGGCCTTAGCGTGGCATAACCCTTGAGGGCAACAAAAACTTATCTGCAGAGGAACCCAGAGGTGCCCACTGTATCCACAACATTGAACAGTGCTGAGTGGAAAGAGGGCATAGCCAGGATGATCAGAAAATGCACCAATTCAGTGCATCCCCTTGCGGACTCTATTGGTGAAGCTCCTATGTTAACCTTGGCAGAAACTAAACTTGCCTTCCCATGCCATAACCCTTGAGGGAAGTTGGCAGGAGAAACGATGCCTGCTCTTTCCCCATGATGAATTTCCCTTCTGCGCTGTGTAGATGAATCTAGCCCATTGTGTCTATGCAATATGGAGAATGCAGATATTGTCATTATCTATGACCCATAGCAGTATGAAACAAAGTACATACAGTTTATGCTACTTTATGTACTTAAATGTATATGGTGTTTTATGGCAGGTTTCAGAGTGTTTTATGACAAGTTTGAAAATGCATTAGACAGATTAAACACTATGAGTTTTTGGTACATTATCCTTTTGTAGGCAAAGCCCATAAGTGAACATGGGTTTTCTGAATTCAATGCTCAGATCAATGTGTGTATTATCAGGAGCAGCGGTAAACAAGCATTCAAGGCAGTCTTACCTTCTGGCTACCCTGAAGGATAAGGAGTATAGAGACTGAACTTGTACAGTAGAAAGGTTTATGCCACTGCAAGCCTTCAAATGAGGGTGTCAAATGACCAGGGCTGGCCCTACCCATATGCAAAGTATGCAGCTGCAGGCCCCGCTCTGCCTCTTCCCCCTGGCCCCCACCCATGCTCCACCCCAGCCCTGCCTCTTCCCACCCCTACTCTACCCCAGCCCCTGCTCTGCCCCTGCCCCACCCCCACTCCCCTGAGGACTGCAACAGGGGGCGGGCCTGCATTCACTGGTGTCGGTAAGTGGAGCGACCCAGCCCCAGCCTGCTCCGCTCCCTGGCTCCCAGACACACTGCCAGTGAGTGCTGGGGGCGGTTCCTCCCTTCCTCCCAAGCCCCAAGGCTGGGAGCAAGGGGAGCAGAGAGGAGCGGGCTGGGCCTGGGTCGCTCCACTTACCGCTGCCCCGTGAATGTGGGGTCGGGCCTGCCCTGTACTCACCGGGCAGCAGGAAGTGGCACGACCCGGCCCCAACCTGCTCCACTCTGCCGGCTCATGCTGGGGGGCGGTTTCTCCCTGTCCCCCAAGCCAGCTCCTCCCCTTCCCCCCATGGCAGGGCCTGCATAGGGCACAAAAAGTGGCTAGGGACGGCCCTGCAAATGACCTGGCATTATTGTCCAAATGTACCTTTATTAACTAGTCAGCAATTTCAAAATTTGTGAACAAACTGCTTGAAGAATACAGGATCACTTTTCAACTTTAGTCTTTGAGGGTCATCTCACAACACAGTTATCTCTCCAGGCAATTATCAACATGTCAGATACCATGTCATGTTCAGTGGCTTCAGCCATCTCAATGAGATGCTCTTGGTTGCAGCCCTCCGGTATCCCAAAAGATCTACAAAATACAATAGAAGATCTGCTGTTTGAAAGTGCTAAACTGTTTTCTCAGAAGACCAGTGACACCATGTGCATGTTGAAAGATTCTCATGTGGTCCTTCATTTGCTGGGTTTCTATATCCCAGTAACAAAAAGGAAGCTTTTTAAGCCCCAAATGCGAGACAGATCTTACTACCAGCAGAAACCTGAATGTAGAGAAATCAACATTACAACCAACATAGTGAATAGGTTTCATAGGGGCAGATCTTGATGCCACAACTACCATGGCTTACCTCCCAGTGATGAACTGGTTCTGGTCCATAGTCTTTCTGTGTGAGAATCTCAAGTCTAACCCAAGGACAACAGTGCACTTGTGTCTACAACTGTTGGGACACATGGCTTTGTGCACATATATGACTCAGCATGTCAGACTGCACTCCTCAGATGTCTGCAGGCCTGGCTTCACTCAGTATATCATCCAAGCAGACATTCACTGGACACACTGCACGAGTGGATCAGTGCCCTGAATTGGTCATTAGACCCTTCGAATGTATGCAAGGGCTTCCTTTCCTATCACCAGAACAAACTGTGACTTTGGTAACAGATGCATCCACTGGGGTTTGGGGGCCCACCTGGGTCAGCTTCCAGACTCCAGTACTTTGGATGCCTCAGGAACTTTTGTTCCATGTAAATGTGCTGGAACTTTGAGCTATTTGTTGGGCCTGTGAGATGATCATTACTACCATCAGGGAGCAGGTGGTTCAAGTTCTCAGCAGCAACACCACTGCTATGTTTTATCTGAAAAAGCAGGGAAGTGTGAGGTCATCTCAGCTGTGCCAAGAAGCAATCCACTTGTGAAACTTCTGTATAAAGAACAATAGCTTGCTAAAGGCTTTTCACCTTCCAGGGTGAAGAACATTATTGCAGATTCCCTCAGCAGAAACTTCAGAGACCATGAGCGGTCAATAGGGAGGGATGTTCTTCAGCAAATCTTCTGTTAGATGGGTTGTGCAATAATAGACCTCTTTGGAACCAACTGAACAGCAACTACAGGAGCTTCTGCTTCAGGGCAGGTCACAGCCCAGATTCCATGACAGATGCCTTTCTTTTTCCCTGGTCGAACCATCTACTGTATGCATTCCCTCCAGTCCCTCTGATTCTGAGGGTGATCAGGAAATGAAAAATAGCCAAGGCAAACTTAATTCTTATAGCACCTGCCTGCCTGACCTGGCCAAGATAGTACTGGTATACAGCTATATATCAGCTCCCCATTCGTCCACCTGTATCTCTACCTCTGGCCGAGGATCTCTTGTCTCAAGGCAAGTCACTACACCCCAACTTACACCTAATGGCATGGACGATCTTATTTGAGCAGTGAGGAAAGTCTGCTCCTGTGATGTCCAAGCCATTCTAGTGAACAGCAGAAGGGATTCCACCAACACCACATGTGCAGCAAAATGGAAAAGGTTTTAAATCTGGGAAGAATGTCATCAGCTATCTGCTGATAGCATAGAGATAAGACTACCTACTGCATTGTAAATCCTCTGGTCTCGCTATCAGTTCAATGGGAGTCCATTTATCGGTCATGTATGCAGTACACCCAGCAGTGGATGGATTTTCCATCTTTTTTGTATCACTTGATATCCTTAAGTTATCCATATCCTTAAGTTTATGCCCAAAGTGATACTACCATTCCACCTCAACCAGACTAAATCTTCCAGTGTTCTTTCCAAAGCCTCATTCTTCCAAGGCTGAAGAGAAGCTTCATACCTTAGATGTTCGGAGTGTTCTGGCATTTTAAGTGGACTTTCAGATCCTCTCCCAGGATGTTTGTAGTCTATGTTGAGAGCATTAAAGGACCACCTGTTCTAGGTCTGCGTATTTCACATTGGATGTCAGATTGTATTAAATGTTGCTATGATCTGGCAAAGGTCTCTCTGCCACCAAGGATAACAGCCTACTCTACTAGGGTTCATTCCACTTCATCAGCCTTCTTGTCAACATTGCCATAGTAGACATTTGTAAAGCAGCAGTGTGGTCATTTATACATCCCTTCTCCAGATACACCTCTACCCTGATATAACACGACCCGATGTAACACGAATTCGGATATAAAACGGTAAAGCCGCTCTCTGGGGGGCGGGGCAGAGGGTCTTGGGGGGTGATCAGGGGACAGGGAGTAGGGGGGAGCCACAGCCCAAGGAGGGGAGCTGCAGTGCAGGGGAACATCACATGGGCTCCAGCCGGCGCCAAGAAGTTGGGGAAGACTGGTCCACGTGGGGAAGTTGCAGATCCAGGTCAGGGAGAGATGCCCGTCCTAGATGGCGCCATGCAGGTACCCATGTCCCGGCGCTGGAGGGCTCGGCACACAGCGGGCCTAGCTGGCAGGCTGCGCCCCGCTTGCAGCAGCGCCCCCGGGTGGGCTCTCTGGGTCCATAGCGGGGTGGGGACCAGGTGCACGCGGGCACGTCGGGCGAGGCTGCCTGCCCTGCTCCCCCTCGCAGGCTTAGCCGTCGCACCGGGCTGGGTGCACTACGCAGACAGGGCAGTGGCCGCTGGGCCAGTTTCCCCTGCTCTGCCCCCGCGGGGCTTGCCCCAGCTGATGTGGTTGAGCAGGTGTGAGCGCTTCCGTGTGCCAGCTCCCTGGGTCCTAGCGCCCATCCTGGTGTGGTGCGTGGCTCAGCGTGAGAGTCTCAGAGGTGATTAGGGATGTGGGGGGGTTGGATGGTCCAGAGTTCTGAGGGGTCAGTCGGGGCAGGAAGTAGGTGGGGGTCAGATGGGGAGGGGGCTGTTTGCTGACTATTAATAATGGAGATGCTCGAGGCCAAAGCAAGTTCGATATAATGCGGTTTTACCCATAACGCGGTAAGATTTTTTTACTCCCGAGGACAGCGTTATATCGGGGTAGAGGTGTACTACACTATTAGTCAAGCTTCCTGAGAGGATGCCAACTTTAGCAAGTCAGTATTGCAGTCTCTCTTCAAGTAGTCTGAAGTCCTATCACTTGTAAATAAACTGCTGGTGAGTCACCTACAGTGGAATACGTATTTGCACAATCACTCAAAGAAGAAAAAAAATGTACTTACCTGTACAGTAACTGTTTGTTCTTTGAGATGTATTGTGCATATGTACATTCCATGACCCTCCCATCTTCCCTGCAGCTTTGGGTTTAGTTTACCAGCTGTGCGAAGGAATAGAGAGGGAGATGGTGACCACACCTCTTTATACCCTCAGCTTGGTACACAAGGATAGCAGGGATCCATGTACTACCCAATGGTATGACGAGTAAAAGTCTCTGACTCAAGTACATTGGGTGCATGTACTCCTACAGTGGAATGTACACATGCAACACATCTTGAGGAAGATAGGAAAGTAACTGTGAAGATTTTTTTATCCCTAATAGGAATTGCCTATTAAATAATTAACATGTTAATAAAAAGGGTATGTCATGTATTTTTCCCTTTGCTTACCATACTTGTACTTGTTTACTGTGGAACTTGTTTGTAAATGTATTTGCGGTAAGAGTTAATTACTTGTTACATTTAAAAGAAAAAAAGTTACATTTTCAGGTTTTCTGCACAGCGGAAGTGGAGTTTATGTTCTGCTATGGAAGTTTCGGATATGGCTACTCGCACCAGGTTAGGACCTCTTTTTTTTCTTTTTGATCTGTTATAATTTTGGACTAGAGCTATTCCATTCCAAAGTTCAGACATTTATAACTTCCATAAAAATTTGTATTTGGGGATGATATTTTTCAAACTTGGATTAATCCTTATGTGGAATTATTTTGTAAAGATTGAACAAAATTCATTGATATGGTATTTGAGTGAGATGAAGATAAAAAAAGTTGTATGCTTAAAACTATATTATATATATGGTGTTCATCTAGCTAGCAAATAAATTATAACAGTATAACTTGAGTTTTTGTACTCTTGATACACTTTTGTACTCTTTATACTTTCACTGGGTGTATAGACCCCATGCTGACATGAGGTCTAAGGGTTAATGCAGCAACTACCCAGTGCTGACTGGCACATCCTCACAGCAACTGGGAGAATAAAAGAGCTGAGAGGCAGAGGGACAGAGTGGCTGCCAGAGCAGCAAGCAGACTAGAGAAGGAAAGTCCTGCCAGCAAACTGGTGAGAAGCCATCCAGGGACAACTCTGTAGAGAAAGGATGATTGGAACCACAGGCTGAAGTAGCTCACAGAAGCAAAAGAAGTAGGAAGGAGCTCAGGGTACAGAAGAAAGAATTGCTGAGGACTTATTCTGCCTGCCTGGTTTAAGGGCCCTGATCTGGAGGCACTGGGTTCCACTACTAATCCCTCAACAGAGACTTAAGAACCAAAAGGGGGTGCAGGCCCCCTGAGGACCAACACTATCTAGTCCCTGCCAAGTATAAGGGGAAACGTGTGCACCACAGAAGGACTGAAATTAACACCCTTCATAGTCCAGAATAGGACCGCCATAGAGACTCACAAGAAGAGCCGACTCACGGTCCTGCTGGACCGAGCAAACTCTGTGCAGTGCTCCGTCTGACCAAAGGGGGCACTGATACCATAGCACACCAGCCTATACATGGTACCAAAAGTGGGGTTTCACTGTGTCTGAGCCCCCAGTAAGGCCTAAGATGGAGGAAGCACTCAGATTGCTAGCCCAGCAGTGGGCTGCTGCCTTGGATCAGCAAGCAATGAACCAGGAGCAACAACAATAGATGCAGACCTTGACGCTACATTTGTTACAGGCCCAGCAGCGGCAAAATGACCTGCAAACAGTCTCTCACTGACAACAGCAGAAGGCCTGCCACCCAGGCCATGGCTCAACAGCAGAGCCAACAAAGGTTGGATATGTAGCCATGGAGCAACAGCAGCTGGGTAAATGTATGGGGGCAACACTTAGGATAGCACCAGCCCCACTGGCTGGAGCTACGGCACAGGTGGTGAGTTGGTCCAGCAGTCCTGTGCTGTCCAAGATGGGAGCTGAAGAAGACCTGGAGGCCCTTTGAACACCTCACCACCTGCACCCACTGGGACCCTGAGACCTGGATCATCCACCTAGCTTCTGTTTTGACCAGGGAACCACAGGCCCTCAACCAACAATCCACCCTTGATTACCCAATGGTAAAGGCAGCCATATTTGACTGGCTGCATTAAGTGAAGAGACTTGCTGCTGCTATTTCAAAGAGCAGAGATTTAGCTTCTGTTTTGACCAGGGAACCACAGGCCCTCAACCAACAATCCGCCCTTGACTACCCATGGTAAAGGTAGCCATATTTGACTGGCTGCAATTAAGTGAAGAGACTTGTTGCTATTTCAGAGAGCAGAGATTTAGCACATTCATGCAGCCCCAGGCACTGGCAAAGAAATTCAAAGGTGTCAGCTGGAAGTGGATGAGACCTGAGGCTAGAATGAACAAGCAGATAGCTGAACTGATCATCCTCGAACAGTTTCTCTGGGTCTTCTCCACAGCTGTGCAAGGGTGTGTGCAGAGGTACTAACCAGAGACTCTGGAAGAAGTGGTGAGGCTAGCAGGGAACTATTTGGAGGGTAATACCCCACAAACCTGACCCAGCAGGCCAGAGCCTGCCTCCTCCAGTTTGACTAGGGCTGCCCTTAAGGGGGTGGGGGGATGGCTATTTTGAGACCAGGGCTGGCCTCACCCTTGACAGTCCAGACTCTGAAGGTTGCACCAGACCAAGACCCCGACTATCCCACTGTGACATTCTATACCTTGTGGGAACTCCCTACACCCCCATGTTCATCCTTATTATATGATTGTGTGGTATCCAATGCAAAGTTTGTCATGTTGGGTGTCTTTGGAAGGCTCATGATGCACTGAGCATTGTTGTTACAGTGATGTTATAGTAATGTTATAGGTTATAATTTCATGTATATAATTATGAAACTGAAAATGTATCCTCGTGGCTTAAAGCAAGCCCAGGCAAAAACTCTCCAAGAGTGGAGCTGCAGTTCACACCTCATCAGGACATGTATGGGACAAACGCAGCCCAGCCTCACAGGAACAAAGGACGCTGGCCTAGGCAGCAACAAACGGATCTGTTGGACTCTCGAGTGAGTCACCCCCCTCCCTTTGGTCAGTTTGGGACTGCGATGAAATAATGCTCACCTGACTCTGAAGGGGGCGAAGCCAAGAGGGAAGAAAGGACATGATAAAAGGGGGAGACGTTTGCCATGCTCTTCCTCTCTCTTCCACCTACACCTACATACACCAGACCAAGCGACTGAAGTGCTGATCAAAAGGGAGAGCCTGGCTGGAGAGCAACCAGCCAGCCTGTGGTGAGAAGCATCTAAGTTTGTAAGGGCACTGAAAGTGTTAAGATCAGCTTAGAGTGCGTTTTGCTTTTATTTCATTTGACCAAATCTGACTTATTTTTTGACATAGAACCACTTAAAATCTATCTTTATAGTTAATAAATCTGTTTGCTTATTATACCTGAAGCAGTGTGTTTGGTTTGAAGCGTGTCAGAGACTCCCATTGAGATAACAAGCCTGGTACATATCAATTTCTTTGTTAAATTGACAAACTCATATAAGCTTGCAGCGTCCAGTGGGCATAACTGGACACTGCAAGATGGAGGTTCCTAGGGTTGTGTCTGGGACTGGAGATATTGGCTAGTGTCATTTGGTTGCACAATCCAAGCAGCAGCTTACATGAACAGCCCAGGAGTGGGTGTTCTCACAGCAGAGGAGGGTAAGGCTGGCTCCCAAAGTCAAGGTTTGGAGTGACCTAGCAGATCACCAGTCCAGATAACACCAGAGAGGAATGTCACACCCACCATTACAGGATTCACTAGGGAGGAAGATCTGTTTCCAGTGTGAACAAGAGCATAGCAAGAAAGATTGTCCAACCATTGAGTCTAATTACGAGGCAGGCTTCTCTTTACCCAGCCTCAACCAAATGCTAGGTGGTTTGAAATTGACAACCATAATGCATGTTGACAAGCTAGAGTTATGAGCCCCAATGGACTCTAGTTGTGAACAAACCCTAGTGAGAGAAGATCTGCTGAGAAAAGCTGAAGTCCACTCAGAAGGCACAGTATCCTTAATGTGTCACCATGGGTACATGAGGGACTACTCCTGTATTAAAGTCTAACAGCAGGTGGACAGACTGGCCACCTCATGGTAGGCTTAGCATGTATTACCCAATCCTGTTGGGATGGGATTGTCTTCACTTTCAGACACTACTACACATACTCTTGAGAAGCTGAATGGAGATGGCTGGTGAAATAGACTAGGCGACCTCTTTCCCTTCAAGGACAAGGACTTTTTCCTACCCCAATGAAGGCCTGGCAGACCAGGAATGAGAAATGCGCTGCCAGATGTGAGGGACGCGACCTACGCAAAAGAGACCAGCGTTGTTGTCTGGGTGAGTCAGACAACTCCCACTGGAATGGGTATTCCTAGAGTTCCAAACCTGGAATGAGACCTAGTGGATTTGGGGAAGCTGTAGGGAGCATCTGACCTGCAAGTCAAACAGCAGAGGGAGGATTCCTTCAGGAGAGTCTATGAAGAAGGCATAGCTCTTATAGATGGGGAAGTGGTGACATCTGAATTAGCCACTTCCTTGCCTTGTTTTGAGTTACGGGGAGACTTACTCTGTTGCCTAGCACAGGGTACGCTGGACGGTGAACTGTACATCCAACTGTTTGTATCCCACATATTCAGGTAGGAAATACTCAAGTTGGCCCATCAGGTACCAATAGTGAGCCACCTCGACCAGGAGAAAACTCTCGGCTGTCTATTACCCTGTTTCTTTTGGCCCAGAATCCATATGAAGATAAGAGGTTATTGTGTCTCCTGTCCTGATCGCCAACCGGAAGTCCCCAAACAAGTATGACTGGTCTCATTGGTTCCCCCTCTGTTGGTGGAAGTCCCATTCAAGCGGGTAGAAGTACATGTCGTCATCACCTGTAGAGAAGAGCACTGCCAGTTATTAATACATACTGGCTAGCATTGACTATGTCACCTGCTAACCAGAACCAGTTCCTCCACAAACCACTACAGCCCTGGTAATAGCAACAGAGCTGTTAAAAATAGTTGTGAGAGTAGATAAGAACATAAGTATGATGTTGCACTCTATATGATTTTATGAAAGTAAGCTGAGTGTGAATATAATGTAACTAAAATATGATTCATGCAAAAGGCCTCTTGTAAGGTATCATTACAAAGCTTATAATCTACTGAGTGTGGTCATCCTATTTGTATAAATGTATCACTCTTGTATCTGAAACGAGAAATATGAAATATAACTCTGAGGGCTTATTGTAATTATGCAAAGTGTGGGCCAATAATAGTGGTTTGGAATTTTGATGGCTCCCATTAACCAGGACAATTGACAGTAGATGGCTCTGTTTTACTTCTAAGTCTTCCTGTATATCTGTGTGCTGGCAAGTGGGTAATGAAGTCTTATAGTGACATGTAATCATGTCACCTGAACTGGAATCCATCTTTAACCTGGTGTTTTTCCATTGAGAAGGAGGGGTGGGAACCCAGAGGGACAAAGGATTCCTGGCTTACGCAAAAGATATATAAGTGGGTGGAACAGAACAAATGGGGCGGCCATCATGAGAAATCCTCTAGCTGCCACCTGAGCTGGAACAAGGGATGTACCAGGGGAAAGAATTGTGCACAGATTAGGAAGGTGTCCAGTCTGTGAAAGAAACTTATTGAAACATCTCTTAGGGTGAGATTTTATCTGTATTCAGTTTTATTACTGTACTAGGCTTAGACTTGCATGTTTTATTTTATTTTGCTGGTAATTCACTTTGTTCTGTCTGTTACTACTTGGAACCACTTAAATCCTACTCTCTGTATTTAATAAAATCACTTTTTACTTATTAATTAAGCTAGAGTATGTATTAATACCTGGGGAGGCAAACAGCTGTGTATAGTTCTCTATCAGTGTTATAGAGGGTGAACAGTTTATTTATAAGTTTAACTAACTTCCTGTTTTTGTATAGTTCCCCTTTCTTAAATTAAAAGCTACCATGTTGGGCTGCTATGGTGTTTTCCCCACCACATATATAATATAATTTAATTATATTATTGTCACTATTACCAAGCGGTTTGTCTATATTCCCCTCTTGGACCAGATCCTTGCTCTACTTAGCACTAAATCAAGAATTGCCTCTCCCCTTGTGGGATCCAGGACTAGCTGCTCCAAGAAACACTAATTTAAAGTGTCAAGAAACTTTGTCTCTGCATCCCATCCTGAGGTGACATGTATCCAGTCAATATGGGGATAGTTGAAATCCCCCATTATTATTGAGTTTTTTATTTTTATAGCTTCTAATCTCCCTGAGCGTTTCACAGTCACTATCACCATCCTTGTCAGGTGGTTGGTAGTATATCCCTACTGCTATATGCTTATTATTCAAGCATGGAATTACTGTCCATAGAGATTCTATGGTACAGTTTGGTTCATTTAAGATTTTTACTTAATTTGACTCTACCCTTTCTTTCACATATGGTGCCACTTCCCCACCAGCACGACCTGTTCTGTCCTTCTGATATATTTTGTACCATGGTATTACTGTCCCTCACTGATTATGCTCATTCCACCAAGTTTCTGTTAGTTACTCTCCTATGGAAAACCATACAGTAACTCCTCGCTTAACATTGTAGTTATGTTCCTAAAAAAATGCTACTTTAAGCGAAACAATGTTAAGCAAATCCAATTTCTCCATAAGAATTAATGTAACGGGGGTGGTTAGGTTCCAGGGAAATTTTTTTCACCAGACAAAAGACTATATTTTGTGTACATATACACACACATACACAGTATATGTTTTAAACAAACAATTTAATAATATACACAGCAATGATGATTGTGAAGCTTGGTTGAGGTGGTGGAGTCAGAGGGTGGAAGAGGGTGGGATATTTCCCAGGGAATGCCTTACTGCTAAATGATGAACTAGCACTCGGCTGAGCCCCCAAGGGTTAACACATTGTTAATGTAGCCTCACATTCTACAAGGCAGCATGAAGGGAGGGAGGGAAGACAGCATGGCAGAGAGAGACAGTTACATACACCCTGTGTGTGAGAGAGAAAGATGTGCATTGCCCCTTTAAGTACGCTGACCCCACTCTAAGTACATTGCCATTTTAAGTAGATCAGCAAGTTGAGACAGAAGATGCTGCCAGCAAGCTCCCTCTGTCCCGAGCTCTATGGAGATGGGGTAAGCGGGGGGCAGGAGCAGGGGGGAGGGGGACATCCTGACATTAGCACCCTTCTTCTCCCTCCCACCGCCCCTGCACAGCAAGCAGGAGGCTCCTAGGAGCAGCTCCAAGGCAGAGGGAAGGAGCAGCACATGGCAGTGAGGGGAGGAACATCTGAACTGCCCGGCAGTTGATAGCCTGCTGGGCGGCTGCCACACAGGGAACAGAGAGCTGATACGGGGGCTGCTGGCCCACCCTGGTTCCAGGCCCCCACTAGCTAGCTGCAATGGGCTGCTCTTTCTGCAAGCAGTGGACAAAGCAGGCAGCTGCCAAACAATGTTATAAGGGAGCATTGCGCAACTTTAAACAAGCATGTTCTCTAATTGATCAGCAACGTAACAACGAGACAACGTTAACCGAGACGACTTTAAGTGAGGAGTTACTGTACACAATAATTGAAAAGGAGTGCCTTGCAGTGAATGGGCTATTGAGACACTAAGATACCATCTACAAGGCAACCACTTTAAGCTGGTGACTGACCACACCCCACTAAAATGACTGAACTACATGAAAGAAATAAACACGAGTAATGAAGTGTTACCACAATCATCCTCCGCCTCCTCAGTTGAGCATTGCCCTGGCTGTCAAAACAAGAATGAGGATTTCTTCTCCCAAGAAGTGGGGAGCACTTCTTCTGCAGAGAACACTTCCATCCAAAGTGGGGAGGTCTGTTATGGGGTGAATAAACCCCCATGCTGGTCTGGCCACCAAGGAGATAATGCAGCAACTGCCAGCCAGAGCCAGTTGTGTATTGTAGTTTGTAGTTATATGTGTGGAGGCTGGTAGGGGCAGTCTGCTGGGAGAGAAGCTGAGCCCTGATTAGGGGGCAGGGCTTCTCTGCTTAGGGGGCGTATAAAGGTAGCCAGCCAGTCAGGCAGTGGCATAGACAGCTGCAGCGGCACAGGAGCCAGCAAACAGAGCTGTAAACAGAGGAGTTTCAGTGGGAGTTTGTGGGGGAGACTAAGAGACCTAGGCAGAGGAATAGACAGGGTAGTGAAGGGAGGGGGTGGTGTTCTGCCAGTGTTCTGGTGCCTGTTGGGGGTTTGTTTTGCTGTAGGTGGTGGTGGTTTGCTTTGGTTTGTGTTTCCTGAGCTAACAGGTTTTAGGTGGGAAAGCTATGACCAATACACAGGCAGCAGCGGAAGACACAGTGTGGATGACTGGATGTGGAAGTTGCGGCATGTACATGATCCTGGAGGGGGTACCTGAAAAGAATTCCGTCTGCATGAAGTGCTGCCTGATAGAGCTGATGGAAGAAAAGATCCAAGGATTGGAGATGCAGATGGAAACTCTGCTTGAGTTTAGAAGGGGGTTCAAGCAGATGATGGAGCAAAGACAATGAGGAGGCTGAAAAGAAAAGCTCAGACTTGCAGATGGAAGCAGGACCAAAGAATTCTGAGGACAGACTGCTGGTTGAGGAAAGTGGACAGTGGAAGCATGTGGCTAAGAGAACCAGGCAGAGGAAAAGTCGGGGCAGTGAAGGAGAAATAGAGCTCAGGAACAGGTTTGCAGAGTTGGCAAATGAAGAAGGGGCACAGCAGGTGGTCGCTGAAGGTGTGAGGGCAAGGAAGAAGAGAAGAGCAGCTAGTCCTATAGGAAGAGGGGAAGAGTCCATGGAGACAACACCACCAAATATGAGCCCCAGGAGGATACGGGATGGGTTGCGGAGGCTTGCAAGGGACACTAGAAATCAAGAGGACTTGCAGCCAGAGGGAACAGGGGATAGACCGGAGAATTGCACCGTCACCAGGAAAAGGCAGGCCTATGTGATTGGGGACTCCTTACTGAGAAGAATAGACAGGCCTGTAACTAGAGCTGATCCGGAGAACAGAAGGGTGTGCTGTCTGCCGGGTGCTAGGATACGGGATGTGGACCTGAGGCTGAAAAGGATCCTAACAGGAGCGTGAAAGAATCCGCTGATTGTCCTTCATGTGGGAACAAATGATACAGCTAGATTCTCGCTGGAATGTATCAAGGGAGACTATGCCAGGCTGGGGCAGATGCTTAAGGAAATCAAGGCTCAGGTGATCTTCAGTGGGATTCTGCCTGTTCCTAGAGAAGGGCAACAAAGGTGTGACAAGATTATGGCAATCAACAGATGGCTCAGGCAGTGGTGCTATAAGGAGGGCTTTGGGATGTATGGCAACTGGGAAGCATTAATGGACAGAGGACTGTTCTCTCGGGATGGACTTCACCTGAGTAAGGAGGGAAATAGACTTCTAGGATGGAGGCTGGCACAACTGATTAAGAGAGCTTTAAACTAGGAATCTGGGGGAGATGGTTGGGAGATGTCCAGGTAATCTCCACGCTGGAATTTAACATTGAGAGGAAAGAAAACAAAGTAAGAAAGGATACAGCTGTGGGTATGAGAATGGACATAAGGAGGAAGGGTAGTGTAGATACCAGTCTAATAGGTGATACTAGTGGTTCCAAAGGCGCCTTGTGCCCTTCTCAGGGTTTAGACTACTTTGCTGGTGAGCAGTTGGGGGAACAAGGGCCCATCCACTACTCCGGTTTTCAACACAAGGACCCTATAAACAGCAGCTATGTACCACTCACTTCAATTAATTGCTGCTTGTTCCCTGGGCTTCTTCCCACCTGGCACCTTTATATTCAGCCCTTTCATTAGAGTTAAAGATCTCAGGTTCTCTCTCCAAGCTTAAGCAAAATGCAGCCAGAACCAAACTCTGATTGTCCCTCAAGCTTCTTTGGCCAGAGAGGCACATCCTTCCTTGTCCCTGTAATCTCAACTAGGAACTGACCTGCTAAGACCCTGCATTTCCTTTTATCTGAGCCCGCTGGCCTAAGATTGGCTGCTTCCATGCAGCCTCTCTAGGCAGGCCTGGAGAATCCACCTTCACAGCTCCTTTCCTGGGGTGGGTGTGTAGTAGGACCACAGGGCCTCCAGCAGGGAGCCATGAAGACCTGGTATACCCTGCCACACATCCCCATAAAACTTAGGGGAAAAACACTTCTACTCAGGAACTCTTGAAGAAGTGAAGCTTGATTATTATTTTTTTTCCAGCAGTATGAAAGGCCAAGATAAGCCAAAAAGACATTAGGAAAATCTGAAATTTGAATGACCTAGAAGTTTTTATACCCCCATGTCTGTAATATTCCTTGTGTGATTTGTCCCAAACTTTCTCAAAAGTTTCTATCCTAGAATGTGATGTGGCATAAGAAATTTCAAATAGGTTGGTTCGGTTTTAGTGAGATAAGGTTTGGTTTTGAAAATCAGTCTTCTAATGAGAAACTAACTTTAGCCTTAATTATGGAGGAACTAGCATCCTTCTATAATAGGAACCATGTGAGTGGGTTTTACAAAATATTTCAGTTATAGTACTATGCAACCCACAAATTGGTTTCAGTAATTGGCTTTGATAAATTATTAGCAAAACAGTACCTTATCCTCACTTGCTCGCTGTACAACTTTTTCTTGTGTCCTCCCAACTTTTTCAGTCTCTCTGGTTTTACTGAAGGATTCAGATATTTCCTGAGTCCATCAAATTGTTGGGTGGTACTGTCTACAATATCAATGCTAATTATTCACCTTAATATCAGTATTTTCCTTCTGTAGCTGCAACATTCTGAGGCAGATCTTCGGAAGACCACTAAACATTCCATGTTTATTCGGATTCCACCACCTGAAGACAGAACAGATCCTGAAAGGTTCTTAAGAATCATTTTTGTTAGTGATATTTAAAAATATCATGGACATCTATGTGTCTGTCCACGTGTTGTTTATATGACATTTCACAATGTAACTATTGCAAGTAAGTACTATTCATTCAGCAATCATACTTTCTGCATCACTGGGGAAATAAATTTTCTAATAGTCAACCTAAATTGGAGGAATTTAGGATCATACTTCTTTGTCTTCTTCTCATCTATTCTGCATGAAGGTAAGGAGGAAAGGAAAGGAGAGTTCCCCAGGACTTTCTCCTTTCCCCCACCTCTGCAACCGTAACACTTCAGTAACGGCCAGTGGAGCTCCCTAACTGTGTATGGAGTACCTGCTAAGGGCCAGATCCTGCAACAGGATATGCAGGAGTGTACCCCTATACCCCCATTGAAGTCAGTTGGGCTCCATGCAAGCACAGGGTCTGCTCATATGGATTCCGTTGCAGGATTTGATCCTTAGTGATTGGCACTTCATTCACAGGCAGAGTGAGCAGAACGCTGACTTCTTCCTTGCAGACATAGTGTCTGGGTATGAAAGCTACCAGTCAAGGCTCCCATCTGTTGTACATGCGCTTTCTGAGCCCTAACTATGGAACGGGCCTGACAACCTTCTTCCATTCCTACAGAGGTATTATGGCTCTTCTCTCCCCCCCCCCTACACTATCAGCAGGAGAACAGAGGTTCATGACTAAGTCACAGACATGGTATCATGATAACACATGTTGAAAATGGTCAGAACCATCCATTTAGTCCAGAAACTTGTCAATCATCTCAACATGTCTATTTGTCTGCTTGTGACATAATACTGTCACCATGGCCATGCAGGCTGATGGGATGGTTCCAAAATGCAAAGCCAAATGGCAAATGTTTCATAATTTAAAAATAAATTAATGTACAACCATCAAAATTGTTTGGTGTTCCCAGTGACACAATAGACCATGGAAATCACTGCTATGGAGGTATATTCTGAGTACAAAAATCATGAAGCATGAAAAATACCATTTTTATAGTCTGATAATGGATCTTTACAAAATAGAATTTTATAAAAAGTTATAAAATTATTTTTCTCTTAGCTGAGAGAGAGCATGAGAAATTTCAAACTAAAGGTCATTTTTTTTCAGAAAGTGTGTGAAAACAATGACTTATACAGCGTGCTTTCTTAACCGTAGCTATAGCATTGTTTTTTTAATTCAAGAATAATCACTTTGGAGCCATCTGTCATCATTATGAGATGAGGGACTTCTCTTCCCCTTCCAAATAAAATCTTAACATCTAAGATCCTGGGGGGGGAGGATCTAATTTATTACCTGTGACATTACAGTGACCCTGAAGTAGCGTAGAGATTATTCATTGTTTTTGTAAAGATGATTTGTGCATTATCCTTACACAATTTTCTTTTACTACTGATCTTATAATGGTTTGTTTTATTGCAGTAACATTACCACATCACAACACATGGGATACCCAGCATTCTTATCCCCAGATCTGAATGTGAGAGAAGAGACTCTTGAGAAGGATATTCCTACAACATCTGGTGTGTCTTCTGATGGTTTAGAAATGCCTCCTCGAAACAGGCAAGAAATGTGCACTTTTGTACAGAGGAGACAAAATGGATTCCTTCTTATTTAACTTGTGCCCTTAGCCTCATTGTTTTTTTAAAAAGTAGTAGTAATAGTTTTGATTTGGGGGCATGAGTAGGTACTTACTGTTTCTGCCTTCATGCTGTGCAGAATCATGCTTCACAATCTGCACTGATGTCAGCACAGTCACATGCAATTTTTCTCTTTATCTGCTAATTTTACTATCCGTGACTTGATTATACCAGTACAGACATTCACCCAGAAAAGATTTTGTTAGGAAATAGAGAGTTGGTTTTATAAATAAAGGTAGAACCAGAGTAAAGCTAATGGAAGTACTCAAAGAAGAGGAGCAATAGGAATGAGAAGAGGATGACCTCTTTGATGAGCATCTTAGTTGTAATTGCTATCACCTGTCTGTCTGACAGCATAGTGGAAGAATACCCTTCAAATTGCTCGGGTGGGCCTGTCATTAAACAAAGTGAGTTGGTGAGGAAAATGTCTGTTGTAGTGATAAATGTGTACTGAATCTAGAGTAGTTCTTATGTTTTTTAACTGTACAGCACTTGTAAATGCCAAAAAATGTGAGTTCATGCAATAAGCTCTTTGCCTTTTCCTTAGTTACATGTTGTAGTCACTGATGAACAACCCTGCAAGTTTAGATATAAACGTCTTGACTGATTCTTCACTTTAGATTGGAAAAAATGAAAAAGGAATATCGGGGTCTGAAAACATGGCCCGAAAAGGCTGAGTATTTAGACCAACTCATCATGAAAAGGGGACCTAAAATGACAACAGAGCAGAATATGGTAACTAGAGAGCACGTAGAAAGCATTCTGTACACACTTTATTATTGTTGCTTTTCTTATTGGCGAAACATTTCCATTAAATAAGACTAATTTTCATTACATTTTGGATTTATGTAAAGCTCAGTACAAATTGGAGAACGTGTTAGTGCATGGGAGTATTTCTCAAACACTGTCTTTCTAAGTCACTTATTAGTAACAGATGAATTGATGCTGGTCTTTCTGTTTAACCCACTGAAGTAGTTAACAGGACAGAGTTAATGTTGTTTGGGTGCCCTAACATAGCATTTCCATATTTTAAGTGTTTAGAGTTTCTTTTAAGTTTAACCTTAACTTTGAATTTCCTGGGGTTATAATGCTTGATTTGGGGATAATTACAGCATTCTCCCTCTTTTTTTCTCCCTGCACACTGTTGGAGGGGAAACAGATTATGAACTTCATTTTATATTGTGTTGAACACATCTAAACTTGCTCAAAATCTGCCTGTTTTACTGAATTTCACATAATTGCCTTGCCCTGCAAAATGTTTCAAATCTCTTTAAAGGACTGTCACCAAGCGCTATTAAGATTGCATTCTGAGATTTTGAATGATTCTCAACTGCTTGCTTGTCCCCATGGGACAATGGGCCTTCTACAGAAACACCCACATGGGGGATGGGGCAAACAAGATTACTGGGGGCAGTCTGTAGCTCTTGGTTTAAGCACATAGCTCAGGAAGAGACCATACTTAAGTGCAGGGTTGTGCTCTGTGCATGAGGGCCAGTTATCACCACATATAACAGTGGTCCCAAGCTTTTCACTGTCATGCCTCCCGCTTACCCTATCTGAGCCTCCTCCCTCCACCCGGGAGTAGGGCCGCAGCTTGGGGGTTGGGGTGGGGGACGCGTGGACAGGGATAAGGAGACCGAGGCTGTGGCCACAGCTGGGGGCAGAGCTGGGGCTGGGAATGGAGCCACGGCCAGTGCTGAGGCTGGGGGCAGGAGCGGGAGCAGAGCCGCACCCAGGAGCCAGAGCCATAACAGAGATGAGGGGGGAGCAGGGCTTGGTGGCGCTTCCTCCCTGCCCCCCGTAGGAGCTGGCCCAGGCCCTGTCCCCCCCCCCAAAACGTTCCTTCATATCCCCCTAGGGGGCATGTCCCACAGTTTGGGGACCACTGATATATATAAGAAGGATATGCAGGGTGTACTTTGCCTAGCTAGAAACACTGACAAACTTTGGAGATGAGAAATGGGGAGGATGCATCTCAGAACTTTTGTTGTTTTCAGAGATCTGTATCTCTCTTGAGTACTTTAACAGTAAAATCTTGTTGGTTAAGAAATTCTTTTGCAAAACCTGTGTTCCTTGCTTTCCTGCCTCGTTGTCCCAGATTGGATAAACTAGAAGCCCAGAGTGCCCGCAGCCTACGTGGAACTCTGGGCGAACAAGTATAAGTGACTGGGAGTTCCTAGAAGATCTTCCATTTCTGGGAGACTCTGGTTTGGAGGTCTAGGGTGGCTGGGTGGTGGTGCCACACTTTCAATGGATGAGCATCAGACAAGACTCCCACAGTATTCTTGCCAGCAAGTTAAAGTAGTATGGGCTGGATGAATGGACTATAAGGTGGATAGAAATCTGGCTAGATCGTCGGGATCAATGGGTAGTGATCAATGGCTCCATGTCAAGTTGGCAGCTGGTATCAAGTGGAGTGCCCCAAGCGTCAGTCCTGGGGCCGGTTTTGTTCAACATCTTCCTTAATGATCTGGAGGATGGCGTGGATTGCACCCTCAGCAAGTTTGCACCCTCAGCAAGATGACACTAAACTGGGAGGAGTGGCAGATATGCTGGAGGATAGGGATAGGCTACAGAGGGACCTAGACAAATTAGAGGATTGGGCCAAAAGAAATCTGATGAGGTTCAACAAGGACAAGTGCAGAGTTCTGCATTTAGGACGGAAGAATCCCATGCACTGCTTCAGTCTAGGGACCGAGTGGCTAGGCAGCAGTTCTGCAGAAAAGGACCTAGGGATTACAGTGGATGAGAAGCTGGATTAGAGTCAACAGTGTGCCCTTGTTGCCAAGACGGATAATGGCATTTTGGGCTGTATAAGTAGGAGCATTGCCAGCAGATCAAGGGACGGGATCAGTCTCCTCTATTCAGCATTGGCGAGGCCTCATCTGGAGTACTTGGAGTTTTGGGCCCCACACTACAAGAAGGATGTGGAAAAATTGGAAATGGTCCAGCAGAGGCAACAAAAATTATTAGGGAGCTGGAGCATATGACTTATGAGGAGAGGCTGAGGGAACTGGGATTATTTAGTCTGCAGAAGAGAAGAATGAGGGGGGATTTGATAGCTGCTTTCAGCTACCTGAAAGGGGGTTCCAAAGAGGATGGATCTAGACTGTTCTCAGTGGTACCAGATGATAGAACAAGGAGTAATGGTCTCAAGTTACAGTAAGGGAGGTTTAGGTTGGATATTAGGAAAAACTTTTTCACTAGGAGGGTGGTGAAGCACTGGAATGGGTTACCCAGGGAGGCGGTGGAATCTCCTTCCTTAGAGGTTTTCAAGGTCAATCTTGACAAAGCCCTAGCTGGGATGATTTAGTTGAGGATTAGGTCCTGCTTTGAGCGGGGGTTGGACTAGATGACCTCCTGAGGTCCCTTCCAACCTGATATTATTTGATTCTAAGTGGTTTGAGCCTATAGATGTGTTCTAAGGCCTCAGAGCTAGAAACAGTGAATGCGCCCAGACCCAATTGACTTAGAAGCAAGTGATAGTACCCTGCAACTGGGTCCACTTACAGGTGACTAATGACCATACAGAGCAATACTGGGCCAGTTTGTAATAATCCATATAATGTATTTATTTTAGATTACTGAAATGTACCCTCAACCTTAACACCTTTCTAAATTAACTTTTGGCAGGGAATTATTTATTAATTATTATTATTATTAAAATACAGTAATACAAAATAAAAGTAACTGCCATCTGCACTAATCTCAGTAGTTTGCGTCCCCCTCTTGAACTTCACCTAGCAAGAAGAGAGACTTCCTTTTGTGTGTTTGGCTTATGTTTGACAGAATGAGCTGATGAAAAGAAAAGATGTAGTAACAAATGGTCTCTTTCTAGAGTTTTTTAACAATATGCAGAGCTACAGTTTGAGCTTACTTGACAAATTTAAAATGTCTCTACTAAAGTTCACAAAGTGGCACTCTGAGAATTTGCACATCAAAAAGTGTGACTCTGTAATGAAGATAACTCACGAAGAGAAATTCAGATACGATACTGACAAATAACCTTCCACTTTTCACCTTTTTTGGGTTTTAGGCTTCTCGCTTCAAGGAAATGGTTGGAAAGATACAACATGCTACCGAGGAAGGAATCAGAAGCTGTTCTGACACATCAGGTTTGGAGAACATTAGTATTTCATATTTTAAAAAACGGCAAGTGGCAAGGACAGTGCCAAAAATGATGATTTTTAAGCCTCTTACCGATGCAAAATATATAATTCTCTTTGCTCACAATTTTTAGTGTAGTTGGTGTATATATAAACAATTATGAATAAAATAACTAAAGAGGCCGTATTAGAGAGGGGAAATATTCCTAGTCAGAGTCAAAATATGTGCTCCAAATTTTGGTCTTAGTTCAGTTTTAAGTTGTTTTTCATTATAATTTAGGGAGATGCCATGTGTTTTAGAGATATTGCCATGCAAACCTGTGAGGTGAATTTTAAGGTTTGTGACAGGCTATTTGTTATGGTAATGATTAGTCAATGGATGACTTGCTAGAATTTGTGTGAATATTGGGAGATTATGCATATGAGTTATCAGTAACCAGGTGTTGTAGATGACCTATTGTAAGCTGTTACATTCAGTTTTATGAACTGTATTGGACATGTTATTACATATGAGATTTGACCAAAGCAAAAATCTACCATGGTCTGTGTTTTCAGTTATTATAGAGCAGTACACAGTAAAATTACATACAGAGACAGGGGACTATACTTCTCATGTTGGCAAATATCCAGTATGTTCAACATAAAGAAGTAAATCAAGTGATTGGAATATAAGTCAGCCTTTTGTGAATAAGACTGATGTTTTGTCAGTTATTACTGTAACATAATAAAGTCTTTAGAATTTAATGTTTAAAATATCTATATTTAAAGATATTTTAATATCTTTAAATATTTTCTTTAAAGGAAATATTTAAAGATTATATTGTTAGTAAGTATCTCACCAGTCATAGGTGAAATTGCATAAAGTAATCTGTTGAAATTTATTATCTAGTCAGCCTGGTGAGCTAGCTAGTTTAGGAGATGAAATTTACAAAGTAAATCAGTTTTTTACCTGCTCTGTGTAACTTGGCAGTGTCCCTTAAACTTATTAAGAATAAATTAGAATTTAAACATTTTTTCTGCTTGTGCTGTACTTCATACCTTGTTAGTAAGATTAAGAATGTATATAGTGTCTAATTATTCTTTTCTCACCTGAAGCTGATTCACAGTTACAGGAAGAGCAGCTGTCTGAAACTGAGGTAAAGGTGTTTATTCCTTAAAAATTAATTGAATTTTCATAGAATGAAATGTTGATGTTTGTACTTAGGGTTTGAAATACCATAACGCCCTGAAACCATTAGTTCAAATCTCAGCAAGGGTCAGCTTAGCTCTTCGCATTTCTGAGGTAGGTGGATTAATTCTCTGTGCTCTTTAACTCAATGGGTGAAATGCTGGCTCCATTAAAATCCAAGGCAAAACTCCTATTGACTACCAGGTGGTCAGGGTTTCACTTTATCTTCAAGTGATGATTTGGTGGTAGTCATTTGGAAGATATGATATAAATGGAGGACCTGTCTGTCCTGAGTAGACATTAAAGATCCCATAGCACATTTTGTCTGAGTAGAGATTTGCCCTCATACAGTTTTTCCTACCCGGTCTGATTTATATTTTGACTGCCACCTTTCAGTGCAAGGGTAGCTGGAATTCACTTGTGGAACACTTACCTCACACCTACTAGTTATGATGGAAAAAACCTTTGCCTTTGCACCGCCACTAGAAGCACACACTCAGCTGCAATGAATTAAACAGTCGCACACTATTTATTGTAACATATTGCTAATACAGTTTTAAAAATGTAACTCGAGTGTCTCTGATTTGTTGCTTTTATTCACTCTGGCATTATTTTTCCATGCTAGATTGTGGTCATCTTTGTGTACGTTTTTTCCAATGTCTGTCTTCTTTTTCTTTATTTTTCCCCTCCACCTCTTTATATACCTTTCCATTTCCTATATTTTATACGCTAACTTCTCTGCTATATTTGTCTCTCATGTCTCCCCAAAATCTTTCACAATCCTGACTTCTCTTTTGTAACTTTAATTATTCTCTCTCTTCCACCCACACCCATCTATCTGCACATATGCATCGTCTCACGCACTTTCTTCCCCATTCATTCATGCTTCAGAAATAGGGCTTAAAGAGCTTACCATACACCAGGGGTCAGCAACCTTTCAGAAGTGTTTCAGAGTAGCAGCCGTGTTAGTCTGTATCCGCAAAAAAAACAGGAGTACTTGTGGCACCTTAAAGACTAACAAATTTATTTAAGCATGAGCTTTCGTGAGCTAAAGCTCACTTCTTCGGATGCATAGAATGGAACACACAGACAGGAGATATTTATACATACAGAGAACATGAAAAGGTGGAAGTATGCATACCAACAGGCAGAGTCTAATCAATTGAGATGAGCTATCGTTGCAAACTAGATACAATTAACTGTGGTTTAAACAAAGACTGGGAATGGTTGGGTCATTACACCAATTGAATCTATTTCCCTATGTTAAGTTCTCCTCACACCTTCTATGGGCCATCTTAATTATCACTTCTAAAAGTTTTTTTCCTCCTGCTAACGATAGCTCATCTCAATTGATTAGACTCTGCCTGTTGGTATGCATACTTCCACCTTTTCATGTTCTCTGTATGTATAAATATCTCCTGTCTGTGTGTTCCATTCTATGCATCCGAAGAAGTGAGCTTTAGCTCACGAAAGCTCATGCTTAAATAAATTTGTTAGTCTTTAAGGTGCCACAAGTACTCCTGTTTTTTTTTCAGAAGTGGTGTGCCGAGTCTTCATTTATTCACTCTAATTTAAGGTTTCACGTGCCAGTAATACATTTTAATGTTTTTAGAAGATCTTTTTCTATAAGTCTATAATATATAACTAAACTATTGTATGTAAAGTAAATAAGGTTTTTTAAATGTTTAGGAAGCTTCATTTAACATTAAATTAAAATGCAGAGTCCCCCAGACCAATGGCCAGGACCCAGGCAGTGTGAGTGCCACTGAAAATCAGCTTGTGTGCCACCTTCGGCACACGTGCCATAGGTTGCCTACCCCTGCCATACACCTAATAGCCAGAATGCTTAACTGGCTCAGCTTAGAAGCATGGCAAGAAATGGAAACCTGTGTAAGCAGATCAATAACGAATACATCTAGCTGCAAAGGTCATGACTAGGAATTCTGATTTCTAATTAGTATTAACCGTATGTGTTTAGTTTTTGAACTGGATTGATTGGTGCCTGTTCAGTTAGAAAAATCAGATTCTGTAGTTTTATTTGACCCTCTTCCTTTGAAGCAATAAATAAATAAATAAATAAATAAAAGAGAGGGAGGGAGCGAGAAGGGAAAAGTACCAAAAGTAAAGAAAATGAAGTCCGCAGCTTCTGAAAAAAATTCATTTGAACCCATTTCTCTCTTCCCAGCATAACTCCTGTTACCAGGATATCATTTGTTTTGTGTTTACATTGTTTGCTTTCACAGAGAGAAACTCCACACTTACAGATCACTAGTTTGAGAACAATGCAAGTAGAAATATATTGCAGTAATTTTCATGAGAAGAACTTTGTTAAACTGTAAGGAAACAGTGGAGGGAGAGAAGATAGGGTGGAAGGACCCAAAGAGTTTTAAAAACTTTTTAAAAACCATTTACTTTTCATATCCATTTGACATCCTATTCTCCCATTCATTTAAGAATTAATATGTAAATTAAGATCTTCAACAATTAATAACCTGAGGACGTTTTCTCTTAACGCACTAAAAAACATACACTGGATCAGTAAACTCTTCGGCCTGAGAACACATTTCCTATAAACACCTTGGCCTTGTAGGTTATACAGCCCAAGATATACTTGTTATCTCATAAACAGAAAACAAAAAGGTACTCCAAGTACCAAGCATAGTTTTAAATAATTTTCTTTTCTGTGAGACACATATGATGTGAAGAATTTTCAGAGATTTAGATGTTTGTTTCCCCAGACAAACAAGAAAATAATCCTATTTCTAGAAAAGGGAATGTCTGGCCAACAATTATTATGATTACATCCTTCTCGCACCAATGTTGGTGCACAGGGCAGAAACTAGTCTCTTCCATCCCTCTCTGCCATTTGCAGCTGCTTCCATCCGTTCTATGGTGTTGAGATAGACTGGTCTACCCTCCCTTCTAAGGATTCTTAAGGTTTCTCTTGGGTGCCCTCATTTCTTCACAGTAGTTGGTTTCCACTGACAGCTTCATATGGGAGTCTGTATGTTTGCATGCAGAGTAGATGGCCCAAATATATCCAATGCTTCCTTCTAGTGGAGATGAGCTGCTGGTTGTTGATAAAGTCTCTCCATCCAATGCCCAGAATCTTTCATAGGCATTTATTTTGGAAGGCATTAGTTTTCTATCTAACATTTTTAATAGCTCTCCAGCTCTGACAGCTATACACTAGCATTCAGGTGACATTTGAGTTGAAAACTCTGTTTTGTTTTGGTACTGTATATTTTTTATTTCTATACATTGTTGAGTTTAGTGGATGCCTTTTCTCCTATCTTCTGATACCCCACCTTCTGCACTTTGATGTGGATGCTGCCGGTTCCAAGCCCAGATAAAGTGGAGAGGCTTGAGAGCAAGGGTAACCAACTAGCTTATTTAAAACAAACCAACCAACCACATACCTCATTGGTTATAGAAATGATAAAAATGACTGTTTAATAGAGAACACTTTCTGACCCTTCGTGTTTCATGAAGTCTCCTGGTGAAAGCAGAACCCCCCAAAATTTGAGGGTGGCATCAAGAAAACACTTCAGAGTCAGTTACTGGAACATAAGAACAAACTTTCAACTATCAAAGGGAGGGAGGTGGATAACTGTGGACTTGAAATGCTGTGCATCTATGAGAGCAGACTGACAGGAGTGACTAGCAAGTGCTTCAAGTAAGAGAAAAAACATTTAATCTATTCACAAAAAAAAACAGGAGTACTTGTGGCACCTTAAAGACTAACAAATTTATTTTAGCATGAGCTTTCGTGAGCTAAAGCTCACTTCTTCGGATGCATAGAATGGAACACACAGACAGGAGATATTTATACATACAGAGAACATGAAAAGGTGGAAGTATGCATACCAACAGGCAGAGTCTAATCAATTGAGATGAGCTATCGTTAGCAGGAGGAAAAAAAACTTTTTGAAGTGATAATTAAGATGGCCCATAGAAGGTGTGAGGAGAACTTAACATAGGGAAATAGATTCAATTGGTGTAATGACCCAAGACAACGTACACTCAGAGACAGTAGCACTCATTATGACAGATTCTGTAGGAAAAGCCCTTATCTGGGAACCTATCGTCCAGCAATTCCTGTAATATATAGGAATTTTAAAAAAATCAAAAGAATGCTAACTTTGATCATGTTGTTTACCTTTTCTAGGGGCCTGATCTTGCTCCCCACTGGAGTCAATGGGAGTTTGGCCATTAACTTTGGTGGGAGCTGGCTGAGGCCCTTAACAGAAGTACTGTAATGCTGATACATTTTATTTTAATGTAACATTTTCTCATTTCATTTACTTTTATCCTCCTTTCTGTAGCTTCTGTTTTATTGATTGGCATAATGTTGGATATTTAAAAGCTATTTACATGAGTTATTGTTAAAGGGGGATTTTTGATCTTTACTTTCAAATGTTTAAATAATATTGGATTTTTTTATTATAAGCAAAAAATCCAGACTGGGCCAAATTTACAAATTACATACATGGTGGTGAAAGTTGATTATAAAACAGATGGGAATGGTAAAGTACTGCACAGATTTGGCATTTACTGGGGATGCAGAATGAGTGTAATTTATAACAATGTAGGATTCTCTGGGTAGTAGTTTAGTCCTGGTCTGAGTGGGTGCATCTCCTTTTGAAATCAGTGTGAACTGTGCACCTGCTTTCGCCAGAGGTGAATTTAGCCTGTGGTGTTGGGAACAGCATGGGCTTAAGTTAAAGTAGGGGAGCTTACTTTACTTTGCACCCTTTTGTTACTTTCCCTACTCAGTAGGCCAAGTTTTGTTCTGCTACACTGTTGTAAATTCATAAAAGTTACTGTGTAAAGTGTGATTGTTTTGCAAACTGCTGAATGCCAAATCAGTGCAATTTAACTGCTTTCCCACTGTACCAACTTAAATCTGATGGTTAACTATATAGCATCATTTAGCTCATTGCTGAAATTGACACAGAGACTTCCATGAGAGTTGCCTCTACTCATTCTAGGCTGCGTTTTGGACTTTGACCTTTAAAAATATTAGTAATTATTAGAGAAAAAATAATTTTATTTTTTCTTTAATTACAGACTGAACCCAGCAAGGATTTTGACCTGCCCTTGAGAATTGCAGAGACCGTACTGAGAAGTGTGGAATCAGATTTAAGTGATGCCCAGGAACATGCAGAATCTGAAGAAAATCATCTTTCTGTTCCCAGAGAGACTGGAATATCTGCATCTACTATTTCTCAAAAACTGCCGAGGAAATCTTCAGAAGATCAAAACAAAATTGTGGACTCAGAAAGTATTATTGCTATAGCTCTAGAGAGGGAAACAAAATTGGGAAATAATCATGGTAAAGAAGAAATAGAAGATCTGGAACCAGCAGGCATATCATCAAAGAGGCCTGACCTGTCAGGTTTAGAAAATTATCCAGTAATAGAAATACAGGTATCTACTTGCAATATACAGACTGTTCCAGTACACCAGCATCAGTAGTGAGTTTATTTAAAGTGCTCCAAGCCTAGATCTAACTATTTCTCTCAAACATTACACCCTGAGGCCTGGTCTACACTGGGGGGGAGGGGGGAGGACTCGATAGGTAATAAAGGTAATAATTGAAGATATACCAATCTCCTAGAACTGGAAGGGACCCTGAAAGGTCATTGAGTCCAGCCCCCTGCCTTCAGTAGCAGGACTAATTTTTGCCCCAGGTCCCTAAGGGGCCCCCTCAAGGATTGAACTCATAACCCTGGGTTTAGCAGGCCAATGCTCAAACCACTGAGCTATCCCTCCCCCCTAATGTGAATAACATAGCTGAAATCGATGTACTTAGATCCACTTACTGCGGTGTCTTCATTACGGTGAGTCGACTGCTGCCGCTCCCCTGTCAAGTCTGCCTGCGTCTCTCGCTGAGCTGGTGTACAGGAGTTGACGGGAGAGCGCTCGGGGATCAATGGCTGCCCGCCGATCTGGCTGGTAGTGAAGACATACCCTAAGTGACTATTCTTTTTAAAATTTAAGTGAATTTCCTGTGATGGCTGTTCTCTGAGATATACATTGTGATGCCTGATGATAACTCATCCACCCTCCTCTCCACAGTGTTGAGGAGCCTGTAGCTTTTTTGTCATATTTAATTTTTTTAATCACTTTTTACTTAAGTAGTTTCCATCTCCCTTTGAAAAGAAATTGACACTCAAGGCTAAGGTTATAAGGGAATACCTAAGTTTCATTTCAGAGGCCGATGCAGGATTCATGCTCCTGGAGTCAGTGGCTTTAAGCTTTGAGAATTCCCTCCTTGGTTTTACTCAGTAGCATGGATCCAAGAATGCTGAGTGTCTCCTATCTTTAGAGAATAGCTATTTGATATAAGTAGGGCCCTGTCAAATTCACGGTCCATTTTGGTCAATTTCATGGTCACAGGATTTAAAAAATCATAAATTTCATTATTTCAGCTATTTAAATCTGAAATTTCATGGTGTTATAATTGTAGGGATCCTGACCCAAAAGGGAGTTGTGGTGGTTGGGGGGTTGCAAGGTTATTGTAGGGGCAGTTGCAATACTGCTACTCTTACTTCTGCTCTGCTGCTGACGACAGCGGTGCCTTCAGAGCTGGGCAGCTGGAGAGCGGTGGCTGCTGGCCGGGGCTGCTGCCTGCAGAGTTGGGCCCTCAGTCAGCAGCTGCCACTCTCCAGCTGCCCAGCTCTAAAGGCAGCAGCGCAGAAGTAAGGGTGGCCTGGTATGGTATTGCCACCCATACTTCTGTGCTGCTGCTGGCGGGGTGTTGCCTTCAGAGCTGGGAACCTGGCCAACAGCCGCTGCTCTCTAGCCACCCAGCTCTGAAGGCAGCACAGAAGTAAGGGTGGCAATACTACAACCCCCCCCCCCCAAATAATCTTGCGACCCCCTTGCAACTCCTTTTTGGATCAGGACCGTCAATTTGAGAAACACTGGTCTCCCCTGTGAACACTGTATAGTATAGGGTAAAAGCACCCAAAAGACCAGATTTTATGGGGGGAGAACAGATTTCACGGTCCATGATGTGTTTTTCATGGCTGTGAATTTGTTAGGGCCCTAGATTTAAGTAATTCTCTGTGGAGGTTGGAAGTAAATTTGGGTCTAAAACATGGCCTTATCTATATGATCCCACGTGTGACTTTAAACCAACACTTATACCAGTATAACACACACACAGACACACCCATGTAGACACTCCAGTATGTATGCCTTTTTTCAGGTTAGCTTATATCGCTTGGGAAACGATTTAAGCTAAATCGAAAAAATCTACTTTTCTACCAGAATAAGTGTGTCTGAACAGGCAGTTCAGATATAGTGATACAGGTATAACTGGTAAAACTTTCCCTTGTAGACAAGTTCTAAGTTCCTTATTTAATAACTAGGTACAGTGGAGAGGCATGCTTGCTTTTTCTGAATGGGAACTGCTGTACCTACTCTGAGCCAAATTTTCACCTACTCTTTCAGTTATAGTAATAATAATAGTGTGTGCACTGTTGCTACATCTGTGCAAATAAACAGGCATTGGAATGTGTAAAATACAAGTTAGTCTTCCAAATAACGGCTCTGTATGTGCAGAAACTTGCTTGCATGCAGTTTTGTGCATGGAAAATTAGAGGTAGCTACTTGTAAAATATGATCATAAGTGTCTTTTGCTTAACAAAGCTTTTTAAGTGAGATGCAGTAGCATCTTAATTTTATCTTTGTTAGTCTGTGTTAGAGCCTTAACATTAACACAGAATTTTGAAGATTTCATGATTTATAGGGTTGAAGACTATGATTTTTGATTGTCCGGTACATGTTCCCAAAGTAGCACTAGGCAGGCAGCATGGTCAAATCTAGTGATAAAAGCACAGGAAAGGGAGCCAGGCAATCCAGAATTTTAATCTTAGCTCTGTCACTGAATCCCTGTGTAACTTTGGGTAAATCATTTAGGCCAAAATATTCAAGCTTCAGTGCCCAAAGTCAGGCTGCTAAATATCTATGTAGACAACTTAAAAAAAAGTGCTTTGATTTTCAGAGGGGTTTAGGACCCACAGCTTCCATTGGAAGCAATAGTAGCTGC
The DNA here is from genome assembly GCF_016161935.1 of Mauremys reevesii. Lineage (NCBI taxonomy): Eukaryota > Metazoa > Chordata > Testudines > Geoemydidae > Mauremys > Mauremys reevesii. Next base: position 20,464,962 of record NC_052633.1, read on the forward strand.
TGATGCTCAGCACCTCTGAAGATCAAGCCTCTTTATTAGGTGAATAATAAGGATTTAGGTGCTCAACTTTAGGCACTAAAGTTTGAAAATATTAGCCTTAATCTGTGTTTGTTTCACTGTTAGGCATTTATTTCCAATTTACAATCTCACAGAAATTTTATTTTGATTAATTTAATGTTTGTACACATTTTGGGTATTATTCATATTGAAATTTCTCATGGAACATTTTTTCTTGCTTATGTTTTTATTTAATCAGTCTTGAATAACTCTTCTGAGAAAATTAAATAACTGGTGCACTGTTGTAATATAAAAATTGTTAATTAACCCCCCTGAAAAATATTTTCTTAGTTGATTTGTGTTTTATGTTACAGTACCAGCAACCTATTCTTAGTGGAGACAAGTTTGAACCTTTTTTGAGACATGTAGGTAGAACACAGTCAAGTGCACAGAATGAAAAGAAAGACGATCAAGAAGTGCCTATTTTCACTCTTCTGAAAAACAAACTTTCATGTGCAGAGATTAAAGAAGACCAAGATCCACCTGTCAAGGCATCTTCAACATTTGCAGCTAGAAGTCCAGATATTATTTTAAGCAAGAATGATCAGCACCTGTCCATATTAAAACTTATAGAATCAAAAATGGAATTAGAGGAGGATGAGATTAACGTTAAAGAAGAGTCCCCAACACATGCTATAAGAACAGATTTGCCAGAGAAATGGCAAGAAGAGAGACTTTCAGAAAAAGAAATAGTACGTCTAAACTCTTTTTTAAGTAAAACTCTTGAAGACTTACTTATAGATAGACTTATAAAAGTAATAATGCTAAAATCTGTTTTGAGCAAAAATCTTGAAGGGTTTGTAGCAGAGAGACTTTCAGAAATAGGGATAGTCACAAAGATAGAATTAGGAGAAGAATACCAGAACCTACAGAGTATTATAGATGGATCACCAGTTGTTTTAGAGAGAGAGTTACTTGAAAAAAGAAAAGATATTTCCAAGGAAAGGCTTTCAGAAGCAGAAATAATACATTTAAAATCTGTTTTGAGTAAAAACCTGCAAGATCGTCTCATAGAGAGATTTTCTGAAACAGGGATAATCACAGATTTGGAGTTAGGAAAGCAGCACCAGAACCTATCATTGCAGGGAATTAAAGATAGATCGCCAGTGGTTTTGGAGACAGATTTAGCTGAGAAAATGCATGATAGTTGTGAGACGAGACCTTCAGAAATGGAAATAAGTCTTAAATCTGTTGTAAACCAAAATCTACAATATCTTCCCATAGAGAGGCTTTTCGAAACAAGGCTAATTGAAGAGGTGAAGTTAGGAAAGGAACACAAAAACTTTTCTTTGTCAAAGATTGATGAGAGACAACCAAAGCCTGAGGCAGATTTATCAAAGAAGAGGAATGGTCAATCCAGGGGAAAATGTTCAGAACCTGAAATAATAATAAAATATCTAAGTCAAAACATAGAAAACTGTGCCATAGAGAGTCATTCACAAACAGGTTTAAACACAGAGATGGAGTTAAGAAAAGAGCACCCAAACCACTCAATGCAGATCATCAAAGTCAAATTGCCAATGGTTATGGAGAAAAATTCACCTAGCACAGGACAAGACTGTCACAAGCAGAGGCTTTCAGAACAACAAATAAATCTAAAATCTGCTTCAGACAAACCTCTCCAAGATTCTCTCATAGAAAGACTTTTGGAAACAGAAATAATGAGTCTAAAGGATTTTTTAAACAAATGTCTCCAGGATCATCTCCTAGAAAAACTCTCAGAAACAGGATTAATCACAAAAGAAGAATTGGAGACAGTACCTCAGAACCATTCCTTGCTGAACATTCTGGAAGGACAACCAGTGACACTGGAGACAGATATAAGTCGAGTTCATTCTGGTGAGAGTCTTGCTAAACCACATATAATAAAAGGAGAACCTGTTTTAAGTGGACATATACAGGACTTCCTTCTTGAGGTACTCTCAGAAACAGAAATAATGAATCTAAAGTCATTTTTAAGCAAAAAGATCCAAGACCATCTTGTAGAACGACTTTCTGAAATAGGGTTGATCACAGAGGAAGAGTTAAGAAAGATATACCAAAATTTGTTTGTGCTGAGAGCTAACGAAAGACTGTCAGGGGATGTGGAATCAGATATACCTGGGGAAGAGCAAAATCTAAGTCTAAAATCTCTTTTAACCCAAAACCTTAAAGATAGACTTTCAGAAACAAATCTAGTACATCTAAACTCTCTTTTAAGCAAAATACTGAAGGAAGGTCATAGAGACAAACTTTCTGAAACAGAAATAAAAAGTCTAAAATCTGTTTTAAGCAACAACCTGCAAAACCTTCCTATAGAAAGTGCTTCAGAAACTGGGTTAATCAATGAGATACAATTAGAGGGAGTATGCCAGAATGCTAAAGGAAAACCACTGATAGTTACTGATACAGATATACTTGAGATAGGGCAATATCATTCTAAGCAGAGTCTTGATAAACTCGCTATAATAAATGAAAAGCCTATTTTAAGAAAAGAGAAGTTAGAACTTCCTATAGAGAATGTTCCAGGACAAGTAACGTGTGTGATGGCAAATCTAATCAATGAAACCAAAATCAATAGTGTAATACACCTTCCTCAAAAAAATACTTTAGAAAAAGAGAGTCAAGACCCACAAAGTTGTTTTGGTAAAGCAGAAGTAGCACATTCAAACACAGATTTTGACAAATCTTTAAAACCAAAGCCCCTGAATGAGACTTTGAGGGGAACACATGAAACAACAGACTCAGCTTCCTTACGTGCCCATGATATTGCTATCCAAACAGAACTTAAGGAATATCTCTGCAAACCAACACTGTCCTTTCCTGTAAACCCTCAAACATTTATCTTTGTACATTCAGGGTCTGAGGAAGAAACTAAATCACCAAATAAGTCTCATGAGAAGTCAAAAGGCAAAAAAAAGCATGCTAAGCGTTCTAAGAAGCATGTTGCATCATGCTACCCACCCCAGGGACAAGTATTAATGTGCACACAGTTTCAAAAGGAAAAACATGGTTTGAATAACTGTAAGGAGATCTTAAAGGAAAAACATAGAAAACATTCTGAACCACCACCTCCAAGATCATGTGTTTCAGAAGCCAAGAAGGATTCAAAAGACTCAACAGTCTCAAACATTTTGAAAAAGGAAAGCCTGAAGCAGAAAGCTGAGCAAGAGAGAGAGAATGATGGGAGACCAAAGAAATCACTTAGCAAGTCTATTAAGATACCAACAGCCACAGTGTCTGAACCACAGCTACAGCACTCTGAAAAAGCATTGCAAGAAAAATCATACGTGAGTAGTTTCCATTTGACTGGTGTGCAGAAGGAAATAGACCTGTAAGAAGAATAATTTTCTCTCAAATTTCCACCTCTTGAATGTCTGAAACAGAAAACTAAATACATGACTTTCTAAATATCTGGAGGCAGAATTATTAGTACAATGTCTCTTCATAAATGGATAGCTTCCAAGTAGGCAGGCCCAACACTGAAATCATTGCATCCGAAGAAGTGGGTATTCACCCACGAAAGCTCATGCTGCAAAACGTCTGTTAGTCTATAAGGTGCCACAGGATTCTTTGCTGCTTTTACTGAAATCATTGTTACCCCTCAGCCCTAATCCCCCTCTCAAGTATTTGTAATGTCACCCAAATAGGGAAGAAAAATCAAAACTAAATACCTCACTCTTCTAGCTGTTCCTCACCTTCTCCCTGCCAGGGAATTCAAAGAAAGCCAGCATTTCAATTTCTCTGGCATGTTAGTGAAATAATAGTGACTAACTATAAATAATGTAGTAAGTTTATTAGAGAGTAAATGTAGCCTCTAGTCTGCTTTGCAAATGTAGGAATTTGGCAGTTTCTTATAGTTTTTGGTTTGCCTCAGGCACTTACAGACATCTAAGAATTTGGAATTTGAGATGTTCCTTTTACTCACCCTATGTTCCCTGCTTCCAGTGGACATGATAAAGGATTATGCCCCATTGAAGGGTACATGACCAAGGACTGTAATACCCACAAGTCCTTCTCAGATAAAGCCCAGAAGCACCAAAAGGCACACTAATCCCGAATCTCTACCTGCAGAGGCTTTGGAGGTGAGAGTATGGATGACTTTTTCCTAAAAAGGTCAGGCATGTGTAGTGTGGCTGGTAAGCCTCCCTCAGTGCCAAGGCCTGAGTCAGACCTCCAGGCTGAAAGGGAGCTGTCTCCTTTAAAAGCCTCCCTTCACCTATTCTCCCAAAGGTGAAGAATGGTCTCTTTGATTTGTTTGCTGGGACTAACTTTAGTGGAACTGCTCAGGTGAGTAAGGTATGAAGGTATGGGCCCTGTTGTATTAAGTGGAATATATGAGCTACGTGTTAACATAACCCAATCACTGTCCAATATTAAACAATGTTAAACAAGGTTCAGGTTTTGGTATGCAGACACCTTAGCCTGCTTGGTACCATAGCAAACAAACCATTAAAAATCCTTTTAAATCTTTTATTAACGATACAGAAAAGAAGGAAAAACAGGTAGAGAATTTGAAATATAAAGTATTAAGTAAGACTTTTATTTTAACAACATTTCTTGTTCCCCTTCCTTTTAGCTGGAGGGAGTTTTAAAAGGACCCTCCTTCCCCCCTTGTTTGATAGTCTTTTACATGGTATTAAGGATGGAATAACTGTTCTTTTGGGTAAAAGAAGTTAGTTGAGATGGGCTGGAGCTGCTGTTGTTAAAATCCAATCCCATTTTATTCCAGGTGGTGTTTGGGATTTACCTGGAGCTAGTAGGGGTGGATGTTTCCTGGGTCCGTCTCTCTGGCCTGATCTGATCAGGACATCTCTCAGGATTAGGATGATGAAAGCCTTCAAAAGCCTCTTTCTTTAAGGACACAAAAAGGGAATGATGGGTGGAATAGCCAATCCCCTCCTTTTTATGTCCACCAAGTAGGCCTAATATTTGACACACTAATTTTGGTTCATTAATTTTTGGTTCCACATTTTCTGTTTTGTTTCTTTTTACCAAGCATGATTTTAACTCAGTTCTTGAGTTATATCAATGTGGCCTTTTTGTTTGGACTTAGTTTTTTTGATGGATTTTTTTTGCACCTGTTTGTAACATTCATTATTAAAAGCAATTTAACTTACTTTTTATTAACATTTGTTGTTATAGGTTATTGTAACAGTTTATGAACTTTTATATACTTTTTCCAGTTAAGCTTACAATTAAAGTAAATTTGTAGGCCCAGTTATTAGAACAGCCCTCAATACTGATTCAGACAAAACTCCAACTGACTTGGTGAAATTTGCTCTAAATTAGGAAAAACTTGAGATATTTATGGGTTGCTTAAGGTTACATTTTAAAAACATAAGTGAATAGGTGAGAGTTAGTATGCCTTTGTGAAAGGTAAAACTGGAGCTTGCCTGGTATAAGTAAGAGGAGAACTTCGCCATTGTATCCATTAGTTACCTTCTGTCTAGATCAATAGACAATGAAACCTCTGGCTGAGAACAGAATGTAATCCACTGTATTAAAACAAATATTTGAATGTCTGTATGAAATGTACTAGGTTATTACCACCAAGCCTATTTCAGACATTAAGCCTACTCTCTTTCTGTTTCTACACATTTGTGTCATTTTAAACATGTCTTTCTTATTACTGTTTTGTTACATTTATTATATCTATCAGGGTACTCACTACTGAAGAAGTGATTGAAAGAAGAAGTTACTCACTTGTGCAGTAATGAGGGTTCTTTGAGATGTGTGTCCCTATGGGTGCTCCACTGTAGATATGTAAAATATCCACTAGCTTGTGGTGTGACTCGGTCACCTCTTGTAGTGGTATCTGTAAAGCTTCTGTCACTCTCTGTGTCAAGTCCTGGAACAGTTTGAAGTCATCTGCGACAGATGATGGAAGGGGCATCACCTTCTCATCGGGCGATAATGATGAGAAATGGACTTGAGGGGTAACTTCCTCCTCAACTCCTCCTGTTCCTCCCTTGCCTTTTTTTGGATTCAGAAACCCTTGCAGCAGCTGGAGGAGTGTGTTTCCTTGGTTTCTGGTAGGCCACACTAGAACTACGGGAGGCCTGTTATCTTTGAGCCTGCCAGGGATCTCAGTATAGCCATTGCAAGGGTGGGAAGGGACCCAGTGATTGGCACCACGGATGTCCAAACCAGGGAGGCTGTGGATCAAAAGGACAATATCACTGAGGTCCATAGTGAAATTGGACACCATATGGCGGGTGAAAAGAGCAGTGGGAGACCACATCCTCTTGTTCACTTTCTGACTTGGAAGATGAAAAGGGAGGTGCACAGCAAAAAGTCATCGGCGAGTCAAAGGCTTTGAGTGAACTTAGTACAAGGGCCCTGGCACTGAGAAGAGGAGAGCCAATGCAACAGATACCAAAAGATCTGTTACACACCGGAAGTCCGGCTGTGCCAAAGGTGTTAGTACTAGTAGTGGTTGTTGGTGCTGAGAGGCCTGTACCGATGGGGATGGTGATGTGGACCTCGTAGTATGGTCTGTTGGTGCCTGATGTACCACAGGTGGTAATGATGTCCAATCTGGTGGAGCCTTCCCTGGGGCAGATTTTCTGTCTCTCTCATACCCTGATGGTACTGATGGTTCCTTGCCTGTGCCCACTGGGTCCTTAGTCAACCTGACATACTGTGAGTACTGGATTTAGATGGCTTTGGTGCCATCAGTACTGACTGATCGAGCTGGAGGTAGTTTTCGACTCAGTGGGGGCTTGCTATGGAGACTCAAGGATCTTTTCTTAGAAGCTTTATGTGAGTGGCTTGTGAGCATCTTCTTGGGCTCACCTCCCTTGGAAGTAGAGAGTTGTGGTGACGTCTCCCTGCCACGGCTCAGGTGGTTGAAGGGCTGACTTCTTACATAGGAATTTGAGCCTTAGTTCTCTGTACTTTCTGGATCTGGGCTTCAGTTATTGACACAAACCACACTTCTTCTTTGAGTGCTTGTTCATGTCCATTCCAATCAGGTGTACGCATGTGCATTCACGGCATCTGGAAACTTTTTCCCCAGCAGCATCCATCAGGTCAGCCTGGGCACCCACTGGAGCCGCACCTTCATGGCACTCAATATAGAGCCCTGCTGACCCACCACCCCCTCAGTTCCTTCTTACCGCTGGTGACGGCTAGCTGAAAGAACCTGTTGCTCTTGCTTTGCAAGCGTGTTTGGACAGTGTCCCCACTTAGTGTTTGTGATGTTGCACTCCATATGTTTATGGAAATATGCTTATGAATGTAAATATAATGTAACTGGAATATGTTTTATGCAAAAGGTCTCTTGTAAGATATCATTACAAAGTTTATAATCTACTGAGTGTGTTCATCCTATTTGTATGAAGTATCATTCTTGTATCTGAAGCTAGAAATATGAAGTATTACTCTGAAGTCCTATTGTAACTATGCAAAGCGTGGGCCATTAATGGTGGCTTAGAATCTTGATGGCTCCCATTAACTAGGGCAACTGGTGGTAAATAGCTCTGTTTACTTGTAAGCCTTCCTGTATACCTGGGTGCCAGCCAGCAAGTAATGAAGTCTCACAGGATATGTGAACATGTCATATGATACTAGAATCCATCTTAAATGAGGTGCTTTTCCATTTAGAAGGAAGGGTGGGAACCCAGAGAGAGAGGAAGGATTCCCATCTTGTGCCAAAGATATAAAAGGGGGCAGAACAGAACAAAGGTGGCTGCAGTCATGAGAAGAACACTAGTTACCACATGCGATGGAACTAACAAGAATTGTACCAGGGGAAAAGATTGGGCCCAGACTAAGAAGGAGTCTAGTCTGTGAAAGAAGCTTATTCAAACATCCCCGAGGGTGAGATTTACCTGTATTCAGTTTCTTAAATGTATTAGGCTTAGACTTGCGTATTTTGTTTTATTTTGCTTGGTAACTTACTTTGTTCTGTCTGTTATTACTTGAAACCACTTAAATCCTACTTTTTATACTTAATAAAATCACTTTTGTTATTAATTAACCCAGAGTAAGTGATTAATACCTGGGGGGGGCAAATAGCTGTGCATATCTCTCTATCAGTGTTACTCTGGATTAATTAATAAGTAAAAAGTGATTTTATTAAATACAGAAAGTAGGATTTAAGTGGTTCCAAGTAATAGCAGACAGAACAAAGTGAATTACTAAGCAAAATAAAATAAAACATGCAAGTCTATGCCTAATACAGTAAGAAAACTGAATACAGATAAAACCTCACCCTCAGAGGTGTTCCAGTAAGTTTCCTTTTACAGACTAGTCTCCTTCTAGTCTCGGTGCAGCAATCACTCACACCCCCTGTGGTTACTGTCCTTTGTTCCAGTTTCTTTCCAGTATCCTTTGGGGTGGAGAAGCTATCTCTTGAGCCAGCTGTAGACAAAATGGAGGGATCTTCCAGGGGTTTAAATAGACTTTCTCTTGTGGATGGAGACCCCCTCCTCTCTCCTATGCAAAGTCCAGCTCCAAGATGGAGTTTTGGAGTCATATGGGCAAGTCACATGTCCATGCATGACTCAGTTTTTACAGGCAGCAGCCATTGCCCACATGCTATCTTGAATGTCTCCAGGAAGACTTCTTCTGTGGATTTCGAGCCTTCCAAGATCCATTGTTCGTTAAGCGTTTCTTGATTGTGCAAATTAAGTGCCCATTCCTTTCTCAATAAGTTGACCAAATGCTTTACTAAGGGTACTTAAAAATCAAGCAAGTACACAGCCAGCATTCATAACTTCGAATAAAAAAAAATGATTCATGCATCCAAATAGGATGAATAGATTCAGTAGATCATAACCTTTACAGAGATATGTTACATGGCATATGTAGCATAAAACATATTGCAGTTATGTCATATATACATTCATAAGCATATTTCCATAAAGCCTTAGGGGGTGCACCGTCACAGTGAGTAACCGTTTTTTCTGTGGAATGTGTTTCTCTCCGAGGTAGTGAAAGCAATGAGAGTGTCCACCAGTCACTGGTATAAATTCCTTGCAACTGAGGCACTTCTTGAAGTCCAGGGAGCTGGGGATACCTGCCCAGGGGGTTGACAAAAGAACAAAGTCCTTTTCTTTTTCTCCTTTTTTTGCAGGGGGGGGGGCAGATGCACTTACAGTGGAGCACCCATAGTGACACTACTTGAAGAAGAAACATGCTGTGGATTTTGGGGCCATTTCATATCACTTATATTTTGAGAGCTCGAGTTACACTTTTTGTGTTGGTTTTATCTCAGTTTGGATTTTGAAGCTGAGCTTATTTATCAGTTTCTCAGGGTGTTTTGCAATGTTGCCCAGAAAAATAATTTTACATTTCTAGTGTGGTTCACTTTTATTTCTCATCATTATAAAGATCCAGTGTCACTTTTTTGTGAGAGATGGGGTGTTACTCATATTATTCTGGCCAAATTCTGGTTTGTATTACTGCATCCCACACTCCTAGATTTCCCTGTAGTTTTAATGGATTATGATAGACAACACATCCTGTTTTAAACTACTGTGTAAGTGTTGCTGAGCTCTTTTAAACAGTTTTTCTTTTTCACCCCAGAGGTGGCTACACTGAGGTGGCGGGTGAAGAGATTACTGAGCTAATTGGCACAGCAGTTTGAGATCCATGAATAAAAAAGTGCACTCCTGCTCTACCCTCCACCACTCTGTCCATATATATAAATATACACACACAGTGGCCATCATTATTCTAAGTTCTTCACAGAAAACTCATAAAATGCACATTGTAACCCAAATTCTGATTGAGGCACTACTGCAATACAAATGATTATTATAAATAATAATAATAATGATAATTGGATGAACTTTGAGGATAAAATACTCTAGAAAGGGGACAAAGAGGGACATGGATTATGGATAAGTGATGATCCAGTTACTGTGTTGATGGTTCAGAATGCTTTTATTTGTATTTTTTATTGGAAATATGAGATCATTTTTATTAAGTTATACCCCTTTAATGTTGGTTGATGTCTATACTATTTAAGTTTTAAAGGCTTGAATCAATTTGTTAATGAGATCTGTTTTTATCTTAATATTCAGAATTATGCAGAGAAAAAAGAAATAGACATGGAAATGTTTAGGCATCTTGAAAAAGCAGTAGAAAGGGCTCTGTGTGATTTAGGAGAGGTTCCAGAAGTCAGCATGTACCAGCCACTACATTCTGCAAGACATCACACTGCTCCAAGTATTTGTAGTCAAACTAAAGAGACCTGCAGAGTACAGCCTGCAAGTTCTTACCCAACTTTACTTGATCCTTCTGTGGTTGATGATCCAGGAAATGCTATCAGTTCAAAATTTGATAGTCTAGACAGTCAAGAGCAGCAGGTGGAAATGACTTCTGAAAAGTGGGCAGTTGTTTGTAAGATTGTCCAAAGAATATTACATCAGAACTTGAGACCCCAAAAGGATGGCTAATGAACTCAACCACAGACCACTGATATGGCTAAGACAAATGTCATGAGGAGGAGGATGTTTCATCATCATCTTCTAACTTTTTTCCCATTGTAATGATAAATAAATGTTCTCGCTGCATATTATTTGATTGTGTATATTCTGTTATTAACCAATATAAAAGGTGCTGCTTCTTCAAATAAGACAAGAGATCCCCACAACTCCTGTCTTAAGTGCCTCGGGGACTCTCACCTAACAGATAAGTGCCGCATTTGTAAGGCCTTTAAGCTGAGAACAAAAAAGGAGCGGGACTTTCATCTCAAGCAGCTCCTGATGGAGGCAGCTCTTACTTCTCCGCCCTCGGCACCGAGCGCTGGACAGTCCTCAAGAAGCGCTCCCTCGGCACCGGATCACGCCGGTACCTCCAAGGCCTCTCGATACCGGCCGTCACCGGCACCGACATCTGCTCGGCACCAATCCCTCTCCCTGAGGGTGAAGAGGCACAAGACTCCTGCTGCGTCCGAGCCGCCTGCTCCGCAGCCCAAGTGCTATATTAAGTCGGACCGCCCGGCACCGATACCTGCCATGGCACCGACAATATCGACACTAGATATACAAGATATACAAGAACTAGGGGTCATAATACAAGAACTAGGGGTCACCAAATGAAATTAATAGGCAGCAGGTTTAAAACAAATAAAAGGAAGTTCTTCTTCACGCAGCACACAGTCAACTTGTGGAACTCCTTACCTGAGGAGGTTGTGAAGGCTAGGACTATAACAATGTTTAAAAGGGGACTGGATAAATTCATGGTGGCTAAGTCCATAAATGGCTATTAGCCAGGATGGGTAAGAATGGTGTCCCTAGCCTCTGTTCGTCAGAGGATGGAGATGGATGGCAGGAGAGAGATCACTTGATCATTGCCTGTTAGGTTCACTCCCTCAGGGGCACCTGGCATTGGCCACTGTCGGTAGACAGATACTGGGCTAGATGGACCTTTGGTCTGACCCGGTACGGCCTTTCTTATGTTCTTATGTTCTTAAGTCAATTCTGGCCACGCAAGAGCCGTCGAGTCCGGTGCCTGAAAGCTCCCCGGTGCGAGCCGTGGTTGAGCTCACTATTCCCTCCACGCCAGAGACATTTTCCACGGCGAGGGAGTTGATTGAAATGACAGCGTCTGCGCTGCCTCAACCCCCGGCACCGCCACTGCGGGTTATACAGTCGATCGGCAAGCCTGCTTTGATCCCTCCTGCACCCTCCGTCGGCACCGCAGAGTGGCACCGTTCACGATCGCGGTCCCGCAGGTGTTCTCGGTCCCGTCGCCGATTCAGGTCCCGACGCTGCTTGCAGTCCCGGCACCGTTCTCCATTTCGGTACCGGTCGTACTCGCGGCACCGGTCAGCGTCCCGTTCGCTGGCCCGGTACACTCAGCACTGATCCAGCTCCCGGCACCGCTCCAGGCTCCGTGACTCCCGTAGCTCCTGATGTCGAGCCTTGAGATCTCAGTCGACCTCCCGGCACCACTCCGGTCGCAGGTCCCGTTCTTGCTCCCGGTACCGGTATGCCTTCCGGTACCAGTGCCGTGTCGAGAGACGTAAGCTAGAGAGGGAGACTCTGCCCAGGGCTTTTCAACTCCTCCATGGCCATCCAGACATTCATCAGTGTTGTCCCATGCGGGCAGTTCATACGCACAAGACTGTGATTCGGATGTGCCTACCAGAGTCTTCCAGGAGCCCCAGGCCCAGGACCCTGGCCCCCAGGCGTACCTGTGATCCCATCTCGCTCTGTTCCGTCAGAGCACTGGGTGCCAGAGGTGACAGTTAGCTGTCCCCCTCTGACCGGTACGGAGGAATCCCCGGTTCAGCCACCGGATTCCCAGATCCCACCGGAACAGGAGGTCGTCCAGGAGCATGAGCCCACACAGGACCCGCTTGTCCCCAGCCTTTCTTCTTCCTCCTCCCGAGATGAGGGGGTGGCAGGAATATCCTCCTCAGGCCCTCCTCCAATCGACTTGAGGGCCCATCAGGATCTCCTGAGACGGGTGGCACTCGATATGAACCTCCAAGTGGAGGAAGTCTCGGAGATAGAGGATCCGGTCATAGACATTCTGTCGGCTGACGCCCCCACTAGAGTGGCCCTACCGTTCATTCGGACGATCCAGGCCAATGCGGCTACCATCTGGCAGTCTCCAGCCACTATCCCGCCTGCGGGCAGAGGAGTCGAACGCAAGTACATGCTACCCTCCTGGGGGTACGAGTACCTATATGTACATCCTTCCCCCTACTCCCTTGTCGTCCAGTCCGTCAATGAGAAAGAACGCCATGGCCAGCAGGCACCAGCCCCTAAATCGAAGGAGGCTAGGCGAATGGACTTACTGGGCCGTAAGGTGTACTCGGCAGGGGCCCTGCAACTCCGCGTAGCAAACCAGCACCTGCTTAGCCGCTACAATTACAACACCTGGGCAGCGGTGGGCAAATTTACAGAGTTGCTTCCTCACGACTCCCGTCAGGAGTTTGCTGCCCTCCTGGAAGAAGGGAAGAAAGTGGCAAGAACTTCCCTCCAGGCCTCATTGGATGCAGCTGACTCCGCTGCCAGGACTCTGGCCTCGGGTGTTGCCATGAGGCGCATTTCATGGCTCCAGGTGTCGAGCCTTCCCCCGGAGCTGCAGCATACTATACAGGACTTGCCCTTCGATGGCAAAGGCCTGTTCTCCGGAAAAACTGACCCTAGGCTGCAAAGCCTAAAGGACAGCAGGGTCACTATGCGCGTTCTCGGCATACACCCGCCGCTGACTCAGCACTGACCTTTCCGTCCCCAGCCTCACCGCCCTTACCCTGCGCCTAGACAAAGACAGGACTTTGCCAGCAGGCATGGCCAAGGCGGTCGTATGCGTCAGTCAAGACCCCAAGGGGGCCAAAATCAGGGTGTCTCCAAACCACCAATGGGGCCAAAGCCTAACTTTTGAAGGCACGCCTGAGGACAGCATACCAGTTATTACCCAGGATACGTTCCCTCCCTTTTACAACCACCTCTCCTTTTTCCTCCCTGGGTGGGCCTATCTAACCTCAGATCGGTGGGTCCTACGCACGGTGGAACTTGGGTACCGCCTCCAGTTTATTTCGTCCCCCACCTCCCACCCTACATCCTCGTCCCTCTTTAGGGACCCCTCTCACGAGCAATTCCTCTTGCAAGAGGTGCAGACGCTCCTCTCCATCGGAGCTATAGAGGAGGTACCAAAGGACGAAAGGGGAAAGGGGTTCTACTCCCATTATTTCCTATCCCCAAGGCGAAGGGAGGTCTCAGATCTATCCTAGACCTGCGGGAACTCAAGAAGTTCATGATAATGCTGAAGTTACGCATGGTATCCATGGGGACCATTGTCCCATCCTTGGATCCCGGAAACTGGTATGCCGCCCTCGATATGAAGGGCGCGTATTTTCACATTGCCATTTATCCTCCACACAGAAGGTACCTCCGATTTGTGGCCAACCGTCATCATTTCCAGTTTACGGTCCTTCCGTTTGGCCTCTCTACAGCCCCAAGAGTATTCAAAGTGCATGGCTGCCGTCCGATACACGTTTTTCCGTATCTAGATGATTGGCTCATTCGAGGGACCTCCGAGGCCCAAGTTACCCGTAATGTGGCCATCATCAAGGCCCTATTCCTGCGTCTAGGCCTGATGATCAATATAGAGAAATCCACTCTGATTCCCACACAGGGAATAGAATTCATTGGGGCCATCCTGGACTCCAATCTCGCCAGAGCCTGCTTACCTCAGCCTCGGTTTCAGGTGATGGTAACAATTATACAAGGTCTACAGAACTTCCCGACAACTTCGGCTCGCACTTGCCTAGGTCTCCTGGGTCACATGGCTGCCTGCACATTCGTGACCAAACATGCCAGGCTTCGCCTCCGTCCACTCCAATCGTGGCTCACCTCGGTGTACCACCCGAGCAGAGACAGCATAGACATGATCATCACGAACCCCCCGAGCATCCTAGGCTCCCTTGACTGGTGGTCGACGCCCTCCCTGGTGTGTGCAGGGATACTGTTCCATCCACCTCACCCCTCGGTGTCCCTCACGATGGACGCCCCATCTCTCGGCTGGGGTGCTCACCTTGGTCAGTTTCGCACTCAGGGCCTTTGGTCAGCTCAAGAGGTGGCCTTGCACATCAATGTCCGAGAGCTGAGAGCAGTCCGCCTTGCGTGCCAGGCGTTTCAGCAGCACCTACAGGCCGTTGTGTCTCAGTGTTCACAGACAACACAACGGCCATGTATTACATAAACAAGCAGGGAGGAGCACGGTCCTCCCCTCTTTGCAGGAAGCTATCCAGCTCTGGGACTTCTGCATAGCCCAATCAATAGACCTGGTAGCGTCCTTTCTCCCAGGGGTCCGGAACACTCTAGCGGATCGCCAGACGTTCTGCTCATTCCAAGGCCTCTCCCCGGGCTCGATCTTGGGTGCTTTTCTGATGCCGTGGACGAGCCATCTGCTGTACGCTTTTCCACCGTTCCCACTGCTTCACAGGGTCCTGCTAAAACTCCGCAGGGACAGAGCGCATCTGATCATGATCGCTCCAGCGTGGTCCAGGCAGCACTGGTACACCATGTTGCTAGACCTGTCGATAGCCAACCCGATTCCCCTGCCTCTTTGCCCAGACCTCATAACGCAGGATCACGGCAGACTTCACCACCCAGACCTGCAATCCCTGCACCTCACAGCATGGCTGCTGCGTGGCTAAACCGATCTGAGTTACGCTGCTCTGCCTCGGTACAACAGGTACTCCTGGGTAATAGTAAACCTTCCACTCGGTTAACATATCTGGCCAAGTGGAAGCGTTTCTCCTGCTGGTGCGAAACGCACAATGTTGCTCCCACCGAGGCCCCGATCCATTCCATCTTGGACTACCTCTGGTCTCTCAAACATCAGGGCCTGGCGGTGTCATCATTGATGGTACACTTGGCAGCCATCTCTACCTTCCACCCAGGGGAGAGTGGCCGCTCCGTATTCTCGCATCCTATGGTTTCTAGGTTCCTCAAGGGCATGGAGCGCTTATACCCACAAATTCGCCGCCCCGCCCAAACCTGGGTCCTCAACCTGATTCTAACCTGACTTATGACTGCCCATTTGAGCCACAGGCAACCTGCTCGCTGCTATACCTGTCCTGGAAGACAGTTTTCCTCGTAGCCATTACATCAGCCAGATGAGTCTCCGAGCTTCAGGCTCTCACGGTGGACCCACCGTACACTGTGTTTCACAAGGACAAGGTGCAGTTGTGACCACATCCGGCCTTCCTCCCTAAGGTGGTGTTGGCCTTTCATATCAACCAGGATATCTTCCTTCCGGTCTTCTTTCCGAAGCCACACTCATCGCAAAGGGAGCAACAATTGCACTCCCTGGACGTCCGTAGGGCGCTCGCATTTTATATCGAGCAGGCAAAGCCCTTTCGTAAAATGCCCCAACTCTTCGTCGTAGTGGCAGACCGAACGAAGGGCCTACCTGTCTCCTCCCAGAGGATTTCATCTTGGGTGACGTCGTGCATCTGCACCTGTTGTGACTTGGCCCATGTTCCATCGAGCCACCTCACTGCACATTCCACCAGGGCTCGGGCTTCTTCTGCTGCCTTCCTGGCTCATGTACCATTCCAGGAGATATGTCGCGCAGCTACCTGGTTCTCGGTCCACACCTTTGCCTCACATTATGCACTGGTCCAACAGTCCAGAGATGATGCAGTCTTTGGCTCATCAGTTTTGCATTCTGCAACATTTCACTCCGACCCCACCGCCTATGTAAGGCTTGGGAATCACCTAACTGGAATCGATATGAGCAAGCACTCGAAGAAGAAAAGACGGTTACTCACCTTTGTAACTGTTGTTCTTCGAGATGTGTTGCTCATATCCATTCCAAACCCGCCCTCCTTCCCCACTGTCGGAGTAGCCGGCAAGAAGGAACTGAGGGGCGGATGGGTCGGCAGGGGTATATATCCGGTGCCATAGCGGTGCCACTCCAGGGGGTGCCCAGCCGACCCACCGAGTGTTGCTAGAGTAAAAATCTTCCGACGAACATGCACGCGGCGCGCGCATACCTAATTGGAATGGATATGAGCAACACATCTCGAAGAACAACAGTTACAAAGGTGAGTAACTGTCTTTTCCTCTTAATAGAATGCTCCCTAGATCCAGCAGGGTCTGTTTCCTCTTCCCCAATCCTACACCACCCTCCCACATACATTGACCTCAATGTTTCCCGCTGCCCTGGTTACAGCTGGAGCCCTGGCTGCAGCTTTGGGGCTAACACTTCTCAGAAAAAGAAACTTCTCTCCCCTACTAGGGAAACAAAGAAGGGTAGGTCACCCCATAAATCTCATTGCCGGTAGACCTTGCGTCCCTTAAGGGGTACTGTAGAGGGTCTGACTGAAATTGGTACTCAGGCACCAATACCACATAAGTTGTGTGCAGAGAAGTCTTCTACTTACAGGGTGGCTCCTTCCTCAGTACCATATGCCATCTCTCAGCACATATGACACTCAGCTTCTCTCTATACTCTGATACAGTCACCTTTCTACAGCTCCAAGGTCAGAGAAGCTGCCCCCTGGGCCTCTCCAGTACTAGACATGTCAACTCTTTGGCACCAATCCACATTCCTGGTTCTGGCACAGACTCAGGCTATGACCACAGACTATCCTAGACTTCTTTCACTTTCCAGTGTCTGTTTTGGATGAACTGTCCCATTTACAATGACTCGTTATGCACCTTCTTGTAAGATTTTTGACATCTTGGTCAAGAGCATTGAGCAACCTTTCCCCCTGGAAGATCTGCTGTACAGTTCTACTATCCACCCCACTTTTTGAGATGGACTATCCCACTTCCTGCCTGCCTGGAAGCACATCATCTCAGACAAATGGATGCTAGAGGTGGTCAACATGGGCTATTCCATCCACTTAACATTCTATCCCTCCCTTCCTGTTCCTCTGCAGGAACCTCTCTCACAACAAGCTCTTAAAGCAGGAGGTCTAATCTCTCCTGCCCTTGGGGGTGATCAAGCTGGTTCCCACTGAGTTTGTCAGAAAGGCAGTCTATTCCAACTATTTCCTAGTCTCTAAAAGGGGTGGAGGATAGAGACCAATCCTCAATCTTAGATGTCTGTCTTTTCACAGCACTTAAGAATGGTGATGCCAACCACCATAATTCCATCCCTAGATCCAGGGGACAGGTTCATCAGCCTTGACCTCCAGGATGCCTACTTTTATGTAGCTCTCCACCCCCTTACATTTCATAATGGGCTCAGATCAATACCAGTACTTAGTCCTCTCCTTCAGGCTCTCCATGGCCCTGAGGAGCTTCACAAAGCAGTAGCATCCCACCTACGTCAGTGAGGCATCGCAGTATTCCCATACTTAGACAACTGGCTCCTCAAGGTTCGATCAGTCAGCAACCTCCAGGGCACTAGGCCTATTTCAGTCCCTGGGTCTTTGTATCAGTCTGAAGAAGCCCACACTGACTCCACTCAAGAGAACAAACTTGATCAGAGTCACTCTAGACTTCCTAATGACCAGAGCCTACCTGCCCAAGAAGAGAATCTCCACTATGTCCAGTCTAATCTCTACATTACAGCACAGCCCTCAACTGCAAGGACCTGCCTACAACTCCTACGCTCCATGTTGGTGTCCATGTTTGTGACACCTCACACGAGACCACACCTCAGATGCCTTCAGATGTGGCTATGGGCTGTGTACACCTCAAACAGAGACAGTCTCTCAAAACCCATAACAGCATTTCTGAAAGTTCTGGACTCTTAATGGGTGGAGGGACTGTAAGCGTCCGGTGGGGGGGCTTGGCCCTCTCGGGTGCAGCTGGGAGCCAGGCCGCGTCACTACAGGAGGCTAGCAAGCAGTTTGGTCCCCAGAGTCCAAGCCCTAGGTCAGGGCGGGGCAGTGAATAGTAGCACATGGGATCAGGCCTCAGGCAGGGCTGAGCAGCACAAACAGCCTCTTAAGCCCCAAGCCCTAGGTCAGGGCGGGGCAACAACAGTAATTCACACAAACAGTCTCTTGCCCCAAGCCCTAGGTCAGGGCGGGGCAACAACAGTAATTCACACAAACAGTCTCTTAGCCCAAGCCCTAGGTCAGGGCGGGGCAACAACAGTAATTCACACAAACAGTCTCTTAGCCCAAGCCCTAGGTCAGGGCGGGGCAACAAACAGTAATTCACAGGCTCAGACCCTCAGGCAGGAGCTGAGTGAACACACCCAGCAGTTCAGGAGTTTAGGTCCTCAGGCAGGAGCTGAGCAAACACCAACAGTTCAAGGGCTCAGGTCCTCAGGCAGGAGCTGAGCAAACACCAACAGTTCAAGGGCTCAGGTCCTCAGGCAGGAGCTGAGCAAACACCAACAGTTCAAGGGCTCAGGTCCTCAGGCAGGAGCTGAGCAAACACCAACAGTTCAAGGGCTCAGGTCCTCAGGCAGGAGCTGAGCAAACACTGGTAAGTCCAGGCTTCTATGCCTGAGCGCTGGTGTGAGGGGGAGACTGCCACCCATGAGTGGGGTGACAGGGGGGACACAGGCCCACCCACTCCACTGTGTCCCAGCCCGGGGCCCTAACAGCGGCAGTTAGTCTGCAGCTGTGTCGGTGGGGTCCTGACCGCAACACACCAACATTGGCTCACAGTCTGCTGTAGCCAGACTGGGGTCGGCTACCCCCGGGCTACTTCCCATCTCCCCCTCCATGGGTACCTGCTCATCTCTGGCATCCTCCACTGTGTCCCACACCATGGGCTCCTCGTGGTGTTGAGCGCTGGGTAGGTCAGGCTGCTCCTCAGGATGCGGGGCGAGGGAATGCTCAGGCAGCTTCTCGGGGTACCGGGCTCAGGGAAGGCTCAGCCAGTCCTCCTCAGGGTACCAGGCTCGGCCAGCTTTCCTCAGGGTACCGGGCTCGGGGAAGGCTCGGTCCAATAGGAGCTCGGTCTGTAGCTTCTGTCCTCTCCGGCTGCCGGGCAGCAACTGAGCGCTGGGGCCGGGCCTTTATACTTCCTGTCCCGCCACTTGACTTCCGGGGGGCGGGGACAGGCGGCGGTGGCTCTGCCCACTGTGGTGGCTGTTCTGGCTCGTCCCTCTCAGGTGCGGCTGGGAGCCAGGCCGCCTCACTACAGGGACCCATTGAAATTCTGCAAGGGAACTTCATTCTGATATCCTCTGCCCTCAAAAATCCTCATGACGGATGCCTCTCTTTTGGATCGGGGTGCGGGGCAAGTGGTCCTCACAAGAGATTATGCTGCACAACATCATAGAACTGAGAGCAATCCATTATGCTTTTCAACACTTCCTTCATGACATACAGGGCCATATTGTCAAGGTAATGCTGGACAACAGGTAGCAATGTAAACTGAGAAAGTGAAGGAACATTCCAGACCTTATGCATAGAATCACTAAACCTGTGGAAATGGTGTATTTACCATAAGATAGAAATCTTGGTGGTTTATGTACCAGGTCTCCAAAATACAACTACAGACTTCCTGAGCCGGAATATCCATCAGAACCAAGAACTGAAGCTCTGCAATTCTGTCTTCTATAGCATCTGCCAATCATGGGGTCTTCCAGGAACAGATCTCTTTGCTACCCCAACCAATGTAATATGTCTTCTTTTCTGCTCCAAGGGAGGTGATTGCGACTGCAATTCATTGGAAGATGCCCTGATAACACCGTGGCCGCATGTCCTGTTGTATGCTTACTTGTCTCTACCTCTGATTGTCAAGATGTTGATCAAACTGAGAAAGGAAGGAGTGAGGCTTATTCTCAGAGTGCCGTCACGGCCGAACTAGGTGTGGCTTGTGAACCTCCTTCCCCTTTGAGTGGCAATGCCTTTCTGCCTTCCCTTCAAGAAGGATCTCCTGTAAGAGAACTCAGGCACCCTGAACCATCCCAGCCCTTTATTTTTGAATCTGAAGGTGTAGTTCCTAGATGGTTCTTGGGCATAGAGTTGACCTGTTTGGATGTGTGACGGGTTGCCCCCCCCTTTCGGGGTGCCACCGGATATGCTGAGGTTCCACTGAGCCTGCTTGTCCTACTAGCCTGGGTTTCCCTTACTCTGTGCTTCTGTGACAGGCTCTCAAGCCCCTTTCCAGCACACACACAGTCAGGGACACACCCAGCTGTAGAATCACACAGAGTTTGCGATTTAGCTCTCTGTGGTAGGGCCCAGCTAGGGGAATGCTCAGGTCTCCTGTGCACACACCCTGTGGAGTGTAAACCCAAAATTATATTGTCTTGCACTGTATAGAGATCTACATAGTGTACACTCATAAAAATTGCCCCCTTCCTTAATATGGAGGGAGATATGCACAGCTCTTTGCGCTCCCACCCCCCGACCCTCGGTTATGAATTGCACAAATAAAAAATACGTTTATTAACTACAAAAGGTAACATTTAAGTGATTATAAGGGATAGGAAACAGAACAAAGCAGATTACTGAGCAAATAAAACAAAACATGCAAACTAGCCCAATACACTAAAGAAACAGGTTACAAATAGTAATTTCTCACCCTAAATTTTGTTTTAGGCAAGTTCAAGGTTTTTGCAGCTCAGAGTTCCAGTTATGTCTCTTCACAGGCTAGACCCCTGTCTCAGCCTGGACTCAGCCCTTGCCTTTCCCCAGCTTAGTTCCTTTGTTTCTTCGTTTCTTCAGGTTTTTTCAGCAGTCTTCCTTCTTGGGCGGGGAGGCAATGGAGAAGAGCCTTGATTGACTCACTTCCTTGCCTTAAATAGGATTTACATTACGTGGGAATCTTTTGCTTCCAGTGGAAAAATACCAGCAGTGTCCAAGATGGTACTCCATACCAGATGACATTATCACATGACCTTGCAATGTTAAGGCAACCATGAGACAGGGTTTACTTGTAACATCCATAGGAAGGAACTCCAGGAAAATGAGAGATCAGCATCTGCAAAGACCCATTCTATTGTCTTTCCTAATGGCTCATCCAGGCTGATTGCATACTGTCTGGTGAGTGTTTCCCAAGTGTAACCACCATTGTAATTGTTACATAGTCAATATTCCTAACTTCAGATACAGAAGTGATACATGTATACAAATAGGTTTCACTGAATATGATTATCCTAACCTTTCCAATGATATCTTACATGACCCATCTTGGTGTGACGAAGTGGGACTGTTCGTACTGGGGGCTGGGAATGCTGGGTTGGTGCCTCAGTGCCCCTGTTCAGTTCTTAATATCTAGGTGGTGGATCAGGGTGTGTGATTGCTGCAGAGGGAGGGGCCAGTGCAACTGAAAGTCTGACCATCTGTCTCCTAGCAACTGATGGCCTGGGCCCTCGGCACCTTTCGGCTGAAGGTGTTGGAGACAAAGGGGTCAGGTGACCTCCTGGCCCGGGAGAGAAGCTGAGCAGAGAGGAGGGGCCGGAGGGGGTTGGGCAGACTGGAGCTGGCTGGGGAAAGAAGGGAAGCAGGGACAGGGCTCTGATCGCCAATGGGGGCTGTGGGGCTCATGGGGCCCCAAGATGGACCTAACAGGTCCTTAAGGAAATCTCTCTTTGAACCATTGGCTACCTGTTCTCTCAACACCTCATTCCTTATAACTATCACTTCACTAGATGGGTGGGAGAACTCAGTGTGCTCATGACAGACCCACCATTCACTACATTCTACAGAGACAAGGTCACATTATGTCCCTATCCTTGTTTCTTCCTTAAGGTTTCTTCATAATACTGTATTAATCAGGAAATCCATCTACCGGAGTTCTACCCAAAGCCTCAGGTCAGAGGGGCTCTCAACTTCTACTTAGAACCAAGGCCTTTAGGACATCTCCCATATTCTTTCTATCCTCTGCCGAAAGGATAAAAGGGCAGCTCATTTCCATGAAAAGATTATCGAAGTGGGTCTTAGGTTGCATCTTAACATGCTATGAGCCTGGAGGAATACAGCCTCCTCACAGAGTGAGAGTACAGTCCACAAGGGCTTGGTTAACATCTCTAGACCTTCTGAAAGATGTTCCATAGCAGAAATCTGCAGGACTGCAACTTGGTCCTTCATCCATACATTTGACAAGCTGTACTCTATCGTACCTGCTTCCAGAGCTGATGCATTTGGTGACACAGTCCTCCAATCTGTCTTGGATTTTCCTCCTCAGCACCCACCTCCATTTGAGTTACTGCTTGGTAGTCTCCTACAGTGGAGCACCCATAGGGACATATACTCATAAAAGGAGGAGAGGTTACTTACCTGTACAGTAACTTGAGTTCTTTGAGATGTTTTATCCCTATGGGTGCGCCACTGTTCCCCTCTGTATTCCTAGTATCAGTCAGGTGTACAGAATACCAAACGTCTCTATTTCATTTCAGAAATATGTACATATAGAAAAGAAAAATAATGAGATCTTTTAATGTTAAAGATTTTATGTCTGTATTTTCAAATGAATGTTTTTTACTGTGGTAATAACCAAGAGGGGAGTGGAGGCAGGGAGTATTTTCACAGCTTTGTCAAAGTTATTTCCTAGAGATTTACTGCACTCTGGTCTTTGACAACCTTTCCTCCTGCCTCAGTTATTTTGCCTTCTCCTATTTCTTTATTATTAGCAACTCTGCCTTTGCCCAACCACCTAATACTTTGGGTATGAAATCCTGGCTCTATTGAAGTCAGTGGGGCCAGGACTTTTTCCCAGATGCTTTAGTTGTACTAGTGATCTCCAGCATTCCATTAAAAATAAAATGTCACAACTAAAATTTGGATGTACCAATATGGCATTTATTCAGGAACCTCCAGTGAAATGTTGACAGGTAATATATGTTTTAGCATCAGAACTATGTATGAATGAACAAACAAACATAGGTAATGATTTTGGTACCCAAATTTGTGCCTTTCAAATTGTTAAAAAGAACAGGTTGCACAACAGAATTATGTTGTTGAATACTTGTTCATTTAACTATATTAGCTTTCTGAGCATTTAGCTCTTGCATGTGGTCAAGCTATCATTAATTCAATTGGTTTATTGATAAATTGGATTAAAACTTGGAAAATTATTAGACACACATGAAAACCCTGTAGAACCCTATCATTAAGACTTCAATACTTGAGTAACTCACTTGAAAACATTTTGGTGTTCAAGGTTATGTGACATCACATAGGAATCACATTTTTCTTTTGTGGCAGGCAATATGTATAATAGGATCAATTTTTGTAATTTGGGAATGGAGGTGGGAGGTTCCCTGTATATCTACTGATGAGCAACCTTTTCTCTCTAACCTCAATATTCTGGATAGATTGAATTATGGTGTCAGCTGAGTGAAATATATGAGTGTTGGTTATACAAACAGGATGTTCTGTGTTGCAACTATATTTATCCATTT
Organism: Mauremys reevesii; assembly: GCF_016161935.1. Lineage (NCBI taxonomy): Eukaryota > Metazoa > Chordata > Testudines > Geoemydidae > Mauremys > Mauremys reevesii. The sequence continues at coordinate 20,488,740 of NC_052633.1, forward strand.
ATCCATCCTTTTCTAAATCCCGAGCTGAAATCTGTCACTTCAAATAACTTAGTTTCACAATACAGCTGTTATTGTGTGTCCATTTGAGATCTGCCTCACTATGGATAGGTGTAGTGTGTGTATTTTGTTTGAATTTGCATTTGTTGTCATTCTTATTCATAAAGGATCAGGAGAAGTAGTTGGGCATCTGTCAACCAGACAGTTTACAGAGCTAGACTGCAGCTGTTTTTTCTGAAGGTTAGGTAGCCAATCTAATGTATTGTTTTATAGTAGTGCTGTTTAGTAGTAATTCACAAAGTGTGTATGAGGAGGTATAAACCTTATTTGATTTCTTTTACTGTTGGATTTGTAATTGTTCAAGGATTTTTGATATTCCAGAGAAATATGGAGTCACCTTAATTGAGATATTCAAAAAGGCCACTTGATAACTTAAAAGCAGCTGTTGGAAGAGGAAGAGCAGCCTTAGTATTAGAAGAAGAGCTCAGTGCAGAGAGAGAGGAAGAGAATGGGCTCGAACCAGGGAGAAGGTAGGTACCCACTCTATGTGGGCAGGGCCGGGACCACTGACCGGCAGCAGGATGAGCCGCTCAGCCCACTGCCAGTCTTGGGTCCCAGCTGCCGGCCCCGCTCAGCCCGCTGCCGGTCTGGGGTTCTGGCTGCCAGCCCCTTGCTAGCCGGGGTCCCGGCAGCCGGTCCCACTCAGTCTGCTGACAGCCTAGGAGAACGGAACCCCAGGCCAGCAGCGGACTGAGCAGGCCAGCGGCATAAGATCAGCATTTTAATTTAATTTAAATGAAGCTTCTTAAACATTTTGAAAACCTTGTTTACTTTACTTATGATAATAGTTTACTTATTTAATATAGACAGAGAGAGACCTTCTAAAAACATTAAAATGTATTATTGGCATGCAAAACCTTAAATTAGAGTGAATAAATGAAGACTCGGCACACCACTTCTGAAAGGTTGCCGACCCCTGCTATAGAAGGAGCCTTTTGCCAAGGGATGTAAGTCCAAAGGAGTGGGGAGAAGACAAAGATAAAAAGCATCAATATTCTTAAGATTAACTTTTTCCCTGAGGTTAGGAAAGTGAGGCCCACTGCATTTTTACAGTGCCAGCTTTAAATCATGTACACACCACAGATGTTCAAGTATAGCTCTTGTATTTGTATTTAAACCAATACAGAGAAAAGCAGCAAGTAGAAATCACATTTTCCTTCTTTGAAGCATGGGGGAGGTATGATGGTTTGTCATTGTTTTAAAAGTCCCACTCTATGTCTCTTTGATTTGGGCAAAAACACCCAAGCTCAGGCCTGCTTGTTCTTGAGGGCAGTGGCAAGAATTGCGGTTTATTGTGTTGGATGGGAGGTGGCAACAGTGAAAGTAAGGAACTCCTTGTTTGTTCTTTTACCTGAGGGGAAAAAACAAACAGGATAAAATAGTGCTGTACATACAAGTCCACTGAAATACTGTGTACGTCTTTACTAAAAGTGCATGAAGGGGTATAGCAGCAGCCTTGTGTGCTATAATGCTGGAGAAGGCAGAGTTTGAGACTAGCTTCATCACTCCAGAGTAGATTGACCATGAATGTTTGTAAATTTGTAGTCAAGTTAAATGATTAGCTTGACTTAAAATGTGGTTTTTCAACCAAAATAGCTCAATGGTTAAGCTCACTTCAATAAATTTTAATCCTTTAAATAAGCTTTCAGATTTCATTTAACAGAGGACACGATTGCTGTGTTGCACAAGATTCTAGATGATATGACATTTTGTAAAAGAGCTGTCTGCAGCATCCTGGCTGTTAGAGGGTGATTTTACTTTACAACTGCTTTTACTTTACCCATTTTTTTAATATTTTGCCATTTACTTAGGCTGCAGTTAACCCATCTCAACAGTAAGAATTTAGTACACTCACCTGTTTGAAGAAACTGTGTGACAGCAAACTGCTTGCTGATGGCCTGGATCATAAAATAGAAAACACAAGATTATGTTTTGAAAGTAAGCGTTGGTGTTTGTGGAAGATGCCAGATTGACCATGCACTCTAGGCCAAGGCTTCTCAAAGCCAGTCCACCACTTGTTCGGGGAAAGCCCCGGTGGGCTGGGCTGGTTTGTTTACCTGCCGCGTCCGCAGGTTCGGCCAATTGCGGCTCCCACTGGCCGTGGTTCGCTGCTCTATGCCAATGGGGGCTGTCGGAGGGGTGGCCAGCACATGCCTTGGTCCGCGCCGCTTCCCCGTGCCCCCATTGGCCTGGAGCAGTGAACTGCGGCCAGTGGGAGCCGCGATTGGCCGAACCTGGGGACGCGGCAGGTAAACAAACCGGCCCAGCCCGCAAGGGGCTTTCCCTGAACAAGCGGCGGACTGGCTTTGAGAAGCACTGGTCTAGGCCCTACGGTTATTTGTCCACTGAACAAGTGCAACCTGAACAGAAGCAGCACAAGCTTCCTTCATTCAGTGCCTCAACTTTACTGTGAGGGTATTACTAGAGGCAGTGAGTTCACTGATCCAGTACATTCAATTTTCAGCCTCCATAGTAGCCACAGAGTGTTAGAGGGATATATTATCCTGTTGAAATCTAGCAGAATTTAACAGTTTAAACTAGTTTCTGGAACTAGCCCTTCCTGAGTCTCCTTCCCAAACTGTGGTTTTTCAAACGTGTTTTTAGAAACAAGCAATCCATTATCCAAGAAAGCTTCAGAATCACTGATGAAAAAGGATTTTTAAAGCATGTTGAAGATCATTCTTCAGACCAAGACAATGTTGGCCTGGCACTTTGACAATTTACTATTGTGAAAAGAAACCCAGACGCACTTCATCTTAACATTGAATTTGTCAGTTGTATACAACTTAGTAGATTCCAAGTTCACCTTAGATTATGCTATATCTTATGTTAAAGTGACAGTGAATATTAGTGTTCAGAAGTAAGTTACCTTTTCTCAGGGTCCTGTTGCAAACAGAGTTCTACCAAGTTGTGAAAAGCAGGGGAAAATGTTTTTGAGGAGGGAGTTTGCAATCTCTCACTAGTCATTGTGTGCGTCATGCTTTCACCAATTCCAGAATCCACACCTGACTGGGAATTCTTCATTCTGGATTCCACACGTGGGAAGGTATTTATATCCCAGGGACAATAAGTGGGACCTTTCAGCTTATGCAGCAGCATCTGGGAGAAGAGAAAGACAGTATAAGAGTCCAGTGGCTGTATTAGCCTCGAGGGGCTGTGATGAATTGGCAGTATGTTTGTACAATTTATAAAATCTGATTGATACTATGAAAAACTGAGTTCCTCTATGTGGATCTACCACTTCTGACAGGTTCTGTAGCAACTTCACAGCACAGTGGGAAATACCTGAGGTTAACCACAGTACTTAAACCCAACAAAGATTATGCATCCTTAAGAAAACCAGTTTGAGCCTAACTCTCTGAAGAGAGGGGGTAGATAGGAGTAGTGGAAACTTACCCAAAAGACAGAATCAAGGAAGCCAGGGGAAGTGTGTTGTGTTTAAAACCAAACCAGACAGGAAAAGGAAGCCTTGGACAGGAGAGAGCAAGGTCACAGAAGCTGTGAGAGAGATCACCGACTATGTAACCCCCTGTACAAGGCAAGGGATACAGGCTGAATATCTCTAGTCTTGCACTCTCTGGTCTGGCAACATCTGGGGTCTGGCATGATTTTAGTTAGCTGGATATCTGCTTATCATGGTGGGGCCAAGTTTCCTGCGATCCAGCAAAGTCCCACCAGTCCTGGCTCTCAATGTTCTGTGCTGTTATTTAGTTCTAATTGACCCCTAAATATGTCTTCTAGGAGACCAGCAAGTAGTGGCAGTGTTGGTAATGCTGCTAAGCATACGCATGTGTCAATATCCATACAGCAAAAGGTGGAATTGCTGCAGAAATTGGAAAAGGGCACATTGGTACGTGCCTTGTGTGAGTTTTACAATATAGGGTCATCTACAGTGTATGATTTGAAGAAACAAAAGAATCAAATTGTAGCGGGGTGGTCACCTGCTCCTGCCCTGAAGGGCTTGAAATCAGCCCTGGGAGAGGGCTGCTGCTAGAAAAAGCAGCAAGCCTTGGCTGATTGGGGAACCAGCCACAGATGTGGCCACACCCCAATCAGGGCCCAGCTGGCCCTTATAAGAGGGCAGTGGGCCAGGAGCACAGAGAGTCCCTCTCTAGCAGTAGAGAGGGGAGGACCAGGCTGCCTGGGAAATGAAAGGTACCGGAGTAGAGCAGTGCTGTGGAATAGGGCAAGGGAACTGGGGAGCTCCTGCTTGGGAAACCCCCAGGCTTCAGGCCTTGTCTAAGGCCAAATAGGTACTAGGGGTGCAGCCCGGGGGTAGGCAGAGGCAGCAGGATCAAACCCCCCTTGCCGGTGATGATTGGCATTTATACTGCAGTCTGCCCCAGTGAACGGGGACTAGATTGAGACTGGCAGTAGCCATAGTCTGACGTGAGGTGGATAGAGGGTGGGGGTTCCCCGGGGAGAGGAGACCCAGATCTGTGGGGGTACTGCCAGGAGGCAGCACCCCGGCTTGAAAGGGGCACCGGGGTCCAGGAGGGACTCGGGCCCAGCAGCAAGCGGGACACCGTCCTGAAGAGGGTGCTCCGGAGGCTGGAAAAGCTAATTCCCTGGATGACCAGGGTACGTCCCACCCTGTAGTGCTTGAGCTGGCCAGGGATTTCGGAGAGGAGAATTTACTAGACTGGATGGAAGTGGACAAAGATGAACCAATTGTTACTCAAATGATGGATAAAGAAATTGTGCAACTGGTACAGCAGGGAAAAAACAAAGATAACGAAGAAGCCAGTGATGGTGATGAAGAGGATGATGAGGATGTTGCAGAAAACATTTCTATAGATAAATGGATTCAGTTGGCAACAAATTTAATAGAAGGACTGGAGCAAAGACATTTCATTTCTGAGCAAGAGATCATGTCGCTCTACATGATATGAGAAAAACTCATTAAAGAAAAACCAAAATACATAAGACAAGACAAGCTGGAAGATTGGTTAAAGGTAGCGAAGAGCAGCGGTGAGCAGCACTCTACAGTCGAAAATCCTATTATCTCCACTTCATCTACCCCAGATATACCTACAGCAGAGACCCCAGATGTAACCTGAATGTAATTTGAGTTAGCAGTTCTTGTCACATCACTTTCGAAGCAGAATTCAGGCATCATTTTAGGTGAGTAAATTATAGATTTACCTGTATTGTTATCTTTCTTTTTCATATTATTTTATGTTTTTTTATGCTTTATCTACATAGCTCCTTGTGTCAATAGAGTAAAATTGCGTAACAACTCTAACACTTTGTTATGAAGAGAGCCGGTAAGCCTTGGCTAGGTGGTGTTGCAAGCATTGTTCCATTTATTTGCCTCAGCGAGATAAAAATAAAGAGAGACCCGCTCGCTACAATATTGACCTCCCATGGTTTGGCAAATTCTCTGGTTCGGCACTGGTCAGGTTGTGAGGGTGCCAAACTAGAGAGGTTCAACCTGTACCGTGCCTTCCTGGATATCAGTGGTCCCTAAGGACTCCCTGGGGAAGGGTGAGCTAGAAAGTGGCATTGTGGTTAAGATGTTTGTTTTGTATGATCTACTCTTCTTGGCTTTGTATGATTTAGTATTGAAAAAAAGTGTGTGAACTGCTTCTGGAAGAGGGTGTGTCAGTATGGGGGAGTCCAAAGAGTCATCATTGTGCTCAGAGGGGCTAGGCAGCTGGATAGGTGGTTTCTTCTTTCAGAAGTGTGTCACACGTGTGTGCCTCGGGCAGGGGTTCTCAGGACAAATGTTTTGGTGGCCTCAGAGTGTGGCCACCAACTCTTGCTGTTGGCCGCTCTCACACTTTTTCCTAAAATACTTAATTAGCTTTAGGAAAAACAAATAAATATGCACATATATTTGTCCAAATCATTATAATTTTTTTGGGCTAGCTAATCTGTTGAGAAAAGTGATAATAACAAACATACCAGTATCAGAGGGGTAGCCGTGTTAGTCTGGTTCTGTAAAAGCAGCAAAGAATCCTGTGGCACCTTATAGACTAACAGACGTTTTGCAGCATGAGCTTTCGTGGGTGAATACCCACTTCTTCGGATGCAAGTATATACATACCAGTATATACATACCAGTATTGCTTCTCACAACAGACTTACTCAGTCCTGTCAAGCCTCAGAACAAATTAAGCTCTGGATGGCGGGGTCGGGGGAGACAGCAGGGGCCAGGAACAATGGGGGTGGATGGGAGGCAGTGTGGGGCTGGCGCACGAAGCCCTGTGGCCAGAACCTGCTACCCCACTGCCCTGCCACTCCAGAGCTGAAGCCTTAAGCCTGAGCCCAACAGCCCGCGGGAAGGTGGGGAACTCACCGGCTGCCTGGTTCTCCAGCACTGTGCCCCAGGTGTTTCCAAAGGGGGGACAGGGCCCAACCCCTGCTGGCACCAAGACGGTGCATCCAGAAGCAACAGGGAGGGGCCATTCATGACTTTGTTCCCCCTTCCACCCCACCCCCCACCCCCCAGCATAACAGCTCAGGAGACTGTAGCCGCAAGAAAAGCCCCTGGTGGCCACATGCAGCCACGGTGGTCGCATTTGAGAAACACTGGCCTAGGGCCCATAAAATTGTGGTAGTGGCTGCACTTTGGTCAAGATCCAGAGACAGTTTTTGTAATAGGACCTTTCAGAAAAACCAGGAGTTGGAAGCTCCTTTGACCTAGGAAGCAGCATATATGTTTGAAATTTTAAAAAAGCGCCACCCTTTAATATATTTCGTGGTAACTTTATTATTAGACAGTATCTGTAAGAGAAAAATAGTCCTGTGAATGAAGTTTTGAGAAGGATTTAGGAGTATTTAATGTTTTACCTTTGCACAAGGTATATCCTGAAATGGTACATATCCATTGGCTAATTCACATGCTGTTATCCCCACACTGTAAATGTCAGACTTCACATTATACCCATACAAATCCTGTGGGAGAGAAAAAGCATTATATCAACACACTGGGAACTACTGAATATGTACTGCAAAAATATGCATATGCAAATATACTGTAGATATAATACAGTTTCAGGACCCAATCCTAATATCCCATAGCCAACAAGTTGTGGGTGAGCTGCTTATATAAGATTGGACCCTCTGACTGTAAGAAAGATTTAATGCACACAGCTCTTGTTAATAGATTTCATAGTTTATATTTGTACTGAAGAGAGAGTTAAATCAATGCAATTATTTTCAGGTTTCTATGGGAAAAAAATGTGTCCATTAGGATCACGTCTTTTAGAACCTTTGTAACAAAGAGGCAAGAGGTAAAGACATTAAGCTACATGGGTCCACCATAAAGCCACCATTTATTTTAAGGTTCCTAAACATGTTGTACACTATCTAGTTTGGAAGTTGCAAATGAATAGCCTTTATGGCTCTTTCACGAGACTACTAAGTACAAACTTTAAAAAAAGGAAACGGCCATCTCCAGAGACTCAAGGCAAAATTAACTGGTTTATACTGTACTGACCTGTCTCAGTATCTCAGGACTCAGCCAAGGAAGTACTGAAGTACTAAGATGGGGAAAATCATACACAACCTTTGACCTCTGTCCATTGTTAACTAAACTGTAGATATGGTTTAAGCCAGACAGAGAAACCAGACCATCCCCTGAAATCAGAATGTGGCTAGCTTTCATATTCCTGAAAAAAAGTGATAAAATGTAGTTATAAAAAAATCACTCAAATGAATGTTACTTATTACTACAGTAGAAAGCCTGCCATATATTTATAAAATATTTCTGAGATAGCCTGACCACGTCATCATGCTATAGCTGACTGAGATGCATGTTAAAGATGGGTGAAGAGAAACTATATAAACACAATCTCTTATCCAAAATGCATGGTTAAAAAACCCTGACTTTGCCATCTGAAGCCCTTATATGGTGTTCATTCTAAAAATTGGAGTATAAGATCCCTGCCCCCAAACAAAAAAATGTTTTGGGTACACACACACCCACGGTGCCTCACTGAAAGAGTTTTGAAATCACTATTTGAAACGGTAGATATCAAAGCTAAGGTTCTGCATGCCACCATAACTATGTCTCCATTAGCATTCACATATACTGGCATACAGGTATTATAATACAACAAATTAAATTCTCCCCAATAGTCAATTTTATTTGTAGTCAAATACTCCCTAATGGAGGAGACAGTCAAGCCAGCATGTATGTAAAGTATACATAGGTCCTCCGTCTGTGTCAGTGAACATAGTACTCTGGCACCTGCAGTCAATGAGTACAGTGAATGGGGGTAAAGGTGCATCCACAGAGTTATACAAGAAAAAATTAGGTACATATATTGCGGCATCTGCATAGAGAGGTGGTCAATGTAGAATAATTGGTTTATAATGGATTTGGGGGGATGGGGAAGGAGACATTCTCTGAACTCTATTCCAGAGTTAAGATACAAGATGCTGTTATCTCTAGAGCAGGGTTGTGTCTTTAGCTAGTGTTCGGTGATTTGTATGTCAGATACAGTGAACACTATATAAGAGAATAGATACAGAAGAATGAATGTTGGATATGTAAAGGGTGGGCAGAAATATAAAGTTTCTGGTCTACAGGCTGAGGTGAACAAGGACATGGAGTCCAAATTAAGGTTTGTTTTCAAATTATTCCTATGCATTTCACGACTTGCCTTATTTTTTAATCTGTAACTTCCTAATAAGGCCCTATTTTTAGTTTATGGTAAACATATTTCCAGTTTTGAAGCAGCATCATTGTGCCACTTCAGATTTCTGATAAATTCACAGTTTGATAGACGCTTCAAGTTAAGGAACCAGCAAGAAGTTTGCTTAAGACCAGACTGTTCTTGGAGGTAAGAATTTGTGTAGAAAGATAGAAGATAAAAAGATAATTGGAGATATACCTATCTCCTAGAACTGGAAGGGACCTTGAAAGGTCATCGAGTCCAGCCCCCTGCCTTCACTACCAGGACCAAGTACTGATTTTTGCCCCAGATCCCTAAGTGGCGCCCCTCAAGGATTGAACTCACAACCCTGGGTTTAGCAGGCCAATGCTCAAACCACTGAGCTATCCCTCCCGCCAAAACTTGTAGGAAAGTTGACTTCCACTATAAACCACGAAGTCTGATATTAAATAGTCAGAACTAGTATAAGACAAATGTGGAGGTTCTGGACAAAATTGTTACTTTTAAAAATAAGATGTTAAGAGAAGTTCAGGCTTTTTAGAAGTCTTTGGGAAAAGTGAACAATCTTTTTGGAGTTCCATAGCTCAGAAATGCTTTCACCATGAATCCTCCTCTTATTAGAAGCCATATGAAAGTTTGAACAAGTGAAGCTTTTTAGGAAACTGGAGTTAGGCTTCAAGTGTCAGCTTTCTAATCTTTAAAAAAAAGTTATAACCATAACTAGGAAGTCAGTGCTGCAACCTGTTGACTAATATACACTGGCTAGCATACGTATACATTATGTTGATAATACTACCCCCAATATATGTTCCAAGCATTTCAGTATACATAATATTAAGCATTAATATAGCAGTTATATAGCCCAAATTGGCCTGTACCTTTATTATAATTCTGTTCACTTATGCTAAGTATTCCATAATAGCTTGCATTAGCTGAAGTAAACTTTGGCTTACAAAGATAGGAAAATTGTCAGTATCAGGACATTTAATAGAATCATAGAATATCAGGGTTGGAAGGGACCTCAGGAGGTCATCTAGTCCAACCCCCTACTCAAAGCAGGACCAATCCCCAGACAGACCTATTTATCCTGCTACAAGCCTAGGAGGTATCTTTACACTCTTCAGTACCTGGAATGCATGGGTTCAGAACAAGAGATAACAGGGTACACCATGGTACCAGAAACAAACAAGATAAAAAGCTTATTAATTCAATCCAGTTGCAGGTGATGTATACAGTTCCTTTTTCTGGTAAACAAGTAAGTTATAAAAAGATGACTTCAAGGATGTAACTTTGGGGAGCACACCTTCTGTGTAAGGTGAATGTGTAATATTGCTGCACAGGACTGTCCTTTGGAGATTGGCATTGTATAGAACATATTTTCCTGTACCATATTAATTAACCTGACAATGGTTATTTGGACTCTTGATTATATTTCATAACAAACAAAAGTGTGGTCAAGCAACTGACTATACAATTTATCAACAAACTCCATAACACTACTGAAAACTTAGAGTGCTTTACATCTCCAACGCATTGTATAAACAGTAAAAGATGACCAAGCAAGTGCTCCCATTCATCCAGCCCCCTGTAAAAGAACAATTAAATTGAACAGCAACACATTTAGAATGGATAAAGGGAAGTTATTTACAAAGCATTATAGTTCAACCTCTGCAATGTACTGCTGCAGAAAGTCATTGTGGCAGGAAGGCTCAAAAGTGATTAGACATTTTATAGGAACAAAAGTACTATCTTCAGCTAAACTAGCTATGCTGGAGAGCCTGGATGGTATCAAACCAAGAAAATGCTCAGAGAAGGGCATGTCTACTCCACAGTGCTGAACAATTTGTGAGTAACAAGAGAAATGGGTGTTGAAAGGGAGCTCCCCTTCCTCTAAAGCAATCAGGCATAGGCTTCTGGTAAACTGAATAGACTAATGAGTAGCTTCAGTTTGGAAGCTTGTGTGTTGCTATAACTTCTTACCTATGGTATTTATTGTCTCATACCTGTGAATGTAGCCATTTTGGTGCATATAATTTAACCCTCTAACTGCACCAAACAGAATGTTTCCTATCAAAGCTTCACTCATTCCTTCAGGGAAGTAGGTCCTCAGTAGGTGACTAGCTGAATCTGAAAAGAAAAAAAAAATCATGCTAAGCATTCGGGTCTTGTTAGTGACAAATCTTTATTCCTACTATAACACAGCACTCTCTCCACTGTTCATGTACCCCCTAGAAGAAACATCGTTCTCTCTTTACAATGACTTATACAGGGAGGTAACTGCTGATGAAGAAAGTCACCTCAGTCAGAGTATATCACTGAAAGAAAGTGATTCTTCCAGTAGTAAAAGATCACAATGAAGCCTACCACATCCTAAGCCATGTTTCCATGAACTGGAAACCAGCTCTTTCACCTGTATAGCCAATCCACACTGCCTTCCAAGAGAAGCAAAATTCATAAGGCTGGCACAGAGGAACTAGGACACATCCAAGCTCTACAAGAGAAGAGATGCTGAAAGGAAATATAGAATTGCTCTGTCTCGTGCTCTTCCATAGCCACACGCCTGGTGTTAGGGACTGAGCTATCTAATCCAGAGTTAATTCAGTAAGCTTTTTCCCAAGTTGTAGTTACAATTCTTACTGTAGGCCATGAACGGAGAGATGACCCAAAGCCAGCTGCCAGTAGTAAACACTGTCCAAAGTGTCAGTATGTTGGGGTGCTGGAAAAAGTGGGATAGCACCACCTCATTCTAGAGAATTAAACAAAAGTGAGTAAATTATTTGGAAGATAATTATCTTGCCAAAACCTTAACTACACAGGTCCTCAGTAACTTTAAAAAAGTCAGTTTTGTAAATGCAGTTCTACTAGCTAACAAGTTTGGAGTCCCACTATGTAAATTGCAGATGCTTTGCACATCCTGCAATGGAAATTCAAACAAACTGTTGAAGCTTTCAATGTCTATCTGAACTTCTGTTTGTTTATTATTAATTCTGAGCCCCTATTCTAGTGAAGAGCATAGAGTTTGTTTCAAACTGGGATTCCTGCATGGCTAGAAATTGTTGTATGGCAGAAGACTTCAGTTTATTTTCTAGTACCTTATCAAGAAGCCACTTAATTTAGTTTGCACCAGTTCATATAACAAGGCTATCTCTGGTACTGGTTAACTGCATATACTCACATACATTATAGTTTCTGTCTCAGACATCTATATAAGTCCCACTGTTTTACCTGTAAAGCTTTCAAATGTTCTTCAGAGCAGCTTTCTAAGTCTGTGATCCTTACAGCCACAAGCGTTCCTGTAGGTGTGTGTCGGGCAAGGTAGATCGAAGTTAAATTGTTGAATCCTCTTCCTATAACCAGAAGCAAGCCAACTGCCTTTCGTTAACATTATAAAAGGTAGTTTTAAAAAGAACCCACAACATTGCTTCTTCACTAATGGCTTGGCTACACTTACAAATTTGCAGCGCTGCAGCAGGGTGTGAAAACACACCCTCTGCAGCGCTGCAAATTGCGGCGCTGCAAAGCGCCAGTGTGGTCAAAGCCCCAGCGCTGGGAGCGTAGCTCCCAGCGCTGTACGTTATTCCCCACAGGGAGGTGGAGTACGGACAGCGCTGGGAGAGCTCTCTCCCAGCGCTGGCGCTTTGACTACACTTAGCGCTTCAAAGCGCTGCCGCGGCAGCGCTACCGCGGCAGCGCTTTGAAGTGCTAAGTGTAGCCACAGCCTAAGTAGTCAAACAATCCTAGACTTCTAACAGACTGCTGCTGACTGCAATGAATCTATGGCTTTAAGGGTGCAGTTAACAGTGCATTCTTACATGTAACATCAGCCAGAAAACTAGCCAAGCCATGGTTGTTGCTTCTGTTTAGTCTAATGAAACTTGTTTAAGCAAGTCTTATTTCTCAGGACCAATAAAGTGTCTTACAAATGTTGACTACTTTGCTGATGTCCAACCTAAAGAACTACCACCACTGGCAATCATTCTAAATATAGAGATGCAGTACAGCCATCTTTAGGACCATCTACCACGCCTGTTGACTGATAAGCAACTGTCAAGTGCCACAGCCACCAGAACCGCAATGTTGATTTGCTCTCTACTATATTTACAATCAATGTAACTGATTTAGTGTGGGCACTTATTAAAAAAAATATTAGCAGCAAGATGAGCGGAAAATCTCTTCTCCAAGTTGGAATAGAGATTTCAGATTCAGGCAGGTTTTTGTGTATCTTTGTGAATTTCTATTGTATTTCTTTAAACATTAAGTGAAATTCACAACACTAGAAAAATAATCAGCTAAGAACAGAGGTCAAGAAGTGTGCAAACATTTAGAGAGATCTTAAAATAGTTTTGGCTGGCTCTATAACAAGGAGAACATATGTTTTCTCAGCTTTTAGTTTTTCCCCACAGGGGACTTTTTTTAAAAAATATATATATAAAGAATGGCCATTTGCAGGAAAAATCTTGTATGGACAAAGCATATTTCAGCATAGATTTAGATTACCTATTTCCACCTGGAGTTCATAATGGGAGACGTCAGAAGAACAAAGTACCGTTTCATCTCTTGCATATGGATAAATCCAAGATAACTCAGGTTCATCTGCCTAGTAGTAAAAGGATTAGTTTTTAATATTGGTACACACATTTGTGTATGTGTATGTGAGTATATGTAAAAATAAATAAATACACACTAGTGCAAATGTGTGGGCGGGAAAAATCAAGCACTCAATTTTTGAGATTCAAGAAATTACAGTTCTTTGAGTGCTTGTTCATGTCCATTCCAATCAAGGGTGTGTGTGTGCACGTGCACAGTAGCTGAAAGATTTTCCCATGGCAGCATCCGTCAGGTCGGTCTGGGCGCCCCCTTGACTCGTGCCTTTGTGGTGCTCAATATAGAGCCCTGCAGACCTGCCTCCCCGTCAATTACTTCTTACCTCCAGTGATGGTTAGCTGGAACTTCCCTGTGCTCTTGTCTCAGCAAGCACATTTAGCAGTCTATATACATAGTTTTCATTAGCTCTGTAGGTTAATTAAATAGTTAGTAGCCCTCAGTGTTAGATTAAGTTTCCTTTGGGGCATGGGTTTCCCCTCCTAAGCTCTCTCGATGCTGGGGCATGCTGGGATCTCCTGGCTTCAAAGCCTGCAAAGCCTGCAGCAAGTGTATGCCCAGAAGCGATCCTCACACTTCATGTTTGAAGTGTTTAGGAGAGAGTCATCAGAAGGATCGTTGTGCCATCTGCAAGACCTTTCGGCCCAGGACATCAAAGGATAGAGATCAGCGCCTGAAGGTCCTGTTAATGAAGGCTGCACTCAGGGTCAATCAGAGGGAGGGCTGGGCGGGCCATTTGGCCTGGGCCTCAAGCTCAAAGGGGGCCTCAAATTTAGACACTTCTTAATTTTTTGCATTTGATAAGTTTCGCAACTTGTTTTTATGTGCATCCCTATCAGACCAAAATGTGATGCACCCTCTCAGCTTAGAGCTGCAAATTTAAGCAAATAAGAGATGTGATTTGGTAAAAGACAATTTTTTGTTAACTGATATAATTTTTTTTCATATTAAAGAGTTAAAAATGTTCATAAATATTAATAAAATTATATAAGTTCTGATGGCACAAGATTAGACTGTGATGAACATGTCCTCTCAGATCAGCTGATTATATAAACAAACCACTACTAGTGGCTGGTGGTGGATCAAGTTTGTGTAGAAAGGTAGAGAATTGTTACATTTTAGTGTCTTTATAGTTTTATGTGTAGTTGACTAAGGAATTATTTATGTGTGAGAATTTCTCATTATCATCTTCATATGGTAGCTAAAAGAGGTGACTGGTTGGTTGGTTGAGCCCTAGCTTGGTAGCTTGGCCATCATCATAGGCTTTTATAGTTTATAGGCCCAGATTCAAGGTGAAAATTTGTGAGGACAATCTTGTACAGTGAGTTTCATGAGGACATACCTTTGAAATTTTTTGGACATTATCCTTCTGTCTGTATCCGTGTCTGGGTTTACTATATATATGTCATCCCTTTGTCTTCAGCTCCGCCTGTTATATTATACCTTCCATGCTTGAGTTTTGATTCAGTTATAAGGATAATAACCTGACTGACTGTTTCATTTTATGTTCTTAATTAGTATTCCTTCATTTTATATATTTTCAGCATTTGTGTACATGTTTACAGCAGAATATTTCAAGTGTAGATAGGCTACTTATTTACAGCAGAATATTTCAAGTGTGGATAGGCTACATATTTACTTTAGAACATTTCAGGTGTAAATAGATCAAATAGATCACTATGAAGAGGGGCTCTGAAAATGGTGCAAGCAAGAGAGGCGAAAACAACTGAGTGAAGCAGCAGCTAAGAGCTCAAAACCAATAACTTCATTTCTCAAACCACTGGAAAACACACCTTACCCAACAAACAATAACACAGATAATGAAAACTCTGCAACTGCAACAGGTGATATTTCAATGCCAATACCTGAACATGAGGACCGTAGTCAATAAGGAGATGTGCCAACAGTACCAGATGCCGCAGAAGATCCTGTGTACGATCAAGAAACTCAACAGCAACAGGAAGATGTAGATCTTACACAGAAAGAGCAATTCATGAGTACTACAAGTTTGACTGTAACTGACATTGGAATTAGTGACAAGAGCAATGCTGCCCAAATGCAATCTTTTCTTCAAATTAGTTGTTTTGAAATTCCAAGTAACATTTCACGAGATGCTGATAATCATGCTTTCCCTACTCATCTGCTGACAAAAACTCTTCCAAATGGTGAGACCTGCACAAGAAACTGGTAACGTTGGAGTACGGAGAAACAATCTCTGTACTGTGCACCCTGCTTCATTTTGAACAAAAGCACTGAAAATGCATCAGTTCTCTTTGATCAATCAGGATGGAGCATCAACAGAGGTTGGAGGAAGTTGAAAGACCGAATACCATCACACAAAGAAAACTGTGTTGAATGGAAATCAGCCAGTAGGGCAGCATCAGCTGAAAATTCAGT
Source organism: Mauremys reevesii (assembly GCF_016161935.1). Taxonomy (NCBI): domain Eukaryota; kingdom Metazoa; phylum Chordata; order Testudines; family Geoemydidae; genus Mauremys; species Mauremys reevesii. The sequence continues at coordinate 20,504,420 of NC_052633.1, forward strand.
TGAGAATTTACTCTTGACTAAACTCTCTACAGAAACTAATAACGGGAAAAAACTTCTTGAGCGCATCCTGAATGTCATCCTTTTTCTTTCTGAGTGGGGATTAGCTTTCTTTGGTTCCAGTCAACGTATAGGTGATCATGCAAATGGAAACTTTCTAGGCATAGTTGAGCTCCTCAGCAAATATAACCCACTTTTATCAGAGCATGTTAAACGTGTTCGAGAATTGCAAGAGAGTCAAAAGCACATGTAAGTCCATTATCTCTCCACACACATACAGAACAAGTTTATTGAGCTATATGGGTCATTCATACAAACAACAATTCTTGATGAGATTTGAAATGCCAAGTATTTTTCAATCATTGTTGATGCCACTCCAGATTGTTCTCACAAGGAACAGACTACTATGGTTATTCGATATGTTAAGATTGTAGACAGCTCAAAATTTTCAATTGAAGAAAGGTTTATTTTGTTTGATAATTTCAAAAGAAAAACTGGAAAAGAAATTGCAGCTCAAGTACTAGCAATTCTAGAAGGTTTTAAGTTAGATTTTCAAGTCTGCATTGGTCAAGCCTATGACAATGGATCTAATATAGCTGGGAAGTACAAAGGTGTAGAAGCAGTTCTGCTTGAGCATAATTCAAACTGTATTTTCTCCAGCTGTGGATATCACACACTAAACCTTGTAGGTGTTGACTGTGCTGTAGGTGACTGTGCTGAATCAGGCAAGGAAGCAATTACTTACTTTGAAACTATTCAGCAAATGTACAATCTCTTCAGTAGCAGTCCACAAAGGTGGGAAATTCTGAAGCAATATCTTCCTGTTGCTGCACGTCATGGCATGGAAGCTCCATGGCTGTACCCAATGAGTTAGGCAAGTCCTCTACCAGGGCTACCTACCTTGATAAGTGGAAGAGATTTTCAATCTGGTCAGCGCAGCATCAGTCATTCCTGATGCTCGCCTCTGTGCCACTTATATTAAACTATCTCCTCCATCTCAAGCAGCAGGAACTGTCCATGTCATCAATAAGGGTTCACTTGGCCACAATCTCTGCCTTTCATCCAGGTGCAGAGGGCCACTTGGTCTTTGCCAACCCTAAAGTCAGCCATTTCCTTAAAGGGATCGACAGGCTATACCTGCTGTGACAGGTTGGATCACAGAAACCCTCTTGGGAGCTGCCACCTGATGTACCAAGACTACCTCTGCTCCTGCTTTCCCTGCCAGCTCGGGACCCCAGCACCCTGTCTTGCTGAGCCAGACACTCCTCTCTGCTCCAACAAAGACCCAGGGTTTGAATTACGTGACCCAAAGCTGCAGGTTTACCTGAAAGCAGCTAACAGAAGTGTTCCTGCCTTTAACACTCAGATGCCCAACTCCCAATGGGGTCTAAACCCAAATAAATCCGTTTTACCCTGTATAAAGCTTATACGGGGTAAACTCATAAATTGTTCACCCTCTATAACACTGATAGAGAGAGATGCACGGCTGTTTGCTCCCCAGGTATTAATACATACTCTGAGTTAATTAATAAGTAAAAAGTGATTTTATTAAATACAGAAAGTAGGATTTAAGTGGTTCCAAGTAATAAAAGACAGAACAAAGTAAGTCACCAAGCAAAATAAAATAAAATGCACAAATCTATGTCTAATCAAACTGAACAGAGATAATCTCACCCTCAGAAATGCTTCAGTAAGTTTTTTTCTCAGACTGGACACCTTCCAGGCCTGGGCACAATTCCTTCCCCTGGTACAGCCCTTGTTCCAGCTCAGGTGGTAGCTAGGGGATTCTTCATAATGGCTCCTCTCTCCTCTCTTTGTTCTGTTCCACCCCTTTATATATTTTTTGCATAAGGCAGGAATCCTTTGTCCCTCTCTGTGTTCCCACCCCCTCCTTCTCAATGGAAAGACACCAGATTAAAGATGGATTCCAGTTCAGGTGACATGATCACATGTCACTGCAAGACTTCATTGCCCACTTGCCAGCACACACGTATATAGGAAGACTTACAGGTAAAACACACCCATCTGCAGACAATTGTTCTGGTTAATGGGAGTCATCAAGATTCCAAACCACCATTAATGGCCCACACTTTGCATAATTACAATAGGCCCTCAGAGTTATATTTCATATGTCTAGTTTCAGATACAAGAGTTGTACATTTATACAAATAGGATTATCACACTCAGTGGATTATAAGCTTTGTAATGATACCTTACAAGATCTTTTCATTACATTATATTCACTCATTATCAAATTTTTATAAAACCATATAGACCGCAGCGTCACACCTGCATGTCCGGCAGCCTGTCCCAGCTTGGGACCTCAATCTGGTCCTTTCCAGACTCATGGGACCGCCCTTTGAACCTTTGACGACATGCTCCCTGCTCCATCTCTCATACAAGGTAGATTTCTGGTAGCGATAACCTCAGCCAGGAGGGTGTCTGAGCTCAAGGCCCTGACTTCAGAGCCCCTTACCCTGTGTTCCTTAAGGACAAGGTCCAGCTCAGACCTCACCCGGCTTTCCTCACGAAGGTTGTCTCCCAGTTTCACATCAACCAGGACATCTTCCTCCCAGTGTTCTATCCTAAGTCGCACTCGAGTGGCAGGGAGCAAAGACTTCACTCATTGGATGTCTGCAGAGTGCTAGCCTTCTACATTGAGAGAATGAAACTATTCCAAAACTTGGTGCAGTTATTCGTGGCAGTGGCGGATGGAATGAAAGGTCTTCCTGTCTCTTCTCAATGGATTTTGTTGTGGATCACATCCTGCATCCAGGAGTGCTACAACCTGGCAGGGGTGCCTGCTCCTTCAATCACTGCGCACTCCACCAGCGCTCAGGCCTCTTCAATGGTGTTTGTGGTGCAGGATCCCACCGAGAAAACTTGCAGAGCAGTGACGCGATCCTCCATACACACTTTCACCACGCACTATGCGATCACCCAGCAGGCCAGAGACTATGCGGCTTTTGGAAGAGCAGTGCTCCAATCAGTGGACGACTCTGACCCCACCTCCTGAACATGGGCTTATGCGTCGCCTGATTGGAATGGACATGAACAAGCACTCGAAGAAAAGACAGTTACTCACCTTCTCGTAACTGTTGTTCGTTGAGATGTGTTGTTCATGTCCATTCCAATACCCATCCTCATACCCTTTTGTCGGAGTAGCCAACAAGAAGGAACTGAGGGGGTGGCGGGTTGGCAGGGCTCTATATTGAGTGCCATAAAGGCGCGACTCCAAGGGGTGCCCAGACCGACCCAACAAATGCTGCTACGGGAAAATCTTCTGGCTACCATGCACATACGCGCGTACACACCTGATTGGAATGGACATGAACAACACATCTCGAAGAACAACAGTTACGAGAAGGTGAGTAACTGTTTTTTTTCTATCACAGTATGAGATTTGGCGACATTGTCCATTCAGAATTTTTCTAGTACAGATTGAAGAGTAATGCATTCAAGCTTTAGATGTAAGAAAAATTTGACTAGAAAATACTACATATTCTACCCACAACCTTGCCGAGTTAACATTGCAATAGTAAGCTTAATCTTTGGAAATTCCTGATGTACAGTGCTTGATATTTCTCAGCCTTACATTTTTCCATTTAATTTTGCAGGTTAACTCTTAAATCAATTTGGATTTCTTCTTACCAAGTATTGATGGATGCTATTTTCTGATTGCTTTTCTTGTCTGATTGATTCAACTGTTGTCCGCAGAATACAGGAACAATCCTTGAAATACATAGTACTGTATCAGTAAGTGAACTGCAATGGATGTACTGTAATCAATAGAGTATTACGGGGTGGGAGACGTTACCCAAAGCCATGTTCCAGTTATCCAGGACCTCATCAAAAAGAATCTTTGTGCACATCATTTTAGTGCAGTAGTCTCCAAACTTTTTTGCTTATGCTAACCTCTCTTACCTGGTTTTCCCGGCCCCCAGGAGCTGGGGCTGGGAGAGGGGCCAGAGCCACGGTGGAGAGCCAGGGCAGGGCCCCACTTGGAGCCAGAGCAGCAGCTGGGGCTGCAGTCGGGGCCAGGAGCAGGTCGAGGCTGTGTGGCACTCCCTCCCCACTCCCTAAGAGGGCTGGCCTGGGCCCTGCCACAACCCCACAACGTTCTTCCATGCCCCACAGTTCGGGACCACTGAGTCATATAGTCTCTTGACATAAGTAAACCAGGAACAGAGAGGTGGAAGAGTCCCCCTGAGAACAGTAGCACTTAAGGGCCCAATGCAATTGCCCTCTTCCATGACATTTTATCTTCTACTAGGACCTACCTTTCAGAGTGGAGGAATACATTGTATAAAATTCCAAAGCTGTTTAAGTTTTTTCTTAATTTTAATATTAATGAGCCCCATTCTAATAAGAGTGAGCACCAACACTCTAATCAGCTCTCTGAACTATTCTGTGGTGCTAGAAGAGAAACTCACACTCTCCTGAACCCTTTGCTAGCATCTACATTAGGAATTTGTTATTGTTTACTGCTAGAATCCCTTGAATGGAGTTTTCCCTCAGCAAATAGCAAGAAATATCACCAGAAGTTTTATTTCATGATACATGATTGAATTACAAGGTTCAACTGTCAAAAACTATGACATAAAATAAGCCATATTAAATGTATACTTACCAAACAAGACATGGAACTGCTTTAGTTCAGGGAAAGGTCATGCACACCCATTTATCCTAAAAAGAAAATATTACAGTAATATCAAAGATAAAAGGAAGTATTTAGTCACACAACACATAGTCAACCTGTGGAACTCTTTGCCAGAGGATGTTGTGAAGACCAAGACTATAACAGGGTTAAAAAAAAAACTAGATAAGTTCATGGAGGATAGGTCCATCAATGGCTATTAGAAGGAGGGGAGGGATAGCTCAGTGGTTTGAGCATTGGCCTGCTAAACCCACTGTTGTGAGTTCAATCCTTGAGGAGGCCACTTAGGGATCTGGGGCAAAAATTGGTCCTGCTAGTGAAGGCAGGGGGCTGGACTCAATGACTTTCAAGGTCCCTTCCAGCTCTAGGAGATTGGTATATCTCCAATTATTTTTTATTTCAGCATTCCTATCCTGTTTGCCAGATGCTGGGAATGGACAACAGGGGATGGATCACTTGAGGATTACCTGTTCTGTTCATTCCCTCTGGGGCATCTGGCATTGGGCACTGTCAGAAGACAGGATACTGGACTAAATGGACCATTGGTCTGACCTAGCATAGTTGTTCTTATGTCAACCCATGACCCAATATTGCAACAAAATCCTAATCTAAATGTCAGTCTTTCCTCTTAGACACAAACTATGGGAAGTCCAACATTTTACAAAAGTGTCACCAAGGCATCCTCCTCTGCTACTAATTCTGTCAGTAAGTACATAATGTTGAAAGCTTATAGTATGAATGCGAGTGACTTGCTTACTCTCACCAAAGTTTCTGGACACTAGTCTTAAACAGTTTATAGAGGCACTGGTCAGACATACTCATTTGTATCATATAGGCAACCTCATCTTATAAGCAGTTCCCCCTTCTAACTCATGTATTTGGAGTCACTCTTTGAACAGGTAGATTAGTTACCTACAAATCAACTACAAGAACAGAGGCTGAAATAGAAGGAATGGATTCATGGATCATTGACAGTGTGTAGGGAAGAAAACCACATTGTTATTCCAGTAGAAAGGAGCACAGCTGTGCTAATCAAGTTCCAGCTACGGACAGCGGACTTTGCACTCAAGAAAAGCAAGCAAAACTGCATTTCAGAAGTTAACGGAGAGGACAAAACTGTTGTTAGACCCAGTTAGAAAAAAGGGCATCCCAGGCAGGTATACAATCACTTCACTGTACCCCTCGTACTTCAGGTTAAAAGACTTCATAATTTAAAAGGAAATTTAGCATTCACCACCAACTCTCATGCCCAGAAAAAAAATTAGGCTATTGGAGTTCTTTGAAAAATCTGAAAACATGAAAAAAGAGAAGTACAATTATACCATCTCCAGCTGAAACCTATTCAAGTTGATGAATTGCATAGTGGGAGTAGTAGAATGACTTTAGCAAATGTTATTTTTCTACCTTTCTGTTATTCTTAGCCAAGTTGCTGACTATTGGCCTACTAGTTCCATTTTGATGTGTAATAATTGGGTACAGAGAAACAGCATGTCATGTGTAGTATAAAGATGCTCATTCTGTAGTGTGGTAACACCCCATTGAATAGCGAGAGCTGTTGATTATCTATTACTGTATGTTTCTCTAAACAAAAGCTCACAGTTATAATTATTGTGTTGTCCCTGATACATACTTGGCACGGATTTGTAAACCTGTTAAAATGTCCTAACAAATATTTTTTTTAAAAATCAAGTGGAGATTGCTTGAAAGATCATAATCTAATTACTAGTTACCAGCTCATTTCCCCGCCCCCCCAAATTATCACTAACCACCAAACATTGGCTCTTGAATTTATATCATTAGATCAGATCCAAGGAGAGATTTTCAAAAAGGCACCAAAGAAATAATCGTGAGTATCCTTGAAACACATGAGGATTTTTTGGTAAATCCTCTAATTTTTCCAGAAACACTTACAGTGAGATGCCACTATTTTATCATCTACATGGTAATTATTTCTACAGATCCCTCCCAGCCAAGTTGAAATTAATAAAGAACATTTGGAATCATGCATGATGGAGTACATCTTTGACATATCCCCATTCTCACTATTGTGATCCTAATTTTGTTCCCTACTCCAAGCTCAAGAGCTGCTCCTCCTCCCGCCCCAGTTTTTTTAGGATGGATCATCTGCTGTAGTTTGTTTGTTTTCCTTTGATCAACCCTTTGCTCTAATAGAGATTTATACATTTTCTCCTTGGCCTTAAGAACAAATTAATGGCCATACTAAGTCAGACCAATGGTCCTTCTAGCCCAGTATCCAGTGCCAGATGCTTCAGAGGGAATGAACAGAACAGGGCAATTATGAAATGATCCATCCCCATGTCATCCAGTCCCAGCTTCTGGCAGTCAGAAGTTTAGGGACACCCAGAACATGGGGTTGCATCCCTGACCATCTTGGCTAACAGCCATTGATGGCATAGGAGCCGGCTTCCTATGGGCCCAGAGGGTGCTCAACCAGTGGCGTAGCTGGGTGGAACGAACAGGGGGAGTGATCACCAAAAAAGGCGCCACCCCCTGCGGCGCTTTTACTCACGGGGCAGTGCTCCGGGTGTTCGGCGTGGGTTCTTCAGTGCCGCCAAACACACCTGGAGCGAGTGAAGGACCCACCGCTAAAGTGCTGCCGAAGACCCGTAGCACCGTCTGGTGAGTAAAAATTAAAAAGGCGCCAAGAAATTGAACAGGCGCCACTTGTGCTCAGTGGGAGAGCGGCCGCTGCCCCATTCCCCCCCTAGCAACACTACTGTGCTCAACCCCTCCCACTCTGCCCAAGGCCCTGCCCCCACCCCATCCCTTCCCACCTCCACTGCAGGCACTGCCCCACCCATTCTCCCAAGGCCCCTCTCCTTCCCACCCAGTTCTGCTCCCTCCCCTGAGCATGCCCTGTCCTTGCTCCTCCCTCTTCCGGTGCCTCCTGTATGCCATGAAACAGCTGATCGCAATATGCAGGAGGTGCTGGGAAGGAGAGGGAGAAGTTGATTAGCGGGGCGGCCGACGGGCAAGAGTGCGGGGGGAGGGAGCAGAGCTGCCTGCCAGTAGGTGCTAAGCACCTGCTAACTTTTTTATGTGGGTGCTCCAGCCCTGGAGCATCCACAGAGTCAGTCCCTTGATTGATATCCTCCATGAACTTATTCTTTTTTGAACCCAGTTATACTTTTGGCCTTCGCAACATCCCCCAGCAACAAGTTCCACTGATCAACTGTGTATTGTGTGAAGAAGTACCTCCTTGTTTGTTGTAAACCTGCTGCCTGTTAATTTCATTGGCTGACCCCAGGTTCTTTTGTTATATGAAGGGGTAAATAACACTTCCCTATTCACTTTCACCACACCATTCATGATTTTATAGACCTCTCTCATATCCCCTTTGTTGTCTATTTTCCAAGCTGAACAGTCCTCGTCTTTTTAATCTCTCCTCACATGGAAGCTGTTCCATACCTTTAATCATTTTTGTTGTTCTTCTCTCTACTTTTTTCAATTCTAATATATCTTTTCTGAGATGGGGCAACCAGAACTGCACACCATATTCAAAGTGTGGGTGTACTATAGATTTATTTAGTGGTATTATGATATTTTCTGTCTTATCTATCCCTTCCCTATTGGTTCCTGACATTGTGTTAGTTTTTTTGACTCCTGCTGCACACTAAGCAGATGTTTTCAGAGAACTATCCAGTGACTCCAAGATTTCTTTTCTGAGTGGTAATAGCTAGTTTAGACCCATTATTTGACGTCTAGTTGAGATTATGTTTTCCAATATGCATTACTTTGCAGTTATCAACACTGAATTTCTTCTGCCATTTTGTTGTCTAATCATCCAGTTTTGTGAGATCTCTTTGTAACTCTTCGCAGTTTGTTTTGTTCTCCTTGGTTGTCAGGCTTGAAATAAAATGATATTACCGACATGATTATGTTTTAATCATATGCAGGAATAACCCTTAGCAAAGCAACCCACCATTAGTAAAAGTGTTGAAGAAACACAACATACATCAGCTAACTACTCAGTTCTCAGGGTCTTTGTTTTTATTATATATCATATTTAATTTGGTCAAACTTTTTTAAGGTACTTATTTGGCCCCCATTACCATAGTATCTGAGCACCTCATTATCTTTAATATCTTCATCCTCAACATCCTTGTGGAGGTAGCTAAGTGCTATTATCCCATTTTATAAATGAGGAAAGGAGGTAGAGAGAGAAACTAAGTGACTTACCCAAGGTCACACAAGAAATCTGTGGCAGAGCAGGGAGTTGAATCCACATCTCCCAAGTCCCAGACCAGCATACTAACCCCTGGATCATCCTTCCTCTCCTAGTTGGGAAAAATATATGCTATTCTGTTCTATCAGAAATAAACTCTGTAGTTTGCAACATGAAACCACAATAGGCGAATGAATTTGTGAAATATAGTCATTAGGAGCTACCTTAATTGTTAAAGTAAGTTTATTACAGAGATACAATAAAAGTACAAAGTTAACATGTCTACCTATAATCCAAGTTTGCCAAGCAGGTAAAGCTATGTAAGGAATATCTTCCTATTAATTCTTTTTGCACTTTTATAATTCTCAGCATTTTCCTCTGTTCAGGAATACTTTGTGGATCATGTCACTATAGTCTATATTTCCAAGCAACAATATTATTCTTCTTCGAGTGATTGCTCCTATGCATTCCAGTTAGGTGTGCATACCGTGCGTGCACGGCTCTTCAGAACATTTTTACCCTAGCAACTCCGGCGGGCCAGCTGGGTGCCCCCTGGAGTGGCGCCGCCATGGCGCTGAATATATACCCCAGCCGGCCCGTCCGCTCCTCAGTTCCTTCTTACCGCCCGTGACGGCCAGTTGGAACAGTGGAGTGCTCCCTTACCTCCACAGCCCTAGCGTTTCTCCATTTCTTCAGTGTACACAGTTGGTTAACTTAGTTTGGTTGTTAGATTAGTTGAATAAGTTTAGTTAGATATAGTATAGTAAGGGAATTAGGGGGGTTTAGCCCCTCTTCTTCCACAACCGGTGCGGGCTCATGCCCAAGGCACCGGGGTTTAAGCCCTGTGCGGCTTGCCAGCGGCACATGTCCATTGGGGACCCGCACGACTCCTGCCTGCGCTGCCTCGGAGAATCCCACAGGACAGATAAGTGCCCGATCTGCACGGCGTTTAAGCCGCGCACCAGAAAGAAGCGGGACTCTCGCCTCAAGCAGCTCCTTACGGAGGTGGCACTTCAACCTCCCGCGCCGTCCCCAGCGGCACCGAAATTGTCCTCAGTGCGCAGCGCACCAGCGGCACCGAGCCGCCCCAGTACCGACACTGCTCGGACTTCGCAGCCGGCACCGACGTCCCGGCACCGTTCCCTCTCTCCACCGAGGAAGCGGAAGACAGCGCAATCGGCTTCTAAGCCTCATGCTCCGGGACAGCTTACCCAGCCATCACCGGCACCTCCGGCACCGGCTGTGGTAGTGCACAAGCCGTGCACGGTTCCGTTGACTCCGGCACCTCAAGAGCCGTCGAGTCCAGTACCTCCCTGCTCCCCGGTGCCAACCGCGGTTGAGCTGCATCTCCCATCCACACCCGAGACGTTCTCGATGGCAAGAGAGCTCATCGAGCTCACAGAGGCACCGAGCCTCCGGCCCCTGGCACCGCCGGTGCGGGCTGTTCAGTCGGTGGGCAAGCCGGCAATGATGCAGCCCCCGACCCCTGACAGACGGGATAGACGGCGCTGCAAGTCTCGGTCCCGGTCCCAATCCAGGAAACGGTCGCCGTCACGCCAATCCCGATCCCGGCACCAACGTCTCGGTACCGCTCTCCGTCTCGGCACCGGTCGCAGTCCTGGTACCGCTCAGCATCGTGGTACCGGTCGCACTCCCGGCGACGCTCCCAGTCCCAGTCACCAGACCGCCGGTACCGTAGGAGGTCTGGCTCCCGGTACCGTTCTCGGCACCGCAACTCCCGAAGCCGCTCCCGTCACCATTGATCGAGATCGCGGTCATGCTCCCGGTACCAAGGCAATCGACAGTCCCGATCTCCATCCTGGCACCGCGACGGTCGGCACCGATCCTCGGCACCGTCCGGGGACAAACTGCCACCTTCTACGGCGCACTCCATCAGCGCCTCTGCCCCCCCGTGCCCTTCACGCCAGCCGTCAGTTGCCTCTCAGGCGGGCAGCGGGAGAGATCTCCGGGCTGGCACCCAGAACCAGGACCTTGGACCACAGCAGTGGGGTTTTTGGGTCCCCTGGGCCTACCACGAGCCCCAAGGGCTCCCTTTCCCCCCGCGTCCCGCGGGTGCTGAACACAGGGTGCCAGAAGCCACAGTGAGCACGCCTCCCCCATCACCACCGGGTGAGGCCCTGTCGCCACCTGGTCCCGCAGAGCATCCGGGGCACGATACGGCTTCCCAGCCTCCTGAGCAACCACCGACAGATGTGGTGGTCCAGACTCTATCCTCATCTTCCTCACCGGATGAGGCGGTGGCAGGGGCTTCTACGGCGGACCCCCCTCCGATTGACTTGCGGGCCCACCAGGACCTTCTTCGCAGGGTGGCAAAGGCTATTGACCTCCCGGTGGCGGAGGTCCCGGAGGACGATGACCTGGTGACCAACGTGATCGGAGCTGAGGCCCCGCTGCGGGTGGCCCTCCCGTTCATCCGGACTATCCAGAAGAATGCCACTACCATCTGGCAGTCACCGGCGTCTGTCCCTCCTACCGCACGGGGTGTCGAACGAAAATACTCGGTTCCCCCCACCGGATACGAGTATTTGTACAACCACCCCACTCCAGACTCCCTCGTAGTGCAGTCTGTTAATGACCGCAAGAGGCATGGACAGCCAGCCCTGGCGCCAAAGTCCAAGGACGCCAGGCGCATGGACCTGTTGGGCCGAAAGGTGTATTCGGCAGGGGGTCTCCAGCTCCGGATTGCCAACCAGTTGGCCCTCCTAGCTCGTTACACCTTCGACATTTTCGTGTCCCTGACTAAGTTCTCGGAGCTGATCCCGACGGCTTCCCGACAGGAGTTCTCCGCCCTCATCGAAGAGGGCAGGAAAGCCTCCCGGTCCTCCATCCAGGCTGCTCTGGACTCGGCGGACTCAGGGGCCAGAACTTTGGCCTCAGGAGTGACCATGCGGCGCATCTCTTGGCTGCAGTCCTCCACCTTGCCGCCAGAGGTGCAATATACCCTACAGGACCTCCCTTTTGAGACTCACGGTCTGTTCTCGGAGAAAACGGACTCCAGGATTCAGACCCGCAAGGATGGTCGTATCGCTATTCGCACTCTGGGTATGCACACACCAGCTACCCAGAGGAGGTCATTCTGGCAACAGCAGCCCTACCGACCTTTTACCCAGGCCAGGTCGCGGCCGTATAATAGTCGGCGAAACGGTCTAAGCCGCCGTAGGCCATCCGGCAACAAGCGCAACCAGGCCCAGGCGTCGTCCAAGGCCCCCAAGCAGGCGTTTTGATGGGTACCGCCTTCAGTTTATTTCGCCCCCACCCTCCCCGTCCCTCTTCAGGGACCCCTCTCACGAGCAATTCCTCCTACAAGAGGTCGAGACTCTGTTGAGCTTGGGTGCCATAGAGGAGGTGCCGCACAATATGCGGGGCAGGGGATTCTATTCCCATTATTTTCTCATCCCCAAGGCGAAAGGAGGTCTCCGGCCTATACTGGACCTCCGGGAGCTCAACAAGTACCTGGTCAAGCTCAAATTTCGCATGGTATCCCTGGGGTCTATTACCCCTCCCTGGATCCGGGAGACTGGTTTGCCGCCCTCGATATGAAAGACGCATACTTCCATATCGCGATCTACCCTCCCCATCGACACTACCTGAGTTTCGTGGTCAACAGTGCACACTACCAGTTTGCGGTACTACCCTTCGGCCTGTCCACCGCGCCGAGGGTCTTCACCAAGTGCATGGCAGTAGTTGCTGCAGCCCTCCGCCGTCGTCGCATTCACGTCTACCCGTATCTCGACGACTGGCTGGTTCGCGGACCATCCCGACAACTGGTAGCAGATCAAATGTCCGAAATACTATCCCTGTTTCGGGTACTGGGCCTTCTCGTCAATGCCGAAAAGTCCTCTTTGACTCTATCGCAGAGAGTGGAGTTCATCGGAGCGGTCCTCGACTCCACGGTGGCCAGGGCCTGCCTCCCTCGACCTTGGCACCAGACGATGGTGTCCATCATCCGGGACCTGCACACCTTTCCCACTACAACAGTTCGGTCCTGCCTATGCCTCCTGGGTCACATGGCATCCTGCACGTTCGTCACCGCGTACGCGAGACTGCGCCTTCGCCCATTTCAATCCTGGCTGGCGTCAGTGTACCGCCCGCACCGCAACTCCATAGACATGGTAGTCACAGTCACGAAACCGACCCTCAACTCCCTCAACTGATGGCTGGACCCACAGGTTGTGTGTGCAGGAGTTCCGTTCCGCGCCCCCCTCACCCATCGTCACCCTCACCACGGATGCCTCGGCGTTGGGATGGGGGGCCCACCTGGGCGACCTTCACACCCAGGGTCTCTGGTCGCCCCAGGAGCTCTCCCTCCACATCAACGTCAGGGAGCTGCGAGCAATCCGCCTGGCGTGCCACACCTTCCGCACCCGTGTGCAAGGCCGATGCGTGGCGGTGTTCACGGACAACACGACGGCGATTGTTCTATGTGAACAAGCAGGGCGGAGCCCGCTCCTCCCCGCTCTGCAAGGAAGCGATGCTCCTGTGGGACTTCTGCGTGACCCACTCGATTTGCCTGGAAGCGTCCTTTCTTCCAGGAGTGCAGAACACGCTGGCCGACCATCTCAGCAGGTCGTTCCTCTCCCACGAGTGGTCCCTCCGCCCAGATGTCATGCACACAATTTTCCGGAGGTGGGGGTTTCCCCAGATAGACCTGTTTCCCTCCAAGGAGAAGAGAAAGTGTCACCAGTTTTGTTCGTACCAGGGTCGCTCTCCAGGCTCCCTGTCGGACGCATTCCTCTGCTCCTGGACGGATCACCTCCTCTACGCCTTCCCTCCTTTCCCGCTCATACACCGGCTGCTGCTCAAGCTTCGGAGGGACAGGGCCCGCCTCATACTCGTTGCTCCGGCCTGGCCGAGGCAGCATTGGTACACCCTGCTGCTCGAGCTCTCCGTTCAGGATCCCATGACCCTTCCGTTGTGGCCGGACCTCATCACCCAGGACTTCGGCAGACTCCGCCATCCGAACCTGCAGTCCCTCCATCTTACAGCTTGGTACCTGCGTGGTTCACCCACACAGAGAGGGACTGTTCGGCGGCAGTTCAGCACGTCCTGCTAGAGAGCAGAAAGCCTTCCACTCACTCCACCTATCTGGCGAAATGGAAGCGGTTCGCGCTCTGGTGTGACCAACGCGGCCTCAATCCCTTCGTAGTCCCTATCCCTGCAATCCTGGACTACCTCTGGTACCTTAAGGAGCAAGGTCTTGCGGTCTCCTCCTTGAAGGTGCACCTGGCAGCAGTGTCCGCCTTTCATCCATCCATGGGAGGTCGGTCCATCTTCTCCAACCAGATGGTTTCCCGCTTCCTTAAAGGCCTGGACCGCTTGTATCCGCCGGTGCGGCATCCTACCCCGACCTGGGATTTAAATCTCGTTCTGGCCAAGATTATGGGATCGCCCTTCAAGCCTCTGGCCACGTGCTCTCTGCTCTACCTCTCCTGGAAGACAGCCTTCCTAGTCGCAATTACATCGGCGAGACGAGTTTCTGAGCTCCGTGCATTAACGGTTAGTCCACCATACACCGTATTCCACGGAGACAAGGTGCAGCTTCAGCCACACCCGGCCTTCCTCCCTAAGGTGGTGTCGGCCTTTCACCTCAATCAGGAGATCTTCCTCCCGGTCTTCTTCCCGAAGCCGCACGCCTCACCTCGCGAGCAGCAGCTTCACACCCTCAACGTCCGCAGGGCCCTCGCTTTTTATATCGAGCGCACGAAGCCCTTCCAGCATTCGCCACAGCTGTTTGTAGCAGTTGCCGACCGCATGAAAGGCGAGCCGGTCTCCTCGCAGCGGATTTCTTCCTGGGTAACGGCATGTATCCGGACATGCTACGAGCTTGCTCATGTGCCACCATGCCGCCTCACCGCTCACTCGACGAGAGCGCAAGCCTCGTTGGCCGCCTTCCTGGCCCATGTCCCCATCCAGGACATCTGTAGAGCGGCTACCTGGTCTTCTGTCCACACCTTCGCTTCCCACTACGCGTTGGTGCAGCAATCCAGAGACGATGCAGCCTTCGGCTCAGCAGTCTTACACTCTGCCACGTCTCACTCCGACCCCACCGCCTAGGTAAGGCTTGGGAATCACCTAACTGGAATGCATAGGAGCAATCACTCGAAGAAGAAAAGATGGTTACTCACCGTAGTAACTGTTGTTCTTCGAGATGTGTTGCTCCTATCCATTCCAGACCCGCCCTCCTTCCCCACTGTCGGAGTAGCCGGCAAGAAGGAACTGAGGAGCAGACGGGCCGGCTGGGGTATATATTCAGCGCCATGGCGGTGCCACTCCAGGGGGCGCCCAGCCGGCCCACCAGAGTTGCTAGGGTAAAAATATTCCGAAGAGCCATGCACGCGCGGGGCACACACCTAACTGGAATGGATAGGAGCAACACATCTCGAAGAACAACAGTTACTACAGTGAGTAACCGTCTTTTGTGTGAAGAAGTTAGAGGCTTCCTAAAAGGGGGGGGGCAGCACTGGCACCCAAACCGTGGCATAGCCCTCCCACTTTTAAAAGTGATGGGACCCTGGCTCCCCAATTCCAGCACCCCCTTTCCAAATCTTTTTATTTGTTTTGCTATCTAGCCTTTGGGCTTGGCTACACTTACAAATTTGCAGCGCTGCAGCAGGGTGTGAAAACACACCCTCTGCAGCGCTGCAAATTGTGGCGCTACAAAGCGCCAGTGTAGTCAAAGCCCCAGCGCTGGGAGCCGCGCTCCCAGCGCTGTCCGTTATTCCCCACAGGGAGGTGGAGTACGGACAGTGCTGGGAGAGTTTTCTCCCAGCGCTGGCGCTTTGACTACACTTAGCGCTTCAAAGCGCTGCCGCAGCAGCGCTTTGAAATGCAAGTGTAGCCAAAGCCTTAGTTGTTCTAAACCTGTGGATTGTACAGGCGTGGTAAGCAAATGGATTAACACACTTCTCCCAGGTTTCACATGTAAAGGGAGTGATTAAGTGACATCTCCATCTAAGAGGATGCCTTTGGGAAACCCAGTACCTGTAAATGCTCTGAATGTGCACAGCCTATTGTAACCCATTATTACCAACAACAGTGGGCTATAGCTCATTGATTATTTTGATATTTAGAATATCAATAGTCCTCAGTTATACTATTTTGAGGGGGTTTGTTTTGTTTTTTAAATAAGAACCAAACCTCTGTGATGTGAAGTATCAGAGCACATGTAAGAGGTCTACTCCCATGAAGCATCTTAAAGGCGGATCATCTTCCAGTTGCCATTGTTAAACCCCATTTATCAGTTTCCTCAGCAACAGTATCATTGACAGAGGGCTGTACTTAGTGATTCACATTAATATTTCTTTTCAAAGCACACTGGACCAAGTTTATACCCAATGAAACTCCACTGACTTGAATAAAATTACACTGAGTTAGAGATGCACTTTCTGGCAGGCCAACCTAAACTGAAATTCAGTGAGAGGATATAATTAGAGACTATAGCATACTCCCAAATTTTAAAACATAAGCCAGTTTTATTTTTGCTACTGCATCTTACTTCCAAACTTTAGAGCAGCAGTGATACTGAGCGTAGGATGATTTTATAGGCAACAGTGGGGGGGGGGGAACCCAAAACTTTCCTTTGGCCAAGCAAGCCAAGGGATTTCAAACTGATTGCTGCTTTGTTTCTGTTATCTTTGTCTATTTAAATTCATTTGGCAAGATATTTTGACATAAGATGATTAATGAGAAATGTAAAATTGTTTTGCTGTCTACCTCCACCCTTCTACCTGGGTATGTCTGTTCCTTGCTAGAAGGGAAAGCATTGATATTTCTGTTTATGTCACAAACTTCTGGCTTTCCTCAAGGCAAACTCCTGAAGTTACTATGTACAGATTGAGTGTACACAAGTGCCTGCAATGCATAGTTAAGTATAATAAAAAATAGACATAGGATTTAACTCAGCATGGCTTGAGGACTCCAGATGTGAACAACAATAAATAAATAAACAAACAAACCTTTAGAATTCCATGAATTTATTACTTCAAGAAACTTTATTAAATTTAGCCTGGCCAAATGGTGGGACAATTTGTGAAAGACAGTACTGCCGACATGCTTACAGAAACCCCTCCAAACCCAAACAGCCAGGATGTTTTGTATAAGCACATATGATAGACTCATTTTCTCTTGAACTCAGCTAATTAAACTGTGACTGATGTAGCTGAAGTCTGGAAGAAGGATTGCCTTAACCATAAAACCGTGCATGGGAAATCTCAGTTTTAGTGTTCTGTCACAGATTTCCGTTGGGAGTTTAGGCAAGTCACCTGGGGCCTGATTCTCAAAGATGCTGACCCACCATGCACAACTCCAGCTCACGTTGTGGGTCCTTGGCACCTCTGAAAAGTAGGCCCCTAATCTCTCTGACTATAGTGGGAGAGGTGGCAGCGCTTGTGTAACCCAAACAGCTCCTGGGTGTGGTGCTCTGTCCCATCTAGTGGTACTGAGACCACTTAGAGAGAGATTAATTATAGAAGATTAGGGTTGGAAGAGACCTCAGGAGGTCATCTAGTCCAACCCCCTGCTCAAAGTAGGGCTAATCCCAACTAAATCATCCCAGCCAGGGCTTTGTCAAGCCCGGCCTTAAAAACCTCTAAGGATGGAGATTCCACCACCTCCCTAGACAACCCATTCCAGTGCTTCACCACCCTCCTAGTGACATGGCTATTAGGAAAAACTAACCTAGACCTCCCCCACTGCAGTTCGAGACAATTGCTCCTTGTTCTGTCATCTGCCTCCACTGAGAATAGCCTCGCTCCATCCTCTGCAGTTCGAGACAATTGCTCCTTGTTCTGTCATCTGCCTCCACTGAGAATAGCCTCGCTCCATCCTCTCTGGAACCCCGTTTCAGGTAGTTGAAGGTTGCTATCAAATCCCCCCTCACGCCTCTCTTCTGCAGACTAAATAAACCCAGTTCCTTCAGCCTCTCCTCATAAGTCATGTGCCCTAGACCCCTAATCATTTTCATTGCCCTCCACTGCACTCTTTCCAATTTGTCCATATCCTTTCTGTAGTGGGGGGCCCAAAACTGGACACAATACTCCAGATGTGGTGTCACCAGTGCTGAATAAAGAGAAATAATCACTTCCCTCGATCTGCTACCAGTGCTCCTACTAATACAGCCCAATATGCTGTTAGCCTTCTTGGCAACAAGGGCACACTGTTGACTCATATCCAGCTTCTCGTCCACTATAATCTCCAGGTCCTTTTCTGCAGAACAGCCGCTTAGTCAGTCAATCCCCAGCCTGTAGCAGTGCATGGGATTCTTCCATCCTAAGTGCAGTTCTCAGCACTTGTTGAACCTCATCAGATTTCTTTCAGCCCAATCCTCCAATTTGTTTAGGTCACCCTGGACCCTATCCCTACCCTACAGCATATCTACCTCTCCTCCCATCTTAGTGTCATCCGCAAACTTGCTGAGGGTGCAGTCCATCCCATCATGCAGATCATTAATGAAGATGTTGAACAAAACCGGCCCCAGGACAGACCCTTGGGGCACTCCTCTTGATACTGGCTGCCAACTAGACATCGAGCCATTGATCACTACCTGTTGAGCCCGACAATCTAGCCAGCTTTCTATCCACCTGATAGTTCATTCATCCAATCCATATTTTTTTTTAAACTTGCTCTCAAGAATACTGTGGGAGACCATATCAAAAGCTTTGCTAAAGTCAATATATATCACATCCACTGCTTTCCCCATATCCACAGAGCCAGTTATCTCATCATAGAAGGCAATCAGGTTGGTCAGGCATGACTTGCCCTTGGTGAATCCATGTTGACTGTTCCTGATCACCTTCCTCTTCTCCAACTGCTTCTAAATGGATTCCTTGAGGACCTGCTCCATGATTTTTCCAGGGACTGAGATGAGGCTCACCGCTCTGTAGTTCCCCGGATTCTCCTTCTTCCTCTTTTTAAAAGATGGGCACTATATTTGCCTTTTTCCAATCATACATCGCCCCCCCCCTCCGATCACCAAGAATTTTCAAATGGCTCTGCAATCACATCAGCCAACTCCCTCAGCACCCTCGGATGCATTAGATCTGGACCAATGGACTTGTGCATGTCCAATTTTTCTAAATAGCCCTTAACCTGTTCTTTCACCGCTGAGGGCTGCTCACCTCCTCCCAAAACTGTGCTGCCCAGTACAGCAGTCTGGGAGCTCACCTTGTCTGTAAAGACCGAGGCAAAAAAATCATTGAGTACTTCGGCTTTTTCTGCATCATCTGTCACTAGGTTGCCTCCCCCATTCAGTAAGGGTCATACTTTGCCTGACCTCCTTCTTGTTATCCTTCACATTCCTTGCTAGCTGCAACTCCAGTTGTGCTTTGGCCTTCTGATTACCCTGCATACTTGAGCAATATTTTTACACTCCTCCCTAGTCATCTGTCCAAGTTTCTACTTCTTGTAAGTTTCCTTTTTGTGTAAGCTCACCAAAGATTTCTCTGTTAAGCCAAGCTGGTCACCTGCCATATTTGCTATTCTTTCTGCACATCGGGATGGTTTGTTCCTGCACCCTCAATATGGCTTTTTTAAAATACAGCCAGCTCTCCTAGACTCCTTTCCCCCTCATATTAGCCTCCCAGGGGATCCTGCCCATCAGTTCCCTGAGGGAGTCAAAGTCTGCTTTTCTGAAGTCCAGGGTCTGTATTCTGCTGCTCTCCTTTTTCCCTTTTGTAAGGATCCTGATCTTGACCATCCAGTGCTTCCCAACCTTGACCAAGCTGCTGCCCAGGTTGCCACCCAGTTCTACTTCCCCTACCAATTCTTCCCTGTTTGTGAGCAGCAGGTCAAGAGGAGAACGGCACCTAGTTGGTTCCTCCAGCACTTTCACCAGGAAGTTGACCTCAACTCTCTCCAAAAACTTCCTGGATTGTCTGTGCACTGCTGTATTGCTCTCCCAGCTGATGTCAGGGTGATTGAAGTCCCCCATGAGCACTTGGGCCTGTGATCTGAGAACGTCTGTTAGTTGTCCGAAGAAAGCCTCATCAACCTCATCCCCCTGGTCTGCCTGTCTATAGCAGATGCCCACCATGACATCACCCTTTTTGCTCTCGCCTCTAAACTTAACCCAAAGACTCTCAACGGGCTTTTCTCCAGTTTCATACTGGAGCTCTGAGCAATCATGCTGCTCCCTTACATGCAGTGCAACTCCTCCACCTGTCCTTCCTGAGCAGTTTATACCCATCCATGACAGTGCTGCAGTCATGTGAATTACCCCACCAAGTCTCTGTTATTCCAATCTCGTCATAGTTCCTTGACTGCGCCAGAACTTCAATTCTTCCTACTTATTTCCCAAGCTTCTTGCGTTCGTGTACAGGCACCTAAGATTGCCCTACCTTCTCAGTATGAATCAGGAGACCTCCGCTGTGGCACCCTCCTCCTTGCGTTTCTTTCCGGTATCCCACTTCCCTCCAGGCTCAAGTCACCATCCCCTGGTGAACCTAGTTTAAAGCCCTACTTACTAGGCACTGCTCGCTAACCACTCCCCCCCTCCTCGCAACAGACCCCATCTGGCCACTCCCACACACCAGCGGACCCAGCACTGCCCGTCCCGCTACTCCCCCACCCACTTACCCAGTGGACCTGGCACTGCCCGTCCCACTACTCCCCCCACCCAACCCCATTAGGGTGACCAGACCACAACAGTAAAATATTAGGACACATTGGGGCGCTGTCAGCCCTGCCAACAGTCCAACCCCACTCCTCCCAGGCTCTGCCCCACTCTGCCCCAGGTCCCACATCCTCCCCACTTGGCCCCCCCACCACCATGCCCTTCCTCATCCCCCGGCCCGATGCTGGCTTGTTGCATCCCTCTGCAGTCCCCCATCCACCACTTGCCTCCTCACACCCCCCCGCTGGCCCGCCACTCACCTCCTCACATCCCGCGCCTATCACTGGCTTGCCACTTGCCCTATGGTGCTGACTTCCCCTCTGCCTGGTAGGTGCTCGCCTCCCGCCCCTATACTGCCCTTGCCCCACCCCCATTCCACTCCTTTCCCCCAAGTCCCTGCCTTGCCTCTTCTCCACCTCCTCCCCTGAGCGCGCTGCATCCCCACTCCTCCCTCCCAGAAAGTCTATGGCCACCAAACAGCTGTTAGGCAGCAGCAGCTCAGGGAGAGGAGCAGGGACACAGTACACTTGGGGAGGGGGGGAGCTTGGCTGCCCCAGCGCACCCACGGAGTCGGTGCCTCCCTCCCGCTCGCCTCCTTACCTGAATATCAGGACAATTGGGGTCCTGATCGTACATCAATCGGGACAAAGGGTTAAATATTGGGACAGTCCCGATTTTATCAGGACAGCTGGTCGCTCTACCCCCTCCCCCCTCGCGGACCCAGCACCACCCCCTCCCTCGCCCGCTAGAGCATAGTCGGTCCTGGCCTCAGGATCGCCACAGGCAGGCCCCGCCCGGAGTACAGCTCCCTACTGCCCCCTCTCACCGCGCCCCGTAACTCCCGCCTCCTCCTCTCACCTCAGCGCGGCCGGGGCCGGGGAGGGGGCTCACCAGCCCCTCCCCCGCTGCCAGTGTAACGGCCTCCCGGCCCGGGCCAGCACGGAGCCACAGCCCCTCTGATCCCTCCGCTCCGCGACAGCCTCAAACTTTGAGCCCCGCCCCCCGTCCCAGCCGAGTCCAGCGCCGAGCGGCGGCTCCCGGGCGAGACTACGAGCCCCAGGCTGCCACGCGGCCTCGAGCGCGCGCTGGGAGTCGTAGTCTCCATCGCCGGCCTCGCCCGTCGCATGCCGGGATTTGTAGGCCCCGGGTTGGCCTGAGGGAGCGTTCGGTCGCTATGTTATGACGCAGAGCAGCGGTCACCACCTTCTTCCTGCCTCTCTGCTGCCCCGCGGGTCGCGATCCCTGCTCCCGGGGAGCGGCTGAGGCTGTTGTCTGGGTAGCGGAGGCGGCCGGAAGCGCCGGCAAGGAGGGAACCCCGCCCCGGAGCGGGTAAGAGGGGCCCGGGCTGGTCACCGCTCCCCATGATCCCCCCGTTCCCCGTGATCCCCGCCCCGGTCCTTCAGCCCCCTCTATCCCCCCCGCCCGCCCACCAACGGTCTCCTGACCCCGCCCTCCATCCCCGGTCCTTCAGCCCCCTCCATCCCCCGCCCTCCATCCCCTCCAACCCCCGCCCGCCCGCCCCTCCAACCAACGGTCTCCTGACCCCGCCCGCCATCCCCCCGTCCTTCAGCCCCCTCCTGCCCTCAGTTCTTCAGCTCTCCCCGTCTCCTCTATCTCGTCCCCTCGTCCTTCCCCGCTTCACTCTCCCGCTCCCACCACCCACCCCCGTCGCCTCAAGCCCCCTACTGCCCCCAGTCAGCTCCACCCCGCCTCCGGTCACCTCTACCTCTAACCCAGTCACCTCCCTCTCCCTGGTCTTTCAAACCCACCCCCCTTTCACTCCAACCCCCAGTCAGCTCCACTCCCCATCCAGTCACTTTCATCCTCCTGGTCCCCCTTTATTCACCACCACGTCCTTGTTAACTGAAAACAATGGGCCTGTTTCTTTTCTGAGTGACACCCATGGAATGAATCCCCAGTTGTGTGACTGGGATAAATCCCTGCAGGCTCAAGGATGAGTTTTCTCCAGCCCTGCTATGGAAGTATGATTGCTGGGACAGACATGGAACAGGGAGTAATGGGACTTCCTTCCCATTTGTGAAGGGGGTGGGGAAGAGTTGTACTAAATTGGAAGAAGCATTTCATAAACCTGTTCTCTTATAATGGTCTCAAGTAGGGCTTCCAAGAGGTGTGTGTGTGTGGGAAGGAGTAGTTACTCTTTGGGTTTTTTAACACCCTTTTCTTTCCTCTGTTGATGATTCAAAATGCAGATTGCTAACATATTAACAGATGAGTATGGCTAAGGTGCATTAATTATTAGTTTCTGAATAATAACTAATGACAGGTTTCAGAGTAGCAGCCGTGTTAGTCTGTATTCGCAAAAAGAACAGGAGTACTTGTGGCACCTTAGAGACTAACAAATTTATTTGAGCATAAGCTTTCGTGGGCTACAGCCCACTTAATTGGATGCATAGAATGGAACATATAGTGAGGAGATATATGTACACATACAGAGAACATGAAAAGGTGGGAGGCTAATGTATGTAATGGCTCATGGTGTACATTGTACATTCGCCAAACCGGCCAGTCTCTACATAAAAGAATAAATGGACACAAATCTGACATCAGGAATCATAACATTCAAAAACCAGTAGAACACTTCAACCTCTCTGGCTACTCAGTAACAGACTTAAAGGTGGCAATTTTGCATCAGAAAAGCTTCAGAAACAGACTCCAACGAGAAACTGCTGAACTTGAATTAATATGCAAATTAGACACCACCAGCTTAGGCCTGAATAGAGACTGAGAATGGCTGAGCCATTACACACATTAAATCTATTTCCTCATGTTAAGTAGTCTCACATCTCTTGTCAAACTGTCTGTAATGGGCTATCTTGATTATCACTACAAAATTTTTTTCTCTTAGTTAATTAGCCTCTTAAAGTTGGTAGGACAACTCCCACCTTTTCTTATTCTCTGTATGTGTATAAGGTGCCACAAGTACTCCTGTTCTTAATGCAATAATGTGGCCTCTTATTGTGGCTATACTGTCAAAGCTGATTCAGTTTACAGATTCTTGGGAGATTTTTCTCAATAGAACATTTTATTCTTGGCATTTGCTGAAAGAAGTTAATTAGGGGAGGTTTGCTTTATTTTACACTTTGTTTCAGAGGGAATACAACTGAGTAGCCTAGAGCATGAGACTGAATTTTGTTTCTGCTTCTGTTGTTGACTTGCTACATGGCTTGGGGAAAATTATTGCTTACCCTCTGATGCAGTGTCTACTCTATTGCCATCCTTTTGTGGGGGAAAATTTTCCACTACCATTGGTGTAATTACAATGTTGTGTTTTGTATGTAGGCAAGGTACCTACATTTTTATCACCATATCCTATAATCCTGCTCAGGATAGTACTAGATCAGGAGTCAGCAACCTATGGGTTTCTGCCGCCGGCTCCTGCCAGCCGCGGTCCCACTCAGCGCCCGCTGCTGGCCTGGGTGAAGGAACTCCAGGCTAGCAGCGGGCGGAGACCCCAGCTGGCAGGAGCCAGCAGCCGAAACCCCAGAGTGGGGGCGGGCTGAGACGCTCAGCACGCCGCCGCTCTGGGGTTCCCGCTGCTGGCCCCTTGCCAGCCGGGGTCCCGCCACCGGTTCCACTCACCTTGATTCCGGTTGGAGTTCCAGCTCAGGCCCCCTGCCAGACAGGGCGCAGGCCTCCAGCCCTACTCAGCCCTACCAGCCGCCAGCTCCACTCACCTCAGCTGCTGATCTGGGGTTCCAGCCGCTGACCTCCTGCCAGCCGGTTAACAACTGATCACTCAGAAGCCTGTGTGCAGCTTAAAGTATCCAAATACCTGCCAGACATTGGAAAACTCAGCAAGGAAAAGCAAGGGCAAGGATCACACTAAACTAAGATCTGCATTTTAATTTAATTTTAAATAAAGCTTCTGAAACATTTTGAAAACCTTGTTTACTTTACATATAACAGTAGTTTGGTTATATAATATATAGACTTATAGAGAGACCTTTTAAAAAAACATTAAAATGTATTACTGGCATGCAAAGCCTTAAATTAGAGTGTATAAATGAAAACTCGGCACATCACTTCTGAAAGGTTGCTGACCCCTGTACTAGATAATACAGTGTAAAAATGCAAGTGTCCTATCTACACTAGGGCTCCCACTGTTGCTACTGCTTCTTGGGAGATTCCCTAGAAAAGTGTAATGTGGGTCAAGGCTTTAAATTATGTTAGGCCAGTGGGAAGCACTGAAAACAGCTTCAAGTATGCTTGAGAGCTCCTTTTGTTTAGATTATCACCAGGGTCGGTTATCACTGAGATAATTACCTAGTTTTGGGGGAGGGATAGCTCAGTGGTTTGAGCATTGGTCTGCTAAACCCAGGGTTGTGAGTTCAATCCTTGAGGGGGCCACTTAGGGATCTGGAGCAAAAATCAGTACTTGGTCCTGCTAGTGAAGGCAGGGGGCTGGACTCCATGACCTTTCAAAGTCTCTTCCGGTTCTAGGGAATAGGTATATCTCCAATTATTATCATTTTTTTTATTTTATTTATTCAGAATATCACCAGGTTGAATCATCTCTGGGTTTCATGGTCTGCTACCATCAATTTTTTTTAAGTTCTCAGCCATTTTTGGCTTTTTTACAGACAACTTTACAAATTGCACCCATGCAGCAGCTTGAACATTCAGCTATTAGTTATTACAAGCATTTCAGCCTCTAAAGTGTGAGCTTTGTTTTAATAAAAGAAAATTCTATAGGAACCCATGGAAGTATTCTCTGCCATCATATATAATATGTATATTAAGAATGCTCAAATTACTGTAATACTTCCAGTCAAATGTTATACTTCATTGTAAATTTTAGTGGTAGCCGCAAACATGCCAGATGGCATGACTTTAAGCTCCTAATCACGAGTTCATTCATGCAGTCAGAGTACCTTTCAATCATATTATGATTAGAGATTACATATTTACTGATAGAAAATAAAGCTGTTTTAAATTCTGTTGTGGCTCTGCTCGTGTGCAGATCTGGTGCAAAAGAGATTCAGACTTCACCAAGTTTTGCAACAGTCTTCTTCACTGCAAAGTGGTATTATGGCATTAACAGTGATACCGTAAGAATTTCTATTAGAAACCCTGTTTTTCATGAATTACCTGGTCTGTTTCAAATGATACTTTGTTAAAATTACACTTTGAATGCAACTTTTAATCTTTTCTTGAAATCAGTCCTCAATTATATGGAGTCAAATACACATTGTTCTTTTGTCTTGGTTTCGGAAGTATTTTTGACCAATTCTGACAAGAGAATTTTTCATAGAACACCTGTGTGTTACTGAGTGACTCATGGGACTTTGGATGGAAAAAAAACACCCTTTGAAAATACCTTGAATTTGATTACCTTCAGAAATGCTGCAAAACCATTTGTCGGGTAAAGTTAAGGGTATGTTACTGGCTATAAATTAGGGTTGAATGACTTTTTGGATTTTTTCCCACTTTTTATCCTAGGCACCACAGTAATACAAATAATAATTTATCTCAGCCAGTAGATTATTATTTATCTTTATTTATCTAAGGCTGCTGGCTGGCAGAGTTAACTTACTTGTATATTTAGTGTTGTAAATCTAATTATTGTCATGATGCTTTTATATGGGCATAATTTTTTTTAAGCTGAATCTAAAAAAAAATTGTGTATTTGAAGTAGCTGCTCTTGTTGCAGTATTCTCTAAAGAGGTATTTTAAATATACCCATCTCATAGGCATGTTGTCAGTATTGGTCAGTGATCGTAACCCATTTTGAAAGCCTCAGATGAAAGGTGCTATATAAAGAACAATTTGTATTTTATTTATGGTTTCACATCTACAGATCCTGTTCTAGAAACAAAATTCTTAAACTTTTGTTTCTACATAAAGCCCTCAACTTTCTGTGCTTTGGGTTAAATTGAACCATTTAACTCTTTATTGAGGATCATTACCACTGGCTCTACATAGAATGAACCAGATAATACAATTCAAAGATAGTTGATTTTTTTTTCCTTCCAGTCCTGTTGCTACCAGTAGCTGATGTCACCCAGTTACAAATGCAATACTGTTAATACTATTCATATAATAACATTACAAAAGAAACAGAAACTGTTGGAAAATATACTCTGTGTTTTAGGGGAGTTGTGTGGAGTGAGCAGTAAAGCTAGTGGCTAGTCGTGTTACTGTTTTTTCTGAAACACATCATTTAACATCATTTGTAATGAGCTTGTCTCCTCCCTCCTCCCCCCTTCTTTTTATACACACTTCAACACTGTCTTGTCTCTTGGATTTCTTTGTTTCCTTGAATAGACATATAGTGACATGTGAGTAGTTCACTTATATTGGTCACAGATCAAAGTAATTTGTTCTTGTAATTTATGGCAGGGGTGCTAGGGCGTTGAATAGATGCCTGTTCATATAAATTGTTGAAGTGAATATGAAATAATCTTGTTCCCATTGCTTGATGTATTGATTCCCCTGTATGAGGTGATGCTGCCATAATATTTTTATATCTGCGTAGCCTAGTTTATCTAATCTCTATTAGGTATTTCTAAGGCCTAGGTTTTATATGACTAAAGTTCTTATGCAGCACAACTTTTCGTGACAGTGATTTGCTTCCATAAGAGAGGATCTTTGGGGGAGGAATAACCTTTTTGCTGTGTCCTGTCCCTGGAGGAAGCCTAGGGATATGTGATTCACTGACAAGTATTGTTCATTTCCACAGAGATGATTACAGAACTGACAGCAAAACCTTTCTATCACTTAAAATGGTGGCTATACTCATTTTGAGGCTGGTGATTCAATAATAGACAGCGAGCAAGGTTATTATTTATTGGAGCATTTTAATAGTGCAAAATTTGTTTTAAAATACAGTAGTGCAGAATTTGTTTATTTTTCAGTGTTGAACTAAAATTCTCAAACTATTTAAAAAATATCACATTGTAGAATTTCTGAAGACCTCAACAAATACAGTGATTGAAAATCTATAGAGATGTATTAAACAAATATATATTTAAAAAATGGCATCAGATGAAAGTAACAGCTACTGCTTCTGAGTTGAAGAAAAAAAAGTTGCTTGCTTTGTTTATAATCTTGATATCATGCACTGTTTCAGGTATATTAAGAACTCAATCTCTTGACTGATAAGTATTTCCAGATTGTTTCACTGCAACACTTAAAATGAGCATGTTGTATTCAGTTTTGTTGAGCATTTAGGGTCCCTGACAGCTAGTAAAACACACAAACTTGTACAGTAAGACTCTTAATATTGTAATAATATTTTATCCTAAAGATCTTTATATAAAAACAGCGATATAACATATTGATGAAAACTGTTGATAATAATACACCACATTTGGGTTACTATTTTGGGGAAATCCAATCTCTTGCTTGTGTCCTCCAAGAATAAAAGGAAACAGCTGCTTATATTATTCTATGATTCCCCACTAGTCATTGCTAAAATATTTATTTTCTGACACGAATTCACTTAATTTCTAAGAAATGACATACCCTGTTTGTAGCAAAGGGACATGAAGACACCACTTGCTGACTTTCCCTGGAGCCACCCAGACCTAACTCAGGGCTTGGCTACACTTACAAATTTGCAGCGCTGCAGCAGGGTGTGAAAACACACCCTCTGCAGCGCTGCAAATTGCGGCGCTACAAAGCGCCAGTGTAGTCAAAGCCCCAGCGCTGGGAGCCGCGCTCCCAGCGCTGTCCGTTATTCCCCACAGGGAAGTGGAGTACAGACAGCGCTGGGAGAGTTTTCTCCCAGCGCTGGCGCTTTGACTACACTTAGCGCTTCAAAGCGCTGCCGCGGCAGCGCTTTGAAGTTTAAGTGTAGCCATAGCCTCAGACATGTACCTAAGGGCCTTTTGTTTCCCGAAGAGTCAGAAATTTAGAACGGAGACATCAGAATTTCATTGCAGGCTTTCCCTGCTGTGTTCCCTAACCAAAGTATTGTTTTCATGAAATTTTCTTGTATTCTGAAATAAAGGTCCAGGCCTCACTGGATGCTTTTGGTAAAAGTAGAAGGAAAAGAAAACCCACATTGCCAAAATGGTGATGTATCTGTTATTAATGTTGTGTATGTGCAGAAAAGATTTGGGAACTAATAATCATGACATGGTTACTTTGCAGAAGTTGTTGTAGATCGACTTAAAATAAGAACTGTTTGTTTTGCCATGGTTTTGTACAGAAACTCTGCTTTCTCCTGTTTTAAATACTGTTATTCAGTTACCTGAGCATATTCCTTTTTTCAGCGTGTTTGCCCTGTATTTTTGCCGTACTGTCATTGTAGTGTGTGAAGAGCATCAAATTATTTGATTTAAATATCTGAAATATGTCTTTGCTTTAAGTAAAAATTGTTAGATAAAAGTTAGCTAAATTAATTTGCCTAGAATCTACCAATTTAATTTATTAAATCTGTTTTCATTACAAAACTTTCAAGCTGTCATGGGTGTCATGCTCTCTGGAGTGGCTCATGACTGTGAGAGCCTACTTGAGGGCAGACTTTCAAAAACAGGGTGGACACCCTAAACTGGTGATCTGTTCTATAATTAGTTTCCACCAAGTCAGTAACAAATGAGAATGCCTAGATCAGTGGTTCTCAAAGCCAGTCAGCCGCTTGTTCAGGGAAAGCCCCTGGCAGGCCGGGCCGGTTTGTTTACCTGCCGCGTCCGCAGGTTCAGCCGATCATGGCTCCCACTGGCCGTGGTTCACCGCTCCAGGCCAATGGGGGCTGCGGGAAGGGCGACCAGCACATCCCTCGGCCTGCGCCGCTTCCCGCAGCCCTCACTGTCCTAGATCACTATATAAGCATCGGGGGTAGCCGTGTTAGTCTGTATCCACAAAAACAAAGAGTCGGGTGGCACCTTAAAGACTAACAGATTTATTTGGGCATAAGCTTTCATGGGCAAAAACCATCTGAAGAAGTGGGTTATTTACCCATGAAAGCTTATGTCCAAATAAATCTGTTAGTCTTTAATGTGCCACTGGACTCCTTGTTGTTCTTGTAGATCACTATAACAGTCTTAACATGGAGGGCCAGAGAGTCCCCTTAGACTCTCCAGCCTATCTTGCCACCCAGACAAACTGGACTTTGTGATAAATGCTCACATAAACCAAAAATCACCCCACATTCAGGTTGCTTCTAATCTCAAGACACCAGTCACTTACCCCAGATCAATTGATGCCCTAGATTTTACACCAAAGACAACGGCTGCAGCTAATCCTGTAACAAACCATCTAAAGGTTTATTAACTAGGAAAAAGGAATGAGAGTTATTTACAGGTTAAAGCAAGCAAACATCTACACACAAGTTGTTGCCATCTGTAGTGAGGCGGCCTGGCTCCCGACGGCCCCTGAGAGAGAGGAACCAGAACAGCCACCTCAGTGGGCAGAGCCACCTCAGTGGGCGGAGCCACCGCCGCCTGTTCCCGCCCCCCGGAAGTCAAGGGGCGGGACAGGAAGTATAAAAGCCCGGCCTCAACCCTCAGTTAGAGCCCAGCGGCCGAGCCTGCCCAGGGCAAGGTACCCGGACGCGGAAGGACCAAGCCTCCCTCAAGCCAGGTACCCGGACGCGGACAGACCGAGCCTCCCTCGAGCCAGGTACCCCGAGGTGGACTGGCCGAGCCTGCCCCGAGCCCGGTACCCCGAGGAGCTGCCCGAGCGTTCCTGTGACCCAAGTCCAGAGGAGCAGCCCGACTTAGACCGCTTTCAGCACACCGAGGAGCCCATGGTATGGGACCCCGCTGCCGAGCCCAGCGACGAGCAGGTACCCAAGGAGGGGGAGATGGAATGCAGCCCGGGGGTAGCCGAACCCTGTCCGGCTGAGAGCACTGACGTGCCCATGTCAGTGTGTTGCGGCCAGGATCCCCACTGACTGCAGCGGATCCACGCCGCTGTTAGGGCCCCGGGCTGGGACACAGAGGAGTGGGTGGGCCTGTGTCCCCCCTGCCACCCCACTCACGGGTGGCAGCCTCCCCCTCCTATCAGCGTTCAGGCAGAGAAGCCTGCACTTACCTGGGCTTCTTGAACTGCTGCCACAGCTCAGTTCCTGTTACAAGGCCCTGAGCCTTGAGCTATTGTTTGTTGCCCTGCCCTGACTGAGGGCCTGGGCCTCCTGAGACTGATGCCGCTGCTTAGCTCCTGCTACAAGGACCTGAGCCTTGAACTATAGTTTATTGCCCCACCCTGGGGCTTACTGACTCTTGCTGCTCTGCTCCTGCTACAAGGACCTGAGCCTTGGACTATTGTGTGTTGCCCCACCCTGACCTAGGGCTGGGTTTACTGGCTCTTGTGGCTCAGCTCCTGAGACAAGGACCTGAGCCCCTGGGACTATTGTTCGTTGCCCCACCCTGACCTAGGGCTGGGGATTACTGAACTATTGTTATTACTCAGCTCCTGATGCAAGGACCTGAGCCCTGAACTGTTATTGATACTCAGCTCCTGCTACAAGGACCTGAGCCTTGAACTATTGGGTATTGCCCCGCCCTGATTAAGGGCCTGGGCTTCCTAAGACTATTATTGTTGTTCAGTTCCTGAGACAAGGACCTGAGCCCCTGGGACTATTGGTTGGTGCTCCACCCTGACCTAGGGCTGGGGCTTACTGACCATTGTTGCTCAGCCCTGCTGTGAGGAGCTGAGCTAGAACTGCTGTGTTGCTGCCCCGCCCTGACTGAGGGCTTGGGCTTAAACTAGTGACTTTGTGTGCTCAGCCCCTGCCTGAGGGTCTGAGCTAGAACTGCTGTGTTGCTGCTCCGCCCTGAGCTAGGGCTTGGGCTTTACAGACGTGGACTGCTGCTCAGCCCTGTAGTGGGATCTGAGCTCCCTGGATTCTGGTGTGCTGCTCCGCCCTGACCTAGGGCTTGGGGCTTACTGACTCTGTAACTGCTCAGCTCTGGCTGCCAGGACCGGAGCCTAGACCTAGTGTCTGCTGTCCCGCCCTGACTGAGGGCTGGGGCTCATAGCAGGAACTGTGTGCCTTCTGTTCTGCCCCTGCTTGAGGGGCAGAACCCCAAAACCCCTTCAGAACCCGGAGACTGATAGGGCCGTGTAGTGAGGCGGCCTGGCTCCCGACGGCCCCTGAGACGGCACGGCCCCTACCTCGGACTATTACACCATCTAAATCCTAGGAGTGACAGAGTTGTAGTGATCTCTCAGTTCAAAGCGTCTTTCCGGGCAAACTCAGGAGGCAGCCTGTAGGGATCTCTGGCTCCAATTTAGAATCTTTGGCCTGTCAGAGTTCAAACAGCCAAAAAGATGGAAAATTTTCACATCAGCTGTTTTTATGTCCCTTTTCCAGCATTCAGAGAAATGGGATGAGGCCTTCTGCACATACTCCTCCAGGGGTGTGATAGAGCCATTAACCAGTCCTTCATATTGCAGTGGTCCTTTGTGGCCCATTTGATTTTGATAGTCCTTCTGGATGGGCAGTGGGAATGATTCCCGTCCCTGAGTTCACAAGTTTAGAGCAAACATTTTCAAAGGTATAAAGCATAACTTACATATTTTCTTAATACATTCATACATTCGTATAAGACTAATATTTAGTTTTGCTCAAAATAACATACAAGTGACCTGTTCTGGTCTCCAGCTCTGAGTTCTTAGCTAATGCCTGCAGCCTGGTCAAGAGCTAGCAGCTGGCCTGCCAGCGTCACAGTGGGTATTAATGACTGTCATTAAACTAATTATTCTTGAAATGGTGGCACTTGGGAGAGACATGCATATGGTTATGTTTCGTTCCCAGTTGCTTTACACTTTAAATCCAGAAAACTGGTAGTCTAGCATTCAGTGTGTAAGGGCTTGTCTACACTGGGGAAATGAACAGATTAACCATTGCAGCATAAGCTATTCTGCTAGCTCCTGTATGAAGACTCTATTCTAGAATAAATGTGACTTTTATTGTGGGTGCACAATAAGGTAGAGGAATTATTTTGGAATAAAATCACTTTTATTCCAGTGTAAAGTATTCACACAGACAGCTGTTGTGGAATAGTTTATTCGGAAATAGCTATTCTGGTCAGCTTTCCTGTGTAGACAAGCCCCTAGTCATGTCTAATGGTTTTAATTCTTTGAAATGTTCTGCATTTAGATGTAGTTAGATGTAGTCTTGCAGTTATTCAGCTGGGACAAGTGAACAGACCGAGTTGTTTGTCACTGCCTGCATTTTCTTTCATGATCCTGCAAATATTTACATGCCTGCTTAACTTGCATAGTCCCCTTGATCTCATAGTCTCTGGGACTTCATTTGAAGTACTCGCATGAGTAAAGTTATTACATGTGTATGAGTGTTCACAGGATTGTCCCCTAAAATTCTTTCTTTTTCATTTTTGTGGTTGAATAGGTGATAACACTTGAGAAAACATCTTTGTTTATATAGTCAGAATCTCTAGTCCTTCAATTACAGGCATATGTCAAATTTAAAAAACAAAAATAAGTCAAAAATAGTTTCACACATGAAACCTTCTCCAGACACCCCCACCAATTTTGATTGCTTTATAATCACATTTTACTTTTTAAAATGACATTTTCTTACTAAAAACTTTTAAGAAGGATTTAAAGTTACTGCTGCCTAATTGTACCTCTGTTCCTTCTACTTCTTTGGGACATGAAACTTCAAAACCCCCAACTCAAATATTAGGAAATACTTGTATATTCCCAGAGAGAAGTGTTGTTGTTAATAAGTCCAAAGCAAACCTATTTCTGTGAAAGACCTACATAAATGAGAGAAAATGGCTATAAAGGAGAAACAATGCAACTGACTAGACACAAAGTTATGTTAAATGGACAAAATAAATTGGACATATAGAGACTTTTTCTTCAATATCTTTTAGTTATGGTAACTTTATGTGGTACAACAGTAGTTTAAAAAATTTAAAACAATTCTGTTTGTGCGTGGACTTGTTAAACTGATGGTGCCCTTGTAAGGGCAGAGAGAGCAAGCGAGTGAGAGTTTACAATCCGTATCTGAGACCACAGTCTTCCAGTGAAACCAGATTTGACATTTGACTTTTCTAAAGTGAAAGAATCATCCTTAGGGAGAAAAGTCCATAAGGCCACCCGTATGCATCAAAAAACCAAGGAAGAACATAGAGACCTCACATTTTAATAGCTTCTCTCTCCTTCAGAACATACGTTGTTTCATTAGCAGCAAAGGGACTGAAGATTTTGTTCTTTTCGTATAAAGAAAAATAGTGTGGGATTTACAGTTGGCTCTAAAACCCAGTTGCTTAATGACAGAGAAACACTGTCTAAGCAAAAGGAGCTAGTCCCTTTCATTATATAATCATGACACTGGCATTAATAAGGGAGAGGGAATATGCAAATAAACTTATTCTTCACAATCAGATAAAAAAATCTTTAGTCATTTAAAGGAAAGTGCTGTACAGAAGAAACACATTTAGGACAGCTCTTCACAATATGACAAAATGACAGAGCCAGGGGCAACTCCAGATCTGTCACAACAGCTGTTTTAGGAGTAGAATTGCAAGAGAGCCAGACAGTGCTGGAAGAATAGTATCCTGCCTGACTTATGTGTCTGATACTTAGTAGAGTCCTGCGCGGATACAAAAATGTGGGTCTTCGTCCACCAGAATCAACCCATGATCCACTAGCCATCTTCTATGCGTATCTGCACCCGCAGCAGCAAAGCATCTCACAAGGGCTAGCGATGGGGGGAGGGAGGAGGTTCAGGGGGAAAAGAGTGGAGGGGGGCGTGGTCTTGCAGGGAAGAAGCAGCGTGAGGGCGGGGACTGGGGGTAAGAGGCAGCATGGGGGCAGGGTGTCAAGGAAAGTGGGCCGTGCAGGGGCTGGGTCTCAAGGAAAGGGAGCCATGCGGGGGAACGGCTGTTGCATCGCGTGTTGCTCCCGGGTTTTTCATCCCTTAACATAATGTCTAGGAGACAGTCACTGCCAGGTGAATGTTAAAATTCAAGTAGGTGATTTTCATTATTTTTTTAAATTGTATGTCTTAAAAACCCAGCCCATTTATTTTTAATCATCCCCAAATGTTGGATTTAATTGTGACATTCTCTTTAAATTGTATTAGCCACAGATTTCGATTACCTTTTGTCTTATATCACTTTTTTTGTGCCATGCTGCTTCTGAAAAAGAAGACAAGAGGATAGAAACTATATCATGAATAAAATAATCATGGAAGAGATGAGCAACCTTGTCTGGCACTTGCATCAGATATTAACTTTAATAGCACTTTTTTTAAAATTATACACGTTAAATTGTGCAAAAAAGACATCTTTATATAAATTCCAGAACTGGTAACTGTTTGTGCCAAAGTTAAGTATTATGAAGCCAGGTTGGAAATAGGGTATTCCTGTGATTTCTAGGTGGATAAATCTAACTAAATTTGTAACTTGGAAAAGCAAGTTGCACTCAACAAATAGAGCATGATTACTCTTGATGGGTTGTACTGTGCAGTGAGCTGTCTGTTCTAATCCCTGGAAATGCCAAGTCATGGCAAGCTGTATTAAAGCAATAAGAAAACCCACAAATGTTAATAAGATGAAATGCTGTGATACTGGTACATTTCAGTAAATTTCTCAGGGTTCTGCTTATGGATTTGCCTTTCTCTGTCTGGACAATGCAGTAGTTTATTGTAAGGTGGTGTGATGAATCTTCAGCATCTAACCAGTGCTGAGTAGAGCAGTACTGTCACCTCCTGTGACTTGCATGTTATGCCTCTGTTAATGCAACCTTAAATTGCTTTTTTTTTTTAACAGCATCCCATTGCTGACTCATGTTGAGGTTGTGATCCATCACAACTCCCAAATCCTTCTCAGCAGTGCTGTTGCCAAGCCAGTTATCCCCCATCTATATTTGTGCATTTTGCTTTTCTTCCGTAAATTTAGCACTTTACATTTGTCTTTGGTGAATTTCATTTGTTGTCAATCGCCCAGTTCTCCAATTTATCAACATTGGCAGATAGAGCTAAAATTCAAAAGTGTTGGCAACCTCTACCCCGCCGAACTTTTTGTCATCTGCAAATTTGATCAGTATGCTCTCTGGTCCTACATCCAGGTTGTTAATAAAGATGTTAAACAACATTGGACCCAGAACAGATCCCTGTGGAACCCCACTTGAGACCTCCCTCTAATCTGATATCATTCCATTAATAGTAACTCTTTGTTTGCAGTTGTTTAATTGGTTATTACTCCTGGGGGGATTCTGCGCCAAACAATTCAAAATTCTGCATATTTTATTTGTCAAAATAATGGAATATAATCATACCAGTTTCAATTGTTTTGGTAATTTATTTAAACTACAATACAGAAAAAAAGTCACAATAAATATTTAGCATTTCCTAAACACATGAAAGTTACGTTACAAACACTTGGTAACTAATAATCTGCATTCCAGTTATAATCCTGGATTTTCATTTAAATTACATTACCCAACACCGAACAGCCCCCCTCCCCAAATTTGAATGTCATTTTAAATTGCTCAGACTTTCACACATGACAGCGATATAGTTTTGCTAATCATTGCCTTGGACCTGGCTGGGTACTTGGGGAAGTACTTGGTTCTGATTGTCCTGACATTTTATAGACTGTTTGGTAAATGTATTATTTGCCCTCAACGTGTTTTTTTTTTGTTTGTTTGTTTTTAAATGGGTAAGTAAAATAAATCCTGAGCAGTAATCTAACCCCATTGTGCCACTTTGGCACAGGAAAAGTGAGAAAGCACATAGATCTTCCTAGGTGAGGATGCTCTTAATTGTCATTTATAATAAGGCACCTTTACATCACTCTGGCAATGTAGGGGCCTTAAAATTTTACAGGTTTTTATGCTCCTGAGGGAATTGACTGAGAATGGGAACAGTTAAGTAACAATAGAAACATTAATAACATTAACATTAAAAGTCGGGCGCTACATTTCTGCCTCAGAGAATGAGATCACTTAACCATTAACAGCAGCTTTAACAATGTTACTAACTACACAGTCAGGCTGCTAGTGTCTCAGAGAATGAATCCATTAACTCAGGCAGGGCTGCTACATTTGTGCCTCTAGCCTGCCTCGTGCATAATAAAAAGCAGTACCCTTACACGCCAGTGAGCTGCAGTAGCCAAGAGGAGAGAGATTCTGTGTGTGTGTGTGTGTGTGTCTCTCTCTCTCTGGCTTGTTGGCAAGCATGTATCTTTTTTTAAGTTCATAGTTTAAACAACTTCCTAGATTCCCTTCAAATTTTGACCCTCCTCACACCACAGATCACATGTGGAATTTGACCTATGAACAAGATTTTCTTGAACACATGAGGGAATGTGGAAACAATTATTGAAGTTTGTTTCAAATGTTATGACTAGCATCTCTCCATTATACTTTTCAGAGCCTATTTTGAGAACGCAGTGAGTGAGACTTTTGTAAGAAATAGACTCTCACAAACAATATGAAGGTCCTTAAAAAGCTCACGTATTGTAGATGTTGATAAAGGGACGTCATAAATGCTTGGTTTCAGAGACTGTTTCCAAAGTTTGAAGCTCATTCATTTAAGACAGTGGTTCCCAAACTTTAGCAACCTAGGAACCCCTTTCACTAAAATGTCAAGTATCACAAACCCCTGAAAATGTTAATTTTTAGGAGGGGATTTTCTCCTTTACCTGAGTATAAATTATAAAAGCAGTGATCTCAGAAATATAAAATTTGTTTTTGTGACATGCTTATTACACACTATTTATTATTAATTATTTATCATGACAGTATTTTTATTACATTATGAAAACAGCAACACTCATCCAAGATCTCACTTTCGTGGCTTGTATCACTTTGAATAAGCCTGTTATAAAACAAGGCTCCTATGTTTCATCAAGGAGAATCAGATGTGAAACAGCATGAAGGTATTTAAGAAGCCAACTCAAAGAGTTCCTCCTACACAAGCATTCATCTTGAGCAGTCCAGGCAAACAACGCATGTTACAACAAAGCTTAAACTTGTTCTTCATAATAATTTAAAAACCCTAGCTGCCTATTTCATTTTAAAAACAGCCAAAATATCTACCTCCCTTTCCATTTCTTATAAGGAGTCTTGAAGTTTCAATCTTCTCAGTATGATAGATATGCTTGCTTTGATCTGCTTAGCTCTTGGAAGTCCAAGGGCTCCAGGCTGCTGGCCCCATACTTCCCAGGGTCCCCAGCTCTGTCCACCATTAGGGATTTTTTCCCAAGAACCCCCGGAAACATTTTGTGAACCCCCCAGAGGTTCACAAACCCCAGTTTGGGAACCACTGATTTAAGATAAATGAGACACAGTGACGACCTCTAGGTGGCACTGTCACATACATTTACCTAATGCTGGCTCTGTAAATGACAACTGCATGTGTAATCAAGACTAAAAACAAAACCTTAACAATCTGTTTTATAAGCTTTTCTCATAAAAATGGGTGTTACACACAGTGGCTCCTTTGCTTCCATATACAAATCAGTTTTCTGTGCTTCTTCCTTCCTGGGGTGATACTTTGTGGGGAACAATCTAACAGTCACATGTTTATGCTCCTATTAACTTGTCTCATTATTGCAGTGTAATAGACAGCATGCACCACGCATGATTACTGTGGAGAGGAGCTAGGAATACAGACTTTGGTTTATGCAGTCACATGGCAGGGTTACTTTATATATGGGCTTGTCATTCTAAATGGATTTGTAACTAGCCTCAGGGTTTATCAGTATTCAGAACTAGTAGTTGTATTGGTCTGTTCTTATAACTAACCAGGGCTTTTTATTCTCCGACATGAGACTAAATTTGTTCCTTTGGCAGCATTTCTGAAGCGATTGGGGCATGACTGAGAAGGGGTCATGGGTCAGAGCTGTGACAGCCAATGAAAGCTGGGTTTGCTTGTTTGTCTTTTAAAAGTTTCCGCAGTTTGAAGTCTCCCCTCTTTTACTAACTCTTTGGTGGAAGGAAACTCTGCTTACAGATTTCAAGGCTTTTCGATGTATATTTACCCATAATATGGCAGTAAAGAAGCTGCGTTCAGCCCAGCTGGCTAGAGGGTGCTTGTAGTAATATATATTACCTGGAGGAGGGCAGAGTAATTTATATGAAAGGGATATGCATCCATTGTGAAAGCATAAGTGCAGCCTGGGTGCTCTTGCTGCCTCTATTTCTTGACCTGTCTGCATTCTCCATAACGGGAAAGGCCGTAGGGAGGAGTTGTTTTACAAGAGGTAGTAGCAGATGGTGGCTATGTAGGATTGGGGGAAACAAACACTGAAAGGTGGTGGCAAAAAAATGGAGAAATCAAGTATTTAGATTTAACTACAAACTGTCATGTACTGAGAATAAAACTAACTCAAACCCTGTGGATTTTCTGTAAGGTCACTTGCAAATGGGTAAAACAGATTTATGTCCTCTTCACTATTTTTACATTTGGTTTATATAAAGAAGGCTTGAAAGGTTTTCTCCTTTTTATTATTTTTAAGTTGGAACAATTAGATCTTGTGTAGCCTGATGGGTGACTAAAGAATTAATACTGCTGATACCAAGCATTAGTATTGCTGATACCAAGCATGTGAGATTTGATTAACTGAAAACTGAAATGGTTTTATATTTTGATTGTTATATTCATTTTCTTTTTTTAACACCTATTTGTCTATGCAAGTGTGTGTGGGGGGGGCAATCTATTTTTGTAAATTTACATGATAAACTAGCAGTCCTGGCTAGAGGACAGCAAAAGCTTGGCTCCTTAAACTGTTCTGACAATTCACCTCAATCTTAAACTGTAACATCACTTCTATTTTAGACCTGGGCTGCTAAGCAGACACAGCCAGCTGTGTGAGATTTTTATGGTGAACCCATTATGTGATTTTTTCTGTTAGGGCACGCACTTGATTTTTTTCCCTTTTAAAATAATTTTAGTAAAGAGCAGAGTCATACAGCTTTGTGTTTGTTAGAGTGTTGTTTTTATTTATCTAAAGAGATGACTGAGTCCTGCCCTTTAGAAACTGTTACTGTACTTGAAAAATAATTTAAACCCCGTTGTCTATGAGGCTGCAGGGAGTCTACTTAGCTGAAGCAGCCATGTCTTAGGGCAAAAGAGAATGTCCTACAGCAGTGAACAACCCTGTCAGGCATTAAATATTTGATTGGTGGAAGGGGGAATGAGTAGACAGCAATAGATGAGAATTGTGAGTTACCAAAACTGAGATTTACTGTCTTCATAGAGAATTTTGTTTTGTTTCATTTCATGCTGCTCTTTGCTTGTAATATATAAATTACAATCCAACATATTCCATGTCTTTGATTTCTAGATGATGGCTGATCTAAGAGAAACCATCACATGAAGCTTGCACAGTATGTCATAAAAATTTTACTGATCTGTACCTCAGATGAAGTATCAAGTGTCAAATGAGGCAATAGTAGACCAAGAATATAACCCAGCCTATAGAAGTGAGTTAAGAAAACCAGAGTAATTGATGCTTGGGTAGCTTGATGGATCTCACTTCAAACCAAAGTCATCCTTCAACCAAAGCAAGAAAGGGACCATGCACAACATGAACACAGAATGCTATTCTTAAATAACTGAAGCGTGAAGAAACCCTCATGAATATCAACCACGGAGATCCGGAGAGCATCACTGGTAAGTTGAAAGGGCAGCTCCAGTCTGAACCACAAATTGATGAAGTATTTTCAGTGCAGCTAGCCTGAAACCCCTGATCTCAGCTTGAAATTGTGTGAATCAGTTATCCAGTAGTGCACATGAACAAGAAGAGTAGATTCTTCATAAACTAAACTAATTCATTCCCCACCCCTCCAAACCATCCATTATTATATTTTTCTCACCACATAAAACTTTCCTCCGGTAGATAAACGTTTGTTCTTATCAGGGATGGAATGAATGAGTGTTGGAGACCCCAAGTGATTTTTGAAGGAATAGTGGGAATTGACAGAAGAAGAAAGATGTGGCTTCAAATGTGGTAGTTGAAGCTGTAAGAACACTTTATATTTTCAGGTAAAAAGCCTGACCGTAATCCAGGCCCCTGCTGCCTCTCCCTTCCCATCCATGGTGAGTGGAGAATTGTGGCCAAGTTCCTTCCTTCCTCTTGGATTTCTTTGCTGTGACTTATTCAGACTCCCCTGAATTATGTGCCTTTTTTCATATTTGTAACCCAGAGGAGGTTGTGCCTCAAAAATGCCTGAGATAATTGATAAAACTTTGAGGTTTCTAAAGAATGCATGTTGAGATATAAATACAACCCTTCAGTTGACAGCCAGTGGAGTGGTGTCCAATATGTGGCCCTTAAAGAAGACTGGCCCTGAGAAGAAAACTTGTATTTGACTATGAATTGAAAATGTGTACCCTCAGTTATGTATGCCCTGTGACTTATAAACTGGCATGTTTGAATCAGGCCTGCCACCATGGAGGAGGGAGTTCAGGGGCACTGCTTCCCAGTGCCATCACTGGAACTCCAGGAGAAGTCCTGTTAAGACCTGTGAGTGCTCTGAGCTGCTGCTGTCCCTTGCCTACTGCTATTGGCCACCTGCTGCATTGGAGGGAAGGGAGGAGAGTTTAACACTAGCTGCTCCATTGCCTGCTTCCCTGCTGGGCTGTGGGAGCCCTAGGAGGAGCAGGATAGGAACTTGGTTGGCTGTACCTCAGTCTAGGCAAGTGCCTGGCAAAGGATGGCTGCCCTCCCCCACACAGGGCAACCCAGGAGAGGTGAAAAAGAAAAACTGAAAAAACAGCAACCAATTACAGCTCCTTGATTCTCTGCATTAGCTGGGTCTGATCCCCAAAGGACCTTACAGCAGCTAGGTATAGACAGAATACAGCGTGCCCCAGCCACTTCCCATCCCTTATGCCTAGGAGAGCAGGTGTCTTATGCCCAGGAGAGCAGCTTAATTGGGTCTGACCTCTGGGCAGGGAGACTCTTCAGCAGGCTTCTTGCATTTTCCCTCCCTCAAACAGTGCAAAGGGACCAGAACAAGACAGAGAATCTGTCCTTATGTGTTGATTGTGTCCCTTTTGAAATACATTTGGCACTCAGGCTGAAAAGCTCTGACACCTTTGAACTAGGTGTACTTGTGCTTTAAATGATGGTATATAAATGTAATATACTACTAGGTGTTTTCCTTTCATTTTGCTATTGGTGGAATACAAAGATAGAATTAGAAACTGCCCTTCATTTTGGAGGGTGAGGAGGAGTCACTCCACGTGTTCACTCCAATCCATAACATTTCTCATGGTTTAAAAAAAAAAAAAGTGACGTTTTTAAATAAATGAAATGTATTCTACCATTAGGGTGTCACAGAAGGGATATGCATCACTAAACTGAGAGAGAAACAGAAAGGCAAGAAAAAAGTGTGGTTAAATTGAATGGTGCAAGAGGATATTCAAGACAAACAGATTTCCTTCCGAAAAGGGAAATGCAGCCAGAGTAAAGCCTACAGAAGGTAGTACAACCTATAGCAGGTAAAATGTAACATGGAAGTTAGGAGAGCTGTGATGGACTTTGAGAGCTAATAGCCAGATATAAAAACAAATAATAAAACTTAAGTATGTCAGAGCCAGGAAGCCTGTGAGAATCAGTGAGTCTGCTAGATTCACTAGAAGTAAAGGGATCAATTAAGGAGAATAAGGATATTGCAAATACTAATATTAAAAAATCATGCTTCTAGTGCAAATTCATTTGCTGGTCAAAGTGAAATATCCTTGTGTAATCCCTCCTATGTAGAACAATTCTTTTCAAATCTGTGGGTTTTTAAAGTAGCAGATTTAATAGTAATGTGCATGCTTTGGTTTCATGGCACATGTTCATCTTTAGATGTCTGCTCCAATGAGGACCTTCCTGAAGTAGAACTGGTGAACATGCTGGAAGAACAGCTACCACAGTATAAGCTGCGAGTAGACACTCTGTATCCGTATGACAACCAAGACTGGCTCCAGGCCCCCTCCCGCTATAGCCATGTCCCCCAAACCATCTCTCCTGTCCTTGCTGAGGAGACCTTCCGTTACATGAGTGAGTATTTCTGGTCATCACGGAGCTCTTTGCATCATGTGAAATGAAGTCATTAACGTGATTAAAAAGTACTCTCTTACTGAAAGATTCAGAGCACTGTGAACACAGGCAAAACAAAAAGCTCTGTTCACAGGGAAATTTTTCTAATTCACTGTTCCAAGAAGCTAGAGTCTGTGCATAAGCAGTAAAGGGTCTTGCTGTAATGCTCTGCGAGTCATAGATATAGTCCTGTTTTATTGCAATTGAAGTCATTTGGGCTTCATGGGGAAATTGGGAGCAGAAATGATATTAGTGCATGTGGTTCCCTAAGGCCTGGTCTACACTAGGGGGCGGGGTTGATGTAAGATGCTTCGACTTCGGCTACACTATTCCCGTAGCTGAAGTTGCGTATCTTATTTTGACTTACCTCCTGTCCTCGCAGCTCCCCCTGTTGACTCCGCTACTGACACTCGCCCTGGTGGAGTTCCGGAGTCGACGGGAGCGCGTTCAGGGATCGATACATCGCGTCTAGATGAGATGCGATATATCAATCCCCGATAAACCGATCGCTACCTGCCGATCCGGCGGGTAGTGTAGACATACCCTCAGTATGATGAAGCAAACCTGAAATATACCAGGTATTGCTCAGTGTCATGCATAATTTGTCCCAGTTATAACTTGTTTTAAAATATCACTTTTGTTTTAAAATATACGGCTATGTAAACACAAGAGTGAAGAGATGAGATAAGAACAACCTAAAACCCACCTTTTCTTCTTAATAACAAGTTTTACTTATTTAAAAAAAACAAAAACAAATGTGAACTGTTATTGTTATAAAGCAGTTGGATCAGCCAATATAACTAAAGAGATGCTGTCAAATTAAAACTTGTATTTAAAAAAATCTTTACCTGTTATCAGTAACATCTTAAGATTAGGGAAACCTAATTTATTAAAAAGCCAAAAAACAATGCTTGTTATTTGCTCTGAGTGTTTCTCTCAGATTAGTTAATGAAAACTGATTAGTCAGTTTTACTTTTGCCTGTGGGCAGTTTGACTTTGATTCTTGTGTAATAGCTCTGACCTGAGATATTTTGGGTTGGAATCACTAGAAGGCAACATTTAAATCCAAATCACTGTTTCCATTGACATTTGAAACAAAACTATAGTTACAATATTTCTGCTTTAATTTGGTAAAACCTTGTTCTTACCAAAGCTAATTTTTAGCCTAAATCATCTTGATGTGGTTTCCTTTTCAAATTAATGTACACTTGAATGTTCACTATATAAATATACTGTCACGTTCACTGTCAGGAAAAACATTTTTAGAAAACTTTTATTACATAAAACATTTGTAGCCTATAGGATGGTAGGTTGAGAAATAAGTAGAAATTAGGTTTTGGTTAAGTTAGGCTAAGTACTGTATAGAGGAGTATGGGAAATTGAGTTTGGTAGTTTGAGTAAAAGTTGGAGACAAGAAGATGGGAAAATTTAATGTAGTGAGGAAATGACTCGGGGTTATGTTGTGGCTGTGTTTCTGGTTGTAACTGGTTCTAGCAGAGTTTCTAACAAGTGTTTAGAGAATTTTGAATATTTGATTAAAATGCTGTCTGAACTGATAGCATGGAAGGGTATTGGTGCAGGTGTTAATTTAAATTATGTGTAATGTAAAGAGCCAATGAAAAGGTGGTGGAAATTAGAATATAGTTAGGGCCCTACCATGAAATCTGGTCTCCCCCTGTGAAATCTGGTCTCCTGTGTGCTTTTACATTATACTATACAGACTTCACGGGGGGAGGCCAGCGTTTCCCAAACGGGGGTCCCGACCCAAAAGGGAGTTGCAGGGGGGCC
The DNA here is from genome assembly GCF_016161935.1 of Mauremys reevesii. Lineage (NCBI taxonomy): Eukaryota > Metazoa > Chordata > Testudines > Geoemydidae > Mauremys > Mauremys reevesii. Next base: position 20,548,660 of record NC_052633.1, read on the forward strand.
ACAAGGTTATTTGGGGGGGGGCACGATATTGCTACCCTTACCTCTGCACTGCCTTCAGAGCTGGGCGGCTGGAGAGCGGCAGCTGTTGGCCGGGCACCCAGCACTGAAGGCAGCATCGCCGCCAGCAGAAGTAAGAGTAGCAGTCCCACAACCCCCCTACAATAAACTGGCAAAACCCTATCCAGCCACACAACTCCTTTGTGGATCAAGACCCTTACAATTACAGTACCATGACGTTTCAGATTGAAATAGTTGAAATCATGAAATTTATGATTTTAAAAATCCTATGACCGTGAAATGGACCAAAATGGACCGTGAATTTGGTAGGGCACTAAATATAGGGTTTTATAATAATTAGGTTTAGTGTTAATGAGTATTAAAATGGAATACAATAGGAGTAGCGTTGCTAAATTGTGGAGAGCGCAAATTAACACTAAAAGGTACCATTAGGTTACAGGATTATACTTCATTCTGTTGTCAGTGGTCTGATCACCCAATGTTGCACCTTTCATCTTTTAATGTGAATATAATTGTTGCATCAGTATAAATGGTAATTGTATGCCTGTTTTCTTAACTAATCATTTTTCCCTTAAATTAAGTTTGGTTCTATCATTCAAAGTGTCCTCTAATAAGTTAAATTGTCTCTAATCTACCTAGAGCAGGGGTCGTCAACCTTTCACAAGTGGTGTGCCAAGTCTTCATTTATTCACTCTAATTTAAGGTTTCGCATGCCGGTAATACATTTTAATATTTTTTAGAAGGTCTCTCTCTATAAGTCTATATATTATATAACTAAATTAGTGTTGTATTGTAAAATAAACAAGGTTATCAAAATGTTTAAGAAGCTTCATTTAAAATTAAATTAAAATGTTGATCTTACTGTCAGCCCCGCTGCTGGTCTGGGGTTCTGTTCACTTAGGCTAGCAGTGGGCTGAGCGGGGCCTGGCTGGCAAAGGTCCGGCAGCCAGAACCCCAGACCGGCAGCGGGCTGTGCGGGGCCGGCTGTTGGGACCCCAGACCGGCAGCGGGCTGAGCGGCTCAGCCCACTGCCGCTCAGGGGTTCCATCTGCTGGCTCCTGCCAGCCGGGATCCCGGCTGCCGGACCCGCTCAGCTCGCTGCCGGTCAGGGGTCCCGGCCCTGCCCACATACAATTGGTACCTTCCTTCTCCCTGGTTCTGGCCCATTCTCTTCCTCTCTCTGCACTGAGCTGAGGGTGGGAGTGCACTGAGCACTGGGGTGGGAGTGAAGGGTCTGGGCAGGAGCTAGAATGAGGGAGGGGGCTCAGGGTTGGGGCAGGAGGTTTGGGTGTGGGGCACTTACCTGGGCAGCTCCCATATGATGTGAGGGGTGCAGATGGGAATGTTGGGGGGGGGGGTGCAGGAGCTCCTGTTTGGTGCTCAGGGTGAGGGTGGGGATGTGGGGGTGCATGGGGTGTGGGGGCTGGGGATGTGTGGGGTGCAAGAGTCAGGGCTGGGGTCATGGGGGGTGCAGGTGTCAGGGCAGAGGGGGCTGGGGATGTGTGGGGGTGCCAGAGTCAGGACTGGGGTCATGGGAGGGGGTGAAGAAGTCAAGCAGAGGGCTGGGTGTGTATGAGGGAGGTACAGGGCCCAGGGTGGAGGCCTGGGGTGTGTGTGGGGGGGGGGGCGGGGCTCAGGGCAGAGGGCTGGGTGTGTGGGGTGGGGTGCGGGGCTCAGGGCAGAGGGCTGGGTGTGTGGGGTGGGGTGCGGGGCTCAGGGCAGAGGGCTGGGTGTGTGTGGGGGGGGGTGCGGGGCTCAGGGCAGAGGGCTGGGTGTGTGTGGGGGGGTGGGGGGAACAGGGCAGAGGGCTGGGGGTGTGGGGGTGGCTGCGGGGCTCAGGGCAGAGGGCTGGGTGTGTGGGGGGGGTCAGGGCTCAAGGCAGAGGGCTGGGGGTGTGGGGGGGGGCTGCGGGGCTCAGGGCAGAGGGCTGGGTGTGTGGGGGGGCTGCGGGGCTCGGGGCAGAGGGCTGGGGGTGGGGGGGGTCAGGGCTCAAGGCAGAGGGCTGGGTGTGTGTGTGTGGGGGGGTCAGGGCTCAAGGCAGAGGGCTGGGTGTGGGGGGGGGGGGGCCGGGCTCAAGGCAGAGGGCTGAGTGACTGGCCCCCCCTCAGAACCACCAACCCCCTCGCTCCTTGTCCCCTGACTACCCCCTCCTGGAACCCCTGCCCCTGACTGCCCCCCAAGATCCCATCGCCTATCTAAGCCTCCCTGCTCCTTGTCCCCTGACTGCCCCAACCCTTATCTACACCCCCACCCCAGACAGACTCCCGGGTCTCCCATGCCCCATCCAACCGCCCCCTGGCAGGACCCCCAGAACTCCCGGCCCATCCAACCCTCCCCCTGCTCCCTGCCTGCCACAACTTCTCTCCACACTCCTGCCTCCTGACGGCCCCCCCACCCCGAACTTACGACACATCCAACCCCTCCCCAGGTCCTTGCCCCCTGACCACCCCCTCCAAAGACCCCCCCTGACCTAACTGCCCCCCCAGGACCCTCCTTTCTTCCTGTCACCTGACTGCCCTGACCCCTATCTACCCCCTGCCCCCTAACAGACCCTGGAACTCCCATGCCTCATCCACCCCCCCCAGCACCCTGACTGCCCCCTCCAGAGACCCCCGCCCCAGCCACCCCCCTCGGGATCCCACCCCCTATCAACCCACCCTGCTCCCTGTCCCCTGACTGCCCCCATCCCTTATCCCCCCCCCCAGCCCCGGACCCCTTACCTTGAGGCTCCAAGCAGAGCCAGATACAATACCCTGCGGGAGAACACAGCCCTGGCCTCCAGAGCTCTGCGCACGCGGCGGCAGTGGTCCAGGGGAGGGGAGAAAGCAGGGGAGGGGCCGGCGGCTTGCTGCACTCGGCCCGGTGCTCCAGCCCAGGACCGCGGACCCGCAGCTTGCCGGGCAGGATTTTTAATGGCACGCGGAGTACCAGCAGGCAGCCGCGTGCCATTAAAAATCAGCTCGCATGCCGTCTTTGGCACGCGTGCCATAGGTTGCCGACCCCTGACCTAATTTCAGTTGAGTGCATTCTTAGCTTTAACAATTTAACCTTAATTGAGAACATTTAAAAGTCAAGGTTTGATATCATAATACCATCTTTTATAAATAAATTACTAGATAAACTGAAATGGAAGCACTTTACATTTAGACTTAATAGGTTTTCAAGTAAGCAGCAAAGTAGTTGGAACATTAAAATTAAATTCACTATTGACAGTGGCTACTACCCCATAACTCCTGGTTATTATAGAGAGCGAAACTGAGGTTTTACTAAACCTTTAAGTCACAAATCCTCAGCAGTCAGTTGATGAAGGTATTAACCTGAAATATTATCCTTAATGAGATTCCAAAATGCTGAAGCCATGAGAATGATAGTTCATGCTTGGGATGAAGTTATACTGCTGTGTACCATTCCTTCCCCCCTCCCCGCCCTTCAGCTAGAGTTGAAAAAACTGACATTTCTTCTGCGGGGTAACAGTGTCTAAGCACTGTAGGTAGGCACAGACTCCCTAGATCCACAGATGTAAATCACAGCATTGTCCTGGAGCTTTACATCTCTGAAATTGAAAAAATGGCTACCAGGGAGTTGCAGGGGTTAAAATCTTTCAAATGAAAACAAAGTTGCTATCTACTTGACATGAACCTTAATGATCCTATGGCCATTTCGGTAAGAGTAAGGGTGTGCCCCATTGCCTTTTGCAAAAATGTCCATTCTTGTCGTGCTGTGTAGTAATTTATTGAATGCCAGTTCATTGCCACCCTCCACCTCAGAGGTGGCTGCATTTCATTGCTGCTTTGTTTGTGTAGGGCCTGATGATAGGAGATACTGACCAACCTCTCTTCCTATTTGCTGTTCAGAAGTAAGGGTGCTTAGTATCTTGCAGGACTGGACTCACATGTGAAGTGCTTTGGGATTCTTTGTGTGGTAGAAGATTCCCTGCGAATGGCAAATATTTTTTAACTTCATTAGGAATCCAATCAGCATAGCTCCTTTCACATGCTGGAAAGGCAGACAAATTCAGTGACTATCAATTGGTCATGTTCCCATTAGGGCTGTCAAGCGATTAAAAAAATTAATCGTGATTAATCGTGCATTTAAACAATATTAGAATGCCATTTATTTAAATATTTTGGATGTTTTCTACATTTTCAAATATGTTGATTTCAATTACAACACAATACAAAGTGTACAGTGTTCACTTTATGTTTATTTTTATTACAAATATTTGCATTGTAATAAACAAAAGAAATAGTATTTTTCAATTCACCTAATACAAGTACACCTCTACCCCGATATAACGCGACCCGATATAAAACTAATTAGGATATAACGTGTAAAGCAGCGCTCCAGGAGCGTGGGGCTGCGCCCTCCGGCAGATCAAAGCAAGTTCAATATAACGTGGGTTCACCTATAACACGGTAAGATTTTTGGCTCCCGAGGACTCCGTTATATCGGGGTAGAGGTGTACTGTAGTGCAGTCTCTTTATCATGAAAGTTGAACTTACAAATGTAGAATTATGTACAAAAAATAACTGCATTCAAAAACAAAACAATGTAAAACCTTAGAGCCTACACAGCCACTCAGTCCTATTTCGGCCAATCACTCAGACAAACAAGTTTCAGAGTGGTAGCCGTGTTAGTCTGTATCTGCATCTGATGAAGTGGGGTTTAGCCCACAAAAGCTTATGGCCAAATAAATGTGTTAGTCTCTAAGGTGCCACAAGGACTCCTCATCGTTCAGACAAACAAGTTTGGTTACAATTTGCAGGAGATAATGCTGCCCGCTTCTTGTTTACCATGTCACCTGAAAGTGAGAAAAGACATTTGCATGGCACTGTTTTAGCTGGCATCACAAGATATTTATGTGCCAGATGCTCTAAAGATTCATATGTCCCTTCAGGCTTCAACCACCCTTCCAGAGGACATGCATCCAGGCTGATGACAGATTCTGCTCAATAACAGTCCAAAGCAGAGTGGACCGACACATGTTCATTTTCATCATCTGAGTCAGATGCCACCAGCAGAAAGTTGATTTTCTTTTTTGATGGTTTGGGTTCTGTAGTTTCAGAATGTTGCTCTTTAAGACTTCTGAAAGCATGCTCCACACCTCATCCCTCTCAGATTTTGGACAGCACTTCAGATTCTTAAACTTTGAGTCGAGTTCTGTAGCTATTTTTAGAAATCTCACATTAGTACCTTCTTTGCGTTTTGTGAAAGTGTTCTTAAAACGAACGTGTGCTGGGTCCTCATCCGAGACTGCTATAACATGAAATATATGGCAGAATGTGGATAAAACAGAGCAGGAGACTTACAGTTCTCCCCCAAGGAGTTCAGTCACAAATTTAATTAATGCATTTTTTTTTTTAAACGAGCATCATCAGCATGGAAGCGTGTTCTCTGGAATGGTGGCCGAAGCATGTAGGGGCATATGAATCTTTAGCATATCTGGCACATAAATACCTTGCAACGCTGGCTATAAAAGTGTCGTGTGAATGCCTGTTCTCACTTTCAGGTGATATTGTAAATAAGAAGCAGGCAGCATTATCTCCCGTAAATGTAACCAAACTTGTTTGTCTTAGGGACTGGCTGAACAAGAAGTAGGACTGAGTGGACCTGTAGACTCTAAAAGTTTTACATTGTTTTGTTTTTGAGTGTAGTTATGTAACAAAAAAATCTAAATTTGTAAGTTATGCTTTCACAATAAAGAGATTACACTACAGTACTTGTATGAGGTGAATTGAAAAATACTATTTCTTTTATCATTTTACAGTGCAAATATTTGTAATAAAAATAATATAAAGTGAGCACTGTACACTTTGTATTCTGTGTTTTAATATAAATCAATATATTTGAAAATGTAGAAAAACATCAAAAATATTTAATACATTTCAATTGGTATTCTGTTGTTTAACAGTGTGATTAATCGCTATTAATTTTTTTAATCGTGATTTTTTGAGTTAATCGTGTGAGTTAACTGCAATTAATCGATATCCCTAGTCCTGATAGTAAAGCTGGCAGCTTTTCAGAGAGAAAATGGCCCAGTCATAGAGCATTTTTGAAGAGTCTGAATTTGTTAAAATGAAATGGCATAATAGGCTCCCAAAAGGATTGAATGTGGGGGTGGGAGAATCTTTGAGTATTTTGATGAATTGGTAGGGACACTAGGTACATATTTTCCACAGGAAAATAGGGAAATCAAATGACTTCTCAAACAGCAACTGGAAGAAAATAGCTTTTAGTAGAGGTTAATACTGTGTTTGGATATAATATAATATTCGTTGTGAAACAAATGTTCCTTGTACATGCCTCACTAAGAAGATTTTGTCATTAGTCTGTGGGCTTCCTCCTAGGGAGTATAGTAATAAAAAGAATTATCCTCTGAATTTGGCTTAAGATGTCCCACAATCTAAACAGAATTTTGTTCTCTAACTCAAAGGTTCAGTTAAGAATTCTATTTAAATGTGTCAGATGTTTAAATATTGACTAGACTGTTTTATTGCCCTAATGTTCTGATAAGAAAATTTAAAAAGCAAGTCAAAGTGAAAGCTTTACTATTGTCTTAAAGCACATTGCTGTGTGTCAATAGGGTGTGTTCTTGCCTCTTGAGTCCAGAAAAACTGAGACCACAGTTCACTTAGAGTTGAAAACAACTTTGCAAGCTTTACTGAGGTACTTTTGTTGTCAGTGTCTGAAAGTGCAATTTTTCAGTATCAAACTGTTCTCACACAAGAGGCCCATTGAGCAGTCCATCATAGACTGAATTTGTAGCCTTCGGAGTAAGATGCAAGGCTTTTAAAACAAACAAAAAACCCTCGGAAAGTTAATTGTTCTAACAACTGATTGTAATCAAGGTAGTAGAGTGGGTGGTACTTTTGCAAAGAAAGAGACAGTAATTTTACTTAGTTATTCATTGGGATTCCTTCCTTTCATAAAAATCTCCAAAATGGGACTAAACATGACTTTCCAGTTCATCCAGTGGAATTTATTTTTTCTGAAATCTTAAAAGAAGGAAATTCAAAGAAAAATATCCCTTCTAGAAGGAAAAATGTAACCTGATTAGGAGAGAGATTCTTGATGTTACGGTAGGAATACTCCTGTAGTTTTCAAAATAACGCATTCCTTAACAAATACAGTGAAACGCCATCCAAGTAAGATGAATTCTTGTTATTAAGAAGAACTACTCCAGTTTAGGACTTAGAGTCCCATGTAGTCTGGATGGTTTTGTATATTTTATTGTTGTTATTGTTAGGCACCCTATAGGAACTAAAAAAAAAAAAAATGACCCACAATAACTAATCCTGTCATTAATGACTGGCACGCCTGCTGAACTCTGGACACTTCCAAGGAGAGTTGCCAATTGTATTTATTTACAGACACTGGCTCAGAGTAACAGGCCGTGGATTCTGAGACACATGATACCAACTGGAATCTCCCAGTCAATCACGATCTCCGGTGGTGCAGTGAGGCTGCCGCTAAGGCAGGCTCCCTGCCTGCCCCAAGCCCATGGTGCTCCTGAAAGCAGCCAGTGCAGCCCTAGGGGCGGGAGTGCAGGGGTCTCCCTCTATGCGCTGCTCCTGCCTGCAAGCACCGCCCCCATGGCTCCCCTTGGCTGGAAACAGGGAGTTGTGGCCAGTGGGAGCTGCGGGGGCGGTGCTTGCACAGAGGGGCAGCGCACAGCTCCAAGTGCCCCCTGCTCTCCCTCCCCGGGGCTGCAGCAGTGCATTGGCCCCTTCCGGGAGCGCTGTGGGACTGCGATAGGCAGGGAGCCTACCTGGGCCTTGCTGCGCCGCCTCCCGGGAGCAGCCTAAGGTAAATGCCACCTGGTGGGAGGCCACACCCCAGCCCTGAGCCTCCTCCTGGAGCCAGCACCCCGAACCACCTCCTGCAGCCCTGAGCTCCCCTCCCAGAGCCAGCACTCCAAACCCCAACACTCTGCCCTATCCCGGAGCCCCCTCCTGCACCCAAACTTCCTCCCAGAGCTTGCACCCCTCACCCCCTCCAACACCCCAACCCCCTGCCTCAGGCTCAGCCTGGAGCCCCCTCCCCCACTGCAAACCCCTTGGCCCAAGCCCAGAGCCTGCACCCCTTCCCAAATCCCTACCCCAGCCTGGTGAAAATGAGAGAGGGTTGGGGAGAGCGAGCAACGGAGAGAGGAGGGGATGGAATGAGCAGGGCGGGGCTTTGGGGAAGGGGCAGAGTAGATCCTGGGTTGCTCCTAAATTCAGAAAGTGATCTTGGGCGTAAAAAGGTTGGAGACCACCTCCTTGCAGCCTCATCTCAGAACTAGCACACTCATGAAGAGTTTAGTCTATCCTTTTTATAGTTCAGGGGTCTTTGATCTGGAGTTTCCAGAAGCTGCCAATTAGTAGAAAATGGGTTTTTCTCAAGGCCATCTTTAAAACGATAGACTCTGAGGTGGATCATTTGCGTTCTCCTTATCCTAGGTATTTTCTAGGAAATGCACTTCATACATATTGTCTTTTTGGTGCTTTGAAGTTCCTAATCCTTCCCAGAGATTGCATTAGTCAGTCTTCTAGAGGAGTTGCATACAATTCCACAGTAACGCATACACAACTGCATTTTTTAATACAATGGACCCCAAAGGTATTAAACTTAATACCGTAAGATTTATCATAATTCCTTAAGATTTGTCCAAGATGTTGCAGGATATTGTTACATCTGTCACAGAAGGAACTACTAATGAGTGTTGCATCAAAGAGTCAAATGCACATTTTCTGAAAAGAAAAAAGCAGGAAAGGGGCAGCCATTAATAAAGCCAAAAGTTATATTCTAATCTGTTACACGTGTGTAAATTCTGAGTAACTGAATTGACCTTAATGAAATTATTCCAGATTTATGCCGGTGTACTGGGAGCAGAATCTGACCTACTTAGTGGCTTGTACTTTTTCCTACAATCTTAGCAATATGCTTTTAGCTTTTTCTAGACCTCTTCAAAAGAGCTTCCATATGCTAGCTGAGATGATTCTTTTGAGACCATCTTCAAATCAGTATTACTTTTGTTCTTGTAAAAAATAACAGTTCTAAAGTATATTGGGCCCAATGCATTAACAGTAGCTTAGATCCTAGTATCACTGTATAAATACTGATTTAAACACTGGAAATTTCACTCTATGGGCTTGTGTACATAGGGGTTAATGAGTTCTACAAGGATGTGTTGTCTAAAGCACACTAATGTGTTGCACTTGAATTAGTCTGTATAGACCCAGCTGATGCTCACTAACTACATGTTAATGCTATAAACTATGTTAGAGCACACTAAGGAATCTTTAGTGTGCATCAGCTGGGTCAACATGGACAAATTAACATGCAACACATTCTTCTTCGGCTGTCCCTCAATGCAAGGATGATGTCTGCCACGGAGGTTCATTGGTGGGTTTTTAAGTGGCTGAGGAGGCCCAATATGTGCCCTGCAGATGTTCCCACAGAATTGACAGGTGTAATCTTGGAGGAGACATAGCTGTTGGCTGGACTGTTGTGCCCTTTCTTTCCTCCTTTGTAGATTCTCTGTCTCATGAGTACGTCTGTTCTCTTCAAAGTGAGCTGTGGCTTGGTGTATGGTGTGGCACCACTGTACACAGTGGCCAGTCCAGCAAAGTTGGTGTTTCATGACCTGCACTTCTATACTGCTCATGTTGGCTGCAGAGAGAACGCCGATGTTAGTGCATCAGTCTTCCCAGTTGATCCTGAGAATCCTCCTGAGGCAGAGCTGCTGGAACCACTCCAGCCACTTGAGATGTCATCTGTAGGTTACCTGGGTCTCTCACCCATAGAGAAGGGTGGGGATGACCACTGCCTTGTAAGCCACGATCTTGGTGCCTGTTTGCACATCCCTATCTTTAAATACTCAGTTGAGTAGTCTTACAAAGGATGTGATGGCACAGCGGATCCTGTATTCAATTTCTGTGTCAATGCTGGCTGTTTGGGAGAGGTGGCTGCCAAGGAATGGAAAATGATCCACATTTTCCAGGGGTTCTCCGCTGATGGTTATTTGTGGAGTACAAAGAGTAGTTTGTGCAGATGAGGGCTGGTAGAGTACCTGGTTTTCCCAATGTTGAGAGAGAGAGAGAGAGACCCAGGCTGTGATAGGCATCTGCAAAAAGTTTTAGGGTACTTTGCAGGTTGCCGTGTGTGTGTGTGTGAATGATGCAGTCATCTGCATACTGAAGGTCACTGAGGCCAATTCTCGTGATCTTAGATTTTTGTTTGGAGATGTCAGAGATTGAGGAGTTGACTGTCCATATGATACTCAATCCCGATTCCATCAGAAAGGCAGTCACGGATGAGAATCGGGATCACAGCAAGGTAAATGGGGAAGAGTGTTGGAGCAATGACAGCCCTGCTTGACACCAGTGCAAATGATGAATGGTTCAGTCTCTGAGCCATTGCACAGAATAGTGGCAGTCATCCCATCATGGAGTAGTCTGATGATGGTAATGTATTTCTGTGTACAGCCAAACATACACAATACCTTCCATAGGGCATCACAATTAATAGAGTCAAAGGCCTTGGTTAGGTTGATGAATGCCATGAACAGTTCCTCGTGTTGCTGTCTGCACTTCTCCTGAATCTGTTGTGCCACAAAGATCACATCAGTTATGCATCGGGATGGCCTGAAATCACACTGGCTTAAGACCCTCAGAGCAACGTAGTCCGGAGCTTTTGTGCTCCTCGTAGGGTCCCCCTTGGCAAGGAGGTCTGAGGGCAGGCTCCTGATTAATCGTGGTCCAAACTTCACAAGACCCCAGCAATGGATCAAGCACATATAGAGGACCTTTTAATACTCTGCAGCTATAAACGCAGATGAGGGCTGCAGCAGGAGGGAGGCCCCTGGTTGTCTTGGATCTCCTTGCCACTGGGCCAGGGTTTTCCTCCTGCCAAGTCACGTGTGGTCACACACCGCCTGCGCACCACTTTCCCCACTCTAAAAGATTTCATGTGCAGGCCTCTGTCAAAGGGCTCTCACTTGCACAAAGCCCTGAGGTGACAATAGGAGCAGTGATCTCTGGGAATCTTTAGTCACAAATCTGTACACAGGCGGCAACCGTGTGACGGTCGTCTTGTGCTTGGATGAGACAGAAGTGCATTTCGGTAGCAGTGGCTGTGAATGAGCAGACTTTTTTTAAGATCCCCTCTGCTGACCCCAGATGGGGAGGGGACTAGAAAAGGAGCCCCAAACATAGGCTGTCTCACACTCTTCCGACTGGATGGCCACATCCAGTGGGATCACTCAACTCCGTAGCCAAAACAAAAGATGATGAATTTCGCCACCTGGAATGTCTGCACCCTTTTGGACTCTCAGCGCAGTGAATGTCCAGAAAGAACAACTGTCATAATTGCCAGAGAACTGGCAGGACTCAACATTGACATTGCAGCTTTTAGTGAGACTCGCTGGGCCAATGATAGCCAATTAAAAGAGGATGGAGGTGGCTACACCTTCTTTTGGAAAGGAAAGCGACCCGAAGAAAGATGCATTCACAGGATTGGCTTTGCCATCAAAAATGAGATCGCCAGTCAGTTTTTGGGGCTTCCCATGAGGATCAATGAACATCTCATGACTCTTCGGCTCAAGCTCAGCAACAACCAGCATGCCACGATCATCAGTGCATATGCCCCAACACTTGATGAGGAAGACGAGGAGCAGTTTTATAGTGCTCTTGATGCAGTCGTCACTGTAGTAGTAGGATTTTATGTTTGTATTTTGTATAATTTAAAATAAAGAGTAAAAAATAATAATGTAGCATGTATTAAATGTATTGATGTATAGTTTGATCATATCCTGCTAGCCACCCTTTTTGAATAACAAAAAGGAATGGCCTAATGGGACAATGAGTAAAAATAAATCTGTATGAACTGATTTCAAGGCAGTAACAGACCTTTGAGGGTCACCAATTTGTTGTAGGTTTAGGATTTTAAAATAAGTAAAAGAATGCCATGATTGTTTTCTTTTACATTGCAATTTAATGTTCCTGTTCAAAATGTTCTGTGTAAATTAATTCTGTTTTGTGTGTAAATAAGGAATGTATGTGTAAAGAGAGAAGTATGAAAGCCATCACTGAGCCAGATGTACGAGGGAGGAACCAAAGACAAACGCAAGGGCGCCAGGAGGCTGCAACACACTCCTATTAAAATGTCAAAGGAGGGCAAATTAACAGCTCTAAAAATAAGACAGGCACCTATCAATGGGAACAAGATAGCTGTGATAAAGAATGAGAAGGACAATTTAAAAAAACAAGCACTTGTCAAACAACAATTAATTACAGCATGACGGTGCAAAACTCATTGGTCCCAATGAAGAAAAGGGTGCCTTGTCATAAAACTTTGGGTTCTTCCTGTCAAGACTTCCCCGGAGGATCGTGTCGCAACCAATGGCACCCAGCTCCTCCCTACCTGTGATCAATTTAGCTGGCCACTAGATTGATCCAGACTCTAAGCTGGTAACTATAACATCAACTGGTGGAACTGTGTGTGTGTGTGAGGTGTAATTTAAATGCATATGCTAATTGTTGTATCTTTAATAAACACGGCATATTGCCTTTTCCCCTAAAAAAGATCCCGTGTGCTTCTTCAAGCATAATTTTTAGTGAAGAATTGAGAAAGGGGGAAAACATGCACTGTAATTATTAAAAATACTGCTAAATATTGCTAAAAGGTATACCATATGTATAAAGTAATCAAGCATTCAGATGTGCACATCCCTGGTCGTAAAAGTACTGAGCAAATTAAAAAAAAAAAAAAAAAGTCCTCGCTCCGACCTGTCTGTCGGAAAAAACTATACAAATGAAATATATATAAACTATCTAGGTATATACACCCCCAGTCATAAAAGTGCCAGGCCATAAAAAGGGGTTAAAGTCCTCACTGCTACCTGTCTGTCGGGGAAAAATTGCATAGGTGTAGCAAAATCAAGTCGAAAAGGTAGGGGGCTTAGCATTTCCTCCTCCTGCTCTGTCTGGCAAAGTTCCTTTTTAGTGGGTATAAACTTCTGTGTTTTGTAAGTCCCAGCACAAGCGTGGGCACGGAAGAGTTATAAAGATGAACATATTTTATAATGAATTTTTTAAGCGGTATTTTCTATGTAAAACCCAACTCTAAAAAATATAGGAGTGTGGGCCTGTAGTGGTAGCACCTGTGTAAAAAATGTTTAAAAGGAAGCAATCCAAAGATAATACTTTGTTCAAGAGATTACTCCTTTTAAACAGAAGTTGCTCTGTTAAACCAAACTCTGAAGAAAGTAGGAGTTTGGGCAGTATAGTATTTTTTGTAAGTATTATTGTGGTAATTTCACAATTTAAAAAATAAAGTGCTTAAAAAAAGGGACCAGGATGGGTGGGGGCTAGTTAAGGATCCCACCCTCCTTGGTAAATTAGTAGTAAAACAAATTCTGTATCCATAAAAAGGGATGGTTCAGCAAAAAAAGCAAAATCGGGCCCAAATAAGCAGGCAAGCAACAAATACAAAACATTTTAAAATACTTTAAAAGCCCTGAGGGCATAATGGCAAAAATACAATAAAAAAATAAGTATAAGCATAAAAAATTCAAATCCCTAAAACAATACTCAAAATAGTCAAATCTAAGTTAATAAAGGAGTTATTTTAAAAAATAAGCAAGTAATTTAAAAAGAAATAAGTTAACTCTGCGAAGGCTAAAAAAAATTAAGCAATTAAACATTATAAAAGTGTTGTTTAAAAAAAAAAATCTTGGTTTCTTTGCAGCCATTCTAAAGAAAAAATGGGCCCTTTTCCAAAGGAATGTCTGTAAATAAGGCAGGCAAAAAAAAATAATCAAATTTAAATCATTTTAACTATAAGCAATTTAGTCAAATTTAAAAAAAAAAGGGGGGGGGGAGATTCTATTAAAACTTAACTGCCTCCAAATGTATACAAATGTAATCTACGTACAGCTGTATAAAAATTAGAACAATAGAAAAAATGTTTTTTAAAAAAAGTGTGTATAAATATATTGTGTAAATATGTGGAGTGTTTAAAATCTAAACCAGCATTCCTGGTTTGTAAAACTCTTGTTTTGTAGGTTTAAAATAAATTGGTTTTGTTTTTAAATCATACCACTAAAATCCAGTTGAATCTTTCATTCAAAGTTGCAAAACCAAAAACCACTTTTTGCCAAACACAGGTAACTAGTGTTGTTTGGCTTTGGTATTTAGCATTTAACCCTTAAGGTACCTTTCATGCTTTATAAGTTCAATATTTTTTTTAAAAAAAGACCAAAGTCATGGCTGCAGCAGGACAGTCAAAAACCAAAAAAAAAAAAAAATCTGGATTTGTTTTTTAGTAACAAAATAGCAAATAAAAGACGTAGTTAAAAAAAAAAAAGTCCCACACTGAGCCTTAAGGTGGCTCTGTGTAATTAAACTGTCACTTTAGTAAGGGTACATAAAAACTGTAAGCACAAAAAACCAGTTACACCTTATATAAAAATAAATATGGCTAATGTTATAAAAGTTCAACTATAAAAAAATTTGCATTTTCCCCAAAACATGTACAATAAATATTATTTTAAAAATAAAATAAAATAACATATACCATACTACTTTATTAAAATCCTGTTATGGCTCCAAAGGGAGCCACAATAGGTTGTGTTTTCTTTTTCAAATCGCTGTTTTAAAAGCAAAAGTTAAAAATAAAAAATAATTAAAACTCTGGTAAAAGTTAATTGTGTCCCTTTTAAAACAGAGTCTCTGAGCTGCTAATGGCTTTAAATCCAGAAGCAAGCCAAAAAGCATCTGTGTTAATGCAAATTACCGAACTAATAAAGCAAACAAAAACTACCCATAAATGGCAGCAAAAAAAAATCAAACCAAAAAAAAAGGGTGGCTGGCAAAATATAATAAAATTATACACCAGTACATTTAATACATGCTACATTATTATTCATTTTTATTCTTTATTTTAATTATACAAAATACAAACACAAAATCCTACTACTACATGCCAAGACTTCCCCAGTGCATCATGTACCTGGCTCCTCCCTACCCGTGATCACGTACGTGTGTGTGTGTGTGTGGTGTAATTAAATGCATATGCTAATTGTTGTATCTTCAGTAAATGCAGTGCCTTTTCCCCTAAAAAAAGATCTTGTGTGCTTCTTATAAGCATAACATCACAGCCACATGTAAGGCAGACAATCTCATCCTCCTCAGAGATTTCAATGCCAGAGTCAGACGGGCCTTCCAACTCTGGAGCAGCACAATAGGCAAAGAAGGAGTAGGAAATGTAAACCCCATTGGTATTCTCTTCCTCACCAAATCTCTGGAGCATAATCTGCTCATCACAAATACCATCTTTAGGCAGAATAACAAATTTAACACCACCTGGAAATATCCTTGGTCCAAACACTGCCACCTCCTTGACTATTATAGTCAGAGTTCAAGATTACGCCGATGTCTGTATAGCGTGAGCCATGAGAGGTACAGAGCACTGTTGGACAGACCATCGATTAGTAAGATCAGTCATGTACCTGCAGCTCGCTCCACCACACCACAAACACCCAAAGATTAAATGAAAGCGGTACAACCTCAAAGCACTTCAGGACCAAGCCAGCTGCGAGATGTTGCACCAACACCTGTCTGAGAAACTCTCTAATTTGCCTGATAACATCAACTTAAAAACACAATTTTTGTGGGATCAACTTAAAAACACAATTCACAGTGCATGTGCTGAAACTATAGGATATTCCACTCATCTGCACCAAGACTGGTTTGACGAAAACAACAAGGAAATCCTAGCATTAATTCAACAGAAAAGAACTGCATTCTGTAACTGGCAAAATTATTCCTCTAACCAATGAAAACATGAGGCTTATTACCTGTGCAAAACCAAAGTCCAAAGGAGGCTAAGTGACATCCAAACTAAGTGGTTGCAGAAGAAGGTCTCAGAGATTCAGGGTTTCGTAGACTAGGACGACATGAGAAGCTATACATGGGCCAAACGTTCAACCCCTTTACGTTCCCAGAATGGCTGCATCCTCCTCAAGGAAAATGCTGCCATTAAACAACGCTTTGAGAGCCTACTAAGCAGCGAATCCACGGTTTCTGAAGACACCATCAAGTCTATTCCACAACATTCGGCAGTGGAACACCTTGCTGATTCCCCCATCTTCTGAGGAAGTCCAATATGCCATCACCCAGACTAAAAAATCATAAGGCACCAGGCCCAGATGGCATTCCAGCTGAGGTTTTTAAAGCTGGTGGATCAATGCTCCAGCACAAACTTTGCCAACTCCTCGACAAAATCTGGACCTGTGAAGAAATTCCACCTGACTTTAAGAATGCCAACATTGTTTCAATATTCAAGAAAGGTACGAATCTTTGTGCAGGAACTACAGAGGTATTGCCCTCCTCTCCATCGCAGGGAAGATCCTTGTCCAGATCCTACTAAATAGCCTTCTCCCCCTTTATGAGGAACTCTTCCCCAAATTGCAACACATTAGCATGCAGTAGAAATCACACCCTCGTAGAAGTCATTACAGTGCAGACAAGCCCTCTGTAAATGTAATACCTTGTCCACTGTGAACATCACAGATAAATCTGAGACAAGATATTGTTTACTGGCTAGAATTCTAAAACTTAAAATGCATCGGGGAATACCAGAGCTCAGACTGATTATCATTAGGACATAAATGTGTGTGTCTGGACATAAACCAGAAGAGATAATGAGTCTGAAGGAGGTGATTAGAGGAGAAATGATGGTCTTTACACTGAACAATCCCTTTGGATTATTCCATCTAGTTTAATCAACTGATCCAGTGCAAAGTGATTCCTAGTAGAAATCACCTATACCTTGTCTAGTCACATATCAGTGGGAAAGAATCAAGCACACTGAAATGCAAACATACATTGCTTTCTGGATGTTGGTCCAATAAAAGATATTACCTCACCCACCTTGTCTCTTTCGTATGTTAGAGCAATTGGGGGCAAGAGATTGGTCCAAAACTGTGAAACTAGATTACAATCATCCTATCCTTGAGGGGTGTTTTGTGTTACATGTACATTATGAAAGCAAAGTATGAGTACATCTTTGAAGTGTAATCTGCTACATAATATCTAAGCATTTGCTAGGTTTGATTTCCACAATTCTATACCAGCTCATTTCTGATAAATCTTTAACCCCAAACTTGTCTTGTGCTTGTAGGAAAGAAAATGTGATTGATAAAGCTTCTGAAGCACATAAAGCAGGCCAGTTCCCAATGTCTGTATAGCGTTACACCCTAATCTAGGGAAAACCCTAGATTATTGCTGTTAAGCTCCTCCTTTTTATGGCCACTGCTGCCTGAAGGTATGTTTTTCTAATAAACCACTGAGTACACACTGTGAAGAGTGCCTTTCAGTGAGCTGCAGGAAGACTCTGTGCTGCAACAGGAGATACTATCTTAATCCTCCGCTACAAAGCATCTTTCTTCACATCTGCTTTGTAGATGTGAATGGAGACAGCAACATGGCACTAGTTAACAAGGACACTAATCAAAATGAAGAGTTACTTACAGCATTTGCTATGCAAGGTGAGTGTGTGAGAGAGAGGAAAGTGTAACAAACTGTATGTGATCATGGTCCTAAGCTTTCTGGAAATGTTGAGAATATGGAGCAAAGCACCAAAGCCATTCTCTCTCCATAAGTCATTAGTTACCAGGGTAATATGTATTTGTGGACATGATGGAAATCCCAAGATGGCCTGGATATAGTAGCCATGTACTGAATGTATACCTTCACTAAGAAGGGTGAGTACTGATTAGGACACTGACCAGATCTGGTTAAAATGAGGCATGGTAGGAACATCTACCAAAACAGAGCTTTTTATGCTCTTTCACCTGCAATGGCTGAAGCTTGTGTGTGAGTGGGCACCTGAATCATCAAGACTAGTGAGTAAAATGAGGCTTTGGAGCAGGGGTAGTCAATTATTTTTTGGCAAGTTCCAAATGTATTGGTCAAGGTATAGTCAAGGTCAAGACTCCAGAGAAAATAACAGTAAGTAAATAAAAAGATGTTGGGGTCCGTTCAAAAGCATCTGGCAGTCTGGATTTGGCCCACAGTCTGCCTAGTGACTTACGCCTGCTGTGGAGTCTCTTCTCCTTTCAGTAAGTACAGGCAACTCTTGTTAAAGTGGTAGAACAAATCCCACCTGTCGAGTGCACATCTTGCTAATAAGATGGGGAATATTTGGCATTTGATAAGGCATTTTCTGATTCTGTCTTGCTCAGAAACACAATTTGTAATTTACATTGCAATAATTTCAAAGTTCCCAAAAAAAATACAAAACAGAATAAAAGTACTGAGTGCAGTGAATTGTTAATTTCGGTCAGGAATTGAATAATTATTTAATATTTTTGTCAAAGGTATTTTAAAGGCTTTTAAACAAGAGGTTAAATGAGAGTTCTGCTTTTCTCTGAACTTGCCTTTGAAAATATGTCTGGCATGATGTGTCCTAAGCAGGTATAGTGTGTCAGGGAAAAGAAAAATGTCTTTGGGCTGCACAAGGGAATCCTTGTTTTCCTGTTCGAGGTTGTTTTTTGTAGGGAGTCCCTTGTACAGGGATGTGCTACAGACATTATTGTATCTTAATGATTCCTAGTGGTTTGTCATGTGTAATGTACATGGTGGGTTGCAGACTAGGGGAGGGTGTGGGGGGGGGTGTACAGACATCAGAGGCATAGGAGCACTTGTGTATTTTACATGGTCATAGGATCATTTGGAAACAATGATATATACATTGTTCAATCCATAAGTATTTACTGTATGTAAATAAAGAAAAGTATTACTTCGAAAACATAACTCATGCTAGCTGACACATGCTTATGGAAGCATAGTTATATTTGAACTAGAAGTCATGGCGGTATAAAGAGACAAGCAAGGAGGAATAAAGCACATAATAAGATCACAGGAAGATACATATGCTGTATATCCAGTATTATGAGAACTAAGACTAGAATGAACACACACGCACGCTAGAAACTGAAAGAGCTGGGGGGGGGGGGGGGGAGAGTGCCTGCTGAGCTACATGGGTGAAAAATGTTTGATTTAGGGGGTTAGTTTGTTTCACTTTTTAGGAAAGTATTTTAGAAAACAATTCAGTGCAACTTTGTTCTCCTTTGCTATTCTTTCCTTTTCTCCTCTCTTTTGCAATTCACTGCATAATTACTGCTTCCAGACTGAATACCAAATCTGCTTTACTCCAACCCTGCGGCCCAGAAAGGACATAGTCTATATTCTATATGTGTGTAGTTTGATTTATAAAAAAATATTAGTTTAAAGCCCCTTACATAATGCAAATCAAGCAATGGCTAACTTCCTTGAGGAAAGGGGGTATGACTGCTGATAGAAAAAAATACCATTTCCAAGGAGTAGTTTCAGCACAGGTTCACAGAGACGTTTATCTGATGGAAAAGTTTCATGGCTCCGTTAAACTTTTATTGCTGCTTTAATTGTGTTGCAGCTTCCTTTATGACTTCGGATCATGAAAGCTATAAATGGAAAAGCTCTGGTGAGTGGAGGCCACCACCTATACCCATCCCCTCCAAGTGCAGGGCGTAGTTCCCCTGTTGGTGGTTGTATCGCATAATAAGCTGATACTTTAAAAACATAATTCATTACTGTTTGTAAAGAGCTGTAGGAAGGTTTTTAGAAGTGTGAAATTATGATTTTATATATAAAATACATGCATCAACAATAGTCACTGAACAACAAATTCACACTCATCTATTTTCTTAACTTTTAATTCTTTTTCTCTTTTCCTCTCGCCCTTTTTTTGGTCTTCCATTTTCTGCTATCCTAGCTCTTGTTGAACTTCCCCCCTCCTCTTTGGCTGGATCTCAGAAATGTGCACAAGGTAATTCAGGGTTCTTTTCCATTTTCATCTTTTTCTTGTAAGGACAGGAGATAGCAGACGCTGGTACTTCATGTTTTTGATGTTCAGTTTTGATCCTTGTAATCATTGATTCCTCCTTAGTCTTTAGAAGTTCTTCCTGACTCAACCCTGTGTTTTAAAGTATTTTGAAAGTTCAGTTTCACTTCTCAGTAATACTTATTGTTTTTAATAGCTTTCAACAGCATCTAAAAGCTCATTAAGACATTAGCTTTCCAAAGAAGACATGCTTACCGTTCCAATGAGTTTGCGCTAGTAGGCTATCAGGAGGGGTAAATGATGCATATTTTCCTCTTATCCCATGTAACCTTGGGGCTTGATCCTGTAAACACACACATTACGGGACTCGCATGAATTGGTCCCAGCAATCTTAGTGCCCTAAGGTTTTTCTGTCTTCCTGCTTGTAACTACCACACAGTCACCTTGATTTCATTGTGTTTCAAGGGTAAAGCCCACAGACATCCTCAGCCACGTGGGGTATGCAAGACTGCCCCCTCCCGCAATCAATTGCAGTGCAAACCAGATCATTCAATAATTGGGCTTCATCCAGAAAATTGATTTCCCCCCATTTACCTTAGTAAGGGCCAAATTCTGAGAGGTTCTGGTAAAACTCCCTCAACTTCAGCTGACTTAACTGGGAGTTGCACCTCCCTGGATCAAGCTTCATATGGGTTGCCTCAAATGGGTTTCCTCAAACTTTCCAGTGCTTCCTAAGCTAAATATTCTTAGCCTGCTTGTTAATCCTCTCAAAGATCCCTGTGTTGCATACTGGTTAGGTAATCTATGTGAGTTTTACATCTACCCGCTTGTATTCTACTTTTATATAAACTACTGCAGTGAATGTTTCTGGATTTGGTTTTCAGTTCTCGGCACAGACAGAGTGGAGCAGATGACAAAAACCTACAATGACGTTGACATGGTCACACATCTGTTAGCTGAGGTACAGTCATCTCCACTTACTGTTGTATTAATTTGTAGTGAGCTAACCATACATTTGGATACAAGCTTTCCTTCACCCACCTGTCTGCATTGTTTCTCCAATGAGCATCCGTTGTCACTTAGAGAGAGAAAAGGAAATGCCTCTTGACTTTCAGTCGTTAGACACGATAGCACAGGACTCCTTGAGCAGTGGGGCATGGGGCATGAGAGCGCCCTGTGAACTGCACCAGCTGAGAAACAAAATAACTTAGCAAAATCCTGCAAACCTAGTGGGAGCCCATGAGGAGGAGGAGGAGGAAGGTAGCAACTTGCTCCTTCCCTTCTCCTCTTTCTGCTACCTCTACTCTGTCCCCTTCATACCTCTCCCATTCCCAGACCTATGCTCTACTCTGAGGGAAGCTGTGCTTCAAAGACTGTGGAACTGGTGTCTACAGCTCTTTAAAATGATGCCTCAGTAGCGACTCTAAAGTCCCCACATCAAACCATCCAGAACCACAATAAAAAATTCCTGCACCCAAAATTAATTTTTTTAATGTGACCCCAGTTCTCTGATGTTGCAAAGGATTGTGGGAATGGATGTGTCATGTCAGGAAGCCAGTGTGTATTCTAGATCCCAAATGGTTAAAGTTTGAGAAACACTGCACTGGCATGTATTGCTGCAGTAGTTCACCGTCAGTGCAGTTTAAAATGAGCTGGGGACACATCCTATAGTATTTGGCCTTTGTGAATGAGGCAGAAGCATCTTAAATTAATTAGGCTGAATTTAAATTTAGGTTGAATTTAAATGTAGTCTGATCACAAATAAAGATTTATTTCCCGGTATTTGTGAGCAGCGGGATCGGGACCTGGAGCTAGCAGCTCGGATTGGACAAGCCCTTCTTAAGCGGAACCATGCCCTGACAGAACAGAATGAAGTACTAGAAGAACAACTGGGACAAGCCTTTGACCAAGTGAGTGATTTTTAAAACAGAGAGAGGAGGGATATGTAGAGTAAAGGGTTTTAGTTTTTTTTAACTGTGTAGAGGCAGGTAATTGCATTTACTCTACAGCCACAGCGGGATCCTTTAAAAAAACAAAACAGTATTTATCTAAACTGAAGTATTCCAGTCAAGTGCATCATTCCAGTATCCAACTATGAAAATTCAGTACATTGGTCATTAAGGGGAATGTGATATGTTGGTTTTGTAAATATAATACATCACACTTAGAATAGTTTTCAAGGAGGTTGAGCTGATCATAATGGTCCCCTCTGACCTTACTATCTCTGAATCTAAGAAACTCAGTATATTTTATAAACAATGAATTCAGCTTCCCCCACCCTGGTGAAGTAGGAGGTATTATTCCCATTTTACAGATGACGAAACAGCCAAAGAGATGAGGTGACTTGCTGGGGATCACAGAAGAAGTCTGTAGCATGAGACCTGGAATCTCTTCCAGATTCTGCCTCCATCTTATGCTTTAAACACAAGGACATCCATCTTTCCATGTTTATTCAGTCTCGTGTAACATTTTTTTTTTCCACTGTTGCTCAAATCCGTCTCACGTGCTGCTATCTCAACAAAGGAACTAATGAAGGATGAAATGGTTACCAAAGTCTGGCATTTGCCAGGGATACCCAAGGCTGTGAGGCACCTCGCTGCCACCAGTCCTTAGTGTGAAGAGGCCTTGTTTGTGCCTCCCTGCAGTCAGCTCCGCAACGCCACTGGCCATCGGCAGCACCGGCACTCCCCTCTTGGCCTGGCAGGCCCCTGTGTCGCTCTACAGTTCATCATTCAATAGCATATGTCAAAATGTACAAGGCAAACAGCCTTAAATCAAACTCTAATAAGTTCTGAAGCAGCATTTTCTTTCTTTGCCTGTCTACCTTTTGGTCATCATCAGTGGAAATATTTTTGTCAGTTCATGTATGCGCGCTAAAATCATCAGTCAGCACTTAAGTTACAAATAAAAATTGATCCCGCCAAGCCCACTTATAAAACAAAATCATTACTTACATTCTAGAGCCTTGACTTAATTAACAAGATACTCACACATCTTGTGGAAGATTGCTCACCCAGAATCCTTGCAGCATTTACAGACAGGCTGATTGTGACCCTTCTTTCACAAGACAAAGACACTGTTATAAAGGTAATAATTGGAGATATACCAATCTCCTAGAACTGGAAGGGACCTCAAAAGGTCATCAAGTCCAGCCCCCTGCCTTCACTAGCAGGACCAATTTTTTTGCCCCAGATCCCTAAGTGGTCTCCTCAAGGATTGAACTCACAACCCTGGGTTTAGCAGGCCAATGCTCAAATCACTGAGCTATCCAGCTTGCATCCTTGGTGGTGGAGTCTGTGTGTTTCTTTGTACCCACAGATTCAAGCCTAACTTTTTTTTTTTTTTTAGTCGTAAACAGGACACCCCCTGCTGTCTTGTTTTCTCCTGTGAATTTCCTCTCATAGATTTTGCAATCTTTTCTCCTGCCTGTGGCTCAGTATGAAAATAGACCTGCATTGTGAGGTACATGTGACCAGACCGGGAGATAAGTGTCTGTAAGCTCCACCCTGAAAGGAACATGTCCAAAGTGTTTCACCTCCTGGTAACATGCCTTAACTCTAAAACCTTAAGAACATAATTTTCAGTATAGATACATAACTCCTTAAATAGTATCCTTAAACATGTATATATATTTTAATTATTATGACCACCAATGGGCTACTGGATTTCTGTAGAGATCTACATGCCATCTTTTGGTGAGCTATTATGCATATACCTCACCATGGGATCCCTGTAAATTCCTATGCACCCCCTGTGTTCACTGATAGTTGGAACCAAGAGGTTGTTGGGTCATGCAAAGGATTATAAACTGTATCAAAAACACTTTCCCCTTGTTGATGTGACCAGTGCATACCAGGGCCAGATTTTTCAGTGAAATGAGCACAACTGCAAGCACAGATCAGCATATAGGTACCAAATGTGTGCTCACAGCTGGCCACATGTATGTTCAAAGACTTAGTTTGTGGATTCACATCAGGTATTTGTGCCAGAACTTGGAAGTGCGAGGTTGCACACACCTAACTTTGAAGATATGACCCAGGGGCGCTGGACCAGGAGAGGCCAGGGGGCAAAGGGGCCATGGCCCTCCCACTTTTTTGAAAGTGGACAGGCCTGGCCTCCTGCCTCTCCTCTTCCCCCCCGAGGCCCCACAGGCCAGGCTGGAAGCTGGAGCCCATCCCAGGCTCCCCAGCTAGGCTACAGCTTCTGGCGTTCATCATATTGGAGATCATTGTAATTATGTTCCCTTGGCTTTTCTTACACAGGTTCTTAGTTCCAGTCTCTTATGACATCATAATTTCACTTCCTCTATAGCAGCATAGTCTTCAAAGCTAGACAAAACCTGAATTTCCAGCATAAAAATAAATAAAAATCTTGTCATAATATTTAGGGTTGTTTTTACCTCAGTTTAAACTGGACCAAGTTTTGTTCCGAGAATTCAAAAGCTACATAATATATTATAATACTTTGCAATGTTAGGTTTGTTTACAAAACATACTTATCTTTTTAAACATAGGTTAACCAGCTGCAGCATGAACTATCGAAGAAAGATGCATTGCTTCGTATTGTTTCAATTGCTTCTGAGGAAAGTGAGACAGACTCCAGCTGCTCTACACCACTTCGGTTCAATGACTCCTTCAACCTGTCGCATGATCTGTTGCAGCTGGACGTCTTGCAGGACAAACTCAGGGAACTGGAGGAGGAGAACCTGGATCTCCGATCAAAGGTAGGTTTCATTTTTATTATGTACCACATACATAACATTGCAGGACAGTGTTATAAAAAACAGCTTCCATGCTCGCTGGAGTAACTTCTCTACCTGAGAAGGACTGTAAATACACCATCTCACCCCAGGTCTGCATTCTTCAGACTTGGCACTTTACTCTGAGTTGACTTTAAAGTTCTGTAATATACAGTGTGCAGAGGCAACGCATGGGTGTGGGGGTGGGGCATGTGGGGTCATGCAACCCTCCAGATATGCTGCTTGGCTTGTACTGAGTATGCTCACATGGACCGAGCATGCTCAGTAACACTGCAGAAGCCAGATGCCCTCACTTCCCGCCCACACTATTGGCAGACATGGGTCATCTCTGCCAGTGTAAAAGTTGCTACATCCAACTGTTCCCAAATTCCCTATAGTATGTGATCTAATACAGGTTCACATTTAACTACCCACCCGAATTACACTAGCCTGCAGGACTTGCTGATTTGTATGATCTAATATCGTGTGATGGTATGCTCTTCTGGTAATACGGTTGAGCTGACATCTGACTATGTAGTTACTGTTTGTCATTCTGTATTCTAGATCAGGATATTACAATTTAAAGCCCCAGTCATGCACAGATTTGTGCACGTTTCACTTTATGCACGAGTGATCCCATTGACTTAAATGAGAATACTCTTATCCTTAATTTTTTGCACATGTATTCAATTTTTGCAGGATCAAGGCCCAATTTTTAAGACAAAATATAATGAACATGGGATTAGTAGAACTAGAGGATAGGGGAAACCTTCAGTAAGAGGATCATGCAGTTGCTTAGGTTTGTGATGCGCAGTTAAGGGTTATACGTTTGTTTTCATGTGCTCCATTATCACTAGCATGAGCGGAGGATCTTGTTTTACCCCTAGGGCTGTAGTTCCCAACAGGCTTGGGCCTTTACAAGAAAACCTAGTCAGGTTGCAGAATTTAAGGCCTGGGGCATGTGGGAACTGGGTCTTCTTGCAGGCCTTATTTTTCTCCTTTATATGACTTTCCCTTCATGTACTTAAGCCCTAGTCAATCACCAATATTATCTACAAACCTCTCAACTATACCTCATTATGAAAATTGTCATTAATCTCAGATTTAAAATTAGCTCTGTGCCATAGAAACCTATTGCGACTAATTTACGGGAGAGCATTAGAAATGTTGAATCATGAAAACAAAATTAACTGAATCGCACCTCCTTTAAATCAGTCTCTTCTGCTGTCTGGGATTCCCTTTCCTGTGGAATGTCTCACATTTTAAAAGTCCCTATCAAACACCTGGGCTTTGGCAGATGGAGACCCTGTGATTCCTCGAATAGCTTAGGGAGACAGAGAATATTTACAGGATTTAAACCAACATCATATCTTTGCATAGCATGATTTTTAAAATTCCAAGTTGCCCCAACCCCTCCATTTAAAATATTAGATCCTTTTAAGAAGCCTGAGTCATTATGGGGCTGAAGTTACATGTATTTGGGAACTGAAATCTTGGTTCCGTGCTGTAAGCAGGATGAAAGAGGGGGGAAAAGTCTTCTCCTTTCCTCTGGCCACGTTGTCCCCTGTCTCTTGCCACTTCCTTTTCCCAAACTACTTTGCTTGACTAGCAATTGGAGGAAATAGAAGAAGAGCCTTTTGTTGTTTGTGAGAGAGCAATTTGTATTCCACCAGCACTGCTAGGGCATTCTCTTTCTGATTGTCACTCTGCTCACTGTGGTACAAGTGTTATGGGTAGCCTGCCGTTCCCGAGGTGTGCACCTCAGAGAGTTGCAGCAACCCAGACAGTGGTGCCCACATCACCAGTACAAATCCGAGGGCATAGGGTTTTCCAGCTTTACTTGTGGGGAGCTTTCTTCTCATGGGTCAGCAGGTTTGGCCTTTCAGGTGTCATCCTCCGGAAGCTGTGTTCAGTTTGCAGGCTTGTTGGTCATGCTGTCCTCTCCTCTCACACTGCCCCTCAGTCCTGCTGGGTGTGCCAGTGCTGTGAGCCAACAGTGTATTGGAATCTGCCACATTTCTCTTTTTTAAGAGTAGGGTTTTGGTTCATTCCCAATCCCTGTTCCATTCTAGCAGACGTGGGCAGATTGTTGAGAGGGTCACAGTCCTAGGCTGGGGGAAGCTGCAATACAATGAAAAGTCCTGCTCTCATCTATGTGGAAGCATGCCTAGTGTAGACGGAAACATCTGGGATTTTAGCTGCGATTAGGGTTACAATACATCCAGGTTTCCTGGACATGACATCTTTTTTGATCCTCCGTCCCAGTCTACGCTTACCAGTAGATCAGTGCTGCTGCAATCAGTGCAGCGTGTGTCGACCCACTAAATCGATTGCAAAGCACTCTCCGGTCAACTCCAGTAATCCACCATTGCAAGAAAAGTAAGGGGGGTCGATGGGAGAGCATCTCCAATTGACGCAATGTGGTGCACACACTGTGGTAAGTCAACCTAAGCTATGTCAACTCCAGTTACATTATTCACGTAACTGGAGTAGCATAATTTAGGTCGACTTACCGCGGAAGTATAGACAAGCCCTCTGTCTGCGCAGATTTTTCAAATAAGAGAAAATGTCTGGGACAACCGTCTCTGCGCCCTGCGTCCCTCCCCTTCATCCACAGCTGCTGGATCCCGCCCAGCCCAGCCCACCAGGTAAGCAGAGCCACTAAGTGTCTCTCTGCCTGCCCCACCGTGGGGTCTCAGAGGCCTGCTGGGAGGGGGACAAGGCCAGGCCCTGGCTCCCTGCCCTTGGGAGGGGCAGAGGCCCGCAGGGAAGCACTGGCTGACGCTGCGTTCCCGGCGTGCACCTGCCACCATGACAGGTAATGCAACACTGCCCCCAACCTCGAGTGCAAGGCCACAGGTACTCCTTCCAACACCCCCCAAATACCCCATCCCAGTACACACACACCCTTCCAGCACCCCTCAAATACCCCATCCCAGTACACACACACCCTTCCAGCACTCCCCAAATACTCCCTCTCAGTACATGCTCCCCCCTCCAGTTCCCCCATCCCCATCCCTGGCAGTGGCCTCTCTTTGGGAACTTGAAATGCGGTAACCCTAGCCACCATGCTCTATCAAGTCTCAGCTGAGAGTGTGTGAACTGATTTTTTCAAAGGTTTGTATCGTGGTCAAATATGCGCTGCCTTTCACGGGGATGGCAAAAGGCACAACCCTGACACACAGATCACCACCCACTGCCACATTTCAAGCCTCCTAGTCCTAAGTATTGGGGCACTAAAGCTTCTCAAAGAAAAGATCCCTAGAATTATTTTTAACTGGAACAAAACAATGCATTTTCCCCTAAGCTCCTTCTCGGAAATGACTGGACTGTTTTGGCTAAATAAATAAATAAATAATCCACTTGAGGCAGACACCTGACATTGAAATTTTCATCCCAAACAGTTAAAATTTGGCCAAGTTATAAGCAACTGGAAATGGTCTTATAATGGGGGAAGTGTAACTATAGTAATAAGTGGTGCAACTAGCCCAACCTATAATGAAAATATGGCACTTAAAAGATAGGTTCAATTTTCACCCTGCCATTTTGCCTAGGCCTTTTTAACTGAGGCTTTTCTAGTGTTTTATTGGTTTTTTGTTATATAATTTCCTTTGTCTATTGTAAATATCCTCTGGCATATTGAGCTCCTTGTTGGTTGGCCTGATTTCATGAGAAATGCCAAGATCTATTTATAGTTCATTGTGATTATGTTATGTGGAAGTGTTTTTATCTGCAGTTCCTTTCTCTGAAATAGACCTTCAAACCCAGTCACTGAGGTTTCTGATAAGCCAGCACTAGTTGTCAGCAAATTGTCCCAAACAATTATTCTCTGATGGAGAGAGGCAATTATTGATGGTTTTGTTTTTATTCCGGTGGCACCCAGACACTCCAACCAAAATGGAGATCCCTGTATGCTTGCTATTGTACATACTTACAGAGCAAGACAATCTCTGGCCCAGAGAGCTTACAATTCTAGGTAGGTGAAGGGTGGGAGAA
The DNA here is from genome assembly GCF_016161935.1 of Mauremys reevesii. Classification (NCBI taxonomy): domain Eukaryota; kingdom Metazoa; phylum Chordata; order Testudines; family Geoemydidae; genus Mauremys; species Mauremys reevesii. The sequence goes on from NC_052633.1 coordinate 20,577,281, forward strand.
AGGAAAGTATTGTCCCTATTCTGAGAGTTTTTGTAATGTTTTTGTGGCCTTTGTGGGTGTGAATAACGTATCATTTCAGTTTTCAGACTGCAGGATTCCTCTGTTTTGAGGACACCTATTTGCAGTAAATTCAAGTTGTCTAGTTCCAGGTACTGCGTCTGCTTCTGAGTTCCCCTACCAAATTTTATGTTCTTACACCCACATTTTCTGTTTGTTTTTGTTTAAGTTGCTGCCCTCTCTCCTGTTTCTGTATGAAAACCCACACAAATAGGGGAAGCTAGCTGTAGTGAAATAAATTTAGCAGAAAGTACAGTCAAATGCACAAAATAATCAAATTGGAAAAAATGGGGGAAATTTTGTTCTCTAATCTTTCATTGATAATAATCTTGCATATTACCTGTAATTTCTGCAGATGAAATGTTTTCAGATGGAAGTGTAATTTTTAAGTTAATGTCTCTTTAATTTTCTTGAAGGCTTGTCATCTAAAGACAGAAACGATTACATATGAAGCGAAAGAGAGGGAGTTGGTCAGTGACTGTGTCAAAGAGCTCCGTGAGTATCAAGTTTGTATCTCAGCAGAACCAGGGAAAAGGTGCTTGATCACCCGGTGTTAGAATATTTTGGCTATCCCCAGGTTCAGATATGAGTTTCAGAAATCTCCATGAACAATGTTTCAAGTCTACCTACTTGACCAGTTCAGAATGATTATTCTGTTTACAAGCACTTATTTCTTTCAGCATCACTATGGCACGGAGCTTTGGTTTGGAGACCAAAGTATAGCTGTGCAAAAGAAGAAAATAGATATTTGCCAAAAATTGAATGCCTCTTGCAGACCTGAGCTCTTAAAAAAGAGAACTAAGTGCTCATGAGAGCTCCAGACAGATTTTCAGTCTCCCCAGATATCAATGTAAAGGACACATCTGTGATTCTGAGTAGTAGAGATGACACCTGTTCTTGGAGTATTAAACTGATCAATATATAGCCTCCTGGATACCCATTCTAAATGTTCATAGCTCCATAAACACACACAAACTCCCTCTGATGTAATGCATAATAGAGCATTAAAATCAACTGTATTTGCAGTAAAATCAACTGTATTTGCAGTAAAATCTCTACAAGAATGCTTGCATTCCTTTGCATTTACTTAATTCAGTAACTTTCACGTCCTTGTACAAATGTGAGTAAACACTCTGATGCAGTTGGGAGTGATATTTACTTTCTTTGGCAATTGGATAATCTGATAGTTTAAACTTTTACCTGTATTCATTTGATCTATGCCTCCTCCCATATTCACTAGAAAGATAGGCTTATCTTGTGAGATTCTTATTTTGATTAATCCCTATAAAGAACTCTGCACTGTTGCCAGCTCTCATTTTCAATAACAGTCAAGGGTTCTGGATTAATGCCCATCCGATTGTCTACTTGCTTTATTGTATCCTCCTAGAAACTGTGTAACCTCAGTGAGTGGAGGTTGCTAGATTCTGCCCTACATACCACTTCACTGTACCACCAATAAGAGGGATGTAACTCTTGTTTAACTTTATAGAATCCAAAGGTGTGCTAGGTACTTCAGAAACTCCTAAAATGGATCTTGCGCCCAAAGAGTTGTGTAGATGACACACAGAAAAAGAAAGGGGGAAGCACACTATGAAGTTTTTCCTATTTTACATCTTTTCAACTCTTTCTAGTATATTATTTTTTACCCCTAATTTTAGACATAAATTTATCTCTTCACAGCATAGATTTACTGTTATCCCACTATGTTGTAATTTGCCATAAAAATGAATCATGTAACCGAGGTTACAGAAATCTTTATATACAATTAAATGTATCTTGCCTCATGTTACTGTAACAAGGCTAACTGCATCTCTGTCCCCTTTCTGGTTTCTAGTTATTAAAGATCACTCCCATGTTTTATTTCAAGCTCTTCTGGGCTGAGCGAGGTTGGGTTTCTCATGCATTGGTTATTGCACCTTTTTAAAGACCCATTTGAGTGTTTGCAGGGTGTGAGCTATGCCCTTTAATGAAGGAGTTGGTAGAAGTTATGAACTATGTCTTCAGTGATTAAAAAAGGTGTGTTTTACCTTGGCATACCTAACATGCATTAGCTGTCCCACTGTAAAAACATCATGGAGACAAGGCACTTTGGTTTTACTGCAAGGTAAACTGGGTGAGGTCAATCACAGATGGCATGAGGTTAACCACAGACTTTCAGGGCCCGTGTGCTTTTTACCATATTGACATTCCGAAGCTCCCACTGTTGTACATCCTGAATTGAATCTTTAGGAATTTCACTGTCCTTTGAAGACTACAGTGTTCACTTTTGCCAAGGGTGTATCAGGGAATGCTGTGTACTGAATGTATATTTTACTCTGTTTTTAGGGGAAACACATGCTCAAATTGCCAGAATGACAGAAGAGTTATCAGGAAAGAGTGAAGAGCTGATTCGCTATCAGGAAGAGATCTCAACCCTCTTGTCTCAGATTGTTGATCTTCAGCATAAACTCAAAGAGGTGTGTGCATGCAGTAGCGCAAGGAGAGGCTGAGGGACAGGCTGCTGTTTTAGGAGTGTGGTTATTTCAGAGGATGTTCTGGAGAGAAACAACTTTCTGTTTGGTTAAAAAGGAGGAAATAATCTGAACATCCTATTTTGCTTTGCTTTTTGTACCTACAGCAAGTGATTGAAAAGGAGGAGCTGAAACTTCACCTACAAGCTTCCAAAGATGCCCAGAGAGAGCTGACAGGAGAGGTATTGAGGGCTTCTATTTATCCATTTGAAATAGGGTGAGAAAAAGAAAAGCAAGGTGGAGGGGAAGGGGAACAAGGATTTTTTTTTGTTTTTTTTTGTTTTGTTAACCTCAGGGTGGGTAGAGGGTGAAGGAAAAGAACAGAGTACTTCTAATAACTCATCCCGACTGTTTACAATCTACACGAGTCTCAAAATAGGTAAGGTGTATATGGAGAGAGATCTTACTGCTCCAGACAGTTATGAAGACTATATCAAGTGAATGTGCACAGTTCTGGTTATCTAGGCTGAATTGCAGCTTGCTAATTTGTAGGGAAGTGCTCTTTGTTCTGTTCTTTGTACACATAATTACTGCATTGCAATGATATTCGTCTGTATAGCTTTATCCTGGGGCAAATTCTGTTGGTTATTGTAGTACTGTCTTTGCTTCTGTTGCGGACTGCTGGCTACATTAATGACCACTGTTTTTTGTTGCAGCTGCATGAGTTACAGGATCGGAATGCAGAATGTCTAGGGTTGTTGCATGAATTACAAGAAGAAGTGAAGGAGCTGCGCAGCAGAGCCAGCCCTGCTGCACATCTCTGCCGCCCCCAGTCATGTGGGGCATTTCCTTTGGTAATGAATCTTGAGCTTTCTCTTAGCATGGTGTATCCACACTGTTACATTGTAGGCATGTAATACTATCGACAGTCTTCAGTGACATGGAATCACAAGGGCAAAACCATAATTGCTTGTTCTTATGAGTAGAATGCCAAAGAAAACGATCCTGCGGGTGTCAGAGGGATGGATTACATGAGCTAATCTTTTCTGTTTCTGATTTCTAAGGTCAGAAGTGATCTTTTAACCTTGCCACATTTGGGCCATTTATTCACTATAACGAGATTTTTAAAATGTACTCTGCATGTGTGTTCCACACTTCCCTTTCCTTACCTTCTATCACAAACACTTACATCACTTTCTTTCTTTTTCTCAGAAGTTGATCCCAGTTTTATATCATGCTGATCACTATAAAATCCAAATGCCTTTCAGGATTTTTAATTTTTTGAACCAGTATCTTATGAACCCAGTCTCTCCACACCTAAATAGTTTAGAGATTAGACTGCTAGCATGTTATATCAGTGGAAGCCCCAAAGAAACATGCTATGAATTGAACTTTTAAATGGCTGTTCTGCTACAAACAGGGCATGGCAGATTTCAGAAGTTTTCTTGAGGGAAATTCAAGAAATAAATGCCTCTGGTTCAGTTGGTAAATTTCTGCAGTGCTGGTGAGACCTTAGTACAGGAGTAGGCAACCTATGGCACGTGTTCCAAAGGCGGCACGCGAGCTGATTTTCAGTGGCACTCACACTGCCCGGGTCCTGGCCACCAGTCCAGGGGGCTCTGCATTTTAATTTAATGTTAAATGAAGCTTCTTAAACATTTTAAAAACCTTATTTACTTTACATACAACCATAGTTTAGTTATATATTATAGACTTATCGAAAGAGACCTTCTAAAAATGTTAAAATGTATTACTGGCACGTGAAACCTTAAATTAGAGTGAATAAATGAAGACTCGGCACAGCACTTCTGAAAGGTTGCTGACCCCTGCCTTAGTAGCTTGACAGCTTCTCTTTAAAAAAAAACAAAAACAAAAACAAAACAAAAAACCCTTGTTCTTGAAAGTAATCACCCTTTTATAATGCACAATGTTGCTGTGATTTTATCTTCATGATATACTACTCTGCCATCTCCTTGTTATGAAATTGGTGCTGAGCACCAATAAAAAATGCATAGCCTTGACATGGTTGTAAATGACCAGTGGAAAACTTTTTATTGTAAATTTTGGTTTCTTTTAGAATAATCTTTTTGGGGAACTGTGTCTTTGGCCAGGATTACATTAGAAACTTTTGTCAATATAGTTATATCAGGGAGGTGATTTTATTTTTCTCTGGCGACATTTTTATATTGGCAAAAGCCTGGTATAGATGCAGTTATACTACAAAAACTGTTTTTTCCATTGCAGCTTATTTCGCTTGGAGAACCAATGTAAGCTATACATGCAAAACCACTTTTATGCTACTATAAACAGCATATACACTAGGAGAGTTTGCTGGTAGAGCTATGCCAGAAACATTTTCTAGTGTGCACCTGACCTTTATCTGTGTCTTTTAGGGCACTATGTACTGACACTAATAATAATAATGGAGCAGAACGTGCGTTTTTTACTGGGTGTCTATTACCAAAATTTGAATGTCAGTTTTGTTTTATTTGTTTGGTTTGTTCCCTACAGGATTCCCTTGCAGCAGAGATTGAGGGGACAATGCGGATGGAGCTGATTCTAGATGAAGAATCTGCTCTCAGTAAACAAAAGTAAGTTCAGCTTTCACCTTCCCACACGCATCATCTTTTAACATGTTGCTAGACATGCCAATGCCAGGGCTAAGACTAATGTCAATGAGGTTCAGGTAATTGCTGGGAGTGGGTGAATCTAGATATTCTGTGCCTTTTACAAAGGTTCAGTATAATTGAATAGAAAATCACCTTTCTAGTGTTGAGTTTATTTTCAACAATCTTATGGAATTTAATACAGTATTTAGTACAATATGTAGACTCCTCCTATTGAGTTCTCTGGAATGGTTAACAAATCTACTGAAGGGATATTATTCCTGAATTCTGTAGGTTTTTAAACTAATTTCTATATTACCACATTGGTTTCATCTCTATTAAATTCTCTGGCAATTTCCTATAAGGGAAACTAGAACTGAAGAGAAATGATATCAGTTCCCAGTATCTTGAAGGCCTTTTCCTGGAGCCTTTACTCAGGACTAAGGGCTGCAGGGTCTGACCTTAAAACATTTTATTAATGCCACCTCCTCTTGTTCTTTCAAGCCCTTACAGAGTGGTTATTCCAGCAGGAGAGAGCGTGCTCCTCAGCAACTTCATCACTCAGACAATTTCCACTCTTTCTTGGCTCTGATTCCTTACTGTTTACTAGACTTGGATAGCCTGGTAGAAATCTTGTGATTGCCTGAAACTGTTTTTTTTCTATATCCCACCCAAAACGCTGTTGAGAACTTTATTGGTCATTGGTCAGTTCCTTGCTATAAGGATGAGAAGGGGATTGTGTGCATTTATTCTCTCTCCCTTTCTCAGGGTTCAGCAGAAACGGGTGTTTGATACTGTCAAGGTTGCTAATGTTACACGTGGTCGCTCTTCTTCATTTCCTGCCCTGCTACCAATCCCTGGATCTAATCGTTCAAGTGTTATCATGACCGCAAAGCCCTTTCAGTCTGGCCTACCACAAATGGAGAGCAAGGCACATCTGAACCAGAGGAGCAGCTCCAAGGAAATCTCAAAGTAGGAGACTCAGCATATTAGTGTGGTTTTGGGTTACTTGTATTGATGGTAGGCAGTCTGTATGCATGCATAGGAATTGTCATTCTCGGTGCCAAACTATAATCATGTTGCTCTCATCAAAACTCGAGGAGATAGCTCTCTCTCACCAGCTTTTTCACTTTGCAGTGTGATTGAGACTATTTCCCTTATTCTCTTAACTGCTAAATGTTCCAATTTCCCAATGTCACCCCATGGGATATTGTGAACCAGAGGCTTCCTCCGCTGATGACCTGATTTAATACTAAACCTGCTAGTGCTGTCCGCACCTATTGTGCTAGCAAGTCATATATGTCTGTGGCTTTGTACATCAGGGTTGAAGGGGGAGAGATTAAATGGCGCATATAAGGCAGAAGAGGATAATGTTAGCAAGCAAACAATACAACAAATTATAAGCATCCTTATGTAGTAAATTCAGTGACTGCAGAGAAAAAGCAAGCAAACAGGTTATCTTACGCACTGTTTGTCTTTGTTTCTAAATAGTGAAGCTGTGAGATGCTGCCTCCTCCCAAATTTGCCTGCAGATTTTTAGTCTGAGACTTTGCAAGATATTGTGATACCGACTACACCAATTAAATAGAAGTTTTTAAAACAACTTCATCTTTTTTTCCTCATCCCAAAACTAAATCCAACCTGGGCTCCTGTTTACTTTAGTGATGTGTAGTCTTTAAACATTTAGTCTTAATTCCCTATTTTGATTTCATGTTTCCCCAAGGGACAACCAAAAGCTGGGCCAGCCTGGAACCCCTGGAGACAATGATTTAGCTACAGCTCTGCACACACTTTGTCTCCGTCAGCAGAACTACCTGAGTGAAAAGCAGTTCTTTGAGGAGGAATGGGAGCGTAATATGCATTTGCTGGCTGACCAGAAAGAAGTGGCTGGTGGCTGTTGCACACCAACAAAGAGTTGTCTGTCTGTGGGTACAAAGTCAGAATTCGCTGACTTCTCTGCGGGCTGTCCCTGCCTCCGTGCGCTCCTGCCAGAGAAATTACAAATTGTTAAACCTCTCGAAGGTAAGAGAATAATCTGCCTTCTCTTTCTAGCAGAGGGAAATGTTGTGCTTTGCTTATGGAGGAATCAGTGTATTTGGTAATTAAATCAGTGTTGCTCTGGGAATGGGTTGGTACTCAAGAATCAGAAGCCCTTGGAGAAAGAGAGGTTTTTTTTAAAGCCAATTATCTGCTAGCTTGGTACTTCAGGGTAAGAGACCCAAATGTAGGAGCAAACTTGTTTCAGTACTAGGCATTCCTGTTTAATTCTCTGAATCTCTTGGTCTAAATTCTTCTCACGTATCATGATGACAGCCCCAATTGGTCAGGTTGTTTTGGTATTTTGTTCTGGCCACTCTTTATGATTCAGTAGGATGGAACAGAAACACCCCCTTGCACCTTTTTTTGCTTCATCAGGATCTCAGACTCTGTTCCACTGGCAGCAGCTTGCTCAGCCCAACCTAGGTACCATCCTCGACCCACGGCCAGGTGTTGTCACAAAAGGCTTTACACCGTTACCTCAGGATGCCGTCTATCACATCTCTGACTTGGAGGAAGATGAGGAAGAAGGGGAAGGAGGTATAACATTTCAAGTGCAACAATCCTTTCTGGAGGAAGGGAAACATGCAGTGCCAAAGCCAGAGGCAGGGATCTTCCTGCCACCTGTTACTTCAGCAACAGTGCCACTTGCTGGTAAGAATCCTGGATGTTTATGGTTTCACTTTGCATACATCTCTTACTGTGGTTTGTACTCCACTCTTGATGCTTCCGTATTATGCTTATTTTTTCATTGCTGTATAAGGTTGTGCATTACCCCAGTCAGATTTTAAAGCTAAGTAGAGGTAGATCATGTCAGTTCTTGGATGGGGGATCTCCAGGAACATCAAGGTTTTGCAGGATATAAGACTGTCAATTCAGAAGGTGGCATTCTCCCTCTAAGCCTGTGCTGTTATGGAGCATACGGCTTCTGGAAAAGCTGATTTTGGATATGACCAAAAACTGAATTCTTAACCAAGTACATTCGTCAAAAGAAAACGCCTATGTTCTTAACAAATACTGTATCAAAAACAATTGACATTTTCTTATTTAAAATAACAAAAATATTGATAAAAAATTTTAAACTTTTTATACCATGGCAACTCACATTTTCCTGCTAGAAGGTATGAAAGAGAATTTCAGACAGGAAGAAATTTAATCTGTTGGGGAAAGTACTGTATTTTGAACACTGAATTTAGTAAAGTTTCAAAAAATGATTCATTGAGAAATAAGGTTGTGGTAAGGGAATAAAATTGCTGATTTCAGCACTCTGTGATTTCTCCCTCAATGTTGGTATGAGGAGATACACTTGCCTGCAGTAGGGGTGTCTTGGTCAGTGATTTCTATACAATAGCCTGCTGGTAGACTGAGAAATATGAGATTCCTGAATTAAGAAGTCTGGATTTGTCTCTGGGAAATTTAAAGGCAAACTTCTTTGCAGAGCTCCATTTTATACTTGTTTGGGGAGGTAACCTGCTGGGAGTCTTTTCATCCAAGTACCGGAAGACAGTAGTCATACAATGTTAACTGAAGCACACTTCAGTAAAAATCAGATAATCACTTATTGTGCTCTCCATCTTCAGAGCACTTGACAACTAGACACATCATTAAACTAGACACAGCAACTAGTCCTCGCCACACCTGTGAGGCATAGAAGTATTTCTCTCCCCTATTTTACTCATGGGAAAACCAAGACACAGAGAGACTTGATATGTCATAGGAGGAGTCTGCATCAGTGTGTGGAATGAATTCCAGGATCAGTCCTGCACTGAAAACACTAGATATAACACTCTTGCTAGTGTCGAAGATACACAATCTCTAAAGAAGCAGAAACTCTAATATTGAGCAGTCTCAATTTCACTTCATCTTACACTGAAAAAAATTAAAGTGAGGAATGGAAAGTCTCTTAAAATAGAACTATCTTTTTCAATTGAACATATTTATATTTGAGGAATTCCCCTTCTTTAGTCTTTATTTAAACCCCCCAAAAAATCCTGTAATAATGGTACCTTACCTTAATGAGTCCTTTTCTCTCACTTTCTGTCCTCACTTGCTGTGTTCTGTCTGCATTGCAGCCTCAAATCCAGGAAAGTGTCTCTCCTCCACAAACTCCACATTCACCTTCACTACCTGTAGGATCCTTCACCCCTCTGATGTCACTCAGGTTACCCCCAGGTAAGATGGTTGTTAACATTCAGAGAGTTATTGCATGGAATCAGTTGCTCCTGAGGTATGGACCAGATCTAGAAAAGTATGATAGCTGTATCTGGCCAGAGAGGAGCACTCAGGACTGATGTTCTTACTAGTGGTTTTAATTATGAAAGGCATTGCGAAAATGGATTTCTCTCTCTCTCTCTCTCTCACTCACTTGAATACATATACCTCTGACCCCTTTAATTTCACCACACATTGGTTCCTATTATGGAAGTAAATTTAGACCAGTAAATGGAAATATCTTTATGCAGCATATAGTCTACTGATGGGATTCATTCTTGCAGGAGATATTTGAGATCTATACTGTGACTGGGTTTTTAAAAAGAACTAACTCATTTCATGTACTTATACAGCTGCATACCACCTGTGTAGTTATCCAAATTAATACAGTGAAGGTGATCACATTTTATACTTCAGGATAGATGATGTAAGATGACCGTCTGTGGCATTTGGGATCATGTGTGACCTTACATAATTTGCCAGGAGCATTATTAGTTGGTTTTGTGTTGGATCTTGTGTGTGTTGGTGGTTTTCTCCTGAGGTGCAGGGTAGGAGTTTAGATGGATCAGTGGTCTGATCTGGTTAAAATCCTATGGGATCTCGGTGTTCTGAGATTGACCTTTTACCCAGAAGGCACTCTAAGTCTGATCTGGAGCTTTCTCCCTATTCCCTCCAATAAACAGGTGCACCAGAAACCAGCACCCACCTTCCCAATTAAAACTAGATGTTGCTTCCTGAAGCACTGAGTTATTATAGTTACAGAGACAGATGGGAGGTGATAATGACAATGTTTGTGTATTGGGGATGGAAGATAAGGATTAAAAACAGGGGATACATGGGAGAGAGAAAAAAATTTGTACTACACAGTGTTAATTGTCGGCTTCGTGAAATGAATCATCTCAGTTGAAGTGACAGCTCTACAAGATCCTCCAGTTTGCAGCTGTGGAGAATCAGGTTTGCAAGTGCGAAGACCTTTAGCCTCCTTCCACCAATGTGTTTGTTTTGCAGCTGAGCAAACGTTTTGTATGCTTTTTTAATAACATTTCTATCAAATGTAACCATATACAGACACTCCCTGACTTATACAAGCGTTCCATTATGGAACGCCTTGCGTAACTCGAATTTTGCATAAGTGGGAAACATATCTCCACCCATTATGCAAAAAAACAAAAAATAAAATAAAACACACCCCTATTTCTAGCTTATGGAACTTTTTCCGTAAGTGCAGATTTGCGTAAGTCGGGTCTTGAGTAACCCGGGGAGCATCTGTACTCCTAAATAGTAATTGGCTTTGGAAAGTTCTATCTTATGGTGTTAATCTCTAGCTTCAGCACCAAGGGCATTTAAAAGGTAAACTCTTCCAAATTAAGGCTTGACAAAGAAATGAGTTTAACATATACCATGACCTTTGCAATCATCCCCATCCTGAAATATACTCTCATTAAAATTTTAAAGTACACCTTTACCCTGATATAACGCAACCCAATATAACACGAATTCGGATATAACGTGGTAAAACAGCACTGGGGGGGGGGGGCTGCGTGCTCCAGCGGTTCAAAGCAAGTTCGATATAACGTGGTTTCACCTAACGCAGTAAGATTTTTTTGGCTTCTGAGGACAGCGTTATATCGGGGTAGAGGTGTAGTAGGGTTCTTCTTCCGTGATGATTTTAATGCACATAAAAGTGCTGGACTGTAATTATTCCTGTAATTTGGTTGTGTAGGATCCTGTAAAATTTGCTGCGTTTTCTATAAAAACATTTCCTATAAACATATGTCAATATGGCCCCTTCTCACTTTTTTCTAATGGTTTTTTGTCCTGCAGTGTGGGATTTGCAAAGCAATGTTTTGTATTTCTGAATATTATAAAGGTTGAGGTTGTGAAAGTTGCAATGAATCTTGTTATATGCAGATACGGAATTGTTAATCTCCTTTTTTTAATTTGAGCACAAGCCTTATTTTAAAAATGATTGTTATTACCTTGCCCTGTGTTATATGAAAGTTTCCAGAGAGAGAGAGCAAGGTGCAGTAATAATGATATCCTCTCTGTGTGTGTGTGTGTTTATTTTTTTCAGCTCCATGTATACTCCATTATCATTTGGAAGTAGTGGCAACAGTACTGGCAATACAACGGTGAGCTCTCCAGCCATGTCCTGTAGGTTTAGTATTGGAGAATTCCACACCGACAGAAGAGACTCTTCCACTACCTTGAGCACCACCACCAGTCTGGCTAAACTCTTGCATGAACAAGGCATCTCTGCCAAAGTTTGTGATAGCCCCATGCCAGAAAAGCTGCCCGTACTACAGAGCCTACGAACCCTTCCCATTCCCTCCACTCCCCCAAATTCTCCCTCACACTCACCTTGTTCTTCCCCTCCACCTTTTGAGACTCGAGCGCATCTCTCTGAAAACTTTCTGGCATCACGACCAGCTGAAACATTCTTGCAGGAGAGGTGTGGCCTGAAACCATCCCATAACCCTCCTAGCCTAGACCAATTGAAGATGAACCTGGTGGACAGGCTGAAGAGGTTAGGTATTGCCAGAGCAGTCAAACCCCCTGAGACAGGGGACCATGGAAAAAGTCAAGGGCCAGAAATTGGCCTGCAGCGGCAGGATTCAGCTGTGTTTTTAAGTGCAGGTAGAAACCTGATGGGTGGACTGAGAAGAAATCAGAGTCTTCCAGGCATGATTGGGGCACTTGGAGCTCCATTTTGTACATCCTCATCAAAAATGGGTATCTTAAAGGAAGACTAAGTGGTTTCCAAGTAACAGACTTCTAGCAGAACAAATAATACATTACGGCTGAACATCTGATACAGGTGTGGAATGGAGAGTTGCAGAAGGAATGTGCATGTTAAAATGGAAAAAGAAAGGGAGATGGGGTGAGAGAAAGAGTTTGCAGGGAGTTGAGGAAGGAAGGAGGAGTTGGGAAGAGATCACAGGAAAGAAGAAACCAAAGTTAAATCATGAGACCCTTTAGACATCTGACTTCCTGGCTTGAATAAAAGACAATAACAAATGCTTGTCAGTTATCTTCCGCTTTCAAATGTATGTGTCTAGGACAATAAATGTCTTGTAGAACGGTCTGTCTCCCCCTTTCCACCATGATCATATTATTTTGCCAAATGTTAGCGGTCACATTGTACAACTGAAGGTACTAGTAAAAGGAACAAGGAATCTGTTCTTTACTGCACCCGAATAATCGGTCCAAATCCATCTCTGCAGTGAAGAACAAGCACAGGAACAACTCGGATTCCTTTGGTTTTTTGCATTTCCAATTTAGAAATTAAACTGAACCTCTTCTTTTACAAAATACTTTGTATGTTAAGTTTTATACTTCTCATTGCATGTACAAATAGGAGTTGGGGTAGGATTTTTATTTTGGATGAGTGCAATGGTGCTAGTGGAGTATTAACAGAATGACATTTCTCTCTGAACTTTCTGAAGGCTGTTGAAAGCACACTGAGGAAAGTGCAATCAGTAGGAGTTAAGCAGAAGATTATTTTATATTCTAGGAAAACTTGTTTATTTTGAGCTAAGAAACCTTTCCAAAGCATGCTATGCATCTATTTTTAATAAAAGGAGGTTTGCTTGCACACGCACAAAATCTCAGGCACATTTTAATGTTATAAAAGGGAGTAAAACATAAATGCTTGATTCTAGGTTTGTTTTTTATTTGATCTAAACGGGGAGCATATTCTTAACAGAAGACAACAGAATGTTAGAAGTTTTGTGACTGACTCTGCTCTTGGCTGCTAGATAGTCTCTACATTTGAGGGAGCTTTTTAACAGAATATAAAAATAATGACTTTGGTATTTAAGATACTTTCTGATTCTAGGCAGGATTCTGTTACACAGATTTCACTGAGGAAACAGTCCATGAAAGTTGTCCTGGAACTGTGGTCAGTACATAACCTAACATTCAAGACTCTGGCACTGAAGCACAAGTAAGACAGCAGTGAGTGTTTTTTGTGGCCACTGTATCAAATAGAAATGAGTTTTGTCATTGTCAGAAGATAATCTGCCTCTTCTTTGTTGAAGGAGAGCAGGTCAAAGCCTTACTGTTCTGAGTGAAAGTAATAAAGATCTTAAGAGGCAGAGTCACTGCATTGGAAAACTCAATGGGCTGAAGTCAAGTCACTTGAAAAAAATATATTGGTGTCTTTGGGTGCTAAATAGCAGGATGCTTTGAGCCTATCACCAGTGGATTCAGAAGCATTTTAGCTATAAGCATAAAAAGTTGTTCCTTTGAATAATCTATATCATGGTTTATAAAGTAGCTACAAGGAAAAAAAATCTGTCCAAACTGATCATTGCTAGATCTCTGCAGGTGATTCTATTGCGAACAAGTCCTTAATCTCTGTGAAATAGAATAGTTTATTTGTAACCTAATTTTAGTTACAAGGAACTTTCATTATTATGATTTTAAGTCTCCATTTCTTTACAAGTGAATTAACAATTATACTTTACCCTAGCTGTTAAATATAGTTGTGGTAGACCTACTGAGACCAGGCCAGCATGAGTAGTGTAAGGGATCAAAAATTGATGGAAAATCAGTCCAGAGTTCAAAACGATATATGTTTTGGCTGAATGGTCTTTACCTGCGCTGGAACAATTTCTATAGACATTTTAATACTCTGTGGGCCCATTCATTCTGACCAGTCACACAGTGATAGGGTCAGATTTGGCCACAACCATGTTTTAATGGCCGTCCTTAACTAGGATGTCCAAACTCGGTTGTAAGACCTGTGTAGTTGGGGCTCTAGGTGACATCCTCGTCGGGTCCCCTGGAGTGAAGCAGTCGTATGACTGGTTATACCTGGCAAGAGTTACAACCAGTCTCGTTTGAGCTCTAGACGCTGCAGCACTGCAGGCAGCGTAAAAACTTTAAATGGAACAGATTCAAAATCCATTTATAAAGCGATCATATTTTCTCTGTCATTTATAACATGACACTTCCGACTATTACACTCCTTTAGGTGTCTTAATGATGCTTTTTGATAGTAAAGCTTGTTTCTAAAAAAGAAAAGTAATAACCACTCCAAGTGCTAACTGCTTCACAGGGTTTCACAAAGCTCCATTGGTTGGCCTTTGGGAGTTTGCTTAGATAGCTCACATAGTTGTAAAAGATTAATCTGTTAATTTAAAATAATGCATATGGGTTAATTCTGTTTTAACAACAAAAAATGTTCCTAATTTTTATTTTAAAGCATTTGGGTTGTACTTTCCTAACCATGCACAGGGTCTTACCTCAATTGACAAGGTGAGTATTTGTTCTCCAGTGAAGTGAGCATTTGGTATATCATCTGCGTATTTTGCAGTTCCCAGGGAAATATCAGGTGACAAAGCAATAGAAAATTAGACAGTCTGATGTATACAGAGAACAGCATTTGTGTCAAATTAATGTTCAATTTAGGTACATTTATTATAGAAATACTTGTAAACTACAGCTAGACTTTTACATGTATTAAATAATTTAGAATTTATATATATGTATATGTATATTAACTAGCTTTGTTATGATTGCTATAGCTGTGTATTAACAGCAGAAGAATCAAAACAACTGAGTCAGACTTCTTTTCAGACCAGATTGCTGTTTAAGTTCATTTAAAAGCACAATAATTAAATGCATGTAAATATGGAATGAAGCCTTTTTAAAACATGTTTTGATTTGAATGATACCAAGTTGTCCCAGCCTAATGTGTAATAAAGTTTCCGTAGAGCAGTGTCTCACCAACTACCTGTCCAAAGCAGAAAGGTGATAAAAGCAGAACTTGTGCACTATTGTGGCTGTATATTTATCCATTCAATTGAAGCTGAAGATTTTTTTTATCTTGCATTTATATCGATGGATACACCAGGTGTATTTTGTATACTTGTGCCTAAATTCCACGGTCAAAGAAAATTAGACCTGAAGGATGTAGCAGTGGTTTGTGCCAAACCTAGAAGACAACGTTTTGTCATAGGCCTTTATGATGATGTTGGTAGCATATTTAGTTCCTGTGGAGTTCGAAGAATTGATTAGCATTTTCTGCCTTCCAGTAGAGATAAGCATTTACATGAATGATCTATTTAAGATTCTACAAAGGATATCTTGATATAATTCAAGGTTGCTTAGACAGCTAGGTGGAGCTAGTGGCAACAGTAACAAATAACTGCAGTTGAAACAGGTCCTGTGTCCACAGACCTGCAGCATGGAACAAATACCAGAGAAGACAGAAAGGAATTTAGCCGTCCCTTTTAGGAAAGACCCAGAAACAGAGAGAGCTTCCTGCGATGTCAGTCTGCCAACCTCAGTGTCTGTCTTATTCAGGTTTTGAGCATATTTTTGGCAAGTAAGCAAAGTACACATTTCATTTTCTGCCATTAGAACCACAGGGCTGTAGTTTCACTAACTGAACTTCTTTGATGTGAAACATATACAAACCTGTGCACTAAAGCATACATGGGCAGTGAGATGGAATATGTTTTAACTTACGCAGAAGAAAATCTACTTAATCAGAGCAAATAGCATAGAAAAGAGCAAAGATTTGGGTTTGAGACCCATTTAGCCACTGCATAGGATAGTTGCACAACAATTTTTGAGAAACTGGGAACCTTTTTTGTTCATCTGCTTTTGGCACTTAATTTTTCATAGCAGAATGTAAATTTGATAATAAACATGTACAAACATGCCTTTTACATTACACTGGTTGCACTGTGGTTTGTTCCATGCATGTATTTATTTTTATTTTTAGATATAAAAATATGAGTAATGTGGTGGTGGGTACTCTTATAAAAGGAGATTTGGCATTTAAAAAAATGAAATGTTGCTAAAATACAGTAGATCTATATTTAGTGGTGGTTAAATCTAGATAACAATGTTTCTTGTATATCTTCTTTGCTGTTTGAAAAACCTTTTTATTGAGAATGAAGAATTTCAAATCTTCCTTAAAAAAATAATATCCAGATGTGAATGTCTCCTTGTCAGATTGCATGCAATAATTAATGCTTGTGCATACTTTTTCTTTCATCCCACAATGGCTATTAAGGACTCTTAGCATTAGGATGACTTCTAGCAGGAAGCCAAGAGAGAGAGAATGGCACTACCTCCCATATATTTATGGAAAATCAACCAGCATCCTTCAGTCCTTGCCTCCAGTTTTTTATTGTCTCCTGTTTGGAAACAAGAATCCTTCCCCCATGCTACTACAACTGACCTATCTTCTTGTGACTCTCGTGCTTGTAGGGAAGGAAGGGAGGACTGAATGAGCCTTTTATAATTAGGGGAATGATCATGCAGTTCTTTTACCTCCTTCCTGGTCATTGCCATCATAATGCTAAGTGTCCCGAACACCTGTCACAGAATGGGAGGAGAAACTGAAACAAATTGAATTAATGATGAATAATTCTCCCTTCCTTAAGTTTTACCCTTTCACCCTTGGGAAAAGAAACCCGTTTCTTTGTCAGCCTAAAGCCATCTCTGCACACCTGTCCCTCTAAAGCTTCCTGAGTTGGGCCCTCTTTGTCCTTCAGTTGAGTACCTGTCTTCCTAATTAATCCACCAGTCAATCATCAGAATATGCGCATTGTCAGATGAAAGCAAACTACTTGTGTACCTAGTCAGCATTCCACCTGACATGCTGTGATTTCCTTGCTGAGCCTCCAGGCAAATACAGCATGCACGGAAGTTATACTGACAGGAGTGTTCCTGGGATGTTCCAGGTGTTTACTCACTGGTGAAAAGTTACTTTGCCTGTTTTCAAGATCAGGACCACAGTAGTGTCAGTCCCAAGATACTGAAGCAATGTAACCCTATATGTCTAAACATTGCAAATATATCACAGATATGGGGAGGGAGAAATCTGGGATTGCTGTCCAAAAGTCATTACATCCAAAGGCTGTTTACTGATCAATAAAAATGAGTTGGTGGTTACTGTCTGGTCCCTAGAGGAGATGAGGTCACATTACAAAGATAAACTACCACAAACAATGTTTTCACCCTTTTGCCAGCCTCACAAAGAGGCCAAGGACTGAAACTTTTAACAAGGTGAGTAACCTCCTCCATTGTGGTGTTCCTGTCTGCTCAGGGTAAGGAAGTGTTGGGATGCCAACCAGGGGAGGCTTGCACAGCTGATGCCTGCGGTTTGCTGGTTCATTTGCTAAACAGAGGATGAGAGTCTCTGGGTTGCCAATCCAGAACTTCTCATGTAAATTACATTTACCTTAAAACATTTCCTCCTTGGGAATAATGGGCTTCTTACACTCTCTTCACCACTCTAAAAAACAAACAACCCACACTGCCACAACTCCTACCACCCACCACACACTCAGCCATACCCACCCATCAGCCACACACTAATATCGTCAATCATACCTACCTCCCATCCCAGACCAGACCTTTCTGCCCTGCCACCCTCTCACTCTCCAACTGCCCAACACACTGAACAGCTTCTAGCCTACACTCAGGCCCTCCCACTGTCAGAACAAGAAGAACTACAACACTGGACAGAATACTTACACACAACACACCCCACCAACAGCTGAACAAGAAAGTCTCCCCATGGACACATGAAGAAGAACTGAGACACAAATGACCTTGCCTAACACAACATCGCTCGCACAACAAACATTGCACAACAAGAAAAACGCAGAACGCAACAGCATCAGAAGAGCAAGAAACCATCCTGACAAAGAGTCTGACAGAGGAGGTGCATGCATCATCAAGGAGTCTGGAGGCCAAAAGGACTGTGTAAAGGAGTCTGAGGTTGTCATCATCAACAGATCATCATGAACAACTTACTAAAAAAGCCACCAGCCTTCTAAACACTAACTGACTGCAAAACAAACTTCCCTACATCTACTACTCTACACACCCCTAGAACTATCAACATACCCTTACCCCCCTACACCTTAGAAAATCAATCTAATCCTCTCCTACAACCCCCGATCGGAACCGCATCCCTCTGCCCGTCATACCCGGGAAATCCTGGAACTCTCATGGGACAGGACTACCTGGACTCTCTCTGAAGGCAGGACCAGCACTCTGGAACTCCTACTCTACTGATTTCCTGAGACAACTCCATCCAGCTATCTCCGTGCAGAACACCATTTCCTGAAACTACGATGTACACCACTGGATGGAGACACTACACACACATGGATGTATGATGGAGTGACAGCTGACATCACAACATCCCTGGATGATGCTACCTGCTGAACAGTACACACAATCCTCACACACAACTACACAATAAATATTTGAAATTTAATATCTCATATTCACACACACTCACCCAATCTCCAATATATAATATATCAATATTTATATTTATATGGGAACAACGCTTCCTCAGCTCCCGTCAATTCTCGCCCTTTTCCTCCTCACGCCTACCTCAGCCTACCATCATGACATCTTTCTCATCCTGGACCCATGGGAATCAGACTTGGAATCTTCACACCACGATTCCACCAGCCACCTCCGATTTCACCTCATACCCACCTCCATCTATATCCATCATCCTCAGCCTGGACCTAGTGGTGCTAAATACACCACAGGTACCATTAAGTACACCCCGCTACACCACCTCTCATGCCACCAGCCCTACCCCCGGCCACCCACAAGATCCACCTCAGCCATCATCTCACAGCCAAGCACTGCATCAGCCCAACACCCCTGCTCTAACCCCGTACACAGAGACCCACAAACAAGAGAATCTCCACCAGACACTCCAGTACCCACATGAGGAAACAACAGAGGAAATAAATAAACAGATCAACAGACCCCAGACAGCAGATCAACAGAAGACAAGCCCAAGAAAGAAACCAACAAAGAAACCACAAGGACACCCTCCAAAATCACCCATACAGTCCCCAGCTCATCCCTCCAAATCATCACCCAAATGGACACAAATCATCTGACATGATCTGCCCACACTTGCAGCCTTGGGTGGCAGGCCAGTCCCTCCCTGCCACAACACCCTGCCTCTCACCAGCAAACTGCACACTCACCAGCAACTCACCAGCAACTGCACCAACCCAGGAACAAACCAATGCAAAAACAACCAATGCCACAAATCTACACACCACATCACCACACACCCACACCAGATCAGCACAACCATCATCAACCACATCATCACGGTTCATCCACCAATGTAATATATGCCATCATATGCCAGCAATATATGCCAATGCCCCTCTGCATGTACATCGCCAAACTGACAAGGAAAAGGAGGATAAAAGGAAACACAACACAAACAAGACACAATACAAAACCTGTAAAAAACAACAACAACCCTCCTGACAACAACTGGCCACACAGTGGCAGATTTCAAGCCATCCTCCAAAAAAAAAAACTTCCAGAGAGAAGAGAGAAAACTGCTGAGCTTGCAAATTCTGCAAAATTTAACACCATCAGTTTAGGACTAAACAAAGACTGTGAATGGCTTGGCTTGCCAATTACAGACCAGTTTTCCCCCCTTTTCACACCACAGTCACAGCTGCTGGAACATCCTCCCATTGATCTGATTGATCTCTTCTCTCTTTCTGCTCTGCTTGCTATCTATTATATACACACCTGCTGAAATTCCACTGCTTTTGCTTGCAGAAGAGTGGGTGTTCACCCACGAAAGCTCATGCTACAAAACATCTGTTAGTCTATAAGGTGCCACAGGATTCTTTGCTGCTTCTTACACTCTGTACACCTATTTCTCTCACACAAGTTTTTTGTGCACTTTCTCTTTAAGATGGAATGAATATTAGTAGCCAATGAAGTGGCACTCTCCTGTTTCCATGGTGACAAGGGAAACTAACCTTGTCTAGGGAGAAGCAAAGATTTTGATAAGAAACAGAACCTACCAGGGCTGCTTTTTTTGATAAACTTCCAGGGGTTCCAGTCTCTGGAAACATCTGGACCCAAAGGATAAAGCCAGCTGCTGTATGAGAGTAACACAAAATGTAAGGGTTTCCCCCCTCCCCTTGTTTTGTTTGCGATTCAGATCTGCAAAGGGGACACAGTCCAGAGCTCTTGGGTTTTGTGTTTTAGAAACTAAAGAACTTGAAACTGCTGCTAAGACCCAGAAATGTTTTTAAAAAGCTGTTAAATCCAACAGAGCATTCAGACAAACTTCTTGAGGGCTGGGCCCCCGGAGGCCCCAAATAGATTTCAAGTTGGCTTTCTTTTTACAAGTAGAGCGGGCCTGATTTGTAGAGGTGCCAGTACCCGAAGCTCCCATTGGCTTCAGCTGGAACTGTGGACCCAAGAGATCTAATTGATTTATATTTGTTGTGGGCTCTGTTCAGCTATGGGGTTTCTAAGCGTTTTTCAGCAGATTAGGGTGTGCGGGGGGACGATCTCAGCTTTATACACCTTGGAAACAGGAAGTTTTGCCTGAATAGTTGGCCTAATTTTTTCCATTTCTAAATGTGATCTCATTACTCTTAGTTCTACCTCCCTTGTTAGCACACACAATAATCCCTTGCTGGTTACACCCTTCCAATACGTGTAGGCTATTACCATGATCCAACCCCCACCTTTCCCTTAGTCCTCTCCTAGCTCAATCTAGGCTATTTTAATCTTTCCTGTATTCCCCGATAATTGTTCTTCTCTAAAGTGCCTCTAAATTCTTTCTAGTCTGATGATTCCACGGCTGAGTAGTGATGGTGTCAGCAGAGGGTAATCTGGTAAATTTGTTACTGTTTTTTCCCATGTTCTGTGGAGCACGGTAGGTGGCCAGGAAGAGAAAATTGCATGGCAGTTTTGAAGAGTGGATCACAGGGATAGGATGCCAAGGGCCTGGGAAGAGCACAGAGTTGAAGGCAAATGGAGAGTGCAAAATGGAACCCATCAGTTGTTAGGGTCTTTAGAGCCTCACTCATGATGCACCTGGCATGCTACTAGGAACTGTCAGACTAGGTTGGGTACCATGACAAGCCAGAGCCTTGTACCTATGGTTACACTAGTGATCAGTTATCCTGGTGGTGTTGCACCACAGGCATATACAGTAGGATGATTGCCTGCCTTCTCAGTGATGTTATAGCTCTCTGTGCAGGCCAAAATTGCATTGATCTTTCTTTGGATCGCCAAAGGATGGATATGTCCCAGCCCTACTTGTAAATGAAAGTAGTGAATCTCCATGACCATTTGAAAGTAGCCAGCTGTTTGTGAAATCTCCAAAATCCCTCCCCTGTCCACTATGTGTCCGGGTGGAGCACTGTATGAGTTAGGTAGTTGGTGTAACTAAGATGGAAAGATCCTGTGCTTGCATATGAGTATAAGATAAAGATCAGACTTGGAAATCCTTAATGTGTAAGAGTAAATTCTGTGCTCAGATATACGTGTGTAACTTTTACAGAACTCAATGGGAGTTGCATGTATGCATCCAAGGGCTGAATTTGCTGTGTATACTGTGGCTGTCTTGGTCTCCCATAAGAAGAAGGTGATATTTTATCTGACTTACAAAAAAATTCCAAGACCAGTAAATGCTTCTGAATCGTCATATCTTTATTTCCTCTCCAGCCTTTTGCCCAGCCAGGGATCCTGCTATGCAAACATGTCTCATTCCCCGTTTTTATACTGTGCCTGTTGGGACCCTTGGAATGTGAGGGGTAAAAGGCTAATAAAGACCATGCCAGGCTTACCGAATCAGAAAGCCAGGTAAGCAGAAGCCATTGGAGGAAGAGGGAATTCCATTCTTTCTAATGCTTAACACCAGTTTCTTGTGTTTATCTTTTATTTGGGCCTCATTAATAGTTGGGGGGGGGAAGTTATATATACCTACAGATAAATGTGTTTAAAGTTTACAGGTAACTCGTGTGCATACTGATTTTTGTACAAGTAATGTATTACACTTTTATGTACGCCTTTCCAAATGTATTTTACACAAGTTATATTGTAATGAGTTTAGTGCTGGTGTCAGGTGCTGTGTATGTCATTTCTGTCATGCTTCCCTCAAGCCCAGAGGGAAGAGATGGGACTACGAGAGGCCACCACTGAGAGGCTACTGTTTAGATACACTACAGCTTATCTTAGCAGAATTCCAAGAGGCCATAACCCAAACCAAATAACTGGAGAGTTGCTGTAGCATCCGAGTATAGATTCAGGGCCAAAGTCTGTCCAAAATTACACCCAATGCAATCTTATTGTGAAGGCATTGTGATTGTGCCTGGGGTGTGGCGAGGATACAGTCTATGCCCACGATGAAAGAAGTTGGCTAAAGGACTCCGGGAAGTATAATGCTTGGCTGCTCTCAGAAGGCCATGATTATGTAAACCTGGGTTGTGTCTGTTCCATACATATGTCTGAATCCTGTTTATATTTTTAAATCAGGTCCTCCTCACTAGGCATGATCTTGAAAAACCAAAATAGTTTCCTGTTTGCTCTAAAACCTCCCAGCACATCCAAGTAAGTATTTGTCTTTTTCGAGAAGAAGAGTGGGGGGCTCAAGAGTGGTGTGTGACATGAAATGGCTTTCCAGTGTGCTAACGAGCGGCAGAAAACAGAGAACTCTTATTAGCAGTCCCAAGACTTCACATGACTAGCAGCCCAATAGTACTGATGTTAAGGTAATTTACACATGAAGCACTAAAGCCTCAATGATGTGGAGTCTCGCCAGTGAATGCACGTTACAGAAACCACTCTTGCTGCGCTGCCTCCTTCCTTCCACTTAGGCTTGTCACAGATTTTTTAAAAAATGGACTTCAGGGTTTGTCAAATGGCACCTGGATACACAAGCTGAAACATGGACTGTCCTGGTGAAAACCGGATAGGTAGCAACCCTACTGGATGCATACACCAAAAACCAGACTGTCTGGGTGAAAACTGGATGGGTGGCAACCCTAGCTGAGTGGTGGTAACTGCCTAGTATAGAGCACCAAAACCTCCGTGAATGTGGCTGGTGTTATTGTACATACATATACGGTATGTGACAAACAAAATCTGAGTCCCTCAGATAAGTAATAACAGAGAGAGATCACAAGCAGCTCTCAGGGAATCTGGTTGGTAAACTCAGTATTGCTGTACTCACACATCACTACGAAAAGGGGCACTTTTGTTCTCACCACCATGGCAGCCCACGAAAACTGGGCTTAACTGAGTGTGCCTGGCTCTGATGTTTGAAGTGGAGCAGTTTTCGTCACTGAGCAACTCTACTTGTCTGCAACTTTCTGAGGAGGTGCTTTTCATTTGCAGAGGGATGTTGCCCCACAGAAAATATGGATATCGACTACGAAGCAGAGAACCACCTGATGTGAGTAGAACAGGTGGGATCATTTGCAGTAAAATGCTAACAAGAATTTCTTCTTCAAGTGATTGTACATGTGCCTTCCACTCTTGGTGTGCCTGGGCCCCTCGCACAGTCGTCGGAAAATTTTCCCTCAGCGCTACCCATCAGGGCAACTCGAGCACCCTCTACTGCCCCGCGCCACTTGCACCGATATAAAGGGCCCAGCTGCCCCTGGGCTCCCTCAGTTCCTTCTTAGCACCTGTGAGGACCGTTGGAATTTTTTGTCTGGTCTGTGAAAGTACTCTTGGTGTGTTCGTTACACACGATTTGCAGATCGCTTTCTAGACTTAGTGTGAGTTTTCATTTTTGGGCCCAGTTGTTTTTTGTTTTTTTTCCCATTACTTGGTACTGAGGGATGCCGTGGTCATAGGGCTTCAAGCCACGAATCTCTTGCCTTAGGCAGATGCCCAGGAAAAACCCAAACTCGCGCTTCTTGAAATGTTTAGGGGAGGCTCATATTCAGACTCTTGAAAGTTGGCTGGCCTCTGTTTGTTCACTAAGTTGCCACGATCTGAACTCTCTGCCCTCCTGGGTACTAACTTTGTTAGGGCTAGTCTACACTTACCAGCCGGGTCGACGCGGTGAGTTCGACTTCTCAGAGTTCGAACTATCGCGTTTAATCTGGACGCGATAGTTCGAATTCCGGAAGCGATAGTTCGAACTCCGGTATTCCAGCACTGCAAAAGGCGGTGGCGGAGTCTACCTTGGAGCCGCGGACTTCGATTCCGCGGCGTCTGGACAGGTGAGTAGTTCGAACTAGGGTACTTCGAATTCAGCTACGCTATTCACGTAGCTGAATTTGTGTACCCTAGTTCGACCCCGCTTCTTAGTGTGGACCAGCCCTTAGATTGGTGGACAGACCCACTCAGTGTTTGTGGAGTTGTTCCCTTTGTCTGCCCTCAGCCTTTGCTGACTGGTGACAGACCTGTCTGCTCTGGGGTGGGCAGCTCATCTGGGCCCCCTCAGAACTCAACGTTTGTGGCCCTCAAGGAATCTCTCTTCATATCAGTGCCAGAGAGCCAAGGACGGTCCACCTCACCTGACAGGCCTTCCTCTACTGCACGTCATGGGGAAGAGCCTGTTTGTTTTCACAGGCAACGTGCAGCGATGTTTTACTGTAACAGTCGGGGGGAGCTCACTCTTTGCTGTTTTGTCAGGAAGCAGTTCACCTATGGAACTTTTCATGGCCAATTCAATCAAACTCAAAGCCTCTTACCCTCCAGGGGTGCAGAACAAGCTGGTGGCCCACCTAACCAGATCATTTAAGAGTCACCACAAATAGACATATTTGGAACATGAAGTGCTGACAGTTTTGCTTCCTACAAGGCTGCAGTCCTGCTTCCATCACAGATGCTACCCTGGACAAACGCTATTACACTTTTCCCCCCGTCCCACTCCTACACAGAATGATGCTAAAGAATAAGTGGGACCAGACCCAAGGTATATGAATAGCCTCAGCATGGCCTCGATAGCACTGGTTCTCCACTCTAGTGTATCTGTCAGTGGCAGCTCCAATTTCATTTCTGTTGAACCCAGACTTGATCTCCCAAGATCGTGGACAGCTGCTCTACCCAAACCTGTGGGCCCTTCATTTAACAGCCAGGAGGCTCCATGGCTAAATGCTAGAAAAGAGTCTTGCTTGCAGCAAGTTTGCCATGTCTTGTTAAACAGTAGAAAGCCCTCTACCAGAACTGCTTACCTGTCAAAATGGAGGTGTTTTTCTGTCTGGGCTCATCAGTCCAGGGTCTTGCCAATATAGTCTTCTATCCTGCATATCCCGGACCATCTATTGCACCTAAAGCAGCAGGAGTTAGTGATTTCTAGTATCAAGGTCCACCTGGCAGCAAGATCCATTTTCCATCCCTATATGAGTAACCATTCTGTATTTCCTAATGATATGAGAATCAGGTTTGTGAAGGGCCTGGAAAAGTTGTCCCTTCAAATAAGGGAACCTATCCACCCAGGGACTTGAACCTAGTTTTGTTGACCCACTGTTTGAGCCTCTAGCAACATACTTCTTGCTGCACCTATTCCTAATGGTGGCTTTCCTGGTAGCTATCACTGTGTCCAGGAGGGTGGTTAAACTGCATGGTCTGACATCCAAACCACCTCATGCAATCTTTCTTAAGGATAAGGTGTACTTGCACCCTCATCTGAGATTTCTCTCTAAAGTGGTATCTGATTTTCATAATAACCATACAATTTACTTACCTGTGTGTTACCCAAAAGCACATGCTAATAAAGAGGAGCAACATCTGTACACCATAGATGTTAGAGAGCGTTGGCTTTCTACATAAACAGGACTAAATGGTTTTGTTTGTTAACCCAACTATTCATCGCCTTAGCAGACAGAATGAAGGGTCCTTCTGGCCTCTTTGCTAAGAATTTCATCTTGGATAACTTCCTGCATTCATGTTTGTGATCTGGCAGGTATTTCCCCACCAGGCATGGTGTTAGGGCATGCTGTGCCAATGTTCAGGGGAAAATAAAGACTTCATTGCCTGTAGTTCTTAAAGATCCCTTGGCACTTGCAAGAGCTGGGGTGTCAACCCCTCTAATCCTGAACAAACTTCAACTTGGCTCATTAGAATTCTGCCCAACTTCCCCCTGCAGTTAATCTGGATAAAGTATTCTTAACGTTCTGCCCTCTGCACTGGGACCCTGCTGGGGACACCAGGCCAGCAGGAAAATTAAGCAAATTGTAGCTGCCTGGATCTTGGGTGCAGAGATGCCGTGCATGGCGAATGCTGGACCCAGGATGTGATGTTTTCTCTTACTACGGTGCTATGAAGGCAGCTGGAGGCTCTGTTGCAGAAATGTATGGGCTGCTCTTTACCCCTGGGCCAGCATAAAACACAAAAGCCATATAATGGCACAGATCTGATCCTACTTGATTTTGGGGAAGGGTCCTTGGGTGGGGAATCCCATTTTTCCCTTCTGCTGGTACAGGGAATACTTTAGAAAACATCCTGACAGTTTCAGAGTGAGAGAGAGAGATCCTTTTAATGGGTTTAGGGTTCCAGACACTAGAGTTCCTGAGCTGAATATCTTCTCTTTTGGCCCCCAGGCTTCAGAGGAGTTCATAGAAATCTCACCTGGTTATACCTTGACTCGAAGTAAAGAACATCTCTCTGTCACGCTAGGGGAGGAATTTTTTGAAAGAAAAACTGCTGAAGAACCAGCCCCGCACTTTGTTCCCAGGTAATCTTAGAAAATCAGTTAAATGGTTAAAATGGTTCTGGTCCCCCCACCAAAATAATAGTGTGTGAGGAACCTGTGAAGGCTTGCAAGAGGGGAGATGACCCTCATGAGCACATGCTGCATAGACAAGGGGTCTTTGTCTAGCCCAACTGAGTTACACCAATGTAAAGCTGATGTGAGATCAGAATCTGCCCCAAGGTAAACACCTGGTGTGTGTGAAGAGGGAGATGAAGAGTCTGATTCTAATTTAAGTAACTCGGGACCGAATCCATTGACTTCATAGAAGTGAGAGCAGAATCAAGCTTCTCTCTGGATTTCTGGTTTGTGAGAGTTTTGGGTCCCGTTTGTTGTTCTGCACGTGGCACTCCCAGGGCTGTCACAAGGTGTGCACTGGAATTTGATCATGCTGCTGCAATTTTAGAATCAGTTGTACAGTCTCAGCCATAGTGCTCTGCCTTCCAAAGGCCCAAATGGGGGATAAGGAGCAAAGTGAGGGATGCTACCAAAATAGCATCTTTTTAATGAGGGGAGTTTTATTTCTGTAGCAAAAGTAACATTTTCTTAATGATGGAGTGTTGCTAAGGCAAACAGAACGGTAAGAAAATGGGAGGGCCCCAGGTTGGTGTGAGAGGATCATTCAGGTCCAAACTGAAGATCCAGTAAGAGATCTGATCTCAGCTTTTAGACGAGACCATTTCTATAGCACAGTGCTAGCTGGAGAAAGTGTAACTTTGGTGCATCTGCCCAGGGTGTGTTCATAGCTCTCTGCCTTCAGGCAAAATATAAGACAAATAAATGCTTTGTTTCTGACTTGCATTGAAATGTCTGTACCTGGCCTTCTCACCAAGCACTCCCATCCACTTCACTGTCTATTTTTTAGCATCTACCACCAAGGGTTGTGTGTGTGTATGGGTGTTGAGGCTGAAAAGTCAATGTAGAAGCATTATAGGTTTTTGGGTGTTGTATAGTATCCTGCATTATGGGAGGAGTTGCTAATGAAACAAACTTCAGAGAACATTCAATAATGATCAGCCTCTTAGATGCAGTCAGATTTTTGCTTTGCAACAAACTCATGTCATCTGCTCTAACTCAACCTGCGGAAGTTTGATAATGTACATTTAATCTTTCACTCTCTTTGCAGAAGCCCAGTGAAACTTGAGACGTGAGTATTGCTTGTTTTGTGTTCGTTTTGGGTCAAAATAAAAAAAGTGAACTTTATGTACATTTTTAACCTCCTTCTCACCACCACCTGCAGGAATCTGGTATCATTCCTTACCCTGAATGCTGTTCTTTGGCTAACCAGTGACAGCAAGTTGTGCTGTTGTATACAAAGTGTCTCCCACACCTCCTTCCACCATGGAGATGGAACACTGTTGTCTCACTGCTTGTTTTGTGTTGAGGGCTGGAAACTGAGTCTAAATGTAGATCTCCTGTGAGGAAAGCAGATGTTAGAGTAAGAAAATAGGGTGTATATTCAGCTCTTGTTCAGCCAGTAGCCATTTATAGGGACTGAATACAGTTTGTAAACTACTGTGACATGAAATACATTCTGCTGAGAAGATGGGGATGACCCAAAATCTGGAGCCAAATACCCCTTAACTTTGTGTGATTTGGATTTGAATGTTGTGTTCTGGGCCTATCAGATGCCAATCCTTGTGCAAATGTTGCAGCCCATTTAACATTTCAGATTATTCTGTTTTAAAGTTTAACATAATTTGATCATTAAGTTTGGTCTTTTCCTTTAAATGTTCTCATTCCTCCATTTTCTCTCTCTCTTTGGAGTGCTCTTGTGACCTTGAATCTGATATCTAGCTGCCATTGGGAGCAGGGCCGGCTTTAGGCCGATTCTGACGATTCCCCTGAATTGGGCCCCACGCCTAAAAGGGCCCCGCGCCCAGTGGTGAGCTGGAGACGGTTCCCAAGCTCCGGCAGCTGTCTGCCCCGCCCCTGGCCCTCCCCTGAACACCCCGCTCCCCTTCCCCTCCTTCTGTCCTGCTTCTCACGAATCAGATGTTTGCACGGGAAGGCTGGGAGGGTTCAGAAACAAGTGGCGGCTTGGCAAGGTAAGCTGGAGCGGGAGGACATGAGGAGGGCTCCAGGGAGTCGCGGCGCGGCCCAGTCTGGCCCCGGCTAAGCGGCTCGCTCCGGCCGAGCGCCGCGGCCCCGGCTCCAGCCGGGCAGCTCTGGCCCCGGCCAGGCAGCGCAGCTCGGCTCGGGTGGGTGGTGCGGCAGCTCCGGCCAGGCGGCGCGGCGGCCCCAGCGCTAGCCCTGGCCAGGCGGCGTGGCGGCTCCGGCTCTGGCCCCAGTCCTGGCCCCAGCGTGGCTCCGGCAGGGGTAAGATGCATGGTAAGAGACCGGGGCCGGGAGTGGGTTGGATAAGGCAGGGGCTGGGAGTCCCGGGGACAGGGAGCGGGTGTGTGTGGGAGGCTGGATCAGGCAGAGGTTCTGGGGGGGCAGTCAGGGGATGGGGAAGGGGGTGGGGTTGGGTAGGCGTGGGAGTTCCGGGGTCTGTCAGGGTGGATGGGGTTGGGGCAGTCAGGGGACAGGGAGCAGGGTGAATTGGGTAGGGGGTGGGTTCCTAGGGGGCAGTTAGGGTGGAGGGTCTTGGGAAGGAGTGGTCAGGGGACAAGGAGCGGGGGGGTTGATGGGTTGCGGTTTCTGAGGGGGGCAGTCGGGGGCAGGACATGGGTGGGGGTCAGATGGTGGGGGGGGGATGTACTCACAGGGCGGTTCCCTACTGGGTCTTCGGCGACGGGTCCTTCAGTGCCACGGAAGACACGGAGCGCCGCCAGGTGAGTCATCCCTGCCGGGGCCCTGTCGAATCGGGCCCCGCACTTCCTAAAGCCGGCCCTGATTGGGAGGATACTAGAGTGAAGTGAAGTGTTCAGTAAAAGCCCCTCTGTGGTCTGGGGCCCAGCTTTCATTGTCTTAGCTCTAACAAGCAGCTTGTTTAGTCCCTTGAGAGAAGCACATCACGTGTTGCTCAACAATGGTCCTTCCAGCTGATTCAGTGGCAGCATTGATGGTCTCTAAGGGGAATCCTACCAAAGGGAAGGGAACAGAATCCCTACTGAGTGGGTAAACCACTGATACACATTTCCTCACACCCGGTGGTAAGACAGGCTGGGGGAAGATCACACACCCATTCTGCAACCCTGCCGCCTTGAGTGGGAGAAGCAGTGAGGGAGCTGACGCCAGCCCCAGATGCGGGATTCTAGTAGCGATATTATTTCTATTTCCACCACTGTTCCCAGCAATGGGCCCCATGCATGACGGAAAGGTGGTGTATCATTGTAGGGAGGATGTTATTACTGACTTAGAGGAACAGATTGCTGAGCTGACAGACATGATGGAGCAACTGCGCAGAGATCACCAGGCCTCCCGCAAACTGGTGAGTCCACTTGGTTGTCATCTATCCCTTCTTTTCAGAAAGTGCTCCATGAAGTCAGTGTCTGAGGAAGACTATAGGGAAAGGGCTGACTAGACCACACAGCACTGCCTGGATCCTTTCAGTGCCATTATTAGTGACTGACTGGCTAAAGTGCCCCCAGATTGCTAGGAGTCCACATGCCTGCAGGAGGCAGTGTTGTCTAGCGGTTAGTGCAGAACTGGCAGGCGGGGAACTTGGCTAATTATTTATGTGCTATAAATGTGGATTCCTTTACAGCCAAACAGCTGCTTCATGGAGAGCAGCATTTTTAAAACCACCTAAGTCACTTGAAAGTCACAGGGACTTGTGCTCCCAAGTGAGTTCAGCGCTTTTGGGAAGCCCACCTTGAACGACTTCCCTGCTGTTTGAAATGTGGAAGTGTTTGCTCTGATTGCAATTGGTGACTCTGAAAAAAGAGCAAGGGCTTAGATAATGAAGAGATCTCTGCATAACCAGCCTAGGATGGAAAACAGTTAAACAGCATGTTTGTCAAGGGGGAAATGAATAAAAAGAATGCCTTTTCTGTACTGGGAATTGTAGCTATCACAGTTCTGAGCCCACTGTGGACAGGATTTTTAGTAACCTGACTGGAGTTATGTCATTAGCAGATATTTTCTCTCAAATAAATGGCAGGGTAGGTACATTTACACCAGGGTTCGGCAACCTTTGGCACGCGGCTCGCCAGGGCAAGCACCCTGGTGGGCCGGACCAGTTTGTTTACCTGCCGCCTCTGCAGGTTCAGCTGATCGCAGCTCCCACTGGCCACAATTTGCCACTCCAGGTCAATGGGGGTGGTGGGAAGCTGTGGCCAGCACATCCCTCTGCCCGCGCCGCTTCCTGCCTCCCCCATTGACCCGGAGCAGCGAACCGCGGCCAGTTGGAGCCATAATTGGCCGAACCTGTGGACACGGCAGGTAAACAAACCAGCCCGGCCCGCCAGGGTGCTTACCCTGGCGAACCATGTGCCAAAGGTTGCCGACCCCTGGTTTACACCTTAGTTAAAAACTTGTCTCTTTTTTTCCCTTTCAAGTTGGAAAAGGATATGGAACAAAAATGCAATGAGATGCAACAGGAGCATGAGAATAAGATCAGGTACAACTGCTGTGCTATGCAAGGAGAAAGCACATATGTGAACTGAATGCTGGAGACCACAGCTTTCTCTACAAGGTTTTACATCTTGTGTGGTTTTGGATGTTCAGACTAAGAGACAACATGGCAGTATGTCTTCTACAAAATGAGCCAAGCTTGGGATTGACGCACTGTGATCTCTATACCATAATTATTATTGGGGCATCCAGATCCAGTGGCTTTGAATCCAGGCCAGAATCAGGCTCACTTTCCAATCCTGGATACCATGGGAGCAGCAGTATCATGAGGCCATCTGTACTTAGATTTTGTACCATGACTAGTGAAGCTATTGTGAGATTTTATTCTCTCGTGATATTTCCATCATCCATAGGCCAAAATGTGACATGAACAGCTGTTCTTGTGAGATCTTAGGCTGGACACTTTCTTGGAGTAATGGGAGGGCATAGCAGTGTATCTGCCAGTGTCTCACTGTTTTCCTTTACTGACTAGCCTAATCTTGACTTCATGTTGTGTTGGGGACATAAATGTTTCTTTCATGTCCCTACTTTGTCCAGACACTTAGGGCACCACGCTGCCTTCAACTGATGAGGTGCTAGGTGCCATCCGCACATTGTTGGCATCTGAGTCCACAACATGATGTCCCTTGCCGTAGGGGTCTTGCATACTTGTTGAATGAGTGGTGGAAAATCTGAGCTGTGCTGCTCTCTATGGCTAATGGTCACCCTGGATCCATCAGCGCGCTCTTGAAGAAAGAATAGAGCCAGCTTGGCACAATTGTGCCTCCTGCCCCTGTCCCCCCAGGACTCTCAGATGGCTAACGGAGCCTTTTGGCCCAGAACTTTCTTCCTACTATACCCAGCTATGAAGTCTGAGTTGGAAATGATAAATCTACATTTTTATAAGGTTCCTCCTCACTGTGGTATCAATGGCCAACAATGACTTCGTCAGCTTGGGAAAGGTTATTGAGCAGCAGGACCGGCTCTAGGCACCAGCGCTCCAAGCATGTGCCTGGGGTGGCACTTTCCAAGGGGCAGCACTCTGGCTCCTTTTTTTCTTTTTTTCTTTTTTTCTTTTTTTTTGCTTGGGGCACAAAATGCTGGGAGCCGGCCCTGAGCGGAGGTGAGCAGCAGCGGTGGGGGGCGCGGGGAGGGCTGAGGAACCGCTCCCCCCCCAGCTCACCTCCGCTCCACTGCCGCCTGCTCCCCCAAGCGCGCTGCCACTCCGCTTCTCCCCCTCCTTCCCCGTCTTGCCATGCGAATCAGCTGTTTTGCAGCAAGCCTGGGAGGGAGGGGGGAGAAGCGGCGGCGGTGCGCTTAGGGGAGCAGGCAGCACGGAGGTGAGCTGTGGCATTGGGGGGCACAGGGAGGGCTGCAGGAAGTAACCCTGGGGGGGGACAGAGGAACCGCTCCCCACCCAGCTCACCTCCACCTCCTCCCCCAAGCGCTCCACTTCTCCCTCCTTCCCAGGCTTGCCTGGGAGGGAGAGGTAGGAGGGGAAATGTGGCGCACCTGGGGGAGGAGGCGGGGCCGGGGATTTGGGAAAGGGGCTGGAATGGGGCAGGGAAGGGGCAGAGTCAGGGCGGGGCCAGAGGGGGTGCAGGAAAATATTTTTGCTTGGGGCGGCAAAAAACTTGGAGCCAGCCCTGTTGAGACGGTGGGGTGATGGGCTAAGTCTAGCAACACCTGACTTCCTCCAGCAACCCCATGTGCAGTAAACTCTTACTTCACAAACCAGAAAATATACATTTGAAACTAATATATAAACTGACTTTAAACGCCCCTTGTACAGCATCACTAGGTTCTGCTCACATCAATCACCTCATTAGAAACTAATGCACTTAGAATGCAGGATGAAAGAAGAAAAATAGTACCAAGAGCAAATAAAATAAGATAAATGACTAGCTGGGACATGCCCAGCACAAACAGAATAGATGATGGTGTGAAATGCCATAAAGCTTCTAATGGCTACTTGTTTAGGAAGATCTGCATGACACATCTGCAAGCCTCTCTGCTTATCAAATTACACCCCAGGTTATATTTTCTCCACACACAAAGAGCAACCATATACTTTCAGCCTGGCTGACTTTTATTTTAAAACAAGAAAGAACAAAAGTAAAGACTCCAGGCTATGCACAGTGTCTCTCTCCCCTCTGGCAATTTACATCTGAATTGACCACAAAATGTCAGCCATCTCCTGCAGAGTCCTAGAAATGTAAATGTGCAGTACACAGAAAACAAAATAATGTACACAGTTACAGTAACCTGGCCATTCGCCTCCTGTAATTATTCCATCACTATAAACGATCAAGTGGGTGGATGAGAGGAAAGTGTGCTCTGTGCCTATCTGCATTGATGTGCTTGTGCATTGGTCACACAGGGAACTCCAAGAAGCTCACTGTGCTGAGCTCCAGGCCTTGCAAGTGCAGTACAAGAAAGAACTGAGGACTGAAAGGGCCTCTGCACAAGAGAAAATGGGTATGGACAGGCTTTCTGGGAAGTCTGAGCCCTGTTGTTTTCATGGTTACTCTGAGCTGGAAGCTCCTGTCGGGTTCTTTCCCTCTCTAGCATATTCACGGCAGCAGACTCTCTTGGGAAGCTTCCCCTGCCTCTCCATGTTTTGCTATTGAAAGCAAAGAGGGATCTGAGCTGTGACTGTCGGTACTAACTGGGGAAGAGGTATAGTTGTGAAAGAAGGTGGGTTGCAGCTGGTAGAGTGTCATCCCTTTAAATGCTAGCGTTGTGCTGGGATTATAAACCGACGTCAGAAATCATGTCCAGATCTGGATTAGGTTTAGGCTGGGGTCTGTGTTCTGAGGCTGAATTAGGGTTATGGTTGAGATTCAGTTATGCCAAAGTCTCATGCAGTCTCGAGAGATTTCAGTCCAAAATAGCAGGAGGGAATTGGAGAACATCTGAGCTCATCAGATTTCTGCTGCCTTGAATAATGCTCAGGTTTCCAAACAGATATTGATTTCAGGCGGAGGCTGCCCAGAAAACTTCTTGGATGGCCAGCCAGACCTTTTGCAATTTGCTGGGTACTTTTGTAAGCAGAAATTAAGAAAATCTTTCAATTCAATGACTGTAGCCCAGCTATTTATTTATTTAATTTTGGGTGCCTTTTGGGGCTCAGAAAAGTCACTGACAGGTGTCTTCAGGCCAGCTGTAGGGTCAGCAGATATTCCATGCAACCTGCCCCAATACAGCCTCAGTCCACTTCTAATTCTGAGCCTCCTTTAAAAAACAGAATTAGTTTCTTCGTTCTTAATCCCATACTATGTGGTGGAATCTGTGACATAGACGTGTCTTGTAGGGTCTGGACTGAGATACCTAGTCCACTTTCATGTTACCTATTCAGGGTTTTAGTGCAAATCCCCATGGCTGAGACATTCCCGTTAAAATTGCTGTATTAACTACACATCTTGTCCTTCTCTTGTTGCTCAGAGGGGATGCAGAAGGAATACAAGTATCTGAAGAATGCATTCCGAATGTACCAGGTGAGATTTCAGCAACCCTGCAGTGATCTCCAAAAGTGGATCACGTCCTGTTAGTCTAATGCTTAGGGCTTGGCTACAACTACCATTTAAGTTGACGTAACTTACATCACTCAGGGCTGTGAAAAAGCCACCTCTCAAACAACGCAAGTTACATCAAGCTAAGCGCTGACCAAACTGCTGCTCTGTCGGTGGGAGATGCTCTCCTGTCGGCATAGTGCAGCTGCACCGATGTAGCACTGCAGTGTAGAATAGCTCTTAGATTCCTAGGAAGGTGCTGTAGTGAGTGCACACACACACCCCGCCATCCCCATTGGCACACAGGGTCCCCGATGTGCTGGATTCACTGCAGTTTCACTGTGGGTAAGGAGGGCAGGATATCCGAAACCCAGGGGTAGGGGACACTACAGAGCATAACTTCAGTGACTGCTAGCAGGAGCAGCACGATGGATGCAGCTGGAGGTGTCTCCCTCACCCCTGTGGAGGAAGAGTGGTGTGCAGTGGCCACAGAGGCTGTCCCCCCAAAGGATCTCCCTCCTTCTGCTCCTTTAGCCTGGGGGAGACCTTCCTGGTGCATCACTTTGGGATCTGTGGATGGAACTGGCTATAGAGTTGCTAACTACACCTCTACCTCGATATAACTCTGTCCTCGGGAGCCAAAAAATCTTACCGCGTTATAGGTGAAACCGCGTTATATCGAACTTGCTTTGATCCACCAGAGTACGCAGCCCCACCCCCCTGGAGCACTGCTTTACCGCATTATATCCGAATTTGTGTTATATCGGGTGGCGTTATATCAGGGTAGAGGTGTATCTTTTTATAGCATAATTGGAGGCAATGTGGGAGATTCAGGGTTTTTGGAAGATTTTCTGAAAATGCATATTGTCTGTGTGTGTGTAGGACAGTGTTTCTGATGAAATGGAGGAGAAGTGGCTGAGAAGGCAGGCTGACTGGAAGAAGAATGAGAGGACTGAGCGGGAGAAGGCACTGTTAAAGCAAAGTGCGTAAACAAGGACACTTGTATTTACTGTGTTTTCCACTGCATGCATCCGATGAAGTGGGTTTTAGCCCACAAAAGCTTATGCTCAAATAAATGTCTTAGTCTCGAAGGTGCCACACGAACTCTTGTTCTTTTTCCTCCATATTGTCGCTTCAGCAATGTGCTTCTCTCTTCCCTGCTAGCCCATTCTGTAGGAAGTGTGTCCCTGGGTCAGGACCTATTTCTGGCTACATTGTACATTGTGCCACATCCAGAGCCTCACAAA
The DNA here is from genome assembly GCF_016161935.1 of Mauremys reevesii. Classification (NCBI taxonomy): domain Eukaryota; kingdom Metazoa; phylum Chordata; order Testudines; family Geoemydidae; genus Mauremys; species Mauremys reevesii. The sequence continues at coordinate 20,613,380 of NC_052633.1, forward strand.
GTAACACCTGCGACAGCTACAAAGTTACCATGCAAAGAAGAGCGACTGCAAGAGGAGGAGAAGGGAGCAAGACAGTGACTGGAAAAGTGATCCAGTGTGTGGGCACGTGTATGTACACGCACTCAGAGCCCGGGAATGGAAGCGACTATGAGAACGTTCTCCTTCAGGGCACCACTCAGTGCTGTCATTCGTTACCTGGTGCTTAGATACCATCGTGTTTGGGCGGTAGAAATATTGAATGCAGCTGAAATGAGTCAAACACCTCGTATCCATGTTGCCACGTACATTTGTGTGCCTCTTATACAGAATTAAAATGGATGATTAGGAAAAGTCCTCAGACCTCTGTTCTTTCTCTCCACAGAGCAGGAATTGATGAAGAAATTTGAGATGGAGAGAGAGCATCTAAAGAAATCACATCAGAGTGGTAACTCCATGATGAATAAACTCCCACAGCAGGGAAGAGAGGTAGCTAGTCCTGAGGGAAGCATAAAGCTACATGTTGAGGTGCTGCAGTTCCCATGAACTCTTATTGCCAGTAAAATAGTAGCAGGTTTGTTATAAAATCCATGCGTCTGTGGTGTCCCTAGTCTCTGTTTGCCAGAAGCTGGGAATAGGTGATGGGATGGGTCACTCGGTGATTACCTGTTCTGTTCATTCCCTCTGGGGCGCCTGGTATTGGCCACTGTCAGAAGACAGGATACTGGGCTAGATGGACCTTCGGTCTGACCCAGTATGGCTGTTCTTATGTCTGTTTATAAGGCTCCTATAGCTCACAGGCTCAAGGGCCTGATGCTCTGAGTAAAGGGAGAGATAGGGACAGGCTGGATTCAAACCATCATCACAGGATAATTCTGTTAAACCCCAGGGATCCTAAGGAGTGTGGGGTATGTCAGACACCTTCCAAATCACCAGTCACTTGTATTTCTGCCTAGCAGTTACTGTCTGGAAGGTCATGTATTCGGTTTCACCTGTTGGATTGTGCGGGTGGCTGGAATCGGCTGCTCACTGATGAGCCTGGGAATGTTACAGACGTGCCATGAACTGTGCACAAACTGTGTGTCCTTTTCAGGAGTTTATTAAACAACACCAGGAAGATGTGGAGAAAATAAAAGAATTGCAAAACATCAAGGAGGCAAGTATGGCAAAAAACGGAATGCAGTGCCACTGAGCAACTATGTCACATGGTACAGTCTAGATTTCTGAGCAGCTCACTCTCACCCAGTCAGCAGGACGGGACTTAGCTGAGGTATTCAAGCTTCTGGAGGGGATAGTGCAAACCGATCAGCTCCCCTTTTGTGCACTGTTCGGTAATAGGAGAAGGAGCCACTCGGGGAATTTCACTGTAATTTCCATTGGGAAACAAAGCTTCATTCTGGGTTCTTGATGTAGCCCTGGTGCTTTTATAAAACCTGAAATAAAAAACTTTCCAAATAAGGGCAGACCCCAGACAGGGGGCCTGGCGGGCCAGTGAGCCACATGGCCTGGGTGTCTGAAGGCTGTAATGGTTTAGTGCAGCCTCTGCTGGCTGGGCTGCTCTCGACCCCTGACAGTAACACAGAGCTCTGGGTTTCCTCAGGGGAATGTCTACACTTGGAGTGTGATTCCCACCTCACTTGAGGAGACGTACCCAAGCTGGCTCTCGTCGTGCTGGCATGCTAAAAATAGTGTGTCTCTGGCAGAATGGGTGGTGGGAGGGGCCAGCTGTCCAGCCAAGATCCTAGGCACATCCTCAGGGTGGTTAGCCCATCCCCACACAGCTACACTAGGTTTTAGTGAGCTAGCTCTGACTGACCTAGTGTGAGTCGCACCCACCGCTCCAGGCGTAGACACATCCCCTCAGTGCAGAAGTGGTTACGTCTGCTCTCCTCTAGGAGTGGCTCCCGCGTCACACGCAGCTGCTGTGTAACTTGTAGCCCCGGCACCACTGCGTGGGAAGGGGTGAATCTAGGGACCGCTCTAGCTGTGGGCAAACTGGACAGCTCCCTAGGGCGGCCAATTCTGCCTGGGGCAACGGGTGGCCTGGCCAAACCTGAGCAGCGCAACAGCCCCAGCTGCTTGGCGGCAGTGCCACTCACTCACATTTGGCCCAGCTACGCCCTCTCCCCCCCCTCCCCCCCGCCATGGTGGAGGGGTGGTTGGGCCAAGCCTGAGTGAGTGGCACTGCGAGCTGGTGCTAGCTCCTGCCCTTCTCCCATAACCACCTAACCACCATGCCCCCCCCACCTGAAAACCTGCCGTGCCCCCTCGCCCCCCAGGCTGGCCTCTGGTCTAAGGAGCACGAGGGGTGTGAACACTGAAGCTTTGCCTAAGGTGGTGGGTTATCTCGAGAGGCCTCTAGGTAAATCAAGTCCATATTGCCGGAGAGCTTATGCTTGACTCTCCTCTAGCCCAATGAAGTACAAGGTCAGCCTGGGTCACTAGCTGGCCCCTACCAATAGGAATGAATCCAGCTTATAAAAGCATCGTGAAAATCACAGCAATGGTACGTCCATGCTTCTGTTCAGGCCAACCCCTGCCCCCATGTGGTGCAGACTGTGACACAGGTATTGGAGCGGGATGGCAATGACTGGGAGAGGCTGATGGGGGCTGCACAGTACATTGGGCTAGAGAGAGAGAAGCCCCTTTTATCCAAGTGAATGTGTCTGTTTTATCCAATCAAGTCTCTGGAAGCTGATTTGAAGGAGAGAGACCAGATTCTCAAGGCTCTCACCACAACGATGCAGAACGCTCAGGTGGAGCTTAAGAAAGAGGTGGGAGAGCGTGTGTGATGTCATTATGAGTAAGGCTAAGATTTTATCACGGATATTTTTAGTAAAAGTCACAGAGAGGTCACAGGCAAGAAGAAAAATTCACGGAAGCTGTGACCTGTCTGTGATCCATTTTGTCAGGTATATTTTTAGTAAAAGTATCTGCGGGTCCCCACACCGCCTGAAGTGGGGCAGCTGCGCAGGGGCTAGGACCTGCCTGCAGCAGCTGTGGGTGCGGGGTACCCCTGCAGCTCTGGGGATCCCCTGCTGCCCCTGGGGGCCAGGAGCTGCAGGGTACGCCCGCCTCCCATGTTGGCCTGGAGCTGCGGGGTACCCCCGTTGGTGGCAGGCTGGGAGCTGCAGGGGTTCCCCCACCAGGGCTGGGGGCTGCCAGAGGCACCTGTGGCAGCTGGGAGCTCCGGGGCTGCCAGAGGTGCCTGAGGAACCCCATAGCTGCCTGCCCCTGCTGGGGGGGGGGCAGGGATCCTGCAGCTCCTGATCACTGCAGGCTGAAGTCACGAAGGTCACTGGAAGTCACTGATTCTGCGACATCCATGACTAAATCGTAGCCTTATTTTTGAGTACTGAAAACTGGTCTCCTGTTCATTCCTGTGGGCTCTCTTGAACAGCTACATTCCCTTCTTTATGGCACACGGAGCTCCTTAGATACCAAGTGCTGCTGCTGTTCTCAGGCTTCCAAACACCATTGACATGTAGCGTATAATATCTTTCTTCTTCCCTTCCCTTCCCTTCAAAGGCAGGCTGTGCTTTGGCTGCTAAGAAAGGTGGATTATTGAGAGTGCATCTCACACTTAACTGTACAGTCGCATCTACTGAACATTGCCAGTCTCCTGACCCGGGAATTTGCTCTTTAAATGTATGTGCCAGCAGCCAGTGTCTTGATGGCAGTTGGCAGGGCCGGCTTTAGGCCGATTCCCCCAATTCCCCAGACTCAGGCCCCGCGACTAAGAGGGCCCCGCGCCTTAGGCGCCTTTTTAATTTTTTGATTTTTTTTTTTTACATACCCAGCGGCAGTCCAGGTCTTCGGCGGCACTTTGGCAGTGGGGGGTCCAGAGCAAGTGAAGGACCCCCCCGCCGCCAAAGACCTGGACCACTGCCAGGTGTTCAAATCGGGCCCCGCAGTTCCTAAAGCCGGCCCTGGCAGTTGGTCACCTGGACAGGGGTGGGTGGGAGGTTGGAAATATGCCTGCATTGGTGCGGCTAGATGGGGATGAGGGGTTGGCTGTGATCTCTGCTTGCAGCACAGTGTCTGTTCTTGGAATACAGTCAGCCCACACCTGGAGGAGACTGTTTGCATCCAGAATTAAAAGAGGGCAACAGCAGATGGCTGAGGAGTAGGAGGGGCGTGTGCTGTGGTGGGCAATGCTATGGCAAGTCACGCTGCAGGATTTTCTGTCTCTCTGCTCAGCTGGATGGCACTGTAACTAGAGCATCTTGCTCCCCTGTAGGGAGAACAGGATGATTCTGTACTTAGCCCACTGAAATCCTGGTACAGCTCTGACCTAAGTACCAGGACAGTCCAAGTGAGGATAGAACCACATGGCTCACATGTATTGTAGCACAGACAATATCTAAAGATCAGTTGGGGTTTGCGGACATCTGAAATATTGGAGTACAAGGGGCAGGGTGAAGAAACAGGCTTTCAGACTTACCCTGAATTCCTTTGCTTTTATGCATTTAAATCAAGCACTTAAAATGCAGTTTTGCTTTGAAAAGACCCCATGTAACAATGACACCTTCCTCCTCGGCAGAGCTGCTCCCTGCTGCTCAGTCAAATTAGTGATAGCATTGCCGCTTTTTCATCTTGTTAATACTGCAGAACCATTTAGGCTCCTAGGTCACTTAGTTACTTTTGACGATGTTACCTGCTGTATTTTACCCTTTAAACTGAGCACCTTTGGTCTGGGAATTATTGTAACAATGGTCCTGAGTCCCACGTTTATCGTCTCCAGTCACGTTTCAGAGCTCATGAGTGGTGTGTTAAGGTTGGGGTCAGAATTGCACAGTTAACCTTTGGTGGGAAGTTCCACGCCTTACAGTCATTGGGGTGAGGTTATTGAGGTGTGGGCTGATCCATAGCTTTTAGACAAGCACTTCAACATACTTCAACTGTTACCATCCAAACCTTGTTGTCGGCCAATTTCCTTTTTTCTCAATAGTGCTAAGGGGAATAGTGTTGGGGTCTGGAGGACAAGGGGATGCATGGGTGGGGACAGGTGTTAAGGAGGGTGTTGAGAGTGTTGGGTGAGGCACAGCATGGTGTTAAGACAGACTTTTGGTATGATCCCTGGGGAGAGTTGTGAATTAGGAGCCTGGTATAGGAGATCCAGCAGGAGGTGTTAGGGGAGGAGAACCTGTTTGGGGAGTTAATGAGTGTCATCAAGATATTTGCAGGCTGCCTGCAGAGGCAGGAGGGTGTAGGCCAGTGAGCCCCAGGTCCTGGGGTTTCTGTGTTGGGAGGGAATCCTTTCTGACACTGGTTCAGAATTCCCTGGCAAAATGAGGCCTGTCACCCAGTGGGCAGGATTTCCCCTCTGCTGAGGAGGAAATGGGGATGTGTGTGTTGGGTGCAACTTCTAGAATCTCATGTTGAGCCCTCACAATCAAGACATCCAGAATCAGTGGCCATGTCGGAAAAGGTGGCTGTTTTTGCACTTCTAAAGCCAATTTTCTTGTGGATTGTTTCTGTGTATTTCTTTGACATTATTAATATCTGCTGCTGGATTCAGACTTGGGTGGGGGGGTGTCGTCTTGGTGCACAGAACAAAATTTGCATTATTATTATATCAAATGACTGGAGAACTGCCCTGCTGTATGCCGTAGGTCCCATATGCCAGTAATAGCTGACTGACTACTTCTCCTATAGCTCACGTGGTGGGGGCCTGTGCTTTTGGTGCAAGAGGAGCTGAGTTCTATCGTTACCATGGCCGAGAAGTTTCTAGACACCATAGCATTCGGCACACTGCCAGTGAAATTACTAGAGGCCCAAGGAATTGTTACAATACAAATGCCAGTTGGCTGCATGACCCGTTCAGTGATGTCTGAGGAAGATGAGGGGATTCCCTTCCCCACTCTGTTTGTGGTGAATTTTCTGTGGAACCAGTGAGGAGTAGCTGTACCAAGAATATGCTGACAGACTCTTAACTGTAGTGATGCTCTGATTATTGCCCTCGGGTTAGTTGTAAGTAGGGTACATCCTGCCGTAAGAACAGTAACCAGTGGCATTCTGTTTGCAGAGAGATTACTGTGGTGTCCACCATAGAAGCAAATGTGAAATTAAAAGAAGTGTGACAGATTATACTGTGCTGGCAGGTCAGCCTTTTGTGACTAGCTACTCTGGGATCCCATTGCCTGTTAGTAATGAGTTTTTCTATTGCACCCTGATGCTGCACCACCATGGCCCACCTTTCTTACATGTTCGTGCTGTCTCACCCAGCAAAGAACTTGGGCTAATTCCCGCCAGTGTTTGACCATTCTAATGTCGAGCTTGGGCTGGTCCATAGTATAACAACTGGAGGAAATGTGGGGCAGAAATTTTTGCCTGCTTAGACCGGTCCAGACTGATTTCTGTGTTTCTCAGTCATCCCTGCTGTCTTGTGTCCGGCCGTTGTGTAAAACGACTGATCCCGTCTGGGTACAGCAAGTGAATAACTATCTGGTGCTCCTTTTTCCCCAGAAAAGCAACCTGCTGGAGCTGGAGAAGAACATTCAAGAGAAAATCTCGGCAGTTGAATTAAAACACCAGCTCAATATCACTTCCTTGGCAGATGAAAATGCTGTTCTGAGGTAGGAATGAAATCTAAGTATTTCAGCCCAGATAGCTTCAACTAGCAGCACCCAACTACATGAGCATTTACTAGTTCACTTTTTTTAATCATTCCTACTTACACCATGAGGCTTTGTCAGTTCTTTCATTCGCAGTAACAGCTGATTTTATATCCAAACATTCTCATGCAAGTGCCATCTGCCAAGCAGTTTCAGCAGAGCTGTGCTGCCCACATGGAATCACCAAGAGGGTATATACATTCCCCCTACTCAAACTTTGGTGCCTTAGAAAAGCCCCACAAGAAGCTTAGACAGCCTGTCAGCTTCCAAAACATGGGCTTTGCAATCAGTGCAGCTGCATGTAGTTTCTACATATCTGAGCTCTCAACAGAGAGAATGTTAATTATACTTGTTTGGTGTTTCATGATAAACCCATTGTGACACAAAGTTACTGGAAAAATCCTCCCCTCCAAGCAATATGCATATCAGTGAGGCAGAGGCTGGCAGTAGCAATGCCAACCACATTTTTAAGAGTGCACTTTTTTCATGTGAAACAATTATCCAAACCCTATCAAAAGTATCCCAGTCCTTAAAATAATGATCACCGACAGCATCAGAGGCACAGGAAGTGAAACACACCAGTCTGGTTTCACTAAGGTGAGTGAAGTGTAAAGAAAAAACAAATGGAGATGACAAGGTTAGAGTGTTCAAAACACATTTTCTAGTTCTAATATACAAGATGGTGTTAACACAGAAAAAAAGCCGTGTCTTTTGGAAGGAGGGGAGGAATTTTTTCCCATTCTTGGTCATTAAATCTCCATTCCCTTCTTGAAGCTACCACTGTCACAGTTTACTGGAATTAATAAAGGGAGAAGATGCTATGAATTGCTGGCCTTCCACTGTTGAGTTTGGTGGCCTCATTTTAACTCATCAATGATCATTCTCATTGCTTACTGTGGAACATGGCACTCAGGTTCCACAGTAACAAAGATGAATCTGTTGCTGGGCCAAGATTTAAGCATATTAATGTATTGTTTACTAAAGATCAGGGCTTAAGTTACAACGGAAATAGAGCTTCCGCTTGTGTCTGGCAAAGGAAACCCATGTGTGGAGGTTGTGTGGGAGCTGAGCTTCCTATCGTGTGAGAGATCTGGGGACAAACAATCAGTAAACTGATCATAAGTGTGAGTTTGCTGAAGTCAGTGGAGTTGCACCTGCTTACCTGGCAGTCTTTAAATTCTGTAGCCTGTATAGTAACTGTAGCCAATGACTTTAGTTTGTTCATTGATGTTATGATTAACGTGTGTCATATATAATCATTGTAAACTAAACAGAGTTAAATTGTAGGATTATAGATGTATGAGACTCATTAATATGTGGAAGGGATAATCGTGTATTGGATATCTAAGTAAGGCTGAAACTCAAGGCCTACAGGCTGAGGCCTGTAAGATTTTAGCTTAGCCATACTAGGCAACAGAGTTAAGAAATGCTAATATAAGTGACCAAAGAATAACCTGATGCCCTAAGATTATGGGAAAAGATGTACCATATGGCGATATTGCAAAAAATTTATAGAGTAATTTTTTGCTTACAAGATACCCAGTAGTTACATTGTTCTAACACATGCCCTAACCGCAGGGTGCACAATGTACGTAAATGCTAAAAAGTTATAGACAGAATCACATTATAAAAGGGTGCCCAGAGCGGGAAAATTGAGCTCGCTATAGGAAAATTCAGCAAGAACCATCCCTCTACTGATGATCAATCCATGGGAGACCCATCAGATCCTAACACTTTTGTTAAGGATGTGAGTATAAATATATTTGTAACTTGTGTATGTCTGTATAGAATTTCTACATGCTTGGCTAATCCTAACTTTAACTGTACCTTTAAATGTACGTGTGGTCACTACCCTTGGTCTTTCCGTGTTCCTAGAGACTCTAAATCGGAAGCAAGCAGCAGAGGTGATTTTTACTCTGCTAAGCTTGAAACTCTAGCCACCAGAGCAGAACCCATGATGGTGTAATACTACATTACAAAATTCACTTTAAATAAAATAAAAGGCTACATCACAGAGTCAGATGTGAGTAGATACTCTACTGTCCCTTTTGTAACACTTCCCCTTCCTATCTCCACAGACGCAAACTGATCACAAAGAGCGAAGAAGCATTTAACGAAAGAATCCGGCGAAAGTCAGTACTGCTCTAATGGGAATGTGACCTTGTTACTAAGGGAAACTTGCTGATGATGGTAAATCCAAACATAGCCATACGTTCAAGTTTATTTTCCATTTCTGTAGGCAATGCCAAATCTGCAGTCCCTCACTCTTCCAAAACCGTATCAATCAATCATAGCCAAGGTGTCATGTTTTTGTCCTGTCGTTTCCTTATTCTCTATCCTGTATTGCTTCAGGCCACAAGTCTGCTGCAAATCACTGTCCTTGCTTTGTTTCCAGACAGAGAGATGGATGCTGGCCCCAAGTGCATGTGCTGCACTATGATGCTCAGCTGAGTCTTATCTCTGCTTAAGCTCTCTCTTGCCAGGCCAGGCTGGTGTGGTGTAGATGAATGGGTGCTCAGAGGCTAATGTTTTTATCCCCCTCGCTAATCATTACTACAATAGGTTTCAGAGTAGCAGCCGTGTTAGTCTGTATCCGCAAAAAGAACAGGAGTACTTGTGGCACCTTAAAGACTAACAAATTTATTTTAGCATGAGCTTTCGTGTTTGCTGCTATAAATGGGGATGCTCCTCCTCCCAGGCAGTCAGACTTCTAGTCAGAGTCCTTCCTACCCTTGGCTGAGGCTGTATGGCCTGGACAGCTAACTTCGCTTTATTTTATATCACTTGCAACCCGTCTTTACCTTGTAATAGCATCAAAGCTCATAAGCCCAGCAGTGCTTGGAGTCCCATCTACCAAGGGAGGTGTTGCAAGAAGTGAGTGTGGTGACTGTGGCTATTTGGCATTCTTCTGTGCTCTGGTACTAGAAGTAGGATTTGAAAACCAGTGAGGTAAGTAAATGAGTGTCCCCGGGCTGCCCAACCACTTCAGGCTTCCCTAGGGTTGCACCTTCACACCTGATTTAATTCTTAGGCTGCTAAAAGCAGATGCTCTGAAATATGGACAACAGAGGCTCCTGCTGTCACTGTCTGACTGGCTATACTGGAGAGCAGCGTGTGGAACCGGAGAGTTAGATTTATTGAGAACAGAAGCTGAATAAGTATAATGGACACTTTATTAAGAAAAGAACTTACTATGATGGTCAGGCAGGTTAACAGCAACTGTGCTTTGAAAAGGCACTTCTGGTATAAGCCCTTGCCATATACTTTCAGGGTTTTTTTTCCAAATCTGTCCTGTTGGACTAAAATGTGCATCCTTATTTTCAGGGATATAAAATTTTCTCAAACTTAATTTTCTTTTTGTACAAGCTTATCATAGACTAGTTACATATGTGCACAACCTTAAACTTGATTCTAAGTTAGTCAATATCTTGTTTTCCAAATTTGGTAGATAGTTCTTCCTGAAAAATACATCATTTGAAAAAGTGGCCAAGTGCCTCTATAGTAATACCTGCTATCATCTACAGCAGAGTTTCTCAACCTTTTTGATACCAGGGACTGGCTTGCTCCCTTCCTAAACTGTGTCAGGGAGATATCAGGGACTGGTGCCGGTCCATGGACTGGTCACTGAGAAACACTGCTCTACAGGCACTGGTGAGAGCACTGAGCTATCCAGCAACCTGGTTGTACTCACAATTCTGACAGACTACAAAAAGTGAACACTTCTAATGAAATAGCCTGCTCTCTGGAAAGCTGCATTTCAAAAAAAGGTACGTTTGTTCCCAAGCTGAGAGCACATACTGAAAGCTGTAAGTTTGTAACAAACGAAAGCCCAGAACTGACTGCAGACTTTTCCATAGCAGATTTCAAGTTGAGGTGACTACAGTTTCCTGTTCAGTTGACTGGGAAGATGAGTTTTTTCCTGAGTGTGAAACTGGGCTGTGGCATCTGCTTCCCTTGGTTCAGCCTGTCATTCTTCCTGCTCACCTCCCGGTTCACTGCTGTCAGGATCGAGAGAATATCCTCTCCTCTGCCAAAAAATTAGAATCCCAGCATTAGCAACAGCAAAGGGGTTCACCTAACCTGCTGTCCACTAACACCTTTTGATTGCTTAAAGATGCTACTACATTATCCCATATCCTGATCAAAGCCAGCAGTGCTTGCTCTGTGGAACGAGCAAATAATGGATTTAACTTTATTATGCTACACTGAACAACTTACAGTGGCTGATCTGTAATTGCTGTCTTCTAAACAAGTGAGTTGACCCTATTTAGGTATTTCTCTGTGTATGTATGTAGGAGCAGTGTGTGTGTGAGATTCTCTCTATTATTTTATACAGAGAGAGCCCTGTCTCTGTGTGTACAAATACATGCGTGTATAGGTACATGCTCCCATCCCTGCCTCCATACATATATCCACAGATACCTGACTGAGGTGCAACTCACTTATGTAGGAGACAGCAATTACAGATCAGTTGTAATAGGATTTTATATTATACATGTGTGTCACTGCTTCATCCTCAGATTTACACAACACTTGTATCAATGACGGTTGTAAGGTACTCTCCCTACAATCACTCCAGGTGAGGCAGGTGTGTGCAGAGAACACCCAACCACCCCACTAATTGCACCACTTGTATAAAGCCTTGTCTACACAAGAAGCTAGCACTGGTTTAACTTGTCAGTTTAAAAACTGATGTTAGTAAGGGTATCGGCATGGGTATTTGCACCTATTTAATTAAATCACAGCTTAAGTTCAACAGGTACAATTTTATATAGACAAGGTGTAAGGCTAAGAATGAAGAGGTGACAAAATGTATGTACATATACAAATCAGTGTTAAAGCTTTTATGAATAAGATAGAAATAAGTTGTACTAACCGTGGACAGCTCTTCTCCAAGTGCTCGCACAGTGACTGTATATACCAAGTGCCCTGGGTTGTGCTTCTGTAGGAAACAAAATCCTTCATGGTGGCCATTCCAAGCAGGAAGTCTGCCTCATCTGGAATGCACTCCAGTTGAAATCTTGCATCTGCCTCTACAGAAGAATCCAGCTCTGCAGAATCTGTTTCTATATGTACCCCTTTCTGGAATGTGTCACCTTGGCAGGCCTGAATGAAGAACACTTTTGGTTTTCCAGCAAGTGAGGGGCAGTTCCTGCCAGTGAAAGAAGTGGTTAGTTCCTGGATGGATGTTTCCTGCCCATCAGTACCAAATACGATGCCTTTATCACCATGGGAGAGGATGCAGCAAACAAAGCAGTCCCGGTCACGGTGGTCCATGTTCCTGTAGGCGTGCACTGTGTGACGGATTTGCTCTGAAGTGAGGTCTTTGTACTCTGCTATCTCAAAGTGAAGTTTGGTAAAGACCTTTCTCAGAGCCGCTGGAGAGTAAACAGAAGGGGCAATGGGGGGAGACATTTTGTAACTTTTACTAAATAAATTAATCAGTAACTAAAGAGAATTAGGTTCATGCTTTTTTTCCCCACCCTTATACATTTAATTCCACACCCCCATCACTTATGTTTTCAGAGTGGGAATTTATCTAGCTACCACAGCAATGAGCACGAGAGAGGAAATGAGGGATCTAAGGGCCTGAACAGTAGTGATCTCATATTGTCAATATTTTCATTAACAACTTCCATGATAGAGTAGAGAGCATACTTTATCAAATTTGCAAATGACATCTTTCTTGACATGTGGTGCCCAGAATTGGAAACAGTGCTCCAGCTGAAACCTCACCAGTGCCAACTACAGCAGAACAATCACCTCCTATGTCTTATCTACAACCTTCCTGTTAATACATCCTAGAATTACATTTGCTTTTTTTCCCCAATAGCATCACATTGTTGACTCATTAAATCTGTGATGCGGTATAATCCCCAGATCCCCTTCTACAATATGGCTGCCTAGCCAATTATTCCCCATTTTGTATTTAGGCATTGGATTTTGCCTTCGTAAGTGCAAAGACCTGCACTTGTCATTATTGAATGTTGTCTTACTTGATTCCAAAACAATTCTTCATTGTATCAAGATCATTGTGAATTCTAATCCTGTCCTCCAAAGTGCTGGCAACCCCTCCTAGCTTGGTGTCAGCCACAGATTTTACAAGAGTACTCTACTCCATCATGCAAGTTGTTAATGAAAATATTAAATAGTACTGGATCCAGGACAGACCACTGTGGAACCCCACCTGATATATCCCATCTCAGTTTGACAGTGAACGCCATGGTAACTAGTTAAGTACATTTCATACAATAGGCCAGACCTCTTCCCCTCTCTCAGATTACACCAATTTCCCTGGAGTTCACAGATATGCAAACTGCGCCTGAATTTTTCTAGTCCTTGCTGTACCTGCATCTGCGTCTGTTCCGTTCCGGTCTTTTATGTTTTGAAGTTTAGGCACCTCTGATCTTGCTTTTGTAAAGTCATGATTGTTCAGGATCAGGCAGATTCCACGGGGCCGGCTGCTCATTTTGTACATGTCAGGCTGTTCAGGAAAACAGATGAACAACAACCCACAACCTGAGCTGCGGCAACCGTCATTCACATTTCATATACTCCTGCTGCACGTTCAATGGGTTCAGCCTAATGCCCGGTTCCAGCTGGAGAGCTGCACTAATGGGGCAGCCAATGATTCTCCCTACACCAACGTCTCTTCACTGCAGGCTCTGTGCCACCTGCTTCCCTCCGTGGTGTAGGGGTGTGCTGAGACCGGGATGCTCCATCAGCTACTTAGTCACCATGGCTGCAAGTGACATAACTTAGGGGCATTGCGGGGGGTCTCCCTTCTGCCTACCTCAACCACCTTCTTCTCTCCTCACATTCTTGCTCCAGCTCACCTCTCCTTATCCTCACACAAAGCGCTTGCTCCTGCCCCGCTGTCTGATGTACAGGCCCCACCATCCCCCTCAGCTACCCCTCCAACCATTCCCTCACTGCTCACTTCACACCCATTATTCATCCTGCCCCTTGTCTCCCTTGGTTTTCAGTCTGATTGCTTTTGCTTGTACCTGCCCATTTCCTTCCCCTGCCTCCACTTTACATTTAACTTTTTTCCACCCTATAAATCTCTCCCACACCCTGCTCCTCGCTCCCACCCTCTCTCTCCAGTTCAGTCTCCTGCCCTCCCCATTCTCCTAGATTCTCTCCCCACCTCCTGTGAGATCTCACCCTTGGATCGCTTCCCACCCTCCCCTAGTATCTTCCCCCATTGGAGCCACCCCTGATAGTCCTTCTCCTCAATCATATCCTGCCTGCCCCTGACTCTTCCCCCATCACACAGCTCCCTTCTGCTCCCGCATCCAGGCCCTTCCCCACTCTACTGCATCACATCTCCCTCTGCCTTCATTCTGCCTCCAGCACCTTCTCACTCTCCTCATCCATGGCCACCTCCTGACAGTGTTCACCCCTGTGGCCCCCTCTGCTCCCCCGACAGGGCCCTGTCTGGTCATCTTCACTCACACCTGTGCTCTCCTTTTCCCCCAGTTCTCCTCAGCCTTCCTGCCCCGACCCCGGGGACAGGCAGAGACAGGGCTATTAGGCCGAGAGCAGAAGGGCGTGTGAGTACCCTCTGCTGTCCAGAAGCGAAACTGCAGCGTTTACGGCCAAAGGAGAAAATTTTTACCTGAATTTTTTTTCTCGGTTAGCAGCTGCTCTCCTTATTCGTTACTCATAGCTCATGCCCCTGCCTGTGGCATTTGGGGGTGATCCACTGTTACTGCTGGAGGCTTCAGGGCTAGGCTGAGGTGCCACCCTCCGGTTTTGGCCACCCCGCTGCAAGCCCCAGCAGCGCTCTTTGCCTCCCCCCTTCCCCCTCCCCCGGTATTTTTGGTAAGTATCAGGGACAGGTCATGGGCTTCTGTGAATTTTTTATTGGCTGCAACTTGTCCCTGACTTTTACTAAAAATACCCATGACAGAATCTTAACCTTAATCATGAGAATCCCCCGACTCACAGCCAGAGGAAGGGGAGCGGTGTAGGAGCCCCCACACACCTGGCAGGGACTGGATCCTCTCAGGGGGTTTTCCCTTCCAGCCCAGCTCTGTCGCAGGGATTACCCCCGGCACTGGCCCGATCGCTTCCTCCTCATCCTTATACTCTCCCTCGGAAGCCTCACTGAACATTTCTGCATTGGCGTGGTGGCTCCTGAGGGCGGGGGGGGCCTTGGGCCCTAGCAGCACACGGGTCAGATGGCTGGGACCAGGCAGGGCATACCTCCCCTGCTGTAGAGCCTGCAAATGCTTTTTCAGAGAGAGGACCTTAGATTTCAAACTGGGTGTTTACAGGACAGCTTTGTCCTGCCAGAGCAGGGGCAGAGGACTCCAGGAGGGAGGCAAGGTGGCTGAAACCACCACGCTCCTGTTCACTAGATCCAGGGGCAGAGGAGGAGGAAGATTAGAAGTCTCAACTGCACAAAAATGAATAAAAACAAATATTTTAAATAAAATTGACAGGAGAAACTGATTCACCACCATGTTCCACCTGAGACTGGTGCCCTGAGCTGAAGGACGGAGACCAGTCCTGGAGCCTGCAGCAACAACAATGCACCACCTCCACGGGTAAGGTCAGCCCTGAGTAGCAAATGAGGAGAGACACCTGTGCAAGAGCAACTCCTGTATGGTGCCTGGAGAGGCTGAGAGTGAAGCAGAGAAACAGGGCCTTATAGAGCTGTCATCGCTGTAAAACCGTAGCATTCTGTTCTTATCATGAATGGCAATATTTGGAAGCATCAAATGGGCTGGGGGTCAGGATGAGATATTTAGCATCTAGCAGGATAGCTGCCGATCAAAATTTTCATCTTTGTTTAAAAGAAAAACCCAACCATCCAACCCTAACACAGAGCCACTCCACTCTCTGGCACTGCTCAGCAGCATTAACTCACTCTGTCCTTCCTCTGTTCAAGAAATGGGCCCCTTCCAGCTACCCCGTGAAACAAAAGACTTTCTAGTAACAGATTTGCTGAAGCTTAATAACTGCTCCATTCTGCCCGTGCCCCAACTGACACGGCTTCAGAAGAACAAATATCCCGTAAGTGACCTGTTTCCACCTCACAGACAGCCTCTCTGCACAGACAAAAAAACTCGCATGAAAATGTCCAGCTCATGCCAATCACTGAATGGCTACCCTCTGTTGCCACGAGCTTGTAGGGTTTTATTTTCATACACAGATCCGTCTGCTGCTTGATACTCTCCCTTCCCACCATCTGCCCAACACAACAATATCCCATATACAGCCAGATCCCCTAAAGTAACTTTTAATCCTGATTTACCTGCTGGATTTCTTCCTGGATGCCTGGAGAATCCGATGCAGTCTGAGAAGGCCAAAGGCTGTCCTGGACTAAAATAATCCAGAAAGAGAGAGTCAGGCATAGAACTAGATAAAGCATACAATTTTATCATCTGGGAAATTGTTACCTTTAAAAGGCCCTTTAATCTGCTCTTGAGACACGTGTGTAATTCCTGTTAGCAGCAATGCAAAGTACAATGAGTAAATGCTACCCTCTGACTTCAGTAAGGTGTGCGGGGGGTTGGTTGTAAAAAGTGTTTTGTTTCAAAGTAGCTGAACTGGAGTAAAATGACACAGGAATTGATCCTGTGCCAACTGAAAAAAAAAATTATAAAACTGCTCAATGAATTCACTGGGAGCAGGACCAGGCCCCTAACGCTTTGCTTCTTGTGTATCAAGCTACGCTGCTAGGATAATAGCTATTTATCTAATGGGTTTTTCATCCACTCTCACAACTGTGCTGACAAGCCAAATACTGAACTGGTAAAGCTATTTATCCAATAGGAATTTCAACTCCCTATCTACGGTACTGACAAAAGCCAAAGTACAGGTAAAGCATGAATTTTCTATGGCTCCCTAGTCCTTTCCTATTTTGGTACATAATGGTGAAAGCATTACATGGTAAGTGAGTAGCTTTAAAATCACAGGGCCTTTCTGCACAGACCTTGACTACTGGATCCATAGCACCCACTCCCTTTCTGGCTAACACCAGCTTAACTCTATGAAATCTCCTTGCCTCCAGGAATGGATTTTGAACTTTTCGGTGTGCCACCACCAAAAAATGCATAGAGTGAAAAATAATACCACCTCCCTGGCAGCTAGTGTTCTTCAGCTATAGATCACAAAATACTTTTAAAGGGAGATTATCATTATCTCCCACTTTACAGAGCTGCCCCAGGTCACCCAGCAGGCCACAGACAGAGCTGGTATTAGAACGGAGATCACCCAAGTCCCAATACAGTGCTCTATCCACTACCCCACATAGTCTGCTGGGGAGACAAAGACTTCTTAGAGTCCTTAACTAGATACACTGATATTAAATGGACCATTTTTTCCTTGGGGCTCAGAGCCTGCATCAGCATCTCCGTGAAGTCAATGAGACAGCGCATGGATCTGTGTTCATGGAGCCTGAGGCAGAACTACAGCCTGTGTGTAAAATAAAATACCTGCTAGAGAGAGCAGGCATCTCTGATACTCCTTGCATATTCATTGCAATAAAGAGCATTTTTAAAAGAAAATCTCACGAGAGTAACTATGAAAAATAAGGGGCTTTAAAACAGTGGGGGTGGTTAGACATGATCAAATAAATAGAGCTCACTTTGTAACTATATATAGAGGTGGGACAAGACAGGTAGGTGGATTAAAAAGAATGTGACAGATGTGGGAAAAAGAGGTGAAAATTCATTAAGAAAGTTCTAAATGGCATCTCCTTGGAAGCTAATCTGTCAGTTACCTTCAGAGACTCTTGTTTGGCCTCCAGGTTCTTCCGTGATGTACATTTCCACTGCATGGGAAAGAAATTAATTGTTTAGCTATAGCTGCTTAGCACATTAAGCTGATGTGTCAATTCATAAGTAACTGATGTGAAAGAGGCCATTTTTACCATTTCGGTCTAATTCATACTCTTCAATTTTCTTCAGAAGGCTTTTGTCAATTTTCTCACAAATAGTCTTGAGGATTTCTAGGTTTTCTTCTGCCAATAGTCCCTTCTTCTCCATCTCAATGAAAACATCGATCAGTGTCTGGGCAATTAGAAAGACAATTTCCTGCTAGAGAGACAATTTACTTTCCCTCCACATTCTTCAGTCTAGAGGTGCCTCCTCTTGTGGAGCCGTAGCCTCAGAGGCACTGATCATCCTCCACTCCACACCACACCACTGTGAATGCAGGCTACACAGACCCGGGTAGGATAGGGCCCACAGTGGTGATCTCATATTTATACTGTGCTTTTCATTTAAAGGACTCCCATGGGGCACTAACTAACGATTGCTGAACTACATATTGGAATCACTTCGACTACTCCTCAAGAGCAGCTGCCTCTGGAAGGAAAACAGGCAAAGGGGTCTCAACAGCAAAAAGTGCAGTGGAACGTAGGCAGGCAGAGCAACAGTGCCACATAGGAATCTGCTCATGCCTGAGCATTCATCTGACTCAGCAGAAGCAACTGAGACCTCAGTTTCATCTCTCATCAAAAGATGATTCCTCCAGCAGAGCAGAGCCCCTATCTCCATATTGGATGTGACGTGACTTTTATGTATTTTTCTTTGTAATGAGAGAAAATGAAGTGTTCAATCCACTACCCCTTCTGTTCCACTATTTCTACCTTGTCTATTTAGATTATAAGATCTTCAGCACAGGGAACTGTCTACTGCTTATTTGTTTATACAGCATCTAGCACAACAGGGCCGCAGTCTGGACACTACAGTAAAAAACATGATTAATAATAATGAAGCATATAAGCCATCTAGTCCCTAGCCAGAAATATTCCTGATTGGAGGTGGGGGGAAGGGAAGTGGTAAGATGTGGAAACATAGGGTGGCCATTCCCAAAGAAGCCCTGTTCTCCCACTACACCCTAAACAACTTCCGGATCTGCTAAAAGCAATGAAACAATTCTTACCATCTCATTGTCCAGCTTGCACTTCGGAAGCTCTTTGATCAGAAGAAACTTCAAGGATTTCAACTCATCTGTTGTTATGTTTTCTGAGAGCTGGAAGAGCAGGTGCCTGGTAGGAAAACAGGGAGTTGCTTCGCTCAATATGAGCTAGTTGGTATCTGAGCTTTATTTAATATTGTGCTGGCAAGCTACTGAGCGCTCACTAGAAGCATACATGGCACAAAATGTGAAAACTGTATGATATATACACACACACACACACACAATGTATTTTTTTTTCCACACAGACACAAATGTTAACACAAAGGAAATTGATTTTTTTTAACCTTGCTTGGTCCCAGGACAACCTGGAATTCAAACATAGTTCTTTGTATGCAGCCAAAATGAGTTAGTTTTTAAAAACTAAGTTGAGCTGCCCAACCAAAACCCAATATGGGCTGATGGCTTTTACAGTTCAGTTATTAGTCAATGCTTTTTCTCAGTTTTCATCACTTACCAGTAACTCCCCAAGTTCCTAATGTGCTATAGTCTATGATAAATACACTGAGACATATCAGATCAGTTTACACTGCAGTCATATTTGTACTGGCAGGTGAATGCCCACAGAGATGCTTTGTTCCAGATCTATCTTATAGCCAGCGTCAAGACCCTCAGTGGAGCGGAAAAACCTCAAACTGGGACCATTCACATGCGAGGTGTGTGTGTGTGTGTGTGTGTGTATGTGTGTATTTTAATCAAATTCATAGAACAAAATCCAAAGTTTGTACTGCAGCACTGCGGAGGCAATGTAACTTGCAGATGCACCAAAAACAAGTACGGATCTTTAAACATCTGGGACCATTAAACGGCTTTACAGGATGCCACTGAACTACCGACAGGCAACTTTAAAGGCAGATGCTGGTGGAGAAGGGTATCCTCCTTTACTGAACTCTCAGGACAGAAGCTCACACATTGGTGAGAGGGAAGGGAATGGAAGGAAGGAAGGATTTGCATTGTATGCATGTTATCTCAGACCACAGCCAGGGACTACTGTACAGCCGATCTCCACTCAGTCAATGAGCAACACGGATGGATGGCAAACTCAAAACCAGAGCTGGGCAGGTGTCATGTGGGGGCCCTCAAGGAATGGTGCTTTTATGGGAGGCAGACAGCTGCTCTATATTCTGCGCATGACACCCTTCTCTCAGGAGCAAGCAGCTAATCTAACCCAACCGGCTCTAGAATCAGGGGTGTACTGAACTGTCCTAACTAGACAGACAATGAATACAAGCCTCTTGCCTCAGTTTCCTTGTAAATCCCACGTTACAGCAGTTACTCCCCATGCTCCACATCAAGGAGAGCCACTTATATCAGCCAAGTGCACTCTCCTTGGATTCCCGCCTGCTGAGAAGAGGAATTTGTTTAATTAGGAAATGAAGATGCTGGTTTTCATTTTCAGGCTCGGGCCAGACACACCCACAACTCCAATTGAAACATCGTATAGAATTGGGCCCTAAAGTGTTTAATGTCACTTATCCAGACCAGGAGTTTGGTTTTCTGAAAATAGGCTGCTCTTTAGTCTGAGCACTAATACTATGTAATCCTCCAATTTAAATAAACAGCTGCAGCCAGATCCTCAGTAAAACACGGAACAGCTGAGAAGGCAATAGCGCAAAGACCTTTTCTGCTTTTGCAGCTCTTGGTCCTAGTGCCAATTTGTGACGGCCTGGCCCCTGATATAAAGCAGACAGCCTCAGGGCTGCTCTATATTCTGACTGTCACCAACAGTCATTCTAGCATCTGGACACAAGGGCACGCAAGTCAAGCTCATACCAGCCAGGGATTTCCCCCCATTCTAGGAGAAGCCTCAGATGGTCACTTATGCCACATGTAAATCTGCTTTGCCCTGCTAGAACAATGCAAATACAGACTTAATGGGTCTGAGAATCTGACCCCTCCCCAGGATGAATTACTGTTTCCAATCTACTATTTAAAGGAATGCGCAATTTACTCTGTCATTTATTATTTGCAAGTTGTTTAAGTTGCATCAGTGTCAGATTCACATACATTTACTGTACAGTAACATGCACATCAAGATAGCAATTTATTTATACACATTATGCAAAGGATTGCATAACTGTTTTGCAGACTTAATGTGGCTCCCATTAACGTCAAAGGCAAAACTTTCATTGATTTCACTGAGGCCCTCAGAGAGCACTTATGGACAAACCACAGGTACAAATCACATGAAAATCATTACCATAATTTATACTTAATTTTTCATGAGGCATTAGATCCCCCACCAATATGATACAGAGCTACCTACCTGAACTGAGATACCTTTGCCCGCCCTGGAATTTGAAGCTCCCTCTCCATCTCCTCTCTGCTGGAGCTCAGTTTATCAGTCAGGAGGTCTATGCGGTTTATCCTGAACAGCAGCTCCTTTAAGAAGGACAGATCGTCTTCCTCCATCATGCCCTTTTCCTCGAGTGCTAGGAATAAGGCCTCAGGATCGCGGATGCCTTCCTGCTTCCGCAGTGGGATGTGTTCCAGGCTTAGAAACTTCAGAGCCACCAGGTCGTCTGTGGCCAGAGCCTCACTGATGGTGTAGAGGAGCTTGTGGAAGTCCATCTTCCTCAGACAGCTGACAAAAGGTTATTTCAGTCGTAGATAAAAGTAAAGAAGGGTCTCAAGTGGCCTCTGTTTAGACTGTGAATAAGAAAACAGCTGCATGAATCTGGTATGGCAGCAATTTGCAAATAGTCTCATAATAAACTTTGTACCTATTTATTTTTTTATTCGTCCCTTGGAGTTGCCATGCCTTTATTCATTCTACTATTAGTCAGGGCGGGGGGGGGGGGGGTGCAGGGATGAGGGCAGGGGCTTGGTGGGGTCAAGGGGGAGTGGGGGGGGGGGGAGTTGGGACTCCTGGGCTCCGGGAAGGGGCTGGTGTTTGACGCTCGGGGGAGGAGTGCTGGGAGCAAGGACTCTGGATTCCTAGGTTTCCAGCTGGGCTCTAGTTGTTCAAGGGAGTGGAGGGCAGACAGAGACTAGGGCTCTGGACTCCTGGGTTCTGCCCTCAATGCCGGAGGGGAGCGGGGTCCAGTGACCTGGGGTGGGGAAAGAGGCCCGACCCAGCTGTTCCCAGGGTCCAGCAGGCGGTGAGCCACAGCCCCCGGGCTTGGGATCGGGCTGTGGGACGCAGCCTGCCCACTACAGAGCCAAGCTCATCCCAGCACCGGGGCTCCAACCCCAGGGCAGTCTGCCTGAGTCCAGGGAGCGGGGCTGGCCATCCTTGAGAGAGGCGGGTGCATGGCGCAGTTGGGACCCAGGACCCTTCCGCACTTACAGGCCTCACAGGCGCTGCAACTCCTGTGGAGCCAGCTCCCTCGTCCTGCCACAGCCGGTGGGGCCGCTCAGACTCCAGTATGGACACGCTAACCCGGAAACACATCCTCCTGCCGGAACTGACAGAGGTCGGGAAAGCATGTGCAAATGCCAGCAGGAGGGGCAGAGAAGAGTGGGCTGGGCCGAGCAGGATTTTTAATGGCATGCTGCTGCCTGCAGGGATCCCGGCCACCAGCCCCTCTCAGCCCACTACCGGCCTAGGTTCAGCAGCGGGCTGAGCGGGGGCCGGCAGCTGGGACCCCGGCAGGCAGCAGCGTGCCATTAAAAATCGGCTCGTGTGCCATAGGTTGCCGACCCCTGTCCTACACCCACTGAAGTCAGTGATAAATCTCAATTGACTTCTGCGCATCTCCCAGAAGCGGCTGGCATGTCCCTGCAGCCCCTGGACGCAGGAGCGATCAGGGAAGCTCCATGTGCTGCCCCCACCCCCAGCGCTGACTCCACAGCTTCCATTGGACAGGAACTGCAGCCAATGGGAGCTGTGGGGGCAGCATCTGCAGGCATGAGTGTGACGATGTATCCCATAAGTCTTCATGGGAATATGCTTATGAATATATATATGATATAACTGGAATATGTTTTATGCTACATATGCCATGTAACATATCTATGTAAAGGTTATGATCTACGGAATACATTCCTCCTATTTGTATGCATGTATCATTTTTGTACTTGAAGTTAGGAATATTGGCTGGATACTTGCTTGATTTCTATTGAGAAAGGAATGTGCAAATTAAATGCCCAGTCAAAAACCACTTAAGCCAACAATGAAGTCTAAGATGCCAATCCACATCGGAGCTTTCCCAGCAATGTGGCTTGGCTGGTAAGACACTTAGTCATGCATGGACATGTGACTTGCCCATGTGACTCCATCTTGGAGCTGGACTTTGCATAGGTGAGAGGACGGGGGGGGGCTCCCCCCACAAGAGAAAGTCTATTTAAGCCTGTGGGAGACCCCTCCATTTGATCTTCAGCTGACTAAAGAAATCGCCTCTCCACCCCAAGGATACCTGAAAGAGACTGGAACAAAGGGCAGTAACTACAGGAGGTGAGAGTGATTGCTGGACCCAGACTAGAAGGAGACTAGTCTGTAAAAGGAAGCTTACTGGAACTGGTGAGGTTTTTATCTGTACTCAGTTGTCTTACTGTATTAGAGGCAGACTTGCGTGTTTTATTTTATTTTGCTTAGTAATTCACTTTGTTCTGTCTGTTACTACTTGGAACCAGTTAAATCCTACTTTCTGTATTTAATAACATCACTTTTTACTTATTAATTAACCCAGATTATTAATACTGGGGGGGGGGAACAGCTGTGTATCTCTCACTATCACTGTTATAGAGAGCAAACAAATTATGAGTTTACCTTGATAAGCTTTATATAGAGTAAAATGGATTTATTTGGGGTTTAGACCCCATGGGGAGTCGGGCATCTGAGTGTTAAAGACAGGCACACTTCTGTAAGTTGCTTTCAGTTAAGTCTGCAGCTTTGGGGCATGTGAACACTCTGGTGTCTGGCTCAGCAAGACAGGGTGCTGGAGTCTCAAGCTGGCAGGGAAAGCAGGGGCAGAAGTAGTCCTGGCACATCAGTTGGCAGTTCCCAAGGGGGTTTCTGTGATCCAACCCATCACAGTGGGCACTGCACAGAGCCACCTGGCTGCGCCTCAGCCTAGGTACCAGGCGTGCTGGCCACTCCTGGAAGCAGCGCGGAGCCAGAGCAGGAAGAGGGAACCTGCCTTAGCCCAGCTGTGCTGCCAACCGGGAGCTACCTGAAGTAAGCGCTACCCAGCCATAGCCTGAACTCTCTCCTGTACCCTAACCCCTCACCCCAGGTTGGTGCCCCCTCCCACACCCCAACCCCCTGCCCCAGCCCTGAACCCCTTAGCCCCAGCTCAGAGCTCCTCCTGCACCCCTAGCCCCACTCCAGAGCCCTCACCCCCTCCTGCACTCCAACCCCCTGCCCCAGCGAGTGAAAATGAGTGGGGGGAGGATTGAGTGGGGGGCCCCTCAGGGCAGGGCAAGACTGTTCGGTTTTGTGCCTTAGAAAGTTGGCAAGCCTGTGCCTGCCCCACTATTTCACTCTCTGACTTCTCCCACCAGCCCTTTGGGAAGAGGCAGGCGAGGGCCAGGACCCCAGAGTATGAGCCACTGCCCCATTTTCCAGCGGGGGACACTGAGGCACAGGGCCTTGCCCCACGGGCCTGTGCCCCCAGTCCAGGGCTCCGGGCACTAGGCCGCGCTGAGATGTAGGGGCCGCTAGCCAGGCGTCGGGACAACGCTACCCCGCCCCGGGAGCGCCTCCCGCCCGGCCCGCCCGAGCACAGCCCGCTCCCGGGGCGCGCCCGCCCGTCACCCCGGGCTCGGGCAGCCGCAGGGCGCCCGCCGCCAGCGCGCTCCAGCCGGCTCCGCCGCCCGCCTTCCCGGGCAGCCGCGCCGCCTCCTGCAGCGGCGCGACCAGCCCGGCCGCCCCGCCACACGCCCGCAGCCACCGCGCGGAGAAGCCGCCACGGCGCCCTCGGCCGCCCAAAAACTTCCCTCCGCCCGCCCCTCAGGGCTGCCCCGCCCCGCCCCGCCGGGGCTCCGCGCCTCACCTGCCCCGCACGCCCATGCCGCTGGGGGGAACAAAGAGACGCGGCGCTGGCGGCGAAGCCAGGCCCGACCCAGTCAGAGGCGGGGAGTGGGGGCAGGGCCGGAGGCGCAACGAAAGACGTGCCCGGGCTCAGCCCGGCCACACATGAAGCACTGGCGGGGCGGGGAGTGCGGCCCCAGCTTCTGGCCTTGGTGCTGGGTGCAGCCCGAAATGAGGCGCCGTGTTCATGGCTCCACGCCCCCCGTGGTGCCACGTGCGCTGGGTGTTGTGTTACCCTTGGCAGGCGGGAGACTGCAAAGTTCTTCCTGCTTCTGGGAGGTGACTCACTGGCGGGCTCAAGTGCAGAGTTAATGTGTGCGAGGGCTGAGCCCTGGCATCGCTAGGCCTGGCGGTTCACCCCTAGGCCTGAGCCCAGCATCTCTTTCATTGCAAATTAAACGCTGATCAAATGTAGATTGTGATTTTTGTTCCTCCTGCCCCTCCTCAATAAAAAAAGTACTGGAGCTTTAACAAAGACAGCACAAATGTTTCTCAGGCATTTGAATTTAATAGCTCCTATAAACCCAATAATCCTCCAATCTTCTGGAGTTTCAGGGTTACAAAATAGCTGAATTGCTAATTTAAAACAACAAAGGGGGAGAGGGGTTCACACAGATATGCCCAAACCCACTCAAGGTTTTCAGGCCTTCTTAATGCACCATAAAGAAGCAAAGTATGTTTTTTCACCTTAGGAAAATCAACAACAAAGAAGAACTTGATAGATTAACACAATTTAAATGGAGTTTCATAACAAGTCAGTTTACAGCAAGCTGTATTCCAGTGAGTCTCAAACTTTTGTACTGGTGATCCTTTTGACACAACAAGCCTCTGAGTGACACCTGCCCCCCCCCCAATAAATTAAAAATAATTTTTAATATATTTAACACCATTATAACTGTTGAAGGAAAAGCAATGTTTGGGGTGGAGGCTGACAGCTTGTGCCCCCCCCCCCATGTACTAATCTTGTGACCTCCTTGGGGGGGGCGGGGGTCCCAACCACCAATTTGAGACCTCCTGCTGTACCTAACACTTATAGTCAACTTTTAATAAATGTCCTTCTTCTGCAGTAAAATGGATTAGACACCACATGCCAAATATCAAAATCCTTAGTTAGTCCTAGGGCTGGATTTATGTATGTACTTAAAGTTAAGCACATGGCTTAAGTGCTTTGCTGAATCAGTCTTAGGCCTTACAGATGAAACCAGCTGTGCCATGTCTTAAAGGAACATCCCCTTAGTTGATGCCTCATGGCCTATTTCCCATATCACTATAGAACCTTCAGTGTTGCCACACAAAAAAAGATTAGCTTTTTGAGCTCTTTGGGACAGGGATCATCTTTTTGTTCTGTAATTGTACAGCACCTAGCACCAGGGGATCTTAGTCATTGACTATGAATCCTAGGGACCATGGTAATACAAATAATAATAAATGATAATAGTAATACTTTGCGGGATATAAACAAATAGATGATTTTTAGGTTGTATTGTATCCTGTGTGTCTGTACAGTGCCAAGCAGATTACTGCTACACAAGTAAAATTTCTGTATTTTCCACTCCAGGCATCTGATGAAGTGGGTTTTGCCCACAAAAGCTTATGCCCAAATAAATGTGTTAGTCTTTAAGGTGCCACAAGGACTCCTCGTTGTTTTTGCTGATACAGACTAACACAGCTACCACTCTGAAAAGTAAAAGTTCTGTATTTCTGATTTTTGCACTACAAGCAGAATATTATGTGCTGCTGTCCCATAAAAATAAATTCTGCTGTCCTTTGTTCCTTGAAACACAAATGACCAGCCCAGTCCTTATTCGTGCAAACTCCCACTGACGTCAACGAGAGTTCACCAGAGTCAGTAAGAACTGGGGGAAAAACCTCAGGCTTTAGCCTAATATTATAATAAAAATATTATCCTAAGATTAATAAAAAATAAAAATATCATTTCAGAAATAGCTGGCAATGTGTGGTTCCCAATGAGCCTTTTTTAGGCTGGAACAAAATTGCTTGTGAGCAATCTGAGAGGTACCTTACTAAAGTGACAGCTGTATATTCACAGGCAGCATGAGTCACCTGTGAAAGGGCACCAACCGTTCTAAAGCCAGCTCCTGAGATACTTGGTACTTACGTTTTAACTACAAAGTTGTCCCACCTCACGGTCTTCACTGCAATTAGTTCTCCAGGCTGCTTTTAAGGTTAGTGGTAATTCAGCCACATTTTTACATGAAGGCAAGCTGTATACACACAATCTAACTCAAGACTTCCTGGTCGCCTGACTTGCCTGGTTGCTGAGGGGAAGTGTTATGCATTAAGACGCATGTTTATTCCTGTAACCACATTGAGCAGTATGTTTAAAGGGGCGTGGCATGGGGGAGTCAGAGCCTTGTAATGTCATTTCCTTTTCCACCCCCCACCCCCAAAAGATACAGCACCCGGAAATCCTAACACACTTGTGTGCCATTTCACCATATTTTCAAAATCATAAACAAGGGCAGTTTAGTGGTATCTGTTTTAGGGCTGTGGAATGCTCAAAAGAGCACTTTTGGCGGGTTGTTTTAAATGTATGCTGGTGTCATTATGGCCAGCTTCTGACTTAACAGCAGTGACGTACCTATTCCACAGGGCAGTGGATTTGTTTTCAACCCCTTTGTGGATGAATGAGCTGCACCGTCTTCAAATATGTTAAGGTCTGTTATAAAGAGGACTGTGATTAGCGGTTCTACATGTCCACTGAAGGTAGGACAAGAAGTAATAGGCTTAATCTGCAGCAGATAATTAGATATTAGGACAAACAATAAGGATAGTTAAACGCTGGAATAGGCTTCCAAGGGAGGTTGTGGAATCGCCATCATTGGACGTGTTTAAGAACTGGTAGGAAAAACACCAGTCAGGAATAGTCTAAGACAGTGGTTCTCAACCAGGGATACACATACCCGGGGGTGGGGGGGGGAGAGGGGAGGTATGCAGAAGTCTTCTAGAGGGTACATCAACTCATCTAGATATTTGCCTACTTTTACAATGCCTACATAAAAAGTACTAGCAAAATCAATGCAAACAAAAATGTCATAGGTTTCAGAGTAGCAGCTGTGTTAGTCGGTATCCACAAAAAGAACAGGAGTACTTGTGGCACCTTTATTTATACTGAGCATAAGCTTTCGTGAGCTACAGCCCACTTCATCAGATCCTTAGAATGGAACATATAGTAGGAAGATATAAATACAGACAGAGAGCATGAAAAAGTAGAAGTTGCCCAACCAAATCTAAGAGGCTAATTAATTAAGATGTGCTATTATCAGCAGGAGAAAAAAAACTTTTGTAGTGATAATCAAGATGGCCCATTTCAGACAGTTGACAAAAAGGTGTGAGGATACTTAACATGGGGAAATAGCTTCAATTTGTGTAATGACCCAGCCACTCCCAGTCTCTAGTCAAGCCAAAGTTAGTATCTAGTTTGCATATTAATTCACATTCATACTGCTCTATGTACTGAAATGTAAGTACAATCAATATGTATATTCCAGTTGATTTATTTTATAATTATATAATTCTAATTAAATTAGAAAGTAAGCAATGTTTCAGTACCAGTGTGCTGTGACTCTTTATATTTTTATGTCTGATTTTGTAAGCAAGTAGTTTTTAAGTGAGCTGAAACTTGGGAGCACACAAGACAAATCAGACTCCTGAACAGGGCACAGTAGTCTGGAAAGGTTGAAATCCACTAAGGTTTACATGGTCCTGCCTCAATGCTGGGGGCTGGACTTGATGACTTCTCAAGGTCCCTTCCAGCCCTCGATTTCTATCCAGAAACACTCAATGAGTGTGGTTAACATTCCTTCTGAGCTAATGAATGGCTTTGAAAGCCTCCACACTTACTTGGTATTTCTCTGCCCTTAAAAAACTGTTCATCACACTGAACACTCATTCCACTGGACTGTGTGTTCCTTGTAAACACAGAGAACATTCTACTCAGTATAGCATTCCATCTTGAACAAGCAGTTTACGTGATCAAAGAAAAATGGTTTTTATAGATGTAATAATAAAAAAAAAAACACGCTAGGACATCCCAGGTGTTTCAAAAGAAGATCCTATTACATCAGGTGAAAAACATAGACATAAGGTCACTTTAGGCATGTCAGGTGGGGGAATACCTTCAGATCTGGGTTTTAGGCTTGGGCCAGTCTGACTGACTGCAAAGTCACATTTAACGTTGTGTTAACTCCTAATTTTCTAGTGAACACAAATCCTGAAGAAAGAGCAGCTGTTGCATTAATTCTACAATCACATACTGCTGTGTAAATCAAGTGCAAATCCACTGATGTAAAACCAGTGTAAGTAAAGGAAGATTCAGGCCAAGGTGGGAATAAAGGTGCTGCCTGGAAAAAGTTTTCTACCTACAGAAAATCTGTGGCACTTAAAATAGCATATTGGGTGGGGAAATTCCTGAAGTGGTGTCATGGTGAGTAGTTGCTTTACTGCAAGAGAAAAAGATGGGGGGAAGCCCACGAATGAAATTTAGGGACTTCCCAAACAAAGCAATGAAGCAGAATTTTCTACTCAAAAGTATTTAGGACCCAAAAAACAAAAACAAAACCACTTTTCAGTTCAGTATGAGTCTTGGTAACACCTATCTATCTGCCTAGCTACACTATCTGAGGGTATGGCTACACTGCAATGCAAGCCCAGGCTGAGACTCAGGCTCAGGTGCTACCCCCACCTGCCCCCATCTGTCTAGACACAAATGTCTTGGATTGTGGCTCAGAGCCAAGGTCTTAGGACCATATGCGAGTGGAGGGTCTGAGCCTGAGCCTAAACAGGAGCCAGGGTTCAAGCCCTAGTGTTTCACTGTGTGAACTCAGGCTCTGGGAGTCTGCCAGTGCTTTCCCACAACCCCTTAGGTGGGTTTTCTTTGTCCTCTCTAGCCCTCACCACTTGGCTCCCAGATGATAGAGGCAACTCTATTTGTTCAAGTACAGTTTGGTGTTTATTAACCCTTCCATTTTATTCTGATCGCTAAGCTGCAAACACAGTGAACATTCTTCTGCCTTTGCCATGGCCACTAACCAGACTAAGTCCTTTTCCAAGCATGCTCCTGGTTGCAGGAACATAGACAGATTTTGGTGACTCTCTGGTGTGAGGCAAGCAAAGCACTCAATTTTAGTACCAGGAATGACTAGGCCTACCAGCAAATAGCAAAGATGCTGGCAGTGTTGGAAATTTATTGAACCAGTGACCAGTTCAAAGAGTGGATTAAGTGGCTCTAGACCAACTATCGCCAAACCAGGGACCAGAACTGAACCTCGGAAATCTCCCCATCATCACGCCTGTCTTACAAGGACTTTGAGCAGATGTAGGGTACTGCACCGAACACTGAACCGAGTGGTTCACGATGACCTGGTCAGCTGGGATGAATTTACAGCTGACATTCTGAACAGGGCTGAATAAAAGAAGAAAGGGACTTACAGCAAATGGAAAAGCAAGACAAGAGGCAAGCAGAAAGGCTCAGCCAGGCCGCACAGCTGTAGGCATGCTTTGCTCACACAGTTCAACTTGCAGCAGAGCTCTCCTGCCAAGACCAAAAATCACCTTTCCTTCCCCTTTGCCCCCCAGCTCCACTATGCCCCTTCCTGCTTAGAAAAATTCACAGCCACATATACAATGGTATAAACCAATAACATTTCAAAGATCTGCATCGAAACTTCTATTTTCCTGTTTCCACAGTCAATTAACTCTCAAAATATAGAGGCCCAGATTGAGCCCTGGTATTAGCTGGTACAAACACACATGAATGCCAATTGAGTTTTCTGCACTGATGCCAATGGAGTTGCTGCTGGCCTGCTGCTAACACCAGGGTTGAGTTTGGCCCAGAAGGTCCAGTTATTTTTGTTGTTGTTTTTAAAACTACAGTTTAATATCTGAGAGGCTAAGATTTTCAAACATGAGTAATGATTGGGGTGCTCAGTTTGAGGCACTTTTAAAGGGATCTGATTTTCGGCAGGTGACTCAAGTCTCTTTACGGTTTCTTGAATTGGACCCCCAAATATTGAGGCACCAAAATCATTAGCTAGCCTGAGAATCTTGACCACAGTGTTATGAGTTACACAGACAAACCTGAAGTTTGATACTTGCCATCTAGTAATACAACGAGATTATATTCCTCTTGGTTTGGGCAGCAGGCATCCCATAGAACTTTCAAGAACAATTCACATACATTGGCGGGGGGTAAATCACCTAAAACCATGGTCACGGAAGTAGCAAATAAAATTCAAGATAAATCTCTCGCTGTTCTGTGAGGGTTTCTCTTACTTTTATTACAGAACAACTATCGGTTCCTACCTCACTTAATCTCAGTATTTCCTGCTTTCCAACACCATCCACATTCCAGACAACTGCATCTGAAAGTATATACTGAATAAGGCTACACTTGCGAGTTACAGCGCAATAAAGCAGCCCCAGGCGCCCTAGCTCACGCCCTGTCCACACTGGCAAGGCACGTAGAGCACTCTGACTCTGCAGCTACAGCGCTGCTCGTACTGCACATTGGCAAGTGCAATAACGTTTGCTGCGCCCCCCCACTGGAGCGCCGCAACGCCAGTGTGGATGAGGTGTTGCATTACTGCACTGTGATCAGCCTCCGGAAACATCCCATAATCCCCTTAAGTCAAGTGGCCACTCTTTTCATTGTTGTGAGATGGCTGCAGGAATGTGGAAATGCCCTTTCAAAGCTCTGTTTTGGAGAAGCAGGCTGCTTATCAGCTCCAGGAAAAGCAAACATTTACTGTTTGCTTTGAGTGAGTGAGCGAGAGGCGGGGTCTGAACTTACAAGACACCATGCTGACACACTCTCAGCACCCCAGAAACCCACTCTCTCCCCCCCCACACACATACACACAACACACTCCCTGTCACACTCCAACCCACCCCCATTTGAAAAGCATGTTGCCGTCACTTGCATGCTGGGATCAGGGCCGGCTCCAGGCACCAGCCAAGCAAGCTCGTGCTTGGGGCGGCAGATTTTAAGGGGCGGCATTCCGTCCAATCCTAAGGTGACATGGCCGCTGTGACAGTGTACCCCATAAGGCTTTATGGGGTGGGGGTGCTCATAAATGTATGTATGATATAACTGGAATAGGGTTTTGCTACATACGCCATGTGACATATCTTTGTAAAGGTTATGATCTACTGGTTATGTTCATCCTAGTTGTTTGCAGGCACCATTTGTGTGTTCAAAGTTATGAACATTGGCTGTATAATTGCTTGATTTCTAAGTAGCCTTAGTTAGAATATTTGGTCACTTCTTGGGAAAGGAATGTGCAAATTAAGTGCTCAATCCAGAAGCACTTAACAGACAAAAGAGCTTGGAAGGCTCCAATCCATATAAGAAGTCTTCCTGGAGACATACAAGATACCATGAGTAAATTGGCCTCTGCCTGTAAAGACTGAGTCAGGCATGGACACATGACTTGCCCAGAGAACTCCACCTTGGAGCTGGACTTTGCATAGGAGTGAGGAAGGGGTCTCCACCCACAAGAGAGCGTCTATTTAAACCCGTGAGAGACCCCTCCATTTTGTCTTCAGCTGGCTAAAGAAGGAGCCTCTCCACCCCTCCAGGATACTTAAAGGAAACTGGAACAAAGGTCATTAACTACAGGGCGAGTGAGTGATTGCTGGACCCAGGCTAAAAGGAGATTTGCCTGTTAAAGGAAACATTCTGGAACTGGTGAGAATCCTATCTGTATTTAGTTTGATTAGACATAGATTTGCGCATTTTATTTTATTTTGCATGGTAACTTACTTTGTTCTGTCTGTTAGTGCTTGGAACCACTTAGATCCTACTTTCTGTATTTAATAAAATCACTTTTTACTTAGTAATTAACTCAGAGTATGTATTAATACCTGGGGGAGCAAACAACTGTGCATATCTCTCTATCAGTGTTATAGAGGGTGAACACTTTATGAGTTTACCCTGCATAAGTTTTGTACAGGGTAAAAACGGATTTATTTGGGTTTAGACCCCATTGGGCATTGGGCATCTGGGTGCTAAAGACAAGCACACTTCTTTACCTGCTTTGGGGCAGGTAATTCAGACTCTGGGTCTTTGTTGAAGTAGACAAGAGTGTCTGGCTCGGCAAGACAGGGTGCTGGGGCCCTGAGCTGGCAGGGAAAACAGGGATAGAAGTAGTCTTGGCACATCGGTTGGCAGCTCCCAGGGGGGGTTCTGTGATCCAACCCGTCACAGCCGCCTTTTTTTTTTTTTTGGTTCGCCACTCTGGCCGCTCTGCGCCCTGGTAGTTTTGTTTGTTTTTCTTTTGTTTCACCGATGACGTTCAGTGCTCCACTGTAGGGAGTGGCAGCACAGAGGAGGGCAGTGCTCTGCTGGGAGCCGGCTGAGCGCTCCGTCTGCCCCAGCTGGTGCCAGGTCTGCAGCAAACCTGGCAGCCCATGTCCTTCCCTCCCTGCTGACCAATGACTTTCAATTCACCTGCAGGCGGGAGCGGCTGGAGCCCTCCCACTAGCCGGGGCACACACTCCACTGCCTAGGGCATGTCTGCAGCACAGGGAGTCCCGCTAGCCAGAGTGCAGCCGCTGCCCTCCCAGAAGCTCGCCAGCACAGCCAGGGGAGGCAGCCGCGAGCCGCCAAGTAAGTGGCACTGAAAGTTTGCACCCTATTGGTTTTTTTGGTTCACCGCTCCGGCTCCCTGAACCCAGGTTGGTTGTTTTTTTTTGCTTGGGTCATCAAAAAAGCCAGAGCCAACCCTGGCTGGGATAGCTACCCATAATGCACTGCTCCCAATGCCGCCTGTACGCTTTAAACTGTCAGTGTGGACAGACTGCAGCACTTTCCCTACTGCACTCTACGAAGGAGGGTTTAACTCACAGCGCTCTACATCTGCAAATGTAGCCAGACCCTAAGTGTCAAGTAAGTGTCGTGTGCAGCTTTGTAAGCCAATCTGAAGAATTTGCAAAGGAACTCGAAGTATAGGAGAGACAAGGCTAACCTGCAGAAACTTCACAGATTTAACCTTATCTTTAGGAATAGACAAGAATGTTTAATTTAAAGGCATCATGACACTATTCTCTTAGTCACACGGTTTATAAATGGAACCTTAATATATTTATAAAGGATTAGTAAATGATTGATAGATGTTTTAATAAATAATCAAATGTTAAAATCCAACGGGTCACGAGGTTTCTTATAACTACGGCATAATCATAACCCCTTCCACTGATGTGCTTATTACCCTCTGTAAGACATACTGCTCCTTTCGGTAACATAGCTAGGGTGACGAGATGTCCCACCCTTAAAGGGACAGGCCCGTTTTTAAGCCTTCCTGCAGGTGTCCCAACTTTTTCTTAAAAACGGGCAAATTGTCCTGTATTTGCTGTCTCTCCCCCACTCCCCCCCCCATCAGTACCGGTGGGTCCTGCTGCTGGTGGATCCCTATTCTTCCCCTCCCCGCCCACCAGCAGGGAGGGGAAGGGGGTCCAGTGGCCGACGATGGGGGTGGGCGTGCAAGGCTAGCGGTGGGGCAAAGCTGTAGTGCACAGGGCCAGCAGCTCCTCCTGCTGGTCCATCAGCACAGTCCCCACTGCATGCTGGCTCTTGGCCAGCAGGACCCGCCCTCCTCCCTATTTCTGGCTGGCACTGGCTGGGCGCTGTGAGCTGCAATGGCTGGTGAGTGTGGGCAGGCACCAGCCGGTTACGTGTCACCTCTGCTGCTCACCCATCAGCCCTTTACATGCTCCCCTCTTGCTGTCTTCTCCCTGCTTTGTCCCTTTAAACCCCAGCCCCACTGCTCCTCCTTATCCCCCCCTCCCTCTCCCCGTAGCTGGAAGCAGCTCCCATCCTTTCCGTACCGCACTGTGCCGAAAGGCTGCTGCTGGCCATGTTCTGGTGTGAATCCTGGCAGAAAGCGGGGGGGGGGATGCGACCCAGCATGCTCCCCCACACGTGTTGCGAGGTGGTCCTGGGGGCCAGCCAGGCATGGAGGGTGAAGAGCGCTCAGCAGGGAGGGTCGGTTTGGTCAGTCACCCCCCACCTTCTGAGAGAGGTGTGGGTGTGTCACCTCTCCTGGTGTGTGTGGGGGGGAGGGGTGTGTGTGTATCACCCGTCCCAGTGTGAACCCTAAAGCCTTAAAGATAAGATAAATAAAAAAATCCAACTAGGCAGTATTTCTATTTAACGGGCTCAGTCAACTTCATGTTAATTTGAATGTTTGTACTGCATAGTTCTGATTGATTGACGTTGAACTTGCTTGAATACTAGTAATTTTACCAGGTGTCCCGTATGCAGCATAGGGAAATATGGCCCCCCCTAAACATAGCTATTAATCAATCATTAACCCTTTATAAACAGAACCACAATACCGAGTATGACCATCTCCCTTTTGTTCAAAAGTTAAAAA
The DNA here is from genome assembly GCF_016161935.1 of Mauremys reevesii. Lineage (NCBI taxonomy): Eukaryota > Metazoa > Chordata > Testudines > Geoemydidae > Mauremys > Mauremys reevesii. The sequence goes on from NC_052633.1 coordinate 20,648,278, forward strand.
ATATGTGAAGCATCATCCAACTGTAAACAGAGTTTGAACAGTGAAAAATCATTGCATCAGACAGCATGTACAGGAACAGGAAATCATCCTCTACATAAATGAGCGTGATTCTCAATGAACAAAATCTGCCATGGCTCAAGAGAGAAACTTGGCCTCTTGAAAGCTTAAACCATAAATAAACACTGGCTCTGAAGTGTCCACCAAATGCAAATACCTTTTGAGAGTAAAAGGGAGCCAGCCGTTAGAAGGCTGATTTAACGCTGATCCCACTCTGATACAAGAGCACACATTTCTCAGTACTTGAGATAAGCAAGACATTATGCACAGACCCTGATTTTATAATTTATCCACTTAACCCCGTAACATTTAACACACTGGAACACTTAACCCCTCTATGCTTCAGTTTCCCCCCTCTTTCAAATAAGGATAACACTATGCTATCTTACAGAGATGTTAGAATTAACTCTTTAAGGACATAAAGGGGAGAACATGAGAGGAGTCATCACTGGAAGGGGAGGAGATTTGATGGAGATGGATATATATACATACAGTGCAGTGCCCCATTGTCTTCAATGACCAAAGAACCCATACCTGGACTCTTCCTCTGCGACCTACTGTATGCTGCCCCTGCCTCAGTCACCTCGAGCAAGGAAAACGGAAACAGACACACAATAAAGGCAAGGGCTAGGTAAAAGCAAGTACTTATTTATTATGATCGAGGTCCAGGACTCAAAGTGGATGTCTCCCTACTGCCCATAAGGGATTGCCTGTACTTGCAGAGCCAGAGAGACACACAGGAGAGTCACTGAAAAGACAAATGCCTATGCCAGTCAACAAACTACACTACACAGAGATTGGAGGGAGTCAGGGAAAAAACAAAATGAGTGCCTCAACTTTTACATTTGGTCACAAACCTGTGGATCCTGGGGCTGTGAAGCTGAATTAATTCATGTTTGTAAAGCACACTGAACCCTTCACATGGAAGGAGCTAGAGAACTGCAAAGTGTTATATTATCATCCTGTTCCTTGATCACTGTCTGGGTGGATACAAATAGATTTTTTTTTAAGTGCTAAACAAATTTGAATCGTCTATAGGTGCAGAGAGAATATTTTCTTCATTTCAGTTTATTCAACTAGTTCTGTTCATGTACTAGCTCATTCAAAGTTAAGAACCCAACTGGAAGCTGAAAAAGGAGGAATGCTGTTTTTCTCTTCCACTCTATGAATAAAAAGTAGGTTTGAGAGAGTAAGATCTACTAGTTCTAAAATCTTGAAGGACAGAGTAACCAGAAACAAATCAGTTAAATTCATTAACCACAGATAATACTGCCTTTGTTTAATAAATTGGTTAGTTTTAATGGTTTGATAAATTTTTTTCTTATGTATCCAGCACTTTTAAGGTCATTTTATTTAATAAAAACAATAAAATTCTATTTTTCTGAATTTTAATTTAATTTGAATTTCCACCCAAATAGAGTATGAAGAAGGTCACAAATAAAAAAATTAATCATCTACTAAAACCGAAATGCCTCATTCACCATTTTCTAACAATCAAAAATGTCAAAACAAAGAAGCTGAATAAATATAATTTAACCTATATTGTTGCTTAAATAAATATGTACAGATATAGTGTATCCTCCCAGTTAGCAAAAATCACCACCAAATTTTGTGTAAAGGCTATATTTAGTTGCAAGTTAACAGACTTTGGTGGTTACCAACTAATGAGAAATCAACATTTCCTTAAGTAAACTACTAAAAAGTACAAATGCAAAACATGATTTAAATGGTGGGTTTCCTGCTTGTGGATTTAATTAAATGGCCACTGTATAAAGGGACATTTTTCCCCTAAGAACCATGTGATAGATCTGATCCCCTCGGTAATTTATAGCTCAATTTTCTCTGTCCATGCTGGTAATGGAGACTGTGTCTGAACCATGTGGAATCTTTCCAGGATCAGATCTGTAAATCCAGAATGCAAATCAAGGAAGGTTTTCTGGAGGTGAGGGGGGTCAGGAAGGGCAGGGTTGAGATAGTAAAGATGGATTTTGCTAAACCAAGATGGGATGTCTAGAAGTTATGCTCTAGTTGAAACAGGAATTAATTCGGGAAAGTCCTACGTCTCCAGTACAGGAGATCAGACTAGATGATCACCAGGGATCCTAGAAATCCATATGCCGTGGAAAAACGGAATTTAGAGATTTCCTGTAAAAAAACCAGTTTTTACATTTTGTGAAAAAATAAAAACATATATTAACTATTAACTAAATTTTACTGAAAGTACCGGTGTCACTTATTCAATGCGTGCAACCTCCCCCTCTTGTGGTTGATTTTTGAATGCGTTTTAAATTTACATAGCTAAACATACTCCAATAAACTGCTTCCAGTGTATAGAGGTTACTCAACAGCATATAGGGGTTTGCGTTTTAATGCATCTCAAATTTCACTTCAGCCTCCAGACATGAGTAATTAAAGTTATGAAAAGAGGCCAAAAACTTTTAAAACCATCCCTAAAGGTTGTGTCACTGAGTTTGGCAAGGAAAAATTTCACGTTGATGGTAATGTCCTGTTCTGTATGCAGCAAGGCTATAGATTACATTCAAAGGCAGACAGTTGTAGAGCACATGGAAAGTGTTAAACAAACTGAATGAAAAGAAATGAAAAAAAAGAGGCTGAACTCGCAGGACCAGCAACAGTAAAGAAACAATTCACTGTGACTGTATCATTCAAGTGTTTATGCATTTAAAAAAACCAAAATTTTTTGAAAATATAGAATACAGACAAATATTTGGTATGGGTAAAAAATACAAATTGCAATTCTATTAATTTTACTTTATTGTTTGATCATAGAGTATCAGGGTTGGAAGGGACCTCAGGAAGTTATCTAGTCCAACCCCCTGCTCAAGGCAGGACCAATCCCCATGCAGATTTTTGCCCCAGATCCCTAAATGGCCCCCTCAAGGATTGACCTCACAACCCTGGGTTTAGTAGGCCAATTGCCCAAACCACTGAGCTATCCTCCCTCCCCCACAATGGCACAGGTAGGCTTTGAACTTGCTTAAAAAATTATAAATATATCAATAAACCATTGCGTTGAACTGATACCTATACATATTGTGGCTAGAGAAACTAAAATTCAGCTTTTAATTTTAATTGTGGAAAAATACAGATTTTTATGTTTTTTTACTGGAGAATTTTGGGGATTTTCTTATCACAGAAAAATAGGATCCCTGATGATCACAATGGTCCCTTTTGGCCTTATCATCTCTGAATAACATTGACAAATGGAAACTGTACAATTCCCCATTGTTTGGGAATCAAGATTTTGCAGAGTGCATCTTCATTTGAAATCAGGACCAAGGGATCAATGCTAGAAGGTGCTGAGCACTCTCAACTCCTACTAAAGTAGACAGATGCAGGTCAGTCACGTACATAGTCAGGCCATTTGGTGACTCGGACAGCTGCAGATCTGGAAATCAGGACGCTGAGCCATTGCAGAGATGGAGATCTGAGAGTTGAGGGCCCTCAGTACCTTGCAGGACTGGGACCTAACTGAACAAATCCAGTCCATTTGTCTTTTGGAACTGCAAGTTGAATCCATCCCAAAAAGTAGCTCCTAATTTAGTGTATCCCAGACTTCTTATTGCTTTGGTTAATTGTCTAGCGTTGGCACCTGGAAGATCAGTCGCTTCCGCAGGGTTGATTTTATTTCCGGCATCTGCTTTTTCCCATTAAAATCTTTTTCTCCCATTTTTTTGTTGACTTGTGTCAGGATGGTCAGCAGATCCACGCACCTTAAACACATTACAAGGAGAAAAAAGAGTTACACAGAAATACGTGGTACTTTCAAACTAGGACTTTGAGGCTGATCTGGGAAGTTATCCATGTTTGCTTGATACCATGATCCCTTGGGACAAGGACAATGGCTTCCCCATACTCCTGGCTAGTCCCCCAGTTTGAATACTCTACTATGTAACCATTACACTCCACATATAGCTGAAGAAAAAAGAATTTCAGAAAGGCCAGTCACTGTGTTTTTCTACCAAGTGACATTTGTCTTCCCTCTTGGTACTGGTTAGGAACAGCATTTAGATAATATGGAGAAACAAATGAACACATCATCCAATCCCTCACCCAGCTCTCCAGGATGCTACACAAGACTTATCACCAGACATCATTTCCCTTCATTTCTAAACCAAAACACTAGCAATTCTTTTTTTTATAGACCAGCAGTCTTGTGAAGAGAGGTTCTTGCCATTGTTCTTTACTAAAAAGATTTGCCTGCTTCCACTGACTCCCATTAATTCCCATTGGAAGAACAAAACCATTGGTCATTTAATATTGTAAAATACTGTACAGGATACATCTGGGGAGGGAGCATAGTGTGGAGGATTGCGCTGGGGACTGGGCGTCTGAAGGTCCAGCAATATAATCCTGGCTATGCTGCTGATTCATGTAACCTCAGGCAAGTCACTTTAAGTCGGTTTTATTTGTAAAACTGGAATAACAATACATACTTAGCAACGTGAAAGAGGGGTTGTGAAGTCTAATTAATGAACATGCAGTGCTTTGAAGATGCGAAGTGCTATATACAGTAAGTGGAAAGTACTATTGTCAATGGGTTTCTATTAAGCTAGTTTAAGAAAGTGTTTCTGGGACAAATGCGTTCCACCTCTTCATCAGTCCTCTACATGCTATTAAAATGCAGAATATGAGTAGTACTTACTGTGGGCAGAAAGACTCTATTTCCTTGCAGAGGCACTGAATGAACGCGCTGCCTCTCTCTATGTATCTGTAGCACTCAAAGTCTTCCACTGTAGCCATACCAATGAGGACATCAGCCCAGTCAGGAATGGAAGGCAAGGGTAAAGCATCTGCCTCCAGCTGTCGAGAAGAATCTTCTTTCACTGGGATACTTTTCTGCCCTGTCATACCTTGGCAGGCTTGAATAAAGAAGAGTTTGGGTTTGCCAGCGAGCGAGGGGCACTCAGATCCAGTGAAGCAAGAGACCAGATCTTTGATGGCTGCAGAATTCCAATCTGTCCCACGTACTTTACCCTTTTCGCCATGTGAGAGCAAGCAGCAAATGAAACAGTCCATGTTGCTATGGTCCATGCTGCTATACTTTTTGATTGTCTTACAGATTTCCTCTGCTTCTAGGTTTCGGTGCTCAATTGTCTCAAACTGCAGCCACTCAAAAACCCGTTTCAGAGCCTCTGGAAGAGAAAGTGAGAAGGAGAGTCAGCACTCATTTAACATAAACAGAGGAGAGGGAAGAAGATGAAACCGTAGGCACTGCACTGGAGAACAAGAGACACTGTCAGGCAGTTTGGAAAGTGTTACAGTCCCACGAAGAAGCCCACCTTATTGTCCCACACCCTGTCAATCCTCTTGGATCAAACTGATATTGCCCTAGCAAAAAATACACAGCTATTCATTTACTTCTGATACGATGCCTTTGCCTTGAGCATCATGCTGTCCTCACAGAAAAAAGCAGGTTTCACTTCCATAGCAATTAATCATTACACATAAGGAGAGTTTAGTTTGTTTAAGCATCTTTCACCAACTTCATGCTGCACAGGGATATGAGATACTTATGAATAGCTCTTGATAAAACAAGAGGAGGAGGATGTACTTATTTAAGGCTGGATTCTGCCACTCTTCCAAGGAGTAATTCCTTATTCTGCAAATAGTCCTGTTGAAATTAACTACTCTGCGCAGAGCAAGAGCAGCAGAGTCTGGCTCTTAGCAAAGGTAAGGACCGACACAGCTTTCCCAGTACCTGCTGACTTAGCTTTGTAATGGGTGAGAAGAGTCTCCTAGAGAAAAGAGAATGACTGGGAAATGAGCAACTGGAAAGGGATCAGAGTTAAAATTCAGCCATGTATGCTTTTTTAAGATGCAGCATTAAGAAGGAAGAATGTGTGGATTCAGATAGACACGGAGTTATTGCAGGAGGAAGGGCTTAGAGGCAAATGGCAAGATGATAAAATAGTTGGATTTGTTTGAGCATTGCTGCAACCAGATGTGTCTATCTACTGGATCAGAACACTTTCTAACTGGCAGTGTGGTCTCCTTATATCCTTCAGTTGCAGACTGTAGGTTAAGTGAACACAGAATTGAGAGCTTAAGGACTTTCTGGCAGTTCTAAGAACATGACTATAAAAAAAAAAGAGAGAGAGAGAGAAGAGAAGTCATCAAGCAGAAAGATGCCATAGCAGAAAAGGCACACACATACATACACACTCTATATAAACAATAGCTTGTGCCCAGAACAGAAAGACTTTCCTTCCTTAAACTACATTTTTAGCATATTCTGTCCAAGAGGGTAAAAAGAAGTCTGTCAGCTATAAACAGACAAATTCTAATGGAGGAATTGACAAGGAGACTAAAAGGGGTGTTTTTATAGCAAGATAACTAATCTGAGTCAGCTCTCAGGCTGTAAAATCCTGGCAGAGACAGCCTCTCTTGTTACTGCAGTGTAGGCAGGTGAGGTCATCCACAGGTGGCCAGTGTAGTGTTGACCTCACCTAACAACTACAAGGTAAAAACTACTTGTATCTCCCTTAGGCTTTTATAGGGAGAGCACTAACGCGGGTTAATTATCAAGCTGTAACAAGACCGCCCTTTTTGGCAGTGAAGAGACTGTAGCTTTTCTGATACCATAATGGCCAACATGTCTGTCAGACCAACCGTGGAGGGAAGGGAGCTTGGTGAGAGTGGTCTCGTGAAAGCAAAGAGTGACAACACCGGAGCTTATCCCTTCCACAAATGAGGGTAGATTAAATGGTTCCCTCAGACAAAATCCAACTTTGAAAAAAAATCCCAGTAGTTCAACAAACAAAATACTTACCAGCATCTTTGTCTGTGCCTTTCCTGGTTTCATCAGGATTTTTAAAATCAGAGTTGTTCAGTATCACACAATAGCCATGAGGATTATTCTCCATTGTGTAGGGGTTCTCGAGCTGTAGGGATGTACAGAGCATAATGACAAGATCTCAAAAGGAGCATAAAGAGCTGTGGGTTTTAAGGTACCCAAAAGAGAAACGGGACTAAGCACAGATTGTTATCCTGCCTCATCTAAGCCCCACAGACATACCACAGGCTGGGGCGCTGGGGACGCGGTGTAGGGGAAGTCTGTGAATCTGGCACAGTTCTAGCCTCCGCCTGCAGGGGGATGGAAGGGAGTGGGGAAATAATAACCCTATTTCCTCCCCCCCGAGCACTCCCTCCCTCCCCCAAGGCGAGGTTAGTGTTCTGGAGTAGAGGGAAAGGGAGCAGGTGTTTGTCCCCAGCCCAACACCCCGCCCCCCCAAGAGCACATGGTGGGGGCTACCTTTGAGATTCCTGCTCCTCACCTCCTTTGCTTGGTGTGGTTAATTGGTTCTTATCCATTGATTCAGCATGATTTGAGGGAGGGAGGGATGTGCTTAACCATGACTGCCGGAAACTCTCCAATTGCTTCAGGGTGTCCTGGTGGTTCTCTTCCCCTCTCCCCCAATGGCAGACATTGCTCTGTTTCCTGCCACTAACCCTAATGGGGTGTTGATCCTCAGGCAACACAGCAACGGGTGGGGCTTACTCTTGTATTCTGGATGAGGGCTCCCTAGGGCCTCACCAACAATTGTTGGGGGGTTTGTAAATGGGATTTATGCCCATCAGGGTCAGGAGCAGAGCAGCAGTTCAAGGTAAACATCAGGATTTCTCACCTTTGACACTGACACTGCTTCCTTTGCTCCCGATTCACCTGGGCCTACAAACGCACATGTTTTAGGGCAGGGAACTTCCTGGTGAATATGACCTACAAGGGGCACGAAAGGACATTTAGAGTCAAAAGGGATATCTTAACTTTAACGTAATTCAGTACAAAGAATGGTATCCAAATGACCTGAAGGAGTGGGGTGCGGACAACTTCCAACCCCTAACACATGAAGAACTGCTCACATTTTCATCATGGTTTACCACTTAGATAACGTCTAAACCTTAGCACCTATGGGCCTACCACTGCTTAACGTCAGGTTGATTTTAGGTGTATTTAGTTAGCGATGATTAGTCCTATTTTTAACCATATGAATCAAGAGGCTGAGTCTCCATGGCACTGACCATGAAATCTGTACAGGCTTCAGAATCTAGGTGGGAAACAATGCAGGCAACAAACATCTTCATGGTTAGTGCAGTGACTGGACTCTTAGCTACGTTACATTTAATCAAGTGAGCCTATGCTCTAGTTCATACAGGAATTAATTCAGGGAAAGTCTTAAGGCCTGTGTTATACAGTAGACCAGACCAGATCACAAGGGTCTCTTCTGGCCTTATAATTTATTAATCTACTTAAGGAGCGGTAACAAAATACCTTCGCTAAATGTCAGGCTCTGAAAAGGAGGTTCCAAGCTTGTGATCAATTCATCTGGGGCTGAAACGTGAAGAGACAAGAAGAATGATGGACAAATTCAACGGAGGCTATCCCAGGTCTCAGTGCAGCAAGACTCTCAAGGCATCAGGTTAGCTACACGCCTAGTCTTCAACAGAAACTACCCTGAAGTCTTAAAGGACAAACAGCCTGGGCAGACGAAACAACTCATCCAGCATACACACAATTCTGGTGAGCCTCGCTCTCTATGTGAAGTTACCTAAACAGTCAATACATTAGATCATGATCAACTGACACCAGTTTTCAACACGGGAAAGAAACCCTGTGGCTGTACCAGTTCTGCAGCTTCTTCGCTATATTTGTCACGTCCCACTGAATAAGGGTTCCCTTGAGGTTTTATTTTTAGATATTGGAGGAGATCCCTTTTCCCATTAGTGACTGATGATTCTCTTCTCTTCCCCTCCAGGAATGGGTTCCCCTCATGCCCTCCTGGTGATGGATTAGCCCATTGACAGGTTGACCATTTCTGTTGCCCTGGGCTGAGTTAAAGGCTCTGTCTATACTACAGAAATAACAATATTTAAACAAGATTGTGAAAAATGGTTGTAACACAGGCATCTACTAGGGTCAAAACATAATTCTCCATCACTGTTATGACTGGGGATGTAAATAGGGTTTAAAATAGTAACAGTTTAACCTATTAAAATTCTATCAAACAGTTAACGGTTAAGAAGTTCACACAGGCGGGAAACTAGGAGTGCAAGGGGTCCCGGCTGCCGTCCCCGCATCCCAGGTGCAGAGCCAGCAGCAGAATTTAATTGTTAACCAAAAGCAATAAGACTGATGCTTATCAGTTAACCAGTTAAACTTTTACATCCCTAGTTATGACATTTTTGTACTGTCTAGACCGGCAAAAATAAGTCATAATCATGTTTAAACATGGCTGTGCTGAAAAGGTATTTTTTTTGTAGTGGCAACAGGGCTGAAAAATATGTCCCCTTCCTGCTCCACCTAAAGAGATGAATTGATGAATTTTCCCCCATGGCTACAGTTCTTGTCAACACTAGAAATTCCTGGAAATCTCCCACTGTTGCAATGCCTCTAGAGGTAGCAGTGGAGAGCATGACTGTGTAGTAGACATCATTCAGGTGCCCACTGACGTTTACTGTACGGTTTACACCTACCCTGAGCGGCATTAGACAACAAGTGGTGGTAAAGCACCAATGCTCTTTTGACACTAGTGCTTCCACTATTGCTATCGCTGGTGGGAGAATTTTTATAGTCAAGATTAGATGCAGGGCCATCTCCAGGGGTTTTGCCGCCCCAAGCAGCCAAAAAAAAAAAAAAAAGCCATGATCGCGATCTGCGGCAATTAGGCGAGAGGTCCTCACTCTGACCGGGAGTGAGGGACCCTCTGCCGAATTGCCGCCAAATAGCTGGACCTGCCACCCCTCTCCGAAGTGGCCGCCCTAAGCACCTGCTTGCTAAGCTGGTGCCTGGAGCCAGCCCTGATTAGACGCAGCCACTATCTTCCTCAGAGCCACTATCTGCTCTACTCACCAAACAGGCGACACTTCACAAGTGCATCCTTAGAGTAGCTGGGAGAAAGAGTCCAAATGCTCTGAGAGCCATCCAGGGGGCCTCAGAGAAACACACATGACTAAGCCAAATGCAAATGAGAACCTGCTATGAAAAATTCTGTGTATTCTCACTTTCCCCTGGCCGCTAGATGGTGCCTCTTAATAACTGTTTCCTGAACGTTGGGCCTGTCAGGTGAACAAGTCACTGCTTCAGCCCCCAAAGCTCCTCAAGAACATACTAACTGGAAGTGCTGGAAATGTCCCAGATTCTGTTTTAAAGCATTTGGCACCGACTTGAGTAAAAACGCCTCCCTTTCAAAACCTTTCCATGAATCTTCTTTCCACCCTTTGCACTAGCTCATGGAAAATGAAGCCTTGCAACTCACTGACAGCAAGATCTGTAAGCCTACGGACTAGTCTCCCAAGGGAAGTGGTGCACGTCTCAATCTTAGAGACATTTAAAACTAGACTGGTCAAAGCACAGAAAATAATACTATGCAGAACAATTTTTCAATCGTTCCTAAGGGGGGCAGACTACATCGAATGTCTCCCTCATCACTACTTCCTTTGATCCTCGGGGCTCATTCAAAAGGATATTCAAATGGGTAGTTTAAAATCATTACCTTGTGTTTCTACTTCGTAGGTATTAATTTTTTGCGCCAGGTCAGGTCTAACGTCCCGTAAAATACTCTTCAGCACCTTCAGTTTGGTTTCATTCATTATCCCAGCTTTTTCCATTTCTATAAAGAGCTTCAATATGGTCTGTTTAAAAAAATATGCTTATGTATTAGTTTCAGGTACCACCACAACATATTATGCATTTCTCAAACCAAAAGGAAGGCCAGGTTCCCTGCTCGGAAGAGAGGACAGGCTGAAGACAGAAACATACAGAGAATTGGGGGGGTGCAGGGGTGGAGAAATACACCAAGTTAGAAGGCGGTAGTGGGTGTCGAGATGTGAATTAGCCACCTCATGGGAAAATAAATTAAGCTAAGATAGGGGATTTTAGAGCGGGTCTGCATATGTTTTTTCTGCACATATGTAACAAAACAGATTTCAATAAAGCAGTGCAAACCACTAATGTAGACATTCTTAAACTGATTTTGCTTAATCCAGTAATTGACCAAATTAAATGAAACTAGAATAAAAAGTGTGGTATAACCCTGGATAAGTGCATCTCTATTCCAGATGTGTAACTAATATGGATTTTTTAAAAACAATTTAGTTACACTGCTGTAGGTTTTCCATTACATAAATTATTCCTAATTACTCTCCAAATTTGTAATTGTATCAACTAATCTGCCCATAGGGACCATAGCAGATGCGGGGCTTTTCGGGAGAGTTTTAATGCAGGCCTTGTGGATGATGGACTCAGGAAGGGTGCTTCAAAGTTAGTTATTTGTCTATCTAACCTTCACCATAGCCTAGGAAGCAGCTAGGTAAGTATCATTATTCCAATGTTACAAATAAGGAAAGGGGCAGAAAGGTTAAGTGACTTTCCCAGGACCACACGAGTCATTGACAGAGCCAGGATTACAATTTAGGATTGTCTGACTCCCAAACCCTGTGCTTTTTCTCCAGACCACATCCTCCTCCTTCAGGTGCCACCCAAACATCAATACCCTGAAAGCAGTGGGTAGAGAAGAGGAGCGTGCTGAATTTGTGGGAGGCAGGGAGATGGATGGTGTGGCTAAGACAATGAGAACGTGGGAAAGACTGATGAAATGGTGGGGAAAGGAGACTAAGACAGGAGGGAGAAAGAAAGACCCATTTTCTAATGGAGACCATCTCACAGCTCTTCCACTTATCATGAACCATCCCCACTGCAGGCTGGGATTTACATGCACCTGTTTTCTCTACCTCCTTTGAGGAAAGAGTTAGACTATGGCTACTACAGACCGTACAGCGGTGCAGCTGAACTGTAAGCTCTCTGGGTAGCCGCTCTAAGTTGATGGGAGAGAGCTCCCATTGGCTTAATTACTCCAGTCCCTGCTGGCGGTAGCTCTCCCATCGACTTACGCACCGGTGTGCTCAGCACTAAGTCAGCATAAGTTATGTCACTCACCGGGGTGGCTAACCACACCATTGAGCAATATAACTTATGTCAATTTAAGGTGTAGCATAGCCAGAGACTCAGAACCAATTTTGCACAGGAAGCCACCACGATCAAGTGCTCTTACAGCATTGTCCTGAAGCTTCTTCTTCGGTAGTTCCTTTTGCAGCAGGAATCTTACACTGGCAACTTCTTCACTAGTTATTTCTTCAGAGATTCTGTAAAGTAGTTGCCTGACAATAACGGAAGAAAGGAAGTAAATTAGCCAAAATGAAGATTACCTAAATGCTGTCAGGTATGCCCCATGTGCCTGACGGGCTGGTCCACATACAGGGGTTTGCTTCGTCCTTAACACTGCTATGTACAACATCCTTGAAAGCCAAGGCTGAGAACAACATCATGGTATCAGAAAATCAGTGCAGTTCAAAGTGAAAATACTTGCTCTCAGAAGCACTCGGTGGCAGTGCTTCCAGGAACGAGACAGTACATAGCACACATCAGGTTGCAAGTAACCTAGGTAAGACTCAGGCTCTGTCTGGATTTGAGAGGACCAAATCCAACCCAAAGCCTGCTTGACCCCTCTCTAGTTACAGTACAGTACTATGACTGTGAGATAATTTCCAGGAAAAACACCTTCTTGGAGACTGGGTCTCTTTAGAAAAATGGAGATGTCACTTCTGTCGGAATAGTACCAAGGACACAATCAATAGCATTAGAGCATAGAGCTAAATACCAGTCCTGAAGTGTGCAAGATGCACAGAGCCAGGTTGAGAAGAATAAAATTCTCCCTGGATTTGTGTGGGAGATAAAATGGAAGACAATTCAGGTAGGAAACAAGAATGAAGCTGGACATAACAGAACACCCCTACCTGGGCCTTTTAAGCCCAAGAGGCTCCAAAAGGTCCTTACTATCATACTCCATACCTATATGGTGAAACTTTTGCCTTGTTTGGGATTTGAAGCTCCCTCTCCATTTCGTCTCTGCTGGAGCTCAGTTTACCAGTCAGGAGGTCTATGCGGTTTACTCTGAACAGTAGCTCCTTTAAGAAGGACAGATCGTCTTCCTCTATCAGTCTCTTGTTCTGGAGCTTTTGGAAGAAATCCTTGGGATCCTGAATGTCTTCCTGATTCTTCAATGGGATGTACTGCAGACTCAGAAACTTCAGAGCCATCAGGGTTTCCGAGTCCAGTTCCTCGCTGATGAAGAAGAGAAGCTTGTATATATCTGCGCTCATTTTATGGCTGAGAGATGAGGAATCAGATCTAAACACAAAGTGAGATGATGATGGAATGATGTGATTGGTGAGCGAGGTCAACACAATTACAAAGGAGTCACGTCACGTGGAATGCTCCATAATAAATGGATACATGCTACAAAGTACACATCTGATGTCCCCCTGTCATAGTTTTGATGTTAGGTCTCTTTTGTCCCCTTTCAATTCATCAGCTTTAGGAATTTGCACTTGGGAACAGAAGCAAAGGTAAGAGAAAATGTCATGGAAACAAGCTCCTCCTGCTTTCCCTGGGAGAATGTTTGGGGTTTGCTGGCAGCAGAATCAATCCAGCGGCATGCAAGTGCTTCCTTTTTTCTTTCCTAGATCCCGCCTGTTGTTCTTTGGAAAGTCAGCATTATTCCTTTTCTAAAGATTCAGTGCTACCCAGAAGCAAGAGCCATATATCTGACACCCATTTCCCCTAGATTTAAAATCAACAAAGTGAGCAATAAATGAGACCCACAGAACATGAAAACATGGGCCATGTTCATGTCCTGTATGTATATATATCTCCTTACTATATGTTCCATTCTATCCATCCGATGAAGTGGGCTGTAGCCCACGAAAGCTCATGCTCAAATAAATTTGTTAGTCTCTAAGGTGCCACAAGTACTCCTGTTCTTTTTGGGGATACAGACTAACACGGCTGCTACTCTGAAACCTGTCATCACAGATGTATGTCTCAATTGTAGTAAAAGCTTCCCTAAGGTACTACTGCTTCTATAAACATTTTTTTTCTGGCCCCTGCAGGTCCCTGCAACCAGGCCACTCCAATTTAGATAGGAAAGATAATTCACTTTATACTCATTGTCTCCAGCACTTGCAAACTACAGCTCACTTACAAGCTAAGCTATTTACTACCACACTGCACATTTGCAAGGTATAGATCAGATAAAGAGCATACTGATAATTTCCAAAGCTCAAGTACAGCTAGAGCCATACGTTTCCCATTTCACTCTGCACCCAGGGCCAGTGCAACCCATTAGGCGACGGGCGCTAGCATTTGGGGGGAGGCATTTCAGGTCCTTTGGCGGCAACCGTGGCGGCCGGATCTTCGACCACCCCAGTCGTCATTGGCATTTATTTAGGTGAAGGGAGCTGGGGGCGCAGGGAGGGCTGCCTGCAGCAAGTAAGGGGTTGGCAGCACACAGGGGAACCGCTCCCCGCCCCAGCTCACCTCTGCTCTGCCACCTCCCCTGAGCACGCTGCCCCGCTCTGCTTCTCTCCCTCCCAGGCTTACGGCGCCAAACAGCTGATTGGCGCCACAAGCCTGGGAGGTGGGAGAAGCGGAGCAGTGACGCGTGCTTGGGGAGGAGGGGGAGCAGAGGTGAGCTGGGGTGGGAAGCTGCCGCACGGGGAGTGCTGGCACGGGGGGGGCCTCAGGACGGGGGGGAGCTGCCACGGGGGGGCACCTTAGGGCGGAGAGCTGCCACAGGGCTCGGGGAGGTGGGGGCACAAGGTGGAAGTTTCGCCTAGGGCGCGAAACATCCTTGCACCTGCCCTGTGTGCCCCTAAAGTCCCTAATGACCTTTGAATTCTCAGTCACGGGTTACAGTTAGGGCAGGACACATGTTCAGTAGAACCTCAGAATTTCAAACTGACCAGTCAACCACATACTTCATTTGGAACTGGAAGTGCACAATCAGCAGCGGGCAGTGGGGAGCAAATACAGTTCAGTACTGTCTTAAATGTAAACTACTAAAAAAATAAAGGGAAAACAGCATTTTTCTTCTGCATAGTAAAGTTTCAAAGCTGTATTAAGTCAATGTTCAGTTGTAAACATTTGAAAAAACAACCATAACGTCTTGTTCAGAGTTACGAACATTTCAGAGTTATAAACCACCTCCACTCCTGAGCTGTTCATAACTCTGAGGTTCTACTGTACTGAATTTAGAACGTGCCTCTGAATTTGAGAATATGGAGCATGAGGCTCCAAAAATCACGTTGGTAGATTTTTGCAGGTGAACAAGCCCCTAACCCAGGAACCTATCCTTGCAACAAAGCCCGATGCCAGCTCTGTCCACATATCTATTCAAGTGATACCATCATAGGACCTAATCACATCAGCCACGCCATCAGGGGCTCGTTCACCTGCACATCTACCAACGTGATATATGCCATCATGTGCCAGCAATGCCCCTCTGCCATGTACATTGGCCAAACCGGACAGTCTCTACGCAAAAGAATAAATGGACACAAATCTGACATCAGGAATCATAACATTCAAAAACCAGTGGGAGAACACTTCAACCTCTCTAACCACTCAGTGACAGACTTGAAAGTGGCAATTTTGCAACAAAAAATCTTCAAAATCAGACTCCAAAAGACAGACTGCTGAACTCAAATTAATATGCAAATTAGATACAATTAACTTAGGTTTAAACAGAGCCTGGCAATGGTTGGGTCATTACACTAATTGAATCTATTTCCCTATGTTAAGTTCTCCTCACACCTTCTATGGGTCATCTCAATTATCACTTCAAAGGTTTTTTGTCTCCTGCTGATGATAGCTCATCTCAATTGATTGGACTCTTCCAGTTGGTATGTGTACTTCCACCTTTTCATGTTCTCTGTATGTATAAATATCTCCTGTCTGTGTGTTCCATTCTATGCATCCGAAGAAGTGAGCTGTAGCCCACGAAAGCTTATGCTGAAATAAATTTGTTAGTCTCTAAAATGCCACAAGTACTCCTGTTCTTTTTGCGGATACAGACTAACACAACTGCTACTCTGAAACCAATCATTTAACTGGTTACTATACAGTAGGACCTTAAACTATTGTCTAGAAAAACCCAGTAAAACTCACTCCCTGTCCTACAGAGCACACTATCTAAAGCTCGGTTCCGCAACCCTCATTTCTCTTTTAAATGTATGCAAAATTAGTTTTGAAACAGATGAGAATCTGCACCTCTGGGCCATATGAAAACTAATGAGACTAGGCACATGAGTCATTCAGACAGGAGTCGGTGCTTTCAGCTGCTTGATCTTATTTGCTACTTCTCTGGGGGGAAAAAGAGAATACACACCTGATAGCTAATTGTCAATATAGGATTGGGGGAACAGGTCTCCTCTGACACACATGCATACCCCTAGATTAAGGTATAAGCAATTTATAGCCATAAAAATGATCTTTAGGTAAAGGGAATTAATTTCACTTTCACTTTCAAACTTTCTATAAACTTTGAACGTTATAGTTTATATATATATACAGAATAGACAGTATATCTGCATGTGTGTATGCCTGCCTGTGCGGATAGTGTACTAAAAATTCTAACTCCATTGTCTTCTGGCATTAGATTATAATCCAAAACAGGGAAAGAGAAAAACTAGAAAGAGATATTGGTCTAGCAAAACTCGGTTGCCTTCAAACATAAAATGAGATTGAAGTTAAAGATGTTAATTTCACTTACTTTTGAGGTCAGGCAGATCAGTGGATGAAATGCTTCTGGATCTTGTTCCTAGCAAAATTCAGTTGCCTTCAAACATAAAATGAGATTGAAGTTAAGGATGTCGATTTCGCTTACTTTTGGGGTCAGGCAGATCAGTGGATGAAATTTCCTAGCAAAACTCAATTGCCTTCAAACATAAAATGAGATTGAAGTTAAGGATGTGGATTCCACTTACTTTTGGAGTCAGGCAGCTCAGTGGATGAAATGCCTCTGGATCTTGTTCCTTCTCAGTCCCAACAGGAAGTCATGCAACAGGAAAGGACTGGTCTCGAGACTGAGTGTATTGTCATGTGACTTACAATAGCAGGTTAAGTTAAATGACAACAGAATGAAAATTGTGATATCAACACAATGAAAATAGAGCTGTTCACTTCCAGAACTTGTCATCATTACAATTTCAGTTAATCAAATATTGCAGATACGGAAACAGAGCTTGTAAAAATAAAACAAATAACTGGCAAAAAAGGCGAGAGTTTGAGCACAGCAGGTAGCATAATCAGGACACCATCTAATATGAAGGGAGATATGAGTTGTTTCCTCTAAATGAAAAATAAAAGCGTCAGGGAAAAAAACATGCTTGCTTCAAAAAGCTTTTCCACTTTAAAGATTGTCTCTGTCTCACTTCCTGGCTTTGCCATTGGATTCTTCAGTCCAGGGGTGGGCAAACTTCTTGGCCCAAGGGCCACATCTGGGTATAGAAACTGTATGATGGGGCATGAATGGTCACAAAATTGGGGTTGGGGCATGGGAGGGAGTGAGGGCTCTGGTTGCGGGTGCGGGCTCCAGGATGGGTCCAGAAATGAGGAGTTCAGGGTGTGGGAGGGGGGTCAAGGCTGGGGTGGGGGAGTGGAGTGCAGGGGGGGTGAGGGCTCTGGCTGGGGGTGCAGGCTCTGGAGTGGGGCTGGGAATGAGGAGTTTGCAGTGCAGGAGGATGCGCCAGGCTGGGATCAAGGGATTCAGAGGGCAGAAAGGGGGATCAGGGCTGGGGCAGGGAGTTGGGGTGTGGAGAGAGGCTCAGGGGTGCAGGCTCTGGCCAGCGCTTACCTTAAGTAGCTCCCAGAGCAGCAGCATGTCCCTTCTCCGGCTCCTATGTGGAGGTGCAGTCACATGGCTCTGCACGCTGCCCCATTGCAGGCACCGCCCCTGCAGCTCCCATTGGCTGTGGTTCCTAGCCAATAGGACCTGTGGGGGTGGCACTTGGGGCAGGGCAGCGTGCAGAGCAGAGCCCCCTGACTGCCCCTACTAGTAGAAGCTGGAGGGGGGACAGGCTGCTTCTTCCAGGAGCCATGTGGAGTGGCCTCCTACCCTGCTCCCTGGCTGGAGCACTGGAGCGGGGCAAGCCCCAAACCCCGCTCCCCAGCGGGAGCTTGAGGGCCTGTAGTTTGCCCACCCATGCTTCAGTCCCATCTATCTTACTATAGTGTCCATCTTTTCTTTGCAGTTGGATCATTTTTAACATGCAATATTATTTTTTATGGAAAAATATTTTATTTATATAAAAGAAAAAAGGAGAGAGACAGGCACCACCACCAAATACACAACTGGCGCTCAGTGAACACATGGAACTGTAAAGTCTAAATGTTCTCTTGAATGGTGTTTCAGAAAGATATATTGTAATGAATTGGTGATTACCACTGGCTGAAAAACAAGAATTCTGTTTTGCAATATATTTACAGGTTTCTGGTCCAATGCTGAACAACAAAATTGAGACCTTTCCAAAATTTTCATGAAAAACACCAGCAAGGCAGACACAATGCCAAAATAGCCAAGCGTTCAGTGGTTAGGACCCTCACCTCCAAAATTAGGCAGAGAAGGGATGGAAGTTTCAACAAAAAGAGAGAATGAATACATGAAGAGAAAAGATCTCCAAGATCCTCTCCATTTTAGAGAGCAGCACTAGTTTCAATTTCCCTTAGCATATGAGTTGCTTTTGATTTCCAAGCAGTTCTCTTACATATCTTTGTAATTTCCAAATGATCATTTAAAGTTATTGTTTTAATTTATCATATGATGCCATCTCTAATTGTAGGCAGATGTGGATTTCACCGTTAGTATAGGAATATTGTCTCAATACCAGCGTTGGTGCTTGTCCAATCTTCATGGGTGTGGGGGAAACAATCAGCAAAGTCTTTTGTCCACTGATGTTCCACAATGGTTTGTCTGGTGTCTATTGGTCTTCTTCTGTTGGTCAGGAGATGACAAGTCTCATGGCAGTATTTCACACTTGGCAAAGCTTCTCTCCTGACTGTGGGGGTTTCCAGTTTCATAGCAAACCCTTTTATAGTTACAGCGTGAACACTTTCTATAACATGGGAAATTGATGCAATGCAGCAACTCACAAGCATTTCATAAAGTCCAAACATCTCTATAAATCTAATAATACCTACTTTAACAATTCTAACACACAGGTGAGCTAGACTGGTTTGCAGCTATGCCTTTGTCAGCGTTCAGTGAGGCATAGGTGTAGGAGCAGGATTTTATAACTGTACTATGAGAATTAATGTATGATTTGATTTCATCCTGTCAGACACCCTTTTTGAATAGCAGAAAGGAATGACAGACCAGAACAATCCTTCTGACTGACTATGGTCACCCTTTTGTTTTAGGATAAGTTATGTCTACTATGGTTTCTTATATGTATTACAAATTAGGCACTCTAGTTAAACATACATTTCTTTGTTTTAAGGTTTAGAAAGTAAGAGATGGGATCTTGTATTGTGTCTATGTTAAGGAGATTAGAGGAATGTTGAGGGCCTGAAGCCCCAATGTGAATTGTTTTAGTTATAAGATTTAGCAAGGCTTGATTTACAATGTATTCTCCTGAATATAAAATACTGCTGTCTGTATACCTTTGAAGGTTTCTGTAAGAGATTGTTTGTGTGAATGAGGAATGCATGCATCAGGAAAATATAAGGTGTGAAAGCCATCACAAATGTCCAGATGGTCAAGAAAAAGTGAGGGACTTGGAAAGACCAGGAGACAATCAGAAAACATCCATTGTAGCGGATGCCAGACATGTTAGCAGCATTGACGACCTCAGAAGTGAGGCAGGCACCCCCGAAGACAAGACAACAAATAGGAGATAATGATGGGAAGTCCAACAATAACCATCAAATGATAACAGCAGAAAACCCCAAGATTAACATCACTTAAGGACTAATGATTACAGGATGACATTGCAAAATGCATGGACTCAAATGGGAATTTACAACTATAAAGCTGGGGTGTTTTGCCATGGAACTCTGGGTTCAGTCCTGCAAAGCCTCGGAGCATCAGATTGAGACCGACAGAGCCCAGCTCCTCACTCGTGCTCAATCTAACTGGCCATTAGATTGACTCGACCTACAACAGACAGGTAACTATAAACATCAACTGGCAGAACGTGTGTGTGTGTGTGTCATATGCTAATTGTTGTATTTTCAATAAATGCGGCATATTTGCCTTTCCCCCCGAAAAGATCCCGTGTGCTTTGTATGAGCATAACATAGGGGCCTTGGAATAAGCTAGCACCTGATGTGCCAGCATCACAACTGCCTTTAACATAACTGAGGCAGTGCACTAGCTTTAAAGAGTTTTTTCAATCCCTTCCCAGCACAGATCTCTACCTCCAATGCTATATGCATCCATCCAGCATGCTCTGCTGGTTATGGTCATTTTCTGCTGTGGGGACTTCTTAGGGACAGAAACAGCCAGTTGTTGGTGCTCCATGCTATCCATGCTTCACAACAACAGGCATCAGGAGAGCTGGGTTCCATTACCTTATTGTGGTTGGCATGAGCTTTGTTGATTTGCATTAATATATTTTAGACTTATAAAATGTCCCCTTCCATAAAGCTAAGGCCATATAAGTCCACATAAATTTGGAGGTCGAACCTCCCCCCTACCCCCCTCAAAAAAGCCCATTCCTACCAAAAAAAACCCCAAACCCCTCCTGCCCATTTTAAGTGTTTATGAAAGGTCCTGGATTGATAGCCCCGAGAACACAAGTCCTCATCATCCACAGAATAGAAACATCAAGAAGAGGATAGCTCAGCCTCCATGTCATTCTGGACTTCTCTGGCTTTATCAGTGCCTCTGCAAGACTGCAATGTCCAGTGTATCACCTTGCATTTAGTTTCCACTTGCACAGCTGTACCAAGAGCAGAGAAAACAAAGGAGAGAGAGCCTGGTGGAGAAAGTTATTTTATTTACCAACTGGACAACTCTTGGTTGTTCACTTACACACACAGTTCTTTCTGAGGCTGGTCTTTTATCACCTGTAGCAATTTCAGAGGCATCTTCTTTTTCCGGGGTCCAGGCTGCTTCCCCTCTCTTCCTCTGCGTATCCCACCAGTTTCGCTACTAAATTCCTTTTTTTTTTTTTTCATTTTGTTCTCTGTTCTGCAAAGTCCCCCATAGTGATAATTGGGCCTACCTTAACTGTGAACTCAACTATGAAAGTGTCAAACATCACAATAACCTGTAACAACAAATATTGATGGGAAAAGGTGCAAAAGTGAGACAAAAACCAAATTAGTCCAAACGAAAAGGATTGCCATTGTTATTCAAAGACTCCGTTAAGATCATGCCTGGTAAACAAAAACACCGTGGAACTGGAAATCAATGAACTAAAATTAGTGGGCTGGAAACTAGGTCTAATTGGTGGACAAAATAATGAGAGGACAGACTATTCCACCCATCACTCCCTTTTGGGTCCTGAACAAAAGAAACTTGGAGAGAAATGTTGGTTATTGGAGCAAGCTCTATTGACCTGCCTGGCAACCTTTCTGAACTTCCCTGCCCAGGGGGTCCAAGGGACCCTGGGATACCCGCCCACACTGCACTGCTCACATCAGTGCAGTGTGCTGCTACATGCCCATAAGGATTGTGCCATACTATGGTGTAAGCACAGCAGTGTGAACACATCCCACTGAAATAGCTGTATGGCGTTAAGTAACTCAGTGTCAATGATACTGGTGCAACATGCGTGTGTAGACAAGCCCTCACCGTGGTGGGAGATTGTGGCAGTAGCATAAATTGAAGTTACCAATCTACGGCACAGTCCTGTGGAAACAAATCAAGATGAGAGGACCTTCTGCCCACTGTTAACCACCTTGATATTTTAACTGGAAAATAACTGTGCAGAGCTCTCTCCAGAGAGAGGACAGAGAGCAAGGAGGTATTCCCTGTCTATCTAGCACAACCATAGAGAGGCAATCAGGCTCCCACCGAACTCTGCCCAGGCCTCTTGAAACATCTTCCTGATGCCCAAAACCGCAGAGCTCTATACCTGTGACTAGTCCACATCGGCACCAGTAAAACTTGTTATCTAATACAAATACTAATGGAAGAAATATTAAGAGAACAGCACTTTCAGGTTGGATGCAACACACGTATATACATTGCTCTTTTAAACCTTTCACATTCCTGAGTGCTCGACTATAGGCAGAAGAGGAGGACTGGGTTGTTTGCCATACTGTAGAGCAGCGGTTCTCAAACTGTGGGTCGGGACCCCAAAGTGGGTCGCGATCCCGTTTTAATGGTGTCGTTAGGGCTGGCATTAGACTTGCTGGGGCCTGGGGATGAAGCTGAATTCAGAGCCACACTGCCCAGGGCTGAAGCCCTCAAGCCTTGTCTTCGCTTCCCCTCCTGCCCCCGGGTGGTGGGGCTCAGACTGGGGTCATGTAGTAATTTTTGTTGTCAGAAGGGGGAGGGGGGTCACGATGTAATGAAGTTTGAGAAACCCAGAATTCACAGGCAGGCCCCAACAGCCTGCAAATGAGGATGCCCCTGGCCAGGGTGCCACTGGCTTAGTGTTAAAAAGAGCGTGCCATTGTTTTGCCTCAGCAAATGTATTCTAATTCTTCACCTCTGGCAAGGGCAAGGCCATTTGCTAAAATCCTAATAGTGCAAATTAAGAATTGCTTTCCCCTGTCCTCCTGGTACTGTAGTGTCAGGTGATGCTATCACCCAAATGCCAGCTTGAACCTGAAACTATTCTGCAAGAAGAACATTTAAAAAGTGCAGCTGTTAATCAATACTTTCCATAATTGAACCTGAGCTGCTCTCCAGTTTGTAGAATTATGGGATGATCTTGGAGCAGATAAGACATTTTGGGTCACATTCACAGTGGCCACTGAAGTGAGCAGTGTTGGCCAGCTGTAGACAATGGGAGAACTTAGGCTGAGGTCTTCAGCTGGTATTTGGCTAGCACAAATATCACACTATATTGCAAACACGAGAGTGTACACAAAATAAACGCTTATAACAAAATATGACATTGTCCCAATACACTTGGGACAATCTTCCAATTAAAAGAAAACTGCCAAGAGCTACTGTCACTCGGACAAAGTGTTTTAAGAAAATCTAGAGGCTTAGCCAAAGCAGACCACCACCCAGAAGACCAGGGGTCTCAAACTCAATTTACCTTAGGGCCAGTGCCAGTCCTCAAATCCTCCCAGGGGGCCAATGTTGTCACTGAAGATGGTGTTCACACCACCTCCCAGCCTGTTTCCCATGCTCCCTTGGCCTCATGCTGTCCCGGCTGACTGCCCAGCGGCTAGTGACGCTGCCTCCATGGCTGACTCTGCCCAGCAACTAATGATAGTATCTCGGTCCCTCTCCCCCAGCCAATGGGAGCTGCAGGGGCGGTGCCTGTAGTAGACAGCTGGCAGCATGGCTGCATACGTCTCTTGTCAGCCGCTGGCAATAGCAGGGATAGGGAATCGCTTGCAGGGAGTGGAGCTGGCCCAGGTGAATGACATGTTGCCAAGTGCAACCCCTGGGAAGGTCCCAGGAGCAGCAGGATGGAGCAATGATGCAGGGAGGGGCATGTGAATCTCTCCTGCCTGCTCCACCCCCTCACCCACCCCCGTCTCTCTCAGCTGGCAGCCATGAGGGCCAGATGAAAGAACTTTTTTAAATGTTTCCATGGGCTGCAGTGGGGAGGTTCTCAGGCCATGGATGGCTGCAGGCTGGGATTTTGAGACCCCTGCAGAAGACCATCTCACAAACTCAAAGTTGGCCCAAAAAAGTTGTTCTAACTGGAGATAACCATCAGAAGCAGCTCTGCTACAGGCATAAGAAGGAGAGAATTAATTTGGTGGAATATACAACCTTTTAGAAATTATTTAAGTTTCTACCCCAGTAGTAGGCTTGTGTGCCCCACCACAATGCAGTCGCAGGGTTTAATTACTGGCTCTTCCTCTCTATACTAGCATGAGTTGGAAATGTAGTGGAGGTAACATACCCAATTCTTCTGGGTAATTAAAGGAAGCACTGAAAACAGAACCCCCTCCATACCTGTTTGGCCAGAGGAATGGCTAGTAGTGATTAAGGTGGCTAGGAAACTAAAGGAGTCCCAGAGGGAAGGCTATTTTCCAGGAAACAAAGGCATTAGCACCATCACCACCTACCAACAGAGCAGGTCCATCTCTGAGTAGGAAATGTTTCTCTTTTGGTGTTTGTGGTTAGTGTGAATGAGCCTGTGAGACCTTTCTATCTATAACAAACTCATCGTCAGCACTGAAGAGTCAAGTAGAGCCTGGGTAAAGGTTCTGATACTCTCCCCCCAAAAACCATTTGGAAGACAGGTCAGAAGAGCAAAGCAAATGACTGGTGGGGAAGTGTGTGGAAAGAGTTCTGAAGCTGGCTTTCCCTCGGCTCAGCTGCTTGGGGTGTAGAAGCTAGTAAGGAAGGTGTGATGGAGCTGCTAAGACAGCCTGAGGAGACAGAGAGCACCAGCTTCCTAAATGGCTTCAGCATGGGTTATTTATTCTACAGTGCCCTTGTGTACGTGGAACCCTACAGATAGGCAGAGATAAAGTCTCTGCCTTGAAAGCAAATAAAGACCCAATCCTGACAGGTGGAGAATCCCTTCAATTCCCTTTTACTTCAGAGGGATTTGTGGGGCATCAGCACCTTACAGGATTGGGTCCTTGCTTATTCCTAAGTATCTTCTCTTTAAATTTTGTGGCCTGAGATCCAGGTCTATCTGTCTAGATATTTACAAAGCTTTCTTCCCTACATCCCAAAAAGTATCTGAGTACCTCACACATGTTAATTTATCCCACCCCCCAGACCAGCAGAGTGTAGGGCAATGCTATTGTCCCCCCATTTCATAGACAGAGAACTGAGGCACAGAGAGATTAAGTGATTTGCCCAATATCACACAGGAAGTCTGAGGCAAAACCAGGAATTGAACATAGGCCTCTTAAATCCCAGCCCTAATCCTTCACTTCAAGGCCTCGCTTTTGGGTGAAGTGGGGGAGATCATTTTTCAGCAGCATAGTTTTTAGAATCCAAAACACCACTCCCAAGAAAAATAAATGTTACCAGCTTTTATTAAAATAGCAGCATTTTATTATACATGCAGGAGTGGATGATTTATCTGAGCATAAAGTTTGAAATAGCTGGCATTTCTGGAACCACAGACTCATATCTCAGCAGAGTCCAATTGACCTTACTTGCCTTTGAGGTAGATGAGTTTTATGCAGTTTATTGTAAAGGAGTCGTCTCAGATTGAGACCCTAAAAAATATTGAGGCTTTGTCTGCTGTATGTATATGCTAAAAATCCCACTGCATGTTTTGTGGGACTAGGGAATTGCCCTGTTCGTCTTGGCCAAAAGTTTCCCTCTCCCCAAAACCCATCCTACTGCTATACAAAGCTGGATGCTGCCTTCTAAACCAGAAGTGGCTGTATTTTGTTGATGGAGCTAGCTCTGCATGGATATTATTGGCAAAGCACTTTGAAATGGAAGCAGCTATAGAAATGTAAGTTAGTTTTAACAACTGGAATTTTTGCCAATTAATTTCCATTTATGTTGTCATACACCCCAGTCACCACCTGAGGACACTAACACCCCTGGACAAGAAACAATAAAGTAAAAAGACCTCCAGGTAAGAGATGCACCACTGAAGATTTTACTATACACTGATTTTCACTTCTAATCTCACAAGACAGTCCTGCAAGGTGGATTTCACACAGACTCTAGTCTACTCTCATTGGAACAGGGGATATAGTCACCCTGACCCCAAAGACAGGAGTTTTGTTCCAGCCTAGCTCTCACCAATTTCTCTTATGTCCACATTTGTGGTGGACTTTTTAAATAATGGAGAAATTAATCCCTATAGACCTTTGTGCTTAAAAACAAAGCTAACCAAAACCTGTTGTGTCCATAGCAGTGTTAGATGCCCCATCTAACAGATAAAGGATAATCAGCAGCTCTTTCTTGTTGAAAGCCCCACCCCACCCTACAACAAGGCAGTGAGAAAGCTGGTTTCCTACAGGAGGCAATAATGCAGATCTTGTGCTTCTCGAACTATTTGATGTTGGCCAATGAATGCTAAACCAACCACGTACCAGATTAACATCCAGTTTTAAGGCAACAGCGTGCACTGCGGGATTAATAAATGCTTTACATGAGGAATCTAGTGGCTCCACAAAGAGTGTAAGTCATTTAAATTTGAGAGGGAATAGACCAGTGTCCACCTGCCATTGTAGGATTAGCTCCCTACACTACGTTTGCTGATGTCTTGTTCGTTCTGGTTTTGGAGACTATTCCACAGGATAAGAGAGCTCACTGGCAGGATTCCAAATCATTAAGGTACAGAGAAAAGAACAAATGGGCTTAAAGCAGACCATTAACACCCCTCTGGTGTAGATATGGAAAGCCATGTGCACCTATTGTGTCCACAGTAACACATGCAGCACCTATTTCACCTGCAGAAACGTACAAGTGCTTGCAAAAATCTGTATATATTCATATTGCCAGCAAACCCCACCACCACCGCCACCAGTCATTTCCGCAAACAGACATTGTGAGTAGTTGGCCGACTGGTTGTACCTGTCGTACTCTCCTTTAGCTCCATGTGTTAGCAATTTCAGGAAGACCTCATCAGAATTGGAAGGTCATGGTTGGACCTTATTAATAAGAGTGCTGGCTGATTTAATAAGAGTGCTGGCTTATCCAAAGGCTGTACTGGATGGTATCCAATGCAAGATGGGATCGTGAATGAAAAGAAAAAAAAATCCTATTGCTGCTGTGATGGGGGTGGACTTCTAGGCACTGGGAATATCAGTTTCTTCCTCAAGGTGTAGGCTGGCTGGGGCATCTGTTTCTTTTTCCCCAAGTTGTCTGCACGTTTGCTCACATCTTCATTGACTTCAGTAAGAATTGACAAGATGTCTTCACCTCTACAGCCAGAGAAAAGACAGTATCTCTGATTAATCACAGTGTTATCATTAACCCTGATTCACAGAAACAATGTCAATAGTACATATCTGCAACATTGTACTCTTAACATGCAGTAGTAATCTACAAACACACTAAACCAGACAAAACACTTCCCTGAATTCAGTATGAGGCTTCAAGACTATGGAGGTCACAATCCCACTCGCACTGAAATCAATAGCAAATTTCTCATTGACCTCAATGGTAGTAGAATAGTGTCCCATGCACCTAACACACAGAATCACACACAAACAATACTGGTGTGACAGAATGAACTGCCACATGGGGAGAGGAAAAAAAAAAAAAAGAAAAGCCTTGCAAGCCAATTACTCCAATTAACCAGTCCTCTCAGTGGCCGCTGGCAGTGTGAGGGGTCTAGACTTGTAAAATTGAAATGAGTCATGCCAGATATGCTGTGTAAGGTATCTGCGAAATTGTTATCATTTGCCAAGTATGATAATCTTGCTTATATGTTTGTATCATATTTGTATCATGAGTTGTAGATATGTGGGGTTTATCTGTATTTGTGCATCTGAGTGACACCCCCAGACAGACTGTCATCAGCACTGCCTCGCCTGCTTGACGGCCCACCAAGAGGCAACTGTACAATAAACCCATTGAAAGACCAACGACTACACCCGATGAGTCAGCGAGCCATGTAGGGGCCTGCCTATGGACAAAGTACTCTAAGGCTTTTCCATGTGCTGTGAAGCTTGTGTTTGGGACACAGGAAGTACAAGCCTCATGGCAAAAGAATATAAAAGGCAACTGCATCATCTCCATTTTGTCTTCATTCATGCTTCTTACCACTGGAGTAACTTTTCTACAAATGAAGCTCTGAACAAAGGGACTGAATGATCCATCCAACCAAGCTGTGGATGTGTTCCAAAGGAACTTTCAAGCCAGCAAACTCACCAATACTGCTAAGAACCTGATAGATGAACTTTGAAGTCTCTGTATGTATTTGAGTGCTTTATCATCTAACAACTCTCTTCTTGTTCTTTTTCCTTTATAATATACTCCTGGGGGAATTCTACACCACTGCGTGTGCACAGAATTCATGTCCCCAGCAGATTTCTTTGCTTTCCCACAGAAAAATGATTTTCTGATGGAGAAGCAAAGGGAAGCTGCAAGAGCAGTCATGCGCCACTCCCCAGCAGCGCAGATTAATTGTTTTGGGTACCTGGGGCAGCTAGCAGAAAGGTAAATCATGGGGGTGGGGGGCTAGGGATGCCCCAGCCAGTTGCTCCCACCCTGTGCCAGGCTAAGCTGCTAGTCCCAGCTGGGCTGGGGAGGACAGGACTTCCTCTTCCTCTGCAAGGAGCAGCCTGGGCTGGGTCAGACTCACCCCCAGAAACCTCTCTGGCTGCAGGAAGCTCCGCATCACACACACCCCCACACACACACACCCCTCCTGCTCCCATTGCTCCTCAGCCATGGGGGGCAGGGAGCTGCTCTTCCGTCCGCCGAAACCCCATGCATCTGGACCCACCTCATATCAAGATCAGCCCCTGCATCCAGAACGCCCCACTGACCCCCCCAAACCCATACCCTAACCAGCCTCACTCTCTGCATCCAAAGCCCCCCCTACACCCAGATACCCCTCCAGCTCCACGTCCCTGCATTAGAGCCCCACCCCTGCACTGAGACCACCCCCTGCACTTGAAACCCCTCCCCAACAAACCTCACCCCACCTGGACCTGGACTATGCTGACTAGCCCCCCACACCCAGATCCCCAGCCCACTGAATCCCACCAAGCCAGCACCTGGACCCCTCCTGCTGAGTACTCCACACCCAGACCCCCTGCTGAGCCCCAACCACCATTCACCTGGACCCCCCTGCAGAGTCCCATTGTGTCTGAACCCCTGTTCATCCAGATCTCCCCCACACCTGGATCTCGCCACACTAATCCCCCCCCCCCCCAGATCCTACTGGGCTGAGCCTGCCTGCCTACATCTAGTGTGCTTGGCATGGAAAGGCAGGGCCCTAGGCTATTTCTGGGGCAGGCCTGGTCCTTGCACTGTGTCAGGATCAGGTGCAGTTTTGCTGCTGAGTCCATATCCCAGGCAGGGGCCGGGGGCCCGCAGGATGATCTCTCACCTCTGTGAAGCCAGTGGCCTGTGCTCCCCCCTGCCATGCTGGAGCCTCCACATTTATTGACAAATAAAATTTGCAAAATTTTAAAATATTGTGTGAACACTTTTTTGGCAGAGAATTCCCTCAGGAGTAATAACAAATCTGTAGTTTTAGACACTAAAGGATTGGTTCGAAGTGTGGTATTTTGGGTAAGAGCCAAACTCCTATTGATCTGGTAACGTGGCTGACCCTTTGGGGTCAGAAGAACCTTTTGTATAGGTGAACAAAGTTTTGAAATAACTTCTCACTGTACTGGACCTATGTGCTGACTGGGAGCCTGGAAACTGGAATGCAATAAAGGGGGCTCTGTGATTTCTTTTTCAGCTTCTTGATAACCAGAGTGGAGGATCAGAAGCAGAGTTTGAGACTGGTTGCGGGAGTTTATCTTCAGTTTTACCCACCAGGCTTGGGAGTATCTCCTCTCACTTTTGCAGCCTGCCCTGACCTTAGCATTTCCAGCCCTAGTCACACAGGGGAGAATTGGGTATAGGCAGGGGCCTACCTCCCTAGGTAATTCTGGATGTGCCTGAGAGGTAAGAGCTATAGGAAAATGGAATTAAAGATTTTGGGTGTAGATGATGATAAACTACTAATACACCCCTTTTGCAAGTTTTCGTACATTCTCTCTGACATCTTGTCTCTTGTGTGTGTAAAACTGGGACCAAGAGACTCTCTGATGCCATAGCTTATCCACAGCACACTTTCTCTCTACTGATGTGTGTCCATGTAGGAGTTTGCACCAATTAAAAAAAAAAACCAAAAACCTAGTGCAAGTTTGTGGGTGGACAAGCCCTTAGACTTAGGCCTGCCTTTGGTGAGCAAAGATTCAGCATCACTCCCATTTCTTCACCCACTGGGGTATAGGGGCTTGTTACAAGGAAAGTTACTGCACAGGAAGCCAAGGTCAAAACTGCAGCACACCATCTTGCCATGCAGTAAAGTCCCATGCAGACACTGCTGCAGCGCAGTAAAATCCTGGAATCGCGCTTGGCATATTACACTTTCAAGCAGCAGTACACCAATCCGCTCTCCGGGACTTTCACTGCAACGTAGCAGCGTCTACATGGGATGTTACTGCACAGCAAGCTTGTGTGCTGTAGATTCTCCCCACCCTCCCCCCGCATGCCACACACTAACCTGCTACATATACAGCTCTATGTTATCAGTAAGGTCTCACTCTCAAGCTACACAGAAGTATTACCTTGGTACCAAGAGCTGTAACTTATTGCAGAGGGCTTGAATGTACCAAGTACCATGCTGTATGTGGCGGAAAGATGCATAACCGCCCACTGTGGCCATGCCAAGGAGGAAATCAGCTTCTTCCGGAATGCTTTCAGAAGGGGAGACTAGTTGCTGAATGGGAAGCAAGTCAGGATTCTGTGCATCTGCTTCAATGTAGACAGCCTGTTGTATCTCTTTGCCTTGACATGCCTGGATAAAAAAGAGTTTGGGTTTTTCAGCCAGCTGCGGGCATTGTCTGGCTGTGAAGTAGGACATGATCGTGCGGATTGGTACTTCTCGTTCATCTGTCCCATAGACCAATCCCAACTCTCCGTGAGATA
Organism: Mauremys reevesii; assembly: GCF_016161935.1. Taxonomy (NCBI): domain Eukaryota; kingdom Metazoa; phylum Chordata; order Testudines; family Geoemydidae; genus Mauremys; species Mauremys reevesii. Next base: position 20,678,913 of record NC_052633.1, read on the forward strand.
GAATACAGCACACAAAGCAGTCCCTGTCTCTGTGATCTTTCGAAGACCGCCATTCCTGCATGAGATTTTTTATTTCTACTGATGTCTTATCAGTATAAGTCTGCACATCCAGACCAAGCCATGTAAACACTTGCGCCAGCATCTCTGTTATTAAAAAAAAAAGAAAGAAAGAAAAGCTGGGGAGGGTTGGAGAATAGTATAATCATAATATAAAATCACTATGCAAGCTAATCTGAAGAGTAACTGACTTCACACAAAGTGGCACCTGCAAACAAACACACACGCTAGAGTAGATTTGAGGCGAAACAGGATAAATGGAACCCAAACCCAGCACAATCATGAGGTTCAAACATGCCTGAGTTTTTCAGGCCAGAGTTTCATAAAGCAAGTCCTGAGGTCTACAGACACTTTTGTGTGTGTGTGCGCGCAACAGCACAACTGGATGAGCAAAACTGGGATTCTTGGTAGACACTGGGCACTCTTTGCAGAATTTCAGATTGGGTTTGCTTCAAGTAGAACCCTGCTCATTCATACTACTCAATGGAGACTCTGGAATACTACAGAAATTGGTGATTTAGAGAGTATGTGAACAAACAATGAACAAAAAGGACAGTCCATTACAAAATTATCTACATAACAAGAAGAGCTAAAGGGCCTGATTTTTTCCTCACTTGCACTAGCATAGATCAACTGTAGTCAATGTGGCTAAACCACACCAAGACTTGGATGTATAAATTTTTGGGGTAGGAACTGTCATTTTCTTTGTGTCTGTACAGCATGTAACACAATGGGCCCCCAACCTGGATGGCCTCTAAACACTATTGCAATATGCACATTCAGTAATATATCTTATATAAGATTATAACAATATAATCTTTGCATTGTTATAACTGAAGAACTCTATATCTTGGGCTCATCTCAAAGAGATAAATCACAACCTGAAGGCATTTTTGATCTGTGAATTAGCTTAATTTACATTAAGCCTCTGCAAATAAGAGACAGAACTATTAACAGTTACATACAACAGATGTCACATTTAATACAATAATGGGTTCAGTGCTCCGAGAAAACTAACATATTTCTCTTACCATCGGTCTAGCTACAGTAAGTCCTGGAGAAGTTTTAATTTGGACACCCTTTTGGAATGACACAGTTTGGTTGCACTGATAAAGATGCCAATGCAAACTAAACTCACTCCTGTCTAGTAATCAGTCGTGTCATTTTTCCCCCTCACTTGCAATACAAGTGGCATTATTTGACTTGTCTGAGTGTACACTGCTTATAACTATGTACTTAAAATATGAGCAAATAAAACCTATACGGGCATTAGAAGTACAACCCATGAAGAGGCAGAGCAGACCCTAAACCAGAAGTGACTTACCAGCATCTTTATTAGATCCTCTCCTCTTCTGAAGAGTCCCAGTAAAGCTACAATTATTAATAATGAGGCAATAGCCTCTGTGTGGCCCATCCATTTTATAGGTCATCAGCTTCTGTTGACAGGAAGGAGACAGAAGCTCACAGCTTTTATGAAGGAATTTTATTTTTAAGAAGACAATCTATTGCCTTTAGGTTCAAGAGTGCAATCCACCTGTGAGGTTACTATTTCTGTATCCCCCCTGGGGTTTTCAATCCCCTGTACTGCCCAGAGTTTCTGAGATGCCCCTTTTGCTGTACCCTCCCCCCGCCCAAAGAAATATATTGTCTTCCGTGATATATGCTGTTGTATTAAAACAGAGTTTTCACTCTCAGATTGGGTGCAGCAAGTCAGATATTTTATTTTCTCTAGCAATTGCGTGGAGGGAGATCCACAGTGCATATATTTCCATTTGGCATTAATGAGAGGGATATACCATTAGGGGAAGAAAAGGGAGACCAAACTCCTTTATCATATAACTTCTCTAAAAATGAACCACACAGTGCTTTTAAGCTTTGTTTAAAAGCCACAGACTTCTAGTAAATTAAACTTCTTTATTTTACAGCTTATATAATAGCTATGATAAAAGGTAGGACTACCAAGCAAAATTTAGAAGTGATATTATTGTACCATCTACAATAATTACTAGTCAGGCAAGGACTCAGCCCATAACAGAGTCAGACCAAGATTTTCAAAGTGAGCAGTGATTTTGGATGCTCCAATTTTTCAGGCTCCCAATTTGAGGAACCTCAAAGAGGCTGGTTATTTCAGGAAATGCTGGACACTCTCTCTCTAACAATCAAGCCTCTTTAAGGTGTATCAAGTTAGGCACCCAAAAGTTTGAAACAAACACCCAAAATCATGAGTTACTTTTGAAAATTTAGGCCTCAGGAGTCATCCTGTATGAGAAGACAGATGTGGAGCCCCAGGCAGCCTTCAGTAACTTGTTAGTACATTTGACTCTGAGGGGGAAAAGGTTAGCACTTGAGGCAGGGCTTAGCAACAGAATTCTACAGATGGTAGGGAGTTGGGGATAACTGTCATGAGGGGACAGGAACAGATTATTTCCATACTTAGTAGGAGGGCTGTCTTGGACCCTTAACACTGTGAAGCCACAGACACATGGATCCCCTCATTTGTCTCTCAGGGTGGGGGGGGGTCATACGCAGTTTTTACTCATGTGCTGGGAAAGAAAACTGACAGAACAGGGGCAAGCGAGTTTGGTACATGCCTAGGGCTGGCCCTTAGTCACCAATGTGACTATGGCAAAAACTGAAAAGTCATCTGGACTCCAAATATTGTCTCTTTAAATCTACAACTCATCCTCAAGATTGTTAAGAGCTACTAATTATCAGGGGAGTCTTCAAAAACAGCAGACTTGACTCTGCTCCCAGTTACATCAGTTTACCCCAATTGACTTTATAATGGAGTGACTCCCAATTTAGTGGGAACAGAATCAGGGTCAGCGCCTTGTACTCCTTTGGTGCCAAAGTGCACCATTTCTAGAGCAGTGCAGACATCAGTTAATGTTGCTGATGCACCAACACAAATATTTTGGTATAAGAAATTCTAGGAACTGAAGTGGCTAAATAAAAACAGCAGTGTTAATTTTCCCACCAAAACTCCATTCACATCACAGGGAAGAAGACAAGAGGGGGAATTCCATGGTTGCCCAATGGTACAAGGAGAGAAAGAAAATACAGCAGGGTTCTAAGAAGGTGTTAAGAACAGTGGAAAAATTGGCACTGTCTTTTTAAGCTGAGAATCAAATTCTCCAAGTTATTGATTAGTCAGGAAAGTATTTAGGCGAGTGCCTCAAACCTCTGTTTTGCTTCCTGGGTTGCTGATTCTCGCAGGTTGTTCCTGGCTTAGTTCAGAGATGCCTTGCATAACATTTACTGCTTTGTCATCTAGAAAAAAAATTATACAAATGTTTACGGGGTGAAATCTACTGTCTGTAGATGCACCAAACCTGAGTTCTACTAATAATCATGAAAACTGCTGCATTTTAAAGTGCTATTATACTAAAAGAAAAATGATGGTCAAAATTTCATTGTCTTACTCAGCAGCGCTCCTGTTTATTCCAGGTCATATCTGTTCACACACTTCAATGACAAAAATAAGATTTTACTCCTATTAGTACTGCAGAATCAACACAGCTCTGGGAAAATGAGGATGTGGATTCTGCCTCATGGATCTTCAAGAGAATTTTTCACTAGATTGGGGGTCAACTGTGTTCTACGTGAGTCCCCAAAGGTGGCTGAACTTGTGGTACAGGCATGCCCTTAAATCCAATTACAGAATCTTTTTAGGGGGATGAGGAGGAAGCAGGGAAGAGCCCAGTTTGACTAATTTCCAGGCTGCATTCAGAGATCTGGTAGTTAGAGGGGGAAAATGATTTTTTTTGTTTTTAAACTTTTAAACAGCAATTTGACCTTCAGTCACTGAGGCAAATATGAAATCTCATGGTGCCATTTGTGCTGAGTAGAACAATCAGAATTACTTTTATTTGGGCAAGAAATATTTCCCCCCACACACACCTTGCCTTCCCTAGAGCTCTCGTTTCCCACTGTACACCTACTAAGGGAATCCTGTAGCTCAGATTGAGTCTAATTAAACCACAGATGTACCATGTGAAAGGAAGCAATCTCACCCCCACCCCATCCTTGACTCCCTGTTGATTAATTATCTTAATTTACTGTCATTTCTCCAACATGCTACTGTCCTAGGGAAATGCAAATAGCACAGTCACACGCAGTTGCCAAAGTTCTGGGGCTGGCAGCAGGGTTTTTTTTTTGGTGATATGCAGGAGATAGAAGGGCTGAGAAAGGGGGGATTGTTCCTGGGCAGAGCAGTGGACAGCCTGTATGTGTGGCAGGGAGGGGAGAAGGAGTGAGATTGAAGAGACTGGTGATCTGCCTATGCATAAGAGTGCCTGACTGTCTGAGGCTGCACTCTCAACTATCTTAGAAAGAGAAAGCTGCAAAATAAGCCCTCTCCTTGTTACTCCTTCAACTGGCCTGTCCCTCCAAGCCAGGGCAAGAGACCATAGTACTGCTCAAGTGACATTCCAGGAACTGTCCAAATCTGTTTGAATTTTCAGAGCAGGTTCATACTCTCTAGTTTTAGGCAGACAGCAATATGAACTACTTAAAATAAAAACACAGAAAAACGTATTAAGACAGACCTTGTCTGGCAGCTATGAAATGCACACTCCCAGCATGTTCCCGCAGGCTCCCAGAGTCTATAAAAGCAAGACAGACAGAAATAAAATGGTCTCATGGGCCCTGAAATTAACAATATGACTTTATCAGTAGTTACACAAACAGTAACATAGTCCTATTGCCTTCTCTCATGGTATTTGTGTACAATTAAGAAGGAAGGGGAGGGGGACCAGCTTTTTGCCTCTAGTCAGACCAACCCTTCTTTAAACTTTCTGGAAAGCAGGTTGGCTATTTCCCTGTCACAAGTGACAATCCACAGCAGGGGCATTTGCTGATTACCTGTAACTGTTCTCTAAATGTGAGCAGCCAACCCGCCAAACCAGCTTGTGCCAAAAGGAAAAGAAAAAGCCAACCTAAAGCAAATCAGTCAAACTATCTTAAAACTACTGTTGTAAATGGAACCTTCAAAATTTTCTGAAGTAAACTAAAACCAGTTAGAAACATATAAAACTAGAAACACAGATGTTAAAAATAAAAACACTTCCCAGAAAGACTTACCATAAATACTAGAACCCAGAGATTTGATAGGGGTCTCCTATATGAAGGAGGAAGAGGGGAATACCTGCATTAAAAATCAATGTAATAACATCAATAAAATAGATTTTAATAGTGATTTTAGCAGGAAAAAAGACTTGATAAATGCCAGTGCCACATGGTGTTTTGGAAAGAGACAGGGGGAAGCAGACAGGGGCAAGACTGAGAGTCCCCAAGGACAGCAATGTGTTTAGCAGTTGAGCAGACATTTCACAGCTGCAGCAAGCCCATCAGAGGTGAGCAGCTAAAGGAGAGTGCTGCCCACAGAGTGGATTTTATTTTCTGGGAAGCTCCACTCAAAAAGCATATATGGTGTCCTTAAATAACACTACACTTCCATTGAACTTATGAGTGGATGTTGCAGCACATACAATCACATAGGGTACACTGAAGTCAATGGCAAAACTTATTGATGACAGTGGTGCCAACAGTTCACTCAGGATAAAAATTCCCTATGGTTCAGGAACATGGGAATTACCATATCAGAGCAAAACAACTGTCTGTGTACTCTGGTATCCTCTCTTCAACCATGGGACAATAATAGATGCTTTAGAGGAGGAAGGCTTCCAGTCCCATGATGCACCTAACTGTACACAATCTATGGGGATAAATTTCTTCCTGCCTCAGCTGATGAGCAGTTTATGCCCTGGATAAGAACTGAGAACCCTTGCAATTGCATCCTAGCACATACCATTCTCACCTGTGTAAATGTCAAACCCTTTTGAATCTTAGTAAGCTACTTGCTTCAATAACATGCTGCAGCAGCAAGTTCCTCAGGTTTATTCTACAGTGTATATATATTTTTTTAGTATTTTAAATGTTACCTTTTTATCTCCCTGAGTGCCTTTACATTGTTATATTATGAAAAAGGGAAACAAGAACATAAAATGGCCTCATGCAACCCATGCTTTAAAAACAAAAACAATTGTGCTAGTTTTTCCATTGTGAAAGATGCCAGACTGAAAGCTGTGGAAATTGAAGCTCTCAACTTATACATGAGCCAGGTACACCACTAACAGCAGCAGCACAAACTTCCTGATTACCCAATGTACCTCAGCTCTTGTCTACAGGGAGCTTTGACCTCATTCCCAATCCCCTGAGCTATCCAGTTCTTCTTTCTTTAAGGACACATCTCTTTTGACACTTCCCCTTCCTAACACTAAATATTTTCAAGAGGAATATTGCATAACTGGCTTTTAGGATGCTCTGACCCTAATTATTAAGGCTAAAATTTTGTCATGGTAATTTTTAGTAAAAAAGTCTCAGACAGGTCACAGGCAATAAGCAAAAATTCACAGAGCGCGTGACTTGTCCATGACTTTACTAAAAATAACCGGGGTCAGGGCTAAGTAGGGGTGGAAGAATGGAGTCTGGAGGGGTGGGACCAACAGGCCAATCCCCCCGCCTCCAGTGGCCACAGTGGAGGGCCCAGCCACAGGGGCACACATCCCCCCTCCAGGACATGAGTGCACAGCCCCAGCTGCAGCCCCCGTCAAGCTCTGGCAGCAGCCCTGGGAAGCCATGAGGGGATACACAGTCCCCGCTGAGCTGCTGAGCAGGGGCATGCGGCCCCCACTGCAGTCCCCGCCGTAAGCTGCGAGGTTGCAGTTCAGCCATGGGGGGCACGCAGCCCCCATTCCAGCAGGCTGCAGATGTGAGACATGAGTGGGCGGCATCAGCTGCAGCCCCCTCCAAGCCCTGGCTGCAGCCCTGGGAAGCCACAGGGAGGCACATGGTCCCCACTGCAGCCGCCAGGCAGGGGCGCATGGTCCCAGCTGCAGCCCCCGGCCGAAGCTGCAGGGCTCGGACATGGGCGGCGGTGCAGCCATGGGGGGTGTGCAGCCTCTGCTCCAAAGCTGGCTGCAGCTGTGGGACAGGGGTGCATGGTCACGGTTGCAGCCCCTGCCAAGCCCTGGCCACAGCAGGGAGGAGCAGCAAGGCCCTGGGACACCGCGAGCGGGGCACATTTCCCCCCGATGCAGCCCCTGACGGAAGCCGTGGGCCTGGATGCAGTGGGGGTGCAGCCACAGGGAGCACACAGCTCTCACTATGGAGCTGGCCGCAGCTCCTGGACAGGGGCTCACAACCCGGCTGCAGCTCCCTCCCCCCCGCAAGCTGCAGGGCAGGGGCTGCACCGTACTGGTTCCAGCTATGCAGCCCCAGGTGCAGGGCAGGGGTACACAGTCCTGCCTCCAGCCCTGGCGTCGGCTGCTGACAGCTGAAGTACAGGAAGACACGGAGGTCCGGTAAAGTCACAGATTCCGTGACTAAATCATAGCCTTACTAATTATTTGATGTCCCTGGTAGCCACATTTATAGCAGACTCTGTTCCCTTCCCCAAATCAGAAGGGATGATTTAGCTAGACTTCAGTTAGTGACAATACAGAAGCAAGAGTGAAGAAAATAGGCTCACTGCAGCATACCTGTAAGGAAGTCAATAGCCTGACATCACCTCCAGAATGAAACAGTCCTTCAGGGATGTGATGGGGAAATTGTGCAGTTTGCTGAGCTAGAGAAACTAACAGGAGAGGCATAATAAACAAATTTGTGAAAACAAGAGAAACAGCTCAGCACAAACTAACCTCCTTAATAAGGGAAACATGGAGAGGCACCTAGCAAGAGATGCTTAAAATGTACAGAAATTCCACCAAGGGGATAAGAAGCCTGTAAGGTGAAGTCAGTAGGGGGACATGACTGTCCAGCTTCTCCAAAACTAGTTCTAGATAACTGTCTAAATGAAACATTGTTCCCTTTCAGCATCCAAATACCTAACCTACAGATCCTAAATGAAATAAGCTTAAGAGCTACGGCGCAGACTCTACTGGAGAGTGAACCACAGATAACATACATGCATGTGCACACACTCATTTAGCCTGTCACCTATCAACGAATCCCTGCCTCCTGTGCAGGTCAATATATAGCACTTCATCCACTCACCATAAAGCTCTATCCAATCGTGGGTCAGTCTTGTTACCTCCATTTCACAGATGTGAAAACTGAGGCACAGAGAGGTGAAGTGACTTTCTCACAGTCATACAGCAGGGTCAGGGGCAGAGTCAGGGACAGAAGAAGGGTTTCCAGACTTCCAGTCCCATGCCCCATTCACTGGACCGCTTTGCCTGGCCACAGCCATTTTGGAGCTACTATGTATACTCGTACAGCACTGCTGCTAGCAGGTAGCAAAAACTAGAGGCAGCAAAGCAGAGCTCATATGCAAAGACCACAAGTGTCTCAGTTTTAGGTTTCTCAGGTGGAGCAATGCATATGGAGGGGGACACACAGCAGCTCCAGCTACCAGACACAGCAACTAGTTCAATCTGTTCTAGTAAATGGATAAGCATATGGAGGGGCACACACAGCAGCCCACTCAGAATTACTCACCTCTTTCCATTTTGTATTTGTTTACTGTTTTCAGGAGATCAGGTGAAATGTCCATACAGATTTTCTCCAGTATTTCCAGGTTGTTCTCTGCTAAATGGTCTTGTTTTTCCAGACAGGTCAGCAGCTCTAGACTGGACTGCCAGTGAAACAGGAGAGAGAGAGTCAAGTGCACTTAACCTGCTCCTTAAATCCTAATATGATCTACAAAAGCCTGTCCTACCTTTAAAAAAAAAAAACAGACACCAATTCTCCTGGAATACATATTGCTGAACTACAGAACACCTCACAATTCTTACACTTCCCACTAGATACTTATTCTTATCTGTTTGGCTTCTTACTACCAAGGAGGTGTCTCCATAGTACATTTCACAGCGCTGGGAGGCAAATCATGTTGTAACATGGTAGCTCACTGGCAGCTTCATAATCTGGTTTGATCCTGCTTATATAGTCAGTACCACACTGTATCAGTGAACTACGTTATAGTCTGTATCACAATCAAGTAACTAGTTAATGTCATGTGTCTTGGTCCCATATACACAGACTAGAGCCAACTATGCTATAACACAGCTGGGGGGATTAGCCTGGTATTTCCTAGTGACCTCTAGGACTTGAAAGGCCTCAGAATCCATCACACAGCAGAGAGCCAATGCAGCATAACAGTCCTTAGTGTAAATACAGGGCCTGGGTCTCACTTTCTAGCCCCACTCAGCCACCACCTTCCCTCGGATAGAAATAAACCACTGCCCAAACATCTACTGCCCCAGTCACATGCTGACACAATAAGCTGATGCCATATGTTGGCAAAACCCTCTCTCCTAGTCTCACTAATAGAGCCTCTAACGTTCTTCACCCTCTCCCCACATACCATATTTGTCAGCTTCTTTGGGAGCTGGTCCCTCAAGAGGAACATGGCTCTTTTTAAATCCTCACTGGTGATGTCCTCTGACAGTTCATACAGCATCTGCCTGTGTGACATAGATCCAGTTAGGTGAACTAAATACCATTGTATACATACTGTAAACCCTACACTGGCCCCCCAAAGCAATGCTCAGAGAATGGTAATGTGCCCACTATTGGAAGCTCTGCTATGCTCCTCCAATGCTGCCACCTGCTTCACCTGTAGCACACGCGGTGATCGCTACTTAGCCTGCTCAGCAAAGGTCAACATGCAGCAGGCAGACTGCAGGCAACGCTGGAGAGCTAGAGCCGGCGTAGTAGAGCATGAAGAGCATGAGCAGCAGACAAGCGTTATGGCCAGGAGCTTACCACTGGTGTAAGCAAATTAATATGGAAGAGCAGAGGAATTGTCGTAGGAGGAAGAGGATATGAAAAAATCCCAATCCAACCCAAGAATTCACAGAGGGAGAGGGGCAGAGCAAAGGAGGAATAGCCAGAGAGACAGCAGTAGTAAGCTATGGGAGAGGAATGACAGCTGATGGCACACTGTGTCACTCCTCTCCTCTGGCACAAAACAACAGAAGAGGACCCAGGCCTTTCTAATGTGTTATTGGCCCAAGAATGCTCTGAGCTTTGCAGCCTCACCCCAAGAAAAATTATTAAAGGTCACCGATTAGTCTGAGTATCTGCATACTGTAAAATCTAATCACCAAACTTCACTTCACTTCGTAACTTTCAAATATCACATAGCACGTAACAGATCAACATCCTTTCAAGGCAGAAAATGTCTAGAGACACCCAGTTCCCAGGAAGCTCACCTGTACCGAGATACCTTCCCTTTCCAGGGTAGATTTTCTTGCACTGTTTCCTTGGTGTAGCCAAGTTTCTGGAGCAGGAAGTGACATCTAATCCTGTACAAAAGCTCAGCTAGTATGAAAGTATCTTCTTTATTCAGCAAATCCTTAGCCATGAGGAGCTGGAAGATGTCCTGAGCTGATTCTACAGCTTCCAGCTTTTTGAAGGAGAGCAAGTCACTACAGAGAAATTTCAGGGCCTCCACTTCTTCAGTTCCCAGGTTTTCATCGATGACTAGAAGCTGCTGGTGAAACTTTATGTCATCACCCATACTGGAGGCTTTCTTTAGGAGACACACTTCACAACCTGAGAATGGAAAGGAAAACAAGAGTCCAATGTAATGAACTAAATGGCACTGGTATTAGGGGAGAACTGAAACTTAGCTTCTAATAGGCACTAAGCAGCATTCTTGATACTCTGTGTTGGCCAGATATTTCTTCCAAACCATCAGAAGCCAAATACTCAGCAGACAGCCTAACTCCTTCCTGCATGCACCACACTGCTGCAGTATGGCAAGATATGCTCCTTCCTCTTCTCGTGATCAGGAGAGAGAAGAGTCCCCCACTGATCATTCTCTCTCACTTCTGAAGCGTGGCTCCAGTGTCTTTACAATGGGTGGGGGTAGAAAGAGAACAAGGTGCTGCTCTTGGTCCCTGCAGCTGGACTACAACTTGCCATGGCTGGGAGAGGACAAAAAAGTGAGACTTCCTCCTGCCCTTGGGCTTGCATCATGGGAGCTCTGCCACCACTTCCCATGATCAGGAGGAGGAGAAGGTGCTCCTCCCCAAGGCTGGTACTAGGGCTGGGTGAGCAAGGGTGGGCACCAAACTGGGGTGCTGTGTGGCTTTTTGGGGGGGGGGGCTCAATCACAAGGGGGTGAGGGGGGGCACTGAAACTGTTTTCTGCCCAGGTGCCAAAATGGCTGGTGCTCTCCTTGCCCCTAGGTTGAAACACACCAGCAGTGACATTATCACCTGGAAGCCACAGTTCTCAGCACTGTGGCAGCTGTAGAGTGTACATCCCATCCCTTGCACCACTCTGCAGCTAGTCTGCTGTACTGTACCAAATGTGAAAGCAAAGAGTCTCCTTCCTACTCTCAAACCTCCCTTATGAAAAAGTCCTATAGAATTTAGTAGGAGTGAAACTAACAGGGTTCTAGAGAAGTTAATACAATTCTCTTACATTTAATGGAGAATAATATGCTTTCTGCTTCACTGCCAGCTCCCTTCTCTCCTGGACATGTTGGGGTTCCTCAGTGGACCACTCACTTTAATTTGGCAGCAGGTCGTCTTTAGGACTTTTACCAAAGCTTTCTTCATACAAAGACAAAAGGAAAAGTGGGAGATGATCAATGAACACTAAAACTTGAGAGGCAGTCAGCAGGTAAAGGGGTGAGTGCACGTTTCGGGGAGAAGTCAGCAGGTGTGTAGGTGGGTGGGCAATATAATTCATGAGTCCTGGGCCATTTCTCCTCTAACCACTAAACAACACTTCCCAGAGCCAGGAATAGAAACTAAGTGTTCAGACTACCCTCTCTCTCCCACATCTACCTACATACACACACACACCCCAAAATTTTGCTTACATCCTTTTCCTCTTCAGACAGCCCAACTCCCCCAATCTTCTGTCCCACATATTGCAGCACCCTCTTCACTTATAAACAAGATGGCTGCAAGAAAGCACAGATCTATGGCCTTTCTACACACACAAGTTTATCTAAGGACTTGTTTTTAACTAAGGACAGCAGGAGGGCCAGCACCTAGACCCTAGGCACCTACCCAGGGCAGCAAGCCCCTCCTACCACTGGCACTGTGTTCTGGCTACACTACTATTTTTACTGCACTAGCTAGATGGGAGCTAAAGCAGGTACATCTCCTCTAGCTAGGAAGCACACCCCCAGCTCCAAGTGCAGATCTATCAATTAAAAGGGGCAAATTTGTGCACAGACCAGCCCTCAGTAATCACTTCTCTACCAGTCAGTCAAATCCCAATAGAACCACATAATACAAACTGAACACACATTCACACTAGAACACACACGGCTGCTTTCCCAATTCCAAATCTTCGCTGCTTGATTCCTGACACCATCAGTTACAGATCCCAGCCTCTCCTGTATTCTGCGGCTTAGCTGTTCTATCTCCCACACCATTCCAGCCAGCATTCTCACACCTGGCACTGTTGCTGAATTGGGTTAAACTGAAACTAACAGTTGCTAAATATAAAACTTAAATTGGTAGAAAAATCTGATTAGTTTTTAAATGGTGTAATCTAACATTTTAAAACATTAATGACATTTTTTAAAATTCTTGTGCATGTTTTGTATCTTGGAGGGATTAAGGGAACAAAAAGCAGGACAACTGTGGAGAGAATCCAGTCCACCCAGAGCAGCTAGTGGACACTACAGACAGACATAGGGAGAGGGGGTGGGAAGAAGGGATGGACAGCCACTCTGTAAAATCAAAATACAACCAACAAAGCCCTGCTTCCTAGTTTCACACCTCCACTGCCACCACCACCACCTCCCCAAGAGGGAGGCACAAGTGAAGCAGAGACACTTGTACTTTGTCCTCTCTTTCTGGAGGGACAGGATGAGTGATTCACAGCCAGTCCTAGTAACACAGTCGGTTCCCACATATGGGGATGGCGGGAGACGGTGCGGGGCTGAGGGGATGCCGGGAGGGACGATGCAGGCGGGGAACTGGGGAATGCCAGGTGGGGATGGGGCAGACGGTGAGGGCTGAGGGGATGGTGCAGGCGGGGCGGGGTTGGGGAGGGGATGGTGCAGGCGAGGGGAGCTGGAGGGATGACGGAGGCGGTGGGGATGGTGCAGAGGGTGGGGGCTACAGGGATGGCGGTGGGGGAATAGTGCAGGCGGGGGACAGAGCCTGGGAGGGAATACCGGGGATGGGGCAGTAGGTGAGCGCGGGGTGCCAGTGGGAGGAAGGAGGTTTGTGCGGGGAATGGGGATGCCGGGGATGGGGCAGTAGGTGAGCGCGGGGTGCCAGTGGGAGGAAGGAGGTTTGTGCGGGGATGGGGGGATGCCGGGGGGGGATGGGGCAGGAGGTGAGCGCGGGGTGCCAGCGGGAGGAAGGAGGTTTGTGCAGGCGGGGGGGGATGGCGGGAGGTGGGGGATGGGGGGATGCCGGGGGGGGGATGGGGCAGGAGGTGAGCGCAGGGTGCCAGTGGGAGGAAGGAGGTTTGTGCAGGGTGCGGGCCCCCCCCGGCTCACCACTCCCCGGCGCACATCCCTGTCGGAGCGGTGCCAGCCTCCAGCCCCAGGATTTCCCTGCGGGGGGCGCGTGAGGGGCCAGGGTCTCTCCCCCGCCACCCCAGACACGGGACCAGCCGGCACCTCCCCCGACGGCCGCGCCCACCCCATCCCCCGCCTGCTTCGGGCCCGCGTGCGCATGCGCGGGTGTGTGGGCGGTGCCCTCGCACCCTCCTGCCCGGGTCGCTCAATCCGCCCCCCCCCCGGGCAGGGCCGAGGGGAGCGGGTTGGCCCCGAGCCGCTCTGCGGGGTCAGGCTCAGACGGGAGCAGGACGTGGCAGCTCGTTATTGAGTGTAGTCAAGTCCCGGCTTGCGCCGGAGGAGGAGGAGGAGGAAATCTGCCCTGGGCTGCTCCCCAGACACCGGGGGTGGGACAGCGCTTTGCAGCTTGGGCAGGACTCAGCAAGCGCTGGAGTAAAGCGTGGTTGGAAAACCAGCGCGTGCAAGGCTCCCTGCCCCGTCTTGAGCCCAGCTCTCAAAACAGGCGGGCTGCCACCCGCTTACACTATACATCGGGTGTGCTGCGAGCTGCGTTGAAACAAAGGTCTGGGGAGATTGCTGAGCTAGTCTGGACTTGGAGTAGGCAAGGCTGTGGCATGATTGGTGAACACAGTAACTCAAAATGCCATTGTTGGCATTGTTTGATAACTGGGTCCCCACAGCCTGCTGGATTTTCAGACCCAGTACTGTGTATCTGATAATGGGCTAGAAGAATCATAGAATCTCAGGGTTGGAAGGGACCTCAGGAGGTCATCTAGTCCAACCCCTGCTCAAAGCAGGACCAACCCCCCAGACAGATATTTTGCCCAGATCCCTAAATGACCCCCCTCAGGGATTGAACTCACAACCCTAAGGATAGCAAACCACTGAGTTATCCCTCCCCAAGGAAACTGGGGAACTAAAGGAGAAAGAGAGAACTACAACTGGGACCTAGTGCTGGTGACAGGTCAGACTATCCTTCCAGTGATTTTTTTGCTCTGTCTCATCTCTCACACCTCTGGGAACTTGCTTACATTTCCTTTACAACTTCTCCTTCTTACAAGTTCCCAAGCACACAACTTTCAAAATAATCTCTATGCATTCAAAGCATCCCTGTCCTGTTTGGAGAGACAACTGCTGTAAAATGCCATGTCACGGTGACCATCCCAGTTTCACTTTTCCCTTTCCAAGACCGAGGGTGTTTGGGTGAGAGGAGGGGAGTGCTTAATCGGGCTGATCTACTGTCATGTAATGACTTGAAAAATCCTTTTTTCCCCTATGATAAACTCTGTTACTAACAAAGTACATGTCAGCAGTAAAAAAAATTTATAACAGAGCTGGCACAGAGTTAAAGGATCGAGAGGAAAGTCTGAGAAAGAAAAGGGACAAACTTACCTTCAGCATTCCAGAGTCCACTAGAAGTTAATAGGCTTGACCCAGATCTAAGCACAACAGTGTTCTCTACTGCAGAAAATTCTCATTATTGCCTGTTCACAGCCTGCAGCAAGAAAACTGAAGATATGACAAACTTTTACACGGAGAGCATGCCCTGAAAAGTCTTGCCCTTCAGGTTGGTACATAGCAGCCCCACCCCTTTTCTGATCCACCAAATATAGCAATTCAAGGGGCTCCGCCCACATCAGAAGCAAAGGGTATCAGCATATGTATCCATAAACAGAGAGAAAAACAGCTTCCTGGCAGACACTGGGCTAATGCGAAACCTGAAAGTTAACCTGAAAGTCAGTTTTAAAAGAAAGTTATGGGTAATTTCTGATGCTATATCTGCTCTGAGTTCCCCTTCCAATGGTTTAACCATCACATTTTCTCTTTTCTTCCCATTTTCATCCATTTTTGTTTTTATAAGTGTCCACTACAGCTGAAATCACTGATAATCAGGTCTAAGTGCATAGACCTGCTGTGGGACAGTGTTGCTGTGGAAGAGACTACCCAGCCTGCACTCGCTGTGAGGCTCCCTCACTGAGAGCTGGGTGCAGGGCCGGCTCCAGACACCAGCCTACCAAGCACGTGCTTGGGGTGGCACCTTGGGACAGGGCGGCACTCAGGGTTTGTTTTTGTTTTTTTTGGTTCGGCCTGGCGGTGCTGGGGGGGTGGGGGCCCTTGGGCGGCGCAACTCAACGCTCGGCGGGGCAGGGACTTGGGCGGCACGACGCAATGCTCAGGGGGGCGGGGACTTGGGCAGCACGACGCGACGCTCAGGGGGCGGGGACTTGGGCAACGCAACGCTCGGGGGCGGGGACTTGGGCGGTGCGACGCTCGGGGAGGGGTTCGGCGGTGCGGCGCTCTTTTTTTTTTTGCATGGGGCAGCAAAAATGTTAGAGCCGGCCCTGGCTGGGTGGAACCTCAAGAAACCGAATTGCAGAGGTCACAGTGACAAGTGACTGCGCAGGGCCATCAGTGATGGAGCAGTGGAATGAACGGTGGCACAACGAACAACAGCAGCCAGAGTGAGTGTCCGGGGGCGAGTGGCAGAAAAAAAGAGCAAGGTGCCTTCTCCCCTCCCACCCCCCAGAGTGGGAGGTGAACTCACATGAAACTAAAGCACCTCTGAACTCTGGTTCTTCATTGACCAAGGACAACAACTATGAACAGGGGTGGTGGAGAGAGAAGGGAGGGACACGTTAAAAGAACATTTGTTTGTTAGACTATATTTTAGTGACTTTGCTCCAGAATGCTAGATTTGTGACTGGGAAACTTACATTTCCTAGTAGGCCAAGATTTTTTAAATGCATTATTTGCCAAGGTTGTTATCTCACATCATCACTATCTTGAGAGGTCGCTATCTTGGGGAGTTTATATATTAAACAGTTTTATTATTATATTATAATTAATTTTTACATAACATAAAAATGGCCAAACGGTCAGACCAATAGTCCTTCTAGCCCAGTATCCTGTCTTCCAAGTGTGGCCAATGCCAGGTGCTTCAGAGGGAATTAACAGAACAGGTAATCATCAAGTGATTCATCCCCTGTCACTCATTTCCAGTTTCTGGCAAACAGAGCATGGTTTACATCCCTACCCATCCTGGCTTATAGCCACTAATGGACCTATCCTCCATGAACTTATCTAGTTCTGTTTTTAACCCTGTTATAGTTTTGGCCTTCACAATATCCCTTGGTAAAAAAATTCCAAAGGTTGACTGTGCGTTGTGTGAAGAAGTACTTCCTTATGTTTGTTTTAAACATGCTGCCTATTAATTCAACTGGGTGATCTATAGTTCTTATATTATGTGAAGGAGTAAATAACACTTCTTTATTGACTTTATCCAGTCAAGATTTTGCAGACCTCTATCATATCAAGTCTCTTTTCCAATCTGAAAAGTTCAATTTTTTTTAATTTCTCTCCTCATATGGAATCTGTTCCACACCCCTAATCATTTAAGTTGCTCTTCTCTGTACCTTTTCCAATTCCAATATATCTTTTTTGAGATGGGGTGACCAGAATGCACACAATATTCAAGATGTGAACGTACCATGGATTTATATAGTAAAAGTGGAGGAGCTTGGTTTGCCAGACTGATCAGCAAAGCCAATACTGACAACTTACATGAAAAAGCTGCAAAACACCAAGCCTCTGGACTGCAGCAACATGCAGAAAACCTTAGAAGCCAGTCACTGTAAAATCCAATTTTAGAAGTACTTAATGAGGCTGTTGAGAATGCTGGAGACATAAACACAGTTTATGCAAACAAACATGGCTGTCACATCATACTTTCTATTTAAGCAAGAGATACCACACACTACAAACTACAAAAAGAACGGGAGTACTTGTGGCACCTTAGAGACTAACAAATTTATTTGAGCATAAACTTTTGTGGGCTACAGCCCACTTCATCGGATGCATGTAGTGGAAAATACAGTAGGAAGATAGATAGATATATATACATGGAGAACATGAAACAATGGGTGTTACCATACACACTATAAGGAGAGTGATCAGTTAAGGTGAGCTATTATCAGCAGGAGAGAAAAAGAACTGTTTGTAGTGGTAATGAAAATGGTCCATTTCCAGCAACTGACAAGGAGATGTGAGGAACTGTGTGTTGGGGGGGGGGAATAAGCATGGGGAAATAGTTTTACTTTGTGTAATCACTGTTGAAAAAGTGAAGAACTCTCATCACATTAAAAAAATGTGCATACATGGCTGATGAATGCACCAATGCAAATGGGCATCAAGTATTAAGTCATTGTGGTTATCGTCACGTCAGTGGTAGGATGGCCAATAGATGCATTTCTAGATGTGCGGTGGGAGGGATAGCTCAGTGGTTTGAGCATTGGCCTGTTAAACGCAGGATTGTGAGTTCAATCCTTGAGGGGGCTATTTGGGGATTGAGCCTGCTTTGAGCAGGGGGTTGGACTAGATGATCTCCTGAGGTCCCTTCTAACCCTAATAATCTATGATTCTATGTTCAGGTTATAGAAGACACATTGGCTGCATCTGTGACAACCTACATCTTAGAAGAGTTAAATGCTTGTAAATTGAACCCCAAACAGATGGCTGCTTGTGCATTTGATAGAGCTGCAAACTTTTCTGGAAGACACTGGAATACAAACTTTGCTCAGAGAAAAGTGTAATCCTAATCTCTACTATACACACTGCAGAGGATCTATTCCAACTTGCACTAGTACAAGCTGCAGAATCTTCAAAAGACACTAAAAAGCCATACATTTAATGTCTTTGTTATACTATTTTTTCAGCGAGTCCAAAAGGACTGAATGTCTTGGGAAAAATAGAAGATACACTGGGACTGATGTTCAAATTAGTCCAACCTGGGAAAACCCTGGACTTTCTCATGACTGATCCTTATCTGTTGTTTTAAAATTACCGCAACCATTATTATTGGCTTTGGAAAGTATATACCGAGATGGGATGGATCTAAGTAGTGATGCTGGTGGATTACTTTTGCTACTAAGTTCAGAGAAGACTATTGCCATTCTCTCTCTCTCGTAAGTCTGCTGATGAAACCATTTGGGTAATTAAACAATGCCATCCAGGCATCTGCTACAACAGCCATAGATCTTTGTCCAGCAATAGACGCTACACTTGGATCAATCATACTGGAAGAAGCAGACTTCACTCCAGAAGCTGACTAATTAAGGTTCTTATACTGAATCCTTAAGTGAAGAGGACAAGAAGTGTTTGTTAAGCCAGTTGAAAAAGTATACAGACTTGATTCTTACAGATCTACAACAGCGACTTCTGGATTCTACTCAACCTCTGCATAGCTTTTACAGATGCTGGTCGAATAAGACATCAACTGTTGACTGGAGTGAAACACTACCAGCAATGGGGCTGCCATGTGATCAAGGCAGTATAGAGAATGTGAACACAGATTGGAATGTCATATAACAAACGAACGAAGATTTGACTTTCACTTCTTTATCATCACTAGTGGTTTGACCCAAATTTTGTGCTGTTTCCTCAGATGAAAGAGGTAGGAATACAATAAAGATATATTAAATTAGAAAAGGTTCAGAAAAGGGCAACAAAAATGATTAGGGGCATGGAATGGCTTCCATATGAAGAGAGAATAATAAGACTGGGACTTTTCAGCTTGGAAAAGAGACGACTAAGGGGAGATATGATAGAGGTCTATAAAATCATGACTGGTGTGGAGAAAGTAAATAAGGAAGTGTTATTTACTCCTTTTCGTAACACAAGAACTGGGGGACACCAAATGAAATTAATAGGCAGCAGGTTTAAAACAAACAAAAGGAAGTATTTTTTTCATACAACACACAGCCAATCTGTGGAACTCCTTGCCAGAGGATGTTGTGAAGGCCAAGACTATAACAGGGCTCAAAAAAGAACTAGATAAGTTCATGGAGGATAGGTCCATTAATGCCTATTAGCCAGGTTAGGCAGGGATGGTGTCCCTAGCCTTTATTTTCCAGAAGCTGGGAATGGGCGACAGGGGATGGATCACTTGATGATTACCTGTTCTGTTCATTCTCTCTGAAGCACCTGGCATTGGCCACTGTCAGAAGACAGGATACTGGTCTAGATGGACCTTTGGTCTGACCCAGTATGGCCATTCTTATGTACATCTCTTGCTACTCCCAGTCACAACAACTACAGTTGAGCGTTCTTTTTCCTCATTGAATAGAATGTTGTATTCTGAAAGAAGTTGCTTTCTGCCTGATCATGAACATATCATGAAGGACTGGAAGTACCGGACACATGAGAAGCCACCAAAGATGAACGCACTGCATTTGAGAAGTTCATTAACAGAGTTGTGAAAAATTATAGTAAACCAAGAAGGATGTAGATGTAGTGCTTCATAGTAGGCTTGAGTCGCCAACTTTAATTTGTGTGATGATTTTAAAACACGAGTTAAATCTAATAAAATGGCTGTGAAACATTTTTCAGTTTTTACTATAGTGCCATACAGCTCACCTTCACCTGCACAGTCTCACCCCTCTCTAAATTCAAACATCCTCCCCTAATTTCAACTCCTGAGGAAAACGTTGAATACAGGTGACATTTGCCTTGCCAACTCTCACAATCTGATCATAAGCTTCCTGATAGTTGATCTTTTTCTTGAAGACCCAACTGCAGGAATCATGTAATTTTGTGAGACTTTCTAGATTTCATAAAAAAAAAGTTTGTATCCCTCATCGTTGCAGAGAAAAGAGTCTCACCGGAGCTCTGGTGGGTCTGTACTAGTGACCCCTCACTCTGCACACCATAAGGCTCCTATCGTTGGTGTAAATCCACTGGGAATTATACGTGGGGGGAGGACACGGATTTGGTTCACTGAAACTGATGGAAGTTGCATTCCTGTAAGCGAGGAAAGAACAGGTTACGATGCAGCCGGGTGGATAAATCATTTGTACTTTTTTTAAACTACAAAATCCAACGTTTAAAATGTAAATATATTTATTTAAATCAAGTTTTAACATTTAATTCAGATTTTTTATTTGTATATTGTTAGTTCTTTACTTCCTTCCTAGTTTATAGTCTTGGATTGCCAAAGTGGATGTTTTGTACTTGTTTCTTTAATTAGTTTCCTGTTAGTAAGATTTCAGATTTTACAGAGATTTTTCTACTAAGAAGTTTCTCTTTATAATGCGTCCATACTGAAAAAGACAAGTCCAGGGCCTCATTAATATCCTTACTCAGACACAGCATTGATAAGCAAATAGCCCAGGCTATATTTACATTTTGACCGTGCTATGCTCTTCTATCATGGTTTGCAGCCTGAAGTAAAGCGGACTTTTGATCCTAAATTGCATAGGTGACTGTGAAAATCCCATCCTTGGGTACATAAATATGGATTCAGGAGCTCAACTTTGGATTCTTGTTTTTGAGAGCATTGGCCGTTTGTATATATAAAAAAGTTTAATCACTTGGTTAATCTATTTCAAGTCTTGTTTAACTTTAATCACATGAATACTTCCATTGATGTCAATGGAACTACTCATGTAAATAAACTTGTGTAGCTGATTGTTTTCAAGATCAGGGCCTTAATTTTTTGTTAATTATTATTTATTTTTTTGTGGGTAGGCCTATAGCAGTTTTGTAAATTTCAAACAAGATATGCTACTACTAGTGGTATTTAAAAAAACCAGCATTTAGGATGTATAATAACTAAGTTATGATCTAAAATTGCAATAGCACATGTTTTCAAATTGATTAAAGAACCCCACCTTGATTTAAATTGCTCCTGCCTATTATAATGTTTCATTTTCTACACATCAAGTTGTTGAAGGACATTAATTTTGAAATATTAATTTATTCAAAGTTAAACATAAAAAAACCCAAGAAACAACACGTTACAAGGTTATATAGAGATTAACATATACCCAGCAAAACAGAATTAACAAAAAAAGCACGGTATCCATGGCTGATCCACTAATTAATACAGCACTGGAGAAAGACATTCTTGGAAAGACCCCTAATGTTAGGAGGTGTATCAGCAGATCAATGATAGAAGATAGACAAAGCCTAACAAGAACAGCTGTGAAAGTGGGAAATACAGCAAACATCAGCCAGCTACAAAAATGGCTCCTTTAGGGTTGCAGAAGCTGCTTGTATCTGATCAATGTAAAGGGTGTCAAAGTCAGACTCAGGACTCACAATTTGTCAGACCACTCTGTTTTATTAGCAAAGCACTCTGCTAATACACCCAGATAACGTGAGTACTATGCAGGACCCACACTACCTTATTTTATACAGATAAAAAGGGCGCGAACTTAGCGAGAGGACAAAGAAAGCAGAACTGACAAGTTTACCTGAGACTAGACATACATAGTTAATTTCCTTACTAACTTTTACCAATCTCTGGTTAATGTTCCACCATTAGCTTAAGTGGACTTATTGTTTATGCCTTAATGTTTCTTTTCCTGACACCTGTATTTCAACATTCCTTATTTCTGATTAAAGGTACATACAGCATTTCTTTAAACCATTCTTATTTTTACAATATAATTCATTCTACTTTCACAAGGGACAGCGATCAGAATAGCATTCTGGGAAAGTTTCCTGTAAAAGTGATCCTGCTCAGGCATTTGTAAGTAAAGGTGCTGCCTTTTTTATGTATTTATTTTTTGTAATGCCTAAGGAGCTGATTGAAAGACCTTCTCAGTTTCTTGAATCTGGTGTTTGAGATAGGTATTTTTGTAAAGTATAGAGAGAGTTTCTATAAAACTGTGAAGTAATTTTGACAATCTTTCTGCTGCAGAGCTAAGTATTAGCTGTGTTCAATGTCACTCTTTGGAGAAATTCTAGAACCTCCACTATTTCCTTCCTTTTCTTTTTTTTTTTTTTTTTTTAATTTTTCTTTCTCCTCTACTACCTCACCACATTTCTTCTTGACATCTCTCCTCTTTGGTCTCCTTCCTGTACAGGGCCATCTTTAGGATTTATGGGCCCCTATGCAGTATTATTAAATGGGTGCCCCTATACTCTACTGCAGGCGGTCCCCAGCCAGCACCGCTGACCCCAGGTGTCAAGGGGGCACAGCCACCATGCTCACCCACGGACTCCCAGAACTGCCCCATTGCTAACACACACTGAGCTTTGTATGCAGCAGACACTGCGGCAGTGGCTCCAGGCAGGCTTGTCACATGGGTGTTGCATCTTGCCAGAGCCTACAGCACTCCTGCAGCCCCAGCCACTCCTAGCTCACCAGGAACATTTTGACAGGAAGTATCAAGCAGTAATAACAATAATACGTGTGTGTGTGAGAGAGCGAGAGCCTGTGTGTGTGTGTGTGTGTGTGTGTGTGTGTGTTGGGGGACTGTAGCGTGGCAGTGGGGTCCCCCACAGCCCCGCTGAGGGACAAACCTT
Organism: Mauremys reevesii; assembly: GCF_016161935.1. Lineage (NCBI taxonomy): Eukaryota > Metazoa > Chordata > Testudines > Geoemydidae > Mauremys > Mauremys reevesii. The sequence goes on from NC_052633.1 coordinate 20,701,777, forward strand.
CCCCAACCCTGCGGGGGGCGGCGCCACGGGGTCCTGCGCCCGCCCCTCAGAGGTCATGGCGCAGACCCGGAAGTATAAAAGCGCACCTGCAGAACTCAGTAGGGGCCCAGCCGTTTGCGGCCGCGGTGCACCGGAGCTCCCACCTGGCCAGCCGAGCCTGCCTCGTGCTAGCTACCTGGAGGAGGACGACTGGCTGGGACCACCCCTCACCAGCTACCCCGAAGACGACTGGCCGGGACCACCCTGCTCCAGCTACCCCGAGGAGGACTGGTCGGGACCACCCTGCTCCAGCTACCCCGAGGAGGACTGGCCGGGACCACCCTGCTCCAGCTACCCCGAGGAGGACGACTGGCCGGGACCACCCTCGAACACTTATCCCGAGGAGCCAATGGTGGTCGAGACCGCTGGTGATGCCACGACGACACAGATACTCGATAAGGGGGAGAGTGGAAGTAGACTGGGGGTAGCCGACCCCAGTCTGGCTACAGCACTGCCAGAACCAATGTCAGTGTGTTGCGGCCTGGATCCCCACTGACACCAGCGGGTCTCCGCTGCTGCTAGGGCCCCGGGCTGGGACGCAGTGGAGTGGGAGGGCCTGCGTCCCCCCCTGCCACCCAACTTTTCCCTGGCCTGAAGAAGCTGAAACCTCATACTGCTGCTCGGCCCTGCCTGAGGGCCTGAGCCCATTGACTCCGGGTTTGTTGCCCCGCCCTAACCGAGGACTGAGCTTCAGGCCATTAGTAGCGAGGCTGTAGGATTCTGTCTTCCCCTCACTTTCACCTGCTGTTTGCACTATTCTTTATATTTTTCTTTCTGCACTTTCCCCCCTACATTTTGTTGCCTACTCTCTCGCTTTCACCCTCCCCATGTTTGGCCTGTAAGGTAGCAAAAATGTTTTTCACAGGGAAAGGCTGATGAGGGAAATGGAAAAAAGTAAGTTAAGTATACAGACTCAATACATATATTTATTTATACCACATATATGGGCATGATAACCAGGGAATACATCTTAATTCAACAGACACAGAATAACAAACACGCATCTCACACTGCTAGCCTCATCTCCCAGTGTCTGCAGGAACTAGTTCTAAGATTCCAAATCTTACTTTACAAACCATTGCTATGAAGCATTTCTTTCTAGCCCTGATAAGATCACAAGGAGTTGGCTTTAGAATTAGTCTTACAACTCATACAAAAATCAATTTTAGAAAATGTCTAGTTTGTGAAAATTGGTTTAAATACCAATTTTTCCTCTCATTCCAAGCCTTATATGAATAAGACAATCCAAATGGCAACAAGTCACATGGCTGAACTTTGAAAAACCAGAGTTTCAGGTGGGGGAGACACTTCCAAATGTCAGATTATCTGGGTTTACTGGTACTTGGTAACAAGGACAAGCTAGTTTTAGTCAGGGAAAGAGATATACAGTTGCCCTATAACACTCCAAAGAGGTTTCTAAAATACATGTCACAGATCTGGCCAGATGCCCTCTTCCATCCACCCACTGGACTGCTGTAAAGGGAATCTGAGCATCCACCCCTGGATCCCCTGGGTACTTTAAGCCCCTGGAGCCTGAACAGAGTCCCGCCATTCCCCCAGGCTTAGAATCCGTAGGCATGCTACTGGGGCATAGATCTGCTGTCTAGCACTCTATCCTGAGAGCTGGAATCTGCTGTACAGCAGCTAGTGGGGACTCCTCAGATTCTCCTGTACTTAAACATCCCCTCTCCCAGAGCTCCTCTAAATTTATGGGTTACAGTTGAACTCTCTTGGGGCACACAACAGTTGGGAAGGAATTCACACATACTTAGCACAGAGTCTAACACATTTGCTCTTTTACAAAACAAAAGATCTTAAACCAGTGTCCCTCATTAGGTCACCCTTCCCTTATGAATCTTTACAGGACCATCAGTGTCCAGGAAGGCAGGCAGGCAGCCTCAAACAGGCTGGATCCTCACTGGTTGGAGAAAATGGCTCCTGAGAACAGCTTTTGTCCTTTTAAAACCTTTTAGCCCCCTCTATCAGCATCCTTACCAGTTTCCACTCAAAGTTGTCCTCCTCCAGGTGACTTTGTTGATGAGGCAACCTCTCTCCTGAGAGACCAGTTCCCCTAGACAGGAGGAAAATCTATTGTCTAGAGTGATTACATTTCAATGGAAGAGCACTTAACTCGAACAACTCTCTTTTGCCATTCCCTGGTGGGGCAAGGTGAAATCTCCCTACTTTCCCCAAGCGCAGTCCCCTTCTTTATACTTCCTGGGGAGAGGTGGTGTTCTTCCTCCCCCAACTGACCACACTGAAAACATAGATTAATTAAGGGGCACATTTCCCCCCTCCACTTCCCCAAGCAGTTGAGCTGGCAAGGGTGCCAGCGGACAGCAGGGGCCAGAAGGTTTCAAAAGGGCAGAAGGTGCCCTGCTCAGGAGTCATTTTCTCCAGATCGCCAGAGTTCACACCCCTCTGGTGGGTATCGTAATTTGGCAGTACTCTTCACTACCCAATCTCCCTTCTCCCAAGGGAGTTCTGACACACACTACCACCATTTGGCTGTGCCTCATTTTCCCTTTGCCAGCAACATTTTGAATAGCTGTCCCTCAGACTCCTCACGGCATTCTGGCCTACAGCATCATCTAGTTGTAGAAAGTCTCTGTATGTTGCCTGCTTCACAACTGCTGTGTGCCAGTGAGAGAGTTAAACTGTAACCAGAAACGTCACACCTTTCAGTGGAGTTCTGGAAGAGGGTGTGTTCAAATATGGAGAAGTGTGAGGGGGTCACCAGTGCACCCAGAGGGGGTAAGCAGCTGGACAGTGGGTTCCAGCTCTCAGGATGGGGTTCTAGCTAGCAGGTCTGCACCCCAATAGTGACCTAGGGACGCCAAGACTGGGAACGTGGCTGGACTCCAGTCAAGCTCTGTAAACCACAGAGGCTTAGATTCCCCTCACAGTAGTTTGGTGTTGAGGTGGCTGCAAGGGGGCACCTGATCAGATCTGTGACAACATGGAATGAGTCACATTCATCCCAAACTTTTACCCAACCACTCCCCTTATGCCTATCACAATCCCTCATTTCCTCCTCTACAAAGAATATGCATATCAGAACGAATATGAAATTAAAACACAAACTAACCAAATTGTTAAAATCTTTTAAAAAATTAGGACACATACAAAGTGAAAATATTAATATGTATTATATATGTACACATTTTTATTACATAAAAATTATATATTAGTATAAATAAATATACATGTTTTTCTCTGCAGCATTTCCGTATTTTCTTGATTGAGTCTTCTTTCCTCAGCCACATTTTGCCCAACTCTGGGCTAATTGTTAAACTTCCATTGTTTTGACTGCAGGGACTGTTTCAAGGCTTGTGCTGATTTTTTGGGATGAACATTAAAAGCAGTCTGGCTTCAAGGGAGAGTTACTGAAAGTCATGGCCAAGCCCACAGCAGGCAATATGCGGTGGGTTTGGGAAACAGAATAGTCACTTCTAAAACAAACTTACTGGTCAAGCCACCAAGCACTTCACCTCTGGCAGCCCTCTCTTAGGCCTGGTCTACCCTTAAAAGTTTTGCCTGCATAGCTATGTCAGTTAGGGACATAATATTTTGCTGGCATAGCTGTTGGCAAAAGCCCTCGTGTGGATGCAGGGATACCAGGAAAAATGTCCTTTTTGCAACCATGGCTTATTTTGCCAGGGGAACTAGCATAAGCTATATCAGCAACTAGTATAACTGATATCAACTGCATCTACTCTAGGAGAGTTTTCTGGTATAGTTATAGCAGAAAACCTTTTAAGGGTAGACAAGGCCTTAGTTTGTTTGCTAGACAGGAAGCTATACCAAAACTATTAAATAGTTCCCAACAGGGTGTATGTGTTTACTTACTTTAAGTATGCGGGGTGGGAGAGGAAGTGTGTGTGGAGGAGGAAGGAGAGCAGAGGAGGGAGTGGGGGGGATGATGGAACCATGCCATGGATGGAAGCACAGTCAGGCCAGTGACATAAGCTTAAAACTGACTCATCCAGGCCCCAATCCTGCAAAAATACTGAGGGTCAACCAAAAGTACTCACATGCACACGCACTTGCCTCAGAGCTCACAGGATCAAGGCCTTGTAGAAGGGAAAGGAATTGCTACATTTATGGTACTCCTGTCTCTTATTGTTCCCGTAGGAAATGGAGAAGGTAATTAAGAAAAATAAAATTACTGAGCAGAGGTCTTTTGTCTCATACAAATGCAGTGGGACAGAAGAACTGAACCTTGTGCGTGTGAAGAGGTTGCAGTGTCTATAGCACATGGATAATACCTAGTTGTTCGTTGCCATTATGACTGAGTCCGAAGGTGCAATGGAATGGGTGACTTGGTGTCTGCCTGAAACTGGAGCATGCACTAAGTCTAGCTGTCTGAGGCTCAATCTAGATGGGACTGAAATAATGTTAGAAGGGTGGGAGCAAGGAGCCCTAGGAACTGGGCTAGCTACATAAACTCCTCTGCTTGGTGGAAGGTGGCTGTTATTTGCTAGCCAGATTTACAGTTAAGCAGTCTCGTCAGATCCTGGGCTGCTGCTGGATACTCAGGGGTCAGCTGTGGCAAAGAGCACATTTATCCATCTGTGCCTGGTGTGGCAAGTGTGATCTCTTATTTCAGAGGCAGGCCTAGCTACCCTTACCTAGGCTTTTGTCATAGAGATTAGATTACTGTAAAGCACTTCAGGTAGGGCTACATCTTGGGACCATTAGGAAGCTGAAGTTAGTTCAGAAACATTTCTAAAATACTCAGATACTCCAGCAACAGGCACTTAAAAAAAATGCATGGAACAATGACAATTGAAGATAAAGCTCACATGGATATCCCCATCTTAACATCGTGTCCCATGCAATTTCCATTAGCTTTTAACTGGGAAAAAGAAAAAGTTTTTTCCTCAAGGTGTGTTGTAGCAGGAGTGAGTATTGTTGCTGTGGATCTGAGGTCCTGTTGCAATCATACACTCTGTTGTTCAGCTCAATATGGATATCCAGTAGGGGGAGCTTTCTGCAAAGAGAGAAACAAAATTCTCACAAGTGAATGGAGGAGATCATCATTTTTAACTTAAGAAGACACCAGAGGACAAGCAGCTACAGGCTCAGCGAGAGGAATGTTTCCAATCTCAGTCTTTAATACCAGAGATAGAGCTCACAAACTTGAGGTTACACATGCATTTATCAGACAGGATCTCTTATACTCCAAACTTACTAGCTTGTCATGGAGGACTGGACTCCTTCCATTCCTGACATCTTGTGACCAAGTTTTAGATTTTAGGACCCTGTGGGGAGGTGCAGAGCTGTTCTGCTGACTCACACTGAACTTGGCTGCTAGACCAGATGGGACCTCTTTATCTTAGCTTCAACTCAGGGTAATAAATGGGCAAATGGCTCTCTGAGGAAGATTGAACTAGAGGGAAGGTCAAGAGGTCCCACAGGGAAATTAAAAAAACAAAACAAAAAACACACCAGCAGGCAGCTCTGGCTAAATGTTTATAGTTCTAAGTACAGTCCTGCTTAACAACTCTGTTATTTAAAGACAACTCTCAGTTTGGACAATAGCCTATGCGGGATGTGTGTTGGAGGTGGGAGAACAGCATGGGAATCCTGACTGTTCACATATCGTCCAGGACTGGACTTTCTCCTCCCATGCTGGAAGTAAACCTGCAACCCCAAGCTCTGGCATACCCTTACACTCCACTCCAGAATTAAAAGCTCCACCCCATCTCTAGAGTACCTGGCCTGCACCCTGTAAGTCTGGGCCCACCTGGACCACCAGGCCTGGGCACCATCTTCCTCTATGGTCTCTCACATTGCCAAAGTGCTCTGTAGTACTAAGCAGGATGAAACCTCAGCTCTTTTGCTATGGGCAATACATTGAATGAAAAAGTTTTTTTTGGTGTGTTTTTTTTTTTTTTTTTTTTTTTTTACCTTTTATGAGGATTACACAGGAGCTCAGCCAGACAGCGTAGATAATGGGAGGGGGAGCTGGGTGACCTTTCTAGCACAGACACATCCACCTTGCATTGACTCCAAAAGATGTCTGCTACTGGGGGAATACTACAGTTCCTAGGTCTTCTGGTATTGGCAGTGATTTTCTGTTCATTCCCATCCACCTCCAGCAGACTGGTGGTTTCTTGCTGATCTGCTGGCACAATGTAGCTTTGAATAAAGAAGAGCTTTGGTTTCCCTAGGAGTTCAGGGCATGAGTCTCCAGTAAAAAACTTCTTCACCCGATCCAAGGGGTACCCAGGAAAGGTCTGGTCTGTGCAGAAAATGCTCTGAGGGCTCCCACGGCTGACCAATATGCAAATAAAGCTGTCATAGTCTCTGTGCTTTTGCAGCCTTGCAACTTCATGGAATGTTTGGTTCATGGTGTCCACACTTAAATACTGGTAACAGTGAACTTCAAAGCCTAGAGCTTTAAAGGTGTCCTCCAGTATATCTGGAAAAAGAAGAAGGAATTTGTTAAAGTGAATGTATTTCATGGCTCAGTGAATATCAGCCATGTTGAAAGGCTCTTAATATTATGTGTTTCACTCCTGGAAAAACAGGAGGTTTGTTTCACTAAAGAAATTCAGCCAAAATCTAGTGTCTTTGCAGTGATATCAGTGTCACAAAGGATTACACACATGACGATATCTACATACTAACTTGAATATGAGGGAGGTGTCACAGTTTCAGGATAAGTGCACCTATATTCCTTCACCAAGGGCACCTGCTTTAGGCTCCCAGATCCTCAGCCATCACCCTTCTGGGCAGAGACCTGTCTCACTCTCTCGAGGCTGCACAGTTGTCAGCCTACACTGTGATATCCCCAGCAAGCCAGATTGCTTTCTTTCCAGAGGCTATGACCAATGTATCATCCCCAGTTACAAATTACCACACAGTCCTTTCTAAGCAAGCAGATTTATTCTTAATGAGAGCCAGAGGTTTTGGCAGCAGGAGTCAGTGGGACTGTTGGTTGTGGGAGGGCTCCCTCGCCTTTGGTTCCCCATTTTGGGCAGAGTCAACTTATTTGGGGAGGAGGAGATGGTGGGTTGAATAACTGTCTCCACTGGAGCAACCAGCTACTCAGATATTTAACCAGAGCAGGGACATATATGATCTGGCTTCAGGCCCTGCCCTAACTGTTTCCCTTTCTTGCCCAGTTACCCAGACTCACACAGGTGTTTGCCCAATAACCCTCCTCTCTGGGGAGTCTGGCTTGAACCAAGCTCATGCAATACAGACCTTCTCCCCTCCTTTCCTAGCAGCTGATACCTTTACTGCAGGGTTCTCAGTCCTATCCCTGCTGAAGTTTTCCTCCTAGTGAGATTCTCTCCCATGTGCCCTTCCTTGCTGGCTCCTGCTCACTGAAGGCTGTTCTCTCAGGCCTTCTCTCTAAGAGCTCTGGAGAGGCCTCCTCACTGGTCCTTTCCTGACTGCTCCCTCCATCTGGGGAGGTGGGCTAAGCCTGGCACAGGTGCAGCTGAGTCTCAAGCCCTTTAAAAGGCAAAGTCATCCTGTGACACTGCCACTAACTTGACCACCAGAGAAATACATTAGCCTTTTTCCTGCTAAGAGGATGAGCAGTGAAATAGCTAATGTTGACATTTAAGTTCACATAATTAGGCCTCAGCATTAATAGCCCATTGAATGAGTAGCTCACGCTTCTCTCAAAACTATTGTTTCAGGCTGTCTTCAAACTCAGGCAGACACCAGCTCATGTTGTGGGTCACAGAGGTGATTATGTGACCACTTGCACAGGCCCCTCCTTATAGTCTTTTCTTTAATTTTACCATAGGTGGGTCAAGCGTCAGGAATGTAGGGAAGGCCTTTTATCTTCAGGGTCTGAACAAATCTTTTTTCCTATTCAACTTTTGCCTCCCTTTAGACAAGTAGGAAAGGCACAGCATCCTCGAAGGATGCTACATAAGCTATAGCAGGGGGAAACTCATACACAGTAAAATTCAGAGAACCTTCCCTTCACTCTCCCTCTTGCATCAGGGTAAGACCTTGAGTCACTTCTAGCAGGGCGCTGGCACGACTTGTAAAGTGGGGGTGCTGAGAGCCACTGAACCAAACTGTAAACCCTGTATATGATGGAAACCACTTCAAGCCAGGGAGCACGGCAGCACCCCCAGCACTCCTAGTTCCAGCACCTATGACTTCTAGTTCCAAGAATCCCCATATGGTGGCTATCAGAATTTTCTTGTTTTACATCTGTCAGCCTATGATGCCATTTGCCTGCCCAGATATGGATCCTGCTGAATTTCACTGGCTGCGTCTGATGCTTTGCAGTTACTATTCTCCAAATACTTTGTGAAGTATACATACTATAGAAAGATGGTCTGTCTGCTTAGATCATTAATAATAAGCAACAGCAGAGAGCTGCTCACACATCCTTTCCTTCCACCTGCCCTTAGCCTTGAATTGGTGCTGACTGCAAGCATTCTCTGTTTTCTATTTTCAGCCAGTCGAGTATTCCACTGGCATGGTTCAAGCCCTAGAGAGATTTTTGCTTACGCAAGAGTCTGTCACATGGAGCTTTTCAAAAGACTGTCTGAAAAATTCAAATTTTAACCTGTGTATTTACGGAATTGAACTTTAGATGTAAATGCTTCTAAAATGTTAAGAGGAAATTAAAGAAACCAGTTCCTTCCCCTCTAAAGCTGTGATATCAGCTTCTGCTAAGCTGAGATATAACAGAAACCCAGGTGTGTTATGAACAAAAGGTCCTGTGCCTTCAGCTACTCAAGACACATGCTGTCCAATGTAACCACACTGTTTGAAGTGCACCATTGCTTTTATTTTTAAAAGCAGTAATAAATTTACAACCCGTGGGACCATCCTGCTCATCCCTTGAGCTCCCTGCCGGGGAGGATAACCCCTGGCCCCTCCCCTGCTGTCCCCCTTCCCTGCAGCCTCAGCTCGCCATGCTGCCAGCGCTCTGGGCAGCAGGGCTGTGAGAGCCGCCGGCCTGCCCCGGTGCTCTAGACTGCACGGCAGCAAGGCTGACTCCGGCCGGGCGATGTGGATGCCAGTCCTGGTGCTCTGAGCGGCATGATCAGAGGGTGGGGCGCAGTCAGGGGACAGGGGTTGGTTGGATAGGCATGGGAATCCCGGGGGGCCTGTCAGGGGGCAGGGGTGTGGACAGGAGTCAGGGGACAAGGAGCACAGGGGGTTGGATGGGTCGGAGGTTCTGAGGGGGGCAGTCAGGGTGTGGGGGCAGATGGGGGCGGGGGCCAGGCTGTTTGGGGAGGCACATCCTTCCCTACTCAGCCCTCCATACAGTTTTGGAACTCCAATGTGGCCCTCAGGCCAAAAAGTTTGCCCACCCCTGATTTATAGCGTAAGATCTTTGGGGCATAGACTCTCTCTTACTATGAGTATTTACAGTACTGAGGGCAATGTGCTGCTAATCTCAGCTGGGCCCTTTAGGCACTACTGTAAAACCAACCAAATAGTAACATTTAGACCAGATGGCCAATGAGACCTGATCTTTGTTTTGCAACACACCCTTGCACACTTGGAATGTAGTCTGGCCAATCATAATCCTTACATTAAAATATTGTACATGCTGGAGAGTAGAGCTGCAAAGAATTTTATGTTCTTGAGACCCACCTGTGTCATTGCCAATGCAATCTATAATCAGGCATATTCCTAAAGGCCAACTCTGCATTCTGTACCGATCGTCATACACCTGAGAAAAGTGAAAGAGCAAATATTTATTTCATTGCTGCACTCTCTCCTCCAGCACACAGACCTTCTCCTTCCCACACAGAGCTGCCCCCTCCTTCTCTCACCCTCCGTGCTGCACACACAGTGGCTGGCAGAAGTGTAGGTGGAGGTGCTGCAGCTGTCCCTCTAACTGATATACTTCACTTCTGTGCTGGGAAAGGTTCAGCAGGCATTGGTGCATGGTTTTTATTTGGCACAGCTATTACCTTGGTTTCTCCTCTCACTCCACGCAACCTCACTATCTTTAATGGAGTTGCATAAGCCATAAACAAATGAAGAGCGTGACCCAGACTTTCTAGGAAAGTTGGGGCAAGTTTGATTGCAAAGCTGTTTACTACAGACAGATCTTTAAGAAGAGTCTTCTTAATCATATGGCCATTCACAGCAGTGACCCTGATGGAGTGACTGTCAATTCTCTCCGTACTCAATGGGACTTGGACAACTTTTTATTGCCACAACAGGAAGTGGATTAGCTGTGTGTTCTATGGTTAATTACAACAACATTTATTTCCTTACCAATCAGTCATCTTGTGGAAAAACTACAGATCTGTTACAGTTCAGTTCACTCCAATCCCTCCCCTTTAATAAGTTTACCACCACTCTGCTATAGGTAGTCTACTAGTGGTGGAATTCTGTGCCCCAAAAAATTTAAAAAAATTGCAACAAAACATTAAAAATTCTGTGGATATTTTAAAATTCTGCATATTTTATTTATCAAAATAGCACAATATAATCACACCAGTTTCAATTATTTTTGATCATTTATTTCAAAATACCTGTCCGCAAGTATGTCTGTAACAATACAGACAACAAAAAAGATTCAGGAAATGTTTTTTGACAAATAGATTCCTTACTAGGCACATTAATACAGAACTCTGAGTAATAATTCATTTAAACTACAATACAGAACTGTATTTCCCGCCCCCCTCAGAAGCAGTGCAAAGGCTTGCGGGAGTCAGGGGCAACGGAGGAGCTGAGGGAGAGGGAAGTAAATTGCTGGGAAGGAGCCTGCGTGTGAACTTGGAGGGTTGTTGGGTATGGGTGGGAAAAAGTATGGAACAAGGTTTTTTTGGGGGTGAGGGGGGATTGTTAGGGAGCTTCACCCATGTAGACCCTGGCTGACCCCTGCCCCAGCACCCCACAGCCCCTGTCTCCTGACCTGGACTGACAAGCGCTGCGAAGCGCTTCCCTCGCTGGTGGGGAGCTGCAGCTTTGGTCTCTCACCAAAGCACCGTCTGGTGGGCAAAAGGCAGAACTGCAGCAACATTCTGGCAGAAGCTTTTTTCTCCGCAAAAAATTAGAAATCTGCAGTTCTCATTAAATATGCGTGAGCGCAGTAGCGCAGAATTCCCCCATGAGTAGTATTCCCTTTCTAACAATAATGCAGACAGTAATCCCCTGCTAAAAATGCACAAAGTAGTATGCAATCATGCAGTTTTCCAAGCATGGAAATGGAGGATGTCTCGTAAAAAAATAGTCAGTCAAAAAAGAGCCCAAAGTGTACATATACCTTTTTATTCACCTGAGATGAGGTGGCTCCCGATTCCTGTACTGATGTGTGAACTGGCTCTGCTGTGGTTACAGAACACAACATAATGATTCTCAGCATTTATGTGATATTCTAGTATGTAGATATTAATGATGCTTCTTTCAAATTAAAATTAAATTTAAAAAAAGTAACCCAAGATCTCTCTCCTTCAGCCCTGTTAATTCCTATCTGAGCAAATACATAGTACAGATTTTAAAAAAAAATCCAAGTGAACCTAGCCCAAGTTACTAGTGACCAAAAATCATCATGCGCTGGTGGAACAGTGACCTATTACTGTTCCTAAAGCACCACATGTGAAATGAGTTGGAGGGCTCAGCTTAATTCCTGATGAACTAAGGTGCCCACGATAAAACCTACATCTTATTGCCACCCCTTTTGGCAGGCTCTGCAGAGATGCCAAGGATTAAAGGGACATGGAAACACAGCTATCCTTTACATTCCTAGTCAGAGGTCCCATTAGAGTGGCAGCTCATGGGTGTGCCAGTGTAGGGAAGCCTGCACTGCTGTTGCTCATATTGTTCCAGTTTGGTGGATAACAAGAGGATATTAGCCTCCAGGGCTTCAATTCAGCACCTTTCACAAGCAATAAGTTAGCCAAAATAGTAACACATTGCAGACTTAAGAGTTCACTTTGCTTTCCTAGGCCAGCTCAGATGGATATAGGAAATCCAGAAGTTGGGAAATAAGTTAGCCCTAGTTATGTCTTGGTTTACAATGGTTAACCCTGTTTCAAAAAAGCTGAATTTTCATCAAAACCAAACCTTTACCTTAGAACAGCACATAGGCACACTGATTATATGAATTTTTAACATACACAACCACATCGTTTTATGGGTAGGATAGTCCACACAATTAACAGCAAAAAGTAAACTGGATCTCATTCCTTTCCTTTCCCAGTGTAGTTTGCACCTCTTTTCTCTAGGAATGTTTCCTCGGGACTTTCTGACCTCAGCTAGATTCCCACATAGTACTTGTACTGAATCCCATCCTTGGTCTAAGTGACACATCTAGTCAAGGGTTAAAATACCTGTGATGTGGGCAATGCTCAGGTCTACAGGCTTTATACCACATCCTATTTTAATGTGATATCTCCCACACTGGTGCATAGATGGTATCTGAAGGAAACTAATTCTATTACCTTAAACAGTAAAGTGTCATTTTTGCTTCCTTAGATTCCACTTCACTAAGTTAGATAGTTTGTCACCCAAATGCTTTAAAGAATGTTTAAAATGTAGGACATTGGAAAATTGAATACATGAGTAAATATTAAAAAATAGTGCTCATATGGAGTGCTTACAAGCTTCAGCTGAAATCAATTGGAGTGGCAGGCAATCAGCACCACTGAAAGCTAGTCCCTTAATACAAGGAAGTACACAGTAGGTCTTTTTGTTAATGAAAGAACAGGTAGGGTGTTCTTACTCTGAATGGCATGTTGTCCACTTAATGATCTTTCTTTGTTCACATTCTGGATCTAAAAATTAAAAATAAGGCATATTTTCTCTTTCCAGAAATGTACACTCATACCTTGTTAAATATCACACAACAAGATTTTTCAAAAGGAGAAGGTTATAAATAGTTAACAGCTCTATCGACTAAACAAGAGTAGCAAAATTTTCCCCATCAGGCACAAACTTTGGTCAAAGGTTCAGTCAAAACAAAGCTAACTTCACCGAGAGTTAGAAAACTGTGAGCCACTGAGGTGTTTTCCAAGCAACAGCCAGTTAAACTGAACTGAATGGGATGCTGTATCTATATTAAAGCAACTCTGAAAACTAGTTTTGTGTGTTTCCAAACTGGTAACAGAAAAGGACATTATTGCTGAAGTTGTGTTGGTCCAGTTGGAGAAGTTGAACAGCTGGAAGATCAGAAGAGCTCCCAGGTAAACAAGGTGTCTGGGACTCTAATTAGGCAGCGCTCACACACCCAATGCATGGACACTGGCCGAGGTGGAGCATGACCAACCAGACGTGGCCAAGTCATCTCTAGTCGCAGGCCATGAGGAGCAGGTCCTTAAAAGGGGAAGGGGCCATGTGCTCAGGAGTGTACTCATAAGTTTGTACCTCCCAAAATTGTACCTCCCTTTGCCCGGAACGCCTGGCCAGTGGTTCACCACATTGCATTCCATCGTACCTCAGGAAGACTTAACTTCATCGCACCATCCATCAGTGCGCTGTTGGACACTTACCTTGAAGGATCCTGACATCTCCTGTGCCTCTCCTGGGAGCGTGAGTATGAGTGTGACACACACACACGCACGCACATGCACGCACACAGAGCCCTTCTTTTTAGCTTTGCTATCAATGTAATAAATGTGCTGCTTTCTGCCAAACTCTGGTGGGACATTAGTCCTCCCTAAGCCTACTAGCTGGCCCAATTTCGGGTAACAGAAAACTGTAGGCCAATGAGGTGTTTTCCAAGCAACAGCCAGTTAAACTGAACTAAATAGGATGCTGTATCTATACTATAGCAACTACGAAAACTAGTTTTGTGTGTTTCCAAACTGGTAACAGAAAGGATATTATTGTTGAAGTTGTGGTTGTACTGCACATTTCAGTGTGTATTATATTTATGATACACTTTATACATTTATATCTACAGAATATACAAGATTGAAGAATTCTCTCTGAGGAAAGGGCTATATTAAGAAAGCTGGAATTATCAAGACATCAATGTCAGACGACACATTCAAGACCCAGCAGCAAATCTAGGATAAATTACATACGACAAGAATAAACTCCTAATAATCTCAAAGGGACTTGTCATATATTCAGTCAAGATCAAAAGGACTAGACAAATACATTAAGCAATGCATTATATTCCAATTACTAGCAGTACCAGGTGCCTTCAATTAGTTTTCTCTATCCCCCAACTTCTTGGAAGGTGAATTCCTTCTTCCTCCTGACAGCTTTTACAGACAAACCATGAATTTGGCTGATTTGTTGCATACTTACCCCTGAACTGTAGGGAGGGTCAATGAGAGTCAGGTTAGGAAGAGATGCCTGAAGTGCATTTATATACATTGGCTGAGAACCACTGTTGGACAGAGCTGAAAATTGAACAGAAATAGGCAGAGATGAAATTAGCAGTGGTTACTAAATTAGCAGTGGTTAGCCTTCTCCCCAAGCTGAGTGTGTGTTTCTACATGCCCAGTACAATGGGGTCCTGGGCCATGACTGGAGCTTCTAGGCCAGGGGTTCTCAAACTGGGGGTCAGGACTCCTCAGGGGGTCGCGAGGTTATTACATGGGGGGGAGGGGTCACAAGCTGTCAACCTCCACCACAAACCCCGCTTTGCCTCCAGCATTTATAATGGTGTTAAATGTATTTAAAAAGTGTTTTTAATTTATAAGGGAGGTCGCACTCAGAGGCTTGCTATAGGAAAGGGGTCACCAGTAAAAAAGTTTGAGAGCCACTGTTCTAGGCACTAATGCAATACAAATTAATAATCATTAATGGTGAGACAATCAATTAATTTTTCAGTCAAAGCTGGATCACCATCTTAAGGGCATAGTACCTACATATTGCAAAGCTCTTCAAAATGGTAGCATGTATTCCAATATGCAGCAGGTGAAGGGAAAAGTTATATTCCCCCCTCTGAATGTCCTTGGCATTGTGATTTATCTAAGCATTTTTTTACATTGTAGTTCCTCTAAAATGTAATCCAATGTCTTCATCCCCAAGCACATCCAATTCTTAGGAGGACTGAATGGTCCCTATTCAGTACTGAGGTGCAAAACTTGTGTCTTACCTGCACATTTGTACCGCTGGATCTTTTTTTTCAGGTCTATCCTATGAATGTTCTGCAAACAGTCTTCTATCAAATCCAACTGATTAGGAGCCACCAGATTTAGTTTCTCTAGATCACTGACAACAGCCAGGAAACTCTAGGAGGGCAGCAGAAAGCATTACAAAGTGGAAGGCCAGCAATTTGTTCCCTACCAGAAACCCTGGGAAGAGCAAGGCTAGCCTCAGTAGCCCAACAAAACAACACAGGGCATAACGCAGGCTTTCCTTTAACTCTTCAGAGACTACGAACGCAAGTCCTCTTAAGCATTCACACAGCTGCCGGTCTGGAATGTGCAAGGGTTCTCGGCATCATGCCAAATTATTAGCTGGAAGCTAGAGTGTGATGTAATTGCAAAGACACATCATAGTGTTTGAGGAAACAGTTTTCATTTTCACCTCACTGCTCAGTCAGCCTTGCCTCATGCCACAGAATATGAAAGCCTTGGGAAATTTGTATGTTTTTCCCCCACCCACCCTTTTCTCTGCAAGAAAAAACAACAAATTTCTTAAACTTGTGCTCTGTGAGGACAGATTAATTATCTCCCAATTACTGCATCCCTCTGACTCAGAACACCCAGAGAGACACAATCAGGATTCAAATGGAAGAAGAGCTGTTTTGGTAAAATAAAGCAGTTTGTTTAATATGTGAACTAGGGGACAAACACAAAGGGACGTTATCCCCGTAATCATGGTTACATTCATATTTTTCTCTGTTTGGAAGGGAGAGGGATTGGATCCCACATGCTTTCAAATGGCAGAACTTTTAAAGGGAGAGGCTTTATTTCTGAGTTTCTTCCAGCAACTAGTCCCACTAAGTGTAGCACTCTTCATATTTCCCTCTCCTCATCTCTCTAGATCTTTGTTCCTGTTCCATCCTATTTGAATTTAATGCATCATCTTCCCCCCCATAATTCCTTATTTCCACTTCTCTTTTCCACTGTTTCTATGCATCTCTTCTCTCTCCCTTGGGGTTTCACATTATTTTGCTAACTTGCCTTTTCCTTTAGTTTCTCATTCATCTACCTCTTCCATTTTGGAGCAAAAAAGATAATTCAATATGGAAACAAAAAGTAGGCATTACCTTATCTTTTGCCATTTTCATACGTGGCACATAATCCTTGAGCAGGAAAGTGAGAGAACCCACTTCTTTTTTATCCAGCTCTTCATTAATCTCTACCATCAGCACCCTGCAAGAGAGATCAGCCATTTCCAAGGGATTAGCTTTCAGTAATATCCCAGTCCTGCCCATCTGCCCCAAGTCACAGGAACAGTCTTTATCCAACTCCCCAATCTGGATTACATAATCCATTCCTGGCCATCAACACATATACCTCTCCAGTCTCCAAGACACACTCTGTAGGGAGATGGGTCCAGTGGTTAAGAGAGCAGATTGGAAATCAAAGGAGGTGGGTTTATATTCCTGGCTCTGCCTTTGACTTGAGCACGTTAATGTTATGATTTGGTGGGTTGTAGCTTAAGTGTTACGATTACATGACTTCCGACTGCTTCAGGGGATGAAAGGAAAGCAGGAGAAGGATCAGGCAGACATGTTCTCCCAAGGAGTGTCATGATTTCCTATTGACTCAATTCCCAGTCCTTCCTAGCCTTTTGAACAATTGCTGTAAAAGTCGCTGTGCAGATAAACTCTAATGGCACCATGTGATGGGTAGGAACCGCTCTGGGTGCACATGGCCCTGCCCAGTCCGGCCTGTACAAGCTGGAGCCAGGGCTTTAAAAAATGAAGCAGAGCAGTACAGAGGGAGGCAGTGGAAGGGAGCACAGGACTGCTCTGAGCTGTGAAGGGAAAATGCTAGTACCCAGGAGCTCATTGCCTGGGATCTGGCAACGCAGGCCTGGGCAAACCCATGGAGGAGAGGCAGACAACTGGGATTGCAGGCCAGAGACTTAATTAGAGTGAGTTACTCTGGGAAGCAAAAGGGGACTGGGGTAGGAAGTGGTCCAGAGGAGACCCATGGTGTAGCACCCCAAAATGTTGAGTGTAGCTGCCCACCAGTAGATCCTGGACCGGAGCCCAGTGGAAAGGGCAGGACTAGGCTCCCCTACCCATGCTGAGAGCACATTACCCCACCTGGAGTCTTCACTTTGGTGAAAGACCTGCTGGAAAAGGCCTTGAGTGTTCAAGTGCCCAGCCCCTTGCTTATTTTCAGCGGGTTGGGGCAGGGGTTGGGGTGTGACAGGAGGTGCAGGCTCCAGGGTGGGACCAGAAATGAGGGCGCCGGTTTTCTCTGTCCTCGCGGCTTCTCTCTTCTCTCTGGATTCATATATTATGTAATATTAAATATGATGATTTTCGTATTATTTAACGTACAAATACAAAATAAGCTTTGAAAAATTGTTGGTGCCCGCCACACTCTTCTGAAAACATGAATGTGCTACTGGCCACAAAAAGGTTGGGGACCACTGCATTAGATGCTGTTAAATGCCATGGGGTGGCAATTTTAAAGCTACTGAATGAGCTCTCTCACTTGCAACCCATTTTGTGTACGACGGACTGGAGCTCATTAACGTCATGACAAAAGCAATTTTCAGTGATGAGATACCTAAAGATGTCAGTCAAATGGATATTTTGGGTCATGACTTGTATAAAGCCTTCAAAATCCAAATTATCATCTAAAGATCCATCTATCTATGGGATCCAATCAAGGAGGGCAGACTAAAACTGTGCTCAAAAGCAAAGAAGAAAGTCAGAGTGGCAGGGACTATTACAGAGCTAACCACAGACATGTCATTGTTTGTTTGTCTTCTGGTCATATCCAGATCTCAGTGTGATGCTAAATCTATGTTAAACTCTGGGAAAGTGCAAGTTCTCCATGGTACCATGATTGATGCAACAATGCATATGTACCAGGCAAAAAGCAAACTAATGCACATCTTCCATGGCCTTCCAAGCCAGCAGCTACTGACAACGTCTGGTACTTTACATCAGCAGAAGCCTTTCAGCATAGCAATTACAAATGGTATGTCTGAGGTACAAGCTCTCAACAAACTGGAAACTGTTAACACCTGCCAAGATTTGGTTGAACACTTCATAATGAGGCTACAGAGAAAACACTGGACCTATGACAAAGTCCACCTGGTGTTTTGACACATATGCAGAGGCATCAATTACAAATATTATCACAAAGAAGAGACTCCATAGTATTGCACTGGTCCAGTATAAAATCATTAATTCCATGAACATCTCCAGTGTCAAAGAAGAAGCTACTGTCTTATACTTGCACGAAAAGGACAAGCTCACTGCATACCTTGCAGGAAAAATACTACAGCATGTGAAGAATTACTCAAAGAATTTTGTCATTGCATGGTGTAATGAAGCTGCTGCCTTGCACTGTTCAGTGGCGTTTCTTCATGGTTCCCTTGATGAGGTTGACACTAAAATTATCTTATATGCCATCAAAGCCAGAGAGAGGTGCTACTAAACCCTGGATATTTACACAAGACACAGATGGTCTAGTGCTCTCTGAAAGACGTTACCCGAGACTTCTGCAAGATTCTGTTTTCTCTGCCTGCTACTGGGAGAAGAGAACCGCCATATATCCCTCAGAGATGTGTTCCTATCACTTGGACTATTAAAAGCTGCTGCTCTGCCAGGTTTCCACAATCATTCAGGATGTGACATTACTGGAAGGTTGGCTGGAAAGTCCAAATTATCTTACTGGAAGGCATTTATTCAGCCAACTGAAGTCGCTCCACTCATTCTGAAGGTGCTCAGAACAGCTGAGACAATGACTGTTGAGGTCATAAGCCCCCTGGTGGAGTTCATATGCTGAGTTCATCATTTCAAGACCAACATTATGACACTTGTAGAGCTATGCTGGCAGATGTTTTTCCAAGAAACAGACAAATGGAGAAAAATTGCCACCAACAAGATGTATATTGACACCTGTTATCAAGGGGGCAAATCATCAAGCAATGGAATGGCTCTAGAATGACTGAGTGATCCAAAACTACCCTCCTTTATTGGGCACGGATGGGACTTGGAGGATGACTGATCCCATCAATTATGTGTGAAATACCATATGCTCCTGAATCAATCCATCAGCTAATCAAATGCTCATGTCCAAAAACCAGATGTTCACCACCCTGCAAAAATTTGACAAGCAGTCTGCCTTATGCAGAGATGAACCAGTGTGGGACAGACAAGGACGAGTGTGATACCCTTTCTAGCAATGGTGCCTTAGACCAGTGGTTCTCAACCACGGGTATGTGTACCCCTGGGGGTATTCAGAGGTCTTCCGGGGGTACCTCAACTCATCTAGTTATTGGTCTAGTTTTAGAACACGCTACATAAAAAACCCTAGTGAAGTCAGTACAAACTAAAATTTCGTATAAACAATGACTTGTTTATACTGCTCTATATACTATACACTGAAATGTAAGTACAATATTTATATTCCAATTGATTTCTTTTATAATTATAAGGTAAAAATGAGACAGTAAGCAATTTTTCAGTAATAGTGTGCTGTGATACAAAATCAGACCTAAAAATACAAAAAGTAAGCAAGTAGTTTTTAAGTGAGGTGAAATTTGGGGTTACCCGAGACAAATCTGACCCTTGAAAGAGATCTAGTAGTCTGGAAAGATAGAGAGCCACTGCCTTAGACAGAGGCAACACTGATGACGACTTGGATGAATAAATATTTTCAGTCCTACATGTCAAGGCTAACTTCCCTAGGATTACCAAAGAGCAATGTCTTTTTTATGTAAATAATGCATCCTTGTGATAAAATATCATTAAAAAAGTGTTGATTTGTAAACATTTTATTGAATATCTATCTACATAATTGTTCTAGGGATGTCATATTTGGTACCACTGTGTTAGTGAGAGAAAGGGCTT
This sequence comes from Mauremys reevesii, assembly GCF_016161935.1. Classification (NCBI taxonomy): domain Eukaryota; kingdom Metazoa; phylum Chordata; order Testudines; family Geoemydidae; genus Mauremys; species Mauremys reevesii. Next base: position 20,721,713 of record NC_052633.1, read on the forward strand.
TCAAATGATGCCCAACTTGACTCAATTCCAATGACACCGTTTCATCCAAATTTCCACCCATGGGAGGAGGTGGAAGCTGGGTCGAGCAATGAGTCACCCCTGCCACACTGCAAAGGTTGACACTGGTGAAATTATGATTCTGTACATTTTCTACAAATCAGATGACACCACCCTTACTATCACTAACGTGCCCGTGGAATGAGATTTTACTCCCAGATTAAGTACGTTGCCCAATGGCACTCACGGGTTCCTGAACGACGTTAAGAGTCTCATTCCTCAGTATGGCTGGGGTCCGAAGCATCATGGAAATGCTAGTCTCTGCCTCGTAAGAAGATGGGGAGTGCAATGAGAACTGCACTCTGGCACCCTTTAATGTACTGTAATTGATGCAGGTTGAACTTTACTTAATGCAGCAACTCAGTTGCTGCAAGGGATATAGTAAGAATTAAACCAGGAAAAAAGTATCCCAAAATGAAAATGTGTGGGCAAAAGCCTGGGCACCTTCATTCAGAATGCCTATGTGATAGTCACTGCTGGGGGTAATAAGGTTCCTCTTAGTACGTACCATAGCCAAAGTGAGGGTATATGGTATGTAAGGAGAATTCCCCTTTAGCAAAAGCACTGTTTTAACAAACAAACCAGCTGGGTTTTCAGCATTTCCTCTTCAACAATGAGCACACCGCATGCACAAAAGCTGAAGTCAAACCAGGTGAATAGCAGGACAAATTTCCTGACAGAGGCAAGTGTTTGTCTGTGGAAGAGTCTCCCAGGAAAGTGGAGGGAACCCCTTCACTAAGAACATTTAAAACTGGACAGGACAAAGCACTGGGAGATATGCTGCTGGGGACAATCCTCACTGCAGGTTTATGTGGCCTGGTTTTGAATTAGCTGACAATGATGAATGGGGGTCACTAAATATGGTGATGCTATACAGGGTCTTGTCTATCTATTCATCCCCACTGCTCTTCCCTCTGGCTACATAAATCACATAGGTACCTAGTGTTTAATGCAGATAGTCCCCCTCTGTTACATATGAAGCCAGACACTTTTAACACCACTACTTCTAAGAAACCGGCAGGCTGCATGTAGGGACCCAACTTTGGAGACCATCTTTATTATACCACTGTGTGATCCTCTTCTCTGCTGTTCTTTTACCCATAATTTATAGTAAAACAACAACAACAAAAGTTACCCTTGAAAAATGAAACAGACCAATTACCTGTAATCAGAGACCATTCTAGGATACCTCGCCAGATCAGTCTCCACTGCTGTTCTCTCTGTCCGCAGGGCCCTCCGCAGCAAGTCAAACCTCCTCACTCTGTATAACAGCTCAGACAAGCCCAACAGCAGCTTCCCCTTCTCATTCAGAGCCCCCAGGAGCTCCCTGATGTCTGTATTAGATAAATCAGGAACGAGATCCCGGCACAGGAAAAACATCATCTCCTTTTCATCTTCGTCCAATTCCTGCTCGATCTGGTGAATGAGGGCAGCTGGCACTTGGCACTTTGTCATCACAAGATGCTGTTCCTTTAAGTTTATCTGCCCTCTTTTTGTGTTTTAAGCAGGAAGCCAACATGTCATGAAGTCCATTTGCAACAGAACATGTGGTTGGTTGTTGATCTTAATCAGATGTTTTTAAATACAGAAGTTCTGTTGGGGGGAAAAAAAAAACGACAGGCCCTGCTTGAATTGATGATTTACTGAGCAACCTTTCAAGTCATCCAAGTTCCTGCTGCACTTCAATCTTTGAGGCATTCAAGTTCCAGTCAAAATGCTGATCCTGCTTACAAAGATCCAGTGTTCTTGAAGGGGTTCCCCGAGCTGTTCATTATGAATAAAAAAAAAGTACATGATAAATCAGTATCAGCAGAGAATGGAAGATCCATTTAAGTAAAGCACTATTAATTACGCAAGCCTGTAAGTTCCAAAGGAAGTGAAACAAAAAATAGCAGCCCACAAAGGAGAACAGTGAGTGTTCAAGTTGTTTTAGAACATGAAAAGTTAAGAGCCATAAATTAAAAAAAATCTAAACCCAATCATTCTTACAAAAGAAAAAGAAAAAAGTCTCAGTGCACTTTCCTGCAAAAGTTTAACAGCCAAGAGGTGTAGCAAAGTCTCTTGTTACTAAGACAGTACTTAGTACTGGTTACTAAGTAGTACTTTTAAAAAAAGTGTACTACAGAACATTATCTAGTATTCACAGCACATATTAACTAGCATACCAGGGACTAGTGTAAATACATTAAACAAAGCACGCTAGTCAAAATGGAAGAGCAAAGTACATTTTATGATCTATTATCCTTGCTTATCAGCATAAACACCAGGCTCACTTACCGGTCAGTTCATTAAATGCAGGAATCCATGGTGGGTTCTCTTAGTTGTTGGTGCCAATTAGAGAGGGTCCACTATAAATGAGTTTTTAAAAAGGTTTTTCTTTTACTTAAAAAGAAGCCCAACACAAACTTATAATAAATCTTTGAAGGTGCAGACGGGCCTTGTACTGCATTTTTAATAGCCTGCATTTCCTATTCTTTAATCTGTTTATGCCTCACCATTTTCAATATTTAGAGTGTAAGAATAGCATTTTGGTGAAGGAACTGGACTGAGTTTCTGGAGACCAGGGTTCCTTCTTCTCGTTCCTGCCACACAGTTCTTGGCCAAGTGTCTTCGTCACTCACTGTCTCAGTTCCCCATCTATTAAATAGGTAATAGGCCTTTCCTACCCCACAAGAACAGGGCGAGAATAAATGCATTAGTGTTTGTGAGGTACTCCATTACTATGTACCTACCTAGGTAGATAGCTATTTTCAAATGTACTTTTCTCTGAAGTGACAGTCAGTAGGACTTAGGTGCCTAAGTCACTTAACTGCTTTTGAGAATTTTACCTATCCTGTTAAAAGCTGCTGCTGTGCTTTTCAGTCCTTTGCCACAGACTCTGGAAGTCATGGCTCCACAAATGGCAAACAGATAATATATACTTCTTCCAGCCAGTTTAAAGTAGATCAGAGCAACTCAGCTGGGAGCAATTTTCTTCACTTGCAGACCCTTGTTAAAAACAATACATCTCTTTCGTGTAAACACCTATGCCTCACATCTCATACCCGAATAAAAATAAAGGCCCATTAAACCCACAAGCCAATCCACTACAAAGAACTAATCAAAGCCTAGATGACATAAGTATTACAATGCCATTGGTTGCTGGCACTTTGTCTGTGGAAGCAGCAATGGGAAATTGGAGGAGAAAAACTATCACAGACATGGCCAAACACCTGTTGGGAGATCCAGTTACAACAAAGCTAAAACACTGCTCCATTTTGCAGTATAGATGAGATCTAAATTATTTATAATCAAGTTCCCAATCCCCAACAAAGCCTTAGGTTCCAGGTGTGCTGAGCATTGGACTGCAACTGAAATCAACGGGAGCACTGAGTGCTCAGACCCTCTAAAACAGTGTTTCCCGAACCCAGGCGGGAAGCAGGGTTGGGGGCCGCTCCACACAGCTCCCAGAAGCAGCGGCATGTCTACTCTTCAGCTCCGACGCATTGGGGAAGCCAGGTGGCTCCACTCTGCATGCTTCCCCCACCCCATGCGCCGCTCCCACTGGCTGAGAACTGCAGCCAATGGGAGCTGCAGGGGTGGCGCCTGCAGATGGGGCAGCGTGCAGAGCTGCCTGGCCACGCCTCTGCATAGGAGCCAGAGAAGGGACATGCTGCTGCTTCCAGAAACCACTTGAGGTAAGCACTGCCCTGAGCCTCTCTACGCGCCCCTGCCCTGATCCCCCTCCTGCTCTCTGAACTCCTCAATCTCAGCCCAGAGCACCCTCCTGCACCCCAAACCTCTCATCCCCAACCCCACACCACAGCCCGCACCCCCAGCCAGAGCCTGCACCCCTTCCCACACCCCAACCCCCTGCCCCAGCTCTGATCCCGCTCCCACCCTCTGAACCCCTTGATCCCAGCCTGGAGCAATCTCCTACACCCCAAACTCCTCATCCCCAGCACTACCCCAGAGCCCTCACCCCCTGCACTCCACTCCCCCACCACAAACCAGAGCTCCCTCCCACACCCTGAACTCCTCATTTCTGGCCCCACCCCAGAGCCCACCCCCCCAACCGGAGCCCTCACCTGCTGCTGCACCCCATTTCCAGTTTTGTGAGCATTCATGGCTCGCCATACAATTTCTATTCCCAGATGTGTCCCTCAGGCCAAAAAGTTTGCCCACCCCTGGTCTAGGTGGATTCTGCATTCCCTGGAGATCCCCTCTCCTCCATGCTCTGACTTTTCCTGGGCAGAAGGCAGTGGGGTGGGCAGTGGGATTCGGGCAGCAGCCGAAGTGGCCGGAGCCAGCAAACAGATAGTCAGCAACCTCTCCTTGCCCTGCGCGTGCTTCGGAGGCGCCTTCCCCATCCACCTCACTTCCCCTTGGCAGCGGATAGTGGTTTGGGGAGCTGGATCCTGGTGGCAGCACAGAGGAAGCACCTCCCAGGCACATGCAGGGCAGGGACAGTGTGCTAATTGTCCTCTTGCTAGCTCTGGCCAGTTCCTCAGTGCTGCTGCTGCTGCCTGGATCCTGCTTTCCCCTGGTAGCAGGCAGAGGTGTGGGGAGCAGGAGCTGGGCAGCAGCACGGAGGAAGCAGCCAGAGCCAGCGAGCCTGGTAGCTATCATGGCCCATCTCCAGAGAGAAGGAGTGCAGGGCTGGGAGAGTAAGCACAAGCAGGCTTGGTGGAGCTGAGTAGAGAACTTGGGCTGAGAAGGGGAAGGAAGAGGGGAGCAAGGGGCTGAGAAGGGGGAGCAAGGGACTGGAGGGCTGAGAAGGGGGGCAGTGCTAATAGGTCCCCAAAAAAGACAGAATGCAACTGGTAGGTTACCTTTGTAAAAAGCTTGGGAACCACTGCTCTGAAAATCAGCACTCAATACTTCATGTCTTCATAAGAGCATTGTATACGTACACTACACTAGGAGTAAACATGTAGGGAAAATATACAGCCACAATATTTCCACTATGGTACAATACCAGGAAACACCAACACTTGCCTGCAAAGCCTCCGGTATGCTTTAATATGATCCTGCATTTTAAAAGCTACAATGGAGACCATAATACTACACTTTTCCTCATCATGTCCACCATTCAGGATCCCAGAGAAATGAAACACAAGCTGTTTCATTTCTGTCTGCTGACAGTGGGGTGAGAAGATTAACCCTAGGGCTGCCTCTACCACAGTGGCACAGGTAAAAAATGGATGATCTCCTAGGCCAGTAAACAACACACAAGTCTAGAAATGCTTGTATTTCAGTAGAAGCTGCCAGTTTCTCTCAACAGAATTTTCAAATGTGTGGGATAATTTTTTTTTATTATAACTGGTTGAAAAAAATCTGAATATCCAATTTTTTGGGGACAAAAACAGGATTTGGGGGCAAAAATTTGCATTTTTGACCAGCTCTAATTTTTACATTATATAAATGCGCATACACACAAATATATATAACCCCCCAGACATACCTACCGTACTCATAAACAAACGTACACCCACACCTAATGTTTTTTGGGGGTTGGCATAGGAGATGGGGCATCTTCAGATCTCAATGAGGGCTGAGGAATCCCCCCACCCAATACACCAGAAAGTGATTTGCACAATTCTCTATCGGGGAAAACGGTTTATCACAGGGTTGTTTTTTTTCAAACTAAAACCAAAAAATTGTGGGAATTCCATAGAGGAGGGAAGAAACAGTGATTTTTTTTTTTTTATGACAGAGAGCTGCCAAGGGGGTGCTGGTACGAATGGTACCTGCCTCTGAAAGCCACCGTTCTTAATAGCTAAAAGTGGGATTTTCAAATGAGCCTAAGGGAATCTGGTATCCAACTCCCATTTAATTTCAAGGGGATCTGGGAGTTTAGTTCCCTTTGTCTCTTTTGAAAGATCCTAGCCTACACATATTTTTGAAGCTTACTAAAGAGGTACTTCCCAACCAAGCTCAGATTTCAAACATGCAAAAGGATTATTCATATACTTCTGAGATTTGCTTTAGATGGCTTTTTATGCTATTTCTATATCATGAACTCCCACATTTACTAGAATGTCTGTCACGTGCGCATCACACAAAACTGCAGATCAGTACTTCAAGCTAATTTAAATATAAAACCTGACATCTACTGCGGGAAGCGGCGTGGGCCGAAGGATGTGCTGGCCGCCACTCCCCGCCACTCCCCCTGGCCTGGAACAGCTAACCATGGCCAGTGGGAGCTACGATCAGCCGAACCTGTGGACTCAGCAGGTAAACAAACCAGCCCAGTCCGCCAGGGTGCTTACCCTGGTGAGCTGCGTGCCAAAACTTGCTGATCCCTGTTACACAATGATGCATAGTGATCTGGATCATTTAGTAAGCTGGACGCAAGCAATCAGCATGTGTTTTAATATGGCTAAATGTAAATGTATACATCTAGGACCAATATAGGCTATACCTACAGGATGGAGCACTCTATCCTGGGAAGCAGTGACTGAAAAAAAATTGCACAAACGATTTGGGGATTGTGATGGATAATCACTGGAGCATGAACTCCCAGTGCAACACTATGGCTAGAAGGGCTAATGCAATCCTTGGATAGATAAACAGGAGAATTTTGAATATGAGTAGAGAGGTTATTTTACCTCTGAATTTGGCTCTGGTGCAACCACTGCTGGAATACTGTGTCCAGTTCTGATGCTGACAATTCAAAAAGAATGTTGATAAATTGGAGAGGGTTCAGAGAAGAGTCACAAGAATGATTAAAGGATTAGAAAAACTGCCTTATAGTGATAGTTTTAAGGAGTTCAATCTATTTAGCTTAACAATGAGAAGGTTAGAGGGGGACTTGATTACAGTCTATAAGTACCTACATGTGGAACAAATATTTGATAATGGACTTTTCAATGTAGCAGAGAAAGGTAGAACAGTCCATGGCTGGAAGCTGAAGCTAGACAAATTCAGACTGGAAACAAGGCAGATATTTAACAGTGAGAGTAATTAACCACTGGAATAACTTACCATGGGTTGTGGTAGATTCTCCATCACTGACCATTTTAAAATCAAGACTTGATATTTTTCTAAAAACTTCTGCTCTAGGAACTATTTTGGGGAATGTCTATGGTTTGTGTTACACAGGAAGTCGGACTAGGTGATAACATGGACCCCAAAATCTTTTTCTGAGTCACTGCTTCCCAGGATAGAATCCCCCTTCCAGTCAATATGGCCTGCATTCTTTGTTCCTAAATGTATATATTTATTTACACTTAGACATATTAAAACACATATTGGTAATCTGGTTCCAAGAAAACGAACGATCCTGATCGCTTTGTATCAGTGACCTGTCCTCTTCCTTATTTAACATGCCTCTGATTTTTGTATCATCTGCAAATTTTATCAGTGATGATTTTATGTTTTCTAGGTTTATCATTGATAAAAATGTTAAAAAGCATAGGGCAAAGAACCAATTCCCGCAGGACCCCACTAGGAACGTACCAGCTCAATGCTGATTTACAGTTACATTTTGAGACCTATCAGTTAATCCAGGGATGGGCAAACTTTCTGGCCTGAAGGTCACATCTGGGAATAGAAATTGTATGGCAGGCCATGAATGCTCACAAAACTGGGGTTGGGGTACAGGGGGAGGTGAGGGCTCTAGTTGGGGGTGCAGGCTCCGGGGTGGGGCCAGAAATGAGGAGTTCAGTGTGCGGGAGGGGGCTTTGTGCTGGGAAGAGGGAGCGGGATGCGGGCTCTGGGATGGGGCTGGGGGTGAGGAGTTTAGGGTGTAGGAGGGTGCTCCGGGCTGGGATCGAGGGGTTTGGAGAGCACAAGAGGGATCAGGGCTGGGGCAGGCGTGCATGGAGAGGCTCAGGGGTGTAGGCTCAGGGTAGTGCTTACCCCGAGCAGCTCCCGGAAGCAGCGGCATGTCCCTTCTCCGGCTCCTATGTGGAGGCATGGCCAGGAGGCTCTGCATCCTGCCCCATGTGCAGGTGCCACCCCTGCAGCTCCTGGCCAATGGGAGCTGTGGGGGCAGCACTTGGGGTGGGAGCAGCGTGCAAAGCGGAGAGCCCTGGCTGCCTCTATGCGTAGGAACGGGAGGGGAGTCATGCTGCTGCTTCCAGGAGCCATGTGGAGCTGCCCCAAACCCTGCTCCCCAGCGGGCGCTTGAGGGCCAGATTAAAATGGCTGGAGGGCTGGATCCTGCCCACAGGCCATAGTTTTCCCACCCCTGAATTAAACCATTTAACGTGCCATGTTCTAGTTTTTCAATCAAAATGTTGTGTAGTATCAAATCAAATGCCTTACAGAAGTCTATGACATCAACCCTATTACCTTTAATCAACCAAATGTATAATCTCACACACACAAAAAAAAGTGTAGATGTGATAAATCGATCCCTGATCGCTCTGCCATTGACTCCTGTACGCCACTGCGGCGAGCGGCAGAAGCAGAGTTGACGGGGGAGCGGTGGCAGTCGACCCTGTGCCGTGAGGACGCAAGGTAAGTCAACTTAAGATACGCCATTCTCGTAGCTGAAGTTGCGTATCTTAGGTCGACCCCCGCCCCCAGTGTAGACCAGGCCTAGCAAATTTATTTGGGCATAAGCTTTCGTGGGCCAAAACCCACTTCAGCAGACGCCCGATGAAATGGGTTTTAGCCCACGAAAGCTTATGCCCAAATAAATGTGTTAGCCTCTAAGGTGCCACAAGTACTCCTGTTCTTTTTGCCGATACAGACTAACACGGCTGCCACTTTGAAACCTGTTACATTTATACTGTAATTATAAACCTGCAGCACCAAGTCTCAGAGCCCAGGTCAGCTTGGTCTCAGAGCCAGGGCTTCAACCCTAGTGTCTACACTGCAATGTTTAGCCCTGCAGAACTGAGGCCAAGTCACCTGACCTGAGCGCTGAGACTTGGTGCCACAGGTTTTTTTTTAAATCACAGTATAGCTGTGCCCATAGATTCCAAGGCCAGAAGGGATCATTGTGATGAGTTAGTCTGCCCTCCTGTATAACATTTATATTCTTGTGCCTCTTCTCTGAGCCCTCTCCAATTTTTCAACACTTTTCTTGAATTGCGGCACAGAACTGCACACAGTATTCCAGCAGTGGTTGCACCATTGCCAAATACAGAGATCAAATAACCTCCCTACTCCTACTGAAGATTCCTGTTTATGCATCCAAGGAACATGTTAGCTCTTTTGGCCATGGCTCTGGGATCTCATGTTCAACTGATTATCCACCATGACTCCCAAATCATTTTCAGTCATTGCTTCCCAGGAGAGAGTCCACCATCCTGTACATAAGGCCTACATTCTTTGTTCCTACATGTATACATTTACATTTAGCCTGCCCTCTTCATTCTTTATCACTCCCCCAATTTGTGTGTCATCTGTTGCTTTATCAGTGATGATTTCATGTTTTTTTTCCAGGTGATCAATAAAAATGTTAAATAACGTAAAACCAAGAACTGCCCCTGCGGTACTCCACTAAAAACATACCTGTTCAAGGATGATGCCCCATTTAAAATTACATTTTGAGACCTAGCAGTCAGTTTTTAATCCATTTCATCATACAATTGTAGGGCGGGAAAGGACCTCAAGAGGTCAAGTGCAGCCCGCTGTGCTGAGGCAGGACCAAGTAATCTCGACTGTCCCTGGCAGGCATTTGTCCAGGTGTTATTAAAAACCTCCAATGATGGGGACTCTACAACCTCCCTTGGAAGCCTATTCCAAAGCTTAACTACCCTTATAGTTAGAAAGTTTTTCCTACTTATCTAACTTCAATCTCCCTCGCTGCAAATGAGAACATTACTTCGTGTTCTACCTTCAGTGGACATAGAGAACAACTGTCCTCTTTATAATAACCCTTAACATATGTGAAGACTTATCAGGTCCCCCCTCAAGATTAAACATGCCCAGTTTTTTCAATCTTTCCTCATAGGTCAGGTTTTCTTGTTTTTGTTGCTCGCCTCTGGACTTTTTCCAATTTATCCACATCATTCCAAAACTGTGGCACCTAGAAACAGACACAATCCTACAGCTGAGGCCTCACCAGTGCTGAGTTAAGCAGGATAATTACCTCCCATGTCTTACATCGGATATTCCTGTTAATACACCCCAGAATGATAGACTTTTTTGCAACTACTTCACATAATGTTTGCCATGTTAATTTTATATCTTTCTAGTTTTTTAATCAAGATGTCATGTGATACCAAGTCAAACACCTTAAAGAAGTCTAAGTATTCAACTAGCAATAATCACACCTCAGATTAACTTCATTGGCTATGATACAAAAACAGAAAGTCCTGCCAAGGTCCATCTAGCCCAGTATCTCCTCCATGGCAGTGGCCAAATGCAGGTGCCCCTGAGGAGTGAACAGTGATTTCAATCCTGCCATGATCTCCTCCCATCCATCCATCTCCATCCTCATCACACCATGCTAGGGACACTGGCTTACCACCATTCTTACCTATAGCCACCATGAATATGCCCAGTCTTTAGCCCATTATTGTTTTCCTCCTAGCCTTTTCCCTTCCTACCCCTAGTCAGTTCCAGCCCTCCACAAGCAACACAGTGTGGAAACAAGTGGATGAAGCCTGAGATTTTTTTTTTTTTTTTTTTTTTTTTTTTGCTATTTAATCATTTTTATTAACCCTAGTTCTTGTATTTGTATTAATAAGTAAAGTACTTAACTTTCCTATTTCCACTTCATCATCATTCTTTATATTTTATATATTTCCTCCCCCTCCCCCTTGTTCTTTCCTCTTTTTTCCTTCCTTCCCCTTCCCTCCCCTCCTCATTCTTTCCTCATATAGGACCCTCTTTAAATTTTATTTCTTTCTTTTCTTTTTTCTTTTCCTTTTCTAGAATATTTTTTTGAGTTTGAGAGGACCACTGTACACACACGAGATGTATATATAATATTGACATATATATATATTATATATATATTATATTCTTATCTTATATTCCCTTTTTTTTTTTTTTTTTAACATCCTGTTTGCTTTTTTTTCAGCCTCCACACACGTGGACATCTTCAGAGAACAAAGACTTAATCTAACTCCAAGATCTTTTTCTGACTCCCTGTTAGCTAAAATTAGCCCATCATGTGTTTTTGTATGTGTATTTTTTTTTTTTTTTTTCATTTATTTACATTTTTTTATTTTAAATTTTTTTTGCATTTTTGTTTTCTTTTCACAGTTTTTTTTTTTCTTTTTTTTGTTCTTTCTTCTTCTCTCTCTTCTCTGTCATCTCTTGTAGTGTTTAGTGTCATCTTTACTTTTTTCACTCACTGTTTACCCCTTTCAATTCATCAATTGATAAAATGAATTGGATGGGTCCTAGGACTGACCACCCTGGAACACCACTAGTTATTTTTACTATTAATTCAATACCTACCTTTCCCTCCCCTTTCCTTGTCCCTGTCCTTTCCATCTTTCTCCCTCCCCTTCCCCTCCCTCCCTTTTATCTATGAGCATTTTAGTTAAGACCCTTTGGTGAGGACCCTTCAAATCTAAGTCTCTGAAATCTATACACTATATCTCCCGGATCCATTGTTCACATTGTTGTTTCCCTCTTCTCTAATAGATTAGTAAGACATGATTTCATACAGAAACCATGTTGTTTATGACTATTGAGTTTTTGTTTTTTTTTCTTGTGTTTTTTTTTTTTTATTCTTTACTATTGTTTTACTATAATTTGCATTTTGAGACTTACCGTGACTTAGTCTGTGTCTCAGGATCACCCCCCCACCTTTTTTTTTATGGCGTTACATTAGCATACTTCCTTCCATTGGTTGTTGGGTACGGCCCGACAGGTCAGTCACAAACCTAAAAGCCAGTTTGGGAATCTGGGAATCATCCTCCTCCTCGTGAACTGAAGCAAAAGAAGCCATTTTTTTTTTAGTTTCTCCGCAATGACTTTATCATCTTTAAGCGCTCCTTTTGTATTTTCATCGTCAAGGGGCCCCAAGGGTTGATGATATTACATCAACACTATTACCAATATCAATCAAACTTGTAATCTCATAAAAAAAAGATACCAAGTTACTTTGACAGGATCTATATTCCATAAACCCATGGTGATTGGCATTAATTATATTACTCTCCTTTAATTAATCAAGTCCCATATCAACTGCTCCATCGTCTTGCACGGGATTATGTCAGACTGACAAGCCTATAGTTACTCAGATCTTCCCATTCATCCTTTAAATATTGGCAAAACATTAGCTTTCTTCCAGTCTTCTGGAATTTCCCTGGAGTGACAACACTTTTTGAAAATCAGCATTAAAGATCCAGCAAGCTCCACAGCCAACTCTTTTAAAATTCTTGCATGCAAGTTATCTGGACCTGCTGATTTTAAAGTATCTGTCTTTAGTAGCTTTTGTTTAACATCCACACAATATAGCAGTGGAATGGAAAAAAGTGTTATATAATATGACTACCTCATCAAGTATGTTTGCCAAAGCTAGGAGATGGTTACAATAGGCATGACCTGCTGCTCCCACCCCTAAGATCATCTGCTTACTGCAGCTCAATGTAAAAAGCTTGTAAAGCACATGCAACACCACATCTACCTCATTGTCCTTATTAGGAAATCTGGAGTCACTTTGGATGGGATAAGTCTTACTCAGCACCATCTGATACAGCTGTACCTCAGAACCTCCACCAAACATGGTGACACGATTATGGAAGAAACAGGGAGGGCTTCCCCCACCCTCACCCCTCTGCATCCCAGACACAAAATTTTACAGGGAGCTCCAGCTCCTGCAGCTGTCAGTAATACAGAGGCAGGGGAAAGCATGATGGGTGGGTCTTGTTATTCACAACAGAGTGGAAACAAAGGGCCCTTTCCTACCTCCTTAGGTAGCTTGCTTCTTCTCTCTCCATGTATTCAACCTGTGAAAGGCAATGGGGAAAGCCCCAGTGTCAGTGGGGGCGTATGACTGAGGCAGGTGGCTTATTGTAAAGCTATTATAATTCACAGTCACACCAAAACCCACAGACCTTACAGCACAGTGGGACTCCACCGGGAGGGAGTCATATGCTTTCTGGGGTAAAAGGGACTAGGTGACTCACAAGGGCACAGCTGCCCTTCTCTCTCCTCAAAGATGGGGAAGAAGCATGGCCCAAAAGGGATGATAGGATCAGCAGTTAAATACAACTCTCTGCCTTTTGGGCTACAACACAAACAGAGAGATTCAAAGTTTGGCCCCAGGTGCCTTTGAGAAACCACCATGCTAAGGTAAGGACACATTTTCTATCCAAATTCTGGCCTGACTTTTGTCCACATGGGTTACATTCTAACCTAGACTCTCTAGGGAAAATTAAAAGATTAAAAAGTATATTTACCTGTCAGGCCATAACATGTTCCTTGAATAAACAGGAAGAACCACACTCAAATCAAACAGCAATGAAAATCCAGTACATTCATTTGCTTTTATGAGGCTGTTTCACTCTCACCATAGAATTAATTAATCCCTGATCCTCCAGGTTACTCACCACACTCCAGACCTGAGTCCATGCAGAGCTAAGTGCAAAATCAGGACTTAAGTTAATTTATAAAACTACCACAACAACTTCTGAACCTAGGAAACAGCGATACACCAGTGACTTACCCACAAAGACCTGTATTTCTGGTTGCATCTGCCTTGACAAAAATGGGTCCTGTCATTCACTACTGACAACAGCAGCTGTAGTGTACCATCCAACCCCAACCATTTTAACTACTGTCTCTAATCCTGTGTTATTACAACTGTGCCCAGTGGACTCTGTTTTTCCTGCATGCGACCTGACAGCAGAGTCTGCACTATGTATGTGCAGCATGTGTTCTTGGTGTTTACCACCATAAGGTCACCTCTCAAACCTTAGATTGGGGAACTGAAAGGTTTTTCAAGAGAAGACAAACAGCGTGGGAAACGACGGTATTTTAAAGGTAGGATAAATGTTGTGCTTGACAGATTTGACAGTGTTCCTTGAATATAACATATAGAGGGCTGTTTCATACCACAATGGCCATTGCCAAACCAGCAAAAATGAGACCCATGATTCATCATCAGTGTAGCTCCTATTTGGAAAAACGTCTTAGTTCCACAACATAAGATCTGCTGTATGATTCTACAGGAATATAACCTGGATTTCTTCACCATACCAGCCACATGCTGCAAGGACATTGTGCAACCTCTCTGCTGTTATTGTGTAAGCAGCAGAAGCAGGGCTAGGGACCACTATTGCAAAACCTCTCTGTGAGGCCACAGACACTTGACTCTATCCCATTATGCTTGTTGCTTTTCACAAAACTAAGTGATTGGGCAACAAAATGGCAAATGAAATTTAATGTGGATAAATGTAAAGTAATGCACATTGGAAAAAATAACCCCAACTATACATACAATATGATGGGGGCTAATTTAGCTACAACGAGTCAGGAAAAAGATCTTGGAGTCATTGTGGATAGTTCTCTGAAGATGTCCACGCAGTGTGCAGAGGCGGTCAAAAAAGCAAACAGGATGTTAGGAATCATTAAAAAGGGGATAGAGAATACGACTGAGAATATATTATTGCCCTTATATAAATCCATGGTACGCCCGCATCTCGAATACTGTGTACAGATGTGGTCTCCTCACCTCAAAAAAGATATTCTAGCACTAGAAAAGGTTCAGAAAAGGGCAACTAAAATGATTAGGGGTTTGGAGAGGGTCCCATACAAGGAAAGATTAAAGAGGCTAGGACTCTTCAGCTTGGAAAAGAGAAGACTAAGGGGGGATATGATAGAGGTATATAAAATCAGGAGTGATGTTGAGAAAGTGGATAAGGAAAAGTTATTTACTTATTCCCATAATACAAGAACTAGGGGTCACCAAATGAAATTAATAGGCAGCAGGCTTAAAACAAATAAAAGGAAGTTCTTCTTCACGCAGCGCACAGTCAACTTGTGGAACTCCTTACCTGAGGATGTTGTGAGGGCTAGGACTATAACAATATTTAAAAGGGAACTGGATAAATTCATGGTGGCTAAGTCCATTAATGGCTATTAGCCAGGATGGGTAAGAATGGTGTCCCTAGCCTCTGTTCATCAGAGGATGGAGATGGATGGCAGGAGAGAGATCACTTGATCATTGCCTGTTGGGTTCGCTCCCTCTGGGGCACCTGGCATTGGCCACTGTCGGTAGACAGATAGTGGGCTAGATGGACCTTTGGTCTGACCCGGTACAGCCGTTCTTATGTTATTGTTTTGTTAAATAAGTTTTTAAACTTTCCTTGCACTAGGAAGAGGGTCTAAGGTTTGAGACTTTGGGGGAAAAAATCCATAAGCATTTGATAACCTTCTACATTGTTCTTTATGAATCAAAAACACTTAGGCCTTGGGGCTGCTTACAATTTGCTCTAGTTTAGTTCAATTGCGGCAGTGCAGACCCTTGCTTGGGCACTCTTAGCTCAGTTTCCGTTGAGGATAACCGGCTCCTAATCAATTTTAAACTCAACTGAAATAAGCTACTTTTAAAGTTTAGGAGAGTTCACCCAGCCTCGTGCACCAGTTGTAAATCGGGTTTAAGTGACCGCTGACATTAACCCAGAGCATTAACACGAGTTACCTCAGCCAAATGCCCTGGCTACTGTTCACAGCGCCTTGTGAACCCCCCCTGCCCCCAAACAACCAGCCGGGGGGGGGGGCGCAGGCGTTCGCGGCCGCGCCAGCGGGAACCCAAAGTCCGAAATCTCCCTCCCCAGCCGGACCTGAGGCAGCTCCTCCCCGGCCAGCTGCGCGGCAGGTCCACTTCCTTCCCAGCCCTTTGTTCCGCTCCCAGGCGGGGAGCGACGGAGCCCAGCCAGGCCAGCCAGCGTGCGGGGCCCAGGCGGGGAGAGCAGGGAGCTGCCCCCGCCGCGGCCGCGCTCCCCCCTCGGCGCCAGGTCAGGGCGCGGGACCCCGCGGGCGGCGGCCTGGGGGTGCCGCGGGGGGACGCAGGGGGCAGGCGGGAGGCTACGCACCTGACCGCGCACGGGGTCCCGGGGCTCCAGCAGCGGAGGAGACGCGAAGGCGAAAGCGAAAGCGGCTGGTCCGCAGCGCAGCCCCGGCGGCGGCTGGAGGCGAAGCCCGCGGCGGGGCCAGGCGGAGCGGGGAGCAGGCGGCGCAGCAGCTTCCTGTGCAGCCTGGCGGTGGAACCCGGCCAGGCCCAGGGCGGAGCCGCGGCTGCGTTCGCCGCCCCGGCGGGTGGAGCGCTCCGAGGCCGCCCAGCCCCGCTGGCCGGGGCCCTGGCCAAGAGCCGCTTGTCATTGTCCCACGCAGGACGGCGGGCCCTAGCCCTCGGGAACCAGGCACCCGGGGGTCCCGCGCTGCTTTGCCCCTTCCCTGGGGGGTGGCAAGGTGGGAGAGATTCAGGCACGTCCATGATTTTTCTACCGCTTACAATTGTCCGGCGCAAAGTAGCTTCCTATACTAATGCAATAACGTACATAGCGCTTCTCAGCGGCTGTTTTACAACGTGGGGAGAGTTATAAATATTAGTATCCCCCACTAGGGCAGATAATGGGGGATAATCATGGATAACTCTCCCCACGTTTTACAGCTTAGGAATCGGGCAGCATCCTGTGGGACGGAAGTGATTCATGCTGCAAACATTGGAAAGTGGCTTAAGCACCATTAATCCTGCAAACGTTCATGTAGCTCTAAAGACAAATTTGTGCTCCCCATGGTGGCTGGTTGTGCCTGAATCCAGCCCCGCTGCGTAATTTAAAACAGCGTGAAGCCTGCGCCAAATTATGCTGGCTTCAAGAGGCTGTTCCACAGCAATTGGGATGCAAGGAGATCCTGGCAATGCCCTGCTGCAGGGAAGGGGAGCCGTATAAAAGTCTGTATGCCACTGCAGAGTCCTACACTGGAGGATTCAGGTGCACATTGTGCTGGCAGTGGCACAAAGTAAGCCCAGTTCTGGGGAAAATCTAGCTCTAAATCTTCACAAATGTTATATTTAAAGGACAATTCATAAAAATGTAGTATAGGTTTCTACAGCTGCAGTAGGGCTATGAGGGACATAGACATTTCTACAATTGCTCTTACTACAAATAACCAAAATACTTTTCTACGTGCCTGAACCACAGGCACAATAAGAGGTCCAGTAGCCATTGAGTATCTCACTTACCTAGCATGTTGTCCACGGCTCAGTCAACTGTTTTCCAATGGAATAATGAGCACAAATGAGGGAGGAGCTTGGAAAAGTTTGTTACCTTTATCAATGTATATTCAAGATTCTGTGGTGTGCTGGATAAGGAAACCCTTTTGGGGCTTACATATGAGATGTGAAAGTCTTCCAGATCTGTGCATGGTGTTGGCTTATTATTAATGCACTTACAATCATTAATAATACTGCACAGCTATCTAGCAATTCACAGATTCAGTGTTGTATAAACAGTAATTAATCCTCAAACACTCCTGTAAAGTAGGTATTGCTCCTGTTTTATAGATGGGGAAACAAAGACAGAAAAGTTATATCAAATTACTTTACTTGCCCACAGCCAGTCAGTGTTAAAGCCAGGAGTAGAACTCAGAGTTATTGTCTCAAAATTCTGGGTTTAGAATGCTAGACTACTGATAACATTTTACATATATATATCACCTTCCACCCTGAGGGATGTGGAAGCATTTTACAAAACACTGTAAGCATGAATCATTTCATACTCACTGAAATGCAGCTGCTGAATAACATTACACAGGAACAATATACATAGTTGAGAACAATACTGTATGTCATTGAAACTTTGGGAGAAATTAGGCAAAATGTAATTACTCACACTGGAATGTGGCCAGACACCAAGCTAATATCCTATCTTGCAAAACCCTGCTATGAGATATGTATTAACCAGAAGTGGTTAGGATCTCAGTTTAATATCTAAAAGGCAGCACTAATAGTCCTCTGTCATCATGCCATGACATTGGGTCAAAAGGAAATATGCCACCCACTGAATCAGTATCTTTTCTTCCTTGGATATATTCTGTCCAAGTGCCCAGAGACCTAACCTGGATTAGAAGGAGAGGACTTTTAAGGTCAAAGCTTGAGGTGTTCTGGCTGCAGGCTAACAGATAATGAATGGGCAGTGCAGAGAATTGCTTTCTGCAAAAATCTATGTTAAATTGGCAAGTCATCTATTTTGCTAGCACAAGGCCATCTACACACATAAGGGACTGACATGCTGCATTATTTATTCATGCCCTCAGTTTTCTTTTGAATCACTTTCTTAATTGTGTTGTATGATTGCTCAGCAGTTTGCATATTTTTGCAGATTGTAGATATGAACTAATGTATTTTTCCTTTTTCCTTTCTCAAACTAAACACTGTACTATCTCTTCCACTCTGTCCCCCTTCTCCTGGAATAACACATGTATATAAGGCAAAATGTATAATGCACCAGTAAGATCATATGCATATAACTGAGAAGAGATGGATCCTTTCAATTAAATTAAAAAACTTGAGGTCCTGTAGTTTAAAATCTAATTTCTCTCTCAAGCACGTTTCTCTTGATTTTAATTTATTATAGTTTTGTGATTCTCATATGTATTTGTTTAAAACTCAAGAAAAACATCTCTCAAAAATTGCCCTGATACTACTTAAAATTCTATAAGCCTGATATACAAACAATAGAGTCTATTATATTTTTTAAATAGTATTTTATATCTCCAAGGTCAATTGGTTGTATCTGTTAATATCATTATGAGTTGCCACTGACTGGTTTTTTAAAAAATCTTGTGTGTTGAATGCAATGTTCTAAAAAAGGAAAAGGGCAAAACCCCTAGCAGAGAAAAGCATTTTTAAAAAGTAGAATGAGTTTATGTACTGAGTAGAGCTGTCCATTAATCACGCTGAACTCACGCAATTAACTAAAAAAAATTAATCACAATTAATTGCACTTATAACAATAGAATGCCAATTGAAATGTATTAAATATTTTTGGATGTTTTTCTACATTTTCAATATTGATTTCAATTACAACACAGAATACAAAGTGCCCAGTGCAAATATTTGTAAACAAAAGAAATAGTATTTTTCAATTCACCTCATACAAGTACTGAAATACAATCTCTTTATTGTGAAAGTGTAATTTACAAATGCAGATTATTTTTGGTTACATAATTGCACTCACAAACAAAACAGTGTAAAACTTTAGTGCCTACAAGTCCACTCAGTTTTACTTCTTATTCTGCCAATCGCTAAGACAATCAAGTTTGTATACACTGATGGGAGATACTGCTGCCTGCTTCTCATTTACAATATCATCTGAAAGTGAGAACAGGCATTTGCATGGCACTTTTGTAGTTGGTGTTGCAAGGTATTTTCATGCCAGATATGCTAAACATTCATATGCCCTTTCCATGCTTTGGCTACCATTCCAGAGGACATGCGTCCACGCTAATGATGCTCGTTAAAAAAATAATGCATCAATTACATTTATGATTGTACTCCTTGGAAGGAGAATTGTATGTCTCCTGCTCTGTTTTACCCGCATTCTGCATATATTTCATGTTATAGCAGTTTCAGATGATGACCCAGCACATGTTCATTTTAAGAACACTTTCACAGCAGATTTGACAAAACCCAAAGAACGTACCGATGTGAGATTTCTAAAAATAGCTACAGCACTCGACCCAAGGTTTAAGAATCAGAAGTGCCATCCAAAATCTGAGAGGGATGAGGTGTGGAGCATGCTTTCAGAAGTCTAAAAAGAGCAACACTCTGATGCAGAAACTACAGAACCCAAACCACCAAAAAAGGAAAATCAACCTTCTGCTGATGGCATCTGACTCAGATGATGAAAATGAACGTGCATCAGTCCGCACTGCTTTGGATCGTTATCAAGCAGAACCTATCATCTGCATGGAAGCATGTCCTCTGGAATGGTAGTTGAAGCATGAAGGGATATATTAATCTTTAGAGCATCTGGCACATAAATATCTTGCAATGCCAGCTACAACAGTGCCATGCGAATGCCTGTTCTCACCTTCAGGTGGCATTGTAAACAAGAAGCACGCAGCATTATTTCCTGCAAGTTGTAACCAACCTTGTTTGTCTAAGTGATTGTCTGACCAAGAAGTAGGACTGAGTGGACTTGTAGGCTCTAAGGTTTTACATTGTTTTATTTTTAATGCATTTTTTTGTACATAATTCTACATTTGTAAGTTCAACTTTCATGATAAAGAGATTGCACTACAGTACTTGTATGAGGTGAACTGAAAAAAAATTGTATAGTTCAAATAGTAATAAAAATAAATATAAAGTGAGCATTGTACACTTTGTATTCTGTGTTGTAATTGAAATTAATATAGTTGAAAATGTAGTAAAAATCAAAAATATTTAAAATAAATGGTATTATATTGTTAACAGCGTGATTAATTGTGATTAATTTTTTCTAATCGCAAGACTAATCGTGATTAATTTTTTTAATCACTTGACAGCCCTAGTACTGAGTGAAGTAAAGTTGTAAAATCAGTGTTGGCAAAGCAATAAATGACTCATTAATGCCTTTCTTGATTAGCAAAAATAGTTCTCTGTCTACAGACATAGATAGGATTTCTGCTTGCATTTCACAAGGAATCTAGCTCTGACCATTGCCAATTCTATTTTTAAGCACATATGACTGAGACAGGCTCTCATGCTATTGTATTATTTTATGGTCACGTGAAATCCTCAGGTCCAGGTGGCTGTCGCTGTTTGTGAACCTGATTCTTGATCTGTAAAGTGATCTCATCTGTTCTGGCAGAGAGCCATTTTATTTTTAGGACAGTCATTGCTATGGTTACAGTGAAGGCAGACTTGGTTCTTAGTATCCCTGATCGTGGAGTGTTTTCTATGTAAATATTAGTAACAATAAAATAATGGTGAAATTATCTCTAATCAGTGTATTATGTTCATGTAGGGAGGAAAAAATATATAACACAATAGTTTTAAAACATGAATAAGCATTTTATTTAAAATGAAACAACATTTTTACATTCCACAAAACACCAAAAATTAATCATAAACCAAATTGATGAGCTACATTCATCACTGGTGTAATTTATCAAACCATTGAGTTGCACTCACTTAGCTAAGCAGTAAATTTGGCTCACGGGAGTCAGTCCTGCTCAACTGAATCTGGGAAACTATAGCTGTTTGCAGGTAAAGTCTATGAGGCTATGAAATTACTTCATTTCTTCATCCTACAAATAATCATGGACCCAGATTCATAAGAGTATCTCTATTCTAGACAGCACTTAAGCATGTGCTTAATTTTAAGTGCTTAAAGTTAAGCATGCACTTAAGAGCTGTCCTGCATAGGAATGGAGTTAAACACTTGCTTTCATGCTGTACTGAGTTGAGACTGAACTGAGTAAGAAGGCAGGGAACTGACAATTCAATTGCTATTCTTATTCTGAAAATCTGAAGACACAGGACTAGGCAATTCAGAACTGTACATATTGTTCCTTGTTCCTCTATAAACTCATTATAATATAGTCCTCCTGTTATAGTTCTTTTCCAGAAAATGAAGAACCTCTGAAATCATCAGAACAGTTTTATTATGTTTGTTAACGATCTTTAAACAGAACGATCTGATCTCTATAAAGTACAACTTGTAAGCACTATTTATCAAGTAATGTAACAGGTTATTAAATGTATCATAGCTAAGGCTATGTTTTAGTCACAGGTATTTTTTAGTAAAAGTCATGGATGGGTCACAGCAGTAAACAAAAATTCACAGCCTGTGATCTGTCCATGATCTATACCACATACCCCTAACTAAATCTTTGGGTGGTGGGGGGGGGGGGAGGGATGTGGCCTGAGGGTGACACAGGTGCATGGGGGAGGTGGCCTGGGACCCCCACTGGTGCTGGTGGGCGGGGTTTGGCGGGGCTGACAGGCTCTCTACCTGGCTCCTCGTGGCTTCCCGGAAGCGGCGACATCCCTCCCTCAGCTCCTAGCTCTGCGTGCTGCCCCCACCCCAACCACCAGCTCTGCAGCTCCCATTGGTAGTGAACTGTGGGAATGGGAGCTGCGGGGGCAGTGCCTGTGGGTGGAGGCAGCCCGTGGAGCTAGGAGCTGAGGGAGGGATATGTTGCTGCTTCCGGGGAGCAATCCAAGGTAAGCACCGCCCAGAGACCTCACCCCCTGCCACGCCCCAACCACCAGCCTTGAGTCCCCTCCCACACGCACCCAAACTCCTGCTGCTTCGGTGGGGGGGGCCATGGCCCAAGACTGCCCAGCAGCGGCCGCTGCAGAAGTCCCAGAAAGTCATTGAATCCGTGACCTCCATGACAAACTCTCAGTCTTAATCATATCACATGCATAAATGTTTACATGGCACATTTTACATTACACAGTCTTTATACACAGATTACAGATATTGGGTTCAATCCCATTTTCAGTGAACCTCTGAGAGTCTTTGAAAATAAAATAATAATAATGTATGGCCAGACCTTCAGCTGGTTGAAATTAATGGAGCTATGCCATTTACATCTCACCCATGACATTTAAGGGCCTGATCCTGCACCGCTGAAGTCAAGGAAATACACCCACTGATTTCAATGGAAGCAAGATCAGGCTCTAAATAAATACATGCCTGAAGCACTTGGAGTGCTCTGTAACGATTCAAAATTACAATGATACAGAAAATAAAATCTCAACACAATAGCACCTGCAGATTAGTTTTTAAAGGTTCTTTGAAGACTGTAAGAGAACTAAGATAAACCACTAGCAGTTTATGACATACCTTAAGGCCACCATAGCATAAAAAAAAATCAAAAGTATGCACATCAAAAGGGCACACCAACCACCACTACACAGTATTCCTGTTGTGCTGCAAAGAGCGTGTTTGGTGGGTGGCATACACATGTCTGATGCACAAGACTCATCAGCATTTAAAAAATAATGTAGCTAGTGTTAGCTTGAGTAATACTTGTTTTTTTCTATGCTTCTATCTAAAACCAAGACATCATAAGTACAATTTCATACTGGACCCAGCTGGAATAAACAGTGCACACCAGGCAATCCACATGTGTATTCAGGCAGTGGCACCTGGGGCTCAGTGTGGAAATATTTTGTACAGTGTACCTTACACAGAATGTCTTGGTTTGTTTTACAGAGAATGACACAAGAGCATGAGATGCTTAAGAAAGGATTAAATAAGACAACAAGCCTTAGTAAAACAAGCTGTTGTATAAACATCATCTTGGGAAAATATCGTATGGAGATGTAAAACTCCACAGAAAAGTACAGCTGCAGTCCCATGATCACAGACATTTACTGGTCTGTGAAAATAAAGCTTTGTCATAAGAAGGGTTGTATGAAAAGTGGCATTTTAGCAAATGTAACCCTCCCCCTCTAGGAAATAGGAATCAGGAGTTTTGCACTCCTGTATTGTATCATGACATGATTATTGCAAGAAACCCTCTCTTGCCACCACCCTCACACTGAAAGCACACTGCATGACATTTGGTGTTAAAGCAATGTCATAGAAAAGTAGGGTAAGGAAAACTGTGACCTCTCCTCATGTAATGCTGTGAACATGGATACTCCCTGTTATCCTAGGCTAAACTGAGGTTGCAGATCAGAAGGGGAAGTGATTATGTTACACTAATAAAATATACCAACAGGATCTTATAAGAGGGATAAGGCAAAATGCCACGTTTATTGCAAATACAGACAGTTGTTACATTCATTCATTCACTCAAACAGGTTCTGCATTAATCAGCTATAGTTATCAGCCTGGAAGTTGCTCGTGACAGAATACTGGCCAGGTATCCTGTCCACGAGAATGGAGCCGAGTCTGTGTCATGCGCACCTGATGCTCCTGGAGGGTGGTAGCAGAAACACAGACAAGTTCTTAGGCTTTGGCTACACATGCACTTCAAAGCGCTGCCGCGGCAGCGCTTTGAAGCGCTAAGTGTAGTCAAAGCGCCAGCGCTGGGAGAGAGCTCTCCCAGCACTGTCCGTACTCCACCTCCCTGTGGGGAATAACGTACAGCACTGGGAGCTGCGCTCCCAGCGCTGGGGCTTTGACCACACTGGCGCTTTGCAGCGCCGCAATTTGCAGCGCTGGAGAGGGTGTGTTTTCACACCCTGCTGCAGCGCTGCAAATTTGCAAGTGTAGCCAAGGCCTTAGTCTTTAGAGTCCATTTTTATAGGAATTTATTCCCATGTCAGTCTATGGGAATTGCTTCATCCTGCTGTTGCTGAATCAATCAGCAGGTGGCACATTCCTGATGGCTCTGTGCTGTCAGATGTTGGTTTTTCTCATCCTTTGAGATGGTGGGGTGGATTCCAGTTTGCCCTCCGGGGGTCATCTGGTTGTTCCCACTTGACACCTTCTTCAGCCGATGGATACTGCATTCCTAGGCTGGCACCTCCCTGATCATTCATGTAAACCAAGCATTCATTCACATACATTCCTTCTTTTAATCACATTTATTTTACTGTCTCCACCACTTTCGGGGTGTTACTAATTTATTTGAGACTCCCTGCCCTTTGATTACAGAGGGAGGGTTTTTTTTCTGTGCTGCCTCTAAGAACAGTTGCAGCTAGAATGTATTGTTTTGAGTGGAGAGTTAATTAACGGCTTACCACGTTTGTTTACACAGTATCAATTACAGAGTATGCTCAGAGAACAGTCAATTGACTGTTTGCAAGTTTTACACAGCAATAAAGTATCTTTCTGAGAACAGATGCAATCAATGGTTTACAAGTTTTACACAGACAGTAGCTTATAAATTAACAAATCCAAGAGATCTTTTACTTGGTAATGCTATGAGATTTAAATTGTGGATTTAAATTATGGGGGAGCAATTATGGGGAATCACTTTCATTTCTAATATAAACCTTCTTTAATATCCTACAATAACGCAGACATTATAGCCATGTGTGATGGTATATCCATGGACATTATAAGCAAGGAAATATCACTATTCTATCTGTCTAGGTTTTTATAACAGCACTTACCTTTATATTTCTAAGGCCATGAATCAGGAAAACATTTAAGCACACCCTTAAGGCACATTGACTTTGAAGTAACTGACACACTGTGCTGTTGGTAGCACGAGGTAGGTAAAGGTGGTAGGTGCTGGAGAACTGGGGAGAGACCATGATATTTACCTGTACTGGATTTATTTTAATATTTTTGTTGTTGCTTTTTCATTTTGGTTTTATTCTTCATTTAAATATTTAAATTTCACTTTGCATTGGTTCAAGCTACATAAAGACATTATAGCTGTTGGACCACATGGCAAAGATGAATGAGGTGCTATATGGACAGTCAAACTCTACTGCTAAATGGCAACTGGAATATTTCTTCTTTCTGCTGTTCATAAAATGCATTTTCAGAGTGTTGATTAAATGGCTATAAACATGTAGACCTACCACTATTCATTCACTATCGTTTAAAATACAGATAACATATTTGCATTTATTCCTAACAATCCGTATAATCAGAGCTATTTCTCATGCAGAGAAAACATTCCAAAGCTTGTGCTTTCCTTCACTCACACCAAAAACCCCACACACCAGCTTGAGGGCTATTATCACCATGGGGTGGAGAAAATGCATGGCCTATGTCTTGGTCTCTGTCCTTTGCTACAGTATCCTCAGGGGTAGGTATCCATTTTGATGAAGGAGCTATCTGACTATAGAGTACTACTACACACTGTCAAAGTACACCATGTGGACCTTTTCAGGATTTTCACTACTTCCATCTCTTCTGGCAGCAGGCAGAAGCATCTGTGAACTTGGAATCTATCTTCACAGTTTAATTTAATTTTGGTATACAAGCAAACTAATGATTTAGTACTATGAGCGAGTTTTACATGCAGTGTTAAGTTGATTAGCCGTTAACACCCATGATTTCTTGGTACCCAAACGTTGAAGTGCAGTAATTTTAAAAATTCTGTAACAAATAACACTGCAGAGCTTTAGATTTATTATTAAATGGTTTTCAGATCCATTTGCAAGTTAAATCTATTACCACCTTTTTCAGTCCCAGCTCTGCAAACTCAGCCTAGGATCCGAATGACAAAATAGGATCTTGCTAACATCGCTGCTACTAAATATTTTGCATTTGGAACTTTTAGCTAACACTTCTTTTGATGATGCAGAAGCTATAGCACAATTAAGCTCACTTTATAGCACTACAGAACCAAAATAGATAACAGGGTAAATAGTAATTTATTTTATTCATAACAGTGAGAAACTGTAACTCTAAAGACAGACAGGAAATAAATCTCAAAAAGAAGGTGCTATCTAGCCAAAAAGGATTAATGTAAGTAGCCAATAGCCATGTGGGTGCATCAAGTGTTTAGTGCAGAAAACCAGAGTACATAATAAATATTAGGGTTGGAAAGAAGCTCAAGTCATGCAGTCCATTCCACTGCATCAATGAACGATAGTAACCAAATTTCTATAGCACACGTTTGTTCCCTCTTAACTTTACCTCAAGTGGTATCCTAACTATGACAATTCAGCAACTTTCCTTAGCAAACCATTCTATTGTCTGAGCTTACTGTTAAAAGGTGACAAAGAGTCCTGTGGCACCTTATAGACTAACAGAAGTATTGGAGCATGAGCTTTTGTGGGTGAATACCCACTTCGTCAGACGCATTAAAAGGAGGTCCATGATTGTGTTTACATTTTTCTTCTGTTTTAGGGCATCACTTGCAACAAGAAAATGATTTCCATTGACTTCCTCTCTTTGGTAGCTATGATTCTGACATTCCCAATGAAAGATCTTTTCTGGGAACTACAAATCCAGTTATTTTAACCTCTCTCCAAAGTTAATATTTTTGAAATCTTTTACTATATTTGTCCTGCTTTTGGATTCTCAAGACACAAGGCAACATGATTGTTACACAATTGAGATCAGAATTAACCCCTTACACAATGCAGAGAAGAGGCTGTATGTATTTTATAGTGCAACGTTCCAACTTGCACATTGGCAGACATGTCACAGAATGGATAATTTAGTAAGTTTAAAATCTGGACCAAAGCAGCCACTGTAACATCCTTCACATCTTGTAATAAAAACCTTGAGTTGAAATATATAAACAAATGTTAAATCTGGCAGCAACTCACAGCAAATTGTCTTATTACAACACACGTAGGATATTAAAGTGAGGTGTGTCTCTTTTTCAAAAAGGATTAGTTAAGAGCAATCAGTTTGTCTTCATATTAAAAAACAGTAACAAATGGAAGACTTTTATATATACGTCTATAAACTAAATCCATACAACAGAACAATTTAATTACTGTTGAAAACAGCATAAATGGAGAAAATATTAGAATTCTAAATTATTTAATGTGTGACAATGTTCTGTTGATATATAAATTGGGACATTAGGTGCTCTAATCATACAATGAAGTCATAACATCAAATTAAAAAAATTAATCCAACTCTTGAAATCGTGTAATTTTCACTCAGTGTGACACTGTAACAGCCATTATATATAGTACTTGTTTCTATCTTGATGTTCTTCCACTTATTCACAAAAAGTTGTAAAAAATTGTGTAAAATAAAAGCCATTGTATTTTCTTATTACACCATTGTTGATGTGAACAGTAAACTATCAATCTTGTTCTTGTGCTGCTTTTAGCAGCCTACCAATCCCACTCTTCCTGAAAGACATTGGGGAAGATTTAAACTATCTGTGCTTCTAAGGGAACAATTTATTTAGATATTTGTCTGCAACATTTGTAATTCCCATGGGCCCATGTGAAGAGGAGCCCCTGGCTCCCCACAGAGGTAATGTAAGGAGAATGGAAATCAATTCCTGTTCCCCTCTCCCAGCTGCTGACATGCCCATAGCAGCCCTGCCAACACCCCACAAGGAGCTTCCTTAAACTCTCCATCTCACAAAAAGTTAATGTTTTTTAATTTTAAAAAATCACACCGTAGTCTTCCTATATAACCGAATTTAAGATATGATTACTGCTCTCTGAGCAACGAATTAGAATGTACTACTTTACCATATAGTCAAGTCTATGGATAAAAAATTGTTTTTGATTTGTAGATGTGTTAGAATAGATGAGTTATTTTATGTATAAAATCTGGATATTCTGACCAAGTGTAATTAAAAACCCCTTGCCAACTAGCAGTGTGGAGCATTTTGGGTTTTCATATACTATTCATATATTCATTTGAAGTTATATGTATTTTCTTGAGTTCTGAGGATATATATTCTCTATCCTTGTTATCCTGTTTTAATTGTCTCCTGAAAAAAAATTGTCTTTGAAATACGTTTTAGAAGATCTTTCTGTAACACCCAGTGCAACTGAGGCAGTAAAGAGAAAGTCTCTCTCCTGTCTCGCAGTCACATTCTCGTTTACTTTTTGCAGCACTGAAGTTGGCTCAGTAGATTATCTTGTGTAAGATACTTTCCCAATCAGTTTCCACAGTTGCAACTAATATTATTCTATAAAGTTTTCTTCTCTGCAGTACATGGCTTAATTAAAAAATAAGTTACCTTTGGAGGATATGGAATCTGGACCAGAAGAAATAATAAATCGGAAGTCTTAGGAATAAAGAAATAATATGTTTTGGATACTCAAAATTACAATAAGAGTTGCTGGTATCTCTAAGGAAAATTGTATGGTTAGCATCCTTGGAAAATTAAAATTTGTTTCAGTTCTAATACTATTTTTGACCTGCTCGTCTTAAAATATACAAAGTATTTTGAATTCCAAATAAGCACGGCTTTGGAGCGGAGCACGGAACAGCTCTGGAGCAGTGGAGCTGCAGGTTTTTGCCTGGAGCTGGAGCAGAGCCGGAGCACAGCTCCAAAGCCCTGCAAATAAGGGCTCAATGTTAAGGATTCCTGTTAAATCTGTTTCACATAATACTGTTAAAACTTGAAAAGCAGTTGAACTAGAAATATAATAGCTCACACCTGGAGTAAAAAAGGTTACTGTAACATTTTAAAAAAGGATCTATGATTTTTCCAGATGTTAAAAAGTCTAGGCTAGCTCACAGAAAGACGCTTCTACAGACAATGTATCTTTCTGGGTTTTACAACTTGATAGGGTTGCCATTCTGAGGATCAAAGAATATTTGCTCCACAACATGAGGCATCTAGATAGACTTATGTGTAGTGCTGGGGAGGAGCCGGTGGTCGTGGTACATGTAGGTACCAATGACATAGGGAAGGGTAGGAGAGATGTCCTGGAAGCAAAATTTAGTCTGCTAGGGAAGAGACTGAAATCCAGGACCTCTATGGTGGCATTTTCAGAAATGCTCCCAGTTCCACGCGCAGGGCCAGGTAGGCAGGCAGAGCTTCAGAGTCTCAATGCGTGGATGAGACGATGGTGTAGAGAGCAGGGGTTCACGTTCATTAGGAACTGGGGAAACTTCTGGGATGGGAGGGGCCTATACAGGAGAGATGGGCTCCACCTAAACCAAAGTGGAACCAGACTGCTGGCACTAAACATTAAAAAGGTTGTAGAGCAGTTTTTAAACTAGGAGATGGGGGAAAGCCGACTGCTGCAGAGGAGCGTGTGGATCGGACACAGACTTCTCTTAGGGGAGAGTCTGATGATAGAGAATCTCCAGGTTATAGTCAGGAGCAGAGGAATGAGAAGTATAATGTAAGGGCCGGATCAGATGATAAACAGTCACATAAAAAGAATCTGGCACATCAGAAAAGGCAGGCTAAAAACAGGGACAAGTTTTTAAAGTGCTTGTACACAAATGCCAGAAGTCTAAATAATAAGATGGGTGAACTAGAGTGCCTTGTGATAAAGGAGGATATAGATATAATAGGCATCACAGAAACCTGGTGGACTGAGAGCAATCAATGGGACACAATCATTCCGGGGTACAAAATATATCGGAAGGACAGGACAGGCCGTGCAGGGGGAGGAGTGGCACTATATGTTAAAGAAAGTGTAGATTCAAATGAAGTAAAAATCTTAAGCGAATCCACAGGTTCCATAGAGTCTCTATGGATAGAAATGTCATGCTCTAGTAAAAATATAACAGTAGGGATCTATTATCGACCACCTGACCAGGACAGTAATAGTGATGATGAAATGCTAAGGGAAATTAGAGAGGCTATCAAAATTAAGAACCCAATAATAGTGGGGGATTTCAATTATCCCCATATTGACTGGGAACATTTCACTTCAGGACGAAATGCAAAGATAAAATTTCTTGATACTTTAAATGACTGCTTCATGGAGCAGCTGGTACGGGAACCCACAAGGGGAGAGGTGACTCTAGATTTAATCCTGAGTGGAGCGCAGGAGCTAGTCCAAGAGGTAACTATAGCAGGACCGCTTGGAAATAGTGACCATAATACAATAGCATTCAACATCCCTGTGGTGGGAAGAACATCTCAACTGCCCAACACTGTGGCCTTTAATTTCAAAAGGGGGAACTATACAAAAATGAGGGGGTTAGTTAGACAAAAGTTAAAAGGTACAGTGACTAAAGTGAAATCCCTGCAAGTTGTGTGGGCCCTTTTTAAAGACACCATAATAGAGGCCCAACTTCAATGTATACCCCAAATTAAGAAAAACAGTAAAAGAACTAAAAAAGAGCCACCGTGGCTTAACAACCATGTAAAAGAAGCAGTGAGAGATAAAAAGACTTCCTTTAAAAAGTGGAAGTCAAATCCTAGTGAGGCAAATAGAAAGGAGCACAAACACTGCCAACTTAAGTGCAAGAGTGTAATAAGAAAAGCCAAAGAGGAGTTTGAAGAACGGCTAGCCAAAAACTCCAAAGGTAATAACAAAATGTTTTTTAAGTACATCAGAAGCAGGAAGCCTGCTAAACAACCAGTGGGGCCCCTTGACGATGAAAATACAAAAGGAGCGCTTAAAGATGATAAAGTCATTGCGGAGAAACTAAATGGATTCTTTGCTTCAGTCTTCACGGCTGAGGATGTTAGGGAGATTCCCAAACCTGAGCTGGCTTTTGTAGGTGACAAATCTGAGGAACTGTCACAGATTGAAGTACCACTAGAGGTGGTTTTGGAATTAATTGATAAACTCAACATTAACAAGTCACCGGGACCAGATGGCATTCACCCACGAGTTCTGAAAGAACTCAAATGTGAAGTTGCGGAACTATTAACTAAGGTTTGTAACCTGTCCTTTAAATCGGCTTCGGAACCCAATGACTGGAAGTTAGCTAATGTAACGCCAATATTTAAAAAGGGCTCTAGGGGTGATCCCGGCAATTACAGACCGGTAAGTCTAACGTCGGTACCGGGCAAATTAGTTGAAACAATAGTAAAGAATAAAATTGTCAGACACATAGAAAAACATAAACTCTTGAGCAATAGTCAACATGGTTTCTGTAAAGGGAAATCGTGTCTTACTAATCTATTAGAGTTCTTTGAAGGGGTCAACAAACATGTGGACAAGGGGATCCGTGGACATAGTTTACATAGATTTCCAGAAAGCGTTTGACAATGTCACTCAACAAAGGCTCTTACGTATATTAAGCTGTCATGGGATAAAAGGAAAGGTCCTTTCATGGATTGAGAACTGGTTAAAGGACAGGGAACAAAGGGTAGGAATTAATGGTAAATTCTCAGAATGGAGAGGGGTAACTAGTGGTGTTCCCCAAGGGTCAGTCCTGGGACCAATCCTATTCAATTTATTCATAAATGATCTGGAGAAAGGAGTAAACAGTGAGGTGGCAAAGTTTGCAGATGATACTAAACTACTCAAGATAGTTAAGACCAAAGCAGATTGTGAAGAACTTAAAAAAGATCTCACAAAACTAAGTGATTGGGCAACAAAATGGCAAATGAAATTTAATGTGGATAAATGTAAAGTAATGCACATTGGAAAAAATAACCCCAACTATACATACAACATGATGGGGCTAATTTAGCTACAACGAGTCAGGAAAAGATCTTGGAGTTATCGTGGATAGTTCTCTGAAGATGTCACGCAGTGTGCAGAGGCGGTCAAAAAGCAAACAGGATGTTAGGAATCATTAAAAGGGGATAGAGAATAAGACTGAGATTATATTATTGACCTTATATATATCCATTGTACGACAAGATCTCGAATACTGTTTACATATGTGGTCTAGTCACCTCAAAAAGATATTCTAGCACTAGAAAAGGTTCAGAAAAGAGCAACTAAAATGATTAGGGGTTTAGAGAGGGTCCCATATGAGGAAAGATTAAAGAGGCTAGGACTCTTCAGTTTGGAAAAGAGAAGACTAAGGGGGGACATGATAGAGGTATATAAAATCATGAGTGATGTTGAGAAAGTGGATAAGGAAAAGTTATTTACTTATTCCCATAATACAAGAACTAGGGGTCACCAAATGAAATTAATAGGCAGCAGGTTTAAAACAAATAAAAGGAAGTTCTTCTTCACGCAGCACACAGTCAACTCGTGGAACTCCTTACCTGAGGAGGTTGTGAAGGCTAGGACTATAACAATGTTTAAAAGGGGACTGGATAAATTCATGGTGGCTAAGTCCATAAATGGCTATTAGCCAGGATGGGTAAGAATGGTGTCCCGAGCCTCTGTTCGTCAGAGGATGGAGATGGATGGCAGGAGAGAGATCACTTGATCATTGCCTGTTAGGTTCACTCCCTCAGGGGCACCTGGCATTGGCCACTGTCGGTAGACAGATACTGGGCTAGATGGACCTTTGGTCTGACCCGGTACGGCCTTTCTTATGTTCTTATGAATGATGTAAAATAATTTCTAGCTACTCAAATAATGGAGATGCTTGAGCTGTAGATACAAAGTTTTTTCTAAATTTGGATACCAGCTTCTGAATACATATTGAAATGAGAACATTATCTCACCCTGCATTGTTAACTCCAAGTTATAGCTCAAGTTTTGCCCCCAAACCCAACTCTCAGTCACACCAAGATCTCTATCTCATTTGTGGTACTTTAAGCTTAAACTAGCTGAATGGGGTGTGTGTGTGGGGGGGGTGGTTAAGATACACTGCTGCTGACACTGGAGAATGCAGCAGCTGAGTTACAACAACTCATCTACTGCTAAGCCAATCGCTCTATGTAGATCAAGTGTCATTTTACAGTGAGCAAGACTAGCTCAAAGGCAGGAACTCAAGTATACTAACAAACTAACTGCTGAAGTGAAGAAGAGCCCTATGTCATCAGTTAATAAGATGTTTTTAGAAATTACATATGCTCCATAATCTAAGTTGGCATTAAAAAAAAAGTCTTTAGCGATTTGTTTGCACAGATAACCTTAAAAGTATGAAGCAACTGTGATGTCAGCCTAAGTCAGCAGACAGCCTGGAGCAACACCTCTGAGGGCAGCACCAATTCACTGTATGGAGTTATGGCTGACAGCTAGTGTTAGTTAACTGTTGATCTGTTCACTATTTCACAGCTGATCAAAGCTTGCAAGAAAGGAGGGGTGATAGTATTGTGAAGAGCTGCACAATACAGTACAAGTAACGTCTTCTTTTGGAGTTTCAAGTTAGCAGAGCTTGGAAGAGTACCAATATTGTTTTCCTCATTAGTTCAATAGATGGTACATACAGTGCTACCCTGATATAGCACAAATTCAGATATAACGCGGTAAAGCAGTGCCCTGGGGGGGGGGGAGGGGCAGGGCTGCGCACTCCGGGGGATCAAAGCAAGTTTGATATAACACGGTTTCACCTATAACGCAGTAAGATTTTTTGGCTCCCAAGGACAGTGTTATATCGAGGTAGAGGTGTACCATCTCATGCAGATCTTGTTTTTCCATGAATCAAGTCAGGTTTAGATTTGGGAGCATCATTGGAAAGTTTTATTTTTTTTTCCCCAAGAAAAGATGACAAAGCCACAGAGACATCTCTTGCCAATGAGAAATTTTAATAGGCATCTTTACACGTGCAACAAAATCAGTAAGCTATTGTACAACATGTTTTAATTTAGAACTGTGTAAATGACTTTGAGAAGTTCTACTATTCCATTTTCAGTGATGTCCTCCATTTTTCTTCGGAGGAAACAGTGTGTACTCGATCCCAAGTGCTACCACAAAGGCTACGAATCCCCACTTGAAACCTTTGGTGAGAACATCCTTAACAGTGACAGGTTTTGCAAAGCCACCCATATATCTCCATGCTTCATTGCTAGGAAAAAACAAAACCGACCAATAGAACAAAGTTAGAAGACCCACTCTGATTTCATATGCCAACACAAATGTATTTATATGCAAAAGTTAAAAAACATATTCCAAAAAGCTATGCATTGAAAATGTAAGGTTTCCATAGTTAAAGCACTCAAATATCAGGAAATACTATGAAGTTAACTATGCCCCCTTATGCATGTTTGTTATGCCAACCTTTAATTACCATATTACATGATCACATAAAACATTTTCAGTAAGAAAATATTTTTTTCTGCAACTTTAGTTATACATCTGTAGCATCTTCTGTTACTGTGTCCTACTTACTTCCTGTATGCTGGAAAAACAGAACCCACAAGTCGTTTATATACAAGATATGGAGTGAATGAAGCAAGTGCTCCTGTGCCACTTTTGAACGAGGCAGGTGTAATTATCATAATTTGTATTACTTTAACATCCAGGACCCATTGTGCTAGGTGCTCCCTGACCCAAAGAGCTTACCATCTAATTGTGAAGCATTAGACATTTCCCTGCTTGAGTCTTACTGGTGAAGTTAACACTCAGCATAGTTTGAACAGACCTTTCTGTGCTGTTTAAAAAGACAGAATTTCTTTTTTTCTATCTTTTTGTCTAAAGACCATAACATTTTGTCTTATGCAAGCCTTTACCTCACTGAGCATGCATGTGAACAACAGCTGTTACTACCATTTCAGTCATAAAGTACTTAGACTTATCAGATCCACATGAAATATTAAGTCCAGCACAAATAATATAGTCTGTTCCAGAAACAAAGCTCTCAATTCCACTATCATATCTGCAGAGGACACAGAGACATAGCTAAGGAAAAAACAATCTACCAGAGGATAAGCTTGAACCACTGTCACCGCACTTGATACTGATAGTTTTGATGAGAGTCTCAGCAGAATTGTCAAGGACTGAATGGTCTGTAGTCACTCATCTACCCTGTAGGTGGTCCCTCTAGCTAAGGGTTAAGGCACTGGATGGGAGACTTGTTCTGTAGGTGCTAGTACTGTGTACCTACTTCGTGGATAAAGAATTTCAGTCTTCGGGGCTGTAAATCTGTATTTGTTCACCAGGGCTAAATCTACATAGAAGCTGTATGTAAATAAATTAGGCTACACTGGTCTTAGATTTCCCAGCCTTTTGACAGGTACCAATACCAACAAAAAGAAAAAAAGCTCAGAGGGGTTTTACTACTTTAGGATTCTTAGTACAAGATATTCTTCAGAAGGACTACATTAATAAACGTAGTAAACAGATCTTGATACTTCTATCATGTCTTCACTAAAGAGATTGCTATGAAACTAGTACTGGAGGCTTGTCTCAGTGTGGGATTTAAGCATTACTTTATACATAATTCTGCATTAGGCAAAGATATGCAGGAGAGGTCCAATACTTCAATCTACTAAGAGATTTTGCACTTTGTCCCTTAGAGTTGTTTACTGGATTTGTTGAATATTGACTTTTTTTTTCCCAATGCAAACCAATGTTCTGAGAAACACAGCAATTTTTCAGCTAGGAAAGGGAATAAACAGTACGAGTTTTTCTCAGCCCTACACAATATTTTGGAGCAGTTTCAGGGCCATATACTTAGGAAACATGTGCAGGAGAGGGTGTGGGATTAATTTACTGGCTATTTATGCAGCACTTTGGAAGAATGTGTTGGAGTATGGCCATTTTCTTGTGGTAGTAAACCGGACTCCTGCAGAAAAGAGATTTTATTGTGCTCCAGATAAAATTAACTATTTAACTAGAGTGAATTTTATAAGCTTGAACTTACAAGAAATAAAGCAAGAATAAAAAACTGAATGTCAGAGACTTAGAAAGTAGGGTTCAGAGACAGCTGATAACTGTAGAGAGTTAATATCTGGTAAAACAACTCCAGGTAACATTAAAATATAGTAATTAAAGTTAGAAACTATGTAATACTCTTACACTATCTCCTGAACAAATAAAAGGAAATAAAGGATTACTCAATCCACCAAAACCCACCCCCAATAGGTCATAACAAGAGGTGATACAGCAATATCCATCCAACAGTTTGCTTTAAAAACATGGTAAAAACTGCATAAGAGTATTGGAGGAAGCAGGTATGACGATTTCCCTGTAGGACTATGGAATAGCTAATGTAGGGCTTTTGTCTTCCCGTAGAATGGGACAATGGAGCATGAAGCCTGACACTTTTCATTCCCAAAGGCTGAAGAATGGTAAAGGAGAATGTTATATATTTCTCCCCGTTGTGACTCAGGTCAAAGCCCTGTCTCTACAGCTAAACAACATACAATAGCTCTAGGGAGTAAGATACCGCCCCAGTTCAGGGGACTAAGATCAGGTCTTCCATGACTTGATTCACCTTAACAGTTTTCTATATGATTTTCATGAACTGCTTAGCAAACGTAGAACAAAGTAGAATGAAACCCCAAGCCATCTGCTACTACAGTTCAAAACTTCGATTAAAGGCCCCAATTCAGTGTGGAAGCCAGTAAATAATTAACAAGGTTTGAAGAGATCTTAATGAATGTTAGTTAGCAAGAGTCAGGCCATGCTGTAACCCTAATGACGTGAGACTTGTAGGAGCAAAGATAGTGCGAGGCGACAGGACAAGAACTGTGTACAAAGTTATTACGACCTTGCAATCACTAACCAAAATGCAGGCTTGCTTTTTGTTAGGCTTATCTTATTGTCTCACTCCTTTCTGCTATGTATAAACAAAATGTATTTGTTGCTTTTTACTGTCTCCATGATTGCTAGAAATTGTCTGAAACAAAGGTATAAAGGCTTGATGTAATTGTTTACCAGTTGAGAGACCTGTCCAGGACCCTGTGTCCTATGGCACTCTCTCCCTCCATTGTAATTACTGGAGAAATAATAAAGTATTTAATTTTGCTGCACCCAAACAAAAAGCGAGAACTAAGTTTTTCTTCGACATCAGCAAAACACTTAATCACATTCTTGTCTATAAGCACCCAAGTAATCCTGTCCCTATTCAGCAAAGCATTTAAGCACATACTGTACTGAAGTTCCATTGAAATCAATGAGATTTAAGACCATGCTTAAGTGCTTTGCTGAATAGGGACAGGATTACTCACATGCTTAAATTCAAGCATTGCTTCAATGCCTTGGTGAACCAAGGCCAAGAACATGGAACCGCCCAATTTAAGTATTTGTGGGATAGCTCAGGCTAAAGGTAAAGAGCACCTCTCCATTCTGCAGAAAATCCAAAAGGATACACCTTCATCTCATTATAAAACATCACAAAGCATGGCTGAACTTTACAATGTGAGGCGGCTCTGAGGGTAATGCAATACTAGTAACCTCTACACAAAAAATGAACTTTGACTACATTTTTTTATGTGCTAACTGATGCAGTCTAGGTGTTTTTCCAGCTCTTTTGCTAAAAAAGAACCATCCACAATGACTACATCACAAGGTTACAGGAAGTGCGCGCGCATGTAGCTATATATCTGAATGATGCATTCTCTCACTTACCGAAGCCATGGATCTCTAAGACCCCGCCTAGCCAGTCTTTCTTGGACATCCTTTAGCGGAGTACCCTCTATCTTCCATTGTCTATAGTCAGGGAATTCCATTTTCCCATGACCATGTTCATGTCCATGCCCCATGTCTGCAGGAAAAGGTTAAAAAAAAAAAAAGGCCATGCTCTTTCAAGGTGCACAATTTACTTTTGTTTGAACTTCCTAAGATTGACGTTCTCTTTCAGAAATTGGGGAGGAGATGGATAGTGATTTCTAACACCATTGTACTGCACTGACGCAGTGTTGTAAACAGTAATCTTCAGAATAAAAATAGATGTTTTATTAATAGTTCTAATAATAATAATGCAGAGATCCTTCATGCTGTGATTAGCTATGCTATACTAGTTTTGGTAAATCATTTCTGATTAGCAGTACTTGACCAATCTGCCTGGAGTGCTAGCTGTTCAGTTCACTTAACTCCAGTGACAGCTAGTGAACCAAAAGGCAACATCCTTCTCTGATAATCATTGTAAGGGAATTTATTAACACTAGCATTATCTCCTTTACAGAACAATGCTAGTTTCTACTCAAAGACACTATCACTATGTGGATTTTCAGATACACAGCTGAATACATTAAAGACGTTGCCCAGGGAGATGGGAAGGATTTACATATGATTTAAATATATAAAAGCAAACACTGCAGGACACTGGAGATGACAGTTTATCCAAATTTGATATTGTAATATCATTGTGATCCTTTCACAGATGCTAATGTGTTTTCAACAACGCTGTCTAGTATAAACATTTCTAACATTTTTGATTGAAATATTTCATGTTGGAAATCTTTTTACCATTTAAGAAATTACATTACCATTTTTTCTGAGCACTGATCCATTACATCTCTTATTTGAATAATTTAAATTTTAAAATACTCTTGTGGTTTCAAAAAATCTCATACTGGATGAAGGAAGACACAATTTACCATTTTAGGAGACACTCTTTTAATACTCTAATGCAGAGGTCCCCAACGCAGTGCCCGTGGGGGCATCTTAATGCGCCCGTGTCCTGGCCCCCAGGAGGGCACCCGCCAAAATGCCGCAGCAACATTTTGGTGGGGACGCCTCTCAATGACGCCGCTTGACGTCACTCCCGAATTTCGGCAGGGACGTCTCTCGATGATGTCGCAAGTGACGTCATTGAGAGGCGTCGCCGCCGAAATTCAGCGGCATTTTGGCGGGTTCTCCACCGCCGCAGTGGTCCTTCGGCTGGTGCCCGCCAGCCAAAAAGGTTGGGGACCACTGCCCTAATGTAATGCTACTATGGCTTAGTTCTGCATCAACTGTACCCTAATAAACCTGGTTAGTCACAACTCCTTTCAAATTGTGCGTTAAAATACTTGGAATTTCTGGTGAAAATGAGAGGGGGAGAGAGGCGTGTGCAAGCATGTACACAAACTCTCTTCCCCCTTCCGCCCCCTTTTGGGTTCCATCTCCACCTGAGACACCTTCCCAACAAAAGTGCAATTCAAATCCAACGTTTCTGCAAAGTTTCGGTTTTGACAAATCAGCATCTTCCAATGGAAGTGTTCTGTCAGAGAATTCCCAACCAGCTCTACTTATTATATAGTACATTCAACTCAAATGAATATTTTGAAACGTAACTAATTATGTTGAGAGACAAGGTGTACATTTCAGAATGTATGAAACATTGCACTCTGTTCTCAATTGTCTTATTGTACACAGCTACAGCCATTTTTAGAAGTATGTCAAATATATTTTTTTTTTAAATTGGTATGTATTGAAATCTGTATGCCAGTTAGGACAGCCTGTAACTTGCTTTTTTAAAAGATCGTCTCTCTTCCTGAGCAATACTGTTACCACGGACATCAGCAAAGGTATATGTGGGCCCCTCATATTTGGATCTCACTCTCCTTCTCTGGGCTGAAATAACTCAAGTTTGTTGACCTTTGTGGTATATTGCAAACTTCATTTTTTTAAACTCAAACTTTTGGGAAAGTGAAGTTGGACAGCTGGTATCTGGGGCAGGGGAGTACTTTAATACTTTTGCATATATGGTGGGAATCAGATACATTATTCTCTATTGTATGCATTGTAAAGAAACATCAAAGATGTCCGAAGCATGAGACAGCTTTTTTTATGTATTATAAACCAAAAATAAATAATAAATGACATCTTGTTCTTAATGAATTTGATCAGACTAAGCAGACTCAATGTAATCAAACTATGCAAGTGTTTAAGCCCTGACTTAAGTCACAGATTTTTAAGGCTAGAAGGAACCACTTTGATCGTCTAGTCTAAATTCCTCCATATGACCAGCGTCCTCTCCACGGCTCTTGGCAAGTGGACAGCAGACCAGTTTGGAAATCACCAAGTTAGATAAATTAACATCACTAATTGTGTTAATATTTATTAACAACATTTTAAAATTATTCATCTCACATGACGCCTACAAAAACAGTGTTTCTGTCAATCTAATTAGGGACATTGGGTCTCCAAACCCATATTCTAATTAACTGTTTGGACTAGATAGTGTCATAGCTGTGTACCAACCCCCAATGGAGCTGATTTGGCTCCTCATCACTGAAAAACAAAAAGACAGACCACAGGGCCAGATCCTTAGCTGATATAAGATTGCATAGCTCTGCTGAAGTCAATGGAGCAACATCAATGGCCCCTAAACAAGCAGAGGACAAGTTGATGAGGGTGGAGACAAAGATAGTTATTTCCTGATACCAGGGAATGTTCTGAGTTTTAAATTGTTGTACGAGTACCTAGAGCTTTGGATGGACTCTTTTATAAATAAAAAATAATAATTAATGAAGGCAATTTGGGGGGGGAAGGTGTAGACAGATACCTATTGAGTGAAAGAAAGAAGGGCTGGAGGAGAAAAAGTGACACTTAAGTGTCCTCTCTTAAAAAAACATTACGCTGTCCTATCAGCAGGAGTTTGTGACTTCGACATCTCAACACATTCTGTTGGAAAAAGTAAATTAAAAATGATTCAGTATTCCTAGTTTTTAACAGAAGTTAGCTGATCATAGTGGTGTTAAAAATAGGTGATTGAAAGGGCCTCAAAGACTTCTGGGGGACCAGAGGGAGGTGGTGGCCAAAGAGTAGGAAAGCATGAGAGAATTAAAGATGGAAATAACTATATATATTTTCCCATCAAAATAGTAAAGAAGAGATTTGTATAACCCTTTCCCAGTTATCCTTCTACTAGGAACCATTTTTCCTAGAGGGAAGATGTACTAAAAAAAATTGGGAAAAGTTATACAGTGTATCACATCTAACCTTCAGTGAGCTATTCTTCAATAGCAACAAAGCACCAAGACAAACACACATAGGCTATTTGTACACTTTTCATGTGGTTGACAGCACAAAGCCAGTGGCCAATGAACAGTGCCTCCAAAGAGTAAAGTTTAAATACTTATACAACATTTTTCATACATAAATCTTCAAGCACAAAGACACTTGCACAGCATTACACAGCAGTTCAGTGGCAGAGCCCAGGTTTCCTGGCTCCCAGTGCTTGCCCTACCCAGGCTGCACTGCCTCCCACCCACTATAAAGGTCATTTATTTCTGTGTTGGTTTATTTTTATAGCCCTAGCAGAAAATCAAGGTCAGAAGAGGCTATGTGATTAAAAAAATCCCCTAGTCACTGAAATGTAAATAAATTACAAAAATGCAAAGTTGGGTATGGGCTGGGGAATCAGGTGAAGGTGGCAAAGTGGGAAGGGGCACACGGGGGGGGGGACTGGGAGGAGGAAGAGCACTAGGGGAGACTTAGGTAACACAGGATGCCCATTCCCAGGGACAGCGGTGGGGATGGTGGAAGCGGGAGGGCTGGGGAGAGGAAGAGCACATGGGTTGGAGAGGGTTAAGTAACACAGGATGCCAAGCTGGAAGGGGTTGCAAGTGTTTAGGAGAATAGGATTAAAACTGAAAATGATCTGGACAAACTGGAGAAATTGTCTGAAGTAAATACGATGAAATTCAATAAGGACAAATGCAAAGAACTCCACTTAGGAAAGAACTATCAATTGCACACATACAAAATGAGAAATGACTGTCTAAGGCAGTGGTCACCAACCATAGATCACAATTGACTGACTGATTCTGGAGCCTTTGCCAGTCAATCGCGCTGTTCGGCTGCTAAAAGTCCCATGGCCCAGCAGGGCTAAGGCAGGCTCCCTGGGGTTTCCGCATGCTGCTCCTGCCCACAAGCACTGCCCCTGCAGCTGCCATTGGCCAGGAACGGGGAACTGCAGCCAACGGGAGCTGCAGGAGGGCGCCTGCAGAGGGGGGCTGTGCACAGAGCCATGTGCCCCGCTCAGGGGCCACAGGGACATGATGGCTGCTTCCAGGTGTGGCTGGGGCAGGCAGGGAATCTGCCTTAGCCCTGCTGCACCATCAACCAGGAACCGCCCGAGGTAAGTGCTGCCCAGCAGGAGCCTGCACCCTGAGCCTCCTCCTGGAGCTAGCACCCCATATCCCCTCCTGCTCCCCAACACTTGTCCCAGCCTGGAGCCCCCTCCTGCACCCAACTGCCTCCTAGAGCCTGCACCCTCTCCTGCATCCCAACACTCTGCCCCAGGCTCAGCCCAGAGCTCCCTCCTACACTCCAAACCCCTTGGCCCCAGACCAGAGCCTACACCCCCTCCCAAACCCCAACCCCCTGCCCCATCCCAGTGAAAGTGAGAGAGGGTGGGGGATAGCGAGCAATGGAGGGAGGGAGGATGAAGTGAGCAGGATGGGGCCTTGGGAAAGAGGATGGGTAGATCCTAGGTTGCACTTAAATTCAAAAAGGGATCTTGAGCATAAAAAGGTTGGAGGTCATAAAAAGGTCATTGTGAATCACAAGTTAAATATGAGTCAACAGTGTAACACTGTTGAAAAAAAAATCTAGGCTGTATTAGCAGGAGTATTGTGAGCAAGGTATGAGAACTAATTCCTCTGCTCTACTCTGCGCTGATTAGGCCTCAACTGGAGTATTGTGTCCAGTTCTGGGAGCCACATTTCAGGAAAGATGTGAACAAACTGGAGAAAGTCTGGAGAAGAGCAACAAAAAATGATTAAAGGTCTAGAAAACATGAACTATGAGGGAAGATTAAAAACTGGGTTTGTTTAGTTTGGAAAAGAGAAGACTGAGAGGGGACGTAACAGTTTCTAAGTATATAAAAAGCTGTAACAAGGCGGAGGGAGGAGCATTGTTCTTCTTAACCTCTGAGGCTAGGCCCAGAAGCCATGGGCTTAAGCTGCAGCAGGGGCGGTTTAGGCTGGACAGTCACTGTCCGGGTGGCTCAGCACTGAATGGCCTAGGGGGGTTGTGTTCTCCCTGCGGGGGCGGCCTGGCTGAGACTCGGCCCTGCCGGGGGCGCAGGGCACTGGGCGACCGCTCCAGCCTCGAGGTTTCTTCCAGGCCTACGAGTCTGTGCCCCAGCCGCTCGCGGGGGCGGGGGAGGGGGAGGTAACGCCGGGTGCCCTGGCCCAGGGACCGGGGAACCGGCCCCGCTGCCCCCCCCCGGGCCTCCCCGCTACCTGGCCGCTCCGCTACCCCGCTCCGTCCAGACGCGCCGGCCCCGGAAGCGGAAGTCGCCGTCTCGCACTAGCTCCGACGGGGGACGCCGCCGGGCGCGCAGGTTCCGGGCGCTTTTCCTGCCCCGCTCTCGGTCGCTCCGAGCCGGCGCTGAGGCCCCGCCCCGTTTCGTCGGAGCCGCAGCCGCCGCTCTCGGAGGCGAGTCCCGGGTTCCCAGCCACGAGGCTGGGCGGGAGCACGGGGGGGGCCGGAGACAGCCAATGAGCGCGGCGCTTGTTGGGGGAGGGAGCGGCCCAATGGCCGGGCGCGTTGTTGCGCTGCAGGGCTGGCCGCAGAGGAGGCAGGAAGGGGACGGGGAGAGGGGGCGGCAGGTACCGCGGGCAGCGGGCAGGGAGCGGGGTGGCCGCTGCGCTCCTCGCTGGAGCCGTGGTGCGGGGCCGGGGGAGGTCAGACCTTGAGCCTCCCGGGGGCGCGCTGGGCACCGGGCGGGCTGCGGGCCCCATTGTCCGCACAGGTGCGAGGGCAGCTGAGACACCCCCCCCCCCCGGGCTGGCACCTGCCATGGCACTCGGGACCGCCGCCCGCCTAGACCCTTCCCCCGACTCCGTGTAGACCCTCCCCGTGGCACTCGCGGACCCCTTACCCTGCCCGCCCCAGACCTGTTCCCCGGCCCCCGGGAGCCCTGCCCGCCTCCCCCCCCTAGACCTGTTCCCCGGCACTCGGGGAGCCCTTCCCCTGCCCGCCTCCCCCCCATAGACCTGTTCCCCGGCACTCGGGGAGCCCTTACCCTGCCCGCCTCCCCCCCATAGACCTGTTCCCCGGCACTCGGGGATCCCTTACCCTGCCCCCAGACCAACAGTGTTCCCCGGCACTCGGGGAGCCCTTACCCTGCCCCCCCAGACCAACAGTGTTCCCCGGCACTCGGGGAGCCCTTACCCTGCCCCCAGACCAACAGTGTTCCCCGGCACTCGGGAGCCCTTACCCTGCCCCCAGACCTGTTCCCGGCACTCGGGAGCCCTTACCCTGCCCCCAGACCAACAGTGTTCCCCGGCACTCGGGAGCCCTACCCTGCCCCCAGACCTGTTCCCGGCACTCGGGAGCCCTTACCCTGCCCCCAGACCTGTTCCCCGGCACTCGGGAGCCCTGCCCTGCCCCCAGACCTGTTCCCGGCACTCGGGAGCCCTTACCCTGCCCCCAGACCTGTTCCCGGCACTCGGGAGCCCTTACCCTGCCCCTAGACCTGTTCCCCGGCACTCGGGACCCCTGCCCGCCTCCCCTAGACCTGTTCCCCGGCACTCGGGGACCCCT
This sequence comes from Mauremys reevesii, assembly GCF_016161935.1. Classification (NCBI taxonomy): domain Eukaryota; kingdom Metazoa; phylum Chordata; order Testudines; family Geoemydidae; genus Mauremys; species Mauremys reevesii. Next base: position 20,766,144 of record NC_052633.1, read on the forward strand.
GCCCGCCTCCCACCTAGACCTGTTCCCCGGCACTCGGGGACCCCTGCCCGCCTCCCCTAGACCTGTTCCCCGGCACTCGGGGACCCCTGCCCGCCTCCCCTAGACCTGTTCCCCCCGCACTCGGGGACCCCTGCCCGCCTCCCCTAGACCTGTTCCCCCGGCACTCGGGGACCCCTGCCCGCCTCCCCTAGACCTGTTCCCCGGCACTCGGGGACCCCTGCCCGCCTCCCCAGACCTGTTCCCCGGCACTCGGGGACCCCTGCCCGCCTCCCCTAGACCTGTTCCCCGGCACTCGGGGACCCCTGCCCGCCTCCCCAGACCTGTTCCCCGGCACTCGGGGACCCCTGCCCGCCTCCCCCCTAGACCTGTTCCCCCGGCACTCGGGGACCCCTGCCCGCCTCCCCCCTAGACCTGTTCCCCCGGCACTCGGGGACCCCTGCCCGCCTCCCCTAGACCTGTTCCCCGGCACTCGGGGACCCCTGCCCGCCTCCCCTAGACCTGTTCCCCGGCACTCGGGGACCCCTGCCCGCCTCCCCTAGACCTGTTCCCCGGCACTCGGGGACCCCTGCCCTGCCCCCTAGACCTGTTCCCCGGCACTCGGGGACCCCTACCCGCCTCCCCTAGACCTGTTCCCCGGCACTCCCCTTACCCTGCCCCAGACCTGTTCCCCGGCACTCGGGGACCCCTGCCCGCCTCCCCAGACCTGTTCCCCGGCACTCGGGGACCCCTGCCCGCCTCCCCCAGACCTGTTCCCCGGCACTCGGGGACCCCTGCCCGCCTCCCCAGACCTGTTCCCCGGCACTCGGGGACCCCTGCCCGCCTCCCCCAGACCTGTTCCCCGGCACTCGGGGACCCCTGCCCGCCTCCCCCAGACCTGTTCCCCGGCACTCGGGGACCCCTGCCCGCCTCCCCAGACCTGTTCCCCGGCACTCGGGGACCCCTGCCCGCCTCCCCTAGACCTGTTCCCCCGGCACTCGGGGACCCCTGCCCGCCGCCCCCAAGACCTGTTCCCCGGCACTCGGGGACCCCTGCCCGCCTCCCCAGACCTGTTCCCCGGCACTCAGGGACCCCTGCCCGCCTCCCCGACACTCAGGGATCCCTTACCCTGCCCCCATAGACCTATTCCCCGGCACTCAGGGATCCCTTACCCTGCCCCCATAGACCTGCTCCCCGGCACTCGGGGACCCCTGCCCGCCTCCCCCCCTAGACCTTTCACAGTGGCACTCGGGGACCCCTTCCCTTTTCCCGCATAGACTGTTCCCCTGGCACTCGGGGACCCCTGCCCCCCCAGACCTCTCACCGTGGCACTCGGGGATCCCTTCCCTTGCCACTCATAGACCCCCCTTCCCATGACACTCAGAGACCTTCCTCCTTACAGACACTTTTCTCCTCTGGAGCTCTCTCTTGACTGACTTCACAGTCCCCAAAAGAGACAGGGATCTACCTCAGGAACCCTGATATCAAGACATGCAGCAATAGTTGCGAGGAAAGCATAGTATTTGGCAAGACAAGTACATGAGCCTAATGATAGAGACATTTCTGTATCTAATGGTTATGTAACCTCTCTGTTATACTCATACACACTGACACTCTCCTACAGAAAGAGCGATGCAGAGTGGGAAGGAGGTCTGCACCATACAGATCTCTATGGAGATACCCTCTTCATGCACACACTATACACACGCATATAGTCAGAGAGAAAAACGTATGGTAATTGTGCTGGTACTCCAATCTAGAGAGAGAACAGCTTTTTCTTAAGTGATAGATTGGATTATTGGGTCTCAATATACCCTCAAATATTTGTTTTCTCAGGAAGAGTTGGGAAACGTTGTGGAATTCTGGAATCTACAGTAAAAGGTAAATGGAAGTTTGGCATTTCTTTGGGCAGAGATTTGCTAATGTAATTACTGTTTTATTCCCTTAGCTGATTGCCACTAGGGAATGTGTGAAGAGAACGATTAACAGGACTGTAGTAAGAAGACTCATAATGGCAACCTTTGTGTGCCATTTTCAAGAGTTAATTATATTTGCACCTGGTTAGTGCAAATTGTTTTTCCCTTCATGATTGAGTGTGTAGTCCTTGCTTTTTGTTCTAATCTGAGAAGTAACGTAAACAGTGTAATCATTACTTAATTGTAGATTTTGCTATAATGCCATTTTTTGGGGCAGTGTACACATGTTGAAATGATTTACCATATTTTGCTTTGTATGGGCATAAGCCTGGGTCTGTAGCATGAGACCGACCAATTTTAAGGTGGGCTTACTTAGAAGAATCTTCTGTTAGTATGTAAATGTTATTTCTTTTGGGATTTCAAATTTTGCTTTTGTTATTAAGATGCTCAAGTAGAGGGTGAAGACTGGAGTTTTAGTAGGAATTCCATTATCATATTATTAATAGTGAAACTGTTCTGGGTAGAAAGCCAACGGATTAATCTAGACCATCTCTATCTGGTTTCAGAGGTTAATATTTTTCACTGATATAAGATCTGTAAGATCTTTGTACTGTGGATGCAGTGTCAGAGTGGGGGGAGGCAAACATGTTTGCTTTCTTTGGTTGGGTTTTTCATGAAGGTTTTGAGTACATAAAAAGAGGTTCATTTATCTCTACCTGTGAAATGCTTCCCTTCCTATTGTGGCTAGTGAACGTTGTTGGGGACTTGCCTGAGGTTCATTACTGCTGAAGATTGATGTTTCCCTCAGGGAGTTAAAGTTGCAGGTGATCTTCAAACATATTGTATTCCAGCCTTGTTTTTAATCTTCCCTTTGAGGGGGAAGCAATGATTAGCTTCTGATTCCTTGGAACTTTTTTGATTCTGCATTCATGGAGTTCTGTGTGCTTAAAGAAATATTAACTCCTGAATTGTATAAACTGTTCAAGTGTTTCTTGTATGCTCTAGAAATAACTATAAAGTAGTGACAATCATTTTCTGAAAATAATTATTTGGAGAATAAGTGTATTATCGGTTATGAAGGTACAAGAACATGTATAACTAGGATTCTGAACTTGAAAAACAGTTTAGCAAATTTTAATATAAAGCCACCATTCTGTGTGGTAGAACAGCACTTTTATATAAGTAGAATGTTGTTAGCCAGCACAATCATACCGTATGAAATTCTTACCTGAATAGAGCTGTAGTAGCAGTCTGTGGAGCCGAAAATGAAGAAACCTTGAGCAGAGCCCAAGCACAATAATAACAGATAATTTATAAACTTTCTACATTCTTATAAGACATGCTCTGGTTTATCTACCACAACAAAAGGTTAACATCTCATAAGAAAACTTCTTGCGCTGCAATTAGCATTCTTCTTCCAGCTGTGTGCTCTTGTCAGACCTAATGCCTTTGAGTGCAAGGTTTCTTTTTTCTGTTCAGTGGGAGCAGACAGAGAAGACAGAGATGGTGTATTGGAAATGCTTTCTTTGGCACACACTGTTCTAAAATCTTGTGTACAGCTATTGTACAATAAGAACAATAATAAATATGCAGCCAGAAGGATATAATTGCCCAAGAAATGATGCGGCCACTTTCAAACTCAAATACAATATCTCATTCTTTGCTTTATGCCCATCTAATGTAATCAGGGCCCCATGTACTCTGCACACTTGAACTGAATTCCCCCCTAATGTCAGTTTATTCTCCTGCCATGAAATATCCTTCATTCCTAACCCAACCCTCCAAAAAAACCTCTGGTTCATATTTGAAAATACTAATAGATGTAAAATTCACCAACAATTATTTTCATTAAGGGATTTTTTTCCCCAGTAGTCTCTAGGCTGCCTAAGTTGACTCACTGGCACAGAACTGCATTTCCCCCCCATGTTTACCATGAAAGTAGGAATTTTTAGTTTCAGTAAGCCCTTTCCCTGGTCCTTGCTGCTCTAATCTCTAGGCAGCCCAGCTTGCCACTTATGCTTCTAGTTTCCCCTCATTCTCTGGCTGCAAGCTGCCCTCCAGGTCTGGTTCCCTGACTCCTTGTTACATGGGTCTGTAGAACAATGCAGGGAGCTCACACTGTAATCCAGTATTCCCCTTTTGACAGTTGCAAAAGTGTCCCAGAAGACCAGGGATACAGAAAACAAAATGTTAGGTGATTCGCTGCTGCAAAATGGTGAATGCTGTTGCAAAAATCCTGAATTTTGTGGTGTCCTGGAAAATGCCAAATTCTGTGGATGAAGACTAGGTTAATATTTGGAAGGTTATCTTCAAAACTATTATTTTTTAAAACCAGGTTTCTATTTATTAAAATGAAAATTCTGCAGAAGTTGATGGCGTTTACCCAGGAAAGCTTTCTAATTGCCCCGGGTGAGAGTCCACTGGATTTTAGTGGACTAAAATAAGTAGACTTTGTGATGGAAATATCTTAGGTTAACTTATCATAAGTTAAAGATTGATTATTTTTTAATGGTGAAAATGTATCAAATATAATTCCTTACAGATTTTACTTGCTAATTAAATGTTAACTATTTTTATGTACAGAGGACTGTTCTTGTATGGGCTGTATCAGTTACACTGGTATAATTTAGCATATGTTATAGATGCATAACTAACACTACAGCAAGATATGGAGACTCATGACCGATTAGTTGAAATAACTGGAAGAAAGTGTGAGGAGTTCTTCCAAACAAATGCCTCTTTGGGTGAGGGTTGGAACAGACAAGTCACCAAATGTCCCAGTGTGTGCTACCAAAGTAGGACACACACTTAGTATCACTACTCGAGTATTTTGCTTATTTCTATCTTAGATTTAGTAAAAGCCAAGGTGGGAGGTTTTAAAAAATTGGGATCTGCCACCTTTTAGGGCTTTGGAGGTGGACATCCTGTGTGTATTAAAGAAAAACCTATGTAGAATATTCTTTTTTCTAATAACTGCTATTCCCAAAATGGCTAATGAAGAATTAATTAGATATCAACTGACATGTTTAAAATTAATTGATTTTATATTTGACTGAACACAAATCTCCACGTTGAGATACTGACATGATGAGATTTGAATTTTGAGATCAGCCTCTCCTTATTTGCTTTGAATCCTTGGACTCTCCTGTTAAATGACATACTTGGGCTAGCCAGTAATTTAAAAATGCCTGATTCTGGGAATATACTTGTATAACTCCTGAGTATCAAGATGAGACTGCATCTCAAATGGCTACTTAGATACAGATTCAATGCAATATTGGCTTACTTCATCCTGTTCAGGGAAAAGATTTTCTAACTAAATTGGAAAAGGTATTAGAGTCCCTTTTTAATTAGTTATTAAAACAATATTAAGTCTAGCAGACCTAAAATTAGCCTACCAGCCAACTTCGTTTTGGTGTGTGAGTCTTTACATGACCAGGTATGTGCATGTCTCTGCATCTCTATGTTCTGCCTGCTCTATTCTGGTGAGCAGCAGGGTATTAAGAAACACAAAAATCTTGCTCTTCAAGATCTGTGTATACAATCTATATTGAGAGTCATGGGTTTCCAATCCCTTGGGTGGTACATCTCTAATTTTGGGAACCATGGGTTTGTCAGATGCTTGATCTAAAGTGAGTTATTCCTGCAGGGAATGAAATGAAAAAGCATTGCACTACTCATATGTCAGATGTTTGCAGTGTTCGCAATCAATTGTTTTAATTACAGGGGAAGCATCTGTGTACAGCTTCTGTGTTTATGCCATGGGGCAAAGGGTAGTGCATGCTAATAATATATACTCGCACTACTGCAAAGGTTATGTTAACTGTAGTACTGTGTGTCTTTTTTAACTTGGAGTTTCCTTTGTAATGTTTTGTTTTGTATGCTGGTTTATATGGCAAGTCATTCCTTCCTCTAGGAGAGAGTCTGTGCAAGGAACTGTATATTGCAGATAAGATTCATAACTCTCTATTTTTAAATAGGTTAGTTGGTTGATGCTAATAGTAATTCTTTTTTGTGCAGTTTATCCCAAATTGAGTGCGTAGGATAAAGAAGGCCTCTACCCAGATGTTTGAGTGCCTCTGAGGATTCTTGCATTGAAACATGGAGAATGACAGGTAGTGTTCTTTACTTGTATTAGATGTGCTGTGGTTCAAGTAGTAAATAATACCTTGTACTACTAGAACCTTGAGGTTTTTCAGGTCAGGCTTGACAAAACCCTGGCTGGGATGATTTAGTTGGGGTTGGTCCTGCTTTGAGCAGGGGGTTGGACTAGATGACCTCCTGAGGTCCCTTCCAACCCTGATATGTACTTAGTCAGCTAAGGCTCTCAAAGCACTTTATAAAGGTAGGTAAGCATATCCCAGTCTTACAGATTAGGAATTCAGATATAGATGTACTAAGTGTTTTGCTCAAGGTCACACATTGGTTTATTGGAGATGTGGGCAGTAGAAACAAGGGGTGAAATCGTGGCTCCATTGAAGTCAATTGATTGTTTTTACCATTGATTTCATTGAAAGCGGTATTTCACACTAGGTCTCCAAGCTCCTGTTCTAACCACTAGACCTATTGCCCTGCTGAAAGTACCTGAAAGTAAACTTCAGCGGGTGTAAATCATAAATGCTTTTTGTGCCATAGCCCTGACATATGTTATTTCTTGTAGAACTGTAGTAGTAGAAGTAGTTGCCCAATATAGCATTTATTTTGTTATGGGAGAAAAATGTTTTTCAAAACTCTAATGTTATAATAAAACTTTTCTAGGAACAACAACGGGATAAATGAATCCTTGGTGACACTCCATGTACTTCACTGGAGTTACACCACAAATGATTTTAAATCAGAGTCTTTTAAACAAAATAATGTGTCCCTCAGTGTAGAAATTGTAAGGAAAATTAACAAAGCACCAGCATAATAAAAGCCTGAATCCTTCCATTGGTTGTAACTGGAAAATTTAACAATGTTATCCTTTTTATACTGTTATTCTGTTGGTCCAGAAGCTGGTCAAAGGGGAGCAGGGGGAATTTAGATGCACAGTAGAAAATGACCAGACCTTTATTCTTGTTTCTTCATAGCTAGGAATCAGTTTTGTTCAAAAGTCTTGGGCTGTAGCAGGTTTCTTCTAAATACTTAATTAGTATGGCTATTGTGTTCGATCCTTAAGATGTTGACCAAACTGTAACCACTGTTTGATGGTAACTGACCTGTTTCAGTATGGAGGGTGGATTGTGGAAGTTTCTAATGTTTTTATTGTCAAGTTCCTGGAGAGTATTAAACTGTAAAGTGCTGTTCTAGAGCAGACCACAAAATAAGATGCCTTCAGTAGCATGTTTCGTAGGAGCTGCTCTATTGTCTTGATTTGTATTTCCATAGATAAGTTTAGAAAAATCTTTGAAACCATCAAGCTCTTTAAGTGCTGTCATGTCTGCTCCTTGTTACTTAATAAAAAATAGAGTGCAGCAAGGATTAAAAGGAATCTTGAAAGTGTATAAAGTGAATTTAGGAATGAAAGGAATAGATTGAGCTAATGTTTTTAGTTCAGCATTCATCAATTGTTTCTGCACTGTTTAATTTCATGAGTATTCTGTGACAGCAACATTTACTGCTGTTAGATGGGAACCTCCATGAATGCTTCCTGATTTGTCTGTGTCAGCAAAACAGCTGCTATTACCATGGCTGCCACCTTCTACCTCTGTTTATATCTGTGTACCTGCCATGACATCTTATCTCATCTGCTTTGATCCCTCAACTTCTCCACGTGCCAACTGTCTGCCGATGCTTGGAAAAGATGGAGAGACCTCTTCCTGCCTTCTTCTGTGAGTTTGTGTGAGGCACTCCATGGCCCCTCCCCCCCCCAACTTTCTGGGATGGGAGATCCTTTGCCAGTCCCCTTATTGTGCTGAGCTATAGGGAATGAGATGGTAATTAAAATTTTTCAAACTCTTTATGGCAAGCAGGGACTAAATATACAACCTGGCTTATTGTATACCAGCAGGTTAGTGAGCCTAACCACCAAAGCACTGGCTGGGAATACCGCCCCTCGTTATGGTTTCAAATGGAGGATGTAGAAATTTGGGATGCATTTATGTGCGTGTAGATTTTATGGATTGGGAGCATGTAGACTGTCCATGCAACATGTGCAGCAGTTCCATGCTAACACCAGTAACTGCTGCCATTACAGAATTTCTCAAATTTATTTTTTTCTTATTTTGCTTGCTAAGACTATTATTCTTTGTATATATGAGAGTGGACTTTTTGTGAGAAAAATTTTGAGAATTTTTCTTAACACCACACGTGGTGTGGGTGTTGAGTTGTGATACGGATGAGCATGTGGCTAGGACAAAGACAACCCTTAGGGGAGGATCTGTTAATGGAGATTCTCTATGTCCTAGTAAGGAGGAGAGGATGGAAGATGGTAAAATATGGGTAGGATGTGATGAGAAACAGTCAACTGAAAAAGAATCCCATTCAATTACCTCATGTAATGGCAGACAGCTAAAAAGTGAAAAGTTTTTAAAGTGCTTGTATACCAATGCTAGAAGTCTAAATAATAAGATGGGTGAACTAGAGTGCCTTGTATTAAATGAGGATATTGATATAATAGGCATCACAGAAACTTGGTGGAATGAGGATAATCAGTGGGACACAGTAATAACAGGGTACAAAATATATCAGAAGGACTGAACAGGTCATGCTGGTCCGGGAGTGGCACTATATGTGAAAGAAGGCATAGAGTCAAATGAAGTAAAAATCTTAAATGAACCAAACTGTACCATATAATCTTCCGTGCTCTAAAAATAAGAATATAGCAGTAGGGATATATTGCCAACCACCTGACCAGGGTGGCGATAGTGGCTATGAAATGTTCAGGGAGATTAGAGAGGCTATACAAATAAAATAATAATAGTGGGGGGTTTCAACTATCCCCATATTGACTGTGTTCATATCACCTCCGGACGGGATTCAGAGAGAGTTTTTTGACACCTTCTTCTTGGAACAGCTAGTCCTGGAACCCACAAGAGGAGAGGCAATTCTTGATTTAGTCCTAAGTGGAGCATAGAATCTGGTCCAAGAGGTGAATATAGCTGAACCGCTTGGTAATAGTGACCATAATATAATTAAATTTAACATCCCTGGGTCAGGGAAAACACCACAGTAGCCCAACAGGGCTTTTAATTTCAGAAAGGGGAACTATACAAAAATGAGGAAGTTAGTTAAACAGAAATTAAAAGGCACAGGGCCAAAAGTGCAGGGCAAGCTGCATGGAAACTATTTAAAGACACCATAAGAGAAGCTCAACTTAAATGTATTCCCCAAATTAAAAAACATAGTAAGAGAACCAAAAAAGTGCCACCCTGGCTAAACAACAAAGTAAAAGAAGCAGTGAGAGACAAAAAGGTATCTTTTTAAAAAATGGAAGTTAAATCCTAGTGAGGAAAATAAACTCTGGCAAATAAAGTGTAAAAATATAATTAGGAAGGCCAAAAAGGAATTTGAAGAACAGGTAGCCAAAGACTCAAAAAGTAATAGCAATTAAAAAAAAAATACATCAGAAGTGGGAAGCCTGCTAAAGAACCAGTGGAGCCGCTGGATGATTGAGATGCTAAAGGAGCGTTCTAGGACGATAAGGCCATTGCGGAGAAACTAAATGATTTATTTGCATCAGTCGTCATGGCTGAGGATGAGAGGGAAATTCCCAAGCCTGAGCCATTCTTTTTAAGTGGCAAATCTGAGGAACTGTTGCATATTAAGGTGCCATTAGAGGATGTTCTGGAACAAATTGATCAACTAAACAGTAATAAGTCACCAGGACCAGATGGTATTCACCCAAGAGTTCTGAAGGAACTCAAATGTGAAATTGCAGAACTACTAACTGTGGTTTGTAAACCTATAATTGAAATCAGCTTCTGTACCACATGACTGGAGGATAGATAATGTGATGGCAATTATTTAAAAAGGGCTCCAGAGGTGATCCTGGCAATTAGAGGCCAGTAAGCCTGATTTCAGTACTGGGCAAACTGGTTGAAACTAGAGTAAAGAACAGAATGATCAGAAACATGGAGGAACATAATTTGTTGGGAAAGAGTCAACATGGTTTTTGTAAAGGGAAATCATGCCGTACCAATCTACTAGAATTCTTTGAGGATGTCAACAAGGATGTGGACAAGCGGGATTCCATGGATATAGTGTACTTAGATTTTCAGAAAGCCTTTGATAAAGTCCCTCAACAAAGGCTCTTAAGAAAAGTACGCTGTCATGGGCTAAGAGGGAAGGTCCTCTCATTGATTGGTAACTGGTTAAAAGTAATAAAAGGTAGGAATAAATGGTCAGTTTTCAGAATGGAGAGAGGTAAATAGTGGTGTCCCCCAGGGGTCTGTACTGGGACCATCCTATTCAATATATTCATAAATGATCTGGAAAAAGGGGTAAACTGTGAAGTGGCAAAATTTGCAGATGATACATAACTACTCAAGATACTTGAGTCCAAAGCAGACCACGAAGAGCTACAAAAGGATCTCACAAAACTGGGTGACTGGGCAACAAAATGGCAGATGAAATTCAATGTTGATAAATGCAAGATAATGCACACTGGAAAACATAATCCCAACTATACATATAAAATGATATGGTCTAAATTAGCTGTTAACATTCAAGAAAGATCTTGGAGTCATTGTGGATAGTTCTCTGAAAACATCCACTCAATATGCAGTGTCAGTCAAAAAAGCTAACAATGTTGGGAATCGTTAAGAAAGGGATTGATAATAAGACAGAAAATACCATATTGCCTCTACATAAATCCATGGTACACTTGCATCTTGAATACTACATGCAGATGTGGTCGCCCCATCTCAAAAAAGATATATTGGACTTGGAAAAGGTTCAGAAAAGGGCAACAACAATGATTAGGAGCATAGAACAGCTTCTTTATGAGGAGAGATTAATAAAACTGTGAATTTTCAGCTTGGAAAAGAGACTAAAAAAGGGGGATATGATAGAGGTCTTTAAAATCATGACGGGTGTGGAGAAATTAAATAAGGAAGTGTTATTTACTCCTTCTCATAACACAAGAACTAGGGGTCACCAAATGAAATTAATAGGCAGCAGATTTAAAACAAACAAAAGGGAGTATTTTTTTCCCCCACACAACGTACAGTCAACCTGTGAAACTCCTTGTCAGAGGATGTTGTGAAGGCCGAGACTATAACAGGATTCAAAAAAGAACTAGATAAGAGAATAGGTCCATTGATGGCTATTAGCCAGGATGTCCAGCAATGGTATCCCTAGCCTCTGTTTGCCATAAGCTGGGAATGTGCAACAGGGGATGGATCACTTGATGGTTACCTGTTCTGTTCATTCCTTCTGGGTCACCTAGTTTGGCCACTGTCGAAAGACAGGATACTGGGCTAGATGGACCTTTGGTCTGACACAGTATGGCTGTTTTTATATTCTTATTTTGTATTCTGTTTTGGTTAATTACCCTTGTTGACTTTGAATGTTGTAGATCTTTTTGTTGGTTCATAAACACCATGCTTTAAATTTGTTTCAGAAAAGAGTGGGAGCATGGAGTTACCTGTTGAAGGTGTTTTTTGCACACTTGTGCTAGCTAAACAAAAATAATTTTTGACTATCTTTTAATAATACACATTTGTGATAAACAAAGTCTATCCTAATGTGGTTACCGATGGAATGATGAAGTGGACGTACCTTGTGTTACAGGAATTGCTCCTCAAACTGGACTTTATGCTCTGAGTGTGCTGATATATTTTCTTGTTTGTTGTTTTTTCTTGTGGGGCTCAGGTTGTCAGATTAGCCACAAATCTGGTATTTTTACCTAGTTGACTTTTACAGTTAGTATGAAAAAATGTAAGATAGTGCCCATTTATTTTCTTTTTCAGTTAGAATCAAATATTAAGATCTTAGTGGTATTTGTATTATCATGACAATCTAGTTTTAACTCCCCAGAGCATGTCTAACTGAACTAATATTTACTAATACTAACTTAATATTTTCAGAAGGGTGGTTGGAGTTACACCAGTAAATTGAATTATTAGTATTTGCACACTTAACTGTATTCATACCATTTTGTAAATTTACCTTTTGTGTACTTAATTTAAAGCTACAGAGTGAAATCTTCTTGTAGTGAATTTGGATATAGTGAAACTTGTTACGAAGTAGAGTGAAATCCCAAATTGTCTCAATACTTTTGCGGCATAGAAATTCCAAATCAGGTCAGGGTTCAGATAACTTTGATCAACGTTAATATTTGTGGGTATAGTTGGCTAGTGTTTAGTAATTGAACATTATGCTGTTGCCACAAGGGCTACAAAGGATTTTTCCCTGTCTGTACCATACTGGGCAATGTGCAGTTAACCAAATATGCTATGATTTTTTTTCCTCCCGAACCACTGGATAGTCTTGTGTAAGGGCTTGTCTACACTACAAAATTAGGTTGACTCAATTTAGGTTGACTTACAGCCACAACAGTAATTCAGTTGGCAGTTGGTGTCCACACTACCCTCCTTCTGCTGGTGGTGCACGTTCTCATCTGGAGCGCTTGCACTGACTGAAGTGGGGCATTGTGGGGCACTGAAAGCTGTGTGGGGCTCACAGCTGGTGTCCCCCATCCGCCCTGGGGGTGACAGCCCAAGCTGTGTGCCTTAAATCGACCTAACTCTGTAGTGTAGACCAAGCCTTAGAGAGAGTGCTGAACTTAATGGAACAAGCGTCTAATCCTTTAGTAAAATGAATTTTTTTGAGATGTGTATGTAGAAACTAGTTAAGAGGGTCTCTATGGATATTAATAGTTGATCTAATGCATTAAGCTTTCAGCTAAACCGCAAAAGCTTTAGAATGATCTGTTATGTCCTGTTTGGCATGGTATCCTTGCCAACCGTTCTCTACCTACTGCTGTGGAAAAGCTTCTTCAGCACTGCTCCTTGTCGTCACGCTGAAGTGTTTGTCTGGAACCTTGCCATTCTTGGCCAGAGTAGGTTTGTGGGGGTGTGATGGTTAGCCAAGCCGTTCTCTCTGCTTATCACGTTATCATGAATTTAATTTGCCAGGGACTGCTATCTGATGGAATTACTTAACGGTTTCAAATCAGACTTATTCTCTGTCCTACTCTAAGGTCAAGCCTCTGATTTTTGGTTAAATGGAATATAATTTCAGAATTTGCTATTAGTTCAGACATAGGTGGATGCATGTCAATTTTGTGCAGTCAGAGACACAATCCTGTTGCCATTGAAGCCAGTGGGAATTTTGACAGTGACGTGTGTGTGTAGGGGGAGGGTCAGGCACTCAGTAAGCAACTCACTTTCTCCTATTAATAATCAGGAAACTACCCTTTGAATTTAGTGATAATTCTAGTTGAAGAAACTCATCCCCTTTGAGGCAGTTTTCAGATACACCTTCAAAAAGGCATGTCTTAGCAATGAGCAAATATAATATTTTCCTATCTTGCCTATTTTTCGGAAGTGTTCTAGCAGTAATTATCATTTTACTGCTGCTTCTATGGAGTATTGAGGTATTCTCCCTTAGCAGTGTACTTCATGTTTATTTTTCGTAGGCTCCTGTACATTGGAGATGCTCATCTTTTATCTATTAATTGAAATTTGTCAACTCTCAACTTTCTGAAATCCCTGCAAGTTTTGCTGTTAGTAAATGTGCCTGAATATAGCGTGTATGTACTCCCATGACTGTAATGGAAAATAAAATCCTACCCATGGCATCTATTAATACTTTTGCAGTGAGAGAATAAGATGTCATCTATGAGGTTAGAATCTTATTTCTCCATTTTAATTATTGAAATGAAGCTGACTACTGACTAGAACACCAGTGGTCAGAGTACAGTTATAGACATACTAGTTAGAGCCAGACATTTAAAAGGTATGCCCTGACTGGTGGGTGACAGATGTGGTAAAAAGGTAAAAGTAAAATATGCAAAAAGTATGAAAGCAGAGAGATTATAATCAGCAAATCTAACATAGCTATCGAACTTGTGTTGCCTACTCAGTATTAATAAACATGTCAAAGTAGGAGATTTTTCTGCAGTTATCTTAAATGGAAGTATTGCCTCAGAGTTGTTTAAAAGTAATAGTACTGTATCTCCACATCAGTATTTGTATTTGTTCAGAATGGTCTCTTTGAATACATAGAACAAACAAATGCTCATTTGTAGTGGAATCGTCACATGTGTAATCAACCACATCTTTCCAGAAATTACCTGGTGATGGACAAGTCCACAAGATGCACAACAGCAATCTCTCATAGGTTTCTGCCTTTGAGAGCAAGGGGGTTGTGAGAGGCTGCCAGGATGAGTCATGTGAAATAAATTCTATGATGGACATTAAAGAATATAAACCTATTTTTGCACTTCAAAAAACTCCAAAATCATTTCTCCTCTCCAAAATCCTGGAGCCACTCTTCGCTATTTCATGACACACAGCTGCATCCTATCAACACAAATGATATAGGGAAGCAAGACAATGAAACAGTCAAAAAGGTTAGGTAAAGTGAACTGGGGAACGGACCTTGATGTAAAGTCCTTATTAAGGGCATACAAAAAGAACAGACAGCCCCTAGAAGATACAAGAATTACTGGGGTGTGAACTAATAGAGAATGTGTAATACCAGAAACGTTGTCTAGACACGTAGGATGATTTTGCTAAATGAAAGGACAGAATAGAAAAACTGGAGGTGTTTTTCCATCTCAAGTGGATATAACGTAATAAATTTGCTGAAAGGAAAACTTTTGGCTAAGGCTGCAAAACACTTTGTTGTGACACTCTTTTTTTCACGTGTTCTTACCTTTCTGAAATACTCACCTCTTGGGCCATGCAAAAGTGAATGGAAAGTTTGTGAGAAATCTTTTCAGCCATTTTTTGAGTTACATAATGTTATTACTGCTCAAAATATTCTAAACGTGCATGTGAACAGGGCTGTGTCAAAAATGGCTGAAGTTTCAACATTGAAACTTGATATAGAGTCTTGATAATGAGGACGTTAAAGATTTGTGTCTTTTGTTTTGAAATATGATTTTATTTTACTAAGTTGAGCATTGTAAATTGAGCACATTTAGTAGTCTTCCCTCTGCCCCCCATTAAATTTGAGTGGAGAGGAGGGCACCCTGAAAGATAGGTGTATTGTTTATTGTGGACTTCCAAAGCTGCATACACGTCTATTTGTTAACTCTACAAATGTGCATTTTTTTTAGTGATTGGGCCTGCTGGTTATAGAACTTGGGGCTTTTGCCTTCAAAGTGTACAATGGTGAATGGAAAAGAAAAATCCCATTGCTACTGATTTGTGGATTGCTTCGGATGACCTACAACGTGTTTAAGGCTGTTCATTCAGTCCACTGTTAGAAAACTTACTTGATTATTCCAAACTCAAGAAAATAAATAGTAATCCATTGTTAATTATTTTTGCCCGCTACTCCTGAGTCAAATTAAACACGAGCAAAAGTGTTGAAGCCATTAGAGCAGTACCTGATTAGACTAATGGTGAATTTGACCCACAATATCTATGTACATTTTTCTACGTCTGCATCTATACCTAAGAAAAATTGAGCGCAGTTGGCTTTCTCTTACTTAATTGGGTAGATAAAGGACCCAGTTTGTTAACATTTTGGGAACTGATTAATATTGAGCTAATGTTGAGTCCTTAAATAGCCACTAAAAAGAAAACTGCTTACTGAGTCACAAAATGCATATATTTAAAAACCTACTTCTCACTATGAAAAACTGTGTGAAATTGACCACTTTGCTTTAAAATATTAACTGGTCAAGTTTTTCCCATTCTACAACTGGCCAGTTTCCATCCTGTTCTAATATTGATTTAACCTCAGAAGAATAACTGTACACTGTGAACAATACACCTTGTGTCTAACTATTCAACAGTGGAGTTTAATAATTAAACTGGTATTAAAACAAGAGAGGAACTGGTTTAGTTTTTCACTGTAGTGCTTTATGGATAGTGGCACAATTATTTTACAGCAAGGTGGCAGGTACAGCCAGCTGCTAGGCCAGGAAGTGCTAATTTTAATTTGAAACTTTATTTTCAGTATTTCACATGGGCTTTTCATCATGTGCGGTGATTAAAATCCATAGGTCTTTTTTGAGAAACATGATCTTCTTTTGTTTTTTTCACATAGGACTGGATCCTGCAAATACACGTGTCACTTTACACCCAGGAGCCATCCAACTGAAGTTAGTAGGGTTACTCTTGAGCATAAAGTTACTCATGAGCAGGATTAGACACCTTAGTCAGTAGACAGAAACATGTGGGTAGTAAATTTTAAAGGTGCTTCTTCTGGACCTGTGAATCATCATGTTTCACTCAAGAAGGGATTGCACAGAGCTAATGCGATCAGGTGCTCTTGGACAATTATTACTCCCCGCATATAGAAATTCTGATTTTTAAAATGAGCTCAGGCCAATCTCAATGTTGTTATACAATAGTTGAAACAAAAAACAGATTTTACATTTCTCTTTTCACTTCAGTAGTTTCTCTGCAGTACTTACTTCCCTTCCACCCACCATACATACACACAGAACTGTTGAAAAGCTATTGTAAAAGAGTTAGCATCTAGATATGATGATGATGCATTGGAATTATGTGAGGGAAAAGAGAATGCTTTCCAGTTTGACTCTTTCCCAGTGAAACTGCAGTTTGAATTCTAACTTTGTTTATATTTATCCATCAGCAAAGCTCACTGTTAAATGCCCTTTGAGACTATTGATTTCCCTGTTTATTTGTCTTAGTTTTTCCTAGAATAAATTAATCTTTCTGAAAAAATACCATAAAAACACTTCTGTACGAGGATACCTCAATCTAAATTAAACACATGAGATATTTATATGGAAGAAGCTTATGAAAAGGTAACAGGAGCATACCAACAGAAGTGAGCTAATGAATTGAAGGTGGAGAATAGATGAGAAAAAAAAATTTTTTTTGAAGAGAATACAGGCAGGAGGAAATAATGGTGAGAAGCATAGATAGGAAATAGGGAAAAAAAACAGTTACCAGTATTGAATTAAAGGAAAAGTAAAAAAAGGTAGTATGCATAAGAATTCAAGTTCAATAATCTTTTTGTTTACATTCCCAGTCTTTTTTTTGTTTTAATGTTAATAACCATTTTTGAGTCTGAGTTTTTAGTGGTTAGAGTAGTTGTCTCCCACTGGTTTTGGTTTTTGAAAAAGTTTTGTTCCACTGTTTGAGTTTGTTTTGATTTTACCTTGTTTATAAGTTCCTGCCATTGTTTTTGTCAGAGAGGTGTCTGATGTGATGGCATGTTGTCAATATTTAGTTTTGCATGATGTCTGATGTCAGATTTGTGTGTGATGATTGGCATTGCTGGATTGAATATGAACAAGAGGCTGCTGATTGCTGGCTCATGATGGCATGATGGTGTGCATGACATGTGTGATCCATGTGATGATTAACAAAAGAAACTCAACCATCCTGCTGGCAACTAAGAACAGACCCTCTACAAACAGACACCCTGAGACACACAAAATGAACCTCTATGTGCCACCCAAGATCTTGAAACCACAATCAAAAATCTGTGCCCCCTGAAGATCACATCACTGATCACAACTACAATTACAAACCAATGGACTGAACCACCTTCTCTCTCTCTCAGCCCCATGCCATCAGCACTCCACCATCTCTCCGAGAGACAAACCTGACTTCATGAGGAAACTACCATCCATCAGTGATCTTCCAGAAAACACCACTGGCTTCCAGCTCACCCCCCAATCAGCACCAGACACCATTAGTGATCTATTCCACCCTATCTCATGGAACATTGTCCCCCCATCTTCGTGGAATGTTAGTGTAGAGGGCTTCAGCCACATAGTGGGCCAAACGGTGTTTTCTGGAACTGACTGATTGTAGTTGTAGTCAGTTGTAGTTGTGTGGAGTGGCTGGTGGTGCTGGTGGTGTGGTGCCTGAGGGGGCTGGGAGGAGAGCCAGCATAGAGGGTCCACAAAGTACTAGTAAGACCCATGAGGAAGATGGGGGGCCCAGGATTTGGCAATGTGGTACATCTTGCTTGTGAAATACAATAGGGGGTCCTGGTAGAGTGGTGCTATTCTGCTGATGTCTTGCTTTCTTCTCAGTTTGGAGTTTTTGAATGGTGTAGTTTCTTCTGTGGTATCATCATGGGTGCATGGGGAAATTGCAGTAGAATGTGTGGAGAGAGTTTCTGGTTGCCTGGTGTTCATCACTCAATCATCAGTCAGGCACACACATCACATCAGTACACTCACACTGGCTACACCATCTGAATATATACCATCATCTGCCATAATGCCTATGCTGCATCGTACCAGCCAAACATCCGACCTCATATGCGCTGCAAATGCATGGACAAATCTGACACACAAATAATCACACAGAAAACCAAAAATCACAAAACACTTCAATAAACACTCAGACAGTGACTTAACATTGGAAAAACTGGTGGCAAACAAAAAAAAAACAAAACTCGAAAGAGAGACTGAAAGGCAACTGCACATGACTTTAAAACGGGCGCAACAAGAACTAAACTAAACAGTTTACTGGTGGTTTCAAGATACCATAATGTTGAATTTGAAATGTTTGTCTCTGAACACCTCTATGGGCCATCTTAATTATCACTTCTTTTAGTTTTTCCCCTTTCTCTTCTCTCCTCTCATCTCAAAACCTCTGACTCTGCTCTGTGCTGATGGCCACTGCCACCTTTCATGTTCTGTTTGTATCTCCTCTTCCTCTCTGCCTGTCTATGTATCTCTGTGTGTTGTGTGTTGCTCAGAGCGAAGAAATGCTCGCTTTTGCTCAGCTAAAATAAATTGTTTGTGTTAGTCTTGCAAAGTTTTTTTTTTTTTTTTTTTGCGGATACAGACTAACACGGCTGCTACTCTGAAACCTGTCAATCTAAATTGTCTAGATTCTAAGCGTCTGTTGTTTATAGAACTCTTAATCATCCTACAGCTAGCTAGAAGGAGAGGTGGGAAGATGGAGGAAAAATCCACTTGCTAAGTGCAATAGCAGGCAGTGGGATGTTTGTCATGATGGAAGCCCTTTTCCTTTCACCCATTGCTCTTTAACCTGCATCTTTGGGGGTCTGGCAGATGGAACCATTCCTCCTTTAGGGTCTTTAGATCTTCTTAGCTTTACTTCATCTTTCTTTTATCCTTCCTTCTTTATTCTTTCATTCACTCTTTCCAGCTTTCTCTGTCTCTCTCTTGATTTCTGTCTTCTAACTGGATTGTCTGCTATGGCAGAGGACGGAACTTAGTGACCCAGAAGGTGACAGTTCCTTCAGTCCTGTGTTCCTAAGTCTGTGACTATTTTATTCTTTAATATGGACCCTGAAATTGGTAAACCATGCTGGACCCTGAAATAGGTCAACCTCCAGGATGTGCTGTATTTGTTCTGTTTAGGTTATATTTGAAGTTTACCTGGCTGGTGCACAATACAGTTGCTTGCCTTGTGAGTGTGGCAAGATGCTTTGAACGCAGAACAACTTTGCTTAATGGTCTTTGCACCTATCCACTTCTAGGTGTTCTTCAAAATATTGGGGATAATTTTTAAAGATCTGAATTTTCTGTGCTGCGGTGACCTAAGTGAGAGTTCTTTCATCCCTATTATGATAGTTAAGATCAGCTGGGAGGATCATGCTGTTGGCTCTTGTGGCTAAAAATGCTATAGCTGCTCATAGGCCTTTCTCAGTTCAGGGCTAGTGAAATTGGCTCTATCAGAGTCAAAGCCTAACGGGCTTCTGAGTGTGATCTAAGGTGTTCTTATTTTGTTTGGTAATACTTGATTTTTGTGTTTTTTATGATTCTCATTCCTGACAAAAGAACAATGGCTTTAATGCTACCCACAATGAGCAGGTATTGTAATTTGTTTTAAAGAACTCTTAAGTGCCATAGGTTTTGTATATTTTACTGTACTAAGGATTTTCTAGGAGGTGTTGCTAACAGCACCTACCATTAAGGTTGCGTAACTCTTTACCTTATAAGACCCTGTTTTCAGTGTCTTATAACTTTGCCAAATTACAGCCATTCAGGGTGAAATGTTCCATGCTGGGTATCTGCCTCAGTCTGATTTGTCTATCTTTCAGTTTCAGCAAAGCTGGTTTAGCCATTTTCAAAAATTAAATTGGGGAGAATATGTTGTTTTGCCCATGTTTAAAAAAAAAAAAAGTGTTTCATTGAGAAGCTCTAGTGCCTCTATGCTTTGGATACAGATGTGATCCCTAATACAAGGGTGTGACATTGCAGTCTATATGATTTTATAAAAATTTGGTAGTGAATATAATGTAACTGGAATATGCTTCATGCAAAAGGTCTCTTGTAAGGTATCATTATAAAGCTTATTATCTGCTGAGTGTGATCATCCTATTTGTATAAATGTCCCACTCTTATGTCTGAAACTAGAAATATGAAATATAACTCTGAGGGCCTATTGTAATTATGCAAAGTGTGGGCCATTAATGGTGGTTTGGAATCTTGATGACTCCCATTAACCAGGACAATTGTCTGCAGATGGGTGTGTTTTACCTGTAAGTCTTCCTGTATCTGTGTGTGCTGGCAAGTGGGTAGTGAAGTCTTGCAGTGACATCTGATCATGTCACCTGAACTGGAATCCATTTTTAACCTGGTGTCTTTCCATTGAGAAGGAGTGGGTGGAAACCCAGAGAGGGGAAAAAGGATTCCTGCCTTATGCAAAAGATATATAAAGGGGTGGAACAGAACAAAGAGGAGAGAGGAGCCATCGTGAAGAATCCCCTAGATACCACCTGAGCTGGAACAAGAGCCGTACCAGGGGAAAGAATTGTGCCCAGGCCTGGAAGGTGTCCAGTCTGAGGAAAATACTTACTGAAGCATCTCTAAGGGTGAGATTATCTGTATTCAGTTTGATTAGACATAGATTTGCGCATTTTATTTTATTTTGCTTGGTGACTTACTTTGTTCTGTCTGTTACTGCTTGGAACCACTTAAATCCTACTTTCTGTATTTAATAAAATCACTTTTTACTTATTAATTGACCCAGAGTATGTATTAATACCTGGGGGAGCAGACAGCCGTGCATATCTCTCTATCAGTGTTATGGAGGGCGAACAATTTATGAGTTTACCCTGCATAAGCTTTATACAGGGCAAAACGGATTTATTTGGGTTTAGATCCCATTGGGAGTTGGGCATCCAGGTGTTAAAGACAGGAACACTTCTGTGAGCTGCTTTCAGGTAAACCTGCAGCTTTGGGGTAAGTAATTCAGACCCTTGGTCTTTGTTGGAGCAGACAGGAGTGTCTGGCTCAGCAAGACAGAGTGCTGGAGTCCTGAGCTGTCAGGGAAAGTAGGGATAGAAGTAGTCTTGGCACATCGAGTGGCAGCTCCCAAGGGGGTTTCTGTGATCCAACCCGTTACAAAGGGATCTGCCTTTTGCTGTCCTTGTGAAAATCTGTCCAGATTTAGCCAAAAAATCACAGTTTCATAAGCTTAGTAGAGACTTGTTTGGCAGCAGCATTCTCTGAAGATTGTCTGCACTGAGGATGCTCCATCCTCACAGAGTTCTGCATGCTGACCAAACTGCATGCACCATCCCCACAGAGTGACTGAGGTATGCTTAGGCTGACCAGATAACAAGTGTGAAAAAGCGGGATAGGGTGGGGGATAATAGGATCTTATGCTGGGTTGATAGGATCCTGTACAAGACAAAGCCCTTAATATCCAGATGGTCCTGATAATATCGGGGCATCTGGTCACCCTATGTATGCTCCATCCCAGAACTTTATGGCTGAGCAGAATGTTCCCTGTAGTTGTTCCTTTGGGCTACTGTGATGCCAGCCACAGAAACTGAGAGCTGGAGACTCTCCTGCTCTGAGTGCCCTCACTGCTGGTGCCAAGGCACTGTGGAATGCAGGGGCTTGTGGAGTTGGGGACTGGGATGAGCTTGGGAAAAGCTGGCAAAGATGGGCAGAAGGGCCTGTATTGACTGAAGCCCACGTCCTCCAGAATCTGGAAATGAAGCCTGGATTCCTGAGTCTTAACATTCCTCTGTTGTCAGCAAATATTTGTGAAAGCCACTGGAAAAAAAATTCATTCCCCCCTCTAGTGCTGGTCCACAGAGAGGATGACAACTTGCTGTTGCTAGCAGTTACCCCCTTAGATCAAGTGACAGAGGTCTATATTGTATATCTAAAAGTTTCAGCCCTGCTGATGACCCATGTGAGGGGTCAATATGGTTACACATGATGGTAAGTCAAACCTTGCAATAACGTGCCCCGCCATAATGCGAAATCGCATATAACACGATCACAGGTTGGCTCCCCTTTAAGGCATAATACAGTACGGTACTGTACCAGTGGTCCCCAACACCATGGCAGGGGAGAGATGCTGCAGCCCTGCACCTGCCGAGGACAGAGAACTCGGAGGCTGCGGGCGCCGGTGCTCTCTGTCCCCAGCAGGCGCGGGGCCGCAGCTTCTCTCCGGCTTCTCTGGGGCTGCGGGCGCCGGTGCTCTCTGTCCCCGGTAGGCTGGGAGCCGCGGCTCCTCTTGAAGCTCGAGAGAAGCCGCGGCCCAGCACCTGCCGGGGACAGAGAGCACCGGCGCCCGCAGCCCTGGAGTTCTTTGTCTCCGGCAGGTGGGGAGCCGCGGCTCCTCTCCCCTGCTGGGCACTAGGCACTAGGCGGCGCACATCAATGCACTGCGTTGGGGACCACTGACAAACCCCGCTATACTGTGACCCCGCATTTAGCGCGATTGAAGTTTTTGGACCCCAAACATCGCGTTATAGAGGGGTTTCACTGTATTTCTTCTGTTCTTTTTCAGTTTGCTTTTTTAAAAAACTAGGAAATTACATAAAAAAAGTGAAGCAGCCTCATTAACTGCATAACTCTGGTTCATTCCTTGAGCATGCTCCATCCTGTGCACTGAATGAGGCAGGAATCCTAAGGACAAAATGTTATGTAATCATATAACTGAAGACTGCAACATAATGCATGGGCAACCTTAAATGTGACATTTTCTAACTTTTGAGTTCTTGGCTTTGCAACCTTAATATTCTTTTAATGTAGCCTTTCTGTGTAATATATGTTTTGTTGTGGCATAGCTTTGGTTGAAATAGAATTGAATCAGAAATATCTAACATTTCCCTTTAAGGAGATCTAAGAAAAGCCATTGAAACAGTCAGCTGTCCCACTTAGTTACCCTCTATTTTTTGAAGAGAAACCTTTTTCAACTAGAAGTTGATAAGATTAGAAGGATAGATTTCATTCACTTCCAGCACTCAACAGGTAACAGCAGAGAAACCTTCAGCGGCATTTTTGGGGAGTGCTCAGACAAACCTAGAGAAACAAGTAATTTAAGTCCTAAGTATCTAACCTAAATTCCAGTTTGGATGGATTGCAGTTGGTAGCAGATTTTGCAGCCAAAACTGTGTGTTGATGTTTTAATGGTCTAAAATTGATAAGCACTTCATTTTTGAAGGTGAGTTATTTCCATAATATAATAGACATTGATTTGGATCAAGTAAAAGATGGTAAGGGTGAAAAAGAGGAAGCTGTTTAAAATTCAGAATTCATATTTCCTAGAACTATTTGTTCCTGCATAAATTTCTCTTCTCTGCAGCAATAGTCGTGATCATTTACCTTCTCACCATAAGCAGCAGCAATCCGTTTTCTCTGGTTTACTCATTCTTCTATAAATCTATTTCTTTATATCTTATTCTTTTGTTGGTGTCTGTTCCTTTTTAGCACTTGCTTAAGCTTTTGTCTGTGGACTTGGTACTGAGCAGCCCTCATTTGTGGTTGGTATAGTTAGTTTTGCTGTTTACTTTCTCATGCTACGTTTTACTCTATATTTAATTTGGATTATTAAAGATCTAGTATATTTCATAAGCAGAGTCTGTGTATCTTAGGTTTGGTTTAGAACAGGGGTAGGCAACCTATGGCACATGTGCTGAAGGCGGCACGCAAGCTGATTTTCAGTGGCACTCACATTGCTTGGGTCCTGGCCACCAGTCCGGAGGGCTCTGCATTTTAATTTAATTTTTAAATGAAGCTTCATAAACATTTTAAAAACCTTATTTACTCGACATACAACAATAGTTTAGTTCTATATTACAGACTTATAGAAGGAGACCTTCTAAAAACGTTAAAATGTATTACTGGCACGCAAAACCTTAAATCAGAGTGAATAAATGAAGACTCGGCACAGCACTTCTGAAAGGTTGTCCACCCCTGGTTTAGAACAAATCTATTAGACTACATACAATTTGAGAGGATGTTTGGGGGGAAGGTGGTGGTATGTGGTAAGTGTGTCCTATGTCTGTTTTAGCATCAAAAGAGTTATTACATAGGAGCTCGTGGGAGAGGGCAAGAGAGACTGAATTGTGTTTAGAGTAGGATGGGTTATCACACAGGAGCTGATGAGAGAGAATGTTTTTGATTTAAAGTAGGATGACTGCATGATGTTGTTTCTAAGGAAACTGGTACTGGAAGCATGTATGAGGTGAGCGAATATCTGCTCTTAAGATACACTTTTTAAACAGTGCAAACATAGTTTATTATTTTAATGGAATAATGATGTCTTGTGTGTTGCTGTATTAAAGGTTATATAATAGTTCTCTCTTGTTATAGTACTGTTTCCAGAACCTATTAAATAGAACATAGAAATGTATTTTTTCAAATCCAGAGCTGCTTCAAGGAGAATATTTTGATTTTTTCCCCCCAGATTGTTTAAAACTAATGTCTTTTGTTCTTTGTATAAGCTGTTTAAAAATAGGAGTTTTGCTGCAAATGAGCAAGATATTTCTCCATTTTATACAAGTCCTTTGGCCCCAGGGATAAGCTGGACCCAGCTTCTCTGATAAGGCTTCCTGGTTTCTGCAGCTCTCCATTGCTGAAGTGTGGCAAACTGGAAATTTTGCAGAAGCTTCAAGTAATCTTAAAATGAAGGTTTTATTGATTTAAATAGGAAAATGCATATTATCAGTGTAATACATTTTTGCATTGAATTCAATACACATTTCAATTTTGGAATGTTTTTCAGTTTTGTAGATGGCCTTCAATTGTCTGTTTTCAGCATGCTGCTAGAATTTTGCATCTACAAAGCATAACTTCATTGTATTAGTTGAAGGAAGATGGAGAGTTTGGCAGCGGAGCCTTGTGGCACCCAAGAAGGCACCGGAGGCAGTTTGGGTGTTTAACACTCAGGGTGAGGTAGAACCCTTTTGGAATGGGAGATGGGCTGCATCTTTTCTTTCCCTCTCCTTTTTGGGCAGGGGTGTAAGTTATCTGACTCTTTTGGACGAGGACTGAACTCATTGGTTGAAAGTCAAGCCCCACTGAAGTCAATGAGAGTGTTGTCATTGACTTCTGTTGAGCCAGGCTTTTACCCATAGTTTTCCCATTCCAGCAAACCTTGACAGTAACCAGCTTTGCCCCCTCTGTCCTGATGGACAAGGAACAATCATATTATAGCATATTTGCTCTACAACCATGTTTCACAAATGTATTTTTAACATATTTATTTTATTGTAGATGGGGCCTTATTTGACAGAGTTTGTAGGATCTGGAGATTAGTCATAAAGACCTTCAGCATCTAAGTTTATTAGATGAAACATATTTCTATTTTTTATATAGATATATAGATATAGATATATAGATATAGATATAGATATAGCATTTGTCTCAACATGTGTTTTTAAATCTGACTAAAAGTCCGAAATAGAGGAGAGTTCATCTTCTGTTAAAAGGAGAAAGCAGAGCTGGCTGATTTTAAATCACCAAATGGAAAGTCATGATTTAAATAATCAATTGTAATCAACTTCTCTATTTGTACTCCAGTTACTTTGTAAAGAAAGGTGCATTCTCCTTGGTTGATATCATTAAGACATGCTGATATACAACTAATTATGGCCTTTGACGAGCAGCTCCTTGCCAGACTCCTGGCTTAGTTTTTGTCAGTTACACTTGAATTTGAAATTCCTGGATTTTAGGTTGCTGTACAATCACATCTGATGAAGGTTCCCTAGCACACAACTAGGAGTCTAAACTCCACTGCATGAATCATGAACTCTAGTAACAGTCTAAGTTGGACTCATTGTCTTGAAGGTCATGTCCCTTTGTGTAACGTCTCCCCTCTGTTTCACACCAGCATAAGTCTTGTATCTAAAAAAGCTGAAATGGTCATCTCTCCTTAATTGTCAGCAAGTGTTGCTCTCTGACTGTCAATTGACTTCCCCCTAAGAATGAGCAGGACATGAAGCCATATGTTGCATAGCTCTGCTATTCTCAGATTTTTTGTGCAATGTATTTTCATTCTGATGAAAGTTTAAATAATAGTCATGTTCTGTAGCTAGAGGAGTTGACTGGATCCTTCTTGTCTGTATTGCTGTTTCATTACAGAAGTTGATAGGTTCTTAGAGGGTTTATTAATGCAGTGTTTGATCTGTACCTGTTGTGTGAGTGATTTTTAATAAGCTGTATCTGAGGTTTTGGAAGAATATAGTGAACATTGTCTGATGTTAGGAGTGACTTCTTTAAAGTGGGAACTTATTTCTAGCAAGCAAATAGAGGAGGATTTTATATAGAAGAGGATTTTTTGTTTTTTAAACAAGGAAATTGCATGTGTGGAATGGAAACAATTTTCTGCACTCTTTCAGTCGTTATCTTCATTGTCCCTGATTTATATACACGTTTTCTAGGGGTAGTCGTTACTGATGACTACATTTCACCAGTTCGTTCCAAAACTTATTGATGTGATAGATGCAGTAGCTGTTTATAGAATCATAGAAGTGAATGGCTGGAAGGGCTCAAGAGGTCAGATAGTCAAGCCCCCTGTGCTGAGGCAGGGCCAACTAAACCTACACCATTCTGGACAGTGTTTGTCCTCCCTGTTTTTAAAAACCTCCAGTGATGGGATTCCGTAGCTTCCCATGGAAGCCTATTCTAGAACTTAAATACCCTTATAGTGGGACAGCTTTTCCCAACACCTAACCTAAATCTACCTTGCTGCAGATGAAGCCCATTACTACTTGTCCTACCTTCAGTGGACATGTAGAACAACTGATCACAGTCCTCTTTATAACAGCCCTTACTATATTTGAAGACTGTTATCAAGTTCCCCCTCAGTCGTCTTTTCTCAAGACTAAAAGTGCTCAGTTGTTTTTATGTTTCTTCGTAGGTCAAGTTTTCTAAACCTTTTCTCATTTTTGTTGCTCTCCTCTGGACGGTTTCCAGTCTGTCCATGTCTTTCCTAAAGTGTGGCATCCAGACTTGGACACACTAAGCCAGCTGAGGCCTCTCTGGTGCCGAGTAGAGCAAGACAGTTGCCTCCCATGTCTTATGACACTCCTGTTAATACACCCCAGAATGACATTAGCCTTTTTCACAGCTTTATCACATTGTTGACTCTCGTTCAATTTATGATCCACTATAACTCCCAAATCCTTTTCAGCAGTGCAACTGCCTAGTCATTTATTCCCCATTTTGTAGTTGTGCATAAGATTTTTCTTTCCTAAATAAAGTACTTTACACTTTATTAAATTATATCTTGTTGATTTCAGACTATTACACTTAAATAATTAGGATGACTGGAAGTCTCAGGAGTTAATAATTAGATAAAGAACATTTCATCTCTGAGTTTAGAAGTGGCTAGATTGGGAATAATTAAGTACTGCAATCTAGTGATCATTTCTGGAGACGTAGGAAATTAATTTGGGTTTTGTGGGTAAGTGTCCACTTTGCACAATCACTGTCACAGTTGTGGCTGGCTGATGCCATGTTGCCCCTCTCTGCAGCGAGGCCAAAAAGTAAATGGACATATAAAAATGGAACTACTACCCTGCAATCTTTATAGCAGATTGTAGGTGAAGGTTGTGACAGTGCGGAGAAACTTTAACAGCCACTGCCTGTGCTGTACCTGCCCTAAAGATAAATCAAGGAATTTTGTCTCCAAGGCTCAATTATGGCACTTCTTGTAGTTCTTTTTGGCTCCTTCCCTCTTCAGAGGGGCTAGCCACTTGTTCCCTGTGGGTTGTCCCTTTAATATGGAGGTCACGTAGACTGACATCTTTCATGAAAAATTATTCACTTAAAATTTTTCATTAATTATCACCTTGAATTTACTATGGAAAGCGAAAGTCTAAGAAAGTGTTATTAACTGGCCTCCCAGTAGAAATGAAGTTGCTGTGGTAGCAGCTGCCATCTTCTGAAGGCCGGACTGAATAAACTATTAACCATTTTCACAAAAATCTCTTTTTTCATGGTCATCGTTGTAGAGTGTTTTTACAGTATTCCCTGAAATCCTGGTTAGATTGCTGTTTGTTTAGGTGGCGGAGGAGAGCATTCTGTTTTACTAAATTACTAGTGGCAGTGGTACTATATAGAGCTAGATAGCGGAATACGGTAAAGCAGTAGAGTTAGAGTAAATGCACCAGGCATGGTGGTTATTTTTAAATTACTTTATGATGGATCCACAATACCCTGTCTGTGTGTTAACAATACATTATTTTTGGTTTTGAGGAAAATGTTCCAGTTTATGTTGCCTCACATAAATCAGGTTTCAGAGTAGAAGCCGTGTTAGTCTGTATCCGTAAAAAGAACAGGAGTACTTGTGGCACCTCAGAGACTAACAAATTTATTTGAGCATAAGGTTTCGTGGGCACAAATGCTTATGCTCAAATAAATGTGTTAGTCTCTAAGGTGCCACAAGTACTCCTGTTCTTTTTGTGGATACAGACTAACACGGCTACTACTCTGAAACCTGATTTATGTGAGGCAACAGTCTTTCGAGTTGTGAGCAGCTACTGCGTTCCTAACTCAAGCCTTTCTGTTTTACATTTTTAGCTGTAAAGTATTTTAAAAAACTGGGTGTAGATTATTTTGGGATGATGAGTATTTTGGTAATTTTATTAATAAAAGTCCACACAGCAAAACATTTCTCAAAGTATATTTAGAGTTGTTTTTAACCTTTATTACTTGCTTTAAAAATGTGTGAACCTCAATGGAAACAAAAATACCAGTCTTGGTCTTGCAGTGTTTTTTAATGTTTGTTGTAAATCTCCACTGCTTGTTTGCAAAGAGAGACTTCTCCTGGATTTATGATGATGTAGTGAAAGGAACCCATTACGAGCAGGAAGTGGATTAAGAAAGTTGGAAAATGTTTTGCAGCATCCAGCATTTGAATTGCAAGGTAGGGAATTTCTTGCCGATATCAAGCTTCAGTGGGGTAATTCTTGGCCGGGGTGGGTGTGTACTTTTTCAAAATTGATGCAGTGGGGCTTGGGGGGAAGTACAGATAGGCAAAAAGAGGCCTCTCTGTTTTGTAGATTGGAGGTGTGCATGTGTGTTCCTAAGCCCTATGGGGAGGGAAGAGCTGGGGCTGCCTTTCTTTGATTGGATCAGAGAATTAGCTACTGAGCTGGTATTAATATGGTTTGAAAGGGCAGGCTTCTTGGGTGTAAGGTGATGGAATGGAGTCATCAGGGACTTCTTTATATAATAACTGTGGAGAAGAGGGCTAGATTGTGGGACCTCTCCCTTAGGATCTTTCGGAGATCTTATGTTCAGCCTGCCAGCTTCTCACCCCCAGCCTTTAACCATTTAATCTCTTCTTTAAGTGCTTAGGTTGTACTCCTGGAGTGGGGGCAGAGTAGTAGGATCCCCTGCCCTGCACTTCAGGTGTTCTAGCTTGGATCGTTTTGTAGACTGTTTGGCTTTCTGTCTATACTATATTCCTTGCCTATGTTAGTAGGGCATTAAAGGTCCCACTTTGTAGCTAGGAAGCAGTGGGTAACATAGAAGAGAGATTTACAGAGGTAGATTCAAATATGTGGGGATATTTTAAATAAAAGGCCAAAGTTGTTTTTTTGTTATCCATTGTTCTTTGAAAACTGTGTATGGGTTAGGATGTAAAAAATTCAAAATAAATTTAAAAAGGTGTGCTCAATTATTGCTAACCAGGGTTGTAGCAGAAGTTACATTAGACAGCCATCTTAATGGGGCCTTTCTGTACAGGTATGTTTGGTGAAGAGCATTTTTTTTTAAAAGCTTTGACTATGTACTGTATATTCAGTTTATGCTAAACTGGAAAATGTATCAATCCCCTCTTGCCCAGACAGCTGAGGCTGACAGGTAATAACGACTTCTCCTCACTATGTAAATCCTTTTAAAAATAGTTGATTACCACTTTTTGGTATCTCAAAGTGCAAATGGCATGCTGTTGGAATTAAGAATAAAATTTTCTCTACGGTTATTCTGTAATTTATAGATATCCAGTATTAGATGAAATAGTATGTATTTTATAATGTATAGTGCATGGATTTTGTTCTTCCTTATGATGTAAAAAAACCTATATATTTTCTTTTAGCAAAGTTCAAGTTTGGATGCAGCTAAAAAGATTGTTTTTACCTGGGAATCTTAGTTAATTTTTTACTCCAGTTATCTTATGTTCTGGTCTAGGGTATGAACTTGAGAAATGGTATTCTATCCTTTTACATTTAGGTATCTGTTTTAATTCTGGCAGATCCAAAGCACTTTGCAAATTCTGTGTGTGTGTGTGTGTGTGTGTGTGTATGATAGCTAATAAAATAAAAACCTGGAACACTGCCCCCACCGCTGAATGTAGTCATCTGTGGGGTAGGATACATCAGCTATCTAACAGTCCGCAACATTGTTACATAAAAATGACTAAATGAGAACCAGAGAGAGAATGTGTGTATAAAGTAATATAAATTGTGACCCTGCCTAATTAATACCACATTGTAATCTGTAGAAAGTAATCCATGAACCTTTTAATGATGATAACTGATAGTCTTGACTTTTTAAAAAATGTTCATAAAATGCAAGACATGATTGCATTGGGAAAATAGTTTGTATTTACATTTTTATTCTATAGGTGGGATGCCAGGTGAACATACAGACTATTTTGTCAGTCTTCATCCTAGATAGTGCTTGTATTTGGACACATGTACCCATTGTTGGCCTGATAACATACACCCTCTGAAGTATGTCCTGGAAGTGTCAAAACAAGCAGTTGTACTGATGTAATCAAACAACTATGTCAGCATTTGGAAGTTTTGTTGAGTAGACAGGTAGGTAGATCATATACTAGAAAAGACTAAAATAAAAAACAGCTCTTCTGTAAAAATGTTCTATAAATCTTTTTTTCTCTCTTTTTCTTTCTTTCTTTTTCTTTTTCTCTCTCTCTCTTTCTTTAACCTACCTTTAGATCCAATGTATGAAACATAAATGTGGATTTTTATCCAAAAGCTAATATCTTTGGGGTAAGATGAAGTGAAGATCTGAGCCAGTAGTTTAAATGAGAACATAGAAATCAGTTATCTTTTGATTGTTTTTCATAATTTAGTTTATTTTCTGACTTTTGATGTTTTAATTTTAGAGAACTTATTGCTCATTTTTAGTAGTAAAACTTGTTGGTTCCCACACCACTCCCCTTCTGGAGAAAAATAAAACCAGGACCCACTGTAAACTCCTGCCTCCAGAAGTGAATGAGCATGAGGAACCTTTAGACTTCTATTTAAAAGTTTTATGTTTTATAAAAACAAACAACCCCACTGTGTTTTAGTTTTTGCTTTTAGATTTCATCAGTTTTAACCTAAAACTGGAAAACACCATCTGTTACATGCCAAAAGTGTATGTATTGTACACTGGGTAATTTTTCTGATAATGTTTTTAAAAACATGCAGAGCAAGATTGTATTTGTTGCTCCTTGTAATATAGCCATTTTGCAGCGAGCAACTCGTGTAACATTTTAATCTGGCTTAAGTTTTTTAAAGTTTCTGCCAAGAGGAGGTACTTAAAGATTGTGTCCATTGTTTATTATGCTGTGGGTGATGTTGTTTCTGTTGGGTGTGTGAGGGCCAAAGATTATGTGTACACACTTTGGGCAGTTGCAGTATGCTCTTTGTTACAAAGTTATAGCTACAGTGTTCTATTGACTATTCTTTTGCTGTGTAACTTAACTCCTGACTGCTGGTTGGGCAGAAAAATTCTGAAATAAGTTAATGATTGTGCTATTGGAACACCCTCCGTTTCTGTCCTTTTGCATTAGGAACATTAGGACTTTTCTAAAATGTGACTGAAGCTTTTGAATTTGCTATTTTTCAACTATTGGGATATTTTCTTAGTACAGCAGGTTTCTTCATATGTAAGGGGAAATTCTGACTTGGAGAGAGTCACTGGTTCTTCACGCTCATTAATTTGTGTCACTAAATCTATAGTACTGCACTCCCATTCACTGCACCTCCACTATACATCTAACAGTACTAACAATGGGTCTGAGATATGTTTCTGCTGATAGCCTTCTAAGTCTCTGTGTTTCAACAGAAGTCAGCTTTCTTTGTGTTCTTACTGCACATTTGTTCTGAATTTCAGAGCTAGAGGGCAAAAAGCCTTTGTTGTTTAAAATATACAGCAACATTCAGTGCTTAGCCCAGCATTATAAAATGTATATTTTGTCTTCCTACTGGAACCCTGACATTGCTTCATATATAGACCAATGGTTGTTGAAGACTGTTATATAAAGCATATTTCTACATCCCTTATGCTAGGTTTCTCCAAAGAAATAGCCACATTTTCACTTACTGCAGAACTGGCCTTACCTTTTTGGGCTCACCTGGTGTATGGTGTTTGTATACTGTGACCACTTGTTCAAAATCTTCCAATCTACAGTAATCGTTTGAAGACAGAATGGAAAGAGGAGTCATTGTCTAGGAGCTGATAGAATCAAATACTGTATCAATCTTGTTTCAAAGACAGTGATTTGTTGCTTTTCTGTATGTGGAGGAATCCTTGTGCTGGTTTTTGTTTTGTTTTTGGTGGGTCTTTTTGTGAGGTTATATAATGAAATTATAGTGATTATATTACTTTAAAAGTACTCATACTAAGATGATTAATAATTTAAGTAAAATATCTGCAGGTTTTCTGGAATGTGACTGGTTGCTGTGTAGTACAGATAAATGATGAGAAATGTTTATTATTATATGGAGATATACCTATCTCGTAGAACGGGAAGAGACCTTGAAAGGTGGAGTCGAGTCCAGTCCCCTGCCTTCACAGTAGTACCAAGTACAGTCCCTGACAGATTTTTGCCCTAGATCCCTAAATGGCCCCATCAGGGATTGAACTCTCAACACTAGGTTTAGCAGGCCAATGCTCAAACCACTGAACTATCCCTCCCCCCAGTCTTAACTTATTTGGTTGTGATCTTGTGATTAGCGCCATGTAGGAAGACCCATATGCCTATGCAAAATCCCACTGATTTTTAGTGGGGCTCTGCATGGACATAAATCCCCTCATGTAGGTCATATTTCAAGATCAGGACCAAAGAATGTTTTAACACATTCTAAAACAGGGTTAGTCAATTATTTTTTGTCAGTGTCCAAATTTTGTGGTTAAGGTATAGTCAAGGAGCAGATTCCAGAGAAGAAAATAAAATAAATAATTAAATAAAAATACTTTTGGGTCCATTCAAAAGCGTCTGGTGGGCCGTATTTGGCCTGTGGTCCGCCTGTTGCGGAGGTCAAGGAAGAGGGAGGCACGCATCAGGTCCCTGGGTGATCACTACTTCCCACTATCCAACACAGATATAATGAGGTTGAGTAGTGCCTGTATAAGAAAAATTAAAACTACTGAACATTCCTCAAAGAAGGTTTTTAATGACTTTCGACTATAAAGGCAACTCACACAAAATAAAAAAAGCAAGATTAAGGACCAGCACTGAATAAGGATTAATATAAATGACAAGTTATACTGAAGACAAGCACAGGTACATGTAAAGTTATTATTCATTAGCTATTTACTACTATCTTAACACTATAGTATCGATACAACTTGAGATCAATTCTGCCTGAGCAATCAGACTTCTTTACTCCATAACCTTACCCTGCATTCACCTGAGAATACGTTACCCTTCAGTCGTCCATTTTCTGCACTGGCCAGGTACAGATGGTTGTGAAGTGCACGTCCCTTTGGTTCAGGGAGTGTGGGTCAGGTTTCCCTTATGACCAAAACACACACACATACAGTCCCATGCTTTCGTACTTTTTATCTGATCAGTCCGCCATGTCTTAAAACAGACTGACCAATTAGGGTCAGCCAAATCTTTATTGTGGTTAGCGTTGTCGCCCTGGCTGTATAATTTATGCTTCCTTATCTCTTTTTGTGTCGCTTTGACTGTATAATTTATACTTACTTATTTTCTTGTAGCCAGTTGTTTTAATTGTGGGTTAGACAAGCTGTGCCCGGGGGCACCACTTATCTCCTTTTATAGGAGTTAGAATGTGTTATCTGATTGCAGCGCGTTTTGACCACAAGTCTAAGCTTACCTCTGCAAAGCGTGCCCTCTTCACCTCTGCAAAGCAGAAGTTTGAGGCATTACACTGACAATACCTTTGTTCATTTTAAGCTTGGCAATACTTTTGCTCAGAGATTAATCACAACTATTGTTCTAAAACATGGAAGTTTATATGGTTCTTGGCTACGATGATTGAAAGGGAGAACATGCACTTGAAATACTAACATTTCTGTCTGAAAAATTTGTTTTAGAGTTCAAGTAACAAGTGAGATTACTATAGCTGAAAGAGTGGAAAAAATATTATTCTCTGTTTTTCTGTCTATTTTGTGCATTTGACAGCAGTCTGCGCATAGTTGGTTTCTCTGTTCTGCTTGGATAGTCATTTTTTTACGTGCTTGAAAAGATCCATATGAATATCAACATGGGAGAAGAACCATCCCCTTTTTTAAAGGATTTTTAAAAAATAATCAGATATTACATAGAGATTCCTGTAAGAAATTGCATGAAAATGTTTGATTACAGAAAATTCATACTGTCCCTTTAAGTTCACCCTGTTTTTATTTGTTGTAAAGGCTACCAGTTGAACTTTAGCCTAATGTGAGCTGCTGTTCTGCTTAATGTATGTTTTACTAATATTGAGAGAGAGGGACTTTTTACTAACTGTTTGTATTGGAGAAGGTACAATAGTAACTTAAACAGTATAGAATGGAACAGTTCCATATACTTCGGAAACACACAATAGGATTTCAGCATCTTATTCTCACTAATCCACCTAGGCTTGGCTCGTGAGTGTGCACACTTTAGCGTGAGTGAAAGAGCTCTGCAGTGTTGAATGTACAACTGAAAGTGCTCAGTGATACAGTAGGATAATCCAAGGTACTCTTCAACTATACTGAAGGCATTAAAATATACTGACAATAAGAAGGTGCAGTCTTCGGAGTTCAGTGACCCTGAAGTGATCTGAGATGTACAAAATCTTTATTTGCAATAGAAGTCCCTAGCTAATGGCTCCTACATTATATTGGCAAGTATACTGACTTTTCTCGGCAGTGACAATTTCCCTGAAGTGATTTTGAAACTTTTCACCTTGTAGTAAATATATATCAGAACAAAATGCTTGTGATGGGAAGAAGGAACACTTTTTAAGACATGCTGCTGTTATGGTTTAGATCTTTTGATTTTTATGTTCTGAAGATTCAGACTATTGATTGTGCTTAATCTTGCAAAAATACTAATTTTAATACGTGTGTCTTATGGGTATCTTTTATATGTACTGTTCATTATCAAATTTCATTTTTAGTGTTCTTTCGATCTTTGTGTTTTATACTGGTGCCAGTCACTGCAGCATCTGAACACCTTCCCTATAAATTCTGTTACAAAATTCCTAGTAAATTTCACATAATCTCTGGTTCTCTTCCTTTTTAGGGTAAAAAGCTGTTTGGGGTGTTGTTTGTTACAGATTTTTTTTTTGGGGGGGTGGGGGGAATGGATGTGTTTTAGTGGATTGGGTAATGCTTTTAGCTGGTAATTTCTGTAGTCTATGATGCAGAAAAATGTATTAAGTAAAATAAGTATAGTGTGTAGTTTTCCAAAGCCCGTCTTGTGTCTTTGTTTTGATTATCTCAGATTTTCTATTTTCATCTTTCACAGAACTGAGGAATATTTTAAAGCTTGACAAATGCATTCCAGACTGGAAAACTGCTGCATTATTCCTCCTCCTCCTCCTCCTCCTTCTTTAGAGAACTGACTTCTTAAAACAGAGGTAAAGTTGGACATGGCACATGCAATAACAAATTTTTATACCAATCATGACAAACGGAATCATGACTTTTTAGTAACTTCTCCTCTGGTGTTTCCTGTGGTTTCTTTAAATAACCGTATTCAGGTGTCATGCAAATTATGACTGCTAATCACTGACTTCCGAAATCTACTTACGAATGACATTGTTTGCTATTTTTGTTTCCAAAGCATGCTTTATTTAGTTATCTTCTATTACTGATAGTATCTAATGCAGAAAGCAGTTCTACTAGAACAGGTACTTCTTAAATTCAAGTAAATCTACTGTTGTTACTAATACTACCACTGTTTAAGTACCCAAAAAGTACTGCATGCTTAAGAAACACTTAAGACAGATCCTTGTCGTGAAGAGCGTATATTCACAGAGCGTGATCATATAACTACTTAGTGGCCAGTGCAGTGCTTACTGTCACGAGTAGTCCAATTCAAACAAGCAAAGTGCCAAAGAAACATGCCTTGATGTTCTCAAAAAATCAATTTTGGGATATTTATTTCTACTTCAATATCTTACCCCTTTTTCCACAGCAAGATTTTAGAAATAAGCCTACTCTATCGCACAAGTAAAGTCTCCTGCAGCAATATAGAGGTTGGGAGAAATGAGACAACTTCAAGGAGCCCTGGTGGAATATTGACTCATCTTTATC
Source organism: Mauremys reevesii (assembly GCF_016161935.1). Taxonomy (NCBI): domain Eukaryota; kingdom Metazoa; phylum Chordata; order Testudines; family Geoemydidae; genus Mauremys; species Mauremys reevesii. The sequence goes on from NC_052633.1 coordinate 20,802,780, forward strand.
TAGGCTATATACAGTTTCCACAAGGAAGGGCACTTAATGTAACACAGACTTTAATTCATCTGTTTTGCTTGCTTCCCTTCAACATTTTCACCTTCTTAGAATACACTTTATCCCTCCAGATGCCTCATGTGGCCCCCAAACTCTTCCATACTACTCTGCCTCATTGTTCTGATCCCATTCCAGCACACTCTTAATTGCCTTCCTTCTGGCTTCAGAGACTGGGATGGGACAGTGTTCAGAGCACACAAGCATAGGTGCCAGAAACAGAGGGTGCCATGTGTCGTCCCCTATCTCTCTCACACCACCCCTCCCTCCCGCTTTTTTTTTAATTGAACATGTTCCTGTCTGGGAGGAGGTGTGCTGTGACCTGGCCAGCACCCGGGTCCTGTTCTTTGTCACACCATATGCAATGTGACAACCAGGCCCCACTCTGCATTGTGCTGTGTGCCGGTCCCTCATCTGGCGGCTGCCAAAACCACAGCAGTGGCTCCTCTTGGTGCTGGGGGAGCAGCCAGATCCAGGAAGTGGGACAAACCCAGCGTGCGAGGGTGAAATGCTCACTAGCAGGGAGGGTAAGGTAAAGAGTGGGGAAGGAAGGTGCTCTGGAAGGGTCAGGCTGGTGGGATGGGGGAGGCAAGGACTCTGGGAGGGCTAGGCTGGAGAAGGCAGGGGGCTCCCTCGAGGGCTCTGAGAGGGTCAGGATGGTGGTAGTGGTGGCGGGGGTGTGTGTGAAGGGGAGGCATAGCTCAGTGGTTTGAGCATTGGCCTGCTAAACCCAGGGTTGTGAGTTCAATCCTTGAGGGGGCCACGTAGGGATCTGGGGCAAAATCAGTACTTGGTCCTGCTAGTGAAGGCAGGGGGCTGGACTCAATGACCTTTCAAGGTCCCTTCCAGCTCTATGAGAGAGGTATATCTCAAATGAGTATTTATTTTTAAGTTAGAAGTGCTCCCTCAAGGGGTCTGGGAAGGGTTGGTCTGGTGTGGATGGAGAGGGGAAGAGGCGGGTTAGCTGTTTGTCTTACAGTATTACTGACCCAATTTTCCAATGGAAACAGTATCAGTAAGGGTTTCTTTCACATGGCAGCTCAGGATCTGGGACATTATTCTTCACTATTCCCAGGGGACCAGGAACTTACTTTTTAACTCTGGATGGTAGTGTGAATGGATGTAGTTGCCAGGCCATTTCTGTGCCTTTCCCTCTATCCACCACCTAATAGCAAAACAGGAGGAGGAGGAGAGTGAGATTTTGTTTTAGATCATAGACCTGGAGTCGGCCACCTTCGGCATGTGGCCAATCAGGGTAATCCGCTGGCAGGCCTTGAGACATTTTGTTTATGTTGACCGTCCGCAGGCTCTCGTTGGCCGGGAACAGCGAACCGTGGCCACGGGGGGCTGCGGAAGGCTGTGCCTACAGATAGTCAACATAAACAAAACGTCTCGCGGCCCGCCAGATTACCCTGATGGGCTGCGTGCTGACCCCTGTCCTAGAGCAACCTTCAAACCCTAGCCAGAGTGTCTTCCTGTCTTTCTTTCTAGTTCCTTTCTCTGTGGCCCTCAGACTTCTTTTATATCCCTGAAATGAAGTTAAAACTCCATCTGACCTGGCTTCTGTAGTGAGTCAGTACAGTGGCTCTGCAGCTTCACATAGGGTCCGAAGTCTGAGCTTTGGACAAATGCATGTAATTCTGAACACTGTCTGGGATGTTACTGAATAGAATATGTAGGGCTGACTTGGAAGTGTCCTTATTTGGAGGGGAAGGCCACCCCTCTGGTTTTTCTATAGAAATGGAAGCCAAAGGCAAACCCATGTGCTAGATCACAATGCCACTGCCTCAAATTTGGCCCCCACCCCACACTTCTGCACTCTTTCACTGCTACATTGTCTGGCAGGCTAGCTACAGAACTGTACAATGTGTTCCTTTACTCCCTGGCCAGGGCAGGAATATCCTGATTTGGGAAAGAAGTAGTTTTGTAATAGGGAAACTATTTGAATGATACCAAGCTCCTTTCACTGTTTAAGAGAGAGGTGAGTTTCCTGTCGGTATGAGAGGTCTGTGTTAAATCTGTCCAAATACCTAAAGGCTCCAATCTCCTTACACTTATTTTTAAGCCTTTTTAAACTTCAGGATAAGAGATTTAACACAATCTCTTTATTGTGAACCATAAACAAAAGAGTTGAAAAAGAAAAGGAGGCTATTTAATACATGTGACAAGGCACAAACCTTATTAAAATCTTCGTGTGTGTTAGTAAAGCCTCTGACCAGAGGTAAACATGTTAAAACAGTCTGTACTCAGCTCTATAACAATTAACCTATGTGTTGAGGAACAGTATTCAAATTTTAAAATATAATCTCACTAGCTCCAACCAGGAGTAATTTTCAGCATAAATGCAATTTCAGACAATCATTAATAATTAATGTAACCATTATCAATTCTTTGTACACAGAAAGAAGTTCCCTTCCTCCATTATTACAACACTAGATTATACTTGACCTAATGTACATTTTATGAAGCTTTTTTCCAGTTTGCGTTAATATTAATGCAATGCTTGTCCCTTCCCTTATTCTCCTAACAATGATCTAAAACTTCCTCCACTTTTCTTGTCTATCCTGCTGTTACAAGCCATGAGTATTAATACGTTTGTCTTCCTACACTGTACATCAGCTACGCTTTTTGTGATAAAGAAATTGAGGAAATCTTTCATTTAGCAGAGAGAAATGGTTAAAAGGATAATTTATCAATTGTGGTATTTTGGAGGGGAGCTGTGTACTCTGAGGGAAGAATTCTTCCTTTGCAATGATTAATTTCTACTTTCTTCTTGCTCTTTTGTTAAATCTAAAAGCTGTCTCTCCTATATAGATGATTTTCTCACTTGATATTCCTAAAGGCTATATTGTGGTTTTTTTTATATTTTCCCCTGGGTTCTCAAAGATGTGTGAAGAGTCTTTGTGGGGGAGGTTGGAGCGGAAGGAGTTTTATCACATGTAGTCAGGGCGGCTCCAGGCCCCAGCATGCAAAGTGCGTGCTTGGGGCGGCAAGCCGCGGGGGGCGCCCTGCCGCTCACCGTGAGGGCGGCAGGCAGGCTGCGTTTGGCGGCTTGCCTGCGCAGGGTCCGCTGGTCTCGCGGCTTTGGTGGACCTCCCGCAGGCGTGCCTGCGGAGGGTCCACTGGTCCCGTGGCTTCGGTGGACCTGCGGGAGGTCCAAAGCTGCGGGACCAGTGGACCCTCCGCAGGCAAGCCGCCAAACGCAGCCTGCCTGCCGTGCTTGGGGCAGCAAAATCCCTAGAGCCGTCCCTGCATGTAATAACATTTATTTTGAGGCCTTTGTCTTGCTGTCTTCAAACAGATTTGCACTTTGTTTTCTGTGCTTCACTACTGATAACAGAAATCATCTGACGGGGTGACTAATACAATAACAATCTTGTGTGGGTCACTTGTAGCAATTGAACCTAGGATATCCGGCTCTAAAACAGGGATCGGCAACCTTTGGCACGGGCCCGCCAGGATAAACCCCCTGGTGGGCTGGGCCGGTTTGTTTACCTGCCGCTTCCGCAGGTTCGGCCGATTGCGGCTCCCACTGGCCGCAGTTCGCCGTCCCAGGCCAATGGGGGCTGTGAGAAGCAGTATGAGCCGAGGGATGTACTGGCCACTGCTTCCCGCCACCCCCATTGGCCTGGAGTGGCGAACCGCGGCCAGTGGGAGCCGCAATTGGCCAAACCTGCGGACGCGACAGGTAAACAAACCGTCCCGGCCCGCCAGGGTGCTTACCTGGGCAGGCAGTGTGCCAAAGGTTGCTGATCCCTGCTCTACAAGCATGTGATTCTACAGCTTCTAAAAAGTATTACGGCCAATGGGGGAAGCCACTCAGCAGGAGCTCAATAAGACCAGGAAAGGAAAACTGTTTAGCCCGCAGCATGTAAAGGAGTGACTGACTAAGCAGGTGAACATAGAGAGTGAGCTGAAAGGAGATGGAAAAGGAAGAAAGCCATAGCAGATCTCTCCCTTTGAATTCCATTCTTTTGATCAGTGTCTTCCCCTTCTGATCTCAGTGTTTTATTCATGCATCGCCTCTTTTCCTTCCTTTCCCAAATACAAATAAGGTGACCATTAGCTCCTGCAGCAGCCCCCAACACTTTTCCGTTTTCACAAAGGTTCCCTGCACCTCTCCTACCACTGGTGGCTCACTGGCTGTGCCTGGGTCTGGATTCTTCTCTTGGACAGCAAGTGGCAAATTTACTCCAGCTCTTGCTGCTCTTTTTCAGCACTTTCAGTCCCATACTCTGCCTGGCAAGCAGGATCTAGCCACTACACCATGGAGGTGCAGCCACTGAGGGGAAAAAGTGAAATTTAAAAAAAGCTTAAAAAAAAAAATTATTGCCCATGAGCCTCTTGAATTTATAAACGTATCAAGAGGGAGCAAGCCACACTTCAAAGCCCCCTTGGCATTTTTTTTTATTAGAGTGTAAGTATTTTAAACATGGTGAACTGAATGAATTCAGCATTCTTCCTGTCTACATTTTCTCAATAATTTTAGTTAGAAAAGAGATTCTTCATAATTTCCTGCACTAAACTCCTTCATTGTGTTGCTATGAACTGATAAACAACCATCTCTTTTTTATCTCCCACGTAGCTGGTTTTCTGTGTAGGTGTAGTAATTTATCTGTCCAGATTATCAGGGCATTTCCATGTCTTCCTATATAAATCTTGGCTGCCTTGCAGGGATGTTGACTCTGAATTAGTTAATAGTAAAATACGCTGAGGTTGTCGGATAAAAGACACTATAGCCATACTAAATATCAATAATAATATTTTAAAAGCACCTGGTCAGCTACATTTGTAGTAGCTGTCTTGAACAGACTTGCTGCCTTAGAGTATTTTCTAACAGAGAGCTGTATAATAAAAATTTATGTAATTGCTCATCAGGTTGTTTTTCAGATTGGAATTTGTATGGTAGCATGTTAATTTGGTTTAATGCGTCTGTTGAAGCTCTGTTTAGGGACTGTTCCAATTTGTAAAAATCCCTTATGCATGTTTTGTGAGTATTTTACTAACAAAATTGATCAAAGTTCCTACATCATCCCATTGTGTTCCATTAAAATACCAATATCATTTTTTTAAAAAGCTCCTAAAGAGTGTCTGTTGACAGCACTGGAAACTGATAGAATTTTGTTTTGTTTTATTTATTTATTTTCATACATCTATTACAGCGTAGCCAGGAGTGAGTTCAGTCTTTCAGCCAACATAACTCAACGTTAGTGTGGATTGACTGCTCTAAGCATGGGGGTAGTTGGGTCTCCATGTCAATGAAATCCTTGATCTCTCTATTGAGACTGTCGACAAGGGTGCAACTTATGGTGGTGGTTTCTGTGATACAGACATTCCCTAGAGACTGGTTTCAAAACACCCATTCATTTCACTTACATTACTAAACTATTTTGAGGCAGTAATTACTTTGGATCACTACCAACCTATATTGAGTTCAAACTGGAGATTTTGAGACTCCTGCTGCCCTGATCCTGACACAATGTACTGTAATTGGTTCTTTCTAAAAGTAAAATAAACACCAAAATCCTATACTTAAATTTTCCATATTCACTAGATTTAGTGAATTATTCCTTAAAGGGCCAATTTCTATCAATATTTGGTGTTTTTCCTAAAATTCCAGTTCCTGGAGTCATTTCATTAAAGGAGAATCTCAGTTTGCAATCTTATGGTTGCAGAGCAAAGCTTGAAAACCTGAATTCTAAATGCTGAAAAATCAGAAGGCAAGTACATAGAACCCCAAATGTATTATTGTGGTGTTAAATCCCATGATTTGTTTTGAGGCAACCTCATTTGGTGGTTGGGGCTTGTAAGGAAGGAGGAGGCAGGAAGAAAGGGGTTAATATTAAATCCTCAACTCCTTCATTTACAAATTTAAAAACAGTGCTAGCTGTTGTTAAATATTGGAGAGTCATGTAGCCTTTAAAGGTAGCCAAGTGGCAGAGGGAGTTCAAATCAGCTAACAGATCCTAGTCTTGGAACTGTGTGAATGTTACCCATGATATTTGGTGCTAATGGCATAGCCATTTTGACTTGTATTTTATAAGAAATAGAAACGTCAACTTGCTAAATGGAGAAGGGCAAAACAGTGGAATGGGGAAGAGAGGTTGGATTACATAACAGCAGATTCCTCTATAATTTTTTGTATTGGTGTTGATTTAAATTTTTTAAGCCATAACAGAAACGTTAATTGTCTGAGCCTGTGCCAGATATCCCTGGAGAAAACATATTTTGAAATTCCTGTAAATAAATATGTAAATAGGGTATTTAAAATTTAAATCAAAGGGGAAGGGAAAACAAGTCAAGTCTCAACATTAATATTTGGAAGAATAGTTAGTTTGTTAGGGCCTTTTCCAAATGACGTGGTAAAGTATATTTTAAATCTAATTTAATTAGATTAATTTTAGTTGTTTACTCCCATTTATTAATATACTCAAGTCAAACATTTTTCCTTTAGCCTCCTGTTCTGTGCAAATCTAAACTGGACTACGAAGAACTCTCAGGAGTTTATACATACTAGCTATTTTGGAAAATGTTATGACTGTGTCTACCTTTTGTTTGACTTCCTGTATCTAACTGTGCCTTTATATCTTTACAAGTGAAAAAGAAATAAGTTAGCAGGTGAGATTTCCAGAAGTTTTGTTAGCCATGATTTTTTGTTGTTCATCCTTCCTTTAATGATGATTTCCCTTTGAAGCTATGCTAGCATGAGCAATATGTTTCCGATAGATGGATTTATTCAGAAATCTATTCATCAGAGATCTTTGGGATTTTTCCAGCAAGAACTTCCATAATACATTAAAAGAACTCCTAAACTATGTTAGTTCATCTGAACTTGAATACATTATTACTGTATATTTTTACTATACAGATTCTCTTATGAAGACTGCAAGCTATTCCTATATAGCCTTACAGAAATATAGTTGTGCACTGAGCTCAGGGCCGGTGCTACCATTTAGGCCAACTAGGCATTTGCCTGGGGCGCCAAAAAGCGGCGCCCCCCCAATTTTTTTATTAAAGCGTTTCAGCAGCTGCTGCAGTGGGAGGGAGAGGGAGTCTGAGCTGCTGCCGGCAGCCCAGGGGTTCCCCGGGTCAGCGTGCCACTGGCAGCCCAAGGGTTCCCCTAGGTCAGCGCACCGCCGGCAGCCCAGCGGTTCCAGCACTGCTCCGCTTCTCCCGCCTCCCAGGCTTGCGGTGCCAATCAGGTGTTTGGCGCTGCAAGCCTGGGAGGAGAATTAGAGCGGGGGCGGTGTGCTCGAGGAGGACGCGGAGCAGAGGTGAGCTGGGGTGAGGAGGTACCGCAGAGCTCCCCGGGCTGGGGGGATGGGGAGCTGCCACGGGGGTGCCTCAGGGCGAGGGGGGGAGCTGCCACAGGGCTCCTCACCTCTGCTCCACGTCCTCCCCGAGCATGCCACCCCCGCTCTAATTCTCCCGCCTCCCAGGCATGCGGTGCCAATCAGCTGTTTGGCGCTGCAAGCCTGGGAGGGGAGGAGAATTAGAGCGGGGTGGTGTGCTCGGGGAGGATGCGGAGCAGAGGTGAGCTGGGGTGGGGATGTGCTGCATGGCTTCCCGCGGGTGGAGGGGGAGATGCTGCAGGGCTGGGGGCGGGTGTGCAAGGCGGAAGTTTCGCCTAGGGTGCGAAACTTCCTTGCACCAGCCCTTACTGGGCTTTATGCTGGCCAGATTTGCATATGGCTATTTTCCTGCATTTCTTCTTGTGTGAGACATCTCTTCTTGTGGTGAAGGTGTTAAAGTAATGCATAGTTTCACAATATTTTGTTCTGTGACATTCTATTTTCATATCTATTAGTATCTACTATATACATTTTCCTATTGCCTGTTTTATTTCTGTTTAGCAACAACACTTGTCTTCCTGTGAAAAGGCAAATTAGTAATGGCGGTTTTGGACCCGAATGCAAGACTGTGGGTCAGAGTATTGCAGCTGACACATCACAACAATTTCTAAATGTAACAGTAGCTTAGTGAATATGCTTAGCATAGCTCTGATTAAATGTCTGTGTGCTGAGACTAATAAAAAGAAAGTAATGATAGAAATTGGAGAGGGAAAGAATGTACTAGGTCATCGTGTCCAGCCCTCTGCCAATGAAGGATTGATCTTGGTGCTTATGAAATGTCTTTATTTAATGCACCCTCTCTTGCGTTAAACATTGTATTTGGGTAGTTTAAAGTTCATGTAATGAACTGGCTCAGAATCCATTTAATATGAATATTTTTAGATGATTAAATACCTCAGAAATCCACACTACATAACAAAACCCTACGTTCATTTAGGAAAACAGCTGCAACTTAAATATTGTACTTAAATAGAGATAGCTAATAAGATTAGGGTGTTTATTTCAAAATAGTATGCAAGTAGCAGACACCATAAAACTCCGTGGGTTTTGGGTTGAGACCTGTTTTTGTCTGAACTTAAGATACTAGAATAAAACTGCTATATGGTAGGAAAGTAATAATAGTAATTGTGTGGTTTTAAAAAAACCTAATAGTGCTTGTATGTTTAGCTTTCTGAAAAATACAGCTTACTGCTAAAATAGATCATCAGTGTTGCAGGTTGAAAGAGAAACTTCACAATTCCTCCAGAACAGCTTTAAGAAATAAAACATACTGCCACCATGACTTCCAAGATATTATTTTTTATGAAATTGTGTTTGCTTTGTGTCATATCCAGAGTTGTCATTACAACCTGTCACATGGCTTTGTTCCATGATGCTCTTCAGTTGTTTCAGTTGTCTTTTCTTTGTACTATATTTGGTAAGAGCACAGGGATGGATGGTGTGTTTGTCTTAGATAATGTGCAATTTGGCCTGAAGCACTGAGTCCTCTCTGACCTGCTGAAGTACTATAGCTTTATGTCTAGGAGGATCAAGAGAACAGTTTAAAAAAATCATTAGAAAACGGGACTAATTTTCAGAACTACAACATCTGGTAATGTTTGATGTAAAATAAAACCATCAGATATTGGAACTGTCTTCCCCTTTAGAACAGGGTTTTACAGAACTATGCTTTGTTGCCAGAAATGCATTCTACCTTTTGAGCTTCTCTTTCTTGTTCCTAAAGGTAAGGAGAATAAGCTGTAAGAAAATGCTGGGATCCGAACGTGGTGTGGTGGAAGAATGGCTATCAGAATTCAAGGTCAGCTGAGTAGGTGTATGACAGCTATAATGTTGTTTAATGGCATATAATGTTAAGAATGCTAATGATGAAACATTTAAAGTGTAAAAGCCTATTTTGATTTTTAATCTTTTGTATCTGTTCTACTGCACAATGTTTAGATGTCTATATAAAGGTATTAATATAAAAAGCACAATTTGGAATACAAATATTTATTATAATAGTACAGAGCATATAGTATACTATGCAGTTCTCACTTCAAAGCACATAACACTCTGTAAATCAAGCTGATAGACTTTAAAGGGAAACTGTCAACTTGTTTACAAAATTTAAAAACTTAACCAACTTTTTATGAAATCTAAGATTAATAGAAGTGTTTCCACAATTTAAAAAACTCCAGTGAAAATAGTTTTAAAAAAATAAATACCCTCCTTTGTCGAATGGATGAACTCCATGCTTGTCTTGACATGTAAACCAAATCTAAACTTCCTTTATTGAGCTGAGAGAAATATAAAATAAAACAGCACATAGAGACAGGTAAATTGGATTTTTAAAATATTTTCACTTTTAATAATCTGAGGCTTTATCATAGGTTTAAAAAAAAGTTTAAATTTATATAAGGTTTGGAAAAGTTCCTGGTTGAACAGGGAGGAAGAGAAGAGGAGAGGGTCTAGAGACTAGACTGGGTTTGTGGCAGATAATTTTAATACGGAGCGGCCCAGAGCTGTATAGTGACCTAGTCCTGGAAGTTGCCGAATGTCCTCAACTACCACACAAGTTGATGAATATTCATAGCATTCAGCACCATGCAGGATTGGGTCCCAGCACTGTAAGGTTTATGGATAGCTTGCTTGCTTAAATCAGTACTGAAAGAACAGAATTCCACCTTTTACTAGTGTAGTAAGTTGTGAATTTCTCTTGACTGAAGCTCAGGGATTGCTGTTGTGTTTAATGTTATCAAAACTGGATTTATCATGTTCATAGATATCTATCAATGCATGAAAGCTTACACATGAACTACTCGTGATAGTAACTGCTGTCTATATCTCTTACTTTAGGCATTACCTGAAAATCAAATCTCCGGTTATGCATCAACGTTGCACCGGAAAAAATCACTGGTGCCAGCTCTTTATAAGGTTATTCAGGACCCAAATAATGAGGTAGGAGACTCCCAGAGAAGGCATTTCCTTTTTCTTTTTCTAAATAAATCATAGTAATTAAGAACTGTCAGTTGCTGTTCTAACCTGGGATTGATGCAGGGAGAATATTCTTTCTCTGTTTTGCCCTTTTTTCTCTCTCTCATTTTTTTTACAGTTGCTGAATATCTCTTTCTGTTAGAAGGCAAACCAGTTGCTCTCAAAAGAATATTGAACACTGCTGCTGGGTCATTGTGACATGACATAAGTTTTAGGTTGCAACTCAGTATGAGCTGCTTTTTGGAAGCCAGTTAGCCATAGCTGAGACAAAGTACTCTTTAGACTAATTTGGCTTGAAGAATTTTATTTTATTCACTTGTGATTTATTAATTCGGTGGAGAATGGAATAAATGTCCTACTCCAGTGTGAAATTATGCCTAGGCCTGATTTTCCTTTCATTTACACTACTGTTATATTTGTGTCCTTCCATTGCTTTCCATGGAATTACTCTTGATTTATGCTGGTGTAACTGAGAGCAGAATCAAATTTAAATATGCACAGTGAAAACATAGCTATGAATGTGGCTCCTGACTTGCACAGTTAACATAGAATTAAGCTTTCCATTCCATAGAATACTGGGGAGAGGATGAGAAAACTACTGGGAAGTCTTATGGATGAATCTAAACTCTGAACAAACTTGCCACTTTATGTTTAAACCTCTATATATAGTAATCATCAAAAGAGTCAGGAAAGATTTATCATCTCTAGGCTGTTGTGTGCTTTTAAATGAAAATGTGAGGAATACACAGGAAAGTAGCTTCTTATCTTCTCAGATACAGCCTCCAAGAGTGCCTGTGCTGTTTACTGGATTGAATTTGAAGAAGTTCAGGTAATCCTTTCCTAACAAGCAGCTTGATTTTAAAGTGCTGCTTTGCTTTTCTGCTAGGACTAAAAGCTTGTATACTGACCTCTTTTTTCCTCCTTCCTGGGAGGCTTGGAATTCATCTTGAAACTGTTGTAAATTGTAACAGTACTATTGCCTCTGCTGTCCCTCTCTGTCTTGCCATCTGTATCTCTGAATGTTTCAAAGGTTTTCCCTTACACAGAAAAAAAAGTATCTGATTGCACCTCCATAGGTTACTAAGTTACAAAGAACCAAAACTTCAAAAGGAGAATCCATGTTAAGGGTCTGACTTCTTTGTTGTATTATTGAAAATTGACTCATCTAAATAAATTAGGGCTGTCAAGCGATTAAAAAAAATGAATCTCAATCAAACAATAATAGAATACCATTTATTTAAATATTTTTGGATGTTTTCTACATTTTCAAATATATTAATTTCAATTACAACACAGAATACAAAGTGAACAGTGCTCGCTTTATATTTATTTTGATCACAAATATTTGCACTGTAAAAAAAAAATTAAAGGAATTCTATTTTTCATTTCACCTAATACAAATACTGTAGTGCAATCTCTTTATCATGAAAGTACAAAAAACCAACAACCCTGCTGTCAGAGTCTACCCTCACTTGAAACTGGGGGGTTTCAAAGTGAGGACCCGCATGTCTTCCCCCACCCCAAAATCCTAGGGTAGGTCTCCCCTTTGCTGCCACCATGTCATAGGTCTCACCCCACTTGGAACTGTTGGGTTCCAATGTGGGGACCTGACTTGGTTTCCCTCTAAACTAAAATCCTAGTTTAGATCTAGTAAAGCTGCCACTACTCAATCAGATATGTGGATTGAGACACAGTCCTTCCCCAAAATCCTAGGGGATTCCAAGAGCCCCAAATCCATGGAGTTCTTACACCCAGGAGAAATAAACCATTCCCCCTGCTTCCTCCCCCCTCCCTTTTCCTAGGAGAGCTACCGGGATCTAACTACAGAGGGATACCTCCCCCTTCTCCTTCCCTGAGAATCCACCCAAGGAAAGACCAAACAAGTCCTTAATAGAAAAGAATTTATTAAAGAATAAAAAGAAAGTAACTTGTCTCTGTAATTCAAGATAGAACCATACAGGGTCTAAACTTATCAATCTCTGGAGAGAATCCCTCCTCCCCCTTTCTTTCTTAGTGAAAGCAAAGTAACAGCAAACAGGAATAAAGAATTTCCTTTAGCAAACACACAATTGCAAATGTAGAAATCAAATTATAAGACTAATTCACCTTTCTAATTAATACTCACTATTAATTAGTAGAAACTACTCCAGGAGAACTTGGAGACATGACTGTTCTTTCTTAGATCCAAAAAAGCTCTCTCACAAAGAACACAGACAAAGGCTTCCCTCCACAGAGATTTGAAAAAATCTTGTCTCTGATTGGTCCTCTGGTCAGGTGGTCATCAGGTACTGCATGTTAACCCTTTACAGGTAAAAGAGACCTTAACCCTGATCTGTTTGTTTGACACCTGCATTCAAAAATAAATCAATGTAAAACTTTGAAGCCTACAAATCCACTCCGTTCTACTGCTTGTTCAGCCAATTGCTAAGACAAACAAGTTTTTTTACATTTGCAGGAGATAATGCTGCCCGCTTCTTGTTTACAGTGTCACCTGAAAGTGAGAACAGGCATTCTCATGGCACTGTTGTAGCCATTGTCACAAGATATTTGTGCCAGATGCTCTAAAGATTCATATGTTCCTTCATGCTTTAACCACCATCATCTGAGTCAGATGCCACCTGCAGAAGGTTGATTTTTCTTGTTTGTTGGGTTCAGGTTCTGTAGTTTCTGCATCAGAGTGTTGCTCTTTTAAGATTTCTGAAAGTATGCACCACACCTCGTACCTCTCAGATTTTGGAAGGCACTTCAGATTCTTAAACCTTGGGTCGAGTGCTGTAGCTATCTTTAGAAATCTCACATTGGAATCTTCTTTATGTTTGTCAAATCTGCAGTGAAAGTGTTCTTAAATCAAACAACATATGCTGGGTCATCATCTGAGACTACCATAACACAAACTATATGCAGAATGTGGATAAAGCCACGGAGCAGGAAACATACAATTCTCCTACAAGGAGTTCAGTCACAAATTTAATTAACACTTTTTTTTTTTTTAAATGAGCATCATCAGCATGGAAGCATGTCCTCTGGAATGGTGGTTGGAGCAGGAAGAGGCATATGAATGTTTAGCATATCTGGCACGTAAATACCTTGCAATGCTGGTTACAAAAGTGCCATATGAATGCCTATTCTCACTTTCAGGTGACATTGTAAATAAGAAGCGGGCAGCATTATCTCTCGTAAATGTAAACAAACTTGTTTCTCTTAGCGATTGGCTGAACAAAGAAGTAGGACTGAGTGGACTTGCAAGCTTTAAAGTTTGACATTGTTTTGTTATGGAGTGCAGTTACATTTAAAAAAATCTACATTTGTAAGTTGCACTTTCACAATAAAGAGATTGCACTATAGTATTTGAGGTGAATTGAAAAATATTATTTCTTTTGTCATTTTTACAGTGCAAATATTTGTAATCAAAAGTAATATAAAGTGAGCACTGGACACTGACATGTGTCTGACAAAGAGGGAATTCACCCACGAAAACTTATGCTCCAGTACTTCTGTTAGTCTATAAGGTGCCACAGGACTCTGTCGCTTTTTACAGATCCAGACTAACACGGCTACCCCTCTGATACTGTACCCTTTGTATTCTGTGTTGTAATTGAAATCAATATATTTGAAAATATAGAAAAACATCAAAATATTATTTAATTTCAATTGGTATTCTGCTGTTTAACAGTGTGATTAAAACTGATTAATCACGATGAATTTTTTTAATTGCAATTACTTTTTTTTAGTTAATCGCATGCGTTACTGGCGATTAATCGACAGCCCTAAAATAAATTTTAAAAAACCTAAATCCACTGCTTTGACTTCTGCCCAGGTATTTAGGAATACATGCTAGTGCATATAGCATGCATCTGAGATCAGAATCTGCTCCAAAAATATCAGCTAAAATCTTGACTTTCAAGGCGGCAAGACTTTCCTTAGCTTATTTCTTCCAAACTTATTCTACATAAGGGAAATATAACAACATAATAGGCTGTTTTACCATGTTCAGTGCTGCACTAATATCTAGTTCTAGGAGGTGGGATCTTCATAGGACTCTGTTAGCAAGAGGATAATTTTTTTGCTTGTAGACGTCTATTATTCTACCACATGAGTAGTAAAAATCTGGGTACAAGGAATTAGGGAATTATTTCCTAATGAAGAGGGGGATATGAATTTTTAGCCTAACTTGAGCCTCATCATGGCTACACCATTGTTTAAAATCTACAGTATTATTAAAGAATAATGTAGATTGGCAGCATTCAGATAGGCTCTCATCATAATTTGTTTTAAAAACAAATCTCTCAAAGACTGCTGGCTCCATAGTAGGTTAACAAATACATTACAATAATATCCTTCAGAGGTGTGTGTTTTATTAGCAGCTGTTCATCATGCTGAAAATGCTTGCTCTCCAGGGACAACAGTTATACTGAGAAATTAATATTAAGTAAAGTTAGTTTAATTTTGCAAAAGTATTAAATTCCCTTACGGGTCTTAATATAGTGAAAAGATTGAGAAGGGCAGTTTTAAATAAAGTATTTAAATAAAGAGAGCAAAGAGTGCTCATAAGTGGCTTATTTAATTGAATAATGTGTAAGTGGTGTACTTGATATTTTCCTTACTTTTTAAAAGTACAATTTGTTCACTGACAGTTCATTTTTTTTTGTTTGGTTCATTGGTATGGGGTAGGGGCAAAGGCAAGTAAATTAACTGAAATCTGTATCTACTCCATGCAAAAAGTAACATTAATGCAGTATTGAAGTTGAGAAATCATGTACTCAAATCAGGACATCCAGAGTTAACGGTGAAAGCTCAATCTTTAATTAAAAAAAAAAAAAAGCATGTATCCAGTGCAAGGGTAGGCAACCTATGGCACGCGTGCCGAAAGTGGCACGTTAGCTGATTTTCAGTGGCACTCACACTGCCCGGGTCCTGGCCATTAGTTAGGGGAGCTCTGCATTTTAATTAAATTTTAAATGAAGCTTCTTAAACATTGTAAAAGCCTTATTTACTTTACATACAACAATAGTTTAGTTCTATATTATAGACTTATAGAAAGAGACCTTCTAAAAACGTTAAAATGTATGACTGGCACGCAAAACCTTAAATTAGAGTGAATAAATGAAGATTCGGCACACCACTTCTGAAAGGTTGCCTACCCCTGGTCCAGTGCTTTCCCGTGTTCAAAGTGCTTTACAGACATACTGATTTCTCTTAACTTTCCCCCTTTATGCTTATGCCTTAAAATAAGGTAATTCATTCTAACATGATAAAATACTGGAATTTCTTATGTAACCTTATCTTGTATTGTATATGCAGTCATGCAAATGCAGCTTTAAGACCTGGCCTTACTGTTAAGATTCAGTGAGATCTACAAAATGAATGAACTTCCTTAAAACTTGGTTTGCATTGTACACCTCGCTGAGATGTAAAAAATCAAACCAAGGTATGAAAACTGCACTATTATGTAACTTATTGTAGTTAAGTCTGTATAAGGAAATTCCATTTTGTATTATGGTACGTATTGTGTTAGCTGACATTTATATAGATATAAAAGACCTTTTGTTAAGTCATGAGGAAAAGAGGATGGTTATTGGTTTGATATTGCCTTAGTGCATTTCTTGACTGAGTGCTTGATTTCGCAACCTTTTTTTAATTTGGGCGGCAGTGCAGCACTTTGAACATGTAATGTGCTATATGTGCTAAGTATTATAGTTAATATGCTAAATAGAATAACCAGATGTTCAACCACGTAGAACAATGCTGTTTTTCCATCAAGGAGATCTGATGACGATGGCTTGACTGGCTTGCGATGCCAGGAAAACCCCAAGTTTAATAGGAGAGTCTTGAGGTGCTCTGCTTTCTTGCTTTTATTTCTTACATTTATTGTTAAATCCCTATATTTTATTTAAAAATTAAGATTTTTTTCGACTAAACTTTTCCTGCTGAACAGTCTTCACCATCCTTTGTTTAGTCTCTTGCTTTAGTTATAAAAAGTCTTTTCATTCAGTGTGATGAAGCTGTCAGCCTGAAACCTTGTTACACAAGGTGCTTATATCAGATCCTTGTATAATAAGAGTTTTGACTGATGTTCTACATGGATGTGATGTCACAGTTTATGTAATCAACTAATGGTTTAAGAAATGGTACGTTTACCATCCATACTGTACTGTATTCTAAAAATGAAACTAATGATTAACCTCACCTTTTTGTTGAAAAAATGTAGCAGTTACTCTTAAGACAATAATGGCCTAGGTTGTATTGAATTAATTTTTAGTGTCACTGAGATTTTCAGTTGAGTAAAGGCCTTTAAATCTGTGCATGTGTATATGAATATATATTTACATAGCAATACAGATGTTTACTTCCATGCAAATTTGTTGTATGTTCAAACTAAGCACTTATAATGAGAGAGAAATAAAATAAGTTTTCTGAAGGTGGTAAGACATGGGTTTTTCATGTCCTACAAAAGTGATAATATGATTTGATGTAAAGACTCTTGTGTATCTCCCTGTCCTGAAGAAATACAAGTAAGTGATAATGAGAGAGAGAGTATTTTTTCTGATTAGAAAAGGAGACTTTTAGTTAGGAGAATCTGGGCTCTGTGCTTAGATTCTTCCAATAACTTGCTGTATGACCTTGGACTGGTCAAGTAACATGTTGGAGGGGGGAGGGATAGCTCAGTGGTTTGAGCATTGGCCTGCTAAATGCAGTGTTGCAAGTTCAATCCTTGAGGGGACCGTTTAGGGATATGGGGCAAAAATCTGTCAGGGACAGTACTTGGTCCTGCTGTGAAGGCAGGGGACTGGAGTCAATGATCTTTCAAGGTCCCTTCCAGCTCTATGAGATAGGTATATCTCCATATTAAAAAATTAAATTAAATCAGTTGTGCCTCAGTTGCCTTCATGTGTTAGAAAACTGAGGCACACTTTTGAGTGGCTTGTAGATACTGACCTAAGACCTGAACCAAATCCTGTTAGGAATCTGGCCATTTACTTTAGTTGGGGTTTAAATAAAGCCTGTAGGTTTTTGTTATTTTCTGCTCTGTGAGTTGAGCACATTTCTCAGACACATCTGATATGTCTGTTCACCAGGAAAGAGAGTTAAGATATATGTGCTTTCAACGGATCTCTGCAAGGTGGAGACCTGGGTTCAAATGTTAATTTAGGTTACAAATGAAAAGGAATTATTCACCATTTTGTGCACATCACAAAACTGCCAGTTAGGCACAATAGGCTATTGGAATGCAGGGTTTTTGTGGGTCCATACCGAGTTGACTTGATAAGGGCCTTGGGGAATCTTGGCTACTTGCATTGAATCTAGCTCTAGTTAGTGCTAGAAAGCCTTTCAGTTTGAAGGGAACAAAATTAAATCAAGACTATCTGTTAAAAAATTAGTTTGCCCACAATTGAGCAAAAATGCCCCCCTACCCCTTCTTGTTTGTGTTAAAAAAAAAAAAATAATAACAAAAAAACCCCAACCACACTAAGATAAAGGGTTAATTCACTCTCTACCATTATACTGGATATAGACTGATTTCACTAATAAGTATTTCTTTCTCCACATCTGAGATTTTTCTAAAGCATTGGGGTTGCAAAATGAACATACTTTATGGTCTGCACAGCTCAAATCATCTCACTGGTAAAAGAATTTGCTGCTTATAAAAAGGTGTCATATTGACTAAGTCGGAAGATGAAACTCCCACAGATCAGGTACATTAAGGGCCGTGGTAGTGCGAACTTCTTCCAATCCTCATCAATGTACCTCAGCCCTATTCTTGAAGACCATGTTTAGCAGGGAGGGGTAACTTAGTTTCCACGCCCATTCATTCTGTGGCATCTCTGAGGTTGCCAACAATGATGCCAGTTTTGCCAATTGCAGTGGTTTTATTTGTGCATTTTTTAATACACAAGATTAAAACATTGAACTGGTTTTTCTCATTCTATAGCTTCTGGAACCTGTCTGCCACCAGCTCTTTGAACTCTACCGTAGTTCTGAAGTTCGACTCAAGAGGTTCACGCTGCAGTTCCTGCCAGAATTGATCTGGGTTTATCTGCGTCTTACTGCCAGCAGGGACAGACAGAGTAACGGTTGCATTGAAGCACTGCTGCTTGGGATTTACAATTTGGTAAGTGAGATAAGGAGGGATGGGTGTGAAGAGCCTTAAGATAATCAGTGAGCAGTAGAAATAAAGTAAGGCACGGGAATATTAACAGAGCAAAATATGAAAAATGCTAATGAATTAATGCAGTTAAAGTTAAGTGTTTCTCCTAGAGGAAAGCATAACTTAATGAGTGTTCAGAAAAAGCATGTTTGCAGAAGTATCTTTGGTAGCTTGTAAATTAGATTTACTGCCTCAGCGTAGCACTAAACATATTATGGTAAACAATTAATTTTTTTTAATTAAGATGTTTTTGTTGCCCTGTATAATGTGCTTGTTAGAAGAATTTAGTAAGTCTGTATAAATATCTAAAGAGTTGAAATTTGCTGATAGCCCTGTCTGAACAATATGCTCATTCAGTGTTTCCATATTGGGCTTCTCCTATTTAGTTACTCAGAATGACCTTTTAAGGTGAAGTATTGAGGCTAAAGTAACATTCAATCACAAGTTGTGCATGGGTGGGAAATATCTTTTGGCTGGGACTATAAAAAAATCATCATAATGATGTTGTTCACTGTAGACTCCTAAATTTGGATGTCAAACTTAGGGATGATTTCAGGCTGTCAAAAATAGTATTCTGTCAGGGACATTAAATTATGCATCTCATACAAATTTATATTCTTAATTTTTATGCCAATATGCCATGGCTGGTAAATTAGCAATATTGTTAGCATATGCCCTTTCTTGTCATGAGAATTTCAATTTTACATGGCTTTAAAATACAAATTGTCCTAAAATATTTTCCTTCTCTGTTCCATTATAACAAGTTTTCTTTTAGCAGTGTGTTAGTTATTACAGAGTGCTTTATGTTCATATGCCTGGGAAGTGAGACATGGAGCCAAATTCTGATCTCAGTGACATTTGTAAATCCACATTAACTCCAATAAAGTCAAGTTACTCTGGATTTATGCTGGTGTAAGCAATATCAGAATCTGGCTACTAGCTTTTGATTTTTATCTGCTGGGCTGAAGTAGGTTGTAAGTATCTGTCATTAGCTTCAGCTTTCATCAAGGCACTTGAGCTGGTCCTTTTGGAACTCATGTTGGATGATTCACAGTGTATAAGCACAGCAGCTAATGCTGCTACGTTCCCTCCAAACTGAAATAGAAGGAAGAGGTTGTAAAATGGGGAGTGACTCAACACTTTTCTCTAGCTGAAGACACAAGTATATTGGCACCTAGCTGCAGATGTCAATAAGAACCTAGAATAGTGATTCTGAACCTATTAATCATTGTGGGCCGCAGTCAGTTACCTGGGCTGCAGGTTGAGAACCACAGCACCTCCCTGTGACGGGTTGCATCACAGAAACCCCCTTGGGAACTGCCAGCTGATGTGCCAAGACTACTTCTGCCCCTGCTTTCCCTGCCAGTTCGGGACCCCAGCACCCTGTCTTACTGAGCCAGACACGCCCGTCTGCTCCAACAAAGACCCAGGGTCTGAATTACTTGCCCCAAAGCTGCAGACTTAACTGAAAGCAGCTTACAGATGTGTTCTTGTATTTAACACTCAGATGCCCAACACCCAGTGGGGTCTAAACCCAAATAAATCCATTCTACTCTGTATAAAGCTTATACAGGGTAAACTCATAAATTGTTCGCCCTCTATAATACTGATAGATATGCACAGCCGTTTGGCCTCCCCCTCCCTCCCGGTATTAATACACATTCTGGGTTAATTAATAAGTAAAAAGTGATTTTATTAAATACAGAAAATAGGATTTAAGTGGTTCCAAGTAATAGCAGACAGAACAAAGTGAATTACCAAGTAAAATAAAATAAAACACTCAAGTCTGTGTCTAATACAGTAAGAAACTGAATACAGATAAGATCTCACCAGTTCCAATAAGCTTCCTTTTACAGACTAGTCTCTTGCAAGTCTGGGTCCAGCAATCACTCACACCCCCTTTACTGTGCTTTGCTCCAGTTTCTTTCAGGTATCCTGGGGGTTGGAGAGGCTCTTTCTTTAGCCATCTGAAGACAAAATGGAGGGGTCTCTCATGGTCTTAAATAAACTCTCTCTTGTGGGTGGAGACCCCCTCCTCTCTCCTATGCAAAGTCCAGCTTCAAGATGAAGTTCTGGAGTCACCTGGGCAAGTCACATGTCCATGCATGACACTCAGTTTTTACAGGCAGAAGCCATTGCCCACATTGTATCTTGAATGTCTCCAGGAAGACTTCTTATGTGGATTGCAGCATTCCAAGATGCATTGTTTCTTAAGTGCTTCCTGACTGGGCACTTAACTTTGTGAATTCCTTTCTCCAGGAATGGACCAAATGCTCTACTAAGGTTATTTAGAAATCAAGCCAGTACACGGCCAATATTAATAACTTTGAGTACAAAAATGATACATGCACACAAATAGGATTAATAGATTCAGTAGATCATAACCTTTACAGAGATATGTTACATGGCATATGTAGCACAGAACATATTCCAGTTATGTCATATATATTCATAAGGATATTTCCATAAAGCCTTATGGAGGGCGCCGTCACACTCCCAAATCCTCCCCCCCCCCCACCACTATGCCCAGTGCCCCCAGCCCATAGACCCCTCCACAGAGTGGGGCCAGCAGCGGAGCCCTGGTGGTCGGACTGGGCGGCAGAGACCCTGGACTCTGTTGTGCGGGGCCGGGTGACAGTCCCTACCCTGCTGCCAACCGTGACCCCTGTCACGCGGGGCAGGCCAGCATCCCCGACCCCAGACCTTGTTGAGTGGGGCTGGGTGGCAGCCCTGACCCCAGTCCCGGTTCCTGCAGTGTGGGGGCCGGGCAGCAGACCTGATCACGAAGCCAGACCCCATTGTGCAGGGCTGATTGGCAACCCCGACCCGACCCCACTGCCGAACCTAACCCTTGGTATGTAGGGCTGGGCGGCAGCCTCGACCCGGGACCCTGCCACGGGGGCTGGGCAGTGACCCTGACCCTGGACCCTGCTGCAAGTCCCTGCCTCTCTTTAGCACACAGCTGGGTGCTAATTGGGCTGCAGGTTGAGAACCGCTGAGCTAAAGGATAATATTTCTGATATCTTCTCTGTGAAAAATTCTCAGATTTAAATTAAAGAAAAATCCTTCCTTTATTACTGTTTCATGTTTTCTGTGTGTGTATATATATCTTCCTACTGTATTTTCCACTGCATGCATCTGATGAAGTGGGCTGTAGCCCATGAAAGCTTATGCTCAAATAAATTTTAGTCTCTAAGGTGCCACAAGTACTCCTGTTCTTTTTGCGGATACAGACTAACACGGCTGCTACTCTGAAACCTGATTACTGTTTTGGTTTTTAGAGTGAAAAAGTGCTTGAGAAACTAATTAAATCTAGACAGACGGCAGCTTTATCAATGCAGCCAACTCTAGTTTCCACACTGTTCCTTGAAGCTAAGTGGAAGTGGCACACTGCCTTTAATTGATTGTCACTGAAACTAGAGTGACTCATACTCAGTGTGTTAGAAATTTTATTGTAGAATGTGAAAAGATGGGGTTTGCTGACTCTGGCATATCTTTTACAGGATTGCTTTTAATAAATTATAATTATTATGCTATAACACAAGCACACCATATGCAAATGCATCTTTTATTGACGTGAAAGCTGAATTCAAAATATTCTATATATCCTTTACTGCTTTGCCACATTACTTGCAGAAATCAGTCCCCTCATTTTCACCTTTTCTCTTTTGATGGGTTTATCAAGAGGCATTACCAATTGCTAGCAAATGACTCATCAGCAGTAATACATATATATTCCTTTGGCCCTTCAGCATCAGTCTTGTTTCACTATGTAATTCTATGTTTTATAAATTAGAGGAGGGACTAGAAAAATCTTTTAATAGTTTCTTAAATGTCTGAGAAAGTCGTGGTCACAAAAAGAACAAATACTCTTCTGTGAATTTTCTTAGGCCCTGATTTTGCAAAGCAAACTACTATAGTGGAGGCAGTCCCATTGACTTTCGTGGCACTTGTGCACAGGCGTAAAGGCCTGTGCAGATGAATCATTTTGCAAGATCGGGGCCTTACTTTAAGATTTATGTTTTTAATGTTTGTGTGGTATAATCACAAGAGTCCAAAACCAAGTTCCCTCATGACTTTCTCTGCTGTAGGAAATTGCTGACAAAGATGGGAACAACAAAGTTTTATCTTTCACCATCCCTTCGTTATCCAAGCCCTCAATATACCATGAGGTAAGAGTGCAACTGTGGTGGTAAGTTGGAATTGGGTCCAATAAAAACTAAAATTGGATCCATTCAGTGCTAGAGATAAACATTCTGCATGCATCTTTCTTCACTGAACTTTCAAGGGTAAATTCTTGCAACAGTGTAATTTAATCCAATAGAAGTGGTAAAATGGGGAGGTAAGTCTTCAAGGTGAATAATGAAATACACCTCTACCCCGATATAACGGTGTCCTCGGGAGCCAAAAAATCTTACCGCGTTATAGGTGACACCAGGTTATATCGAACTTGCTTTGATCCACCGGAGTCTGCAGCCCCGCCCCACCGGAGCACTGCTTTACCATGTTATATCCAAATTCGTGTTATATTGGGTCACGTTATATTGGGGTAGAGGTGTACTTCCATCTGATATGGTATGTTTTGTTCCGTTTGTTTTCAGTTTTTCATTGAATTACAGATTCCCATCCTTTCACATGTCTACTGATTGGATGCTGTTAGCATATTTAAAGCATGATTCTGCCCTTATCAAATATTGGAACAAAATGATCCAAAAATTAAACTGCGTTGTTCTGCTGTATGTACTATTTATCTGTTTAAAAGTCCTCCTTTGCCCCACTCCAGCTTGTTCCTGTGTTTTAATGCTACCATAACTTTTGTCTCCAGCAAGATGGAGATTACCAGCTGTAGTTGATGAGCAGGGAAAACTAAACATATTCCCTAAGTGCTGCATTGCGGTGCGAGCTTTGGGAATGTGGAGGAAAGTGGAAACTGAAGAACAATGATCCCATACTATGACTCATGAGCTGATTTGTAGTAGCCTGCAGCACACAATGTGCATGTATTAGCCCTTATTTAGCAGTGTTTTCCTTAGAATTAGTTTCAAGTGGATTTTTATTTATTTGGCTCTCTTTTTGTATTAAATGATCTTACTAAGATATTACTAGTGAAATCCTGGTTCCACTGAAGTCAATAGTAAAACTCCCTGTGACCTGAATACGAATAGGATTCCACTCTGATTTTTTGCCAACAGTGGCTGTTCTTCAGGGTTGGAGGTAAAAACAAACATTTCTT
This sequence comes from Mauremys reevesii, assembly GCF_016161935.1. Classification (NCBI taxonomy): domain Eukaryota; kingdom Metazoa; phylum Chordata; order Testudines; family Geoemydidae; genus Mauremys; species Mauremys reevesii. Next base: position 20,826,529 of record NC_052633.1, read on the forward strand.
AGTAAATAGCTATGTCAAGGACATAAAGCAGTGGTAAGTTATTTTCTTCTTGTTTTCCCTTTATGTGTAAAAATTGACACAGTCCTCTTCTAATTCATAGCTCTTTGCAGTCTAAAATATATCTGAATAACAGTCAAAAGTTTCAGCAATATTACATCTTTCATGGTGTAAATTACTAATGTGTGAGGTGAAAGGCGCAATGTATTACTGCACTGGGCTTCTTTCTCTGAACACTGGGTTTAAATCCTGTCTACACTAATGTAAAAGTGAATTTGTGGTCTCAGTTTAGTCCCTAGCAGATGTGTAGCCACATCACAAAATCACTGTAAAATGAACATAGGTTTTGATTTTCATATGAGACACCCAGGATTTAAATAAAAGATGTTGCAGGTCAGTATTGAGGGGCGTTGTTGCATCTGGAACTATGTAGGGCAGAAGTTCTCAAACTTTTTCTAAACACTGAACCCTTTCTTAGTAGAGCAGAGGTTCTCAAACTGTGGGTCAGGACCCCAAAGTGGGTCACAACCCTGTTTTAATCCGGTTATCAGGGCTGGCGTTAAACTTTCTGGGGCCTGAGTCTGAAGCCGAAGTCAGAGCACCACTGCCCAGGGCTGAAGCGGAAACCCGAGGGCTTCAGCCCTGGGTGGCAGGACTCAGTTTACAGCCCCCCTGACCAACACTGAAGCCCTCAAGCTTTGGCTTTGCCCCCTTCTTCCCCCGGGTGGCGGGGCTCAGACTTTGGGTTTGGGCCCCCTGCCCAGTGCAGTGGGGCTCAGGCTTCGGTCCCCCTGCCTGGGGTCATGCAGTAATTTTTGTTGTTGGAAGGGGGTCACGATGCAATGAAGTTTGAGAAAACCTGTATTAGAGGAATTGCTTGTGAACTACATGTTCCTTCTATTTGCCGTCTTGGGGAAACAACCTCTCGTCCTATTTGCAATCACATAATATCCCTAAGGCAATGACAGCAATTTCTAACATGGAAAAGTGATGATTGAAAGTGTATTAATACAGTTGAACAACTGGAAACAAGAGAGTCAGCACCATATAACCCTTCATCGTCTAGCATTTGCAGTGCTTGCGGAGTCACCCCACAGCAGCCTAGGCCCCATCACAGAATGAAGGGGCCTAAGGCCACCATGAAGTCGGGTTAGTTGAACTCGTTGACAACATGCACCATTGACTGACAAAGTGGGTTGGCACACAGACCCCATGTGTAGAGGTTGGCTGCAGCATATGTCATACGTCCAGCCAGCTTGTTATAGACCACCAGCACATGCTTCACAGGCACCAGTTGATCCGAGGAATGGAAAACCTGTCTTATGAAAGGAGACTCAAAGGGCTTGGCTTGTTCAGCCTAACCAAAAGAAGGTTGAGGGGGATATGATTGCTCTCTATAAATATATCAGAGGGATTAATACCAGGGAGGGAGAGGAATTATTTAAGCTTAGTATCAACGTGGACACAAGAACAAATGGATATAAACTGGACGCTAGGAAGTTTAGACTTGAAATTAGACGAAGGTTTCTAACCATTAGAGGAGTGAAGTTCTGGAACAGCCTTCCAAGGGGAGTAGTGGGGGCAAAAGACATATCTGGCTTTAAGACTAAGCTTGATAAGTTTATGGAGGGGATGGTATGATGGGATAGCCTAATTTTGGCAATTAATTTAGCAATTGATCATTGGTTATCAGCAGGTAAGTATGCCCAGTGGTCTGTGATGGGATGTTAGATGGGTTGGGATCTGAGTTACTATAGAGAATTCTTTCCTGGGTGCTGGCTGGTGAGTCTTGCCCACATGCTCAGGGTTTAACTGATCGCCATATTTGGGGTCGGGAAGGAATTTTCCTCCAGGGCAGATTGGCAGAGGCCCTGGAGGTTTTTCACCTTCCTCTGCAGCATGGGGCATGGGTCACTTGCTGGAGGATTCTCTACAGCTTGAGGTCTTCAAACCACAATTTGAGGGCTTCAATAACTCAGACATAGGTTAGGGGTTTGTTATAGAAGTGGATGGGTAAGATTCTGTGGCCTGCATTGTGCAGGAGGTCAGACTAGATGATCATAATGGTCCCTTCTGACCTTAAAGTCTTATGAGTCTATGTCGGGCAAGTTGCATAGCTCATACCCCTTCTATTTCCCCCATTTTCGTGTGGCACCAGATATACCTCAGTCCCACAAATCAATGTCCATTAAGTTCTCCAAACAGAATGGAGGGCCTTGATATGCCACAGCTTATTTAGCATTAGTGGGTGTTTTGTGACTAGTGCTCTATGCATTGAGTTGAAAGTTGGCTCTTGAGTGTTGATCTATGCAAGCTATTTGCATGTAGTTGAAACTGAATGATTCTGCTGCTTTTGTCATTTTGAGGGGGAGAGAGTCAACTTGAAATTTTAAAATGTGAGTTAAAAGTAGCCTCAAGTATTCCTCCTGATTTTCCCTGTCAATGTTTCTTGGTTTTGCAATCCTATTTTTTAATGCTTTCTCTCCCTATTGTTTCCTGAAACAATATGGGAAACAGGGAAACTGACTAGACACAAAATATAGAAGGTAACGAAAATGAAATATTTCTCTAATCCTTCAGTGCTAGCATACTTAATTTTTATTAAAACCAACAACACTTACAGGTATGTAAATCATTTCAGACACAAATGTGATTGGTTTAATTTGACTGTCCCCCTTTAAAATCTTTTCGGAATAATCTTTAGCAGTTTTACAGATTACCACAAGCGAGAAGTAGATACAATTTCGTGAGGTTTGGATCCTTCTTATGGCAGCATTTTCTATTTTTATTTTCCCCATGCCTTTCCCACCCAAGCCTTCTACTATTGGATCCATGGCTTTGACTGAGGGAGCCCTATGTCAACATGACCTCATCAGGGTGGTTTATAGTGATCTTCATCCTCAGAGAGAAACCTTCACTGCACAGAACAGGTGAGTAGTCAAGCTGTAGATACTTCATTAGTCTGAAGCATAAAATAATGGGTCAATAGGTACTCACTGTATACAGGCCTTACCTGGCTCTTCTCTTACAATTTAGAGCTTGTAAGTCTGTTACTAATTCATTAGATATAAATAATTTCTCCATCAGATCCATTTCTGCCAGTGGTGTTGCCAAGTAGTCTGGAAGGCTGATTGGCAGACATAGACTAGGTTAAAATAATTTATGGGAAATGCAAACTTTTCCTATACTATGTCTGTCTTCAATCATATTCTAAAATAGCTTGTTGCATTATTCCTCCATAAAATGCAGTTGCATTAGGGTAGTAATCTGTTACATCTCATGCCTTTTAAAGTATTTAATATTGAGTCTTTTGATAGACTATTTCTAGTCAGTGAATTAAAATGGAAGAGCAATACCTACGGGCTGATGTACTGTATTTCTGATGCCATCTTGTCCTGCGAGTGAACCATTAACAATGTTTTTAAAGTTCTTCTGGTGGACTATTAGAAATCGGAATCTATGTAGTTTCTTTTGTCTCATGTTCTTGTCTGTCTTCAGGTTTGAGGTGCTCGGCTTTCTCATGCTGTGCTACAACTCTGCTATTGTCTACATGCCTGCCTCCTCCTATCAGTCACTTTGCAGGATGGGTTCCAGGTGAGGATCTCATGCTTAAGGAACATTCCTAGCGTTATAAATATGCAAAGAAAGCAAATGAGTTTACTCAGTCCTCTCTGGTAACTTGACAGATCATAATTTAATTAGAAATGTAATGCTATTTTTGCATACAAAAATAATGCATTGATTGTTTATCAGTTGCATTTGCTTTAGTTCTCAGTATTGTAATGTTTTGCTTTGTGGAACATTAATAGTAAAAACTGTAGTGTGTCAAGACCTGCAGTAAAGGCAAGTCAACTGCATCTCTTTATAGTGACCAGTAACCTGGTTAGTGTACCACCTATTTCCTGTGCTTCTGAATGTTAGTCCAATTTACTTTTGAGTTGGTTTGGATGACTGACTTGAACAGCATTTTGACAGTTTGTTTCATAACACCACCACACTTGGAGAAATTGTGCCATCATTTCTCATTCTTTATACCCATCCTTTCCATGACCTGTTGAGTAGTATTTAAAACAGCTTGTTGACATTAAAGCTCTTCTTTTTGTTCTAGAATCTTAAATATCTCTGATACCCCTACACATCTCCTTAGTACCAGCTTTTTATGCTAAAACAAACAGGCCATGGGTGGCTAATCATTCTCTATAATACATACTCACGAAACAGCAGAATCCTTTTCTCTGTTTTTTTGATATGCCTTGTCAGCTTCAGCAGTGTATTTCCTGTAAACTGCTGACAAGCATTATATACAATGCAGATATTGTTTTTCCAAGTGTACAGCAGGATCAAAATAGCTTCTATCAGTTTTTACTCCATTAGAACACTATATGTACTTCCACCAAGGGTTCTTGCCAGAAGCTGGGAATGGGTGTCAGGGGATGGATCACTTGATAATTACCTGTTCTGTTCATTCCCTCTGGGGTACCTGGCATTGGTCACTGTCAGAAGACAAGATACTGGGCTAGATAGACCTTTGGTCTGACCCAATATCGCTGTTCTTATGTTCCTATTGTATTCTTTTCTTTTAGTTGTTGTTTCTACAATTCCTTTGTTCCTGAATCTCACAGAGTGGAATTTTTCCTTGGCTGAGTTTGGCCAAGTGTACTATACTTCTTTACATGTGAAATGTTTCCTTTTTCCAGATATAGTGGAATAAAACCTATAACAACGGACTGAATTTTAACACTGAATAATTTCTCTATGGAAAATGGTTCCCCGTAACTGGAATTGTAATTTGCACATTGAAATAGTTGGAAAATTTTACTCAGTTTCACCATAAACTGAGCTTTCCTGCACCCAAGTTTACTATAATCTGGTTCTACTATATATACACTTCACATATGTGTGGAGAGCCTCCAAACTCCTGTTCACCAGTGCACCACCTCCTCCCTGTCTCTCCTGAAAAACTAGCTTCTGCATTGTTGCCTACAAGTGAGCTAAAAATAGTCATGTGGCTATCAAGGTGTGCAAACCAGTAATTGTATACATTGTTATTCTCTTATCTTAGCTCACCCTTTCCCACCTCCTTCTGTTTGTTTGCTACCCCCACTTCTATTATCATAATTTATCATCTGGATTTTAGACATTTGTGGCAGAAATCTGAGTTTTACTTCTTCTATAAAGTGCCTAGTACACTTCTGCATAAACAATAAATAATGCTTACCTCTAAGCCTTCTGAATTTTTCTTTCAGTGCATGTAACTAGTTTTGAAATGATACTCTGTCCCCTACACCCCAAAAGTCAGTTGTATACATATTTGAAGTGATCCTAAAACTGATTGTTATATCATCCCACTCATCACTCCCCATCCTGAATGGCTCCTTTTCATTGGCACCTTCTGTTTCCTGTCCTTAAACCAATTTTGTGATCTCTTTTCTCATACTTTCTAACTTTGTAAGTCACTCTGTTCTGTGAGACATTATTAAAGTATTTTATGAAATTTAGGTAAACCATGTCTACTCTTTCATCTTGTGCAACAGTGCAAGTAATGTGCAGAAATTTGTCAAGCCTGATTTTCCATTTATAAATCGATGAACTTTTTTTTCTTAACATTCCTTGATATAGAATTTGTTAATATGTAGAAATGTACCATATTTCTTCAAATTTCAGTGTTCAAGTCCAAACCTAAAATGTCCTATAAAATTCCAGAGTACCATAATAACAGAAACTTGCCTTTGTAAAACCTCTCACAAGGTTTTTGTTATGGAACTTATGAATTGCAACCTTACAAATGTTCCATTATTGCTCTCTAGCACAATTTACAGCTAACAGTGTTACAAATGGATGGTATTATGAGAAAAGAACATCACATATGTTCCCATATGGCTGAATCTGTTCCCTTTGTGATTAAAGTTCAAAGGGAAGTTAGAACATAAGAATGGCCATATTGGGTCAGACCAATGGTCAATCAAGCCCAGTATCTTGTCTTCCGACAGTGGTCAATGCCAGGTGCTTCAGAGGGAATTAACAGAACAGGTAATCCTCAAATGATCCATCCCCTGTCACCCATTCCAGCTTCTGGCAAACAGAGCATGGTTTACATCCCTACCCATCCTGGCTAATAGCCATTGATGGACCTATCCTCCATGAACTTATCTAGTTCTTTTTTGAACCCTGTTATAGTCTTGGTCTTCAAAGCATCCTCTGGCAAGGAGTTCCACAGGTTGACTGTGTTGTGTGAAAAAATACTCCCTTTTGTTTGTTTTAAATCTGCTGCCTATTAATTTCATTTGGTGACTCCTAGTTCTTGTGTTATGAGGAATAAATAACACATCCTTATTTAATTTCTCTACACCAGTCATGATTTTACAGACCTCTATCATATCCTCCTTTAGTCGTCTCTTTTCCAAGCTGAAAAGTCCCAGTCTTATTAATCGCTCCTCATACGGAAGCCATTCCATACTCGTAATCATTTTTGTTGCCCTTTTCTGAACCTTTTCCAATTTCAATATATCTTTTTTGAGATGGGGCGACCACATCTGCATACAGAGAGTAGCCTTGGAAAATCTTCTGCCCTGTGGATTTTCCTGTATTTCTTGTATTTAACTTCCAAGGATTTTGCTTTTCTAAGTGCATGTCTCCACCCAAAATTCAGCTGAATAGGCAGTGTCAAATGACCAAGTGGGTTGGTTATTGCTGAGTAAATCTTCCTATCTGAACAAATGTAGTTTGTCAGTAGGAGGCATATTCCAATTTTGCTGTATGAAAATAACAACTCCTCCATTAATCTTACAGAAGCATCCTGAAGTTAATTAGAAATTGGTTCAGTGTGATACAACTATTTTGTTACATTATCCAGTCTCTGCTTAAGTGCAGCAAGGCTTCAAGTCAGTGCACTTTCATGTCTTGATGTTCAGGTTCCCAGTCAACAGATTTTCTAGAGATAGCAGGATATGAGACAGAGGTCTGAGGAGTAAAGAACAAGTTGTTTGGTGGAATAATTTGAGATTTTGGCATGTTGACAATTTGTTCCTAACGCCGGGAACAAGAAGCTAAGAAACTTATCAAAAAACCAAGACCATACCTCAGAACTATGGCATCTGTTCTTCATCTCATGCAAGTTGTACCTCTGATGCAGTGTTTGGTTTTCCTTTTTCCTTTCACCCATTGCTGAAATTAGACCTCCAGGTTTGTAGATGCTTGCTGGGTTAACCTATTTTCTTTCTTAAATAATTGCTACACTTATTAAATTATTTCTGACACTTTAAAGCACCCAAACATTTGCTCTAAGTGAATGTACAGTAAAACACAAAACAAACCCATTAAAATAATAAAACCCTTCTTATCTAGTAAAACCATCAAGACTAACAATAGCAGCCAGCTAAAACCACATACACCTTGATAACACCCACTTCTTAAAAAGATGGGAAAACTGGTAGGCCAAGGGCACAAGTGCACTGTTCTCTAGTTGGCTGCTATTCTTATCCTCCATGACATTTCTGAAATCTGTGCAATGGATTTCCAATTTTCCTTGTCACTTGAATCCTGGGATAATACTCATCTGGGTCTGGCATTTATAAACCTGAGTATTCCTGCTACCTAATGATCGTAATCTGCCCTGTATAATGGTCTCTTCAACATTTCATTTTTCCTCCTGAATACATGTTTTACCTACAGGAATATGTTGTAAATACAAATATGTGAGTGTCTGTCCTTGTTCTTGTATTGCAAACGACCTTGAGTGAGGAACTCTCACTTGTGTGCACACTTGCAAGTTCCCCTTAAAGAAACCCTTTCAGAAGTCAGTTTAGGAACCACCTTCTTTCCATCAGCATCATTTTGACATGCTTGTCTGTAAAACATTGAGTTTCCTTTTCCCCTGTTGTGTGTGAATTTATGCTCATGAAAGGTGCTGGTTTAATGAACCTGGAAAAAAGTTCCCTAGCTATTCACAGAATAATTACATAGAAACTTCCCCTCCTGGCTCCTTCCAAAGTGTCTCACTCCTGACTTGGAAGAACACTGGCACAATGATGAGAGAGGTTGGTTAGATCTTCAGACCCATTCATTCCTTTCTCTGCCCAGAGTTGCCAGTTAGTGCCATGTATGCTATCAGCTTTTGTCCATATCTCTCCTTGCCCACTAGGAAGGGACTGGACTACCAATACGTTTTATATAGGCCATTAAACACATATCAAATAATAGATTTTTGTGTCTGGATTGAATTAGAACCAGCAAACTGCAGATTAAATTATTTTAGTATTTTATGCTAGATGATTCTGTATATTAAACAGTGGTTATCTTATTCTTAGCCAGATTCATTCCCTCATATTTTTGTTATGAGAGAGAGAAATATTCAGGCATCTAGGGTCTCTTTGGGACAAGTGGTACAAAATGCCATTTACAGTATTTACTGAAAAGGGGATTGTATATGGTGCAGTGCTGGCCAAAAGGATTTTTTTTTTTAAATGGAAGATTGGCATTCTCAATACCGTCCTCTGTCATTATCAATATCATTATTGTGCCCTTTGCTTGAGTTAGGTGTTTCTACAGCCTTTTCCCAGCTCTGTCCAGAACCTTCATAGAAATTTCCAGACCCAATATTTTGTAAAACTCACTGTAAAAGTTGAGCATTGAAATGTCTGATGCAAGAAAGAGCTAAGATGTTTATCATCAGCCCCTCGGCTCCATTGTGTTTCTTGCTCTTAAGGGCTAATGCTTGTTACATTAGCTCTTTGCCTGAGAAATCCTTGTTGTGAGTGTACTTCTGCATTAAATACATTAGAATGCAGCTTCCATGTTGTCCGGTATTCAGATCTCAAAGCTCTAAATAAAAGTGGTGATTATATTCGTTGAATATATATGATGTGCTTCAGCACTGAACGGAATGTGGGGAAGGCAAAGCACCTGCTCCAAGGAGTTGACAATATAAAAAGATGCCATTTGAAATAATAGTTCTTTTCATAAAGAAAGCAACTTTGTTTTCTCCAGTTTATTTTTTTAAATGAAACAGTCACCTATTAATATTCTGTTACAGTATGTTACAGAGGAGATAAGCTCTCCATTCTGTAGCAGTAAACTAAATATTCTATGTGAGGCACATTCATTGTTGTTCTCACATCTTCTGGCTAGCTTCTGAGAAGTTCTGTCTCCCACACTCACAGCTAGCTGGTTGGTGATTTCATCCAAGCTGTTGTGAATAAGGGTGTATGGAGTCAGACTACAGGAATTATGGCCAATATTTCAAGGCTCTGCTGTGAAGATACTTGCTTAAATGCATGAAGAGCTGACTTGAGACTGCAGTAAGAAACTGAACAGTTAATGTTTGGCAGAATAATCAGAGCTTATCACCTGAGTGTCTCACATTTAATGGATGTAAAGCATGTTTTCTTAAAGTGTTCATGAGGTCAGAGTTTTGATTCTGTATTATGTTTTGCCAGGCTTTGCGTGAGTGGATTTCCACGGCAGCATGAGAAACGCTGGAAAGAATTCTGTAACAGAGTGGTACTAGATCCTGACTTTATGGTGCAACTGCTCACAGGTGTCTATTATGCCATGTAAGTAGGTGGAGTTTGGAAGAAGAAGAGCTGGATGGCTTCTAGTGAATTAAAATACCCTCTTTTCTCTCTGTCTTTATGCATGAAAACATGAATTAAGCCACTACTTCATTTGAGGATCAACTGCTTTATCTCCTTATTTTCCCTTGACTTGTTATCTTGGCCAGCTGACATTTTGGGAATGCCTTTATCAGCATTCAGTCACAAGTGCTGGGTGCTGAAGAGTGGTGCTTTTCTCTCCCAGGGATGTCACTTCCACAGTATCCCTTTTCTTCACCAGTGTAATGTTTGCAAGCTTCAAGGTAGCTGATAAACCTGGTTCCCCTGGAATGGCAGCGTGACATGAAGCCACTGGGTTAGCCTAAACACACGAATCTGAAACGATTATACCAAGTAATGTAATTTTCAAATGGTCCCCCTCCATCTTTCTTTACTGTTATCCTTACCATGATAACATCCTTCTGGCTGGGAGATGGGAGAGAACAATTAGTTGTAATATCAATTAGAATAATAATTGAGGTGCTCCATCTATTCCTTTATGCTGTGTTAGTGTATGTTCTTTGTAGATACAAAGGAGAAGGGTTTGAGTTCAAAAAGTACTGAATGATGAATGTCTTGTTTGTTTTGTTTTGTAGATACAATGGACAGTGGGGTCTTGGCCAAGAGGTATTGGATGACATAATTTACAGAGCACAGCTTGAACTTTACTCTCAGCCACTGCTGGTAAGGAAGAGGCCACTGAAATAATTTTATTTGATTAAAAAGCATGTGAATGTGCTGATAAAATGGATTGCTCTTAAAAGGTTCATTTAGCAGTTTACAACCATTTACTACCAGCCAGAATTTTATTTGTAGTCTGATGCTTCGTATTTTAACACAGCTACTATTCACATCATCCTCTTTTGCTTAAGTGTTAAGCTCTGGTACTTAGCGCTTATAATAACTCCTTGGTGCTAGGAAACAGGATTTCCTAATATAATGTTCTAGTTTAAAATACATACACTCTTGTAGCAAGAGCTACACAAAGATAACTCCTAGGATATGTCTATACTGCGATTAAAAAAACCTTTGGCACTGAGTCTCAGAGCCTGGGTCAGGTTTGCAGGGATCAGGTTGTAAAGTTGCAGTGTAGACATTCCAGCTTAGGCTGGAGCCCAGGCCTGGACTGCTATACTGCAATTTTATAGCCCTGTAACCTGAGCCCCATGAGCCCAAGTCAGCTGACCTGGCCCCGCTGAGGCTGTGCCACATGTCATTGATTGCACTGTAGACATACCCAAAGGGGTCAAATTAAGTAAGCATCTGACATCACATGATATTGGTGGTGAACAAATTGGTATTCTGCTCACCTGTGGTTAATCAGGGTTTAGAATTTGTTCAACTGACTCCACCCACAGTATTCTTGGTGGGAGGAGCAGAAATGGAATAGTGCTGAACTTTCTCAGACAACCTTTATCAACAGAGCTATCTGCAGTCTTAAACTGACTCACCCAGTCTGAATCCATTCCATTCCATTCTGCAGCCAGCCCTCCAGATAAGACACTTTTCTCTAAGAATATAGCTTTTAAAAAAAAATTCTACTGCGGTTGCTAGCCTGACCCTAAAAGATGAAAGGAGAGAAATTAAAAAAGGAGACAGAAAGAAGAGGAACAAAGAGAGAGACAGACAAAGTTGGAGGTGATTGAGGGGAAGGAGAGAGACAAATAGAGAGGAGGAATTATTTTTTCTTTCTGGTGGAGGTTGGGAGGAGATTTGAGGTAAGGAAACAAAATCAGCAGAAGGTAGAAACAGGACTGTTGCAGTCTTTGGCACCTTGCACCGCTTTTGGATCAGGAATTAATGTGGGCAATAGGCTTTGGTGGTAGTCCTCTGGACTAACACACAGTGAATCAATTTGCTAACTCTAAATATTATTTTTCCCCATAACTTAGAGTAGTGGCCTGTTTGCAGAGAAGAACTGAATGGGATCTTTTTTCTCTTGGCCAATCCCAAGATAAATTCTGTACTTCTCCATAAGTCTGATAAAACTGTTCTCGTGATGAATTAATATTGGCTAGGACACTTAGTTTTGTGCTTTCTGAGTGAAGCATTTTAAATACATCTTATCCAGTGAATTATTAGAACAGCAATTTCCTTTAGGAAATGACTCATTGCATCATTAGATTGGAAGTTTTAAATTAAATATTGAACCTGAGGAAGTGGGCATCTATCAGAACATGCTACAGTACAAAAGCATGTCAGTGTCTCTGTATTTGAATTCAGTTGATGGTGTAACAGCTTTTATTCCTGATTAAAACTGAACAATCAGCTTAAAAAAATTTTTTTTCCGAGTGATTGTAAATCCTTCTAGGTTATCTTTATTTTTACAATGTTAACAAAAGTGTTTTCTCCCTCTTCTCCTCTTGAACAAGCTGTTTGGTAGTTTCTGTTGACTGTTAGTGATTGTTGTAGCCTTGTCTCTTACCACCTCCCTGCTCTTTGCTACTTCCTTTTTTTCCTTCTCCGGTCATTTGCTTGTCCTCCCCAGCCTGCCTTTTTGCAACTATCAGAGGACTCTTCAGGAAGCCCTGCCTTTTTCTAAGCATGTTTTACAAAAATTGTAGTTAAGTTCTAGGACAGATGGATTGCATGTCCCTTGTCTTGCTCCATATTAAAGCAGTTGACCCTTCGGGTTCTTTAACAAACAATTCTCTTTCATCCAGTTAAATTTTCCAGAAGTCGCATGCAATCTAGCATCAATATAAAACGGTGCTTAAAATAACATTTAAAGCAATTGCTGTCACTCAGTGAAGTACTTCATTTAGTCTCCCACATGATTTTCAATCCCATCCTCCTCTGGCATATGTAAAGACAACAGCAAATTATCTGAAGTCCATGCAGGAGTGAAAGGAGCTTTTGAGTGAAAGTTAATTTTTTTAGACATCTGTACCAGGATATTTGCATAGTTGGGGAAATGTTATTGGTCTACATTAAAAAGAGCAACATCACAGCCCACTGTGTTTGGTGTTTCTTCTCAGAAAACTCCATGTAGTGTTCCTGTACAAACGAGATTATGTCCCTTTGTGTTTCTCTAAACAGAAAAGATGACCAAAATAGCAGCCTCAGTACGCTACAAAACAATTGAAGGGTAAATGACTGACTGCCAGCAAGCACCTTTAGTGTTGCCCAGGGGCTGTACCAAAGGCAGAAAAGTAATGCAAGAAAAATAACTTAGTTCAGGAAGAAATACTGAGGCCTGGTCTACACTGCGGGGGGATCGATCTAAGTTACTCCGCTTCAACTATGTGAATAACGTAGCTGAAGTCGACGTACTTAGATCTACTTACCGCGGTGTCTTCACTGTGGTAGGTCGACTGCTTACGCTCCCCCATCAACTCTGCTTATGCTTCTCGCTTTGGTGGTGTACCGGAGTCAATGGGAGAGTGCTCGGTGGTCGACTTATCGCGTCTTCACTAGACACGATAAATCGACCCCCACTGGATTGATCACTCCAGAGGTAAGTGTAGACATACCCTAAGTTGCTGCAACCAAATGTCCTGTGCCAGTCTCACAGCAAAGAAAACTTTGTAGGAGGGGCTTCTACAGTGGGAAGTTAAGCAAAAAGATGCAATATTCTTGCCCAGCTACTGTGGACTAAAGAGTGCCTCTCTATCAAGCACCTGCCCTATACCAGTTCAGGTCCTCTGCACAATGCTTCAAAAGGAACTCCCAGTCTTTAGTGCAAAGCAAGATATCCAGGCTACCCTAGTAAGCATACACCCTCAGGCAAAGTGTGTTGGGCAAAATAGTTGATTGTAAGCAAGAGACAAGCATCACTATGCCCACTGACCTGTTAATTTGATTGAGACGCATCCCATACCGTCACTGCTCGATGCCCCAGCTTCTTTTACTTGACTGACTTTGGTTGAGCGCATATTCCTCATGGGAAAGGATGGATGTTTTTGGCCTGTGGCCTGTTTTGCTTTGTCACTGATAGTTGCAAGCTCTGTTTGCAGAGACAGAATGCTGCTTCCTCCATGAAGTGTCTTCGGGTCTTTCAGGTTGGGATCACCAACCTTGGCCTTAATGGGCCTGGTTTGGGATAAGGCAGTAAGACAGGATAGTATCATAGAAATGTGGGGCTGGAAGGGATCTCAAGAGGTCATCATACATTCAGGCCCCGGTGCTGAGGCTGGAACAAGTAAACCTAGATTATACCTGACAGGTGTTTGGTCTAACCTGTTCTTAAAGCTCAATGATGGGGATTCCATAATCTTCCTTGGAGGCCTATTTCAGTGCTTAAAGTTAGGCACTGCATCTTTTTGCATCACTTTTCTCTCAGGAGGGGCTAGGACTGATGCAAGTGGACTTTTTAGCAAGTTTTTCCTGCTGAATGAGGTCTATTTTTCTTGCATGATTTCTCCCCCTCCCTTTTCTCCTTAGCAGTACAATCTGGGTTGAAAGTGCTTGTCAGTCAGTCTTCCACACTTAGGGTTCATATTTTTCTGGGGCTGCTGTTGCACTGAGATTTTTCATTAGCTCTGACTAAGCACTGTCCCTGTTCTGAGGTACTGACAACGTTAACAGACAGAGATCAGGGAAGGAGAACAACAATGTACATCTTATATCCATGTCAGCTTGATTTGCTATAGGCAGCACAGCAGGAGTTTTTAAGAGGGAATATGAGCAGGGTGCAGATGAACAGAGCTGTCCCTTGGGTAGGGTGAATCAGGGCGACTGATCCGGGCCCCACGCTTTGGGGGGCCCTGCAGCCTGGTGCGATTGGCCACCGCGGTCGGTCCCGGAAGACATAGGTGCAGGAACTAGGAGTGGGGGGAGGGTGCTGCAACGCTCCCGGCCCCGTGCGCCACTGAGTGGGGCTGATTTGTCCTGGACCCCGCACCTCCCTAGGGATGGCCCTGCAGACGAATGCAGAGAGATTGTACTATGCATCAGGGAATGCATGGAAGGGGATTGTGAGAGACACTTACAAACCAAGTGGATGAGGTTTCGGAGCAATAGCGGAACAAAAAGGGTTTGAGGGGGTGAGACCAAACAAAGCTTGACAAGGAAGGATAAGCAGGGAGGGGCAGAGTTATGTACAACTCTGAAGGTGTGAAGAATCTTAAAATTTGTTATGTCAGATAGGAAGCCAATGGAGAGATTTGAAAAGGCGTTTTACATGATCAAAACAACAGGCAAAGATCAGGTTTGTATGGACTGAAGTGGGTCACAGGGTGTGTGTTTGGAGGCCAGAGGAGATTGTTGCAGTAATCAAGGCAGAATGTAATGAGAGATTTGGCTCTAGGGATGGAGAAAAGGAAGAATTTTGGAGATGCTGACGAGGAAGAAGCAGCAGGATTTGGAAATGGCCTGCATGTGTGTGGCAAGGAAGGGGAACGAGTCAAAAATAACCCCCCAGGTTACATGCCTGGGTGATGAGAGGATGGCAGCGTGGACAACTGTAATAAAAAAAAAAGGAAAGAGGAGAAGCTTGTAAACTTTACAACAGTATTACTCTGCTTGTTCCTGAGAATGTCCACATACATTGTGTAAAATTCTCCTTTCTTTTCACTTGTGAGTTTTCCAAGATAAACTGTTACACTTTTCCAAAGGGCAGATGACTACCTTACTGACTTATTTTCCTCAGACCTTTTGTGGGCAGTACAGAGAATTTTATGCTGTGCCAATAAACTGGGAGGAGAGACTACCCTCTACCAGAATTTCCCCAATCATGGGGAACAATGGGATTACAGTTTAAAATTATTAATATTGTTAAACAAGACACATAGTTCAGATATCACAGCCATTACTTGCCCTCCCTTCCTTGGGCAGAACTCCTTCCCAAAGGAATATTTATTCATAACTATACAAAATATTTGATACAACCACAGGAATTTAGACAAAGGACATCTCACAGTTTAAACAATGCATTTTCCTGTGTTTCTCTTCAGTATAGAAGAGACTAAAAGCATAGAGCAGGGGTCGGCAACCTTTCAGAAGTGGTGTGCCAAGTCTTCATTTATTCACTCTAATTTAAGGTTTCACGTGCCAGTAATACATTTTAACATTTTTAGAAGGTCTCTTTCTATAAGACTATAATATAATACTAAACTATTGCTGTATGTAAAGTAAATAAGGTTTTTAAAATGTTTAAGAAGCTTCATTTAAAATTAAATTAAAATACAAAGACCCCTGGACTCGTGGCCAGGACCCAGGCAGTGTGAGTGCCACTGAAAATCAGCTCACATGACGCAGGTTGCCTACCCCTGGTATAGAGTATGGACTAAAAGAACATGTTAACAGAAAAGTAGATGTGACACTTTCTTGGAGTGCCCAGGACTACAAGTCACTTTGTTAACCCTTTGCCTCGACGAGAGGGAGTCTTTCTTGTGGTAGCCAGGTGTCAGCTCCCAGATGCCACCAGCCTTTCAACCATTTAAGCAATCACCGCAGGGCTCTTTTGCATTACAATTGAACAACTCTTGGACCCCAGCCTCGAGCTACTCCAAAAGCATCCCCCTCTAGAATCCAGCCCCTGTCACTTGACACTCACAGCAATTACCAGGTTCCCTCCTCCCAAGGGAATAGTATAAATGCACCAGCCTGTTTGATTCAAATGACTATCTGCTCCAAGATAACACAGCACTGTAATCTATTTATTTTGAAAACAAGTACAGTAGAACCTCAGTTACAAACATGGAGTTACGAACTGACCGGTCAACCACACACCTCATTTGGAACCGGAAGAGTGCAATCAGGCAGCAGAGTCAGGAGGGGGGGGGAAAGCAAACACTGTACAGTACTGTGTTAAACATAAACTACTAAAAAAATAAAAGGCAAGTTTAAAAAAAAAAATTTGACAACAGAACCGTGTCTGCTTGTTTCATTTAAATTAAGATGGTTAAAAGCAGCACTTTACTTCTGCATAGTAAAGTTTCAAAGCTGTATTACATCAATGTTCATGTGTAAACTTTTGAAAGAACAACCATAATGTTTTTTTCAGAGTTATGAGCAACCTCCATTCCCAAGGTGATCATGACTTTGAGGTTCTACTGTATAAGTTTAGTAACAGAGGTAAAGATTTTAAGAGATAGTGAGAAGAGGTAACAAGAATAACAGGTTACAAATAAAATAAAATTATAACACACTTCTGGTAGACTTAGACTGAACTATAACAAGCTAACCTCATCTGAAGCAATTTCTCATCTAAGAACTTCCTTACATCATTTCAGCCAAGGTTGTTTGAAATCTTGTTTTCATGGGCATAAGTGCACTGCCTGGTTACCCCCTCAAGCGCAGAATAAAAGAGTGGTCCCCGTGCTTCCCTCTTATACCCCAAAGTCCATTGTCTTTGCACCCCAGAGATAAGACAACCCCCTGAGGGTTCTATTCTCCAGCATCTTTCCATCTGCCTGTTTCACAGTATGCAGATTTGGCTTTCAGTGCTCAATCATTTGACAGAGAGACCCATCTTATCTCCTGTCTGGAGGAAACCTGTTTGTCAGCTGTGCCTGGTTACAGACTTTAGATACTACAGTATCTAAACAAAACTTTTTAAATGTCAGTATAATACATATATTTCACAACAATACAATGACTGGCTTTCATTTGATACTTTACAGGACACTATTTATGGATAAATACTATGAAAGCAATGTGTTAGGTGTAGTGAGTTTGTCAGGCCTAGTAGGAGTTGCTGACAGTCATGAACCCTTTGCCAGTTGGTAGCAATGAGCCTGTATGTCACAGTAGAGCCTCTTGTTAAAGGTGTATACTCAGGCTATGTCTACACTACTGTGGTAAATTGACCAATGCTATGCAACTCCAGCTACGTGAATAACATAGCTGGAGTCAACATACCTTAGGTTGAGTTACCGCGGGGTCTACACTGTGGGGGGTTGACAGGAGAACATCTTCCCTTGCCTTACCTTCCTCTTCTCATCGGAGGGGGGCGGGGGTAGAGTACAGGAGTCGACTGGAGAGTGATCTTCTGTTGATTTGGTGGGTCTTTATTAGACCCGCTAAATCGACCGCCGGTGGATTGATCTCAGAGTGTCAATCCCGGCTGTAGTGTAGGCCTGCCCTCTGTTAATCTGGATTTCAGTTGAACTGACATAGGACTATCCATCTCTGGGTTTTGTTCTGTCAATGTTAAAATATATTTCACTGATGTTTTGCATGTCTTTGCCATGAGCAACCAAATAAATTACTTGATTTTAAAAAGGGCCACGTCTTGCAGCTGTTATACATCCTAATACAAACTTCAATCTTTAAAATACTTCTGTCTCTGCTGCTTTGACTTTTGATAAATCACTGATGACTTTAAATGATCCAAGGAAAAAAAAACAAATTGGGTGACTACATAGCATTGTTCTTCTTAATGCCTGTTAACTGAATTGCAGAGAAAAGCAATAGCAGTTGTTGTTGCTGTATAGGATGGGACTGAGTGAGATTAAAGGCAGAAAAATAACTAGGGAAATGATACCTTGTTACTCGATTTATCATTCCCCTTTGAGTAATATCAGCTTGCTTTATTAGGGGAAAGTTTTAATAAATGTTGAGATCCTTGATTTAAGATATGTAAGTGCAAAGTATTAGTATTTATTATTTTATTAGTGTATTAGTATTGCAAATCCAACACAGCCACAGATGATGACCTGGATTCTATTTTTCTCATCTATCAAAGTTGTGAACCAAATTCTGACAGCAAGTTTATTATACTGGTGGATGATGCACAAGCTGCAAAAACCCCAACTTGACTTTCATATCCTAGTTTGTTAGCAGTTGGCTATTAGAACAGCCATCTTTTTATTTGTAAACTGGGAGGTTTCATCTGGAAGTTACTGAAAGATAATAAATGTGGAACCCCATAATGGCATTTTTACAGCTGCTTTTATGTTTACAATAGTATTTTAAGTCTCAAAACTGGAAGAGATCAGTTGCTCTCCAGAGCTGCACAAGTAGAGCTCCAGCTTTATCATCAGTTCTAGTACCTATCTTTTATTGTAGAGAACAACTTATTGTGGAGCTTCTGTACTTGTCATGCTGCAGTTCTCTAACATTTTGTAGAAAACTGACAAAAAGGGGTAGTTGAAGATTGGGAGCTAATCATGTGACCTTTGTGAAGGTAACACTATTTTTATTTATGTAGCCATTGATTGCACTTGTGCTGTTTGCACTGACATGGTTTGTGACCTAATTCTTGAAGGATAGTACTACTGGGTTTCATTTGAAGTCTGACTCTGTTGGAATACTCTCTTTTTCTGCAGTGAATCTGCAGCAAAACAAACAGATCATTTAATAAAATGAGAATGGGGAAGCTCAAACCTTCCTAGGGAGAAGGAAGTCCTCTATAGTCCAGATATATCAGCTTTGCAATGAGCCTGTCAGTGGTCATGAAGTCCTGAAGTCACTGCCATGCTTATGTGTGGCAGCCTGATACACTGTTGCCAAATCTTTGTCTCCCCATCCAGTCTGACAATAAAATTTGGCACTGCTCTTAGTATAGTCGAGGGTGGTGAATTTGCATAGGATTTTACTGTTACCGTAGGTTGCAAATGCCATGAAGAACTCGTTGCCCTTTGATGCCCCTGATATGTCGCAAGAAGGCCAGAAGGTGCTGAAGGTGGAGGTTACTCCTACAGTGCCCAGGATCTCTCGGACTGCCATTACGACAGCTTCCATCCGTCGCCATCGGTGGAGGAGAGAAGGTGAGCAGTCCCACGGTGCCGCGAATAACATACTGTACTGTGTTCATCTCCATCGTTACCAATTAGCTTCTGAATCTGAATGTTGACAGAATAGTTTCATTTAATTGTTTCTCTAACAGCAGTATTTTGTAACAATATATAGCGCTTTACATCTTTTCAGAGCACTGCATGGCCATGAACTCTTAAATCTCACAGTACTCCTGTGAGGTAGGTAAGTACCCTCCTTTTACAGATGGAGAAGCTTGAGAGGTTAGGTGTCTTTTCCATGTTGTGTAGCATGGAGTATCAGTGGCCGAGGTGCGTTAGATCTTGGGATTTCTTGGCTCCCAGTCCCACACTCAGTCCGTTAGACCACGTTGCTTCCCATCTGTAATTAGTGCAAGAAGTACTATTGGCCTGACTTTTTCAGTGGTCCTGAGCAACCACTGATCCCACTTAAGTCTGTGGGAGATTGAGTTGTGCAGCTCTAAATCAGACCATTTGTTCTTA
Organism: Mauremys reevesii; assembly: GCF_016161935.1. Taxonomy (NCBI): domain Eukaryota; kingdom Metazoa; phylum Chordata; order Testudines; family Geoemydidae; genus Mauremys; species Mauremys reevesii. The sequence continues at coordinate 20,846,258 of NC_052633.1, forward strand.
GAGAAAAATTCCTAAACTACTTTTGACTAAATTATCTCATTCCCCTTCACTCCCCTGTTTTTCTTGAGGGATGCTTGTATTGCTAAGAATAGTATTTAATTGTGCAAGGAAGAAAAATAGATGTGGTAGCTTTTTTTCTTGTGGTCAGGTGCACCTTCAGTATAAGTATGGCAAAAAGCTTGCTTAGAAATCACTGTCATATTTAAAAGCTTTGTGTTCCTGCATGTATAAAAACATCCATTGAAAAAGCTGCATAAATGGCTGAAAGTAAAAAGTGGGAACTTAAGATATCGCAGAGGGAGAACTTGATCTCTGGTTTCAAACCCTGTCCCTTCTTTTACAGTTTATTTTTATGTATCAAGAACCAGAGTGCTTCATGATCTGTCAAGTCAGGCTGCCCAAGCCTAGAAGCAAACGTTACCATTTTGCAGATTTTCAGTCATGTTTGTCCTTAGCACTGATATCGTTTTGTTCGTTTGCCAGTCTCTCTCACGTACAATATAGTTCATCTTCCTCTTTCTGTGGGTGTGCACACAAATGTATTTGTGTGTGTATATAAGTAAGGCTATGTCTACAGTGCATACAGTGTGGATTATAAGGGTGTGAATTGCGGAGTGCACCAGAATGCTGTGTGTGGACGCTGCTGGCATGAACTAAAAGGTACAAAGTTCGCATTTAACATACTCCTCTTTCAAAAGCGTAGGGATCTTTTAGTTTGCTCCAGCAGTGTTGCATGGAGCAGATAGAGCATACCATTGTTGTGCACTCTGCAGTTTGCACCCCCATAACCTGCTGTACAGTGCAGTGTAGACCAGCCCTAAATGTGGATAGTGCTTTTGTTTTTCCATGTCCACATAAATCTTCTCTTTTCCCTGCCTGGATTGGAATGCCTAGAAAGGAATAGAAAAGCACTAAAATTTTGTGTGTTGAATCCCAGATGGCTTTGACTTCTCAAACGAGGCTGACTCAAGCATTCCTGGCTCCCCGATCCAGCACGGCTCCACAGACCTAGGGATCAAACGTGAGCAAGAGGGGGAGGTGCTGGTGCGCAGGACCCCTGAGCATGGCTCACCGGAGCCCACCTTGACAGCAGCCACAACAGAGGGTAGGACAGAGAGGAGGCAGAAGTCAGTGAGGCAGTTGCCGGAGGAAGATCCTGGCTCCCTATCCCCAAGCAGAACTTCTTTCCATTCTAGTGCGTGTTTCCACTATCCCAGGGTGTATTAGCTTCTCTTTGCAATACACACATCCCCTATATACCTAGCACCAGGTCAGGTACTACCTTTTGTTATCATGTGGGCTGGCCTGGGGCTTGCATCTCTGTGTGGTGAAAGGCAGCTTGGCATGGCTAACGAAAAGGCAAGGGCAGCATCTAAGAGCATTGAGATTGCTTGGAAATTTCCTATTACTGAGCATGTTTACTCTAATATTTGTGAGAAAAATACTGCACCAAATGAGCATGAGCCCAGTTCAGAAAACCTGATGAATCCGTTTTAGGGTATAAAAGAATCTTACTACAACTTTAGATTAACAAGATAGTATTGGAACAATGTTTCAAAATTCCAAAGTGAATTTCCTGTCGCTGTTAAAGTTGGGTTTGCCTAAGATGTAGATTCCCAGTGTTCTGCTTTGAATAAATTCTTTTATATTTATTCTCCACACTTCTATTCACTAAAGCTTCACCATCTTGTTAGCCTGTGTGAGTGGACTGGCTGTAAACAACCACACCAATCCCCTAACTGGAATCAAGTTGTAACGTTTCCAGCCACTTTAAAACAGTGACTGTTTTTCTTCACAAACAGGTTCTTTTGGTGTATGCTGTTGGATTTTGCAACAGCTGCCCTTGCAGCCACATGTAGTATTCTGTGAGTTGTCTGATACAGGTTCATTTTCCTTTAGTGAGTTTATTAACTTATCATCTGTACTTGGTAAGAGGTATACTTTCATGCAGTGAATTTGATTCATGACTTCTCTTGGTGGTGGTGGTGGTGGTGGTGTGCTTAATTCCCCAGGTTTTTAGCTGAAAATGTATTCCCAAGAGTCCTCTGATCTTCCTAATCTGTTTCTATAATTTAAGTTTTTCTTTTCTGTGTGAACATTCCTTTGGCATTTCCAACAGCTATAAAGGTCACAATTTCTCTGAAACAGAGAAGGTGTTTGCAGATTGTTTCATATGTACTGCATACGCTTCAGGGTGTCCTTGTGGAAACAAAAATCTGAGATTCTTCTAGATTTGATGTATTGTTTCCATGGAATCCACCACAGTGAATCAGCACGTAATGAATGAGGGTCACAACATCCCACTTCTTTGGAAAATAAGATACTTACAAAAACATGATGCTGTTGAAGTTTTAGAAACTGCTCCTTGGTGCATAGTGAGTTTGAGCATGCTCAGTAAACGAGCCCTACCCCATCCTTACTCCATTTGTTCTGATTCGTCTTATTCCACTGTACTGACCGTTGCATGTGCATGTCCTGAAGGATATGGAGAAGTCCTGAGCTTTGCAGAGAACCTTCATTAAAAATGGTTGCCAAGAATGTAGCCTTCCCTTTCTAACACTTGAGTTATTTTAAAATATCCATATCTTTTGACTTGTTCCTTTGGAGTCTGCATCACTTTGCATGGTTTTCCTGGATATGAAAGTGAAGAATATTTGAACAGATAACTGAACATAGAAAGCTGACAGTTGCCTGTTTGCTCAAACTGTACAAACTTTGCCACTCAGTAATATTCTGGAGTGGAAAGTGGCCATGGAGCTAAAGCAGATTTGACTACTAATACTTAAATTATTATTTGTATGTTATGTATATTACCTTGTTAATTGATTATGATGATTTTTTAGAAAATTTGAATTAGTAAATACCCTCAATTGAGTGACTATGTCCTACCTGACAACAGCGTGAAACAAGAAAGATCTTTCTTGGTAAACCCTAGTAATCCCTTTCATTGTTCAGGTTTGTTTATGCATCTAATTATGAGAAGGATAAACAGAATAAATATCGCTTTTAAACTAGTGTTTGGAACCAATACATGGAATGTTCTGCCAGTTTCCAAGATGTGGCTTAGTGATGCCTCAGAAAGGATGTGTGTTTAAAAGGGTTACGTGTGTTCATACTCTTCTGTCGGGTTGCAGCAGTAGGTATACACCGTCCATTTGTGGCCAGTAGATAATGGTAGGGGGAAAGCTGACATGGAACAAATCCAAAAATAAATGTAATACTTCTGCTGGATCTACTTTGTATTGACTTCTGTGTCACAATAAAAGTGCATTCTTTAGAGAAGCACTAATTCCTATAGAAAATGTTGAGAAACTTGAAGACAAAAGCTGTGTGGTTGACTTGTCATTTTCTCTCTCATTTTCTCCTTTCCTTTCCAGGATTGTAGTCAATTATGGGGCTGTTCAGGAGAAAGATGTTGTTTTGATTGTTACTGTTCTGTAGGAAAAGAAGAAACCTACCACTTTTTCTGAGTTACCTGTTCCAAATAAGGGGTATAGAGAACTGAACTGCACTCTCCCTTTTCCTTGTCTTTGAGGGTAGTGTTAGAGGAAAACTACCATCCAGTGGGATAACTGTATATATTTAAGCTGTATTTTACTGAGGTGAAAGACTTCAGTCCAGTGAGAACTTTCCTGAGTATCTGGGATCTGACTAGAGAGAGATTTTCCTGCATGTTGTCTTGTCTGTTTTCTTCATTCCTCAGCATTGCTGTGCTGCCTGGGCCTCTGCATGGTTGCAGCATCCAAAAGCTTGCACCAAGTCTCTCATTCTCTTCTCTAAATTGAATGGATACTTGACAGTTTTACCTTTCCAATTTCTTTCTGCTGTCTCATGGTGTTTTTTCTGAAGATAATCTGTTTAGCATCCCTGATTATTTTCTCATGAACACTTCGGTGCTTCTTCACGGTATTTGCATCAGTGTTCAAATAAAGCTTTTCCATATTGCTTAAGGGTGTCTTCCTGCAAGTTACACATCATCCATTTGAATAAGGGAAGGTTGAGAGAGGAGGTGTTAGCTGCTGCCGTGGTTCCTAATCAATGCACTTTCATTCAGATTTGCATGATGGTATAAAAGAATATAAATGCTGGGTCTGATGGGAAAAGCTTCTTTTGGTTTCAGGGTATTTCGGTTGTATCATCCTTTTACCAGCACCTCTGAGGACGGTGGTGGTGGGTTGTTCATAAAATGTCTCATTGTTTAATGTGGGGAAGCATTTGTGTGAATAAATGAGAAGACAAACACTTTTATATTTCTAAAGGACTGATTTGATCAAACGGGGGAAAAAAATAAAACCCATATTTTAAATATGTATTCAGGAAGTTGTAGTAAATGGATTTTAATAATTAGAAAATATCCCTTAGAGTTTAAAATGCTTGTCTTGTCCTGAGGCTAAAGTTTTTTTCCAGGTATGAAGATTGCAGTACTGTGAAGTTTCTTACAGTTTATGGGAGGTTAAAGATTAGATTAATCCTATGAGGATTACATAATAAAGCAGACCAGCATTGTATTCTGCTGAGAATGGCTTTAGGTTAGAAAGTGGCTGAGTGCCCCTTGGGAGGCTGAAACCAGGAATAACAGTGATCTTAGCTTCAACGAAAAGGGTTTCCTACAAGGGAAAGGGACCCAAAAAAACCCATCTGTAAAGCTGTTCTGCTTTCTGCTTCTGAAATATGATGCATAGCCAAGCTAGATATTTTTGCACGGTGAAGGAGCACCAAGAGCAAAGTACTGGCCTCAATAGGCTGCAGTGTAACTTGAAAATTTAAAAACAACTTGTTACCTTTGTCAGTGCACTGACAAGAGTCTGTGGAAGGGTAGGTTCATTCCTGTATGTTAGACTCATAAATCTTTTGCCACCATTTAAAGAGCTTCAGACAAGCTCTTTGATATGTGCCAGAGCAGAGTGAGCAAACTGCCACTGGAATAATGCAGCAGTTGAAGCCGTCAGACATGTACAATTCCTGGGGTTTCCCGCAAGCAGTCATACTTAGGGTTATCACAGGGAAATCTGAAATTCTTACAATTTGAAGGCCTTATTTTTATTTTTATTTTTAAAAAAAGGCGAAATTTTGCTTTTTTAATCTTGAAAGTAAGACAGCTGGAGTAAAAATGAGCACACTTTCACTCAAATGCAAAAACTACAATTTTTGAAATTCAAAGTCCTGTTCAAATACATGATAAATGCATATTTTGTCATGTTTTGATATAAAAACTACTTTATGAATTTCCTTGGGGTTTCAAAATGGCCTGAAACAAAATTGCATTTTTTATGAAAATATTTGCTATTTTTGTACAACCCTTTTCATGGTATAGGACTGAAAGCAAACACTTAAGTAGTAAATGCATCTGTTTCCTTAGTAATGGAAAATAAGGGAGCAAAATGAAAACCATAAACTAGAAGTAGTTTGCAAAGGAACCTGCTGCCAGTAAATTTAGCCAGTAAACCAGCAGAGCTCATCCATCTTTGCACCCTGTCAAGTCAGACTTATTTCCAAAGGTCACTGACTTAATACACTCAGGGTATGTCTACACTAAAGTTAGACACCTGCAGCTGGCCTATGCCAACTGACTTGGCTCCGGATAAGGGTCTGTTTAATTTTGGTTTAGATGTTATGGGGACCCTGCCACCTCGCAGGGTCTTAGAGCCTGGGCTCCAGCCCTAGCCCAAACGTCTATACCAGTTAAACAGACCCTGAGCCCAAGCCCCATGGGCCAGCCATGGGTTTTTAACTGAAGCATAGACATACCTTCACAGTTGGGTTTTAAACTCCCAACTTTCAAAACCAGACTTCAGGTTGCATCCTAGGAAACTGAGGCCACCTCTAGGTTTTCTCTGTTCTCCGTTCATGGCCTGGAGTGATAGGTTGCTGTTTGACAGGCAGGTCCTGTTCAGAAGCACAAAGTCTCTTCCACAGTGTGCAGCACTTTGCAGCTTAATCTTGTATTCCATATACAAAGAGGTATTTTATAGATAGAAGATATTTAGGCAGACAGGTTACAGGCAATATGATGGAGGCCAGCTTCATGTAATTACTGGAAGTGCAAGGAGGACTGGGGTTTGGGGGAGAGATGACAAATAGGAATTAGGGTTTATCTCCAGGGAAAAAGTTTAGTCACATTATGTGCCAGTTGGCATCTGCTAAAATCTACTACACCTGCAGGCGTGGTGGTGATTGGTGACCAATGGTCTGACCTGTTCCTAAAGGTTGTTGAGCTCTTGCAGCAACTCACATTGACTTCAGCAGGAGCTGCATTTACTGTATTCAGTACCTCTCGGGATGCAGCCCTAAATCAGGATAAAAATAGCAACCTAGGCTGAAAGGATGAGTGAAGGCGTTGTGAAGAATCCTTTAGACTGAATTGGGTAATGGATTGGATAGTCAAGCAGAGTTGTTCAGATGCTCACAATTATCTGTGCCTCTACTAGTAATGCTGGAGCTGATGAATTCTACAGAAGATGGTGAATTAATACAGATGAGAGGTTTACCCAGATAAAAAGTACGTACACAAGAGGCTCTGATTCTCCTCTCACTTGTGTAAACAAAAGTAATAGATTTATACAAGTGTGAGAGAACCAGACACAGTGCATATGAATGGAACTGAGAATAAATAAACCATATGAAGCCTGATTTTTTGTATTTACACATGTAAATCAGGAATAACTCCCTTGAAGTGAATGAGGCTACATCAGTGTAAAATCAGGCAAGTGAGAGGTAAATCAGGCTGCTAGTGTAGAGTACTGGAATTTGGTGCTGACAAAAGTTACTCTCCACTATGTATAGAGGGAAAATTTTTGGTTGCAGGAATCAATTAAAAAGTGGAAAAGTGTTTGGATCAGAAAGTGAAGTTTGTTTTTAGTGACGTTTTGTTTACATCTGTATACATCTACTTCATGTAACGTGACTGTTTAGTTTCTGGGTCTAATTTGTTTGTGTTGGGTTTTTGTAGATACTGAGGGTATAAATGGAAGAGAGGAATCCGTGAACCTCAATGATGCTGATGAAGGATTTTCATCAGGAGCTTCCCTTAGTAGCCAGCCAGTTGGGACCAAGCCTCTATCGTCCACATCCCAGAGGGGCAGTTTAAGGAAAGCAGCAAGTGGGCGTTCAGCTAAGGATAAAGAAACGTCATCTGCCACTAAATCCAATGAGAGCCCTCGAGATTCAGTAGCTCAGAAGCAGCACCTGCACCAACCAACTGACCTTACTGCAGAAACAATTGAGATGACCCCTACAAAGAAACACCTCAGCCTGCCTGCTGGGCAGGTGGTACCAAAAGCCAGTAGCTTGAGCCTAATCCGGACCGCCAGTGCTTCCTCCAGTAAATCATTTGACTATGTGAATGGTGGTCAAGCAGCTTGCATTGTTGGGGTTGGCACGGAGGGTGTTACTAATCTAGCAGCTGGCAATTCCAATCGGTTTTCAACTATCAGTCTACAGGAGGACCGGCTAGGCCAAGCTGGGGAAGGTAAAGATCTCCTTACCCCAGGGGCTCCCCTTACCAAGCAGTCTCGATCCCCAAGTTTCAATATGCAGCTGATATCCCAGGTGTAGCTTTGACTCCCCTCTTCCTCTTTAACCAATAGACAGTTCATCCTTGGGCAAAAACAAGAACCTTCATCCCACAGTGTGAAAATACTGACCATTGTGATCTCATTTGATTCCGTTTAGATATCATCCTGTATTTTGTATGAAACAGCAATAAATCTCCCCTCACTCCCAGTCCCCACCCCTTGTGAACATGGTTGTGAAGCAGTATAAAATGTACTGTATGCCTTTTCCACACCTTCCTTTCTCCTTGGGTGATGTGCAATCCATCGTAGGCTGATCAGTCCCATTTCAACACTGTGAGACTAGTGATATTGGAGGAAATGGTGAATGTGATCCCTATGAGATGATGCTTTGGCTTTGTTAAGAAATAGAAACGGGTTAGTTTTATCAGTCTGTAGTTCTGCAAAGACTACTGGATCATGATTTTTCTTAGAACCAGGAGTGCCTCAGAGATTCTAATGTGACTTTGGACCTCTCTGAGTTTGTGCAATCAATTCTGGGAGAGGGGAATGTCATTGTTGCTCCTGGCTGACCAATGCACTTTTCCATTAAAATGAGAATTGTTCTTTTCCTTCCACACCCTCATCTCCACTCTCCTACTTCTGAACCTCTTCCTGCTCAACAGTGGAGGCATGCCTATTACCAAGTCGTTGCCCCTCAGATAAAGAGAGGGCTGTAAGTAGAGAACGTAGGTCACAGTGTACTACTTATGGCGTTGTAGCCATATTTATGTTATATGTCTTCCCCTCCAGGACACAGGGTCATTCTGCTTACACACTGGAATTTGGAAAGGCCAAACCTGTTGAAATAATTCAAAAGTGGGAAGGAGAGACACACTTTCCCAGAAATAATTAACTACTAGCTCTGCTTCTATTTGTGTGAGGTGATGATCACTGAATTGAAACAAGCGCATCTTCAGGTAAACAGAGGGATTCTCAGGCTGCATTCTATGGTATCATAGTTGTTAGGGAGCCCCTCCTGCTTTCTAGGTGTTCCTAGCTCAGTCACAGCATAGATTAAGAAATCTGTAGTCCAGACATAATCCTCCAAGGAGATGCATCAGGGATTGAGATAATGGTTTTGCTGGAAACACTGAAGCATCAATGTGCAACACTTTCTAGAAACAATGTTGGTATAACGGGGTAGTCTTTTCTCCCAGAAGGACCACACTTCACTGCCTTTGTATTTACAATCCATTGCATTTTGTAAATATCTGATCATTTTGCTGATGGAGGCAGGCAATCTCGTAGAAAACTCTGAACTCATGCCATTGAGCCAAGTTCTGAATCTATGTGATTGATGTATGGGCAGCAATTGCTACCTATGCTAGCGATCACTACTTAAAAGTACACTTCTGATTACAAAGGAGGATGTCCATCATATTTTAGCCTGTGTCTTTCTTTGGATAACTAAGGAGAAAAGAGGAAGTCCCAGTCTTTTTTCTCTACTCTGTTGTGACCTGGAAGTTTACAGGCCATTAACCCATGGAACAGATTAGAGTTACATTTTTTCATTATGTAGGCACTTTTGTTTTATAATTTTCACTGTGAAAAAATATAAACAAATGGCTACAAATAACAGGCTATCTTTTGATTTATAAAGATTGTACGAAACTTAGAACTAAAATGGCATTACATTGCTAGTGGTTATTTAATGGGTTGGTTGTTTAAATGTTGTTTCGAGCTTTCAATTCTTTTCTTTTTAACACCCTCGTTTCAAGTAGCATTTTTTCAAAGTGACTTTCAAACTTATAAACAGGTAAAGGAAGACATTTTTATGGTTGAATGAGTTACTTGGTCACTTAATCTTCATATTTCACATTCAAAGAGGAATGATAACATTAAAAAAAAAGAAATATTACTAAAGATAAATATAATTTCAAATTGATAAGGACCAATCATTCCTTTATATTAGTTCTTGAAATGGAAATGTAAGTCAGACAGTCAGGCTAGTTTTGGAAGAATCCCAATATATTTTTTCGAGTGTTTATTTTGTGTGTGTGTGTATGTATGTATATATAGTTGAGGTATATACAAAAATATACATAGTGATGTTTGGTAGGTCAGCTATAGAGGTTCTATATTTTCCACGGTTAGTTTTCACCTAAGGGATTTATAGCTCTTCTAAAAATTTTGCATCAGGCTAAAACTTAGCAAACAAGTTTCCATATCATGATCCATTTCTTTTACAAAATGCAGTTAAACCAGTTCAGCAAAATGAAATAGTCCTGTGATTTCAAATGGGGAGTCAAATATGGGTGCTCAAATTTGAAGTTTTAGTCACTTTTTTAAACCAGTTTTGCAGGTATTTAGTCCTTATTTTGGTGGAGTGCCTTTTGTTATATTTTATAAATCTGTTAAGTATTCGTTAATCTGCTTTTGTGCGTATATGCACACTACTTTCGCTATAATATGCTTTTTGATAGAGTTCAAATTCTGTCCCTATTAACATCCTAGATGTTCCACACTGTGGACTGACATGATACATAATAACTTGCCCAAAGGATCCTTTGAGAGCTTCGTGTCAGATGTTCACTGATCAACCTCTCTATGTTCTGGAATGACTCATCCATTAACACAAATGAAGCAGCCATTATAATGTGTCATGTCAGTGCTATATATCATTAATGCTTTTAGATGTGTCCATCAATCCATGTCAAGGTAGTTGTGAAATATGATGTACTGAGCTTCAGTGAACTTCAAAGTAATGTGGCATTAATTGAAATGGAAATGCTTGGGATACAAACAAAGAATAATCAGAGTTGACTTTGGAGGGTATTGTATGGTACTGTTAAACTAAGTACAAAACTATTAAAATAGGTTTCTGACAAAGATTTAGACTTAAGTTATTTTTCCTTACCTCACTCTATTGTCTCTCCGTAATTATAATGCATTTGGTATGTAACATCATGCACTAGTTTTAGACCCCTGCAATAGTTGAGTACAGTTGCAGTATACAAAAGGTCAGAATGTAGAATACGACATTCCTCCTTATCTAAGATAGTATATATGCACAAATCTGAAGTGGAGAACCATGGGTACTGTAGCTAGGTGTAGATACACATTTAAGTAAGGATAAATGTATTATCCTTTGATTTTAGCGTAACTGTGTACAATAATATGCTGGCATTTGTAATTTGTTTTTTTTCCTGGGACTACATAATTTAAGGAAATATAAAATAACAGGCTTGCTAATTAAATCTTTGATCAGCTTTTAAGCTATTTCGAGTGGCATTTTGCTTGAGCTGTGAGCCATTTTTCATGCAGGCAGCAAGATGACAAGTAATAGCTGTTTAAACGAATGTTGCAAGTGAAGATTAAATATTCTACTATCCATCCATTTAGTTTAGTTTTCAGAATATTGAGACTTTATACCTTATTGTACATCTCAAATACCGATTTGTGATGTGACCTTGAAAAAGCTTTTTTAGGAGTGTGGAGCCTGTCCTTCCATTCTGTAGCAGTGACCATTTTATCACACCAGTTATGTATTATATCAGATATTTGTATGGTTTGCAAATATAATAGTCTCAGATACATAAATCTGGCATTTACAAATAAATTCTCAAATTTCTTACTAGCTTTTAAGGTAATTAAAATCATCTGCGTTGACATTGGAATAGTGAAAATACTGTTTTCTGACAAAATATTTTATTTGCACTACTTTCGTGAATAATAGAATGTACTGGGGCAGAGCTTTTTCTCACCATGTGAGGTTTGTGTGTGGGTAGGTACATACATTGTCACATGTTGACAATCAGTTGCCTCAGTTGTGTGTGTATTGTATATAAATGTAAACATATTAGAAATTTTTGGGGGTACGATCCACTACTAAATAGTGGCAAATAAAAGGGGGTTGCTTTACTTTTTGGATAACTAATAATTAATTTTAAAGCTTAGTTCAAGGGGGAAAAAATTCAAAATAATGATAAAAGGTTCACAAATATATTTTGAAGATTAATTTTGGAACAGATTATTCTACATTGAGGCCATTTTTAAATCAACAGTTTAAACTTTTTTGTTGTTCCAGATAAGCCAGTTGCTACCTGCTTTTAAGATTTAAGGTGTTTTAATTTTCTTAAACCTGGAAACAATTCAGACAAATGGATTGATAAGTAATTTCAGTTTGATTTTTTTAATCAAAAATAAAAAACTCTTGAAAATCAAAATGACCTGAAGATAGAAATGACCAAATTGACTGTTCAAAGAAAAGAAAATTTTGAAATTAAGTTGTACAAAATACTGTCCCCCTAAATTGTGGAAAAAAGTGATAAATAGAATATGAGCTAAGCTGTTATTATTATGCACTGTACAAACAGAACAAAAAGACAGTCTTGATATTTTAAATACTAAATCATACAAACCCTAAGTTGTTGCAATCTAGCATTGCCTAACTCTAAGACATGTTACCTTAATATGTTAAACTTACTATCAAGTGCATTAGGTATATTCATTGTATCCATTGGCATTGTGAGAGTAGCATTGTGGACAGTGAACATGTATTTTTATTTCTCGAGTGAGGAACGATTGCAGAACTCAAGGGGCAAAGCCAGAAGTAACCTGTGCCAGTCCATTCCAAACACGTAAAATAAAAAGGGCAAATTCATTGTAGTGTACATGCACTGAGTATTCAGCTTAAACCAGACTATACAATATTTGGTATCTTGTTTGGTATTTTAAACTTAGTGTTTTGTTTCTAGGACCTGGGCCTTATTGAAAATTCCTTTGTTTCTCATTTATTCCTTATGGCATTTGCATAATCAAAGTTGTGCATTGCCTGAAAGTTTATTTAGATATTTTCTATGGCTGAAGTATAAATGAACATATAAACCCTTCTTTCAAAATTGTCATAATAGATCAGCTGAGAGCCCAATATATATACCAGCCTATTACATTTTGATGGAAGACAATGGAGAGGAGTGGGGGAAACTGATCCGTCACTGGTACATCAAAACAAAACACCCCAAGTGAGTGTGAGAATAAGATTTCGCAAGGCTGGCATACATATGTTCATATGACCATTGCTAATATTTTTAATATGGCTTTTTAAAATCCTACCTTATTAAGCCGAGCTTGCAAAGCATAAAACAGGAAGAAAGAAAATAGCTGTAGGCACTTAAATTAATGAGAGAATTTTACCTGAGGGTTCGCTAGGGTCAGTATCTGCAATAAGAATAAGTTCCGTTTATTTTGTAGTTATCCCTTGAAGTCTAATACGGAGAACCTCAGATACAATCTGGATGAGAAATGAACTTTATTAGTGGACAATCTACCCCAACCCAGACAGTTTAATTCTAGATTTAACTAAATTAGATGCAAACTGCTGTTTCTGTTTCAGGATTTAGTGTGATCCCTATAGGAGTATAGAAAAGCAAATTCCTTTTTATCTTTCCTACATGCATCAGACAGTATACCAAAAGAGACCATTAAGGGACCAAATGTAATTAAAATGGGGTCCATCCTTCAAAAATTGTCCCTTCTAATGTAAAGGATTGCTTTTCTATTCCTGTGAGGAAACATGGATGGAAACAGTTGTACAGTTATTTTGAGATCCTGGACTACATTTTGAGCTAGGACTTTGTCAACTAATTATTTTGTCATGAATGCCTATTACAGGTTTACAAGCAGTGAAGTGTGAGTGAATAGAGCAGAAGACCCCAGTATTTTGGCTGAATATTTCTGTCAAACTAAATTTCAAAAAAAATTTGATTCCCAAACAAAAAAATTAATTGGTTCTAGAAAAATCAAGTTAATTACTGAAATGTCTTCAAATGAGCAAATAGTTATATCGTGTCTGTAACACAAATAACTAATAGTTTAGATGTACCTCCAATAAGACTAGACTCCTTTATGGTGCTTTGTCACTGTATCTTTATTTCAGGTGCAGGACAATTGATCCTGCTATTTCCCAGCACTGAATAGGAAATTTAACAGGTTGTTAGTAGTTTCTCTAAGTAAATTAAATTTCTTCTCCTTGACATTATAGGACTTAGAAGTGACAGAAAATAAGCTATTGAAAATTTTCCCTCCAGTTCAGACCATTCACTAGTCTTGCATATTTTTTGTTTATGAAAAATGTTACTATCAAAAAGTACATGGCTTCTAATTTTCAGTCAATATGAGTTGGCAATCACTCAGAATAAATTACTTGTCTTTGCAAAGTATTCATGGGTTTGCTAGTGTTCAAAATGTTTGTGTTTGTGTGTTCAAATATGACTTGGAAACACTACATTGCACTTTTCTGCAAGAAAACAGTAAATACTTTTGGGCAAGGGCATTACTAGTTGGTTATTTATGGAATGAAACCATGTAATAAAGTAAATAACCTTAAGGGAGTCATTTAACTGGAATCATTTTTCCATATCAAGGACACCAGGCAAAAGCTAGTAAAGATTTTGAATAAGTAGATCATCTCAACACAATACATTTTGGACTTACTATGGTAGCTTTTATTTGCTATAAGTAAACTGAGGTACCCTGTGCTGTATTTTTTAAATTTGTAATAAATTCCTCTACTTTACAATGAATCTTTTGAGTCTTACTGTTCGTATAACAAAATAGAATTTGCAGTGTTTGACTAGCAAAATGAAACAATCTGCAAGGATTGAGATAGTATTTTCTTACTGTTTCTGTCATACAAGGTTTGTTTCTCTGGACTAAGATTTCTGAAGGATTTTTACTACTTTGGCGTTTTATGTAATTTTATCATTGTCACAAAAGGAGGACAGGCAGCAAATAACCTACTTTCTGTGGACAAATCTGTTTGGCAAAAGGGCTTGAATTGTGTAGATGCTCTTTTTTCACCAGTGTGTAACCCTGCATGTTGGTATGCACTCCCAAACATTCAGGATATAGTGCTGGTGAAAAACTAAACAGAATGGGTAGTAAATGCAGTCTCTGTTGCATGATGTCCTTTAACCTGGGACCAGTGAAAAATCTTCATTCTTACAGAGCTGAAGATAACACACATTGAAGATCATGTTATTGGTGCATGTAAGCCATTATCTTAACTGTCTTACTGAAACTGGTTAATGCTGTTTATTGTTGTTGAAATGTGAAATGTAGTTACTGTTGACCTTGTATATATTTGCCAGAGATTAAAAAAATAAAGAATATTTTAAATCACTGTAAATAGAGATGTATAAAATGGAAAACAGTCTGCAATGCAGAATATATATATCTATACATGATGTTAAATAAATATTGTTTCTGGATGAATGTGTACACCTTGTGTCAATTGTATTTTTTAACTTGTGCATGGTTTTCTTGTTTAATATATAGATTTGCTTCTGTTAAGGTGTCAACATGTAGTGGATCTTTCTATATGGTTTCTTAATGCAAATGGTCATTTTACAAACTTAGATGATCTATGCTGAGTGCAGATACTGAGTGGTAAGGGAGGCGTATGGGACAATATGCAGTATATATGTCAACACTAATAGACGGTATTTCAGATTAATATCCTGCTAATGCCAATTTACCTGATAACTTTCCTTGGGTGTCAGTCTGTTGTGTAAATACACTTCATCCCATACAAAAGAGCATTTACTGATTTTATTTTTTCCAAGTAAACTTAATATGGAGTAAAGGAGGTTATCCTTCTGAAGGAACAGGAAGAAGAGGAAAGTGCAGAGAATAAAAGGGAGGAAGAAAGCCCCGAGGACACAGGTAGTGAGGAGAGTTTATCATTCTGTTACTGTTTTACAAATGGAATTGCATAATAACCAAGAGACTAGTTCTTCTGAAAATATTGGAATATGCTTAAATCTTTATATGGCGCACATTCCAGGTGCTGCTGAGTTCAGTAAGCTAATTATGAGCAGAGACAGAGGCCTTTCCGCTATCCTGTTTATACAAATTTTATGGCCGTGAAGGAAGACTTAGGTAGGAGAGGGGGCTTCTGATCTAAATTTCAGATTGTGGAATCACTTTTTACACAAATAAGAACAGTAATAATCTCTGCTGCACATATCCTCATTGAAAGCCTCCTTTAAGTCAGACACCTGCTTGAGCATGTAGAATAATGCTGCTGCTGTCATTAAGGACTGGAATTAATTTCAATACAGATGTAATTTCTTTATCTCTGACATGTATCTAACTTGGGATGAAACATGGCAGCTGTTTAACAGTATACACTAGTTTTTTGCTGCAGTTTGATCAGAAGTTAAGTAAAACATAAAATTCATCACTCACTACTTTTCGGTAGGGAGAATGTAATCTCCAGAGTTGGAATTGGGCCAGTACTCCTCATGCAACTTTTAGGAGATTGCCAGTGTCTTCCTTAATTATGTAACATACCTTGTTGCATTTGTTTATTTTTGTAAGCAACGTTTTTAGTGTTCAGGAGGGTGGTTTGCAAAGTGGGCAGGTTCCGTTCACCAAGAACGGAGTTGGTTTGGTATGCAGCTTCCCAGGTAATCTGGCTTTGAGGCACCCTCCAGCGAACGCCACACACCGATAGTTGAAGATGTAACCCCATTTGTTAAATGAAACAAACGGTAGGAAGCGTTTGAGTAACTAGGCTTACCACACATAAAGGGTTTCTGCACATGGCCTCGTTTTTGAGCTTCTTGTCTCTGTCCAGGGTCCCTCGGCGGGTCCTTTTCCAGAGCAGAAAAAGCTCCCTGCACCCGCAGCTGGTTCGTCTATATGCCCCTGCAAACCCCATCTGCTGGATCCCACCTCCCCCACAGCGCTGAGGAAAGGGGTCCCTTAGGGAGGCGCTGACTGAGGGCTGTCGCTGGGTGCTGGGCTTGCTGCCCTGAGCGGGAGCCCTAGTGCACCCGACCTCCACTGATTGCCCCCGCTGCAGGTACCCCCACCTGTACCTCTCTGCTCCCCCACGCCAGCGCCCTGCCCTTGGGAACCCGACCTATGGCGCCCCTAAAGCTTGACAGGTTCCAAGTGTCCGAGCCAGGGCGCTCTGAGGTGGCGTGTGACCGGCCGGGCCGGCACCGCAGCGAGGCGGGGACGGGCCAGCCCTGCCCTGCGGGATCGCCTCAGGAAACGGTTCTGCCGGGCCGCCTGGGGGGGGGTGAGGCAATTTGCCCCGGGTCCCCTGGCCCCCCCCCCGAGAGTTTTTAGGGGCCCCTGGAGCGGGGTCCTTCACTTGTTCCGGGGGCCCCGGAGCTGCTTCTGCTCCTGCTCTTCGCGGGCGGGGCGTCCTTCCACTCTGGGGCGGAAGGACCCCCCGCCGCCGCAGACCCAGCTGAGCTTCGGCGGGAATCGGCGGCGGGGGGGTCCCCGCCGCGGGTCTTCGGGGCACTTCGGCGGCGGGTCCCGGAGCGGAAGGACCCCCCCCCGCCGCCGACTTGCCGCCGAAGCGGGGCCCCCGCCGCCGAAGCCCCCAGGCCCCCGGTTCTGCAGCTTGTTCCGGCGTTACAAAGGAGCCGACGCGGCCCCGAGGCACGGCGAGGGCAGGGCCCGCGAGCGGAGCCGCGATCCCCGGCTCAGCAGTAAGTCAGTGGCGCGGGCCCTTGCTCCCGCCCAGGGCTAAGGCGGGCCGGGCCTAGGCGGTGCGTGCCCGGCTCGCGCGCGCGCGGCCCCGCCTCCCTTCTCCCGGGGGCTCTCGGCGCCTCGGCTCAGGAGCTAGAAGGGGGAAGAGTCTGGGGACGGGACGCCTTCCTGGCCACGCCCCCGTCTTGGTTGGTTGAGGGCGAGTACCTCCTGGGACGGGCGGAAGGAGCCAGCTAGAGGCGTTGTTGATTTGCTGGCGAGAAGATCGATCTCGCGCAGCTGCGTTTCCTATTGGTGCAGCGCAGTCCCCGCCCCCTGTTGCCCCCCCCAGGGAGGGCGGTAGATTCGCGCTGTGCGGCCCAGAGCCAGGAAGGATGCGCCTCGCTCCGGCTCGTGCCGCTGCCACCCGCCTTGGAGCTGCTGTGAGCCGCGGGGGCGGGAGAGAGACGGGGGGGTGGGGCTCGAGCCACTGTAGCCTCCGCCTCCAGTTCCGCGGGCAGCTGGGGGGCCAGGCCGCCCCCCCCTTGCAAAGTCTGCGTGCCCAGCCCCCTGGCTGTAAGGCGGCTATTGCGGCCGGGTGCACGTGGTGCTTTGCTGCCCGGAAACGGGGGGTGCATAGCTGCGGGTTTGCGTGGTGCTCTGAGGGGTGGGCAGTGCCCGGCCGCCTACCTAGTTAACGCTTGTTGGCATTGCAGATTGTCTGCTATGAGTCAGCTGGAGTTAAAGAGAAACAAGGTCCTGGAAGCCAGGTTTGTGGCAGATGAAGATGTTCTGAAGCACATTTCTGATAACGGAGGTACTAGTGGTTTAAGCGTAAATAGGCAACTTATTTTGCAGATATTAAAATGTATTAAGGGTCAGGGTCGTCAAAATGATTGGTAGCCTCTGGGTGCCCAACTTCATCTTGGAGGGGTCTGATTGCTCAGAAAGCAAGTGCTTAAGCACTTCCTGATAACTAGTATCTGAAAACAGAGGCACCTAAAATCATTAGTTGCTCCTGAAAATTTTGAATGTTAACAATTTGCATATTCCGAGCAGCGGTAATGTCATGTGAGCATCTCCTTTTAAAAACTTGGCTTGGGGTTTCTTTTTATGGTGTTCTGTGTGATCCCTTTAGACTTTATGGGACTCAAATCTTGATATGTGCAACTCTGCAGTAGCAGTTAATGCTTCAGAATTGCACTGATGTCATCACTTATATGGATATTGAGAACTTGATATGAAATCTAGAAGTAGCTATGAAACAAAAAAAAACAGTCATATTAATGTCTCAGTTCCAAATTCAAATCAGTTCCAAATCACTGTTTGGCAGTTGGGACAGGTGCTGTCTTGAGTTTCCACTCGGCTCTTTGAGCTCAAATCAAGTGTAGTATCAGAGGGGTAGCCGTGTTAGTCTGGATCTGTAAAAGCAGCAAAGAATCCTGTGGCACCTTATAGACTAACAGACGTTTTGCAGCATGAGCTTTCGTGGGTGAATACCCGCTTCGTCGGATGCAGTGGGTATTCACCGATGAAAGCTCATGCTGCAAAACGTCTGTTAGTCTATAAGGTGCCACAGGATTCTTTGCTGCTTTTACATATGAATGTTAAAAGCCAGAGACATTCACTGCAGCTTTGATTACTTAAATTGTAAGCATTGGAGACAGGGTCTGTGGGTTTTGTTTTATTTGTACAGCCCCTAGCACAACTCTGAGGGGGTGGGAGAAAGGGGGTGGTCTAGGACAAGGGCTCCGAGGTACTACTGCAATATTATTAATTAGATTTAGCTCATCAGAAGTTACGTTTTTGTGGTTGTGATTCTAGGTGTAAAAGTGCGGAAGGACAGAGCTCAACTTGCGCTCAATGTAAAGAGATTTGTGAAGACACTTGAGAACATTTCTGATGATGATGAGGCCCAGGAGATCCTGAAAGAGCAGAACTATGTGGCTGTTTTGGGGGCATGTGCTGAAGGTATTTCTGGGGAAGATATAGCATGTATCTAATTCAGAAAACTCTTGTAACATGTAAAAGTGGTGGGGTTGTTTGGCAAACAATTATTTGGCTTCAGGGAGTGATGCCCAGTGACCACGAACTTTTGACTTTGTGTGGTTGAGTTCTAATGGTTCTTGGACTGCGTGTGGGCTTTTTTCCCCACTTCCATAACATAAACAGTCCTTTCAAGTTCAATGAAAAAAAGTCATAGTCTTGACTCCCATGGTTCAGGAATATGTCAGTGCTTTTTATGTATCCATGAGTAAGAAATTATTAAGAAAGGGCTAGATAATGAGAGAGAATATCATATTGCCTCTGTATAAATCTATGGTATGCCTACATCTTGAATACTGCGTGCAGATGTGGTTGCCCCATCTCAAAAAAGATGTATGGGAATTGGAAAAGTTTTTCAGAAAAGGACAACAAAAATGGTTAGGGGTATGGAACGGCTGCTGTATGAGGAGAGATTAATAAGACTGGGACTCTTAGTTGTCCCTTTTCCAAACTGAAGGGGGGACATGAAAGAGGTCTATAAAATGACTGGTGCAGAGAAAGTAAATAAGGCGGTATTAGTTACTCCTCATAACACAAGAACTAGGGGTCACCAAATGAAATTATAGGCAGCAGTCTTAAAACAAACAAAAGGAAGCATTTCTTCACACAACGCACAGTCAACCTGTGGAACTCCTTGCCAGAGGATGTGAAGGCCAAGACTATAATGGTCCAAAAAAGAACTAGATAAATTCATGGAAGGTAGGCCTATCAATAGCTTTTAGCTGGGATGGGCAGGGATGGTGTCTCTAGTCTCTGTTTGCCAGAAGCTGGGAATGAGTGGCAGGAGATGGATCACAGGATGATTACCTGTTCTGTTCATTCCCTTGGGGGCACCTGGCATGCTATTCTTGGAAAACAGGCTAGATGGGCCTTTGGTCTGACCCAGTATGGCTGTTTTTATGTGTTTTCTAACAGATTCCTTGAGAAATGGCCCCAGTGCAGGTGGGGGTGAAATTTACTCGTTCCAGACTCCAAAACGTTCTGGCAAGATGGCAGAGCTGGGTATGTCTTCCTTTTCAGTATTACCAAGTGAATAAATTATTTCTGGAATCTTAGTCTGGCAGCCTCCTTGTAATTTACTTGTATTTAAAAAGTACTATTAAAAAGTCTTATGATTGGCTTTGGATCAAAAGTTTTGAGAAACAGAGGCTCGGGATTTGGACATATTGGCGATTGCTTCTTCTGTAATGGCAGCCCTCATGTTATAATGGTCCCCTTTCAGTATGTGTTAATGCAGAGGTTCACATCCACTATATTATGTGTCACCAGTAGTTCAGGCTTTAACCACTGGTGCTCTGGGGTTCCCTTACTGTAATGCTGAACCTTTGTGCTGGGCTTCGTGATGTCTCCTATTCCACTGTGTGTGCCATAATCCCACAGCAGAGTCTGAGCTGATCCATCCTTTAGTCTTGCAGGCGGAGTGTGAGGTTTGGAACAGTTTGAGCTCTGTTGTGGGTTAGAACAAGCCAAGTGGAATGAGAGATTCTGGCTGGTAAAGCTGAAGTCTTAGTTGAGTGAACTGAGTGAAATTTAGATTGTCAGCACTGTTATTGCAGTACATAGCCTTTTGCATTCAAGTCACCAGTTCAAATCCAACCCATGCTGATGATTATCAGAAGGGAGTCAATAAAATGTGAGTTTAATCCAGTTCCCAGTGGACTGATGATCTCAACACACAAGCCATTACCAGAGAGTCCAGTTCAGCAGCCTCAGACAGAGGACCAAGTGTCATTACTAAAATATTCTCTCACCTCAAGGGGTGGCCCCTCCATGAGGGTGGCACTTAAGTCAGGCTAACTCTGTACTTGTCTTGTGGATCAGCAGAAGAGTGTAGTCTTGAAGAACCTTTCACGAGTACTAAATTTACTCACAAAGGTAGAGAAAGAAGGGAAATATCTGGTGCAGCTCCTTGAAAAGGTGGGGAAATGGAGTTAATAGGTAAGAGATTACTTTGGGCAAAGAACTCTGTGTGTCACTGACACACCCACAGCTGTCCAGTGTGTGTTTTGTGCCTATCACATTTTGGAACTATTCTTTTATTTAAAGCCTCTGAACTAGCCCAGACGCCTGGGAAGAATGTAACCTTTGAATCCTCTCAGTATCCTGAGAAGCCAGCCAGCACCCCTCAAAGCAGCAAGAGTAAGTTCTGAGACACTTTGGTGAATTGGAGGAAAGTAGCTAGCAGGTGTACCCCTGCACAAATGGCAATTAAGCAGGTTGGCGTTCAGGGTCCAACTCCCAGCATACTTGATATTCCAGGGTTAGTTTTGTGCTTTGTAAATAGTGCCGCTTAGTCTGCCTGGTGCTCTAGTTCTCCTGTGGATCATGCTGTTTGATCGTTTTGTTTTTTTCCTACTGGCTTAGAGCAGAATGTGTTTGCTTCTCCCTTCTGCTGCTGCAATGCACAGTAACGTTGAGTCAGTTGAGAAATTCCTCTGACTTGGCTGCATACACTTCACTTGAGTATTCTTTAAATCAGGGCTAATGAGGACCGTGAAGGACTAGACTGGCAGCCCCTGTACAGGTGCACTGGGGAGTAGACTATGCCGGGGGTGCTCTGCACAGGGAGCAGAGAGAATGGAGAATCAGTGCTAGACACGTAGTGGCACGTCTCGCAACAAAGAAGGCATGGAGGCTTTGGAGTCTTGACCTGGTGTGTGAGCTTGAAGGGGGAGGTGGTCCAGGAAGCAATCAGTCTGTTAACACATGGCCTATGCTATGTCATTGTTTGAGTGCTACGGGAGGAGGGAGAAGAAACATCCTTTGCTGCATTCCAACCCTAGCAGGAAGGCCCTGATTTGTGTTCTGCAATGGGGGCTGGAGCTGGTTGGTGCATCCCCAGAGAGGGACAGGGACAGACCAGCCTGGAGATGTGCTTGTTCAGCACCTCCCCATGGTAGTTCCCCAGTTCAATGGGTGCACTATACCACAGCCAGCCCTGCTCCTCCTCTCCATGCCTCGCATCCAGCCCTGCTTCCCTCCTCCCCAGGGGTCCTGGGAGGCAGTTACCTGCTCTAAGCTGCAATGACTGGAGTGTAAGAACTGGACACCCCTACTGCAGGGTTGGCTCAGGCTCTCCCCCCTCCACCCCCCCACCCCCAGGCCCACTCCACAGCTCCTTGCTGGACTAGACATGGAGAATAGCCTTGCTTCCTGTCCCTGTCCTTCCTCACTCTACCTAAACCCTTACCCCCTTCCTGCTCACTCGAGGTTTCCTGTCAGTCCCCAGTACCCATGGACTCTGGCTAAAGCCACCGGTAGTGGTAGCACCACCGCCCCTTTCATGGGGCGTATTCCCCACTCTGGGGCAGCTGTGGATTGCTGCACCTTGCACCCATGAGGGTGACTGGCCAGAGAGTTAACATGCAGAGACAGTATCTCTGAGACACTGAGAGCGGATGCCTGCATTTCTTACTTGGGGAAACATGAGCATCTTGTGCCCATGTCTGTAGGAGCTGGCACTGCTGGAAATATATGGTACTTTCATTGTTTCGTTTACTTTACAGAGTACTCTGCTTCGAACAAAGCCCAGCTGAAGGTGAGTGACTGCTTTTTGCTTGATCTTATTTTAAAACACAAACCATCTGATTATCATGAGGATTGGGGCTCGAAGAGCCTCTCCCCACCCATCACCTCCCTAGATTTTTCACAATGCAGATGTCTCCATTTCGAAGCAGGCAGGGAAGGGTTTAAATGAGCGCTGGAACTGCCGCAAATGAGGATCTTGGATTTATGGGCTTTAGAGTGAACATGCAGATCAGTAGATTTGACAGACTAATTAGCATAGGTGAGAGATGGTTCCCTTGCTTCATGCAACTGGACATGTTTGACATCCCTTTAATATTCAGTTAAATGCTTAGATTTCCAGCAGCTTGTACAACTTGCTGGAGGAAATTGTATAAATTTTAGGACTGGAGGATGTCAGTGCTCCAGAAATGCTCCAAACTGTGGTGACTCATTAGCATTTGGTCACTTTAGTGTCCACTAGTAATAATGTAAATGTAATGCTGGGGAAAGATTGAGACTGAAGTCCTGCTCGGGTACAGTACGAAACAGGCAAACTTCATGCAGCAGCAATGCAAGCTTTCCTCTATGCTGCCCCAACAACTTGTTTCAACTCTGAACTAGATGGACAGCCTAGAGGTAAGAGGGTAGTTTAGTGTCCATAATTCAGTTAGGCCTTGGCAAGTCTGCTGAGGTTGCATCAGGGCAGGACTGCCCCTTGGGGAGTTCATGAAGTGAATGCAGGGAAATAGATAGAGACCAGACTCCAGTGAATGATTGCTTATATAGCACCATACTGTAGGTGTGTGCAGTGCTCTGAAGCATATTTAAAGTGCTGTTCTAATCTGAAAAGTGAGTCTAAAAGATGGCATCATGGTTCCACACATCATCTACACAGTTCTAATTATTGCAAACTCAGCCTGGAGTCTGAGTCCAGCTGTGTTCTTTCTGGTTACTTTTCAGTAATAAAGATTCTACAATTGGAACTTGGTTTACAGTTTTTGCAACAGAACCCAGCTCCCTCTTGCAGATCTGTATTGGCTTTGCTTGCTAACAGGAATACAAAGCAAAAAAACAAACAAACCCCATACTTATTACACGAAGTAAATTGATGCAACCAAACATACACAGATTGGACTGACATTTGTATATAGTCACTTTAAGAATAGAGCTGCACTTTAAATGTGCTACCAAGGTCCAAAGCTACAAAAAAAGGTCTTGAAACCTACCAGGGCCTTGCCATGGGAGGATCTGTTTATATCTTAGCAAAATTGTCCTTAGGAGTCCTTTGTCTGATGTCCTGATAATATATTGTGTTTAACTTGATGAGAAAGCTCTGTGGCTCTGCACATCCTGTGTGTTCTAAAGTTAAACTCTCTTGGACATAAGACGTAATCATACCTCCTTCCCCCACAAAACAGAAATGATCTGTTTAACAGGGTTAAGCGAACAGCGACTGAACAAAACTGCTCAGTGCTCCTCAGACACATTACATTGCTGCTGGGCTTCTCAGTGCTGAGTGCTCTGTTATGCTTTGCTAGTCGCTCGCTTATTGGAACTCCAGGTGACTTTGGTGAGTAGAATATGTGACCTAGCGCATCATGGCTCTGTCTGGCAGAAGTGTTACCATTGTCGTCACTTCCATGTGGCTCCTTCAGGGGTAAGGGCTTCTGAAGTTTCCACATCCTGGTTGTGAGTTGTGATCCCCATTCCCCCAGGGCTCAAGGGGTGATCACCTGACACTAGGAATTCCCTCTCCCAAGCAAAGCTTCCTGCTTCTGCATTCTCAGGTCCCTGCCAGCTGAAAGAGAGCTCAGAAATGAAACCCTGGCCCCTTGCCTGGCAAAGTGCTGCTACTGGTAGCGCACGTGTGACTTTACTAACATACTTGTGTTCTTGCAGAGTAAAAATAATGAATTTGTGTCCACAACACCTTACAGACTCAGGAAGAGATTGACAGGTAAGGCGCACCATTTGCAATAAGCTCCAGTTTACAGGAGTACAGTAGCATTGTTAAGTAAAAGCTTAGGGTGGATCTTGGTGTTCTGTTACCTATAACCTGCTGTCTGAGCTCCGTGAATTTATCTAGTTCTTTAGATGGAAGATAGGTCTATCAATGGCTATTAGCCAGGATGGGCAGGAATGGTGTCCCTAGCCTCTGTTTGCCAGAAACTGTGAATGAGCGACAGGGGATGGATCACTTAAAGACTACCTGTTCTGTTCATTCCCTCTGGGACACCTGGCATTGGCCACTGTCGGAAGACAGGATACTAGGCTAGATGGACCTTTGGTCTGACCCAGTAGGACCATTCTTACGTATTTATCTCCCCATGGGTGCTTCAAGGACATTGCTGTCTACATAGAGAATTCAAGTGACTCCCAAGTAAAAATAGCATAATAGCCATCTTTACTGAGCCAGTGTTTGGGATACATAGTTCCTTCACTGCAAGATACTGTTTCTGAGGTGTTGGGGTGTGAGTGGCAGCACCTAATCTCTTACTTCAGTGACTTTATCTTAGCAGGTAAAACCATGTGAATAATCCCATGTATGCAGATGCTTTACTAAATGTGAGGAATTCAGTTCTTCTGTTAGATTCTCTAATCTCTGTCCGCTGTAGGCTGGGAGTTTGTGTCCATCAACCTTAATCACTTGAACTGATTTAAGAAGCTGTTTAAAATCCCAGCCGCTCTGAAAAGCTTAATATTCTATATCTATAGTAGATGATTTCAAGTCATTGACTGACTTCAAATGTGTAGGATCAGTGTGGGAGAGATTTGCATGTCATGTTCTTACACGTTTTAACATGTGTATATGTGACAGTAAATTGAGCTAGGTTGAGGGTTCTAAAACAGGGTTGTGACCCGTTAAGGTCGTCAGGTTATTATGCAGGGGGGTCACAAGCTGTTAGCCTGCACCCCTAATCCTTCTTCACCTCCAGCGTTTATGACAGTGTTAAATATAAAAAAAAGTGTTTTTAATTTATGGGGGGGGGGGTCACACTCAGAGGGTTACTGTGTGGAAAAGGGTCACCAATACAAAAGTTTGAGAACCACTGAACTAGGCAAATTAGCTTTTAATCTGACAAGCTCAGTTGTTTGGGCTTTATTCATCTGTAGTAGAAATATATGAAAATTCTAGTGAAAATTCCATTCCAGTAAGATTGTTTGAACCTCACTTTGGGAAGTTTATAGATTACTATAATTCAGAAAATTAAGACCTCTTTTATGTTCTTGCAGGTGTGTTTATTTGTGTGTAGTTTGTGTTAAATTGTCATGGGATATGCACTCTGCATAAAAATAACTGGTCACTTTTTAGGCTGAGGGTGAAATTTTCAGACGTGCCTAAGAGACAGGGGGTCTCAGGATCCTAGCTACCTAAATTTCATTTTCAAAAGTGACTTGGTCTTCTAAATCACTCATGCGCTTTTGAACATTTTGCGCTTGTTAAAAAATTACTGCTCCTTACCGCTTCAAAGCCATGAAAGAGTGAGCCGGATTCTGTTCTTACTCTTGAATCAACAGAATTGTTAGTAAAATTCCTGTGGCAAAGCCCTTTTTTGCTAGTGGTGACATGAGCCAGAAAGAACCCAACTCATGTTTGGAGGGCTGACAGGTAGAATAACTCTTCTTACTAGTATAGACTGATGTAGCGTCTTTAAGAGAAACATGGAATCCCACAATGTCATTTTTAGAGTCACTTTTCAGAGTAGAGCCACACTTGGAGGCTTGCGCCAATTTTCAGAGCCTTACTAAATAATTGGAAAGAGAAGGGGAAAAGAGAGCAGTGTGCATATTTTCAGGTCTATGTAGAATGGATTTTTTTTGAGTAGCACGATGGCTATGAAATCGGATTAGGACTTGGATGCTTGAAAAAGGATAGACAATATAAGAGGAGACCTAGGCTACAGGAAATGTGTAATAAGAGTTCTCTGTAAAAAGATATTACCAACTCTCAAATGCTTTCTCCTTAGCTCCAAGCTTGCGTTCAGACAGCGAGAGTGACTATTCTGCTTCATGCTCGGAGGAGGAGGAGGAAGACAAGGACCACAAAGAAACCAGTGATGTCATATTGGACCAAAAGACCCCAAGTAAAACTAGAGCAGCTCCTGCTTCCAAAAAAACACCAGCTAAGAAACTGAAGGAGGAAATGACAGTGAGTGTAGAGGAAATACAGCCCTGATGGGAGAGATTCAGAGATGCTTGGTGACAGCGATTGTCGGTGGGGCTAGAGGGGCTGGATTCACCACCCTGCTCGTGCGCTCTAGATACCTAGAGCATGTTAATGTAGCCCAGCAGGGCCCACATGGGGCAGTTTGAACACAACATGCTGCCTGTGGTATGGGTGGTGAATCCAGCATCCCAGACTGCACCTAACAATTGCTGCGGCTTGTCTCCTGTCAGACACTCATGGCAGGGGAGAAGTGGCAGGAGGAGGAGAGCAGGAACGTGATGGAGGAGGATTATTCTGGAGAGGAGGTCCAGACCTAGCATTGGCCAAGGAATTAAGGGCCGTAGGTGGCATATGAGGGCAGCTTTCCTATGCTCTGTGTCCCTGTTTGGGGGTAGGGTTTCAGCCCCTCCCCCTCACCAACAGATGGGTGCGGGGAGAGACGTCAAAGCAGCCTCCCTAAGTCCTCACAAATCTTTTTCATAAACATTTCTAAAAGTCTGAGAACAAGGTTGGCATCTCTGCTTTAGGTTTTCTCCTCAACCGCCGTCCCCTCTGAACTGAGGAGTGGGTGTGGCTGTGAAGTGGCATCCTAACACAGCAATTTGAGCCTTGGGTGGGGGCATGGAGAGAGCGAGTCCACAGAACCTGCCTGAGACTGACCTTTCACTCTGCCTTTTCAGAGCAACCTGGTGGAAGAATACTTTGAGGCACACAGTAGTTCCAAAGTTCTAACCTCCGATCGAACCCTTCAGAAGCTGCAGAAAAGAAAGCTGGATCAGGTAAAGTTGCAGCAGATGAAACCACCTTCATAATGGAAGGTCTTGTCTGTGGTGGATTTTTCCCCCCCCTGAAATTCCCCCCTGTCGCTACCACCAGTTCAGCTGTACTAGAGAGATCAGTAGCAGGAGCCCTAGTGTAGACAGTGTGCCAACAGTACATTGGTGTTTGAACTATTATGTGATGTACAGCTGCTCTGAGTAGGGTCAGGGGACAGGGTGGTTAAACTGCTATCACCTCCTCTGCTCTAGCGCTCCCACCATTGGGGCTGAGAAAGTGATAGCAACGGGGGGGAGGGAAGTGTGTAGTAGATGCTGGCTAATATGTCGGTTGAACATTGCAATCGCTAGAATTCAGAATGCAGAGGAGGTAGAAAGGGATGATACGAATGGAGGGCAGCAATGAAATCTGCTACCAACCCAGGCAGCAATGAAGTCTGGCTTTTGTGAACAAATTTGTTAAAAGTAACAACCCATCTATTCCCCCAGATGAACTGAGGGGAGTATTAATGGTGTGGGGGAAGATTTCAGCTCTGGGTTTGCAGTTCAAATCCCACCCAGGTTGGGGGCAGCCCGAAGCATTACTATCTGACAGCTAGTCAGTGGCCTCTGTATATGTGTGAAAGGGAGTGTTGTCCCAATCTGGTTCCCAGTAGACATCTAACTCTGGTGGCTTTTAAAAAAAAAAAAATTAAATGGACCACTTGTTGACACTCCCCATGGAGAGGCCGTGGATTGAATGTATCACGGAGAGTGAATGATCCCCTTGTCCCTAGAGGTGGCCCCTCCGGAACAGGGACTCAGAGAAACATGTACTGGTGCCTGCTGTCTGCTTGGTGAATACATAAGATTTTTGTGTCGAGGGTTATTGGTTTAACTCCATGTTACTAAAACACATGCATTCAGATTACCTACTGGCTGCTGCCTGGATTCTGCATAATGTATTACCCAGGGAGAACTCTGGTGGATTCCAAGTAGTTAAATTGGACACTCCTGTGTATTGGGAAATCCAGACGTGCAGTTTTAAATCTTCTGCTGATATCAAAGGGACTAATGGGCAGCTTGATGCTCTGAAAGCTTTGTGTTTATTCGAAATAGCACAGTTCCCTTCTGTTTTCTCTCCAGAGTAAACTCTCTTCTGCCACATGGGGGTGGGAAGTGAATGCATTAATTGGAGAATTTGAAGCCTGCATAGGTCTCATGCTACAGCAGTTCCAGTTTTGTTGCCAACATTATAAGTAGCGCTGCTAGCTTACACATCAGGACTCTGGCACGTCTTTTAAAAGCCTGAACTAGCCCTCCAGATTTGTAATAACATTTCTCATAGCATTTTCTCTGGTGAGGCTAGTTTTGATCTGCAGGTGAATTCTTTCCTATTTGTTTTCTAATACTCTGGAGTCTTCTCTTTAAACATAATACCTCATGGCCTTTAACCCTTTAGTGACTGACTCAACTGAACTAACGCAAACCACATTGACTGGCACCCTGGTCTTGCCCATTGCTAATGGGGTTGTCTCTGGTTTGGTGCTCTGCCAATAATGGATGCATGCTTAGCGGAGAAAATCCAGCTGCTGGTGCAGAAGGAGCTGTGAATGTGCCATTGTCTCAGTAGCAGTATGCCCGGATGCTGCAAGGTGAGGCAGAATGGGGTGACCAAGACACAGGACTGAGCATCAGCCTTGATCCTGTTCTCAGATCGGCCACAGGTTTCTGTGTAAAAGTGGGCAAGTCATTTGACTTCCCCATCAGCAAACCTGGGCTAATTGTTCCCACTGGAGTATTGCAGTTTGTTTAATACCGGTAAAGCATTCTGATCTTTGAAGGGAAGGTGCTGTAGAAGTGCAGTGTTTATAAGGGTTCAGTCACACACTCCAGGCACACATTTAGACACCTGTTTAGTCATTGTCTTCAACCCTAAACCCTGTATGACTGTCCTATTCTCCCCTTCTAAACACAGCAAACGCTGCTTGTCCTCCTGAACAAGGCTCCCCCTGCCTTCACTGCTGAACTGAAGGAACTAAACCAACAGCACGAATCCTTGTTTTCCAAATGGATGCTGCAGTTACAGTAAGTATCTATGGATTCCTCTAAGAAGATTCAGTGAACATTAGTCCCCAACATACCATCAGGAAAGCCTCTGCTAATTTAAATCATTGTCCCACAGATGAGCAATGGAATGATTCACTGACTGAATTAGGGCTGAGATTGCAGGATAAGCAAGTGTAATTTTTTAGGGCGCAGTCTGGGTAATGCATCTCTTGAGACAAGTTGTGCAAAATTTACTCTTTATGAGCTGAACAGCCGGGGTTTTTAGAGGTGTAGAGTGTCCCCAGTTGATGGGAGCAGTAAGTGCTCATTGGTATGTTTTATAAACAGTCGAGTATACGAGGAAAGGGGGAGAGACCGTTTAGAGCATACAAGTTTGTTAGCAAATCGCCAATACCACTTCTCATAGAATCTGGTTTTCTTCAGTGGTGTAATAGTGAGCTTTCTTAGCGTGAGGGGTCTAATAGTTAGTAGATGCGAGAAGAAAAGTGCTGAGTCTGTTGAGGACTGTAGGAGCTGGAATTCTGTGTCAATTTGTGTGAGAGAAAGCGGGGTTGAGGGCACACTTCCATTATACATCTCTACACCTATATAACGCAACCCGATATAACATGAATTTGGATATAACGTGGTAAAGCAGCGCTCCGGGGAGGGGGCTGCGCACTCTAGCGGATCAAAGCAAGTTCAGTATAACGCGGTTTCACCTATAACGCGGTAAGATTTTTTTTTGCTCCTGAGGACACCGCTATATCGGGGTAGAGGTGTATTTAATACTGGGTGTTGCTTATAGAGCTATAAGATTCCATGGTGCTTTACAGAAGACAAGGTCTCTGCATCTAGAGGATTCGATTCTAACAGGGACCAAGGATACAGAGGCTAGTAGCTCAGAGGAGGGCAGGTGCAGATATATGGGAGGACATCAGTGCTAGAAGGCTTTGCGAAAGGAGTGTGGTGCAAGGAGGAAATTGCAGTGTCATGGTTCATGGGACAGTCCCGGGCATATGGGATAGTGTGAGAAAGATGGCAGGCTGGTGAGGCAGAGGAAGCAGGTGGGGAGTGGCAGATGGTATGTGTGGGGAGTAAGAGCAACATAGGTTTACAATAAATATTTTCGTTGAGCCAAATCCAGAGAGGACTCATGTGCTTGCATTGAAGTTAATGGGAGTTGTTTGCCCACAGCACCTTGGGATCTGGCCCACTCTTCCCTCTTTTGTTGACACATCATTCTTCCTTTGAGCATTAGACGCTGTGCCTCTCCTCATAAGAGGTCAGTGATCTGCAGTGTCCTAAAGCATCCTTGTATCTGCCTGTCTCTGGCTGTACTGGATAGTTAAAGGTTAAACCACAAGTACTAGAATAGCATGTTTTGATTTTGAAATCTTGACCTTTGACCTGACTAGAAAAGACACATCAGAAGCAACTGGTAGGCTTCCATTTGTTGTCTCATAACTGCTGTGATTCATGGGAAAAGCTGAATGTACTGTGCCTGAATAGCTTGGTGGAGGGGCCTATGCAGTGGGTTTGTGAGCAATTTCCATGTTAGTCTGCATTGTTTCAGAGGACCTGATAGTCTTCAGACAAGTGTCCCTTTCGTGTGAGGACAGCAAATTCCCAGGTCTTGAGCATGCTGATAAACACTCCTGTTAGTTACATGGAACCACCATACCCACTCATCTCAAACCCCCTACAAACTGAGGGACTGGCTGGCTGCAAGCTGAAGTACCCTGGACTTGATTGGCTCTTTAGAATTGTAAGATTATAGGAGGAGAGGGGAATCGGATTGTTTCATGTAATGGAAACACAGATGTGAGATTCTAAAAGGACCTGTAAGTTTGATCCCTTTAATCTGCTCTCTTCGCTGCAGCCTGGGGTTCAGTATTGTGCTTTATGGACTGGGCTCAAAGAGAGATCTGTTGGAGAAGTTTCGTACCTCTCTGCTCCGGGATTCTGTTCACCTTGTTGTCAATGGCTTCTTCCCCAGCATCACTGTGAGATCAGTAAGTGTGACAAAGCTTGTGAGGTTTTTAAGTTGCTGGTTGTTATCTGCAGCCACTAAAATCTTCCAATACAAAATGTTTAGTGTAGTCCACAGGAAGCTTTCCCAGTCTCTAAACACAGACTCCTCAATGAATAGCATTCTCCCTTCTCCTTGAGTTTAAAGAAACTTTGACCACGCTGGGGATTGGTGTACCTGAACTAGTGCGAACTCCCTAGTATAGATGAGGTATCCCATAATATGCAACATACTCCAATACAATTTACCTCTGCTTGAAACTGGAGAAAATCATGACTTACCTTGACTACCCTAGGGGTTTGCACCATGTGAAGCTATGCTGGGAACTGGCCACAGATGGCTGAAATTGGTGAAGATCCTTGGTGTTAGCTAAGGCCCAACTCTTAGATTCGGTGTTAAGCCCATAGTTATCAGAAGTCCCTCAGGAGGAGGATGATCTTGCATTTTTCTGTTACAGATTCTGAACTCCATAACAGAGGAGGTGCTGGATCACGTGGGGACTTTCCGCAGCCCTCTGGATCAGTTAGACTTGATCATGAAAAGATTTAAAGAAGGTAAAGAGACTGAGCAGATGCCCTAAAGCTTAGACTCTCTCTGATCTTGGAAAAGCTTGTGCAAGTCTGGTGTCTGTCTTGAAATCACATATACTTCCCACTTGCTCAATTGCAATCTTTGTGTTGACTCTTGCTGTTCTGTTTCCTGTCTTGTGATTTTGTGGCCTTCATGGAAAATATACGTAGTTCTCTGAATAGATGCGTAAGTGCACCAGGGTTTTGGCTTCTTGGTTGTGAAATGTATGAAGGTGTCTTGAAATTGAGTACCTGGAAATACAGCATTCCCTTTCCTCAGTTTCAGCTTGTTAGCTTGGACACATTGCCAAGGAAAAGTGAGAAAAGGAGCATTCTGACAATGAGCCTGAGAGCCTCATGTCTGCTCTACTGAGTGCTTAGTCTCTTCACTTGGTTCATTGGAGGGGTTTGTGCCATATTTCTCCTCAGCTGTAAGTTCATTGATAGAACAGAATAAGGGTAAAACCTAAGCTTTTTGTATGGGGGTGGATGGGAGAAGGAGGTTCTTACTGGTTGCCTGAGGGCCTGAACAATACCCATTGAAGCTAAAAGGTGAAAATTTCAAGAGCCTAAAAGAGCCCAGATGCCCAAATACCACTGAAATTTAATGGGAGTAGGGGGCTGAACTCCCTTAGGCTCCTTTGAAAACCTTGGCCTAAGAGGCTTGCCATAGACTTCAGTGGACATTGGATTGAGCTTCGAATGTACAAGGTCTAATGGACTGAAAGGGACTAGCGATGTAACTTAATGTATGCAGACCCCTCTGTTGTTGATGGCTGTTTTGAGCAAACAGAGTAGGACGTGGGAATTCAGGTTCTACAAGCAATGTTAAATGGGTCATGTCATATATACAGAGTGCTTGCTGAGTTCCATATGTAACAGTATAGCTGTGTGTGTGTGTGTACGTACAGTTCCAGTGGCTAAATTTTGTGTGTCTACATCTGTGCATATATGATGTTGCCATTGGAGCCTTAACTCTTCTTCCCAAATGTTCATCCTTCATCTGTCTTTGTGCTTTCCTACAGAGAGTGGGTAGGGGAAAGGTTGGCTGGCTGGAGGCAGTCCCCCAGTTGTAGCTGTTCTTATGCAGCATCACAGGTGCTAAACTCTAGCTGTCTCCCTGTGGAAAGCCCAGGGCTATGGGCAGTTGAGTAGCTACTTGATTTCTGCACAAAACAGAATTTATAATTGGCTAATGGCTTGTCAGGGAGTTTACTGGGCTCTCCAAGCAGCTGTTTCTTTGGGAGCTTTAGCAGCAACAGGCCAAGTTTGAACTTTTAAAGATCACCCATTTCACTCATTTGCATTCTGTGTCGATACGTCTTAGAGTACATCTGTGCAGCCGCTAGGAGATGCAATTCCCAGCTGGGGTAGCTATACAGGCCCTAGCTTTGCTCAAGCTAGCACCTAAAAATAGTGTGTGTGGCAGCCAGGGCTAGCCCCTGGAGCACATACCTAGGAGCTTGGGCATGATGGTACTTGGCTGCTCAGGCTAGCTGCCCGCCACTGCCACTGCTCTGCTCAGGTTAGCATGTGCACCGCTACCTGCGCTGGGAATTACATCTCCTAGCTGCTGTGTAGAGAGACCCATGCAGAGCTCCTTAAAGGCATGTTGAGAGAGACTTCTGTTCAAGTCAGGGGGCTTTGGATCAGATCCTCTGTGAGTGGGAGGGTTTTATTTGGTCTCTTACTTACATAATTCAAAAGTGGCAGAACAGATCTGTATCTAAACCCTGCTCCTAAAATAAATCCATATTGTCTAGAGCAGTGGTTTTCAAACTTTTTTTTTTCTGGCGACCCAGTTGAAGAAAATTTTTGACGCCCGTGACCCCATGGAGCTGGGGGTTGGGGGGGAGGGGGCTCTGGGCTGGGGCGGAGGGTTGGGGTGCAGAGGTGAGGGCTGTGGGGTGGGGCTGGAAATGAGGGTTTCAGGGTGTGGGAGGGAGCTCTGGGCTGGGGCAGGGGGTTGGAGTGCGAGAGGGGGTCAGGGCTCTGGGACGGGGGTGCAGGCTCGGGTGGGGCTGTGATGAGGGGTTTGGGGTGCAGGAAGGGGCTCGGAGTTTGGGGGGAGCTCAGGGCTGGGGCAGGGGATTGAGAGGCAGGCTTATCTCGGGTGGCTCCCAGTCAATGGCACAGTGGGGATGCTAAGGCAGGCTTCCTGCCTGTCCTGGCACTGCGGACCGTGCCACTCCCTGGAAGCGGCCAGCAGCAGGTCCAGCTCTGTGTGGTTCTCACCCACAGGCACTGCCCCCCCAGCTTCCATTGGCTGGTTCCTGGCCAATGGGAGTGTGGAGCCGGTGCTTGGGGTAGGGGCAGCATGCAGAGCCCTGTGGTGCCCCCCACCCCCAGGAGCTGCACCTGCTGCTGGCCACTCCTGGGGCATAGCGCGGTGTCAGAACAGGTAGGCACCAGCTGGGCAGCACCACCGACAGGACTTTTAACAGTCTGGTTGGGCACCACCAATGGGACTTTTAATGGCCTGGTTGGCGGTGCTGACCAGTGCTGCCGCGACCTAGTGCCTTCCGTTCTGCGAGCCAGTACTGGGCCGCGACCCGCACTGGTGTAGAGGCTCAGAACTAAAGGCATAGAAAGCTTCAGCCCAAACGAGAAACTTCTGGACAGGTTATGAGCAAGCAAAAAGGGGTTATGAAAGGAAAGCTGCAGTGGTGGCAAGAGCTACAGTGGAAAGAGCTTGTATAAAATATTTCAGATGCCCTGAAATACAGGCTGAAAGGCAAAGTCCTCTGACACTGGAGTGCTGGATGGACGTGCATAGGGGATTTGACAGGACTGGCTTACACTCAAACCACAGTGAGAACGAGGAATCTCTTCACTCTTAGTGCAGGCTCCTTAGTGTGACTGTTCCCTTGCTGTTTTTTCCCCCCCTTTGTAGATTCTTCCTTGGAGCTCTATCTCCTCATCCATAACCTGGACAGCAAGATGTTGAGAGGAGACAAAAGCCAGCAAATTCTTGCACAGTTAGCATCCCTGCCCAACATCCACCTCATCGCCTCCATCGATCACATCAATGCTCCACTCAGTGAGTCCCAGAGCCTTGGTCTCCTCCACTGTGCTTCCAGAAAAACCACCCTTCTGGGATTGTTAAATGCTGTCTGTATATTGCTTGCATTGCCTTATCTCTGCCCCGTGGGTGCATAATGTACAGGTAGCTTTCTATTAGCACCTGGAGGCCATGGTCAGGGTGGGGGCCCCATTGCCCATGGGGCTGTACAAACATATGACTATAGCTGCCAATCACTGTCAGATTATCTATAGAGTACTGACGCTTCGCTGAACCAGTGGTTCGAGCACCACGTTGTTCAGACTGGTGCTATCTGAAAGTGGAATGGAAAAGGGGATGTGTGCAGTATGCGTGTAAATTCTTTGGTGCAGGGAACGTTTCACTCTGAGTGTAAATGGCTGGGTAAATAATACTGCTCTATGTAAGTGAGAATTCGCTAAGGCAGTGGTTCTCAACCAGGGGTATGTCACAGAGGTACACAGGTCTTCCAGGGAATATGTCAGTTTGTCTAGATCAGGGGTCACGCGATGGATTTAGAGAGGTTGCAAGTGCAGGGCTGGTATTAGGGGGTAGCAAGCAGGGCAGTTGCCCAGGGCCCCACACCCCAGGGGCCCCCGTGAAGCTAAGTTGCATGCTTCAGCCCCATGCAGCAGGACTTGGGCTTCAGGGGTACAGTAGTCTGGAAAGGCTGAGGACCACTGCTCTAAGGTGGTGCTGCTGCACTAAGATGGTTTATATTGTATGACTGGGAGAAGCTAAATCTGCAACCCTGTCTGTCCTTTTTCTTCCTTTTTGTGTGTGTGTGTCTAGTGTGGGATCAGGCAAAACAAAGCCTCTATAACTGGCTCTGGTATGAAACAACCACTTTTAGTCCCTACCTGGAAGAAACTTCCTATGAGAACTCGCTGTTAGTGCAGCAATCTGGGTCTCTGGCTCTGAGCTCCCTAACGCATGTCTTGCACAGCCTCACCCCCAATGCAAGGTAAGATCCTATCACATTATCGTTCTAGCAGCTAGAAGCCCCAGTAAAGATTGTGTTAGGTACTGTGTGTACATGTGGTAAGAGACAGTCTCAGTCCCAGAGATCTTACATGCTATATAGATAAGAGACAAAAAGAGTGTGTGAGAGAGAGAGAGAGACAGGGCTCCCACCCCCAGTTTCCATATGGGTAGAGCCCTGTGTGAATACAAATTTATATCTGTGGATATAAACCGGTATCCGCAGAAACTCAGGGCTCTCGCAGGAACCACAGCAGCAAAAGGAGCAGAACATGGGTACTGCTCCCAGGAGCCAGTGCCCCATGTCGGCAGCTCCTCCAGTGCGTCTGTACCTCCCCAAGTTGTGCCCACTGGGGTGGGCACCAGGCTCACAGGCAGCTGTGCCTGGTTGCGCTCTTGTGTGCAAGCGGCACGCACATCCTCGGACAGGAGTGACAGACAGCTGTGTGGAGGGGGCGGGGCTGCAGGCAGTACAGCGGTGCTGGAGGAGCTGCCAGCGCGGGGTGCTGACTCCTGGGAGCGACAACCCCACGTTATGCTCCTTTCACTGTTGCGGTTCCGCAGATACTGACTTATATCTGCGCAGGACTCTACATATGGGGAACTGAGACATGGAGTGATTAAGTGACTTGCCTGGTGTCATTAAGAAGTCAATGGTGGAGCTTGAACTGAACCCTGATCTCCTGAGTCCCAGTCCAGTTCCTTAACCACATGCCGTCCTTTCTCACTTCTTTTCTCATAATTGGAAAGCAAGGTCCCCATTGGCTGTCTCTCAGCAGCATGGATCTCGGTCTAGTTGGAGGAAGTTTAGAATGCAAAATATTGCAGTGCCAGCACAGTCTGGCTACACAAGGACTTGGATTTTGTGATCTGCTAAGTGCCCCTCTTCAGACTGCTTAGCTTAGTGAATCATTGATGGGTGAAGAGCCCTCTGGTGAAGGAGCAAGGTGACAGCTCTTAAAGCAAGATTATCTTGCAGAGCGTCTCCCCGCCCATTCAATATTGCAGAATGTTCCTTTGGCAGCTGTTACTTTTCCATGTAAGCAACTGCAGCTTTGGGAACATGCCTGTCTGCAGCTGCTTTCCATGCCGTTTAGCAGCTGGAGACAACGTGTAGAGTCCTCACCAAGAGACCAGCCAGTTCACCATGGACCATTAGTAGTCTATGGACAATAGTATAGGAGCCACTGATGTGTACAGCACTAGAGAAAATAGATAGCTAGTATGCTGGGGTGGTTTAATAGACATTTCATTCTAACAACCAAGAATCTTGCCATACAAATAAAAAATGGAGGATCTGTCTTGCTGTATTGGTGCTTCTATCACCACACAGACACAACTCAATCTCAATTTCTATAGCACTTCCTGCTGCATTTTCATAGAGTGTGTGGCTACAGACAGTCTGTTTCTAACAATACTGGACAGCTTGCTTTTGTCCATGGAGGAGCCTGTGTGTGGCTTGGCAGCCATCCCTTGGATGGGGGTATGGTAACATCTAAGACTTTTCACCTTAAATCCAGCTCAGACTCCTTTTAAAATACAAATTCAAAGTTTTAATCTGAAAACCTGAAAAAAGAGAATAATTAAGTGACTTCAGTGTTAGCATCTTATTTGACTAAGAAAGTCAAGCTTGTTATTTCTGTAACTCATAGTGAATATTGCACACTGCGTGAAAGGGGCAGGTTCCACGACCAGCATATTGGTTGGCTTTGCAATGCAGTGTATGAACTACAGAATTGCTTTGCATTGCAGTACGACCTGCCATTTTTGATTTCTTGCTTGTAGTAGGCAACAATAAAATAATTAGTTGACTACATGAGTGTACTCCTGAGTCCTCTCTCTCGCGCTCTATGGCAGGGGTGGGCAAACTTTTTGGGTCGAGGGCCACATCTGGGTGGGGAAATTGCATGCAGGGACATGAATGTAGGGCTGGGGCAGGGGTTGGGGTGCAGAGTGCGGGGGGGCTCTGCAGAGGGTTGGGGTGCAGGAGGGGTGTGGCAGGGGGCTCAGGGTAGGTGGTTGGGATGCAGGAGGGGTGTGGGGTACGACAGGGGGCTCAGGGCAGGGGGTTGGGGTGCAAGGTGCAGGAGGTGTTCGAGGTGCAGGCTCCAGCCCAGTGCTGCTTACCTTGCCGTTCCCAGCCAATGGGAGTTGCAGGGGGCGGTGTCTGCAGGCGAGGGCAGCGTACAAAGCCCTCTGCCCCACCCCCTACCCTTGGGGCCGCAAGGACATGGTGCTGGCCACTTCCAGGAGCGGTGCAGGGCCAGGGTAGGCAGGGAGCCTGCTTTAGCCCCGTGGCGCCACAGGGGTGCCCGCAGGCCATAGTTTGCCCACCCCTGCTCTATGGAACGATAACTTAATTTGGGCTTTATCTGTAGAACAATCAGCTTTCTGACACTTTTCGAGTTGATTGTTTAACTTGGGTTCCAAGTGATCAGTAGCCCTTACGTGATGGAGGAATGGGACTACTTAAAATGAATGGCTCTTGGAAAGCAAGTCTTCCTCCAGCTGCTGTGTACACACAAGACTCTGTTCTTCAAGAAAAATTGTTTAACATTTCTGTAATGGCCTCTTTTTTCTTTTTCTTTTTTCCTCCACAGAGGGATTTTCAGACTGCTGGCCCAGTATCATCTGGAGAACAAGGATAACCCATCTTACCCAGGTACCTGGTGTTTGATGTAGGAATACACGTGGCATTTCTTCTCTCGTCTGATGTGGCACCATTGGCAGTTCAGTCAAGGTGGAAGCTGGGTTCTCCCATTTTAGCATGTGTTGTCATAGCAGATTTACTGAAACTGCTGGCTTTTGAATGTGAGTTTAGCACCGAGCATCTCTACCAGTGCTGTGCATTGGGCTACATGTTCTGGTGTGTGACGTGAAATCAGATGAATGGCTGAGTTCAGAGGATCTCTTCTTACTGTCACCCAGTCTGATAGTGAAATCCTCCACGTGGGGCTGAGTTACAAAACCAAGGAAGAAGTTGACTGTCACATGCCATCCATTGATTAGGGGAGACAAGGAGTCGAGACCTCTTGTGTTCTGCTACCGCTTCTGCCACTGACAAGCTGTATGACCTTAGTCAAGCCACTTAATCTATGTCCTGGCTTGTCCCCCTATGATACCTACAGATTAGTCTGTAATGCTCTGCAATTTGCAAATAAATGGCATAGTATTAATCTAGAAAGATAAAGATACAGTAATATAGGAGCTGTGTAGTGAAAGAGAATCCCACACTGGGCTGTGCACTTGAGTGCTCTGAAAGTTTGTCTTTACCAAATGGAGGATCTTGTACTATCAGATCTGCCACTTTCCATTCCTGAAATCCCTTTAGCTTGGCTGTATCTGTGGAACAAAGCTGTGGTTGACAAATGCATTAAATATGGTCAGGATGTATGTTCTGAATTTGATCAGAGGAGCAGCTGAAATAGCAGGCGATCCCTTCCTCCTCTCTTTAAGGGGGCTCCTCAAATTGCATGTCCCAGTAATGCTGTTTTCTAGTGAGCAGGCAGTGCAAGCTATCCTTCAGGACTGCAGGAGAGGAAGTAACTCTGCCCTGTACCAGAGCACATGAATCTGCTTTGGATGCTGGCTGTCCTGATTTATTGAACTCCTCTCCATACCCAGGACTATCTTTCCAAGACTTCTACCAGCGGTGTCGGGAGGCCTTCCTTGTGAACAGTGACCTGACTCTTCGGGCTCAGCTGACAGAATTCAGGGACCACAAGCTCATCCGGACCAAGCGGGTGAGCTAGGCAACTGTTATCTTGACTGTGGCTACAGCTGGTGGCCTTACTTTTTATTTCACTACTTGCAGCTGTTGAGTTTACCTGAGATGAGCTGTACCTATGTCCAAAGTACACTGTTTGAAGCACTGACAAATGGTCGGTGCATTAGTGAAGGGCTGAAGGCCTATAGCATGCTATCCACTTTTGCATGCAGGTCTCTCAACTTTCTGTGCAATAGAAAGAGACTGCAGAAAAGTGCACCACGGCTCAGTTACTTAACGACACAGAGTTCCTCTGGGTATGCAGTGGATTACCTGAAGATCTCGAGGAGCAATCTGAAGCATTTGGATAACTAGAAGAGACTATTTAGCAAGCTTTGAAGTCTGTACTTGAAGTCCCTGGAATGGAGACTGCTAGCCAGCTCCAGCAATGAGACTGCATTCCCAAGTCCTGAGGCAGTAAATCATTTAAGTGAAGTGGATAGGGACTACTCCTACTCTCTCGTGTAATATGCAAGGGTAACTGAGTCAGCTGTCTTCTAAAGCTCTGGGGTTTGTCTCCCAAACCAGATGAGAGCCGATTATTTCAATGTGCTTTTTCACCTGTTGCCATGCTAAGGAAATATTCCAGGATTAATATTGTAGTTAGTACTACTGAACACTGACCTGGCTGGGCACCTCACTACATAAGGCCATGTTGGTGTGTCGAATCTGTGCTGTTTGTAACAGTGTTGTCTAGTGGCTGACGTTGCATTTTGCATCGGTGCGATTTCTTTGCCACAGTCCTGTGTTGACAGTATGTGTTCGTTTTCAGGGAACGGATGGAGTGGAGTATTTATTAATTCCTGTAGACAACGGGACCTTGACTGATTTCTTAGAAAAAGAGGATGAAGACATGTGAATCTTCTCAAATCCCAAACCATTTACACCAACTGCTATCAAGGGATGCTGGAGAGGGGTCTGAACTCGAATTGCTGTCCCTTTGACCATGGGCTGCTGGACCACTTAATGAAATGTGATACTTTCCAAGTTTGGTGTTCTAATTACTTGAGTAGTTCTGGGTAAAGAATTCCATATGCAAGACATATCTTACTCTTGAGTTTAGATTTGTATTCTTTTAGTCTTCCAGCTCACGTGATGCCTTCTTCGTATCTATGCAGCGACTTCTACAGACTAGGAAAACTAACTCTTCAGTAAGATTGTGCCTTCTGTTCATTACCTCTCTGCAGAAGAAGGTTTGGCTGGAGCAGTTCACTTGAGGAATGCAATGACTCCATGCTCAGAGCTTTAGTTTGTACGAGAGTTGTAATTTTTCACAGCTCAGTGCTTTCCAGTACTCCCTACATTGGTCAAGCCGATGGGCTCCTAGCGTGTGAAGTTGCTGAGATTTTAGAATGCCAAGTGATCTACCTTGAATGGTCAAGTCGGGTGGAGTGGAATAAAAGTGGAACATAAAAAACAAGGGGTTGGAATGTTGTGGGTAACTTATTAAACCTTCCCTCTCTGCTGAAATGTTAACAGTAGAATAGAGGAGCTTTCCCAAAATCCAGATCCTTTTAGAAGGGGGAATCTGTATTGAAAATTGTGACTGGGAAGGGCTCTAAAGTGACCTGTAATGGGAGGGAAGGAAAACCAATGTGACTTTTTCCTGCTTTATGTATGTACAGAAGGCTATAAAGTTTTTTTTGTTTGTTTTTTTTAAATCAGGGATGTCCAAGTTGGCTCTCCTGGAGAACTTTTTGGAGATCCTGAATAGAAGATAAGTTCAACAAAGATCACTTTTCTTCATGGTATTTTTTAGGCATTTGCACTACATTAAAATTTTATTTTTTATGTTCCAACAGTCTGCATAAGAATAACGTCCAGTCTCATTTCACCTGCATGATTTATCTGGTCTAGTCTACCAGTTCTCCAGTATCTATAGTGCCTTCTAGGAAAACCAGAGACTCGATCTGAATTTCTAATGTAGAAGAAAAAATGTGGTTAATATAGGAGTACTTTGACGCCTTCTCCATATATCAGAAAGAAAGAGGCACAGATGTAGTTTTTTTTTTCCTTTGCAGGTCACCTTAAGCTCTGCAGTTCTATCACCTACATAAAACTATCTGCCAGTCAGACTTCAGGGACACGTGAACTTAATGCCTAATCTTGTGGCAATCCATCTTATAAATAACTGTTTTGAATGACAGAATGTTAAATAAACTTTTATTCATGTTCTCTAGTTTCTCTCACAGATCTCCTGGTGTATAGATGACAGAAACCCCATTTTCATTATTGCTGACACAATGCATGGCTGCCTTAAGAAGTGGATTTAAAATCTCAATTCATCCATATTTTCTCAGGACCTTGTGTTTCTGAAAATCCAAAGAGAAGTCTCTCCCCTTTTACTACTAATACTTAACACTTACAAACATCACAATGGGGAACTGAGGCAGATATTGTGACTTTCCTGAGGTCTCCAAAGGAGTATCAGCTGGGGCTAGAACTCAGAACTCCTGGTAGTGATTCCCATCTAAGCAGGGGAGGGAGGGACTTCTTTTTAGTGCCCATCACATACTCAGTCCTGTGCTTAGACCACTTGATACTCAGGTTACTATAGAACTGAAAACTGAACTGAATTCTATTTTGGAGGGACATAATTCAGTGCTGTACTCCACCCCCACCCCTTATTATTAAAGATAGAGTTGGAACTATGTGCTTTCAGTGGAGTTAAGTATCAGCTGTTTTTTGCTAGATTTGAAACTCACTCGGACTAAGCACTGTGGTGCTGTAATACCCTTAACCTTTTAATTGATTCAGATTTTTTTATGTCAATGAATCAGAGGTGGCAGGAGTGAGGCAACCTTTTCAGACCAGCTGCATGGCTTCCTGGGATGATGTGCCTCATGTAGGCTCAGGTAAATTATCCCTGCAGTATGTCTAAATTTGAGCCTCTCAAAACAATTAAATGACTGCCTAAGCTGTGCATTAGTTTCCTGTCACTTAATGGCTGCCCATTAGTGCCTACTGCAATACAGAATTCATTTCTAGGTTTTTTGGGAACAATTCTGCACCCATTGACTTTAATAAAGTAGGAGTGGGTCTGAAAGTGCAGTAGGCACCTCTGTTGCCTTGTGAAGAGAGTCATGGTCTCCAATCACCCCTCTCTGCCTAGTTTGTAGAGTCTAGTGCTAGTGACCATCTTTTTGCTGCACTAAGCACTAGTCTCCATTTTCTGAGGACATTAAAATCATTCTGGCTTAGAGGGATCTGCAGCTGTGTTTAGATTCCAACTCCACTGCTCAGAAAATCACGTTTCACTATTCCCATGTATGAGAATTCTTGGGTAGGTGGCTTTTAAGGCCTGGGCTACACTAGCAGGAGGGTTCAAACTAAAATACGCAACTTCAGCTAAGGTACGCTATTTGTGTAGCTGAAGTTGAAGTATCTTAGTTTGACTTACCTAGCTGTCCTCAAGGCAGTGAGTCGACTGCCACGCTCCCCCGTCGACTCCGCTTATTACTCCTGCAGAGGTGGAGTACAGGAGTCGATTAGCGGAGCTATTTATCACATCCAGACAAGACGCGATAAATCGATCCCTGATACATCAATCTGGTGGGTAGTATAGATGTACCCTAAAAGTGTGAAAATAAGTGACCCGTATTTACCAGAACTGTTTCCATCTTCAGGGAAGTGGAATGAGCATAAGTCTCAGCTTCCTGCCGCAGAAAGAAAGGGCAGCAGGATAGGCTCAGTGCTGGCTGGAGGCATTCACTCTTCATCTTCCCTACT
Source organism: Mauremys reevesii (assembly GCF_016161935.1). Lineage (NCBI taxonomy): Eukaryota > Metazoa > Chordata > Testudines > Geoemydidae > Mauremys > Mauremys reevesii. Next base: position 20,889,885 of record NC_052633.1, read on the forward strand.
GTCATGATACTGGGTGGTTTTAATTCAAAACCATACTACTGGACAGAGGATTCCACAAGAAAGCTCAATTGTCCTTTTTTTTTAAAAGGTGTTTAGCCTTCATGGTTGCTGAGATAAGCTTCAAAACATGAAGCAACTCCCTGGTAAAGGCTCAAACCAGCATGCAACCAGAACCTACATGTATTGATTTAAAAAAAAAACCTCCAAACACTCCATTTCTTAGTGCTTAGGAATACAGTCTTCTACTCAGGTGGTATCTATTGATCCTGGCTTGAAGATCTATAAATCATTACGCACCTCCAAAACGCACACAACTATATTTCTCCTGTGCTCCCGCCTGCTTCCTGATCCAATTCCTTACTCTCTCAAACAACTTTAACTCCAACAGAGGAGAGAGGATTATTTTTACTAAGTTCAGTCTCTTACATGCACTAAACAAGGATGTCCATTTTAATTTAAAGTCTTGGAAACATTTTTAGTTTGAATATCAATATCTCTCTGCTTGTCTATAGTCCAAACATGTGAAACCTGAACAGTTTCCTTTCATTTTCAAAGCTTTACTGAACTATAAAGTAAGTGTTCAACGTTTATGTTGAAAAACAGACATTACTTCAATGTAGGTAATCCTGCAGTGTTAGTAGCACAGGTAAAGAAATCTGCTTTATAAAGATGAGACCAATTAAAACTGATACTTATGTATAATGAGGTTAAGGAAACAAGTTGGAATTTCCCAATTCTTGTGCATAGAAGAACCTTAATGCAACATCAAGGATTACATAGTACCAAATGCCAAAATCTTGTTCCACATTTTTTATACAGTTTTGCTGTGTATTAGCAGTATTTAGAGTCAACGATCTGTAAATAGTTAATGAAATGTTAACAGGAGTTCCACCCCCTAAAATGTAAGTCACTTGTACTGATGATTAGGGACATATTCTAGTACTGGTGGGGCTATGAAACCAAGCTACATAGATTGATGACATCAAGCCTATATTATTCTTGCTGGATTACTCAGTTACAGTCTCATGATCCCATCCCTACTGAGTGCAGCAAGAAGTAATCTTCAGGAAATAGTTTGTCAGCCCAAAATTAACATTATTCTTTACCTGACAGATATTTTACCTCTCCCACACTTTGGGGAATGTATTGTACAGTTATTCTGGACTGTACCAGTTCAGAGCATCTTAATCAAATTTACAATTGCATTAAGTCTGTGTGGGACACAAACTCTGGACTCCATGCTGTGACCCTTGCTTTCTTCTATACCATCTGAAGAGGGTCTCTGTCTCTCTCTGACACAATGATGGTGATCTTATTCTCTAAGTGTGTAGCCAGCATATCTCGCAACTCTGACAGAAAGCCTCGCTCAGTGTTACTGTGCTCACATAGAATCACACTTATCCCTTTGGCAACAGCATCCAGTACTTCATGGTGGGACATCTCTCCTGCCATAATGAGAAGAGATACCATGTAGATTAGCTATTTAGACCTGCATCATTTTGTAGTTCATTTTAAGTAATGTATTTTAAAAGTCTCTGCTCTTGTGGAAGAGTAGTGCTGCAAAAATGCTATGTTATTCCACTTTCTAGAATACAGAACTATGGAAATATATTTCCCTCAAAAGGAGAAATGTGATACAGATTGTGATAGACTCCACCACTGTACAAGAGTGCTCTTTTTAAAAAATTCATGAATGTTAACTTTACAGAATTGTTTACTTTAAATGACCTCAAACACTCCATTACATAAAATTGAAGAGTATTTACCCCCACAATCCCCATCTCTGCAGGAATTTTTGCTCTTACCATTTTTCTCTCACTTCCACTCAGTGGAGACTTATTTTTAAATTGACATTCTCAATAGTACACCAATAGTCTGATGTAGTTTTCTAACACATCTGCCCTTAGCACTAATAATTTAAACCTATTTTTTAAAATAAGTCTAACTTTCAGTGTGCTATATAATCCATCTACAGGGAGGGCCCTCACTCCTAAAACACAGCTGCCAGCCTGGGGCAGCACCACCATTGTGTCTCTACCTCAGTTTCCCCTAGTGGACTTCAGTAAGTCCAGTGAGGCTTATGTATACTGAACAGTGCTCCTTCAGGGTCTAGTTTATTTAACCTACAGCTGGAACTTTTGTACAAATTCCCCCCAGCATCTCTAGCTGGAGGAGGAAGGGGCTGAGTGAAGTGGAGTTGATGGACTAAGGTTATGTCCAGGTCCCTTACCAGCAAGGCTTTCTTGACCCAGAACCCTCTTCTGGAGCCACAGCCTCTTATTACTGGGGGGACGTTAGTTACCCTATGACACCATTCCAAGTGAGTCTGCGTTACCACGTAGTTCTTTGTCAACAATCATAGTCACATTTTAGCATTATACACAGTATTTTAGATTGTGTCATACAATAGCTGAAATTATCTTTCCCAGACACTATCCAGAGACGTCCTGAGGATTTAGCCAATGAGGAACTTTTTCTACCTCCACAGGTTAGAGCTTGAATTTACACAGCGTCTTTCAGACAGCAAGTATCCCACTGTACCTTTTAAAACAATATTAGCTACTGGAAGTGCAGTGGCTGTGCAAACACACCAGACAGTTTGCTTTTCACACAGCTCTAGCTGTTAAAGGCTGTCTTGCTTATGTGATAGAATTGCCTTTCTGTATATCTGCACAGCACCTACCACATTTTAGGCAGTAATGTAATACTAGCAGATGTTTTGAAATGTTTAGCTGAAAACTGTGTTAGAACAACGGGACATGTTCTACAAGGTGCATCTTTTGGTTTGGACTTTGTGCTGGGAGAGCCAGGTTGGGAAGAATGAAGGTGAGTTGCCCAGCCTTAGGAATGTGGAGCTACACACAGTCCAGAAGGTGGTGGCTTTCCAGGTTTACAAGTTAAAACTGAATAGCTGGATCTAATGGAAGGAAGATCTAGTTGTAACCTGAAGAGAAGAGAGGTTCCATGTCCATCTGGCAGACTACAGAATCCTCCTAACTTCTTCCACAACAACAATACACTGAGTCACCTACGTATCTCAGAGTGAACTGCTCACATATAGGAAGAACAGGTTTTAAGGATGTTGGAATTGAAGCTGGGAACCAGTGTGGCAGAAAGACATGATTTTTAAATTAGATACTTAAAATTAAACAAATACACAAAACCAACAAATGAACATCCAGCTAATGAAACATATGCCTAGCCTCACGCTGATCACTCTACTTCCCCCACTCTTCACTTTTCTTTTTAGGGTGGAAGCTCTTTGGGGTTGTTAGACCATCATCTTCTCACATTTTGGGAGCTACTGCAATCTAGATTATAACCATCTCCTAAAGAAAAATGCTATGTTAAGAATCTTAGCATAGGATTGTTTTACTATAGGTCTCTTCCTAGATTTAGTCCCTGAACTTTGCAATTAACTGCACCATGTGGAGCTCCTTTTAAGTCAACGGGGCTCCACGCAGGCCTGCACCCATGTGCCTTCAATTGCAAGACTGGAGCCTTGTTTTTGCTATTTATTTCTTAAACTTAGTTATTTCAAAAGCCCATCTCATTTTATTCTTAATGATTAGAAAGATGTAGCCCAAAATTTTGTTAGACTTAAATTGTTTGCATGTATATACATCTAATACAAGCATCTGCACTATAATGGGATGACTGACAAATTCCACATGGACACTGGGCTACAATCTTGAACAGAAAGTCTCCTACATTTGACATTTTTATCGGGTTACCAGGTGGTCAGTCTAGCAATGGACCTGCATTGTTGCTTGTAGGATTTATTTGTTCTTTTAGTAACTAACTGATTCCTTGCCTTTTGCAATTATACCACATTCTTCTTTACAGCTGGATTCCTCAGCAACCAATCAGATTGCTCTTTCTAGTGACCATTTTATAAAGATAAGTACGGAACAAGAAGTCTCATACCAGTGAGATAGAGGTCGGCTTCCACACCCTGCAGGACACTGCTCCCAGAACCAGCACACACAGCAGCCACTTTCACTTTGGCTTCTGCAAGACAGCAAATACCACAATTAAACTCCCTTTCTACCCCTCAGCCTTGATGCCAGCTTCAATACAGATAAATGCAGTGCTAACCCATGTCTTGGTCTTACATCCAATGGAAATTTGTTGGGTGCTGGGAGGGGATGTTAGTTTGGAGGAGGCATATGGGCCACTAACTTCTCTGGGAATGCAGCAAAAACCCATGGTCATTGTAAACTAGTGATGGATGGACAGCTCCTCCTCACTAGCAGGAACCTTCTCCAGTTGATGTGTGGAGAAGAGAGAAAATGTTTTCAGCACATTGCTACACGGTGGCTGGTTGTTGACCACTGCAGCTTAGTTTTCACCTGTTAAAGTGTCTTATTAGTAATGAATAAAATGATCTCATATGTATATGGTAAGAACAATTAATCTATTCCCCCATCTCACACACCATGTTCAATCAAAACAAAACACATTGGGTGACATAAGAATTTTCAAAATTTAACACTCCTGTGTATCACCTTATGAATAATCATCCAACTTCTGCTGACTTAAGTAGGAGTCCTAGGATTACAGTCTACACCAGCAGTTTTCAAAGTGCAGGTTGCGACCCAGTACTGGGTCGCAGTATGTAAGACACTGGGTCACGGTGGCTCTGGTCAGCACTGCCGACTGGGCCGTTAAAAGTCTCATTGGTGGTGCCGCCCAGCTAAGGCAGGCTAGTTCCTACCTGTTCTGACACCACGCTGCACCCCGGAAGAGGCCAGCAGCAGGTCCAGTTCCTAGGTGGGGGGCTACAGGACTCTGTGCACTGCCCCCACCTTGAGCACCGGCTCTGCACTCCCATTGGCCAGGAACCAGCCAATGGGAGCTCAGGGGGCGGTGCCTGTGGGCAAGAGCCATGCAGAGCCGGACCTGCTGCTGGCCACTTCTGGGGTGCAGCGTGGTCCCAGGAGAGGCAGAAAGCCTGCCTCAGCATCCCTGCTGTGCCGTTGACTAGGAGCCGCATGAGGTAAGCCCGTGTCCCAATACCCTACCCCAGCCCTGAGCTCCTCCAAACCCAGAGCCCCTTCCTGCACCCACACCCTCTGCCCCAGGCTGGAGCTCCTCCCAAACCCTTCATCCCCAGCTCCACTAGGCCATGGGCATCAACAATTTTCTTTTACTGGGTTGCCAGAAAAGAATTTTGAAAACCACTGGTCTACGGAACACTGAACTAGGGGCTTTCAAACACTAAGCATGGTTTAGGAACACAGATGCTAATCTCAGTAGTTTTTTAATAACACTTGCCTTTCTCAGGGACAATACTAAGAATTAAGAACAAACTTTCTCAATTATTCAATCTCACAAATTATCCTGTTTGAAGGGAGGCAGTTAGGGTTTAGGACAGGTAATGACCAAGAGGACCTGAGTTGTATTCTAGGTTCTGCTACTGATTTGCTGTTTGACCTTGAGCAAGTCCCTTTCTCTGTGCCTCAATTTCTCCTCCCACAAAACATGGATATTATAGGATAAGTATAAAATAAAACAAATTAAAGTTAGCTTAAGATTGGTTTAAAAAATAACATATTTGCTTTATAGTTTGTGGCTAGTAGGGAAAAGAAGGCTGTGAAAATAATTAGCATTACTTGTAGTGTGGAAAGGACCTATAGTTCCAAAAGTAACTAATAAAATAAAGAGCTGCAGTAACAAAACAAAACAAAACCTGTCTTTAAAAAAACCAAAACAAGCCCAAACCTTCCCACTGTTCTGCTGGTAAGCAAGGCGTGTCAGAGAAAATAAAAACGGAAAGGCCTGGGGAAAAAAAGGAGGATGTAAATTTTACCTAATTTAAAACTGAAAATGAGGGTAAATTGTCTCAAACTGGATTTTAGCTAAAGTCAGTAATTGGTGATGACAAAGTCATTTGTTTGTGAAAGGGTAAAAAAGGAAATTCTTAAAGGATTCATTGCTAATATCTGCCTGACCACACTGAAGACAACCAATATGGGTCTAAACAGCCCTGGGATTAGCCCGCTTGTAAGCATCTTAATCAAATGCTTAATGTTTTGTTACTATTTGGATGTAGTAAATTGCTTATTATTTAGGCTTTTTAGGCATCTTTAAAGCAATTGTATAAATATCATTTGGCCTTTGAATTTAATAAAATAATGTTATTTTAAAATAATGGTTAAATTAGTGTTTGGTGGTTTCCAATATCAATATTAATAACATCAGGAAATATGTACATATTTTGTATGGTGCTACACAAGTATACAGTATTCTTACTATTTCAAGTAGAAGTTAAATCTCAAATCATCATGTAAGAGATTCTAGAATATTACCTGCAAGGTGGCATTTCTGTGTTTGTCCCCCAAAGTCTTGGGAAAGACCCTATAACAGGAGGTGCTATTGTATAACTCATGGAAAAAGACAGCTCGTGCTGTTTGTATGCTCTCTCCCACACAGTGATAACCAGAGTAAACAAAATTCACTGTTAAAATTCAGACTATATTAGAAAAGGAGTCTTCTAGAGCAAGGGTTGGCAACCTTTGGCATGCAGCTCATTAGGATAATTCGCTGGTGGGCTGCGAGACATTTTGTTTATGTTGACCATCCGTAGGCACGCCCCCCCCAGCAGCTCCCAGTGGCTGCGGGAAGTGGCAGGCAGCAGGGATGTGCTGGCTGCCGCTTCCCACAGCTCCCACTGGCCGGGAACGGCGAACTGCAGCCACTGGGAGCTGCGTGGGGCCGTGCCTGCGGACGGTCAATGTAAACAAAATGTCTTGCGGCCTGCTAGCGGATTACCCTGATGGGCCCCATGCCAAAGGTTGCCGACCCCTGCTCTAGAATGTATGTAGTATAATTACTAAAACCAGTTCCCAGTTCTTCTTTAGACCCAGCTGGTACTAGGAAGCATATCAGTCCTACATGAGAGACAATATACCAGTAATAACCACTCCACACACACACCCCCACCCACTTCTTGTGGACTTGTTTACCTAATGTCTTCCCCGTTCCCAGGGCCAGGCGTATGTAAGGCAGCCGTAGGTGGCTTTTGATTCGTTCAGTCAAGGCTGACAGGGAGACTGGCTCGCTCAGCGTGCATAGGCGTCCCATTCCAGTATGTGGAAGCAGAGGCTGCGTAGAAGTAGAAGTTTAAAAAATTACTGTGAATGTGCTCACTGCAGCTGTTCACATCACCTTTTACTCTAACAAGAACTGACATCTAGACACCACTGTGCTGAGTACAGGAGGATTAATTAAACATAGAAAGTCAGTTTCTGAGTGCTTTGCAAAAGAAAGATGCATAAGATATTCCAAAAGACTAGGTAACACATTGGCCACATCTACACTAAATACTGGTTGAAGTGCTACTGTAGGTCACATAAAACCATTTTCACAGATTTAGAAAGTGTAAATGCTTTCAAGTCCCTCAAGGTCAGTGTTAAGGCAAACTGACAGAGGCATCTCAAGGAAACGTGCATTGCTGCTGCTAGTGCTGTTTCTGGTCTGCGAGTAGAGGATTTCTGTTTCCAGGGCTATCAGTCTGGTGCCTTTCACAAGCAATAAATTCACAGAAAGAGAAAGGAGTATGTGAATTTTGTTACCTTCTGTAATAACATTATTTCAGTCTTGTGATAAAGGAGGCTGTTCCGTGACAATAATGCCACCACCTCCAGTAGTGCCTTCTGGGTGCAGTTCAAACTGACTCGTGTCTGCTCCTCACCTTCAGCCCTGAGAAATAACAACATTTTTGGTGTCTACTAAGAAAAAAGAATTTCATAATCTAGTTAATGGAATAACTATCCTTTCTATCATAGAAGAAAAAAAAAGGAGACATGGTAACAGCCCAACACACTACTATAAAAGAAACATACAGCTTAAGGGGAATGAGGGAATTAAGCCATACTGTTCTCATCAAACTAAATGACAAAATTATTCCTTCATCTCTGCAATCTGACTGGTACCTGTAACTTCTTGAGTTATTAGCCATCCTTTAATCCCAGTTTGTACTTAATATTAAATTTAGACTTCGTGGAGCAAACTGAACACAATTCTGTCTGCCCAATGAAACACTATAGAAGGGTCACATGTTAATATAATATATATATATTTTAATATATTGAGATATACCTATCTCATAGAACTGGAAGGGACCCTGAGGGGTCATTGAGTCCAGCCCCCTGCATTCACTAGTAGAACCAAATACTGATTTTGCCCCAGATCTCTCGGTGGCCCCCTCAAGGACTGAACTCACAACTCTGGGTTTAGCAGGCCAATACTCAAACCACTGAGCTATCCCCCTGCTCACCTGTTCTGTTTGATCTCTTAATGCCATTAGCATCCATGTTTAAAAAAATTTCCACAAAGGTTATTTTGGAATAGCAGATTGGAATTTCAACACTTGGTAATAAAAAGGGTTTCTTTAAAAGGAAAGCCCACCCATCTTGCTCAGTCAGTTCTTCTCACTCCAAATAAATTGTGAAATGGATTTGAAAATGAGATTTTTAAGGTTTCCTTATGGCACTAAGACCACTTTTCAGCTTCCACCTGGAGGCAAAGTTCAGTTTCATACAAAAAGCTATTCCCACTACATCCACACACCAGTTGGCCCACACATTCTGCTGACACATTAACCATCTCCTTATTATTGAGGTCACTGCACTTTAAGTTAAATAACTTCCCTCATTAAGTGCTGACACAGAAGGCTGTACCTGAGGAAGTCAGATTTACTATCAAATGCATCCAAAAGTCCACCAACTATGAACACAAAAACCAGTGCCTGAAGAATTCCCAGAGAAACTGATAATAGTTAAATAATCTCTATCTCCAGTTTAAAGGCCCACTATTCCACAATGGTAAAAATGTTCAATAAGAAGTTATAACATCTTATCCAGACCTTAGATAGTCATCTGCACATTTTTTCCCATTATTGTAGTTTGTATCTTAAGAAGCACCTTTCCCTTTTCAAAGCAACAGAAGAAAACAACAGAGAGCCATGCACAGTACCTGACAGGGAGAGTAATGAGAGATGAAATCTCTGGGATCCCTCGCATGCTGGATAGGATTGTCTCCAGGTGCTCAATATGGTCCACACTGAATTCCACTCGGTGAGTGCCCTCAGTTGGGTAGCTGGGAGCCATTGATGGGTGTAGTGGGACAGTGGTACAGACACCTGAGAAAACAACATGCAGTACAGAAATGTAATAGCTTTGCAAAATTGTACTGGTGCACTCAACCACAGCAGACTTTATTTTTGTGACAGGTGAATAAAATAGCATTATTTTTTTCCTTATTATCATCAACATCACTATGGACAATCAGATTTTGTTCTTGGGTTGGTAAATTGCCATAATTATTTTGCAAGGCTGGTTTATGATCAGACACAAGACTCAACTTATTTTTATGGTCTACAGTAACCTCTTCAACACCTTGATGATGATGATGATAATAATAATAGCATTTCTAGTGCTTTTAATCTAAAGATCTCAAGTGCTTTATAAAGTGGGTAAGCACTATTATCCCCATTTCACAGATGAGGAAACTGAAGCACTGAGATGTGAAGTGACTTGTCCCAGGTCACAAAATGAGTCAATGGCAGAGAAAGAATTGGAACCCACTTCTCCTGACTCCAACAGTGGTCTCCCAAGCCATGCTGCCTCCAATGGACTGAATCTGTTTTAAGTACCTGTATGCTAATACTAACATATTATTTGCATTGTGTTGTGTTATTGTCTAGGGGCCACTGTGCTAAGTACTGTACAAACACAAAGATGTACTGTACAAACACCTGCCTCAGAGAGCTCACTACAGAAAATATAGTACCAGTGATTCCCGAACCATTTTTCAGTGTAAAGAATACAAATCTAGGAGGTTTCATGTAGCAAAAATACTGTATAAGTGGCTAGACTTTGCACCTTACAAAAGTTTGTCTATCTCCAAGAGCGCATCATACACATAGAACTCAATTGTAACTCTTTATAAAAACAGAAGAAAGTTATTTTTTTCTAACTTAAAATAAGGATTGCTGGGAGGGAGAAAGGAAGGGAGGGAGGGAGAATGATTTATTAAGTATCAATGGATGTGTTTCTTGTAATGTTCTTATACCCTAAACATATGAAAGGAACCACTCATTATCCAGGAGACACCAGAGCACATCCAGTGACTCACTCACTCATGCCCGTCACCCCAATCGGGGTATGATCTGTGGCTTAAACTGTTGTAGTCAAGTTACATACCAAATGTGCTCAAATGGTTCTGTTCTCATACACTTGATAATAGAACTATAGAAATTACAGATGGAAAAGACCAATAAGGCTCATCCCCCAGAGGCTGGTGCAGGACTGCTCCTTACAATATATTTTTCTAGTACTTTTTCTAGTCTAGTGTTAAATGTCAGCATACTTGCCTCTGGGTACTGGTTGGAGTGCCTTATGGAGACCCATTTGGCCAATTAAATAACACCTACCATTCATGAGCATGTGGAACATTTTGCCTTTTAGTCCCAATCACGTAACCTCTCTGTGATAACTATAGCAATTGCTTACAGTTGCTTGGTAGGAAGACAGTCTCATGGTCAAGGCACTGAACTAAGACTCAGAAAACCTAGGTTCAGTTCTCACTTCACAGGCTTCCTGCATATTTATAGATTCCAAGGCCAGAAGGGACCATTGAGATCATCTAGTCTCCTACATATCGCAGGCCATAGAACCTCCCTTATGTAGCTCCTAGAATGTATCTTTTAGAAAAACATCCAGTCTTGATTTAAAAATTGTTAGAGATGGAGAATCCACTACAACCCTTCATCAATTTTTTCCAATGGTTAATTACTCTTCCTGTGGGGAAAAAAATGCCTTATTTCCAGTTTGATCTTGGACAAGTCACAATCTGTCCTGGGCCTCAGTTCCATAATATTTCCCTATGTCCCAGACATGCTGCAAGGATGAAATCCATCAATGGTTCAGAGGTGCTCAGATACCATGTGATGAGGGTCACATAAATAAAAGTATTAAAGAATGTATACATATTTAGCTGACAGTGAAATATACATGTTGTCCTTTTTGGGTGAAAAAACAAGTACTTCATCACGAGCGCCCATCTTTTCACTAAGGTGGAAACAAGGATGAGATCCAAGATTATGTGATCAGCCAGTGGTCCACAGACCAGTTTGGAAATTCTGCCTTAAAAGTTCTCTCTCAGGTCAGAGCCGAGTCATATTTATCATGCAATGTGGAAAAGCTTACTCTGTGGATAAATAAGAGACTTAAGTTATGAACTTTGTTTCTAGAACTATCTGGAACTTTTTACCAACATATGATTATTTAGATTACTTTAAAATTATGAAAAAACACCCTTTCTAAAAAATAAACTCAAATCATGCATATAAGCACACAGGAAAATTGATAAAGACATTCCTCATAGACTTACACTGTATTGATAAAGAGTAATTTAAATTGAATATCAGTTAAAAAAGGGGTTTCTCACCAAGTCCTTTGGCTAGCCAGTTATTGACTCCATGAGGTATGGCATCATATGCTGTGTGTGGCGAGTAAATGCCAACTCTGTGTTCCAAAGCCCGGATCACAAGACGCTCTTTCCAGGTTTTCCATGTTATGCGCTTGAGTGCTCGGAATATGGGTGGGTGGTAAGAGAGGATAAGATCTGCCTTCTTCTGCAATGCCTCCTGCATTACTTCCTCTGTAAGGTCATTAGTTAGGAAGAGTGTGCTCACAGTATGGGGTGGGCTCGGTTCTACCAGTAATCCTACATTGTCCCAGCTTTCAGCCAGAGAGAGTGAAGCAAAGTCATTCAAGGAGGAAACTAGAGCTTTTAGATCCATGAAGGAACGTGAAGGCAAGACAAGCAAAGGTTGGATGCACTGGAGAGGTCGGCGAATCAGGTGCACACAGGACAGCAGCATGCATATATCTAAAGAGGCAAAACATAATTAGGGATATTGGGGGATAGGGAAAAAGTTTAAGATAATTCTAAGTTAAACACCAATATCTGAGCATTCAGACTGGACAATGTCCAGCCCAGGTATGAAAACACCTCCACTTGGGCATCACATTCAATATTTTTCAACAGAGATGGCAATAGAGGTGGTTTGGGAACAAATTGATAAATTAAAGTGGTAAATCACCAGGACAAAATGGTATTCACCCAAGAGTTCTGAAGGAACTACTTACTACCTGTGGTATGTAACCTATCCGATCACTTAAATCAGCCTCTGTACCAGATGACTGGAGGATGCCAAGGGCGCAGAGGCGATCCTGGGAATTAGAGGCTGGTAAGCCTAACTGTAGTACCAGGCAAATTGGTTAAACTGTAGTAAAGAACAGAATTACAGACATATAGATGAACATGATATGTTGGGGACAGGTCAACACGGCTTTTGATCAGACTGTAACTGCAACAAGAACTGCTAGCCACAGTGGGAAAGAAAATGTGACATTCTTTGCTCTCCAACACTGATGAATGCTGCATATGAGATAGAGGTAGATGGTAATAAAACTCTTATAGAAGCAACCAGGGCTGACTTTAAACATATGCAACACAACAGAACTTGGGATCCTGAGCTTTTGTGGTCTTGCACAGACTTAAATAGCAAGTCATGGGCAGAACAATCCTTCTCTCAGCTCAATGTCTTTGAAAATCTTAAGGCTGACTTTGCAAACCCCATCATAAAGCCAGACTTTTACTTCATCTTCCAGTGTTGGAACTAGTCTTCCTTCCTCTACTTTCACACTCCTTTAACACAGGGGTTAGCAGCACCATGGTACCCTGCTGAACTACTGTTTCAGGCTCTCTGCAGCCTGAGGAAGATGGGCAGGCTCGGGCATATTCCCATGGTTTTGCTGCACACCCATAAGGACTATAAAAGCTAACTGATCTAGCAACACTGGTTAGGTAGGTAGGACAAGCTGTGGCCCTGCCACCGTAGGGAAGCCACTGGCGGGCCTGGGGAGCCAGGGTTTCTATAGGGAGCAGAGCCAGGGAAGAAGCTATGACAGAGAGTGGGTTCCGCCCCTGCCCCAGGCTAGGGCGCCTGCTCGGGCCAGTTTGTTCAATGGAACATTTGCAGCCCGGGTGCCACGGGGAAGGGCGCTATGACCCACCCCCGGCGCCAGCCCGCCCGCGCTGACAGCCCTCACTTGGGGCAGCGTCAGCGCCTCTGTCCGCGAGCGGGCGCCTCGGGCAGGCACGTCCCCTGCCAGGCGGGGCAGCGGGGACACAGCGCCGGGCACTCACCTACCTCGGCCCGGCTGGGACTGGCGGTGCCTCACGGAAAAGCGCCCCCGCCCCGCGCAGGGCCTGGTCCGTCTGGGAAGCGGCCCCTTCCGCTGGGCCGGCGGGGCCTGCCGCGAGCGCGGGAAGCAGGTGAGCGGGCGGCTGCGGAGCTCGGGGCTGGGTCCTTCCTTGCCCTCGGGGCGCCGGGGGAGCCAGTTCCCCTGCAGCGGCCCCTCAGCTGGGCTGACCAGCTCCTGCCCCGGGCCCAGGCCCGGGCCGAGCGGCGGGGCCTGCGAGGCTCGGCGGGGTCGGGACGGGAGGCTCTGGGGCGCTGCCCCGTAGAGCCTCGTTACGGGCTTGGCCCCCCTGCCCAGCCCTCGCTCTCAGGCTGAGATATATAATAATATACATAAAATGCTTATGAAGAGGTTGATATGAACACTACTGTAAAAATCCGTAGTGCAATCACTTGTGTAATTTAATCGACCACATAAATTTTTTTAGAATTTTTAAAGGAGGTGGTGAAGAAAAACTAAAATAAACGTGTTTTCTTTGCAGGAAACCATCTGACCTGTCGGCATTGGACTCCTGACAAAAAGTCATGGTGAGACAGGCAGTTTTTAGATATATTTTTAAATGTTGTGAATCTAGCATTGAGAACTGAACAGCAGCTCTGCATCCCAAATAATCCCACAAGTTAGTTTATTGTAAAGAATTTGTGATGTAAAGCTCAGCTACCCATTTAATTGATTTCTGTCCAGTGGGCCATGGAAAAGGGAATATGTCAGTTTTACTATTTCATGAGATTAGGTAGGTAGTGCATTAGCTTTCTACTGCTAGAGCTCTAAATTCAAATTCTGGTTTGGATAATCATTTTGGTCATCTCATTTGGTCTCTGTTCCTACATAAAAATGTGTTAAGGGTGTAAATACATATCTGTGGTCTGATACCTTTTAAAGAATGTTAGAGTTTAAAAAATGAAAAAATTTAAAACCCAAGAAATGAAATGTAAGGTTGCATTTCTCAAACAAGATAGATACACAAACTTCTTTTATTGTGGCTCCATAGAGATCGCAGCCAATTGTCTTCCCTTCTTTCTATGTAAGGTATGGAAAAAATGCACCACAGAACATTGGTTTTGCAATTTTTTCTGTACATTATGTCTCTACTAGTAAGTGTGATGCTTTGTCACCACATTAATATAGTTCTTTCAATGTAAGTGCTGTGATTTTGTGATCTGGGTGAAGAGAGGAATGATAGCTTTGTGTGTAACACTTGGATAACTAGCACACCCATCTGTCTGAAAACTGATGTATCCCATTGCTTATTTTCAAAAACCCAATCAACATCCCCTCTCATATACACAAAATACATTATGAATAATCCAGAGCACAGACTGACTCATGTGAGTGACACTACTGATTTGTTTTTATTTTTTTCCCCTTTCAACTGAATACTTCACATCATTTACTAATCCTTGAGAAGAAAATTGCGCTTTGCAGCCACCATCTTTCTGAGGGAGGACTATATAGGACACTTGTGCAGCCCATCCGTGCTAACTCAACCAGAAAGATTGCAAGTCAGTGACATGAGGCACTTGTTCCTTCCTACTATAGACTGACTGAGTGCATTACTACCATCTCATAGAATGAAACTGGGAGGAACTTGGGTCTCTAGCATGGCTGTGCCAAGATATGACTGACTAGGCTATTTTTTCTGTCATCTTTGAGCTGAGTGTGTTGGTCTGGTTCACAGAGATGAAAAAATATATGCAGCTGAGCTTTGTTATTACTCTGAAGAATACCTTGTTAGTTCATTTTAATTATGGGCCTTATTCACATGAGGTCCAATCTCTTCTTGTTGACTTCACTGGGGATGAGAGCAGGTCCATGGGGCACAGTCTCACTCCTCAGAGTGATGCTTGGCGACAGCACGAGAAAAGCTCTGAGCATTAATCTTTTATACTTGTTCCCAGTTTTACTGACAACTTTTTTTTAACTAGCTTCTGGATGCAGTTCAGCTTTTTTGTGTCTATGAGATCCCATGCATATGGGCTCAGGGAATTCACTTAATTTAGGAACAAATCCAGATTTTGGTCTCCATCTTAACTTCACATACACAGACAGTTAGCTGGAAATGGAAACGCATTTATATTCCCAGGGTGACTAGTGAATAGAGCAGAGTTAGTAGCTCTTATTCTTTGATTTTGAGTCAAAATTCTGGTTAAAGGTAATAATTGGAGATATACCAATCTCCTAGAACTGGAAGGGACCTTGAAAGGTCATCGAGTCCAGCCCCCTGCCTTCACGTTTGCCCCAGATCCCTAAGTGGCCCCCTCAAGGATTGAACTCACAACCCTGGGTTTAGCAGGCCAATGCTCAAACCACTGAGCTATCCCTCCCCCAATTTTAATTTTTCTTTCCTTCACCCTCAGGCTGTCACACTGCACACTGATGTGGGAGATATTAAAATAGAGATATTCTGTGAGCGAACACCTAAGGCCTGTGAAGTGAGTAATATGACAAGACTGGGACTGTTTAGTATTGAGAGGAGACAAATAAGATGGGACATGATAGAAACAAAATAATGAATGGCATAGAGAAAGTAAATGTGGGATGTTTCCATTTATCCTTTTGCATCATATGAGAACATTCAGTGAATGTGAAAAGGAACAAATATAAAACTTATACCGTGAGAACTTTTCATACAGTGCATAATTAACCTGTGGAATTCATTGCCATAAGATATCATTAAAGCCAAGAGTTTAGTAAGATTAGACATTTACATGGAAAATGAAAACACTATTATGTTAGACAGGATACAAATGTATAAAAGATGTAAACCTTCATGCTTCTAGGCATAAGATAACCACTGTCAAGGATTAGAAAGAAAACTCCTCTATGGGCAAATTATTCCATAATTGCTTATGATGGGGCTTCTTGTACCACCTTCTTTAGCATCTAATACTGGCCATTACCAGAGATGGGATACTGGACTAGATGGACCAGCGGGAGACTAGTGTAGGACCCTGCAGTGGGACCAGGATCCCATGAGTCCCGCAGGACCCGCTGCCATAATAACAGGAGCGGGATTAAAAATAGTCTCTAATATGGCATTTTTTATGTTCCTAATTATGGCCCTGAACCCAAAAATATTTACACATGCTTAATTTTAAGCAGCAAGAGTAGTTCAGTTGACTTCAGTTAGACTACTCACAGCTTCTAGAGTTAAGTATGCACATAGGCTCCTATTCTGCAAAGATTTATCTATGAAAATAGGTTTATAGAACCCTCTATCTAACTCCGCTTCCTAACAAGTGACTCCACTTTGTAACATTCTGTTACCAGTGTACATGGAAGAATAAAAAAGATAAAATGAGTTCAAAAACAAAAGGGACGAGAGAGGAAAAAAAAATTGTCCATCTTACCTTTTTTCTGGGTTGGTTTTCCCCCGCCCCCCAAAAAAAAACCAACCAAAAACTTTGCCTTTTACTAAATTAGTCTTGAGCAGTCCCTGTCTGAATATAACTAAAACACTGGACTATATAGAGGAGTGTTTTTTTCATGTAATGTGACCAACTATTTGTATCCATTAGATATTTTTTCCCCTCTGTATAGCAGAGGCGTAGCGAGCGCCCTCCGTACCCTCCGATCGGAGGGGGCCCCGCAAGGAAAGGGGCCCCTAAAAGTGGCAAAAAAAAATGTTTCTGCATTGTAAGGGGCCCCGGACATATGTTCGGAGGGGGCCACGTTCTTTGTTGCTACGGTCCTGCTGTATAGTATATCTAGAAAACCGCCAATCCTTATGCATTGGTTTTGGTGTAAAAGGTTTCAGTCTACTTTTTATTGTTACTGGCACAGTTTGTATTTTTGGTAAGTCTTTGAGGAGGAAGGGAGAGGTAATGAGGGATCATGGAGAACTGATTTTTTTTTTAATGTATTTCAATAACCAGGAGCAGTCTGAGATAACAAAGTGATAGCATAGTACGCTCACAATACAAACCAAAGCTGGAAGGGTTAATTTTAATCCTGTCACCCTTGAGCATTCCTCTCAGAATAACATAATGTGTCCAGCACAGAATATGTTACTTCTGGACTGCTTCTTAATGAGCATTCTTGCTCTTCCCATAGAACTTCCTGGCTCTTTGTGCTAGTAACTACTACAATGGCTGCATATTTCACCGGAATATCAAAGGATTCATGGTGCAGACGGGGGATCCAACAGGTAAATCCTTCCATCAATGTCTGGTATATTGAGCCCTTTTTCAAAGGTGGGAGACAAGGTAAGTAACACAATGCTGTAATGATGAGAGAGACTTTCATGATCTGGGTACTTTTCTATGGAAAGATTTCAGAGAAGTTGCTATTCACTCTGGATTTAAAATATTAATATTAGTCATAAGCTAATTACATCTTCAACTCACTGTACAAATTTTAATCCTCTCAATCAACATTCTGTGCCTAGTATTATCTCCATGATCATTTGCCATGATTTGATAGCTAATCAGTGGGAGATCCAGCATTTGAATGCAGAGATTCCTGTTTTCCATGCTTGTGACCAGGTCACATTACCTCTGAACACTGTCTGTGTAGCATTTAGGACTATGATCCAGAAAGTGTCTGCTATTTAAAGGAAAGACTTGTTCACTTCTATTGCTGTTTGCCATCATATTGATTTGAATTTGGGAATATCTCAGTCTCTTGTTCTCCTGCTCTAAGTTATTATTTATTTAAATTGCAGTAGCATCCATATGTCCCAATTGGGATCAGGTCCTCGTTGTTTGTACGGCACCTAACACACACATGAAAACCTGATTCCCTGCCTCAGGCAGCTTACAGTCTGTCTAGAGTTTTAACTGTAACTTAAGATACCAATATTCTGGTTCAAATATTTCTGAAAATGACTGTGATTGGAGATTCTTTCTCAACCCTGAGAAAAAAGTAATCCTTCCCTGTCACTATTCCTCAGGCTCTGGGAAAGGAGGTAACAGCATTTGGGGCAGGAAATTTGAAGATGAATACAGTGAACACCTAAAGGTATTTCTGTGCTCTTCAATATACTTTTGTTGTTTCTTCACATTTTATTCATTTTCAAGAGGAAGAGATGATCAACATTGTGTAGTACTGGGATTAAATAATGTTTTTGACAATATCTTAAAGTCCATGCCCACAGTAAGAGAATGGGAGGCTTGTTATTGAAGTGGGATACTGGAGAGTTTCAGTAGTTTGGGGAATTTAGAGTTTGAGGTGCTTCTCTCTGTGGAGGGTGAGATGGGGAAGTTTTGTATTGGTCTGAGGTGTTTGTCATGCATCCTTGGGGTGGGGTGGGAAAGGGAGGCATTTGACATGGCAGAGTCAGATCTGAGGGGCTAGTTGCAGATCATGAAGGAGGGTTTTGGCACCTGGGAGGGAGTCAGATTTTGTTGTATATTTTAATAAAAGATTGGGAGTCGGAATGCTAGGTAACTAAGCCCTGGCTGTCGGCTGCAGTCATGCATTCACAGAATACGTATGTATGCATTTTCTTCCCTTTCTACCTCTCTTTCAGCACAGTGTCCGCGGTGTCGTTTCCATGGCAAACAATGGCCCAAACACCAATGGATCTCAGTTCTTCATTACATATGGCAAACAGCCACACCTAGATATGAAGTATACGGTCTTTGGGAAGTAAGTGACCCAGCAGTGTGCCTCCTCATGATACAGTGTGAAGGGCAAGGATACATCAGGGCAACTGTAGTGGAAACCTATGGTCCTTTTTACAGCAGAAACCTGTAAAAGGCTTGGCTACATAAGTGTGAACTGTGACTGACTTCTTTAGATACTACATAAGGTGGTTGTTCTGTATTTTAAAAGACACAAACAAAGTATTTTTCACTTTTAATCATAATTGCCCCTTTAAAATAGCTGAATATCTTTATCACCCAGGCACACACTAGTTTATTATGTAGAATTGTTCCTGGACACAGCCAGTGAGAGTCTCTGGATCTAGAAATTACAGAATGAAGTAACCCTACCACAAGTCAGTATTTTATGAAATGTGCTGCAACTAATTTTTCATGGAAAATGTTTATAAATTATAGCATTACAAATGTGTAGCCTGATCTGCAAACCCCTTTCTCTCACAATTAGTCACACTGAATTAAATGGAATTGCTTGTAGGATTGGACCTCTAATTATTTTTCTTGTCTTGTGTTGTGCAATGAGGGGCCGAATGGCATATTTTTGGTACCCCGTGTGTGCTTTACCAGCTACACTGTAAGTCCAATTATACTGCTATTGGGCTTATTTTAGCTTCTGAGAGACAACGTACGTGTTGATTGCCCCAAGAGAACTCAGAAGTCAGAGATTTAAACTAGCTTACTAAAACAGAAACTTTCCTTTAAAATGTATCAGAGTAGCTTTCCATGGAATCTGACACTCAGGTTGAATAGAAAAAGGAAAAAAAACCTGTGAATTAATGTTGGTCCTGTTAGTGAGTGCTAGGGGGCTACTGGCATATATTTCTTTTGGGAAAGAGCATTGATATGCGTGGCATTCTCGGGGATGAAACTTTAAAGAATTACAAGGACTATATATACAAATTGAAAAGAAAAAAGTAGGTCCAACTTGGGGCCTGTTAGTATTGATGGTGTCTTTGTAAGTTTCTCTTTGGTCACCACTACAATTTTTCATACTAGTCCTCCTTTTTATTTTAAAGGGAGATGAAACTGTTAGGAGAAACACTGCTTTATCTCTCTTTGCATTTAAAATTGCTCAACTGATGGAAGTCTCATACTGCTTCAGTTGCTTTTTCTACATAATCAGAACAGATAGAGACTACTATTTTGGGGGAGTGGGGTGGGGGGTTGGCTCCCTTTATGTAATATTTAAATCATGAGTTTTCCTAGTGACTTAGTGCTCCAAACTTTTTTTTTCTAATCACATCACCTCCTTAAACACACACAAAAACAAGTCCCTAAAGGGCACACATGCTTCAAGGTGGCTTTGGCACTGGTTGGCAAGGGCACATGCCATGCCTTCCAAGGTCCTCCCCGCACCCCCCCCCTCCCCCCCCCCCCCAAAAAAAAAATACTGTTACCATTGCTTAGTGAGAGGGAGTTACTTGGAAATGACCAAATTAAAACAACAACAACAACAAAACCTAAAGGGTGGATTTGTTTTACCAGATTGCCCCAATAGGCATCATACTCATACTAGTCAACACTGGCTGCAGTTTTACAGCACAGTGAGCAATCATGGTAAGCTAGAGCTCTTTATCAAAGTGATGGAAAGACTGGGTAATAACGGCCGTGGAAAAAGTATGGGTGCTATAGTGATCTCATCTTCATTTAGTTTTTAGCTTTGTCTTAGTCAAATTAGATAAACTCAGCAGATAGTTTCTAAATAGACAACAGAGATGTTAAAGGTACAGACTCCTCCTGAAATAAAGTTAATTTAGAAAAGGAAATTAAAAGCAATTTCAGGTACTACTTGCGCCTGTTAATTGTTGTGGAATTTATCATCATATTTTCCTATTTTAAAAAATGATTTCTGTTCCCTGTTTGCTCTGTGAATGACCCACATAAACTGGTGAAGCTGACTGAAAAATATGGCAGGCGACCAGCTTGGCGTAACAGTGAAATTGTTGCTGATCTTAAAAACAAAAAAGAAGCTTACAAGAAGTGGAAGATTGGACAAATGACCAGGGAGGAGTATAAAAATATTGCTTGGGCATGCAGGAGTGAAATCAGAAAGGCCAAATCACACTTGGAGCTGCAGCTAGCAAGGGATGTTCAGAGTAACAAGAAGGGTTTCTACAGGTATGTTAGCAACCAAAAGGTGGTCAGGGAAAGTGTGGTCCCCTTACTGAATGGGGGAGGCAAACTAGTGACAGAGGATGTGGAAAAAGCTAATGTACTCAATGTTTTTTTTTGCCTCTGTTTTCATGAACAAGGTCAGCTCCCAGAATACTGCACTGGGCAGCACAGTATGGGGAGGAGGTGACCAGCCCTCTGTGGAGAAAGAAGTGGTTCAGGACTATTTAGAAAAGCTGGACGAACACAAGTCCATGGAGCCAGATGCACTGCATCCAAGGGTGCTAAAGGAGTTGGTGGATGTGGCCATTATCTTTGAAAACTCATGGCGATCGGGGGAGGTCCTGGATGACTGAGAAAAGGCTAATGTAGTGCCCATCTTTTGAAAAGGGAGGAAGGAGGATCTGGGAAACTACAGGCCAGTCAGCCTCACCTCAGTCCCTGGAAAAATCATGGAGCAGGTCCTCAAGGAATCAATTTTGAAGCACTTTGAGGAGAAGAAAGTGATCAGGAACAGTCAGCATGGATTCACCAAGGGCAAGTTATGCCTGACTAACCTAATTGCCTTCTATGAGGAGATAACTGGCTCTGTGGATGAGGGAAAGCAATGGATGTGTTATTCCTTGACTTTAGCAAATTTTTTGATATGGTCTCCCACAGTATTCTTGCCAGCAAGTTAAAGAAGTATGGGCTGGATGAATGGACTATCAGGTGGATAGAATGCTGGCTAGATCATCGTACTCAACGGGTAGTGATCAATGGATCCATGTCTAGTTGGCAGCCGGTATCAAGCGGAGTACCCCAAGGGTTGGTCCTGGGGCCGTTTTTTTTCAATATCTTCATTAATGATCTGGAGGATGGCATGGATTGCACTCTCAGCAAGTTTGCAGATGACACTAAACTGGTAGGAGTGGTAGATACGCTGGAGGGTAGGGATAGGATACAGAGAGACCTAGACAAATTAGAGGATTGGGCCAAAAGAAATCTGATGAGGTTCAACAAGGACAAGTGTAGAGTCCTGCACTTAGGATGGAAGAATCCCATGCACTGCTGCAGACTAGGGACCGAGTGGCTAGGCAGCAGTTCTGCAGAAAAGGACCTAGGGGTTTCAGTGGACAAGAAGCTGGATATGAGTCAACAGTGTTCCCTTGTTGCCAAGAAGGCTAACAGCATTTTGGGTTGTATAAGTAGGAGCATTGCCAGCAGATCAAGGGACATGATCATTCCCCTCTATTTGGCATTGGTGAGGCCTCATCTGGAGTACTGTGTCCAGTTTTGAACCCCACACTAAAAGAAGGATGTGGAAAAATTGGAAAGAGTCCAGCGGAAGGCAACAAAAATGATTAGGTGGCTGGAGCACATGACTTATGAGGAAAGGCTGAGGGAACTGGGATTATTTAGTTTGCAGACAAGAAGAATGAGGGGGGATTTGATAGCTGCTTTCAACTACCAAAAAGGGGGTTCCAAAGAGGATGGATCTAAACTGTTCTCAGTGGTAGCAGATGACAGGACAAGGAGTAATGGTCTCAAGTTGCAGTGGGGGAGGTTTAGGTTGGATATTAGGAAAAACTTTTTCACTAGGAGGGTGGTGAAGCACTGGAATGGGTTACTTAGGGAAGTGGTGGAATCTCCTTCCTTAGAGGTTTTTAAGGTCAGGCTTGACAAAGCCCTGGCTGGGATGATTTAGTTGGGGATTGGTCCTGCTTTGAGCAGGGGGTTGGACTAGATGACCTCCTGAGGTCCCTTCCAACCCTGATATTCTATGACTATACAGGGGATATTACACAAAGTAAGGCCAAGTGCACAAAATAAACTTCCAGCATTGAAATCAATATTTTTTCCTCTGATCTTTGTTATAGTCATCTATGCATAGGTGTTACTTTTTTACCTACTGTTGTAACAAGTATCACAGAGAAACATGGTTTTTATATTGATGTTGTCCTCATAGTGTTTCCTTACCTCTTTCTCAGATGGTCAGAGTAACAGTTGTTTAAAAAGTTATAAGGTGTCTATTAGTGTTCAGTTGCTTTCTCATGTCACCTTTCCAGCTTGGACAAAAACCCAGAAGTATAAACTCTACCTCTAAATTTATCCTGCAGTAAATCAGTATCTAGGATGTCCCAGAGCTATCAGATTTATATGATCAGTAGTGGTTCTGTTAGTACCACTCCTGCCCCTGTGTCAGAACATTATTGATTAGAATCTGTCATCTGGGGACTGATTCCCCAGTCAGAGGACATGAGTAATTCCCAGTGAAGTCCAGTTTGATGAGTATCTTGCTAGTGTAGTTTTAAATGCTATGATCAGTCTGACCAACCTCTTAGGAATCCTCTCAGGCACTTTATAGCTATGGAGTGAAAGGGTTGGGATGAACTGTGATATCGCAAAGTCAGTGGGAGTTACTTGTACCCGGTTTGTGGGGAGGAAAAATCATAACCCAGTTTGGGTGTCATATTAAGTGCTGGCAGGGGAGGGTAAAGGAACATGTTGTCCTTTAAATGGAACATTAGATCTCTCTGGGTACCCAAGTGGAAATTAAAAGGACTGTGGCACCTTCCCAAGAGTCATATGTGGCCACTCAAAATTCTCTTTCACAATAGGTTATTATGTCGAAGGGACATTAAACTACTAGTAAACTCATACTGACTATCTTACTTCCTTACTCAGTCCTTGCATTGCAGGTACCTTAATTCACTGTAAAGTGCTTTGGAGTACCAAGACTATGAAAAGAAAAGTGGGCCTTTCATTACAAGAGAATTCTCATGATTGTTCTGCTTTCTTTCCAGGGTAATTGATGGTCTGGAGACCCTAGATGAGCTGGAGAAGCTCCCGGTGAATGAGAAAACCTACCGACCTCTTAACGATGTTCACATTAAGGATGTCACAATTCATGCCAACCCTTTGGCTTCATAGACATAAAGTGCCTGGACAGATTCCTGAGAAGCTGGTCAGACTGACTGCTAATCATGGTGTTGAAGTGACACTAAAAAGATGTCAATTTGGATCAGACCTTTACAGCTTGAATGCAGGACTTTCAGGAGCTGACAGCATCAGGCAGGATACAAAGGGGAGCCTCAAACTGGCTTTTCTAGTTCTAGCTATTCCAGACAATCTGCCAAGGCTCTGATTGTGAACTTTAGTTTACTTTTTGTACATGTAAGATAAAGGAGAAAGAACCTTTTTTAAAAATATTTTTTCAATCCTTTGTTTTTTGTCTTAATATAACATCAGTTAAAATTAGGGCTGTGGATTAATCACAGTTAACTCTTGCAATTAACTCAAAAATTAATTGTGGTTAATCACAGTTTTAATCGCACTGTTAAACACTAGAATACCAGTTGAAATGTATTACATATTTTGGATGCTTTCCTACATTTTTATATATATTGATTTCAGTTACAGCACATAATATAAAGTGTGTATTATTTTTATTACAAATATTTGCACTGTAAAAATGGTAAACAAAAATAGTATTTTTAATTCACCTCATACAAGTACTGTAGTGAAATCTCTTTGTTGTGAAAGTGAAACCTGCAAATATAGATGTTTTGTTTGTTTTGCTTTTGGAGTGCTGTTATGTAACAAACAATGTAAAACTTTAGAGCCTACAAGTCCAATGAGTCCTACTTCTTGTTCAGCCAATTACTAAGACAAACAAGTTTGTTTACATTTACAGGAGATAATGCTGCCCTCTTCTTATTTACAGTGTCACCAGAAAGTGAGAACAGGCATTTGCATGTTCTCACTTTTAGGTGACATTGTAAACAAGAAGGCAACTTTATGTCCTGCAAATGTAAACACATTAGTAAGTTCAACTTTCACGATAAAGAGATTGCACTACAGTACTTGTATTAGGTGAATTGAAAATACAATTTCTTGTTTGTTTTTTTACAGTGCTAATACTTGTAATAAAAATAAATATAAAGTGAGCACTGCACACTTTGTATTCTGTGTTGTAAATGAATTCAATGTTTAAAAAGTAGAAATCATCAAAAATATTTAAACAAATGGTATTCTATTATTGTTTAACAGTGTGATTAATCGCAATTAATTTGTTTAATCACACGATTCATTTGTTTACTTGCTTGACAGCCCTAGTTAAAATCTTTGACCAAAATGTCATATTGCTATTCTTCTGAAGCTTTCCCATTAAATCCTAACCTACTGTAACAATTCTTTGAAAAACTGGTACATTATGTACCTTTCTTCTAGGTGGAAGCACTCTCAGCTTTTTGGCTTGTGGGTTAAAGGTTCTGCACAGAGAAGCCCTGCCTTTCATTTCTCCTGCTGTGTTGAAGTCTGCTAACTTCTCCAATCTACCTAACAGGAAGATCATAAATAACTGCTCCTCCCTCCACTATTACCGCTGAAAATTGAAGTAACTACTTCAATTGTTAGATGAATACATGCAAGTAACATTTGTTCAATAGAAAAATGTATAAGTAGTTTAGCTGACAATTCACAGCCAGTCCAAAAATCAGACTTTAGTCTTGTAATAGGAAAGTGTGACCTGTTTTGCATCACCTGGGTCTGTCCTTAACTAATATATAATAAATCTATGCCATCCATTGCAACAGTGTACCAAAGAAGGCATGTCTAGTAGTGGGGCATACCAAGAACTTGCTTTCCATCTAAAGTGCAGTTACAGCATTCTCTCTCCTGCTGCACAGCCCTTAATACATCTAGCACAATACTGGTAGTACCGAACATGATAGTAAAAGCAGCAAAGAGTCTTGTGGCACCTTATAGACTAACAGACATTTTGGAGCATGAGCTTTCGTGGGTGAATACTCACTTCGTCGCATGCTGCTTTTACAGATCCAGACTAACACGGCTACCCCTCTGATACTGAACATGATAGTGTGATTTTTCTAGTGTACAATCCAAACTAATGAGTCACTGTCACCCCAGTCCTTTATAATGCCTCACTGCTGTAGGCTCCAGCGTGGAGTGCTCACTAACAGCCTCCAGAATGCAAGTCACTCCCAGCTATGTCAGTATGCATGCTGCAGCCGGCCAGCCATAACTTGGCTCTTACCAGCCGTGGCTATACTGGAGGGTGACCCCAACATACTCCAAGTCTTAGAGTCTTCCCCCCCCTCCCAGAAATGTATGTCCTATATTGTCCAGGCTTCTCCTGGACAATGCAAGTTTATAAAAAGTCCATTATTTGCTTTTAACAGCACTAATATGCACATAACTTGCCATCCTAAATGGAGTTTCCCAGACACTTCAGTTTACACACACTGGATTAGATCAAACAAATTTATTAACTACACAGAGAGATTTTAAGTGAGTACAAGTAATGAGGCATAAAAGTCAGAAATGGTTACAAAGAAATAAAGTTAAAATGCCACTGGTGCCTACCTGAACTCACTATATCCGATTAAAGCAAAATTTCTCACCACATGTTTTCAGCAGTCTTACTGATCAAACTTCTTAGGTCAGGACTCCTTCTCCAGTCCAATGTCTACTTCCTTTATTCCTTTGGGTGCTGTGAATTGATGGGCAGAGAGAGAGGGGATAGCTTAGGGTGTTTGTCTTTCTATTTTAGAGTGTCAGTCCCCCTCTTGAAAAACATTTCCAGCTGAGATTAAGGAGACAAAGAATATAGGGCAGAATGTTCGTTGCTACTTTTTCCTCACCTGTTTGAGTGCCCTTTGTTTCCCTTCCTGTTTGATGACTCTGTTTACTGCTTAAATGCAAATTAAGCAGAGCACACATTCCTGTGTTTGAGACAGACCTGTTTGCCAACCTCAGTTTGGAACATGAATTAATAACACATTACAGTGGAATCTCATGACTTTACATGCAATGTTGCCACACATTTTGTCAGGATGATGACGACCAGGAAATGATTCTATACAAGGTATGCTTTGTGCAAAGATTATTACAATAGGATGTGGGGTGTGGATACAGGTACATTCTGTCACAGGTAGTATAAATGTTCATGTCTCTGCACAGCTACTGTTCAAGAATACTAGATGACCATGCATTCATAACTTCCTTTTCCTGCTGTTACTCCACAAGCAATAGGGGCAGAGGGAAGATGGGCCTAGTAGAAAGCAGTGTGTTGTGGGATAAGAGCTACAGTGACCTAGGGCAATGCAATGACGATGAGAGAAAGGAACCCTCTGACAAGTGAAGCCCAGGAGCTTCCATTTGTAAAGAGTGCAGCCTTAAAATGATTTTGTGCCCCTTCTCTTTCCCCTCGTAAGCCCTTGCTTGAAAGTGAAATAAACTTGCTGATACTATCCTCAGTTCCTACTTGCCAGAATCCCAAAAAGAATCTCACTGAATTTGGTATGCTTCAGTTTTTGCTCAGGTGGGACCCAGCCCTGAGCCAGATGTATTGATGAGTGTCCTGTAATACTTGTAGTAACAAGCATAGCAAGTAACTGTCCTGATGCTCCATAAAAGTCAGTCTTGCTGGTCTAGGGTAGGTATCACTATGAGCATTCTGTGAAGTAGCAGTGCGCTGCATCTCCAATGACCCCTTACTGTGGGACTAAGGTACTTTTTTCTTAATGCAACCTTATTATCCTAAAGTCATCAAAAAGAGAGGGAAAGAAATGATGACCAGTATAAGAAAAACAATAGATTGCTTGTCCCAAGAAGCCATATACAAACAAATTACTAAGGAGCTCATAATTGTAAAGGTCCAAACAGCTGTTTTTCATCTCCCTTCTGACTTACTGCTTTCCACCTCAGTGGCTTATCACTGGCACTGAATACACTTCCCATGCAAATCCCCATCAAATACGGATGACCTGTTTGGATCATGCACTGTTCTACTTTCGAAGGGGAAGATGATGATTTTATGTGATTCTTTGAATTATGTAAAATCTGCTCTGATGCCTCTTTCCATTGTTGAAATTAGTTTTAGGATTAATTAATGTTTGTGGAGTGCTTTGAATATGAAGAGAGTATTCACAAATGGTTAATTTGGGAAATTGGGTTTCAAGAGATTTCTGAGTTCTATTCCCAACCCTGTGACAGACTTGCTCTGTAACCTTAGGTAGATCACTGAATTCCCATGCATCTGTATCCCTCTCAGTAAAATGGGGATAATACAGGTTGAGTTGTAAAGCATTGAGATCCATAAATCAAATGCATTCCCTATGTATCAAAGTATTATTTTGTCCCTAAGAACAGACAATACATTTGATGTGTGAGAAAGTATAAGAGGCTTAAAACCAGCCAATTTGCAGGTTGGAAAGGAGGTAGTGTGGTTAAACGTGTTTAGATACTCATGCTGCTTTAGAGCTGCTTTTCAGTGCTGAATCTCAATAGGAGTGCAGGCTGACAGGAGTTTCTAATGGAGATTTATTTTGATGTGGTCAGTCTCACATGTAAGGGGTTAGCAATAACAGTTAGAATTTAGACTGTTTCAAAACACCAGAAAAAGTAGGGGTGTAACTGACATTATTTGTTTATATAGACTAATTAATTAAAATCATTATCCCAAATGGAAATGGTGAAAGATTCAGCATTTCAGTCCTCTCATTTGACAGTACAGGAAAGCTGCTTACATATCATTATCTTTGAGGCATGCTATTTAAATATTCCAACACAGGGTACGGCAGTGGAGTTGGTATAAATTCCTGCAATAAAACATAATGGACCAAATTCAGCCCTGATTCAATAGAGCTGCACCCACTTAAATTCAATACAGTTTACACCAGGGTTGAATTGGGCCCACTGTCAATTAACCAAGTCCATCTGCAAATTAATGCTTTCGTGCTAATGGAAATAACAAATCCCTAGTTGCACTAGATAGTAAAGCTATATTTATCTACAGAAGAAAACAGTTTATTGGGTCAAACTTGTGAGATGGGGAGGCTGTACAGTGAAATTATGTTGTGCCTGTCCTATGGTGGCTGCTTTCTCACTTCCTGGAGCTTCTGATTCTGCTTATTAGCTTATTGATGTTGCCATATATTTCTCATTCCTTTTCACAGCTCAAAGCCCGGGTTATATTTGCTCTGCATTGCTTGTATCTAGGGTTGCCAGGCATCTAGTTTTTGACTGGAACGCCCAGTCGAAAAGGGACTCTGGCGGCTCCCATCAGCCCCGCCGACTGGGCTGTTAAAAGTCCAGTTGATGGCGCAGCAGAGGCCCGGGCTCCCTACCTGCCCTGGCTCCGCGCTGCTTCTGCTTCCAGGTCCCTGCGGCCCCTAGGTGCTGGGTTGGCCAGGGACTGGGAGGCTCCACACACTGCACCCACCCTGAATACCAGCTCCGCAGCTCCCATTGATTGGGAACTGTGACCAATGGGAGCTGCGGGGGGTGGTGTCTGCGGGTGCGAAGGCAGCGCACACCATGCAGAGCTGCCTGGCTGCCCATGTGCCTAGAGGCTGCAGGGACCTGGCGGCCGCTTCCTCGGAGCTGCGGTAAGCATCGCTGGGACCCCGCACCCAACCCCCTATCACAGCCCAGAGCCCCCTCCCGCACTGCAAACCCCTCATCCCCAGTCCCACTCCCAGCTGGAGCCCTCCCCTCCCCCCCCCCCGCACCCTGCCCCAGCCCAGAGTCCCCTCTCACACCCCAAACCCCTCATCCCTGGCCCTATCCGAGCCCACACCCCCAGCCCAGAGCCCATACCCCCTCCCACACCTCAACCCCCTGCACCAACCCACTGAAAGTGAGTGAGGGTAGGGAAGAGTGAGGGATGGAGGGAGGGGGATGGAGTGAGTGGTGGGTGTGGCCTTCTGAGAAGAGGCAGGGCTTGTGTGGGGCCTCAGAGATGGGGTAGGGCAGGGGTGTTCAGTTTTGTGTGATTAGAAAGTTGGCAAATGGCAACCCTACTTGTATCTTCTACCTCTGTCCCTAGTAACCAATGGCAACAGCAGGAGCAGATGAAAGCAAGTGATTGCATGTTTGCCTGCCACACTACCAGCAGGACAGAATGATGAAAATTTTCCTAAGGTGCCAGACACTATGAACATGAATAGTGCAGTGCATCATGGCTACCCAGAGCTACAGTAAAACTAAAAAACATATAATGTTCAAATCCAGTATCACAAGCTTCATTTCAAACCAAGACAGAAGTCACATATCTATTCTTAAAAGCACATTGTTTGCAGTGTTGCTTCAACACCACTGAATTGCAGCTGTATCTTTTCAAAAGTTGTTTGGAGTGGTGAGGTAGCCACGTTGGTCCTAGGATAGAGATAGGCAACCTATGGCACGTGTGCCGAAGGCAGCACACGAGCTGATTTTCAGTGGCACTCACACTGCCCGGGTCCTGGCCACCGGTCTGGGGGGCTTTGCATTTTAATTTAATTTTAAATGAAGCTTCTTAAACATTTTTTAAACCTTGTTTACTTTACATACAACAATAGTTTAGTTATATATTATAAACTTATAGAAAGAGCCCTTCTAAAAACATTAAAATGTATTAGTGGCACACGAAACCTTAAACTAGAGTGAATAAATGAAGACTCGGCACACTGCTTCCGAAAGGTTGCCGACCCCTGTCCTAGGATATTAGAAAGAAAAGGGGGAGGTAATGTCTTTTATTGGCCCAACTTCTGTTGGTGAGAGAAGACCAGCTTTTGAGCTACACAGAAGTCTTCTTCTGGGAAAGGTTTTCAGAGTATGTCCAAACTGCAATAAAAGGTCGGACCACTGGGCTAAAAACAGCAGTGTAGGTATTGGGATTGGCCTGCAGCCAGGATCTGAGATCATTATTCCCTTCCCACAGGAGTCCAGAGTATCTATTGGGTTTCCGGGAAACAGGGCGGGCAAAGCCCGCCCCATGCTAACGGACCCCCCCCCCCCCAGCCTAAGGGGAGCTTCCACAGGGCCTCAGAAACCCACTAATTGCGGGGGACAACTAATAAAAGAACAGGGACAGGAGTGCGGTCAAAGGGTCATAAGAAGGGAGCCTGACGGGGACACCGAGCAGAGAACCCCGGACAGCGCCCACTGCTCCTCGAAGGCGTCAAGGGAGCCAGCGGACGCCGCCCAGAGGAACTCCCCCTGGAGACGTGAACGGACTAAGGATCGGAAACAAGCCCCACAGTCGCAGGAGTCTCCATTGGCCAACCGCCTCTCCCTGGTCATGTAGATGGCCATTTTAGCCAGGGCGAGGAGGAGGTGGTTGACCAGGAGGTCCCGCGACTTTGTGGGGCCACGGATAGGGAGTGCGTGGAGAAGGAGGTGAGAAGTGCAGCCAGAAATGCAACAGGATGTTGGTGAGGAGGAGTCCCGAGTAGCTGGGGTCCAGCCTGAGCACATTCACTGCAATTTGATAGCCCCTCAATCCAAAATCACCTGACCTGGCCAGCCACAGGTTTTCTACTGCTGTGTAGCCATGCCCAGAGTGACAGCTAAATACAAGGTGGGACAGCGTGTTTAGCGTAAGTAGTTCATCCCCTGTTAATTCCTCGGCAGGGGCGCTAAGGAGGGATTGAACCCCATTACCCCGTCCGGCCCCCTGCCCCCTCTCTGGCGGTGTTCCCTGGAAGCACTGGCAGAGCCTGGCTGAGAAAGACATGGGCCATGTGGCGGGGCAGCCATAGAAACCGAGCCCATCCCGCTGCAGCACCAACACCCCCTGACGTCACTAAGCGCACCGCGCAAGTACAATCAGTCACGAGGACGCGCTTTTCTCCGGGACTTGCGGGCGGGCGCGCGCGCGCCTATCTCCCTCCCGCCCCGCAGAACAGCCGAACGGACCCGCGCATGCGCACCCCTGTGTGACGCGGTTCCCCGCTCCAGAAAGTTCTAGCAGTCGGCGGCACCATTTTGTGTGTGTAGGGCGGACTCGGCGGCTCAGCAGCAGCAGACCCCCCCACCGAGGTAGCAGCGGCACTAGCCGGAGCGGTGAGTCGCTGGTTGGCGGTGAGGTAAAGGGGAGTTGGGGGGCGCTGCACCCCGCCCGTGTGTCTGTGGTGGGGGTGTCGTTTCCTGCCCTAGTCTAGCGGGGGACGGGCAGATATCGCCGGCCCTGGCCCTGCTTGAAGCCCGGGGTATTGTCCCCGCACGGGCGGGGGGGGGTTGTTGTTCCCTGTAGGGGGTGCGGGTAGGACCCTGGTTCCGCCGCCTGGAGCCGCCCTACTCCGTGAAGGCTCCGCTGGGGTTGTGGCGGCCGTTAAATGCGTTAATCCGGGTAGGAGCCGCCCCCCCATCGCCGCCATGTTGTGTCTGTCTGCGCCGGACGGCGAGAAAATGGCTGCGGCTGGTCCCGTGGGGAGAGGCGCAGGCCGCGGTCTCGCGGGGCCAGGGCATGTGCCTGCCTCGCCCTAAGGGGTTTAGATCGCGAGTGAGAGACTCGGCTTAAGCTCGTCCTCGTACCCCATGATGGGGCTGTGCTGCCTCGGCTGCCTCCTCAGCCAAGGAGGGATGTGGCGGGCGCTGGGGGGGGAAGCAGCTGCCTCTGGTATTCGCGGGGAGGGGGAGCTGCAGGTCACGGACGATGGGCTGCAAACCCATTGGGACGTTAGTGACTCCGCAAACCTGGAAGAGGCTTCACACGTGTAGCGAGGTGCCCGCAGTGGCCAGCTCGGCCTGCCCCTGCCTCGTTCGTGGAGAGCTACGGGGTCTCTCAGTAAGAAAGGCCGATGCTGAGCGCCCATGGGAAGGATTAGCTGAAGCGCCCCAGTCTAGAGTGAACGGGGATGTTGTTTTCCCTCCCCGACTCATCAGACTAATGCATTATAGAGCGCCTGAAAATACAAGGGCAGCAGGATTGCTAGCGTTGCAGGCACTGCGAAATCTCTAAATGGGGATACAAGGTGTCAGGTTAATATTTATTTTATTTATGTGGCAGGAGTGTGTGTTAGGAACTTGAATTGGTTTATGGCTGAAAGGTGGCCTAGGAGAGAAGCTTCGAGTGATGTTTTTTCATTTCCTACTCTTCCCCTTTGCAGTAAATTTAATCAGACTGAGTACATTTAAGCGGTTCACAGTGTATTTTGGTAGCGGCTTGACTGGTAGGTTTAATAGGAGGAGGAAGGTTTGTAATACTTTCCTCATGGATTGTATTTTCTAAATGTACAACCTACCCTAAATTCTTAATTACTGAGGGGCAATCCGCAAAAAGAACAGGAGTACTTGTGGCACCTTAGAGACTAACAAATTTATTTCAGCATAAGCTTTCGTGAGCTACAGCTCACTTCTTTGGCTGCATAGAATGGAACACACAAACAGGAGATATTTATACATACAGAGAACATGAAAAGATGGAAGTATGCATATCTTCACTCATTGCTATATTTGCTTTCCACAATCAACTAGCTCTCTAAATAACTTTTCATGAATGATGTACCAGAGTATTTGGATTCTGATATCTAAACTAACTGTATTGTTAAATTTATTCACTTAAATTTGGGTTATTGCTAATTATGTACTAATGTGTATTATGACTTTTTTAAAACAAACTTTGTATTTGTGGATAATCTAGGCACTATACCCAGGTAGACACACACTCATTTCTTAACCTGTGTATTATATCATTTTTTAAATAGTAACTTTAATAAAAATTTTAAATCTGTTAAAAAATACATGAAGTACGTTGCTAGCTTTTAAAAGCGTGTTGGCTGGATGTTGAGGTAAACACTTTTTGCTCAAAAATTGATTTAATGAAGGGTGGAATTTGAAGAATGAGTGGTCCCTGCTAGAGTAAGAATATTTGAGTTGATAGAATTTCCTATAAGAGGTTGGATTGTTGGTCCACATCTCTCTATAGATGTCTTGTTTTTTTGAGACCAAAAACACATTTAGGGGGTGGAGCAAAAAGAATGCTACAAAACCATAAAGTTCACTGGGAAGACTAAACTATTTTAATCTCTGTTAGCAGTTTAGATCAGTCTGCAATTTATATTACATTGTATTGGTAAATTGTAATTATATTTGGGATGTAATTTAAAGGGGGAATTGGCTTGTCCCTGACAGATGCGGCATTCCAAACGAACCGAGTATCCTGATTGGGATGAAAAGGAAAGTTGGGATCCCAGAAAGTGCAGCAGCAGCCATAAGAGAAAGAAGAGATCACACAGCAGTGCACGGGAGAACAAGCGCTGCAAACATAATCACTCCAAAGTTTCTGATAGGTAAATACATTTTGGATTTTTAATAGTAGTAAACTGCTAAGCCTTTGTTTTAAGAACTGTTAAGCTTAAATTTCAGTAAGTGCATAAGCAGATCATCTGTAACTTGTTTTGTTAGTATTTTCTTGATGCAGTATTTTGCAGATATTTAAAGAGCGAAGCTTTCCAGTTAGAATTGTCTTGATGGTTCCACTTGAAAAAAATTGATGTCTGTTGAATTCATTTGTTTTTAATTTCTAGTCATCATTCGGAAGCCAGGTCCTTAAATGAAAGAGATCATCATGACCGGCGTTACATTGAAGAATATAGAAGTGATTACAGTCAAGTGTATGAAAATGGACACCATCACAGAGATCATGAAAATGGTTATCACAACCACAGTAGCAAGTCTTCAGGCCATAGTGGGAGGAGTAGTTATAAAAGAAAACACAAGACATATCACAGTGCCTCACATCATCATTCACAAATGGTATGAGTCACTTTTAAACTTGTGATTGTTTTATTTTAGGAAAATAACTTCTCATCTGAGCAGTAGCAGTCAAGTGTGCGAGTTCGGGAAGGTCTTATTGCTGATATTCACAACAGATTTTTTTTTTTTTCCCTCTCTTGGATGAGAAGTTTCCTATATCACACAGATATACTCACTAAACCCTAGAGCGTATAATTGTTTATCAGATAGAATTCCACTGATGAATGAATAATAACCACTGATTAATTACCTTTATTTAATAATTACCTAAAACATTGGTATTGCCCCTCATATATCTTAAAATGTAAGTCTTCATACGTCATGTAAGGTACATATTTCCATCTTGCTCAAAATCCAAAGCATTTATGTACAAGCTATTACTTAAATTTTGCCTTTGTTAAACTTAGTAACTTTAATGTCTTTGAAATAACAAGGAGAGACGTGTGCAGTCAGTCCTCCTTCCCCCTCCCCCCGCAACTGTTAATTAACACAATGTCTGATAAACAAGTGCAGTATGGTTTTGAGTATCTGACATGCATGCTGTCTATCCACTGGCAGGGCATGCTGTCTGATCTCTTAATGTAGTTGTGCATAGCTTTAATTGACAGAACAGTTGAAGACAATATGGTTTATACTTTTATGATAACTCTTTAACTGAAGAAGCCTGGAGTAGATTTTATCTTTTTGTGACTTTTTTTTATTCTGAAATATTACTCAAGAAGAATGTTTAATTCAGATGAATACTTTAAACTGAAGTTTGTTTAACTTGGGTATTCTAATTTGGCCACAAGGCTATTTTAGATAGACAAGTAAATATTAAATCTTGCTGTTTTACAGCATTAGACTTGCAAACAAGGACACTGCAATCCTAAAATAAATTTCAGTGCTTCAAGTGAACCATTTTTTAAACGAAAAAACAATTGTGTTGTAATTTTTTGTTGCCTTGCCACTTTGAGTATCTTATCTGAAAATCTGTTCCTTGCCATGTTTTTCTCCTGTAACATAAACTATGTGCCCTGTGAATTTCTGGGGACTGAATTTGAAATTGCTCCTGCCAACCGTTTGTGGCCTGGCGCGTATCTGAATGCCTGAATATCTCCCCGCTGAATGAATTTCGTATTCTGCCCTGA
The DNA here is from genome assembly GCF_016161935.1 of Mauremys reevesii. Classification (NCBI taxonomy): domain Eukaryota; kingdom Metazoa; phylum Chordata; order Testudines; family Geoemydidae; genus Mauremys; species Mauremys reevesii. The sequence continues at coordinate 20,925,531 of NC_052633.1, forward strand.
ATTCACTCGGGTATATTGATTGGCTGGACGATCTTGGTGCCGCCCACATGCCGTTTCCAGAAGAGTCACCGAAGGAAAAGATCCAGGAGTGTAGAGGATGATGAGGAGGGTCACCTGATCTGTCAGAGTGGAGACGTACTAAGTGCAAGATGTATAGAATATTTTTCAAAATTTATTAACTTTTCAGATAGAATAATTTCTTTTAGAATAAGATTTCAGGGGCTTTGGAAATCTTTTCTTTCTTTCTTGATTTTTTTTAAATTTTTTTTATTTTGATTTTGTGGGGGGATTGTTTTTCTTTTTCTCTAGAAATTAAACATTGATAGTGATTTTCCAAAATAGTAAATGAAGTTAATGAAATTTGGAATGATATAGCAGTAACTGTTTTGAAGAGTTGTTCAATAAAATAAATATTCTAGCTTAGAGATGTTTAGTTACACTTTTATAGAGGCACAGCCTAGATTAATCTGCATTGATAGAATTTAGTTTTGTGAATAATTAGAATAACACTACTTCTTTGATTGAGATTTTTTTCTCTTTTAGATGAAATTATTGCTACTCTGGGCGAAGGTGCTTTTGGAAAAGTTGTGGAGTGCATAGATCACAAGGCGTAAGTCATTTTTTCGTATAAGTGTAACTTTCTTGTCAATGCCAGCCTGGCCTAGTTTACTACAAACGTGAATCCATTTTGTAAATATGTAGTCAAATTTTATTTGACCCTTTAAATTTTTGTTTTTCTCAGGTTAGTTATTTCTTGACTGTCTTTATACTAATTGCTTTTCTATTTATATATAATGGCACTGATACAGAGGAACTACAGTTCAACCGTCACCAGTTAGAGTATCAAATTATGCTACAGCTGTCTGTATGTTACTTCCATTTTGAGTCATTGAGAGTTGCTCATGCACATCTGAGTATCTCTCCTATTTACAGAACAATAAATAAATAGCATGATTTAAATAGTTTACTCTATCACACAGTTAACTGGGAGTTTTGCAGTTGAATTCTGCTGTAAAGGAAACTTATGGGAGGATGTTATGGTTGTTATGCTATAGTTATAGTTCTGCAGTTGTCTATAACCATTCAAAAACTTTATTTTACAGGGAAGGTAGACACGTAGCAGTGAAAATAGTAAAAAATGTTGATAGATACTGTGAAGCAGCTCGTTCAGAAATACAGGTATTGGAGCATTTAAATGCATCAGATCCCAAGAGCACATTGTAAGTATAGAATTAGAATGGAAGATATTTTGGTTTTAAGATTTCTTCATTCCTTTGCTTTCTAAAATTGCTCTGACTTTCTTTAAATCATAATTGTAACTTTAATATTACATACTAACATTGACACTGTACTGCCTAAATAATCCAATAACCTTATTCTAATAATTGCTTCCTATGTCTTTCATGCTTATTATTTTTCCCAGTGTCCTATCTCATTATTAATCTAGATTTTAAACCCTTCGGTGTAGGGGACCGTGTTTTTACTTGCTGTTTAATTATGTATACTTCTGGTCCTCAACAAAATTATTTCTATTTGTATAAACTCTACTGACTAGTTTAGAGTTGCTGAGTGAAATGCACCTGAGATCACTTCTGATCCCCCTCCCTGGTCTGTAGCAAGCACCATCTTGCTCAGAGTGGAATCACATGATTATCACAGACTCAGACCAGGTCTTTTTGTAGCAGTCCCCTGTTACTAACCACGATTACCTCAGTAGGTCTGATTTTTATGCTTAGACCAGAGGTGGGCAAACTATGGCCTGCCAGCCATTTTAATCCAGCCCTCTAACTCCTACTGGGGAGTGGAGGCTGGGGCTTTCCCTATTCCAGCTGGGGGCTGCTCCATGTGGCTCCTGGAAGCAGCAGCATGGCCCCCTCCAGCTCCTACATGTAGGGGCAGCCAGGGGGTTCCATTCTGCATGCTGCCCCCTCTCCAAGTGCTATCCCAGTCAGCTCCCATTAGCCTGGAACTGCGGCCAGTGGGAGCTGCAAGGGTGGCACCTGCAGATGGGGCAGTGTCCAGTGTCACCTGGCTGTGCCTCCATGTAGGAGACAGAAAAGGGACATGGCGCTTGAGGTAAGCACTGCCCAGAGCCTGCACCCTTGAGCCTCCCCCTGTGTCCCAACCCTCTGCCCCAGCCCTGATCCCACTCCTGCACCCCAACCCCAATTCTGTGACCATTCATGGCCTGCCATACAATTTCTATTCCAGATGTGGCTCTCGGGCCACAAAGTTTGCCCAACCCTGGCTTAGACCTTGCAGTTCTTTTCTCACTTATTTGCAGCCCCCCAGGAGGCCCCAGACCCCTGGTTGAGAACCACTGGCCTATGTCACTTTGAACTGGAGCTTGGAAGTGTGCAGTGGTTGCTGTATCAGGGAATGGTGCAGCAAGGCAGAATTTGCAAAGTGTTACACGTACACACATGCTGCAGTTGAAAACAATTGCACATAGCTGAAACATTTGAGAAAAATGTGGTTTGTCCAATGTAATTCTGAGAGAGTTCAAAGGGCAACTGACATGCCATAGAAAATTTGAAATACATTGTCAGAGGAGGCTTGCTTAAACATGTGGTTGTCCCTGTTAGCTGGGAGTTTGCTTAAATGGAATTGTTGTGTTGCCTTCCCTTTAGTTCTAGCTCCCAGTTAAGCTATAACAATATATTCATACAGGCAAATCTTACTACATACTGGGATTATAACTGTATACTCACTGTTCAGGTCAAATACAGCCATTTTATGAATACAGTATCAGCATTCATAACACTTGCATATCTGCTGTATGTCTATTACACTACATTTTACTGGATTGGTTTTTTGTTTACAGTCGCTGTGTACAGATGTTGGAATGGTTTGAACATCATGGTCATGTTTGCATTGTTTTTGAACTACTGGGACTTAGTACCTACGACTTTATCAAAGAGAACAGTTTTTTGCCTTTTCGGCTTGACCACATTAGGAAGATGGCATATCAGATTTGCAAATCTGTAAACTGTAAGTATGTTTAATATTTTTCAGTTGTTGAAATTACAATTCTTTAAATAGTTTGATAACTTTCATTTTCTCTTGCAGTTTTACACGTGAACAAATTGACTCATACAGACCTGAAGCCTGAAAATATTTTATTTGTGAAGTCTGACTATGTAGAAGAGTATAACCCCAAACTGGTAAATCTATAGTTTCAAATTGTTCTCACTACAGCATATTTTTCGGGCTTATTCTGTTCATACATTTAATGCTGTATATTTCATTTTAGAAACGTGATGAACGCACGCTAAAAAATCCAGACATCAAAATTGTGGACTTTGGAAGTGCAACCTATGACGACGAACATCACAGTACTCTGGTGTCTACAAGACATTACAGAGCTCCAGAAGTTATTTTAGGTCAGAAAACATTTTTTTAACTTCAAACCAGCTTATTTAGAAATTTCTACTCATCTGCAGTGCTTATTAATTCTGAAGCACCCTTTTGTCACATTATTGCCCTAAGTAGTGATTCTGATATGCAGCATTTTTTTGAGGTCAGTTTGCTTTTTCTAGAACTGGTGGTGTTTACAAGATGATAGTTAACATTTTGGCAAACTCATACTGGATTTCTATTCTGCAGGCCATTTACTTGCTGGAAAGAAAACTCTGCTTTCTGTTGTTGTCATAGTATAATAGATCAGTTGTTTAGTTTAATTTATTAATCTGTCTACAACATCACTTGGGAATATTTTAACTGTTAAGTGTATTAAAAATGGGTATTGCTCTTGGATATGTATGAATCTTGCACATTTTTTATTTTTGACAGCCCTGGGATGGTCACAACCTTGTGATGTTTGGAGCATAGGCTGTATTCTCATAGAGTATTACCTTGGATTCACAGTATTTCCGGTAGGTAACTATGAAAATTCTTTATATAGAGAGTGAGGGGAAGAGAATGGGGGGGAAAGGATTTCCTGACCATCAGCAGAATGGGTATAGAAAAGTATTTGTCATTTTGTTTTGTAATGGGAACATGAAGAGAAAGTACAGCTGCACAGAAATGACCCCTGTTCACTGTGAAGCTTCTCCCTGCCTATGTAGGCACATATCAATAACCATGTTGGTGGTATTCTGATACATAAGCAGTAAATATTTTTGCTACTTTAATGCAAAAACTAGCTTGTTTTCAGTCACTTAATGGATCAGAAAAGTTGTCTTCAGCAAATAGATTCAAGATCCTAAATCAGTAACTAAAAATGAGAAACAGTGGGCCCTTTAGTTTATGGTTCTTTCCCTTGCAATAGTTTAGGTACACTACTTGGAGATGTCCAAGTCTCAGCAGGTATAAAGCTTTACTGAGGTAATGCATCTATTTCAACTGTAAGCTTTATTTTAACAACTTGTATGTTGTAGCAAGCTACGCAGAAGTTGTTTAAAATGAAATGCATTTAGAAATACATGGCCCAAAAAAGGCCAGTCTCCTGGATTTACTTGTAATGGGAACAAGCTGTTATGAGAGAGAAGGTAGCTTTTAATACTTTAGCCTTGCTTAAAAAGTGTTTTAATATCAGAGCTAAGTAGGACTCTGAATGTTTATAAGTTTAGATGAAAACATATAGCTTCCATTAAACTTTATTTGACCAACTCGATTAAAACAGACCACCACCACCTCAAATTCTTGTACAGAAACTGGTATTTTTTAACTTAATCTGCCAATGTGAGGAAAGGGTTGCTTAGTTTAGTGATAACATTTAGCTGTAAATGATTTGTGGAAATTGACAAATACAAATAAGCTTCTGATCAGTGAAAACCCAGGTTTTTCTGCTGTTAACTTAATAGGGAAAAAAAACCCTATCATCTCTGTGAATAGACTTTTAAACAGATTATGGGGTGGTAATAAGCTAAACACTTTTACTCTTTCTTTAGACACATGATAGTAAAGAGCATTTGGCAATGATGGAGAGAATATTGGGGCCTTTACCAATTCATATGATAGAGAAAACCAGGTAATTATACTCAAACCTTTCTTCTGTTTGCTTTATAATTGTTTCAGACTTAAAAAAAACTTAGTTTAAAGTTATTTCATTTGAAGTTCCTGTATTGGTTAATCTAGACATCCACAGTTATGGCTTAGTAAAGCGATATTCAGCTTTACTGGGATTGGGGAAAATGTATACAAGTGTCTGAGGGGCATAGATACCTCAGGACATTATAATATTAACTTGAGCTAACCCCCCAAAAAAACAAACCTTTTATCACTGGCTGCGGTGAGTTCTGCTTCCAGAGTGCAGAAGTGATGGTCTGCAGAAAGGCTGCTTCTGCTGTGCTACAGCTTTCTGCATGGTTGAAACTGGGCCTGGGTGAAAGTTAGCAAATGTACTAAGGGAATACAGGAATGGAACCCAAGGGCAGGTCTTTTCATTCTGACATGGTCAGTTAATAAGGGGCATGGAGGTGCTTGAGCTAGGTACTGGTTGGTCCTTTCTTTACTGACAGGGACAATCAGATTTAGTTGAGTACAGTATTAAAAAATTGTTTCCATAATAAAGTAAAAACTTCCTCTTCTGGACTGTGGTCCAGTTTTACCTCACCTCAGACTGAACCAGGTCAAAGAATGTCAGTTATGCACTGATACATTGCAAAGGATAATTGATCCTGAGCTGAGTCAAACCTGTTAAATATGCTGGCTTCAAAAGTCAGAGCCCTCCAGAAGGATATGGACAAGTGATGTGTTGGGGTAGGGTATGATATTGATTAGATCGGTCTGGTGCTTTCATTCCTATATAAAACTTCTGCTCTTTTAATGTTCCAAGTTTCATAAGGTAAGTACTAACACTAAGACTAACAGTATTGGATGGGAACTTACAGGTGGTTTGCAATTAGTAATTACTTAACACACTTCTATGCAGAAAAGGATTAGTTGAGTTTATGGTGATATTACTGTTCCAGAACATTGGTTTGTGATTGCCTCAAACAATTCTTAATCTACAGGAAGCGCAAGTATTTCCACCATAACCAATTGGATTGGGATGAACATAGTTCTGCAGGTAGATATGTTTCAAGACGCTGTAAACCACTCAAGGTAAGAGTTGATGGATAAGAGTTAATTTTTCTCTTTGTGGAAAGAAGTCAAGTTTCAACTGACTTTTCCTCTTTTCTTTTCAGGAGTTCATGCTTTGTCAAGATTTGGACCATGAGAATCTGTTTGACCTCATTCAAAAAATGTTAGAGTATGACCCAGCCAAAAGAATTACTCTTCAGGAGGCTTTGACCCATCCTTTCTTTTCTGCCTTAACAGGAAAATAAGTAAAATCTATACTTACATAGTTCTCCAGAGCAGATTATAGACTGTGTCAGTCATCAAAACAAGCATTATTTATTTTGTACAGTTAGCTTTGTAAATGTCATTTTGTATTATGATGTTTCTTATTTGAACACTTGAAATAAACTTAAGCTTGAAATAGCTTCTATGCAGAAGTGGTTGTTGACTGCTTATGCTTTATCTAAAAGTATTTCTGAGTTTGAACACAGACTTCCACTAGTTTTATTACTATTTAGTACAAAGCCAGTTTTACCAAGAAGGGTGTTTTAGTGCTCTTGCACTGAGACAGGACAAGGAAAACTTGTGATTTAGAAGTTACAAAAAATCTTGAGTCACTAACAGAAGCTAGGACTAACAATATGAAGTGCTAGATGGGGCACTTGCTGTATTTTAATCTAGCTTCACCATTGCATTAGTTACTATAGGTACAGCCTATTTAATTAGAGTCCAGGAACCTCATCTAGCTTCACCCGCTAAGATAGTTTTTAGAGTGCAAGATCTGAAGATTCAGGTTTGAAGAATGGTTTACACCACAAGCCAGCTTGGTAAAAAAAGACTAACCTAAGAAGTGTAAGGATGGACTTTATTTTAAAAAAGTCTTAAGACAAGTTACAAAGGAAGCAGATCACTACAGTAGAAACCTATTGAATACATTGTGCACCAAAGTTCTACCAAGATCACTCTTAACAAATTACTTCACTCACAAGGGGACCAGTTAGTATTCTTTTCATTAGGTTATGACAGCATTACTCCAAATTTGATTTTCAACATTAACAAAGGTCTCTCCCTATTCTTGATTCAACAAGGATGTCCTGAGAAAGTGATGCCATTTCCATTAAGACTGCAGAGAAATTTCAGTGTTTAGCATAGGTGGGTTTAACCTCTGGCAGCATTTAGCATTAGTAAGCCTATTGCCACAAGATGCTTGTGCACAGTATCTTAATCCTACCATCTAATGGCCATGCATTTATCACTATAGAAGGGCCATGGGAAAGGGTTTCAGTGGAGGTGAAGCAGAACTCTAAGCAGTGGAACCCTGAGCAGTATGCAACTTAAATGACAGTTAATTATGACCCTGTTGCACTCCACTGAACAGCAGTTTGCCTTTAGTAGACAATTACAAGTTGTTAGCCACACTTCAATTGACTTTTTGGTCTACCCCTGTACTCTTAGATGTTAATCATTCAGTTTTATAGCATGTTATTGGCACACAATTTCTAGTCCATTGATCCATAACCAAGAATACATGGCATTAAAAAACTTTCAAGGACAAGTTTAATAGTCTTAAGAAACACACATAAAACAGGCATGTGACCAGCCAGTAGGCTCAGAATGCCTGCTTGCTTTGCTTGGCAAGAGAAAAGTTTTACTACAGAATCTTGCCAGCCAGGGTCACTCAAAATGGCAAAACCAGGGATTTAGAAGTTGTGCAGAAATAAATTTAAGTTCTTAGACTTTTTTGGCAACCCCCCCATGTATTGGCTAGACTTATGTATTCTTAAAGTAATACTCTAAACATACCTGTGTAAGTCAGTGCTTGTGAAATAAAGACCTGCATGGATAAGCTAGTTTCATGGATGAGACTTCCCATAGAGTTAGCAGAATCTCAAGTTTCATGCCAAATCACACCCCCCTCCCATGGCTTTTTGGGTTGAGATACTTGTATGGTTTAATCTGCAAATAGAGTTTCCATAATAAATCTCATTTACCAAATCATGACTGCTTGTAAGTGTTTATATAGAAAACCCAAGATAAAATGATTTTTGTGGAAGGCCTTAAGTTACATTACAGTAGAAAATACAGGAGGTAGAATATAACTGAAAGGACTAATGCAATGTTAGAGTCAAATCTACAGCTCCTGTAAGCTACTTAAAACATGGTTTTAAAAACTAAAACCAGTATCTTCAATAACTATAGAAAACAGTTAAAATAAATTTGCCATGAGAGCCCTTGTATCATGCTTGATACAGGGAGGTAGGATGCAAGAACCAAAAAGGACACACAAGACTGACATTTATCTACAGCTCCTGTTTGCTTTACTGAGGACAGTTTCACATGTCAGTCACCTTCTTCAGTTTCTGACTCAGACTCTGAAAAGAAAAAGAATTTAATTAGGAGATGGGACTGTGCAACATAAGTTAACATTGTTATAAGTCCTTCCAAAATAAACTTGTAAGAACACAGCTGGACACTGCCAACTCAGCCTAAAACACACTATTTTGCACTTCAACTCCACAGATTCAAAATTTACTTTAAAAAGCTATGTGATACTATAGTAAACTTTAGCATGTCAACAGTACTTTTGGGAGGACTACTGCTCTAGTCATTTATGTATGAATTAAAGATTCTACACAAATCATAGAATAGACCTCAGGAGGTCATCTAGTCCAACCCCCTGCTCAAAGCAGGACCAATCCCCAGATAGATTTTTTACCCCAGTTCCCTAAATGGACCCCTCAAGGATTGGACTCATAACCCTGGGTTTAGCAGGCCAATGCTCAAACCACTGAGCTATCCCTCCCCTCCAGAATTGAATTTAAATGCAGTAGAAGGAGTTAGCATTAAACAGACCTGACTTTCATCTAGAGCAGTGGTTCCCAAAACTTTAACAACTCATGAACCCCCTCCTAAAAATGAGGGTTTCCAGGGATTTTCTCCCTTACCTCAACAAATTATAAAAGCAGTGATCTTGGAAATATAAAATTTGACTTTATGACACACTATTAGTTATCACTGTATTTTTATTACAGTATGAAAATGGAACTCTTCCAATATATCACTTTTGATTAAGCTGTTAGGAGCCTTGTCTTATATCAGAGGTGCCAGTAGAGAAAGAAAAAAAAGGTGGGGGGGCAAAGCCCCTGCACACCCTAGGGCCTGCAGGGGCACCACCAGAAAAGTGGGGGGGCCTGCAGGGGCCACACAAAAAAGGGGAGGGACTAGTGTGCCAATGCAGGGGCAGCACATGACCCTCATTGCCCCCCATATGGCACCTCTGACTCCTATGTTTCATCAAGAAGATCATATGTTAAACAGCATGAAGGTATTTAAGAAGCCAACTCAAAGAGTTCCTCGTACACACTTTCAGGTCTTGAGCAACAATGCACATTACAACAAAGCTTAAACTTGTTTTTAAATTATTATAAACACTAGCAGCCTATTTCATTTTAATAAACAGCAAAAAATATCCACCACCCTTTCCATTTCTTATGAGTCAAATCTCAGTGTGATAAATAAACTTGCTTTGATTGCTTAGCTCTTGGAAGGCCCCATGCTGCCCAGGGTCCCTATGGAGAGCTCTGTCCGCCATTAGGAAATTTTCCCCCCCAAGAATCCCCTGTAACATTTGGTGAACCCCAGGGGTTCATAAACCCATTTGGGAACCACTGATCTAGATCAGCCCACAATAGATGAGTCTTGAGCCTAGTCTCATTGGCCTACCAAGGCAGCCTCTGTTTACTAACTAGGCTGTTTTAATTTATTTTATCTGAGCTTTTAAATGGCAGCTAGCAGAGTTTCAAAACAGCCACCATGTTGTGTAAGTTTTACACAGGGTTGGGGTTAGATTCTGTTGCCAAGATCCAAGTTGGAAAGCAATCAGGAAGAACAAAGCTTAATGAAATATTCCCTTATATCCACTCTTTGTTAAAAGCCTGTCATGAAGGAATTTCTACCCCACAATTTCAGAATTTAGTATCAGGCTTTGTCTACACTACACTAGCACTTTTGTCAGGGGAGTGAGAACCCCTCCCTGACCAACGTAAGTTTCACCGACAAAAGCACTGGTCAGAACAGCACTATGTCAGCAGGAGATAGTCTCCCAACAATAGAGCCACTGCTACTCATTGGGGATGGTTTAATTATGCTGGCAGGAGGCATAGAGAGGCTACACAGGGCGACTTCACAGCCCATCTCCTCTTGTCTGCACCACTATCTATACCAGGGATTTTAGCGTTCCTTAACTACAAAACCCATTCTTCTTGTTTAACTTCAAACTAAAGTTTCACAGTAATTGTTTAGTTACCTTCTTCAGCATTCTTAAGCCATTCCACAAACTTTTTCATTTGTTCCAGAAAAACGCTCTTTCCTTTTGCAAGGTGTGCATCTTTATACCATTTCAGGATGGGTTCTTCACTCAGAACTTCAGCTGTTTTAAGACATGCCAAGGCAGGGTTACTATGGAAGTAGTCTGTACCAACATACTGCTTTGAGGGCTAGCTTACTAGGTTCTCCCAGCCACCCTTGGTTGGCAGCCATGTCACACAGTCACCCTTCACTCTTCTTCCCCCACTCCCCAAGATATTCATTCCCTTAAGGCTCCCCATATTCCACATATTACTAGGAACAAGATTGTTTAAATGGAATACACATTTGTGGAGTTTGACAGGCATGTCTATGGTATACATCAAGTCACCATTTGTTAACATTAAAGGTGACAGAGGAAATAAAGTTCCTTTTCCCTGAAAGAGATGCAGTAGGAGGTGAGTGAAGTCTATTTGACAGTCATGTGACTAGTCAGTTGCTCTTGTATGTCATGGTAACAACTTGAGGCTATATTGGAAACCAAGTTTCAAGATTTATATTTAGGGAAAATTGCATCTTTAAGTTTAGTCTCAGGGGTGACTGCTTTAAAGTCAGGAAATAGTTAAGTTCCCACAAAAGGAACTGACTCCATATCCTACCTATGTTTATCTAATCCCAGAAAGTAGACAGTTTGTCCTCCATATGTTACTGGTTTGTGAAGTGGGTAAGAAAGATCTATAACAGCCCTGTCCCTGGAGTGCCATCATGCAGCCATATGGCAAAGATGAAGCAGAAAACCATTTTGTCAGTGCAGAGTGAGCATACTTATGGAAAGAGACAGATGGTGAAGCTTTAAGCAGTACAGAAACCAGAAGAGGTTCTGTCTGGCTAACCTGTACAGCATTTGCCAGAAAACTGGCCCAAGTTTCTTTTCCCCATACACCAATATATGTTTTTGCTATTAATAGGTGGAAAACCTTAAGTTATCTTTGTATAGAAGTGAGACTGATCTGATTGGGCAAAAGTGCACCATGGCTACTAGATGCCAGCCAGAAAATAGTTGACATTAAAACTCCCCTCGCTAACTACATTAGAGATAGAGGCCCTTGCTCATCACTGCGGTTTAACAATTTACCTCAACTGACAAAGGTATGGTGATTTGTACAGATGGGCATGCAAGCACTAGAATTTCAGCTACCAATTAATTGACTGCAGAGAATCCTGACAATTTCATTTGCCAGAGGTCAGAAATTAGCTTTTCAGAGCTCTGAGTTAAGAGCTGGAAGTCTTTGCAAACAGTTATATGCTGCAGCCTTAAAGCTTTAGTTACCTTTATAAAAGAGCACCACTATTTTCTGGAAGGCTTTCATGAAGTGAATGTTGTCATAACAGTACTCCTGAATCTTCAGTAACAGAGTCAGCTCAGATTGACCTTGGGTAGTAAAGGCAGCAAGCAGAGGGCTGTATTGCTGGAAAGAGTACAAGACATTAGATAAACACTTCCAGCCCCGTGTAAGTCATTATTTCAGAGGGCATAGAAATTGTGAAAATACCTCCAAAATGGGATTTTAACTAGGTCCCCTCAGAGAAAAATGTCTGGTTTTGGGTGCATTAGACAGTTACCTTAGTCAATTTCAAGGACAAAGAATTTTACAAGTAACATTACTTAATTTCAAGGATTCATTCCATCCTTGAGATCATCTAAGTTTAACTGTAAAATTAATTCCCTGCAAACACTGAAATTTGATATTTTTGCCATTTACACAGTTTTGAATTTTCTGGCAGAAGTTGCTATTTACACAAGAAACTAGTTAGTTATACTTCGTTTATCACCACCTGATTAAGGGGCAATCCATCTACTGGCTTGGCAGAATTCAATTTTTTAAAATGTAATTTCAACAGGTACTGACTTGTAAGCTGTTTTTGTCAATATAAATTCAGGTTATGGGTAAGTATGGGGGTCAGAATTACTTAATGACAAATAAAAAAATTAAACCAGTAAGGCACACATTATCAACATCATGTTAAAATATACAAAGTAAATCTTAAATCAGACTAAGACCTCAAACTTTTCGCCTCTAAATGTAGATTGCTACTGACGGAAACATTTCAGTTTGAGGTGAATGGTGAAGTGGGCACTTATCAAGATTTACTGGATGATAGTCTAATCCTTTTGAGTCCAATAATCAAGTGCTGCATATTTAAGAATGGTGGCTGAAATCCACACTGGTGTTTTAGTACACACTAGTTACCTGCAGGAACCATCTTTTCCTCCATCATTGAGTAGCATCTCATTCGTATTTCTCAAGCATCTGGAGTCCTCAAGCAAGATTGAGTCCCCATTTTGCTAGGTGATGTACAGAGTTAGGTCTGGTCTACTCTAGAAAGCTGAACTACTTTAACTACACCAATAGTACACTCACTCCCTTAGTGTGGATGCAGTTCTACTTGGAAAAGGGTGTAGTATATTCTCACTTGTGTTTAACTCTAGGAGTTTTAGGGTATAATTAGGTCAGGGAGAGGAAAAAAGGACTGGGCCAGCCCATTAAGTGTCTTTATAGTAAGTTCAGTTATTCGGAGTTCTTGTATCAGAGCTACAGCAAATACCTTCAGGTGCTTGATGGCTTGTTCTGCTACCAGCTCCTCTTTTTTGTTCCATTCCACAGTGCTCATTACACTAGACCAGACTATGCCTATCACAGTCTGTTCTGAGATGTTGTTTTTCTTCATCTCTTCCTTGACATACAAGATTATCTGCAGAGTCAGTGAGTTAATGTTAGTATGAAAGCTACTGATTAAACAGCTTCCTTTGTGGCTTATAATCAGAATACTTATATTTCACTTCCAAAGACCCTTTCAAAGTTCTGAATTGCCTTAGATAACAGCAGTTCCAGTCATAGGTCAAGAAGCAGGGATGAGTTCTACATTTTACAATGCAAATGCCAGGTGCTGCACCATTAGTTTAGAAGATTAAATGCAAGTGGCCAGTAAACATTGGAGACCAAGAATATTAGTTTCTTGAGCTGGTGAGAAGAGTGAGAACACAGCCCAAGACTTTCTATTTGAATTTAGCAGCTTAATATTTAAGTAATGACACCCAAACAGTCACCTTCAGCTAATGATTACTGCTGCCACCATTCTAAATTCAGAGTGCCCAGGAGTTCTGTCCTCTAGAGAGGATAGGTCGGGTAAGACATACAGATGCATTACAGGTTTAGTCCTCCAACAGCAGCCAAGTTTCTCACTCAGGTACTAGATACAGTCCAGTAATCAGTTCTGTAAATTGACTCCTTTCCCTTCACTCTATTAATAAGAATCACAGTTCTAAGATTCCAGGAAGCAAAGATCCAAGTAATGGTGGGTTAATTCTATGTGGAATAAACTAAACAAAAATGTCAAGCAGCTTTGTGACAAGTTCTTTTTTTTGTATCTTGTTTAAATATATGTATACTTACATCCTTAAATGGATCTCCACGTGACATCTGCTCTTGAAGTTCTTTCTGCAGCTCTTTACGAGCTCCTATGGTTTGTTGGTTCCGAACATATTCTGAAAGTTCTTTTAGTCCTGCATCAGTGAAATACTTTGTGAAGTGTTCAAGGCTTTGTTTGTTGGCTGGAAAGAGTTCCTAAAAAAAAACCCAACATTTACATTGACTCCTATGCACAGAAGTTATTAGTGCCTGCATTTTATATTGGGACACATTTAAAGTCCAAGGGTTGCCAAGTTTGCTTTAGAGACAAAGTGGATGAGGTAATATTTTTAATTGGACGAACTTCTGCTGGTGAGACAAGCTTTCAGCCTTAGACAGAGCTCTTCGGGTGACCTGAAGAGCTCCAAGTAAGCTGATCTCTCTCACCTACAGAAGTCTGTCCAATAAAAGGTTACCACAGCCACCTTGTGTCTAATCTCCTGGGACCAACACAACTACAACACTACATACAAGTTTTAGTAATTCAGATAGGCCAAGTGGACAGGTATCTGCAAGAGCAATGACAGATAACAGTGTTCAGGTCATCCATTTGAATACTCACCATCAGTCTGTTGTCCATGTTGACTTTACGAAGGCTAGCAGCCACTGCATTAATATCTTTCTCATTTATCCATGATTTGAACAGCTTTACTGCAAAAGCTGCAGAAACACCTGCACAACAGGAGTTAGAAAGGTACTGTTAATAGTTCAATATGAAAGGAAGAGGAACTTGCTTGCAATGTTAATGGTTCTCCCCATCCTGTGGTGTCTTCAATTCCATAGTATATTAGCTACCCAAACTATGACAAACCCTCACAGGTGTGCATGTGCATGGGGTGGAAGAGAGGTAGAAGACTGCTAGTTAAATTTTGCTTCAGAACTAGTTAGGCCAACAGATTGTGTCACTGGATAAGACTCGCTGTTATGCAGCAGAGTATGTGGCTGCCACAGTTCACATCTATGTCAAATTTTAGCTTTGGTTAAATCTGTCACTAATGCCTCTTGGTCCCTGCTCCCACCACCCCTCACCATCCAACGGAATTGTTTAATACTAGTAGTTACCTTCTTTAACCAAGTTCTCATTATACAGGCTGTTGAGAATTGATGCATTAAGTGTCCCATTGGCCAAAAGAATACCTGTCAACATGGCCAGTTTGTTCCGCTCAGACTCTGAAAAACCTTTTAGGAACAGCAGCAGCTGCAATAGAAAGAACGGTAATCCTTCCAAAATGAATACACAAAGCTTTTAAGTATTATCAGCTGGTGTAACCAGTGCCTCCCTGAACCAAAGGTTAAGATACAGAAACTTGCTGCTGGCGATCATAGTAGCTTATGATGGGCAGAAATACAAGATCACTCCATAAGTAGAATGTTACCCTGACTGAAATTTAATTCCACACTAAATTAGTTGTCATTTATATAATCAAATGCCACATTAAGATACAAGGACATTTATTCTAGTAAGTGAAGATTTAATCACAGAACTCTTCCTTTTAGAGTGCATGGCTGTCTTGAAGCTTAGCCACAGGGTTTTTTGCTGTTATCTGAAGCCTGTTAAATACCTTTTTGACTTCATCTTCAAAGCCTTTTTCCAGGTATTTGTAACGCCTGATTAGCTTGTTAAAAACCTAGAAGACAGAAAATTAGTACATTACATTTGGACTCTAATCAAGGCAAAAAGTAATAAGTTTCAAACCAGCTTTGTTGAACATTTGGTTCAACATGTCAAGTCTGGCATTTTTGTACCAATGATAGTTTGCCACACTGCAGAGTTTAACATAATGAGTGTTTTTTTTTTTAAATGCTGCATGTCTAAGGCCATTTGCTGGGAGGCTTCCAAAAAAATATAAAAAGTTATAGTTTATTTGAACACCAAGACCAGTTTTTGTAGACCATTATTCCACAGCAATGCTAAACATGACAGCTAGTTATCAACCATTGTGCACACAAGGTGAGAGTCAGTGAAGTTCAACTGTACACACTCAGGACTAACCTGAGCAAATGCTTGCATGGTTTCTAGATCTTCTTGTGCTGCAAATACACAGACATCTGTACGCATCAGGTCATCTGCCAGAGTACCACCTGGGGCTAGAAGAAGTTTTAGTGTTAACACTTCATTAGAAATTAAAACTGGTATTTCATATTTAAATATTTTTTTTGATCAGCAAAGGATTACACTATTGCTTATAGTATGCAAAGAGTCAGTAAAATGTGACTTTTTGATCTGCTTTACATTTAGTGTCGTACGATGCTGAATCTTACAGCTGTCCTTTACTGAAGATCAGTGGTGACTATACCACTAAATATAGGCCTCCAGATAATTTTATTTAGTCATCTACTATTGTTGCATTGAAACTTAAGTCAGGATGTATCAAATAGACTGATAATGCTCAGATTTAATATTCTGTACAACAGAAGAGCTTTACACACTTGGTATTATGAGCCATAATACATTAGTTTTGTCTTAAAAAAACCCCAACAGATCATGAAAGTTTTCCTTCCAACTGCAGATACAAGAGACATTACATTGATTTAATCCTAAATATCGTATCTACTAAAGTCACTTCACACACAGTTAAGTTATTTTTAATTTATTTATTTTTTAAACTGAGTGACCCAGCCCTGGAAGCAAAACCTAACTGTTATAGAGTTGCATGTCCATACTAAGTTTTGAACGGCTCAAAAATTAAAGCATCGCAGTTTGAGGTTAGGCTTTAAAAGAACCTTCCAACACTAAAGTCAAAGAAAATTTCTAACAATGTGCTAAGCAAAACAGCAACCATGGCTCCAAAAATATCCACTTTAATACATGAGTCACGTGTAACATTTAAGATTGGATTTTCAAAAGCATGAGCATTGGTTCAACTACTTCTAGATGTCTCACTGCTGATTCCAGGGCAGGGAGTTAGGCCAACTGTGAGCAATTTTGAGGAGTCCCACCCTAAATCTTCACACCAAATTTATTAGAGGCCAGTCAAAAGTACTCAAGGACAGATCAAGTGGGGCTCAAGTCAGTTTTGATTTAGAACTGAGTCTTTGTAAGATGCAACATCAAGACTAGTCTGCTAATTCATTTATTATACAGCAGGACTTCTGGTTAAAGGCAACACAAAGTCCTGTTACTTTAAGGACAGGGTTCTCAAACTGGGGGTTGGGACCCCTCAAAGGATCATTACATGGGGGTTTGTGATCTGTCAACCTCCACCCTAAACCCTGCTTGCCTCCAGCATTTATAATGGTGTTAAATATATTAAAAAGTGTGTTTAATTTATTGGGGTGGAGGGGGGTGTCGCACTCAGAGGCTTGTGATGTAAAAGGGGTCACCAGTAAAAAAGTTTGAGACCCACTGATTTAAGGCAACTGAGGCCTGATCTACAGTAGAAACTTTGATCATCACACTGGTGTGTGTTAGGGATTTGATTTTTGTGACATTTCTAGAATGAAAAAGCAAAGAGAAGCCATCACTTGAGTTCAGATATGGAAGGTGCTAATCAGGTATTAGAATATTTAATTCAAGAGTTAAGTCAGGTGTTATAATACACACAACATCCAAGAATTTAAAATGGTACCACTCCATGTGGGTAGAAAGCTCTTATTCTTTGGCAGAGCCAGCAGTGGGAGCACAAGTTAACGTTTTTCTAATGTTTGCAGATACTACAAAGGAAACAGTAATGTAATTCTTTATTAAAAGAAATCAAAGACACTTTAGAATACCTGTTTCATAATCCATAGAGTCCTCAGATATGGATGGAGATTTCCCAAAAGATGGTAATCTGATAAGAGCAAGACTTCAGAAACACATCCTATTTGAATGGACAGGATACTCTTATCTTCCATCCCAAAACCTCTACACTCACTATTAAAACTGCCATCCTCCCTACCAGAGTGTAGGCCTGAGTGGAAGTGATTTCTGACATCTCCCTGCCCTGCACACTCAAATCCTGCTACTTCTTTCTGCTTAGAGTTTTCAAGACTCGTACATCTTTTCATACCCAGTCACTAAATTTCTCATTTAGGGCCTTCTCTGGTCTCAAATACTGCAACATCCTCCTCTCTGGAATCCATAGAGCACACACTACCCTCTTCCAACCTACACAAAACACAGGAGCAAGAGTCCTCTTCCATGCCCTTCATTTTGATTATGTTACTCCACTTGTTTCCCCATTTGTCACATCAAATTCAGGCATCATGCATTGTAATTCAAGTCCTATATAATTTTTCCCTTCCTTACTTATCCAAACTCGTATCTTCTTCCCTCTTCCCAGTTTTAAAAGTGGGAACCTTGATAAATGCCCATTTGTCAAGCTTTTTCTTCCACATTGCCTTCTATACATGGTATGGCCTTTGAGATAATTTACAAAACTCTTACTTCTCATATTAAAGTCTCCTGAAGATTCACTTACACATGCATCAAATCCACCTGAGTAGTAGTAAACATCTGTAGGTGTCTATCCAGAGGTTATGGGCTTCTTGAGGCAACAACAATTCATTCTTATCTGGAGAGTGCTTAGCACATAGTGGATACTGCTATAAGTAGTGCTTTCCACAGTGAAGTAGTCTGTTGGATAAATCAGGACCCTTTGGTTCTATTGACTCAGTCACCAATATACTATGGGTTTGGCTACACTTGCAGCTGTACAGCACTGGGAGTTAAAGCTGTCTTCGTACAGCTGTGTAGAGAAAGCGCTGCAGTGTGGCCACATTTGCAGTGGTGTTGGGAGTGGTGCATTATGGGCAGCTATCCCAGCATTCAAGTGGCTGCAACGTGCTTTTCAAAAGAGGGGGGGTGGGGTGGAGTGTGACAGGGAGCGTGAGGGAGAGGGATTTTTGGAGCAGACACTGTGTCAGCTCCCTGCCTTGCAAATTCCGACTACTTCCCCCACCCCTCATTCACTCTTAAATGCAAATAGCCTTCAGACCAGATAAGCAGCTGCTCTGAGGGACTCCCTTCCCCTCCCTCCCACCCCCGCCGTGCTGTTTCTCTCCTCAAGCAAACACTAGCTGTGGACATTCATCCCCCTGCCTGCCTCATTCACAGCAAACAGTAGTTGTGTTTGTTTTTCGAGTTCACAACAAAACAAAGAGAGGCATCATAACAAAACAAAGAGTTCTTTAGTTAAAAGCACTATGGGAAAATTCCGGCGGTCAGTTACAGCGTAGTAAGATTAATCACTGTTTACACTGGCACTCCAGCGTTGCAGTCGTTATTCCCCAGGCCGAGGTGGAGTACAGCCAGCGCTGTAGCCAGGGAGATACAGCGCTGTATGTGCCTTGCCAGTGTGGACGGGGAGTAAGTTGCAGCGCTGTAAAGCCACTACCAGCACTGCAACTCTCCAGTGTAGCCAAGGCCTATGAGACATTAGGCAAGTCACTCACCCTATTTGCTTTAATTCCCTGATATGCAACTTTACAAGCCTCTCACTAGTATTGTGGTTTAGTATTAGTACAGTGCTTTAGGCCCTTCACAAGTGTTCTAAAGAAATGCAAGTTAATTATTTTAAATACCATTGTTAGTGGCCATTTAAAGTTAACCAATCCTTTGAAAGCTTTATCACAGTGAGTAAGCACATGCTGCATGATCCAAACTCTACTTTTTATGAAAGTTATAATCACTGTTGAAGATTCACCTTTTTTAAAGTTATAATATAGAAGACAAGCTTGCCAAATTATGCACAAAAATTTAGAATGGAAGAACACTTAAGCTTTGAAGAGTTCAAGGTCACTCATTTAAGGCAGTGTCTCCTCACAGAGGGGAACATCCCTAACACAAAGGAATTAACAATTGTCAAACTATCTGCTGTTTTGTACATTCTTCTCAAATCCTGCTGTATGTATTTCCCCAAACCCACTGCCATAGGTCGCGTCTACAGTAGCAAGAACAGGGGACCTAGATGCAGCATACCAGAAGCCTTGTTAAGTCACTTGAAGCAAGAAGTGCAGTTTACTGTTGAGGGACTAATAGCAGCTACAGCGTCCATAATTAAATGGAGATGGATTTAGCAGATGAAACTTGACATTGCATTATGAAGTGTTGCTGCTGGTCTGCCAGTACTGGATGCTGAGGTCCTGTTTGGAAGCCTATCAGAACAGTGACAACTTAAAACTGAAGCATGAGCCCCAAGCTTTGGTGCTGTGGCAGGTAGTAAGCAATAAAGGCCAAAAGAGGAAGCAACAACGGAAAAAGAAATAATTGAAAAGAGAAAGCCAATAGTTATGGAGTGTAATGTGTCAGCTCTCATATGTTTTATGGAAATATGTTTATAAGTGTGAATATAATGCAACTGAAATATGCTTTAGGCAAAAGGTCTCTTGTAAGGTATCATTACAAAGCTTATAATTCAACTGAGTGTATTCATCCTATTTGTATGAATGCATCATTCTTGTATCTGAAGCTAGAAATATGAGGTATTACTCTGAAGTCCTATTGTAACTATGTAAATTGTGGGCCATTAATAGTGGTTTAGAATCTTGATGGCTCCCATTAACCAGGACAATTGGTTGTAAATGGCTGTTTACCTGGAAGCCTTCCTGTGTTCATCTGAGTCAGACTGGAAAGAATGGAGGCTTGGGGTCTCACAGGACATGTGACCATGTCACCTAGTACTGGAATCCATCTTAAACCCAGCGCTTTTCCATTTAGAAGGAGGGGTGGGGACCCAGAGAGAGAAAAGATTCCTGCCTTATGCCAAAGCCATAAAAAGGGGGTGGAACAGAACAAAGGGGGCTGCAGTCATGAGAAATCTCCTAGTTACCACCTGAGCTGGAAACAACAAGAATTGTACCAGGGAAAATATTGGTCCCAGACTAAGAAGGAGTCTAATCTGTGAAAGAATCTTATTGGAACATCTGAGGGTGAGATTTACTTGTATTCGGTTTCTTAAATGTACTGGGCTTAGACTTGCACGTTTTGTTTTATTTTGTTTGGTAACTTACTTTGTTCTGTCTGTTATTACTTGAAAGCTACTTAAATCCTACTTTTTCTACTTAATAAAAAAATCACATTTATTAGTAAACCCAGAGTAAGTGATTAATACCTAGGGGAGCAAACAGCTGGGCATTTCTCGATCAGTGTTATAGAGGGCGGACAATTTATGAGTTTACCCTGTATAAGCACTACACAGAGTAAAATGGATTTATTTGAGGTTTGGATCCCATTGGGAAGTGGGTGTCTGGGTGCTGGAGATAGGTGACTTGCTGAGCAGGTTTTGGTTAAAGTCTGCAGCATTGGGGGCATGGACCAGACCTGGGTCTGTGCTGCAGCAGACTAATGTGTCTGGCTCAATAAGGCAGGGTTCTGGAGTCCCAAGCTGGCAGTGGAAAACAGGTTCAGAGGTAACTTCAGCACATCAGGTGACAATCCCATGGGGGGGTCTCTGTGACTGAACCTGTCACAAGAGCCCTTCCATCCTTGAGCGGGTAACCACAGTAAGACAAGACATTATTATACGAGTAGTGATTCTCACTGTGTTCAAGGACAGACGATTTAAAAAGTGAGCCATTTCTGCTGCAGTGCAAGCAGCCACCCTCAATCCAATGTAGCAGAGATTATGCTGAGACAGAGCATTAATTTATGTACCACAAAGGTTTGAAGCAATCCAAATAAATAGCATCCATTTTTAAACTTGGGTGACAAAGCAGATCAATAACCTACATTTAAGCATGCGTGCAAGTGTCATTTGAGTCCAAATGAGAGAATAATGTGATCTATCAAAGCAGCCATGTTTAAAAGTTTAGCTAGACACTTACCCAGCATTCCACCAGCCACCAGAATGTCAAAGAGTGTCTCTGCATAGCGGCGATAGTCAAGTTTTGCTCCAGACGCATCAAGAAACTTTGCTACTGCTTCCAAGTCACTGCCAGTTTCAGTTAGACCTTGAATAATACAGTCCTGAAACTGAGTAGGGTCAAACCTCTCTTTTTCATCTGCAATAAAAGAGAAAGCATTGGTATTTGATAAGCCTACTAGTTGCAGGAGCTTAGTCTCACTTTAACTTAAAGATAATACTGTCAATTTCTGTATCAGCTTCTGTATCAGCATCATCCAACTTCAGGAATTCATTCAGTAATTAAACCGGCAACAGTTTCAGAAATGTTTGAGTTTACCAGGGAAGCCTGAAACAGCCAGTGAATTTGCCATTAGTTTAATACATATGAGTTTAGCATTAGCCATTTGACCCAAACATGTCAACTATCAACTGCAATAGCTGCAGAAATAGCCACCATTGATTTTTTGAATGGTGAGAATATGCAACTATGGTTAGCCTTGAACAAGTTAGCTGTTCACTTAGAAGTTACAAGATTTTGACTCCTAATGTTTTTTCCACTTAAGCCAAGAAGCACCAATACTAAGGCTACACGTATTGCATTCTAATCCCTGCCTGTTTTCCCACAGTAATTTCTTCCTGCTAAATTCGGCAACAATACCAGTTTTGCCCATTTTACTGTTTCTTCATCAAGATAGTGAGAGTCAGATTATGCTAGGGCTGAAGATTTATCTTAAAAAAAAAATCATCTAAGAGTCATGGAGCAGTTACACTAAATTTAATAAAAGAGTCTCAGATTACTAAGGCCATGTCTACACTAGAGACCTTTCAGTGGCACAGCTGTACTGATGCAGCTGTGCTGCTGTAAGATTTCTCGTGTAGTTGCTCTATACCAACTGGTGGGAGCTTTCCCAGCAACATAATTAAACTACCCCCAATGAGGAGCAGTAGCTATGTTGGCAGGAAAAGCTCTCCTGCCAACATAGTGTTGTGGACACTACCACTTATGCTGGTGAAATTTACCTCCTTGAGCGACATGTTCTCACACCTCCGAATGACACAAGTTTCGCAGATATAAGTGGTAGCGTAGACATGGCCTTACCATGACTGCTCAGATTTTTGCTATTATAATATAAAAAAGCCACTGCAATCTCCTTGCCCCAAGGCATTTGGGTCCCAGGCCCCTCCTTGCCTAGTTTGAGCTAAGACCCAGCAGCCGCTGCCTCCCAGACCATTCCTGAGACAGCAGAGTAGCTGGCCCTCTGGCCAGGTACCTCCAATATGGGCGGTAGGTCATGGGCTAGGGTGCTTGCAGCCCCACTCAATGGGGGAGCCCCTGCCTGAGTTCCTGCTGTGAGGGGAGGTCCCTACACTTCTCCAAGCCACCTGACCTAGGCAAAGCACAAGCAGAGAGGAGGACTGCAGCCTAGATGCTAAGACTTCAAATCCAGATATCATCCAACATGAGTCTGGGCATTTTTTCATTTAAATTAGAAGTGCAAAGTCACTAATGAGGCTAACCAATATTTAGCCTTAGTTAAATCCACATTAATGCTTTCTGAACTATTCACTATAACTAGTTAGGCCTACCACTCTTTTGTAACAGAAGCATCAAAGAGTGTTTGCATTTCAGCTAAACCAGTTGCCATGTATTGAAAACTATTTGCATGGTGCTCAGATGAAAGGACTCAAGTCCAGTTCTTAACTAGAAGAGATTCTGAATGCAACTGTCCTGCTCTGAGGTTTGCTTCAAAGTGGCGGAAGAGTGTAAAAACAGTAAATTGTGTCAGAACTTTGTGAGCAGACAGATTTAGGATAAAAACCTGTCTTAAATATGAAGTGCTAGAAGGAATGTGATTCTGAATCACATTTCATTAGCCGTGTTTCAGCCTCTTTCTGTTCCAGATAGAACCTGTACATTTTATATTTGGGATCAGTCATGCATGCCTGTCTTCACTACCAAAATAGATTGCTCTTAACATAACACCCCACTTTTTTTTTTGGCAGCGAAGAAAGGGCCTAATCAATGGAAAGGGAAGGTTATACAGTTTCTCTCAATCATTCTTTCAGGGTTGTCCTTGAAGGAGACGTCATTTGCCAACTAGGTAGGAGATGCCTACTGAGACAGTGGTGGAGACCTTAAGTTGATCAAGTCCTCCCAAATGCTTCCTTCCATTGTTTTGCCAGCTGTTAAGTCATTTCACACCTGACTGACACAGCTATGCCAACCTAAGTATGCGTGTAGAAGATAGCACTCTTAAGATGTCGTAGTGTCATCTTCAGTGTGTTTTACTTTGATGAACCTCTTCGTTATTATTGCAGACTATTTAATTCCTTATTTCATTCTACTTGAGACAAATCAGGTAAATTCATACATTAATCAAAGCCAATCAGATGCTTTCATAGCCACTACTGTTAGAATGAGAAATCGGAGAATTGAAAAATGTGAGCTAGCTAGCCTTCTTGAAGGTGGGGAGGGTTCTAACTTTCTCTAGAAGTCCCTAGATTAGAGCAAACCAAGGCCCTTAATTTATAACAGCATCCAATTCCCTCTTAAAAAGAGAATGGCAGTTTTCTTCTAGCTACTTACTAGCCACACTACTCTCCAATTACACCACCATTCCACTCTAGCCTTTTACCTATATCTCCACTTTTATTGTTTCCTCAACAGTTAGAATATTTGTTCCTATTAACTAATCTAGGAGTAGAAAGAGGAAGTAAAGTTGCCTTCACAGACTGAAGAGCCCATCAGCTCCCTCCCACCCCTTGAAGAAGCCTGAGTTTTCCCATAAATCTAATGACATCCTAATTTAGGCTCTTTATTACTGACAAACTTTCACACTGGTTGAAGGTGTTCTAGATTAGGCATTGTTTGGAAAGGAGCATAATCAGAATTTAAGCTGTTTTTTATGGTGCAAGGCACATTTAAAATGAAATAGCCTACACTGAAAGGCTAATTTTTATGGTAAAAATGTACATCTGTTTAACTTTATAGCTCTTTATTTACAGACACCTACCTAAACAAGTTCTTAAAAGACTAGACCAGTGGTCCCCCCACTTTTTAGAGTCACACCCCCCTGCACTCACCCCCTGGGCTGGGAGCAGGGCCACTGCTGAAGGGGGGAGGGAGGTGAGAGAAGAGATGAAAAGTGGCCACAGCCAGTGGCAGAGGAGAGAGCGGAGCCACAGACAGGCTGTGGTGGAGGCCAGCAGCCAGGCCTGTGGCCAGCTGCAGTTCCACTCCCAGCCTCCCCCCAGGCTGGGAGTGGAACTGCAGCTGGACACAGGCCTGGCTCTGAGGCTGGGGGTTGGCATGGGGCCGGGAGCGGAGCTGCACCGAGGCTGGGTATGGGAACCGGGGATGTGGGACCAGAGCAGAGCTGGGGGTGAGGAGGGGCTTGGTGGTGCTCCCTCATGGGGACTGGCCCCAGATGTTCCTCCACAACCCCTTAGGGGCACACCCCACAGTTCAGGGAACCTCTGGGCACACATACTTCATTCTCTTGCCCAGCACATGCTGATAGGTCTTCTGTACAGAGTTGGCCATGAGCTACACACAAAAAGGATTAATATTTACCTCTTTTTCTAGTTTTAAAACGCTGGCCTGATAGCGTTGGCTTCTGCTGCTTTTGATTATTCATAAAAGACACCCTGTGAAAAAAGAAAAGTTCTTCAAGATATCCTTAAGAAGCAGATGATTCCTACACCATGCTTTAATTCTAAGCATGTGTATCAGCTACTGTACACATCTCCTCGTGGAAGGAGTTCACACTTTAAAAATAAAGTATTATTTGAGAGTGGCTGAAGCCTTAGACTGCATTCCTCCCCTATTTTACTATAACCACACTCTTGTCAGGGATATGAAATGCAAATCCTGCACTGCTAGTTCCTGGGCCTGCCTGTTGGCTAAGAACATCTACACTGCTGAAGTAACTCTGAGACAGATCATGGTACATTTTCACTAAAGCCATGCAATACTTATTAGCTGTTATGGCAAAGACAGATTAGTCTAATTAAGACATAAAAGGATAACCTCAGGGTGAATGACCTTGGGCAAATCATGCTCTCTCTAGCTCAGTTTCCCTATTTGTAAGGTAAGGATAATTTGATCTCCGTTGTAAAGCACAGTGACAGGCAAGGAAAAGCGCGGTACAGAGGTGAGGAGTGTTTAATTAGACCGAGATCTCAGACCTGGCAGAGCCGCGCTCAGCGCCACGCAGGCCGGGCCGACACGTTACGACCCCGGACAGCAGGATCGCAGGCCCGGATCCAGGCGGGCAGGACAAGACGCATCAGGGCGCTAGTAACCTCCCGAGGCCCGTCCTCGCTCCCTGCCCCGGCCCCCCGCCCCCAGGGGAGGAACAGGCCTCCACGCCGCACCGCCCGCGCGGGACCGGGGAGCTCCCAGCCCCCGCGCGCCTCCCGCTCGCCGGGCTGCTGAGCACCCACCGGGCCTCCCTGGGCGGAGGCGGCCGCTGCTGGCGCTCTGGAGCCGGTGGATCGGGGGGAGAGTGTCTCCTCCAGTCGGGCCGCGCTCAGCGCCGCGGCCTCCCCGTCACAGGCCGGGGCTTTGTTACCCGGCAGGGCCGGGCCAGGCCGCCGCGGTAGGGGGGGGGGGGAGAGAGAGAGAGAGAGAAGCGCCCTGCAGTCCCCGGCCCCGGCCTCGCCCCGGCCCAGTACCCGGAGGAGGCCCCGCCACGGCCCCGCTCCTCCCGGCCCCGTGCCCGGGGGAGGCCCCGCCACGGCCCCGGCCCTCCCGGCCCAGGCCCCGCTCCTCCCGGCCCCGTGCCCGGGGGAGGCCCCGCCACGGCCCCGCTCCTCCCGGCCCCGTGCCCGGGGGAGGCCCCGCCACGGCCCGCTCGCTCCTCACCGACTTTAAGGCAAAGAGAAAACGTCCAGGGGCCCCTCACTACAAGCGGAGACGACGGCAGGCGGCGGCGGCGGCGGCTAAATCCTGCTGCGAGCGGAACCAACGCGGAGAAGGGGAGGGAGGAAAGGGCGGGCCCCGCCTCGCCCTGACAGACTCGCTGGGAGAGACCATCCCACCCCGGAGGGGGGAACCTGCCTAACTCATTTCGTGACACGCACACCCCAACAGCACACAGCCCCTCCCCCACCTACACTTACCGTGAGGGGCGCCGCGGAGTCCCAGCCACACACAGCCCCGCGGTGACGGGCACTTTCCCTTCCGTCGCAGCGAACGGGCGGATTTAGCTCCCCTACCCCGTCAGTGAGCGCGTCCAGAGCCCCTTCCGCCTGCTTTACCGTCAATGGCCAGCGACCGTCTCACCGCCCCTCTCTAGGCAAGTGGATCAGTCCATCGAGAGGGGCGGGGGGACTCGCAGCTACCCGGGTAGGGGCTGTTGACGGTTTGCTTTCCCGGGACGTCACTCAAACTCGTTGAGTGGCGAGGGAGGGCGAGGTAGCGCCCCCTGCTGGGCTCGCGGCGCGCAGCCGCCCAGGGCCGTGAGCCGCGTGCGCTGGAAGCGCTGCCATTTTAGCTGGGCTGAGCCCGCCCGGTTGCCCCCGCAAACCCGCCTACGGAGCGCGGCTGCCGGCTCCGGCCCCCGGGAGCGCCGGCCTGGTGGAGGTCGGTAATACCGTAATGACAACAATCTGAATTCGCCACCCGAAATCATGACTCGCTGCTAGAGAGCGAACGTGGCTGTCCTAACCCGTCCCGCCTCGTTAGGCTAATAGAGAGCAAGCGCGTCCCACGCTCATTGCACTGGGCAATAGACACCGTCAGTATCTGACCACTGAGAGCTAATGCGTATTCTGCCTCCAGATAACGATGGCAAAATGAGCCTTTTTTCCCTTTGTTGCAATATAAACTGTTCAGTGTGTTGGACGCTCTCAATTTTCCCCAGCTTTAAAAAAATTACAGAGGGAGAAGGGATTTTTCCCCCTAAAAAATGTAAAACATATTTTACATATGATAGCGTTGTGTATCGTTTTTTAGCGTTGTACAAAATACAAAAAGGACTTACAATCTAAGCAGGGCAGACATGGCATAGATAGACTGCCCTCTGAAGCCCAAAGGGGTGAATAACTAGGGCGTATTTGTTATTTTATCATGGTTACAGTATTAATAAATAATAGCATTTGGGTGCAGATAAGTTCTCAGTAACACATTTGCCTTCTGCTGTTCCTCCTTATGGTTCCTGTCACAGTTTTAGGGTAACTGCACCTGTATTCACATTCTGAGGTCCAACTATCATCTCTTTTTGGCGAAGAACGACATCTCACTTGCTCCTGACCAGGGATTATTAAGGCTGCACAGATCCCTGCCTGCAGTTTGGTATTCCCAGGCTAGTGTCTGCACTTTGTTATCTCTCCAGTGTGTTGCCTGCAGTTTTAAGGTACCACACAGTCCTTTCTAAGCAAGCACATTTATTCTTAACGTGAAAGCATTACAGAAAAACATTTTTAAAACAAAGAACCTACCCACATAGCTAGAAAGCTTACCACAGGTAACCCCCCAACTCCAAGCTCAGGCTCCGGTAGGTGTCAGTCCTTCAAAACCCACAACTAGATTTTCCTTGTGGTTACAAGTTCATAACATAATTCAGAACCATAACACAGGCTAGGTAGTTCACCTGTTTATTTATACAACTAAGGCCTTTGACCTCCAGTCTCTGGGAACAGTTGATCAGTATACAGTGATCCATTCCTCAGGACGTAGCTCCAAGAGGCTGAGTTTTTTGTATAACCAGGGAACTTGCATTAACCTCTTCGTAGGTATTTCCCCAGAAAATCCACTTTACACTTGTCCCAAAAGTCCATTCTTCTCAGACACATTCTCAGTATAGTCCTATGAACTCCCAGGCCTCACATCATGTTTGCTCCTAGAGAGGTTACATGCAATCTCACTCCACAGTAATACCTAAACTTTGTGTTTAGTACACTGGATTGCAAAAATACTTAAACTTAATTCAATAAGGTCTCCCAACTATATGCAGGAAATAGGCATATCTGTCTCAGTCCCAATTCAGGAAAACATTTCAGCACATGATTAACTTTAAGTGCTTAAGTACCATTGACTTAAATGGGGCTTATGTGCTTTCCAAAATAGGGATGCTTTTCTGTACTGGGACTTATTAGAGCAGACTGATTTTTAGACCCAGATTTGGTTGCATCCCATATAAATGTGCTATCTGAGTTAGCAGTGTTGCAGCCATGTTGGTCCCAGGATATTAGGCAAGGAGCGGGAGGTAATATCTTTTATTGGCCCTATGACAGGAATAGACAGGGGTAATAGGATTGCTCCCTAGTATGTCAACTTCTTCATGGGCCACCTTGAGGAAGAATTTTTGGACAAATACACCACAAAACCAATGATATACCTGAGATACATCAATGATGTTTTCATCTTCTAGGCAAATGACCTAAACTACCTCATAGATTTTCATCACAACTTCAATAAACACCACCCATCCATTAAACTCTAGAACACTCCTGCACCAGCATCGCTTCCTGGACATCACAATCAGCTTCAACAATGGAACCCTACACACAAAAATATACAAGAAACTTGCAGATCACTACAGTTAATTTCACAGTAACCACCCAAAACACACCAAGAAATCTGTTATCTAAGCCAGGCACTCAGATACCACAGAATATGCTCCAAGGAAAAGGTCCAGAGTACACATCTTGACACACTTTAAACTGCATTCACCAAACAAGGACACTCCACCAGAGAAGTAGATCACATCATGGAATACCCCGAAAGAACGTGCTTCAATATGGGGAGGAGGAAAGCCTCTGACCTTATATCCGTAGTTGTTACCTACAATCCGACACTGGAACCCATATGGGATATCATTAAACAATTACAACCCATACTTGATGGGGACCCCATTCTGAAAGAAATCTTTCCTAAGCTTCTCTTCTGGCCTTCAAACAACTCTCTAACCTTTCAAGATCCATGGATCATAGAGGTGCCTATCACAACATGTGGAATACATCATCCAGTGCACTAAATGCCCCAGTATCAACTGTGTATGTGAAACCAGACAATAACAACACTCTCAAATGAATGCACACAGAAAAATGATAAAAGATAAAAACTCCCTAACACTCATGGGTGAACATTTTTCACAAAGCACTCAGTCCCTATCTGACCTCTCAGTCTTCATCCTCAAAGGAAACCCGAACAAGAGTTTCAAATGATGAGCCTGGGAGCTTAAATTCATAACTGTGCTCGATACTAAAAATCATGGACTTAATAAAGACACTGGATGTATGGCTTATTACAATAAGTAATCTATAACTCACTAACACCCATTTTTTTGTCCTATGACTGCAGATATGTTAATGAGCCACTTCACCTTGAATAGTCTCTTATAATGTATAACTACTTATGTTAAACAATCTGTTCCACATTATATTTAGCTGTGACTCTTGGAGCATCTTTCCCAGACCTGAAGAAGAGCTTTGTGTGTAGCTCAAAAACTTGTCTCTTTCACCAACAGAAAGCTGGTCCAATAAAATATATTACCTCTTCCACCTTGTCTCTCTAATATCCTGGGACCAACATGGGCTGCAAACAGAAAATTTAAAGTAATGGTACATTTAAAAGCCAAAGCAAGTACTAAAAAACAGAATTAACATACCTCAAAGCACCTTAACTGTGTTCTCATACCCCTGCCAAACTGGTTCAGACTTCATGTTAGGTGGATGTGTGTGTGTGTAATATCTAGGGTGACAAGATGGCCCGATTTTATAGGGACAGTCCCGATTTTTGGGTCTTTTTTCTTAAATAGGCTCCTGTTACCCCCCACCCCTGGTCCCAATTTTTCACACTTGCTGTCTGGTCACCCTAGTAATATCACAGTTAGTTAACATAATATGTTAAAACCAGAATAACTTGGTGGTTCAGGCAGGAAGTTTAGCACCTGAGGATATTCTAAACCAGGGGTGGGCAAACTTTTTTGGCCTGAGGGCCACATCTGGGTGAGGAAATTGTATGCAGGGCCATGAATGTAGGGCTGGGGCAGGGGGTTGGAGTGTGGCAGGGGATGTGGGGTGTGGGAGGGGGTGCAGTGTGCAGGAAGGGGCTCAGGGCAAGGGGTTGGGGTGCAGGAGGGGTGCGGCAGGAGGCTCAAGGCAGGGGGTTGGGGGCTCAGGACAGGGGTTGGGGTGCAAGAGGGGGTATGGCAGAGGGCCCAGGGCAGGGAGTTAGGGGGCTCAGGACAGGGGGTTGGGATGCGGGGTGCAGGAGGGGCTCGGGGTGCAGGCTCTGGCCTGGCGCCGCTTACCTCGAGCGGCTCCGGGGTGGCAGCGGCATGCAGCAGGGCTAAAGCAGTCTCCCTGCCTGCCCTGGCCCCATGCCATTCCCAGAAGTGGCCAGCATGTCTGGCAGTGGCTCTTGGGGGTGGGGTGGGGCAGGCGGCTCCACCGCGCACTGCCCTTGCCTGAGGGTTTCACTCCCAAGGTTCCCATTCAGTGGTGAGCTGGAGCCGGTTCTCACCGGTTCGCAGGAACTGGTTGTTAAATTTAGAAACCCTTTTAGAACCGGTTGTTCCAGGACAACCGGTTCTAAAAGGGCCGCCCTGCCCCCAGCCCCAGCTCACCTCTGCTTCCTGGGCTCCTCCCCTGAAGGCTCTGCCCCTCCCTTCTCCCCCCACTCCCCTGCTTCCCGGGAATCAGATGTTAGCGCGGGAAGCCTGGGACTGGGGAGGGCTCAGAAGCAAGAAGCAGCTTGGCAAGATAAGCTGGGGCGGGGAAGCCAGGAGGGGACCAGGGAGGGGTGGTGCGGCCTAGCCCAGTCCTGCTCCGGCTGAGCGCCCCAGCTCCGACCCAGGAGTGGCCGAGTGCCCCGGCTCCGGCCCAGCCCAGCGCCTCCGGCTCCAGCCGCGAGCAGCTCCGGCCCCGAGCACCCCCGGCCCCGGCCGCCCCCAGCCCCAGATCCAGCTGTGAGCGCCTCCAGCTCTGGCCGCGAGCGGCCCCGGCCCAGCGGTTCCGGCTGCAAGCGGCCCCGGCCCAGTCCTGCTCCAGCCGAGTGCCCTGGGCCTGGCCTGGCCTGGCCCGGGTTCTGGCCGAGCGACTTCGGGCCGGGGCCAGAGCCACTCAGCCGGAGCCGGGGCCGGGGCTGCTCAACCAGGCCCGGGGCGCTAGGTTGGCACAGGACTGGGCTGGGCCGCGCCACACCTCCCTGGAGCCCTCCTCGCTCCCCCGCCCCATCTTAGCTTGCCAAGCCTGGCTCCGGCCAAGCGGCTCCCCCGGGCCTGGTCCCTGCCAAGCGGCTCCGGGTCAGCCCCAGCCTGGTCCAGCACCCCCGGCCCAGCCTCCAGCATGGTAAGGGAGCAGGGAGAGGGTGTTGGAAGAGGGCCGGGGAGTTTGGGGAGGGTGGATAGGGGTCAGGGCGGTCAGAGGGCAGGGAACAGGGGGATTGAAGGAGGGCAAGGGTCCCGGGGGGCAGTCAGGAAGGATCAGAGGTTGGATGGGGCAGTGGGGGCCAGTCAGGGGCAGGGGTTCCACTTCCAGGGGCAGTGGGGGACAGAGAGAAGGGGTGGTTGGATAGGGCAGGGGGCCATCAGGACTGAGAGGAGGGAATGGATGGGGTAGGGATCCGGGGGGGTGTGTGCGTCAAAGCATGTGGGGGGTTGGATGGGGCAGGAGTCCCGGGGCAGGCACGACCCCCTCGTGGGGTGAGGAGGAATTTTTTGGCAGCTCATCACTGCTCCCATTGGCTGTGGTTCCCCATTCCCGGCCAATGGGAGCTGCGGGGGGTGGTGCCTGCAGGCGAGGGCAGTGCATGGAGCCCTCTGCCCCCACCTCCCCAGGGGCCGCAGGGACGTGGTGCCAGCTGCTTCCGGGAGCAGCACGGGACCAGGGCAGGCAGGGAGCCTGCCTTAGCCCCGCTGTGCCACAGAGCTGGCAATCCCGCAGGCCGGATTGAAAGCCCCGATGGGCTGGATCCGGCCCGCAGGCCGTAGTTTGCCCTCCCCTGTTCTAAACCCATATACGATGGAGTTTTGCTTACAGATGACAGCATCTCAGGGTTAAATGACACAGTGACAAAATCATTTGCACTCAGTCTACAGGTGAAGTCTGAAGGGTGTTAAATATGAACCAAACAAACATATAACATTTCTCCAAGATCTAACTACTTACACATTCAATTACACAGAATTTGTAAAACTATCTGTAATTGCATCATCTGATGACTTCCTAGTAATATTACAGAGGGCTTCCTTCCTCTCCTCTGGAAGGCATTGTGGAGGATGAGAAACAATGAGACTGAATGGCTTCCTACCTTTTCAGGCATTGGTGGGAGCCCCCTTAACCCACCTCTCTGACAAAAATTCCCCTCAAAATTCATAAGGCTGTCACCTCATCTTCTTTAAAACCCGTCCTTGAACCTACCTCTATCATGATGCCTACATACAAATCACTACCACCTGGCACTGGTTGGGCAAGTGGTGAGCTGACACCTTTTCTTTTATGATAAACTCCGTTCATTTTGTTGTGATTTTTCCCTCTCAACTCCACTTCTCCCCAGCCGTGTGTCTGTATCATTCACCTGTTGAATCATGTCTGAGACCTAGACTCTGAAGCTCTCTGGGGAAAGGAATATCTTTATTTTTTTGGTACATGCGTGTAATGGGATTGGGATTCCTAGGTGCTACAGCAATCGACTCAATTAATAATTACAACAGTGAGTGTAAGTGTGTCATAAAGTGGATGCAGCAAGTGACAAAGAAGCATAGCTTGCAATTTGGGGGTAAATTCTACTTTCTCTTACGCCAGTGTGTTATTACCTTGAAGGCCATGGGGTTACTCCGATTTACAATGATGTAACAGAGAGCAGAATTTGATCCACAGTTTCTCTGAAATTAAAGATCTTCTTTCTATCAGTACAGTGGAGCTGCAGTTAATAATATCTTGGTCCACAAATGTGTGAGAGAGTGGGTTTTAAATCAAATATTTTATTACTACATTTGGAATGCTTTAAACCAACAGTGATGGAAACAGTCACATAATTATTTCATACTTTGGAAAATACAGTATTAGGCTATGTCAATGGCCCAAGGTTTATAGGTTCCAGGCTTATCTTTGGGAATCTAAAATGAAAAAAAAAGAATAAATCATAGTTTTGTTAAGTTTGACATTATTAAACAAGAGAGAATTCACTGTAATTCAAAATCTGTGGGCCCAAAATGTTTTTTTTTTATCCATGTAAATGTCACTGTCCAGGCTAATCCATACTTTCACACCTTGATTATAATAGATTGTAAAATCAACCATGACCTTAAGTAGCTTGTTGAAGATTTATAACCATAGTTAATGAAAATCAATCTCCGATAACACAGACAGCTCAGGCCTGCTCACGGATGAGCCTATAGGCCAAAGGGCCGAAGTCAGATAGAAAAATTGGCAGCAGAGTTTCCACTACATCATGTGGCTGGGGTCGGGGAGGTGGGTAGAGATTGGTTGTCTGTGGAACTATGGCTATATTAAACCACAGAGGTCATGACATCTGCAGGGGAATCGCACAGATCTAAGGGAATTCTTAGAGTGATGGGGTGGGCATCAGTGCAGAGTCTTAGACTTTCCATGGTTTAGTCTGATGGCTGCCCTGGGAACTGTTCTGTCTTGGTTTCCCTTTTTATGCTTAGCCCCAACCTCCCATGTGGAAAGTCTGAAGGTGTGGAGTGAGAGTTAATGTTCACCAGCAATAACTTACTGGGGGAAAGCCCTGCAGGGTCCCAACATGACGGGGCCACAAAAATCAGCTTTCTCCCATCAACACCATTTCCCGCCCCCATCCCCCACCCCCATGCTTCCCCCTGAAGCCACATAAGATGAACCAAGCTGAATTTTCATGCAGGGGTTTAGATGGGTATGGGAGGAGATACATTATCTTGTGTTGCCTTAAGTCCCTTGCCTCTGATTTCAAAAGGAGTGGGATTTCCACTGCTTTATCCCCATCAGAAGGAAATCTCAGAGGAGAAAATATGGCCCACAGACTTGGTGTCACTGGCCAAAACAAGTTGAATTGCATGTGGTAAAGGGATTGCTCTTGAACGGTAGACATGACTGAAATTCCTGCACAAACAGCAAGGGAGAAGGCTGGTCTGTCAACCTTCAATGACCCTGTCTTTTCCTTTGTGACTCAGTCCCTCCCCACTGCAATGGCAGTGCTGGTGCCATTTTAATTTTTGCAGATCTTTTCTGAAAGTAAGTTTGAGGCAGCAGGAAGTAGGTCTGGGCATTAGCAAATGGGAATTAAATTAATCAGGCTAATACTGTGTCCTGGGCAGACTGCCAGCCTTGAAGGACACTACTAAACACCCTATTAACACCAGGGAACTGAGACTTCCGTAAAGAGGCTGAGAAAGGACTGGAGATGTGTGGCAGGAGGGTGGGTGAGAAGCCCTCCTAGAAAAGAACCAAGGACTCTTCCTGGTCTTTAGTTCCACTGCCATGAAGTTTATAGGATCAGGGTATATAGATATAGAATTGCATTCACATTTTTGCAGGGAGCATATCTGCAAGTAAAAGAAATTAACAAAAATTTGCCTGTAAAAATGTCCTTATCCTTAGTGACATTTATTTTCCAAGTCAATGGATTTTTCTCACACTGCCTAGTTATTACTGTGTGCAGCAACTGTATCTAAAAAACCTCCCAAGACTGTCCATCCCTAGTTGTCATCTACTACCCCATAATGGAATCCATACAAGGTATCGTCAAACAATTACAATCCATCCTGGATGGGGACCACATTCTCAAATAAATCTTTCTTGAACCCCTTCTTCTGGCCTTCAAACAAAGACGATACCCCGTCATCCTGCACCTCGGAAGTAAACGGGCAGTGGATTTACTTTCATGAAAACTGCATCACAACTAGTCTTGGTGGAGGACAGTGCACAAGGCTTTGAGTGAGCTAAACTTCATTGGACAGGAGATTAACCTAATAGTTAAGTTTAGTCTCTAGAAAGCATGTTATGATTGTGCTTTATATGTAATCTTTTGTTTCCATTATCCTTACTCACTGTCTCTTGAATCTCTGGTAATAAACTTATCCTTGTTTTCACTACCAATACATCTAAATGCTGTGATCCTGAGCTGAGTCATTCAAGCTGGTGCGTACACTGTTCCTCTGTGGCCAGCAGCCCGGGTATTTCTCTGGGTGTTCAGTGGAGAAGAGTCTAGACACTACAAGGAAACACTTCAAAGGAGCTTGGGGATTTGGGTACACCTATTGTTAACCTGCAAAGCAAAGCAAAGGTTGTAATAGTCCAGAGGAGAGCGTTTGGGTGACTAACAGGCTAGTGCTGTCAGGGAGCTGACACCCAGCTGTGCACAAGCAAGTCTCACCTACGTTGGAGGCACGGGGGTAACAAGAATTGTCACAGCCTCTAGCCTCTAGGCATCATTGTAGTATAAGTAATAATAATAACCTAAGTAATTCATAGATTCCAAGGCCAGAAGAGACCACTGTGATCATCTAGTCTGATCTCCTATATAGCCATAGAGCTCCCCCAAAATAATTCATGGAACATCTTTTGGAAAAACATTCAATCTTGATTTAAAAATACGCAGTGATAGAGAATCTACCATGATCCTTGGTAAATTGTTGCAATGGTTAATTGCTCGCACTGTTAAAACTGTATACCTTATTTCCAGTTTGAATTTGTCTAGCTTCATCTACCAGCCATTGCATCGTGTTATACTTTTCTCTGCTAGACTGAAAAGCCCAGTATCAAATATTTGTTCCCCATGTAGGTATTGACAGTCTGTAATCAAGTCACTCCTTAACCATCTCTTTGTCAAGCTAAGTAGATTGAGTTCCTTGAGTCTATCCCTAAGTCATGTTTTCTTATCCTTTAATCATTCTTGTGGCTCTTCTCTGAACCCTCTCCAATTTATCAACATCCTTCTTGAATTGTGGGCACCAGAACTGGACACAGTATTCCAGCAGTGGTTGCACCAGTGCCAAATACAGAGGTATAATAACCTCTCTGCCCCTACTCGACATTCCCCAATTTGTCCATTCAAGAATTGCATTAGCCCTTTTGGTCAGAGGGTTGCACTGGGAGCTGATGTTCATCTGATTATCCACCACGTCTCCCAAATATTTCTCAGTCACTGCTTTCTAGGATAGAATCCACCATCCTATAAGTATGGCTTACATTTAACAGTGTGCAGGGAAATAAGCAGAGGTGGAGATGGAATTAATTCCCCCAACTTGCAGGCAGCCAAAGGCATTGCAAGGATGCCCCTCCAGGACTGTTATTTTCAGATGCTGCCCCTCTGTGCCCCTGGATCAAACAGTCTGGGCCACTGGATTCACTGTGTCTGCCTGCCCACAGCAGCTTCTTCATACTGACATTTTTGACCAGCCTCCTGCCCCCAGCTGGGAGCTTCAGCGGCACAGAGGGCTTTGGACTGTTTCTCCATGCCTACTGTAGTTCACCCTGAGTGAAGAGGGCATGGCTGCTTGTTTCATCATGCTACATGCCCTTGTGTAGGTCCCTATCCCCCTCTTTTCCCCTGGAAGCACAGTAGTGAAACTGGTGTGTGTTTTTCCAAGGGTTTGAAAGTTGGAAGCAAAAAGGGTCAGGTTATGCTATCATCCACAGAATGGCCAAGCAGAATTTCTGCATGGCCCTGTGCTCAGCAGCTGTGCTGGCAATGTGTTCCCGGTGTTTCACAACGGCCCTCGCTCTGTGGCTCACCAGTACACTCATCATCATTGCCTTTTTCTAACACCAAGATTGGATAGGGCAGAGGTTGTGAGCAGATTCCATCTGCATCTGGTTTGATCTGCCCTTTAAGCCTGCTGGGGAATTGCCTGGATAGTTTTCTCTACTGTGTTATAGTCAGGGGCGGCTCTAGGAATTTGGCTGCCCCAAGCAGGGCGGCATGCCGCAGGGGGCTCGCTGCCGGTCCCGCGGCTCCGGGGGACCTTTTGCAGACGCGCCTGCGGAGGGTGCGCTGGGAGGGCGGCAGGCAGCTCCGGCGGACCTTCCGCAATCATGCCTGCGGGAGGTCGACCGGAGCCGCGGGACCAGCGAACCCTCCACAGTCGTGTCTGTGGGAGGTTCGCTGGTTCCGCGGCTCCGGTGGACCTCCCGCAGGCATGACTGCGGAAGGTCCGCCAGAGCCGCCTGCCGCCCTGCCAGCAAAATGCCGCCCCAAGCGCGCGCTTGGCGCGCTGGGGTCTGGAGCCGGCCCTGGTTATAGTGCCACCAAAACCAGCTTGGTTCAGAACATGCTGTGGTGTGTTTACCTAAGCAGGCAGAGAGAGACTCCTCAGTTGACACTGACAAGTTATGGCTGCAAACACATACTCCACAAGACCCTGATTTAAAGGGAAAGCTTTAAATAAAGGCGCTTATCATAGCCTGCTTTGATGGCTCCCAAGCAATAAAACGGAGCCTGTTTTCCCATCCCAAGAAAGGGTGATTAATTTAAAGATTTGCTTTACTGTTTGGATACAGGTTTTGGCTACGATGGTGGCTAAGCCTTTGCTATTTATGTGGTTTGGTGTCCATGCTTTACTCCATTTCTTTTACTGCAGGCTATAAATGGACACAGATTCTCGGCAAGCAAGGCCAGATGTATCAGGGCCAGGTCATCCCTCTATGTTTAGAGCACAGAGGGCGATTAATGCAGCAGAAAAACCTGCAAAAATGGCCCAAATCTGTCAGGTGGGGGCACAACGTGGCCTCATGCACCTCTCCCTCCAACCCTACAGAAGCCTTTCTGTGTGAACCCTGGGAATTTTGCACTCTTTGGGTTTGGGAATGGAATAGGAGGGCAAGGAGTGGGGGCATTGTTGAGTCCAGCAAAGCCACAGAATCCTCCAGCAAAGCCACAGAAATTAATGCTGTCCCACTGTGACAGAATACATCCTTCAGTTCCCTTCCACCCCACATAGAAAGCTTGGGAGAACAAAGGAGACATATAACATGATCTAGGCTCTGGTGAATCAAAGTGAGGAATGAATTTTACAGTTGAGGACCCTCACCAAAGAAACTCTGCTTCTAGTCTCTCATACAACCCAGGATGCGATAACCACCAGTGATAAAAAAGGCCAGAGAATGAGATGATCTGAGAGAACCAGGCCCTAGAGCTTTACAGTTTAAAGCCAACACCTTAAGGGCCATCCAGATATTATTTGGAAGCCACTGTAAATATAGATACTTGTATGGGAACAAATTCATTACTGGTGTAATGCTACAGAAATAAATGAAATGACACAAGGGACTTCCTGGTCTACACTACACATTTAAACCGAATTTAGCAGTGTTAAACCGAATTTAGCAGTGTTAAACCGAATTAACCCTGCACCCGTCCACACAACAAAGCCCTTTATATCGATATAAAGGGCTCTTTAAACCGATTTCTGTACTCCTCCCCAACGAGGGGAGTAGCGCTGAAATCGGTATTGCCATGTCGGATTAGGGTTAGTGTGGCCGCAATTCCACGGTATTGGCCTCCGGGCGGTATCCCACAGTGCACCATTGTGACCGCTCTGGAAAGCAATCTGAACTCGGATGCACTGGCCAGGTAGACAGGAAAAGCCCCACTAACTTTTGAATTTCATTTCCTGTTTGCCCAGCGTGGAGCTCTGATCAGCACGGGTGGCGATGCAGTCCCAAATCCAAAAAGAGCTCCAGCATGGACCGTACGGGAGATACTGGATCTGATCGCTGTATGGGGAGACAAATCTGTTCTATCTGAGCTCCGTTACAGAAGACGAAATGACAAAGCATTTGAAAAAATCTCCAGGCTATGATAGACAGAGGCCACAGCAGGGACTCAGCACAGTGCTGCGTGACAAGCGTAACGGAAAGCCAAAGAATCAAATGGACGCTCATGGAGGGAGGGAGGGGGTACTGAGGACTCCAGCTATCCCACAGTCCCCGCAGTCTCTGAAAAGCATTTGCATTCTTGGCTGAGCTCCCAGTGCCTGAAGGGTCAAAAACATTTTCCTGGGTGTTTCAGGGTATATGTCGTCAATTTACACCCTTCCCCCACCCCGAAAGAAAAGGGAAAAAATAGTTTCTCGCCTTTTTTCAATGTCACCCTATGTCTACTGCATGCTGCTGGTAGACGGGGTGCTGCAGCGCTGAACACCAGCATCCCCTTCCCGGTGGCAGACGGTGCAAAATGACTGGTATCCATCGTCATCATCAGCCTGTGAGTGCTCCTGGCTGGCCTTGGTGAGGTTGGCCGGGGGCGCCTGGGTAAAAATGGGAATGACTCCCGGTCATTCCCGACAGACGGTACAAAATGCTTGGTAACCGTCCTCATCATAGCAGCTGGAGGCTGAGCTCCATCAGCCCCCCTCCCCTTTCATGTCTAAAGAAAAGATTCTGTACTCTCTGGACTATCATAGCAGCGGGAGGCTGTGCTCCTCTCCCCCCACCCTTTAATGTCCTGCCTGGACTATAATAGCAGCTGGAGGCTGCCTCCCCCTCATTTTATCTCACTAAAAGTCAGTGTTTCTTATTCCTGCATTCTTTATTACTTCATCACACAAATGGGGGGACACTGCCATGTAGCCCAGGAGGGTTGGGGAGGAGGGAAGCAACAGGTGGGGTTGTTGCAGGGGCACCCCCTAGAATGCCATGCAGCTCAGCATTTCTGTGGGATCTCTGGGGCTCTGACCCGGAGCAGCTGTGCTCTCTGGTTCTCTAGTACAATTGCCCCATATTCTAGGCAGGACTGACTCTATTTTTAGACAAAACATAAAGAAGGGAATGACCCGGGGAGTCATTCCCATTTTTGTCCATGCGCCCCCGGCTGACCTCAGCGAGGCCAGCCGGGAGCACCCATGACAGCAGCAGACGGTACAAAAGGATTGATAACCGTCATCGCCAATTTCCAATTGCAAACGATGCAAAATGACTGATAACCACCATCTCATCGCCAATTTACAATGGCAGACGGTGCAATAGGGATGGTAATTGTCTCTGCTACCTTGCAAAGGCAAATGAATGCTGCTGTGTAGCACTGTGTAGCACTGCAGTACCGTGTCTATCAGCAGCATCCAGTACACATACGGATGCATGAAATGATTGTCTGCCGTTGCTTTCACGGAGGAAGGATTGAGTGACGACATTTACCCAGAATCACCCGCGACACTGTTTTGGCCCCATCATGCATTGGGATCTCAACCCAGAATTCCAATGGGCGGGGGAGACTGCGGGAACTATGGGATAGCTACGGGATAGCTACCCACTGTGCAATGCTCCGGAAATCGACGCTAAGCTCGGTACATGGACACACACACTGCCAAATTAATGTGCTTAGTGTGGCCGCGTGCACTCGACTTTATACAATCTGTTTTAAAAAAACGGTTTCTGTAAAATCGGAATAATCTCATAGTATAAACATACCCAAAGTCAGCCCATAATTTGTAAAGTACTTTTGGGTTCTTCTGGAGGGAAGGTGCTATATAAATTCAAGTCATTATCAGTGAAGAAATTGAACAGATTGGTAGGTTCAGAGCCTGATTCAGCCAACCCCCCAGTTTATGATTTCTCATCTCTAGCTGTCAGTATATCCTGCACTGGCAAAAAAAAAAATAGAACAAAGTATAGTAAACTAAATAAAACGCAGGCACCAGTGAGTGTAATGCCGTATGTAAAAAAGATGCAGCTCAATGACGAATTTGTGTGAATACAGAATAATTCAAAATCAAGACATGAAGTAAGGAAGAGGAGGAGGCTAACCCAGCAATGTTTCCAAAGAATTAATTAAAAAACCCATTACCATCTCAGTAAAGTTATCGGCACAGGCCATTCGAATCCGCTCAACCGTCAGGGGGCTGTTCAGGGTGAAGGTCCCAGTTAATCCTCTTTCCTTCCGCACAGCAGCCACTGCATCCCAGATAGCAAAGAACACAGAACATCCCAGGAACAGCCCTGCCTCGCCGATCCCCTGGCAGAGAACAAAGGCAGACACATAGGTTTGCTTTAGAAACTGATTGACAACAGGGGCCCAGATCCTTAGCTGGTACAAATTGAGATAGCTCCATTGAAACTACATCGATTTACACAAGCTGAAGATCTGGCCGATTCATGTCAATGGAGCTAGGCCTGCTGAAGAGCTGGCTCAGACACTAAGTTTTATATCAACACAGCTGGACACAATAAATCTCCTCAGGGCTCTGAGTGCTCCAAGACACAGAAGAGTTGAGGACAAAGATTTGGTTCATAATTTTTTAAAAATTCATAGCACATCTCCACTCTAAGCAAAGGTTCGCTCTGACTTGGATTGCATCTGTTACACTGCAAAGCAATGAAACAATTCAGAACTTTCAGTATAAATACACCTCCAATCTATCCAAATCCCTTATAAGTGGATTTCATTGTATATGATGAAACAGAACTAGGCAGCCTTCCTTTCTCTATTCCAGTTCCTGAATGGATAAAGTTTGCATTGTTTAATCTCTCCAAAGAACTGTGATGGTTTCTGTCTCTAGCATCATCTCCACTAGAAAATGTCTATTTGCTCTAAGCTATTAAAGATATTTATCCCTAGTAGGCATCCAAAGTGAACTTTCCCCTGGAAATTCCCATGTCTCAGATGCAGTTCCTCAAGATACTAGGCTAGGGCACTGGACATCTGCATCTCTTACCAGCACAAGGCCTACTTAAACTCTATTCTGAGGATGTAATTGGTGCATAAGCCTTGGGTTGGCTCTACACAGGGGTGAATTTATCCTTACAGCACAAGATGGAAAGGATATGAAGGAAGTTCCTTGTGGATAAGACAATGGAAGATCTGTATTCTGTTTTCCTGTGAGACACTGGGCAAGCCTCTTAATCTCTCTTTGCCTCACTTCCCCATCAGTAAAATGGAGATAATTCTTCCTTTCTACCACCCTGTGTTTACTGTAAGCTCTTCAGGGCAGGCTCTGTCTCTTACTATGTGTATGTACAGCATCTGGCACACTCGAGTTTCAATCTCAGATGAGGTTTTCTAAGTACTACCATAATTTTACAAATACATAATAAGAAGAAAGACAAAAAAAATCAAAATAAATTAATGCATGAAAATTACCCTTTTTCTCACAGCAGGTGAACTTATAAAGGTCCTTCTGGTTCTAAAGGTATTACTAGTGCCTGTGATGTTCCCCATTTTAAGTATAGGGAACATCTCTGAAACCTGTAATATCGCAACAGCTGGAAAGCACTTTTAAAATACCACACATGCACTTTGGTAACATGCAGGACTTGCTATGACTTTATACAGCACAGTTGGCTTGTTTACCTTGGAGGAGTAGATGGCAATTGGGTTTCGGGAGTTTGGCAGCAAGTAAACCCTGAACTGTTCAGGTATGTCACAGACAGCAGGGATTTTATACGTATCTGGACCCAGAGTGTACTGCTCTCCTTCTGGGGAGAACTTTATTTCTTCCATTGTATAAAGTCCAACCCCCTGAACAAAGGCACCTTCAATCTGAGGAAAAAATGTACACAATTTCTATTTTCATTCACATTAAAAGATAAAAATGTGAATACAACTAAATTTTTAGATCTACAACATTAACTGGCTCTTTTCCTTCCATGGCAACTGGGCCAAAGACAAATGCTAAACTCAGAGAGTAGTTATTAATGGTTCCAATCCTGCTGGAAAGGTATAACAAGTGGGGTTCCGCAGGGGTCTGTTTTGGGACCAGCTCTGTTCAGTATCTTCATCAACGACTTAGATATTGGCATAGAAAGTATGCTTATTAAGTTTGCAGATGATACCAAACTGGGAGGGATTGCAACTGCTTTGGAGGATAGAGTCATAATTCAA
This sequence comes from Mauremys reevesii, assembly GCF_016161935.1. Lineage (NCBI taxonomy): Eukaryota > Metazoa > Chordata > Testudines > Geoemydidae > Mauremys > Mauremys reevesii. The sequence goes on from NC_052633.1 coordinate 20,968,847, forward strand.
AATGATCTGGACAAATTGGAGAAATGGTCTGAGGTAAACAGGATGAAGTTTAATAAAGACAAATGCAAAGTGCTCCACTTAGGAAAGAACAATCAATTTCACACATACAGAATGGGAAGAGACTGTCTAGGAGGGAGAATGGCAGAAAGGAATCTAGGGGTTATAGTGGACCACAAGCTAAATATGAGTCAACAGTGTGATGCTGTTGCAAAAAAAGCAAACATGATTCTGGGATGCATTAACAGGTGTGTTGTGAGCAAGACACGAGAAGTCATTCTTCCGCTCTACTCTGTGCTGGTTAGGCCTCAACTGGAATATTGTGTCCAGTTCTGGGCACTGCATTTCAAGAAAGATGTGGAGAAATTGGAGAGGGTCCAGAGAAAAGCAACAAGAATGATTAAAGGTCTAGAGAACATGACCTATGAAGGAAGGCTGAAATAATTGGGTTTGTTTAGTTTGGAAAAGAGAAGACTGAGAGGGGACATGATAGCAGTTTTCAGGTGTCTAAAAGAGTGTCATAAGGAGGAGGGAGAAAACTTGTTCATCTTAGCCTCTAAGGATAGAACAAGAAGCAATGGGCTTAAACTGCAGCAAGGTTGGACATTAGGAAAAACTTCCTAATTGTCAGGGTGGTTAAACACTGGAAACACTGAAACTGCCTAGGGAGGTTGTGGAATCTCCATCTCTGGAGATATTTAAGAGTAGGTTAGATAAATGTCTATCAGGGATGGTCTAGACAGTATTTGGTCCTCCCATGAGGGCAGGGGACTGGACTCGATGACCTCTCGAGGTCCCTTCCAGCCCTACAATCTATGAATCTATATGAGACCAAGTTGTACTCACACAAATATTCCCACTGGGTCAAATTCTACTCTCCTTTACCCCAGTGTAAATCCAGAATGAAGTCAGTGATGTCTGTAGAGTTATTTCAGATTTACACTGGTGTAACCGAGAGCAGAATCTGGCCTACTGATTTCAATGGCTGTACCCACAGGACCAAGAATTTGCCCAAGAACTGTAATATAAATAATTAATTCAATATAACACACATTGAAAAAGGAATTGTGGAGGACAATTGACATTTCTTCCTAGAAAAGTTGGCAGACACTTTTATTTGACAGCGTTACCTCTTTTAATCTGAGTGGCTAGCCAAAAATTAGGGGTCTTGTAAATTGTTCCATCATATTTGGGGTCGGGAAGTAATTTTCCTCCAGGGAAGATTGGCAGAGGCCCTGGAGATTTTTTGCTTTCCTCTGCAGCGTGGGGCATGGGTCACTTGCTGGAGGATTCTCTGCACCTTGAGGTCTTTAAACCACAATTTGAGGACTTCAATAACTCAGACATAGGTTAGGGGTTTGTTACAGGAGTGGGTGGGTGAGATTCTGTGGCCTGCATTGTGCAGGAGGTCAGACTAGATCAGTGGTTCCCAAACTGGGTTTGTGAACCCCTGGGGGTTTGTGAAATGTTACAGGGGGTTCTTGGAAAAAAATTCCCTAATGGTGGACAGAGCTGTCCCTGGGAACCCTGGACAGCATGGGGCCAGCAGTCTGTAGCCCCTGGACTTCCAAGAGCTAAGCAGATCAAAGCAAGTGTATTTGTCACACTGAGGAGATTTAAACTTCATGACTCCTTAAAAGAAATGGAAAGGGAGGTGGATATTTTTTGCTGTTTTTAAAATTAAATAGGCAGCTACTGTTGTTTTTAAAATTCTTATGAAGAACAAGTTTAAGCTTTGTTGTAATGTGTGTTGTTTACCTGCACTGCTCAAGACCTGAATGCTTATGAAGGAGGAATGATTTGAGTTGGCTTCTTAAATACCTTCATGCTTTAAATTAAATTAATGGAGATATCCTATCTCCTAGAACTGGAAGGGACCTCACAGGGTCATCAAGTCCAGCCCCCTGCCTTCACTAGCAGGACCAACTACTGATTTTGCCCCAGATCCCTAAGTGGCCCCCTCAAGGATTAAACTCACAACTGTGGGTTTAGCAGGCCAATGCTCAAACCACTGAGCTATGCCTCCCCCCCTCCTTGATGAAACATAGGAGCCTTGAGGATATAAAATAGAGAACAGAGGCCACATGGTTTGTCCTTTTTCCTCCCCTACTCATGCTGAAGGCAACGAGAATGCTGGAGCTGAGGAGATTGATCCCAAGGCTAACAGTGAGAGCCTGCATATGAAAGACTGTAACCAACCTGCAGTATCCTGGGGTGAGAAAAACTGCTTAGTCAAGATATTGCCCCATCTAATAGGGTTGAGAATTTAGACTGTGTCTAAAAGACTTATCTTTTATTTTCCTTTGGTAACTACTGACTTATCATTTATGATCACTTAAAAACCATTTTTTGTAATCAATACACTTAGTCTAATGTTTATCCTTACCAGTGAGTTTGACTGAAGTGTTTGGTAAATCTGCTCAGGTTACAAAGGCTGGTGTATGTCCACTTTCCATTGATGAAGTGGTGAACCAATTAGTAAACCTGCATTGCTCAAGAAAAGGTCTTGACTCTTGAGCTGTGCAAGATGGTATATTCCGGTGGTACAAGGCTGGGAGCTGGGGGGGAATTAGGCTGGTGCCTCTCTCTCTGTGATTCATGAGAAGCTCTGGGAACAATCATGCAATCTGGCTGGATGTGGGTCTCCACATGCGGTTGTACTGAGTGGTAAAAGCACCTGGAGGGGTTTGTTGCTTGTCTCCAGTAAGGCATTGTGAGGGACTTCTCTTCGAGGTGGTTTTATGATGTAGGCGTAGCAGGAGAGTTAAATTGGCAGGAGGAGCACTGCAGTGTGTACACCGCCACAGTTAGGTCAACGTAAGCTGCCTTATGTTGATTTAACTGTGTAGAATAGACATGGCCTTAGTTTCCCAGATCTGAAGAAGAGCTCTGTGTAAGCTCAAAAGCTTCTCTCTCTCACCAACAGAAGTTGGTCTAATAAGAGCTATTACCTGACCCCCTTGTCTCTCTATGAAAGATTCTTGGCATTGGGTGGAAAGTCATCATCACCAATGAAGAGATCTGAGAAATCACCAACAAGCAGCTCATTTCCACCAGAATCAGAAGGAAGCGCTGGACATATTTGGGCTGTATACTCTAGATGCCAACACACAGACTCCCACATTAACTGTCAAGTGGAAACCAACTGGTGTGAGGAGATGAGGGTTTCCAAAAGAAACTTTAAAAAGAACCCTTAGCATGGATGGCAAGATAGTCAATCTCAACACCACAGAGCAAATGGAAGTAGCGGCAAATGACAGACAGGAATGGAAGATTTCCCTGCTGTGTGCCAACATTGGCATGGAAAGGATGTTAAAAACAAACAACCACTCACCCACCCACCCTCATAAAAGAAAAATCATTTTTCTGATATGTATTACCACTACCAGAAAACTTGTTGCCAAATCTTGGTCCCATTGAAGTCAAAAGTGTATTGCAATTGACTTAAATGGGACCAGGATTTGGCCTTCAGGAATTATTTTTGCTTTCTGTGTAGGCTGAGGTGAAGATGAAGACGAGACAACAAGAGGGATTAGTGACCTAATCCTGTGATATGCCAAGTGCTTTCTGCAAGGGCTCAGTTCCCAGTGAAGTCTACAGGACCTGTAGTCACTCACCATCCTTCAGAAAATGTTCAGCATGTTGCAGTAGCAGGCCACTTAACTTGTTATCATTAACACGTGCAACAAAAAGCAAATATTGCCTAATTCTGAGCCCAATCCAACACCTATTAGAGCCAATGGATAGCCTCCTCTTGACGTCAGTGGATGCTGGAATGGCTCCCTTAATGGAAAGTATTTTGGTGCAAGAAAAAGCTATCACTAACATCTACAGCCAAGCGTGCATATGGAAGTATTGGTACATACCTGTCCTATATCTACAGCTGGATTTATGCTGAAACAAGCATCCATGACAATGTCTGTTCTGATGTTCTGTTAAACAAATATAAACTGTTATGGGTACATACTTTACAAGCAATAAAAATAGCAGGTTTTAAAGAATGCGAACACCATGCCATAAAATAATATTCCATGGTGACAGCAAAGTATTGCAGATTTATTCTGAAGCACAGAAGCAAGCTTCAAAGGCCCTGGACTGACAAGGGATTAATCTGTTTGAAGTAGTTTTGGTGAACACCCATGAGCATATGGCAACTGAAACGCAACATTAGCACCCTGGGCTGAGTTAAGGAGCAGGCTGAACATTAGCTCCAGAATGAACTTGTTGCTTGCTGTCTTGGTAGAAGCCCAAGGTTTGGATTGTGGTTAGCTAGTGCCTGTGTTAGGTTGTGAGTCTAGAAGTGCTGCAAGGGGCATTGTGCCTGAAGAAGGAAGTCAGACGAGTGGCCACTATGCTATACTTGAAGAAGGTATAGTGTCTGCTCCCACTGCACTGCTAACTGGTGGGAGAAGGTGTCTGGACATGAGTAGCACAAGGTGTGGGGGAGGCATAGCCCCACCCATGGTGCCAGACACTTCCAATGAGTTGTGAGAGGCATTGTAGTTGCTGCTCCTGAATGTGCTTCCCTCAGTATCACTGGAGCCATTCTGCCTGTCTCCATATTACACAAAACCAATGCCCTTGGGAACTGCTCTTTGTCTGGTGCCCCTCTACATTGCCCCCTTTATGTGGCAATGCCTTCGATTGCTTCAATAAAACCATGTGCAATAGGGGATCATTACTAATTAACTGGGCATATATCGTCGCACAGTTGGCCCTTGTGGGCAGGTTCAGTCTATCAGGTCTCATTTAAAAGCCACAAAATAAGGTGGTTTATTAATTTATTAATTAATTATATTATATTATATTAAACTGTTCTTTATCATCTTCTGTTCTATTGGACTTTCTCATCCTTAGTCTCATTAGTTAGCACCAGATCTTCTTTCTAGAATGTTAACAAACGAGACTGAGAATGACAGAGCCATTTAGAGTTATCTTGGCACTGTCTTGAGAACATGCAATGAATGCCATGTCTCCCTTCTCAGCAAAAAAAGCAAGAGGAAAAATAACTACATCAGTGCAGCTCTGGAGGGAGACATATAGGAGTCTAACCAATGTGTACATAAAGGCACCATTTACCTTGTGATCTCCTGTCAGACAGTCAATCTCCACTTCAGAACAAGCAGCTCCGAAAACAAAATATGGGAAAGCCTGGCCTTCCCCTGTGTCCCAGTTCATATTTGCCATATAGCCTCTGGTGGGAGTAAGAGCATCCTTCAGACTGAGTGAGCAATGGCATTTGATCTCCACCACCACCACCACCACCCTCTCAATTGCAGAGCAGATTATCATGGAAATCATGTGACAAGACCAGGTTAATATCCTGCTCCAAGCCAGCTGTTTTCACAGGCTGTAGTGAAGAAGGCCTCAGTGTTGCAGCACTGCTGTGTGTCTGCTGCACACAAGAAGACAGAGAGCCAGGAGGTGGCACAGACTCCTAGGTATCATGGAGCACATCTCATGGTAGGTTTTCTATGTCCCATCATGGTGGAAGGCTGTGCAGAAAACTACACGGTCCCATCTTCCAAACACCTAGCACAGGGAGGGAGATGCAGCAGTGGCCAGGGAGGAGACATCTTTCCCTGGCCCCTGCCATCGCCCAACATGCAGCCTGTTTATGTGAACTGTGTGCTAGGTGCAGGATTTGGCCTTCAATAGAGAAGGAAATGGGGAGAGTGAAAGGATTGGGGAGGCTGAGAGGGGAGACTCTTATCCTCATTTGACAAACCCCCAAGGTCCACATCTATGACCCTTGATGCCAGTAATTTCAGAAAGATAACAGCATTCCTTACCTGAAGTAGCCAGTAGCTGAAAGACTCACACTTTGATCATAAGCTTCAGTAATCTGCAATAGGTACATTTAGTGTTAAAGGTGAATAGAAATTTAAGTAAAGAAATAAAAATAATATTTTTTAAAAAGAAAAGTAACAGTGGGGAGCACTAGGATGCAGAATGGGACAGCAGAAACCCAAATGATAGAGAATGGAAGTTACTGCAGTAAGCACAATTTAAATCAGTTTCACTGCATCTGCCTTAGGGGGTTGTGCTGGTGAAACATTTAAAATAAGTTCATTTCTAACACAGACCAGGCCTAGTGACTTGCCGGTGGTGACAGAGGAAGTCAGCACCAGAGCCATGATTAGAATTGAGAACTGCTCATTCTCAGTTCTCACCCTACTAGACCACACTACTCTCACTCGGACTTTAATTAATCAGAAAATGTTTATGCACATTGATACAAACCCATAACCCTACTAACTTCAGTGTAGTGGTTAATTAATGAATTAAAATCAGAATAAATCAGAATAAGTAATCTGATACACTCTATTTCAAACCAGTAAGGGAAGGTGAAGGAACAACCCTCCCCCAAAGTATGTATGAGGAGCATTCTTTAGCCTGTTAGCCCCACAAGGCAGGGAGTGTCTCTTTTCTAGATTTGTACAGCACCCAGCACAATGGGGCCCTAATCCTGATGGGGGACTTTAGGCACTGCCACACTAGAAATATTTGCCGTTACTAATAATTTAGAAGCCTGAACAATCGTGCAGAACCAATTGCATCTTAGTTTAAAGAGAAGTGGGTTTTTATTCGGTATTTGTGTCATAGAGGGCAGATACTCAGGCACCTGCCAAAAAGATGAAGTAGGTGTGGTTAAAGCTGCATGGGAAGGCAGGTGAAACAGGATTAGAAGGAAAGCTTTGGTGAAGAACAGCCTGAAGTCTATGCCAATGGTGCAGTAGTGATGTGCTGGGAAATGCTGCAGGAAGAGGAAGGAGAAAGCTGATCTTGGTGTAATGGACACTAACAAGGTAGATGCATCCATAGCAGCGAGCAGCAGTGATGGAGAGATGAAGTGGTGGTATCCAGTGCAGGCCTAACTAGACAAACCTATTCCAGGGGAGACGTGCTTTGGATTGTAGCCCTCTGGTGAGGACTTCATTCTGCAATGGACAGAATGATGATGACATGATGTTCTGGAGATTTTGGGAATGGTCATTATATGTCAGTACATCCACTAATAAATGTTTTGTCATCACTAAATAGAACAGCGTGATTTTCACAGGGTTATATGTAGGAATGCAGTCACAGCTACCACCATCCCCTTCCAAATAGTGCTGCATGGCCTCCCATTCCAGGACTGATTTCTGATGAATACTGCACAGCTGATGCATCTATGCTGCTATATACATAGACAACAGTCCTCAGCTCCTATCCCATTCTTATATACATAGAATGGATACATAGAAGAGGACAGCACAAGGGCACCCCATGCAAGAGCCAGGGACTATTTCAGGAGTTTGCCGGTCATATCGGGGGGAACAGGCTGCACAATCCATCCTGAGGCACGATCCCTCCTGAGCTCCCCCTGGGGCAGTGGGTTCCACGCTGCTTCCTACTCAGGGATGTTGCTAGATGCTGTAGTATAGCCCACAATTTATCAGCCCACGTGGTTTTTTATAGTCATGTAAAAAGCAGCACTGACCCAGTCCTCCCATTTCCCTTCGGGGTTTTTATTAATGATGGGCTCCAGGCGTTTCCGAAGAATCTGACAAGCATTCTGGAGAGGAGAGAGGTGGGAAACAATGAACAGAGAAAAGAAGATGAATTCAACAACAGCAGCAGCAGAAACATCTGCTTTGAAATTTCAAAACACTATAGCCTTTAATATGGCAGTGATACCCCGCCAGGTATCTCTCCAGTCCGCCTCTACCCACTTTTGCTCCATGCTGCCTTCGACCAAAGGCTGTCCAAGGTGAGTTTGATTTGTGTCAGAGAGTCATTCTGAGGACCATCATTCCATTACCCTCATGAACATCTAAACCCCTCTTCTGTGTTCTGCTAGCTGGCCAGCCACAAAAGCAGTGCTTATCAATGAGCAGCACTGGTGTCTGTCCTGGTGAAACTAACCCATTTGCATACCCATGTTTAACTGAAGCCATCACCAAGTAGAAGACAAAGAGCCTGGCTCTGATCTCCTACTGATTTTACACTGATATAATGTCACTAGCTTTGGTCAGTGTACAGTAGTGCCAGGAGGAGCAGGCCCAAAGTACATAAAAAAGTAAAGGTGTTTCATTCTGACAGTAATCATGTCACCAGATGCACATGAAATATATCCTGGACTCTGTTATCAGCTTATGTTTAAGTATCCCTGGTGATACGAGGACCAGTCGATTCCTCTGACTAAATCCTGTGCAAGCATCTTTAGATCTGATACAGGAAAGCAGAGAGGAAAAAGTTGTGAGCTAGCACTAGTTCAGTAATTTGCCCTGCCTTACACTGCTCATGTGACAAACAAGCAAGAGAGACTCAGGTGAGGGTACTGATGTGCTCTATTCATGGTGCTCGGAAACTACAACGATGAATAATGTGCAAACATTCAGAGCAATATGCATTATTTGAAAGAAGCAATAAAAATAGTAATAATTCATAAAAAAATGTAACCTGGACTGCTTTTCCATTGACGTCTGAGCCAATCGATCCTGCTGTGACTATTGCATTAGGCACAGTTATTGTGCTTGTTTCACAAAAGTGTACATATGACAGTGGTACCTTCAGTTCACGGCTGGCAATCTGTAAGTAAAGTAAACAAGACAATATCCAGTCCCACTGAGAATAAATAGTATTGACTCAAGAAAAAGAGCACTAGCATTGCTATGTCTACACAAAACCAAGCTTAATAGGGGATGGCTAGTGTTACTTTGACAATGCCAATCACTGAAATCTTATTCAACTGCTGTTTTTTTACAGATCTACCCTGATGACATGCATATAATTGTTTTAATAAGAGGTGGAGACAGCTGGGAACAGTTAAATTATACTATTCTTCTATATCCTACATTTTCCTACCTTTTTCTTGGAGAAGGTGGTGGATATAGGGTGGGTTGGAGAGTTTTGTCTCAGATCTTTTCTCAGATGAGCTGTTCTCTCTAACCTGACTTTTGTTGCATATGGAATATTTTGGGCCAGATTTTAAATATAATGATTAGCTCTTTCTCTATTGGATTTGAACTCTCACCCTTCTTTCTGCCTAACCAAATCATTTGAAATTATTAGGTAAGTTCATATGCCCAATTTACAATGTGACACTGCATTGTCATAGATATACCTCATCAGCATACCTAATTTCAGTCCCAAAATTACCTACTTTCTACCTACGTTTGGTGTCTCCACACTTTCATGGTTTACAGGTATTTATATCAGAAATGCAGAATCTTGGTGCTGAGGTTATAGAGAGAGCTATTTACATTGAAGGAATTAACCCCACATCATTTTAATTTCCTGCATGAATAATTTGTGTCTCCTCCTTGTTTTGGTCCTTGTCATCTACTGTGTTGTACATTTGGTGCCTAAATATCTTTGTGGATCTGGGCATTAGTCTCTGAACTTACGCCTTCCTGAAATCTGGCTTTACCCATAATTCAAAAGCAGTAACGCAATATAAACCTCGACCTGCGCCTCTATCCTGACCTTGGCTGTTGTAGAGTTTCCCTGCAGAACCGCTGAGTGCCATTCACCTTCTCTACTGATACAATCACATATCTTTCTCATATTTTCATCTTCATTCAAATGGTTAATTCCTGTCTAACCTGCAACATCTTGGTGTGAATTCCTTGTCCCAGTTCAATTCCACCATGAGTCACCAGCACAGACCCATCTGTATAGATATGGACCAGAGCTGCAGCCTAAGAAAAATGACAGAAAATTGTTGTTTAATTCATTAAGGCTGATGCTAACATAATAACCCTTTTTAACAAGGGGATGTACCAACAAGTGCAGGGATGGAGTCAGATTTCACTCCAAGAGGGCACAGCAATCAGGGTGTTGTTAAGAGGGTGAGAGAGTCCTCCAGCTGTCTGACAACAGCAAGCTTCTCGCAGTTAGCAATTGAGGATGAGGAGCCATTTAGAGAAGTAGTTTATTGTAAATTGGAGTTCTGCAAGGACTGCAGTCATTCATTTAAACAATTATTTTTAACAGGTTTTTTATCATTGTGAAACGGGGCGACGGAGCCTACTCATCATCTCACTTCTGTTGTGAAGTATTTTTAGCATCAAACTCCATTTCCCCCTCATTCCCAATCACAGGAGAAGGAAGCAGTGTTTGATGTTGCGCTGCTGGTCCTTGAGGAAGGTTGGCTGAAATTCAACCCGGGCAGAAAGTCAGCACAAGACCAAGGAACTACTTAAGTCCTATTTAAGCCTTATTTTGAGACCTCAGGTGAAACTTAATGGTGTCTAGTCTTGTACTGATCCTCTGCACAAGGGTGAATTTCCCCCTTTGCATATGTAACTCACAGCCTCGATGTTCTTTTACTGTAGCCATTGTGGGGTGAATTATCTGAAACTCTCTCAGAGCTCTCAACCAGCAAACTTGCCAACTTGTGACACAAGCAACTGAAATGAGTGAAATGTGAAACACCTGGATTTTGTTGTGCATTGCACTGTAACTCATAGATTAGAATATTTTGGGGTTGTTTAAGAAGATCAAACCTATTGTGAAGGATATTTTGTGACCATGTAATTTACATAAAGCAAAACTGCAAAAACCAGACACTTACATCACATGCAGCTATAAGGAACCCCACAAAGATCATCAGCAGGGTTTGAACCTTCAGATCCCCAGCACAAGCCTCTACTGTTTCAGCTAAATAAGTAGTTGTTATGCTTATTGTGGGCAAGCCACCAGAAGCAGCAAGATACACATTTTGCTAGTGAGTTACACAGCCTTAGAATGCTGGAATCAGGAATCCACAGTTCTACTCCTGGCTATGGGAGGAGAGTGTGTTGAGTGGTTCTAGCAGTGGTTAGAGAGAGGATAGCAAGTTACATAGATCTGGCACAGTCCTTCTGAATGGAATTGGTGATGAGACTTGGGTTTATCTTATTAGATACCCAGGTGTGTCTCTGTCTCGTCCTTCCCCTTTCCTTGACAGCTGTGCTCCCTCTTATAATTTAAGAATGCTGGAGCTCTTACGTCTTTAGGCCAGCACTTCCAAAGCTTACCTGATGGTACTTTGTAGCACTAAATCCAACTGAAAACTTCATAGGAATAATAGCAATCCCTTTCTTCTTCCAGTAATTTTGCTTGTTAAATTCTTCCACAGCTGTTTTCCTGCTGTAGTATTCAGACTTCTCCATACATTCTTTCCAACATTTCACCAGGTTTGTTGCATCGAGCTCTTCTTTGAAGGGAGTTAGATTAACTCCTTTGTACATGTTTTTCTCCCTGATCTGAAAAAGAGGGTGAATAAGAGGATACAAAATATTTATGTAGTGCCAAAAGTGTACCCAGTACTTTACAAATATAATGACACATTTCCTGTCCTAAAGAACTGGTAATCGAAGTGCCTGATTCTGTCAGCCTTACTCACACCAAGTAGTACTTATGTACCGGAGTAGTCTCAATGGGAGTACTCACATGTGTAAGTACTACTCAGTGTAAGTAAGGCTTGCAGTATCAGGCCAAACACATTACAACAGCCCTGGGGAGGATGAGAGGATTATTAAATGATGAGAGAAAAGGAGGACAGGCTGCTTGAAGAGGGGAGTTGAAGGAAGAAAGAGAAGTCTCATGGCAGAGAAACAGATCGTCATAAGTGTAGGATGCAGCTTTATAGGAAGCACAAATCTGAGAGAGGAAAAGGAAGCAAAGGGTGGAGCAAGGCCTGGGAGCTGGGAAGGGCATAGGCAGTGGGATAGGGAAATTAGAGTAGAAACATAGGGTAGGGTAAGGTTGTGTGGGCCTTGTAGGTGAGGCCAAAAAGCTTGCAAGGGATGTGGTAAAGGACAGAAAGTCAATGGGGGAAGAAGTAGAGATAAGAGAGGGTTACTCACCTTTGAGATATGCGTCCCTGTGGATGCTCCACTTCAGGTGTTGGTGTGTCCCGGTGCCGTTGACTGGAGATTTTCGATAGCAGTGCTCAGTCAGGATGCGTGTGCGCAGTAGCCGTCTTGCAGTGCTGTTGGAGTCTCATCTAGTGTTCACGTGGCCTGCCCCCTTCAGTTCCTTCTCTACTATAGAGTGCTTATATCGAATGCCAAAGTAGAGGGCAGGAGGGTGGGTAGTGGAGCACCCACAGGGGGACACATCTCGAAGAACCTCCGTTGCTGCACAAGATGAGTAACCCTCTCTTCTTCAAGTGCTGTCCCTGTGGGTGCTCCACTTCAGGTGATTGTAGAGAAGTGTCCGCGATAGTTGTGGGGACTTTGGAATTGTATGCATAGTGGAGGAGAGGACTGTTATACCCAGTATAGCATCAGCTTGTGAGTCTTGCATAATTGTGTAGTGGTTAATGAAAGTATGTTCTGAGGCCCATGTAGCAGCTCTCTGCAGATCTCTGAGATGGGTACATTGTTCAGAAAAATCTATGGATGCTGCTATGGATCAGGTAGGATGGGATCTGATCCCCATTGGTGGTTCTGTCTTATTTGTTTGATAACATAAGCAGACGTAGCCCGAGATCCACTTAGATAGTCTCTGCGTAGATATAGCAAAGCCCTTGGATCATGTTGTTGAGACAAAGAGTCTTGGGGATTTGTGGAAAGATTTAGTTCTATCCAGGTAAAATGCTATTGCTCATTGACCATCTAGAGTGTTTAACATGGTCTCCTGTGTTCTTCCGTGTGGTTTGAGAATTTGGGGTGAGGTCACAACGTGATCTGGTCTTTAAAGAAGACAGTATATGGTGGATTAGCCATAAGAGCACCTATCTCACTCACTCATCTAGCAACCAAGGGTGCCATCTTCTTTGATAGGTGCTGCAAGGAGCAAGAGGCCAGCGGTTCAAAGGGTGGTCTAGTAAGGCCTTTGAGAACTAGGTTTAGGTCCCAAGTAGGCATGGGTTGGCATACTTTTGGGTAGAGAAACCGTTTGGTGAGAAACCATTTGGTGGTCAGGTGTGCAAATACCGAGAATCCATCCATTTTATGATGGAAAGCAGTGATCACTGCGAGATGTACTTTATAGAGCTCGTGGATAGTCCTGAATTCTTTGCTCTAAGAGGTATTGTAGCACTAGTGGCAGTGATATAGTGTTGGGAGTGATTTGTTTGTTCTGACTCCAGATGGAGAATCTTTTCCATTTTTAAAGGTAAGTATTGCGTGTGGACGTATGTCTGCTGTTCAATAATGCGTTTGATTTGTTCCGAACAGGTTAATTCGTGTTGTTGGAACCATGAAAGAGCCACACTTTCAGATAGAGTTTCTCCAGGTTTGGATGGAGGAGCTGACCTTTGACTTATGCGAGGAGATTTGGTCTCAATGGGAGAGTTCATGGAGTGCAAACTGTCATGTACCAGGTCTGTCTGGGCCACGCTGGGGCTATCAGTATGATTTTGGCATTATCGTTCTGTATCTTGTGCAGGACACTGGGGATTAGTGGGAATGAATATAGGAGCGCTGTGTCCCATGTGAGGAAAAAAGCATCCCCTAAGGATTGAGGTCCTAATCCCACTCTTGAACAGAATAATGGACATTTGTGATTCTGAGATGTAACGAATAGGTCGATGGTGGGAAACCCCCATCATTGAAATATATTTTGTAGGACTGTGGGATTCATTTCCCATTTGTGTTCCTCTGAGAACCATCTGCTTAGAGCGTCCGCTGTGGTATTTTGACATCCAGGAAGGTAGGAGGCTGAGATGTCGATGTGGTCATGAATACACCAGTTCTATAGTTTTATGGCCTCGGTACATAGGGAGTGGGATTGGGCTCCCCCTTGTCAGTTGATGTAGAACATATTGTCTGTCATCACCCATACAATCTCATTCTTTATGAGTGGAAGGAAATGGAGGCAGGCTCCGTGCCCTCTGAGTTCCAATAAGTTGATGTGGAAATCTGTCTCTGCTAGTGACCATCTGCCTTGGATTGCATGATGATCGAGGTGTGTGCCCCACCCTATCAAGGAGGCATCTATTGTGATCATAATTGAGGGTGGTTCTTGATAAAAGGGGATCCCTGAGCAGATATTCTCCTCCTTTGCCCACCACTGAAGGGATTTTAGTACCTTGAGAGCAGGGGTGCTGGAACAATTTTTATAGGCAGGGTGCTGAGAGGCACTGAACCGAACTGTAAATCCTAAGACCTAAGTTTGCCTCTGGATGGTGATGAGGTTCTGGCATAGTGGGCTCTATATGCTGCCCATGTGTCCCTTGGTGGCCACTGCATGGGAAATGCCATGGGGGGACACATCCATGGTTGTCCATACCCGGGATGTGTGGGCTGTCTATGATGACTTTTGACCCTCAGTATTCCTCCAATTGGCCTATATTGAGTAGGAGAGGAGTGTTGTGGGGAGATGACCCCTTCATCTTGGTCCTTATCCTCACTGTTGCTTGGTAACAATGGTGCGGTGGGAAAAGTGGGCTGCATGGTGATGCTTCGTGGGGGAGATGTATTGGTGCCGAGAAGTGGTGATTGGGTCACCGAAGATACTGATATATCCTTCTGTGTTAGGAATTGCTGCGGTGCCCATGGAGGCAGTGCCAAGGCTATTGTAGGAGCTGAATAGTGCGCCGCCACCTTGTGGCTCACCTTTGTCAGTGCCGGTGGACCCATCGAGGTGATATCAGTTGGTGCCAACAGAGGAGGTGGTGCAGACGGAGGAGGCAGTCTTGACTCTGTTACTTGTGCTTTGGGCTCAGCGGTACGGCCTGTGCCGGAGGTGCCAGGTGAGTTGTAAGAGGTGACTCGAGAGGTGGTTGGAACCGAAGGTAATGACCTAGCAGGGGACCGTTTCTTTTTGTGCAGTTTCCTCTGCAGAGAGGTTGATGCTCACTTCCTCTTTTCTTTAGAGGACTCAGCTGTGCTCTTCGCTGGTTCTGAACTGGTTGGAGAGCCATTAGATAGGGACTTTTGGTGGCCCATGTCAGGGCTCAGTTGTAGCAATTTCTCCATTGGGATCATCTTGAGGCGGAGGTCCCTGTCATGCCAGGCTCTCGCCTTCAGGTTGTTACAGTCAACGCACTTTTGGGGTATGAGTGATTCACCGAGACATCTCACACAGAGCGAGTGTCAATCAGATCTTGGTATCTCTTCTCAGCAGGAGCTGCATCTTTTAAAGCCTGGGGAACCAGGCATGTCTCAGAGAGTGCTCCAAAAGGAGCAGAGAGTGGGAGGATACAAATATAATTTTTTTTAACAAGTTAACTACTGACTATGCTAAGAACTATAACTAACTTATCTAAAAGTATCTAACTAATATTTCTCTTTTTTCTATCTACAGGGGAAGAAGCTGCCGCACTGCCCTGAGCTCTGTCTACAGCTGAGGATGGTTGAAAAGGAACTGAAAGGGCCATGCGCATGCTAGATGAGACTCCAATGCTGCCACGAGACGGCTACTGCTCACACATGTCACGACCAAGCAGTGATACCAAAAATCTCTGATCAATGGTGCTGGGACGCACTGACACCTGAAGTGGAGCACCCACAGGGACAACACTTGAAGAAGAAGGCAACATTGTTGGAGTCCTGGGAAAGGAAAATTACATTAGCAGACATACTTTCCACAGACTAGAGGCAGGGTGCAGGCCAGACAGGAGGAGGGCATGTTAATCAAGGCAAGAGGTGACCAGGGCATGGACAATGACTTTAGTAGTGGGTACCAGGAGGAAAGGGTAGATATTGGTGATATCAAAGAAAGAGAAGGAAATGGAATTAGTGAGAATCTAGATATGAGGGGACAAGTTAAGAGAAGAGTCAGTTTGATACTAAGATTACAGGACCAGGTGACTGGAGTTGTTGGTGAAGACAAAGAACAGAGATGGAGGAGGAGGGTTAGTAGGAATGATGAGAAGTCCAGCTGGAGTTACAGGCAACAGCCAGATGTTCAGGAGGAGATGTAAGATAGGCAACTAGAGACACCTGATGGGATGGAGAGGGCAGAGACTCTATTATAGTGATTGGAGCTGACCACAGCTGGTTGAGACTTCAAATTGAAGAAATAAACTTCCATTGATGAATTCTGTCACTGTATAGTGTATTACTCCATGAACAGTCCCACTGATATCAATACATACTATTACTATTTATTTACTAATACTATTTAGCAAGAGTAAAGGTGGCAGGATCTGGCACAATATGAACTACTTCAATAGAAAGAGCTTGTGAAGCTCTAGCTCCCCATACTTTTGCCATAGGAGTTTTGCCTTTGACTTGGGATCAGGCGTAGGAGCAGACCCCTGTTATGTCTCATTTTACTTGTTAAACTCAGTTCATTTACCTTCTCTTGTGGCAAGCCAGTTTGGGTTGCCACTGTCGTTATCCAGGATTCTGTAAACAAACCCGACTGTGGAAAGCCAAATCCTCGGAATGCTGTGTTTGATGGCAAATTAGTCTTGCAGGCACGTCCCCGGACTCGGAGGTTAGGGATCTTGTAAGCATTATCCGTTTTTAGCACAACATACTCAATTACCTGTAGTAGGAGAGATTATCTCTGTTAAAGTGGTTTCTTTGCCTTTGGAATTATAGTGAAACCTGTGTTAGGAAACCACACAAGGAACTGACACAATTTGGTTGCTTAAAGGTGGAGCAGACTTATATTCAGGGGGCCTGATTATTCTGCTGCTGCTTACAGTAAATCAAGAGTAACTCTCTTGAAGTCAGTGGAATGACATTAGTGTAAAACAAGCGTGAGTGAGGGAAGAATCAGCCCAGACTGTAAGGTGGTTTAAGCAGCTAGGAAGTTATGTAACAGGCATGGGGTCTTGGGCAGGTTTCACTATAATCAAAAATTTGTACTTCCTATGTTCTTTAAACTTGATAGGAGACAGAGGCCTTGGTGGGCTCCTGAAACAAAAATCCATGCCGCAGATGCATTTCTGCTGCAATCAGAAAGTCGTACTTAACAAAAATAGACTCTTACCATATATAAGTCTGTTCAGAACATTTTCCTTCTGTTTTGTGGCCAGTGAAGTTACCACCAGATTAGAAGAACTTACCAGTTCAGACTCATCTAGAGTACATCCAGCATTAATGTAGGACTCAATATCTGCAGCTGTGATTCTACCATCATTTGTAAATCCTACCTGTAACATTGTAACCAACACATTAGAGATCTTTTCAGTCATGGATGACAACTTGCTCTTTGTAACTAAACCAACCTGCATACAAGTTAAACATGATGATCAGACTTCTGAACTAGAACTTGGCAAAATATTTCAGACATATAGTGTATTTGCTGAAAAATGCAGTTTCACGTTGTCAGAAACTATTTGTGAATTCTATACAAATTTGCCATATAGTTTAGGCCAAAATAATACACTTTTGGGTTAGATTTGCAAGGGGATGTAGGCATCATTCACAAAACTGAGGAGAAGGAGCTGGTCCCCCGTATACATAGTAGTTAGAGCACTCACCTGGCTAAAGTCCTCACATTTGGAGCAGGGACTTTAGCTTGGGTCTCCCACATTGCAGGTGACTTCTCATAGCCACTGGGCTATGGGGGATTCTTGGGTGGGGCTTTCTCAATCTCTCCTGCTGAAGTTGTTCCACTTTGTACAAATAGTTAAATAGTCATTGGAGCAGGGCTTGGAAACTGAGGGTTCCCTTTCCCAGGTGAGTGAGTGACCTGACCACCAGGCTATAGAGTCATTCTCACTCTCTCTCTCAGGCCCAATGAATAAAAGCATAGATTTCCAGCTGTTTGAAAACCAATCTTGACCTTCATAGGAAGATGCTGGCCAAAGGGGAAGAATTTGGCTTATGGACAAGGCTCTTTATTACTCAGCACATGTCTAGATCTTTGCTTTTCTTGATCATGCACTAGTCTGCAGCATAGGAGCTATTTAATTGATTACAGTTATTTGTCCTTTGTCTGCTACCTTTTTCCATTGTGACAGCCTGATGAAAATTGTGGGTGGTGGATTTAGATATCCTGAGACGCCTATGGCTATGGCTACATTATGAGCGAGGGGCGTGATTCTCAGCTCATGTGCTGACACTTGTGCTAGCTTAATGACAGCAAGTGTGAGTATAAATAGTAGTGTAGCCGTGGTAGCACAGGCAGTGGCAGCACAGCTTAGCCACGCTGAGTACAAAGCTGCCTGAATGCTGTCAGTATGTACTTGCCAGTGCAGCTGCCTGTGGCTACACTGCTATTTATACTCTTTGAAAGCTAGTGTGAGTATTTGTACATGAGCTGGGAATCACACCCCAAGCTCATATTATAGATGTAGCCTCTTTCAGTGCTCATTTATAACGTTCCTGTTCAATATAATTGTTGGGAACCGTAGGTTTTGGAGGGGAAGCTGTAATAATTATTATTGATAATGAAATACACCTACAAAGATGGATACTACGTTCTTGGGAAGGCAGAACACATGCCCAGTCATAAATATATTAGTATGTTTTGCGGAGTGACAGCAAGAATACCCTGATCTAGATTCTCTACTCTGATGAGTGAGGACCTATGAAAGGAAATTGCTGTTGGAGCAACTGTAGTTCTCTCAAGTTAGAATCCTCCACATGGGCCCTGATCCTGCAGTCCTTACTGGGGCAAAGGTCCCATTGACTTAATGGAAACTTTGCTTGTATAAGGACAGGAGGACTGGGTCCATATTCTCCTTAATGAGAGAGAGCATCAATCCATTGGAACACTCGAGCTTTTTTTTTCTTATTCAAAAGCTCTGAACAGGTGAGACAGGTAGATTTTACCTGCACAATTTTCTTTACACAAAGATGTTAATATGTGAATTCATTTTTATGGGCTTGTCTCTGAGTTCCCAGTGCACCCCAAGTGCCCTGTGGAGTCAGCAGGAGTTTAGTGTGCACCAAGATTGCAGAAATGGTCCTCAACTATATACTACTATCCTGTTTTCTAGTTAAAAGCAAATGGCTAAGGAGCATCTTTTAAATAAACCAAAAAGAACCACAAGGAACTAACATGACATTGACCAGATTATTTTGCTTATACACTTCATCCATTTCTTCCAGCTCTTGTCTCTCTTTCTATTTAGATTGCAAGCTCTTGGGGAAAGAGAGCATGTCTCTTTATATGTTTATACAGCACAGACTACAGTGGGACCCCAGTCCTGACTGGATCCTTTGGACACTACTGCAATATAAATATAAACATAATGCTACAATTAATAATACAAGCAAACACTGCATATATTTTGCATAAAGACCTCTGAGAAGTATTCAGCCCATTCAAGTTTATTCTTGCTCTGTATTCATTCCTCTTCTTTGAATCATTTTTGTAGCCACCGATTTTATAGTTAGTTTACAGAAATAATATTTAAGAGAGAACAATTAAATTAAAAACCCAAATCTAAACCAATGAAGGACCAGATCCTCAACTGGTGTCAATTGCTGTAGCTCCACCAGCTTCAGTGAAGCTATGCCAATTTACACCAGCTGAGGATCTTGTGCTAAATATCTCAGTAAGCTATTTCCCCCTCCCACTTACTTTATATTTTCCAAAGAAAGGGTGTCGGCCTCCAGTGATTAGCATATCCTCATCTCGCTCCAGGGTAAAGCGGATTGGACGCCCAGTCCTAAACCAGACACAAAAGACTCACTTTTATCAGCTCCACAGTGCAAGTTACCAGGAAGATAAAGTTATTGGACCAAATTCTTCCCAGTGTGACCTGTCACCTGCTTCTGTTTAGCCTCCTGACTTCACCCTTTTACACCCTGTGAGCAGTAGAGTCCAGTTCCTTCGAGGCACTCTCCATCCCTACAGAGTAAGGTTTGGGAGGAGGAGCAGTGGCAGGCCATGGCATGAGGCTATGGGATCCACCCCTGTACAAATCAGCCAGCTACTGACCCTTGTGCTGTATGATGTAGTGGGGACAGATTCCCTCCCTTTTCTTCTCTGTGGGGCCCCCTTGTGCTGAGCCCTGCTACTCAGGCTTGGTCTGGGGGAATAGGTGGGAGATTTGGCCCATAAACATCAGCAAATTTCTTAACTCTTGAATGAACAAGAAAAAACAACAACAGACCTTTATCCTATTATGCCCCAACATTTGTGTGCTAAGGAATGTCCAATCCCTCTTTAATCTTCAACCCTTGAGGAGCAGAACCCCTGAAGCTGGTCAATAAGAACTGAATCCAGTGTACAAAGCACTTGCATCAAATATCTAAGGTAAAATTCACACCACCCTCCCTGAACAACACCTGAATTAATAGGCTTTGTATGGGGAACTCCACATAAGGCAATCCTCCATGAGAGCCACTGCATGGAGAACTCGGTACAGGCCTTCTGCCACAGGGGGAATTGCACTGCCAGCTGCACTGAGACTATTCAGGTTTCTAGCCAAGTCTTTACCAAAGAGATGGTAAGGCAAAGTGAAGTGTGTTCAGGCTGATCATGTCATCAGTGTTTGTGTCAGAGGTTCCCTTACAATTCTGTCTAGAAATTTTAATTTGTTTCAGTAAAACCACTGAAAAAACCCAGAACACTTACTTGTTTGCTGCCACTGCTGCAACGACAGCAAAAATTATAGGCTTTGTAACCTTCCCTCCAAAAGCTCCACCAACGCGTTTTGTGTGGCACATGATCTTACTGGACTGGACATCTAAAGCCAAAGCCACGAAGTCCTATGAAAGTGAATTGCTTGGATTTTATACAGGCTATTTACCAAAAGCCATAATAAAAATGCGTTGGCTCCCACAACTACCACTACATAAAAGAAATAAACAAACAGGGCCAGATTCTCATCTAAGTGCTACTAGTGCAAACCTGCTATAGTTCCACATAAGATAATTGCGTTACTCCAGATTCACACCGACAGAAATGAGAGCAGAAGCTGGTCCTTTTAGAGGAGCAGAAGCTGAACAATAGCTCTGGAAAATACACTTTGCTAATTTTAGGGCAAACATTGATACTCTCTATCTAGAAGTACAAGACCGATCTGCCGCTGAATACAGAGCATCCACCAAGCTAACCAGCTGCATGGAAAAGATTGACTGTTTATGCTATAGACTAGAGAGCAGCTGTAATATTGCGCTTATTTTACAGTGTGAATACAGGCACAGTGCTTAATCCTGAGAATCCTTACTCAGATGAACACCAAAGGCATTTTGTCCAAATGAGGACATCAGGATCAGGCTCTTCGAGCTGAATTGCAAAGCTCTAGAAGTAAATCAATAAATAAACACAAAACTACTTAACAGCTCAGATCAGTAAGGGGAAATCCTAGCCTCACTGATGTCAATAGGAGTTTGGTCACTGATTTCACGGAGACCAGACTCTACTGCTGTCTACTGAGTAATGCTTTAAAATACATTTCTTCATAGAACAAGAAATGGTTACGTACTGTAACTGTGATTCTTTGAGATGCACTGCAGATGTGTATTCCACTTTGGTGTGCACATGCCCAGTGCACCGGAGCTGGAGAAATTTACCTAGCAGTACCTGTAGAGGGGTGTCACCAATGCCTTGTGGCCATAGCCCCTTCCCAGCTACCCGAGGCAGCGCCACCCTGATCCTCCCTCAGTTTCTTTGCATTGAACACCCCCAAATAAGATTCTGATGCAGACGGACGGAGGCTGGGTCATGGAACACACTGAGTCTCTGATATGGTCCCAGAAAGTGTGACATGCATTATAGATGGCCCAAAGTTTCAGCACGTTGATATGTAGTGAGGCCATCTACTCCGATCACAGCCCCTATACTTTCAGTGATCCCAAGTACACCCTCCAGCCCATCAGGGAGGCGTCGGTAACAATCGACTTGTTTGGTGAGGGCCGGATAAAGGGAATGCCTTGGCAAACATTTTCTGAACGCATCCACCAATACAAGGAGTACAGGACCAGTGGAGGAAGATGAACCAGTCTGTCTAGAGCAGCAGTCATCAATTATTTTTTGTCAGGGTCCAAAATTCTTGGTCAAGGTATAGTCAAGGTCCAGACTCCAGAGAAAATAATAATTAAAAAAAACCAACAATAATGATAATATGTAAATAAAAAGATGTCAGGGTCTGTTCAAAAGCATCCGGTGGTCCAGATATGGCCTGCACTCCCCCCCTAGTCTAGAGGGTGAAGAGTGGGGTGGTAAACTGTCCTGAGCCACATCTGAAGGGGGGCTAAGACACAACCTTGCAAACTGGACCACCTGAATGTGGTACAAAACCCTCAGACACATCTGAACTGTCATGGAAGGCTGAGACTGAGGCAAAGGTAGTGAATTCTCTGACAACATTTGGCTGGCAGACACGCTTTTGACATAGTGGGATCTAACAGGGCCCCAATTAACTTGATTTTCAAGAGGGAGCCTTGGTTGACTCTCTGATGTTTAGGATGAGACCCACATGGTTGAGCAAGCGCAGCGTGGTGCCGATATATGCAAGAACTTCCACTCTGGATCTGTCCCTCAGTAACCAGTCATCCAGATATGGGAATATGTGAATCCCTTCTTCCTGAGATACACAGTAACAATGACCATGCATTTGGTAAAAACCGGAGGCAGAAGAGAGGCTGAATGGAAGCACTGTGTATTGAAAGCGGCGCTCTGCCATGACAAATCAAAGGAACTTTCTTTCTGTGTCTCGGCAAAATCGTCACATGAAAGTAGGCGTCCTGAAGATCCAGAGTAGCAAACCAGTTATTCTGAGACAATGAAGAGAGGATGGTCGATGGAGACTGTTCAGAACCTCATGTACCTGATATATTAGTTGATGCCGTAAAGGTTGAGGATGAGTCTTAACCCTCCCTTGGATTTGGGTACCAGAAAGTACTGAGAGTAGAAGCCATGACCCCATGTTCCAGTGGAACCTTCGCCACTGCATCCAAAGCCAGCAGAAAACACACCTGCTCAAGGAGCAGTATCTCATGAGATGGGTCTGTGAAAAGGGACAGGGAGGGAGGGTGGGGAGGAGGTGTGAAGAGGAACTAGATGGCATAACCCAATCTGACCGCGTTAGACCCAGCTGTCGGTGATGATCAAGCCCCAAGTATTATGAAATCAGGCCAGCTTGTCCCCATGGGGGGAGATGAGGAGGCAGGAGTAATGACTGGAACAGTGCTTTGGACCACAGAGTCAAAATGGGCACTTGGGGGATGCTGGAAGAGGGCATGTGGACTGGCTGAGCCCCGAGCCCGACTGCTTTCTCTTATGAGATCTATCCCTCTTTCTATGGTAGTCCTGCTGCCTTGGAGGAGGGAAAGGCTGCCCAAACATGCACTGTGGATGGTACTGCTGTTGCTGCTGAATGCTGTCTTAGCACCTCTGCGCCACAAGCATGTATGTCCCCAAGGACTGCAGGGTAGCCCTGGAGTTCTCAAAGGAGTACAGCATCTCGTCAGGCTTGTCTGAGGATGGTGTTTGGCCGTTGAAGGGCAAATCCTCAATGGCTTCCTGGACATCAGGGGAAATGCCTGAATTTTGCAGCCAGGAAGCCCTCCTCATGGTGATCATGGAGGCCATCACCCTGACTGATGTGTCCGTGACGTCTAGCGTGGACTGCAAGGACATCTTAGCCACCAAGCATCCTTCAGTGACAAATGCCTGAAATTCCTCCCATGAGGACTTAGTCAGCTGGTTGGCAAATTTTGACATAGCTGTCCTGTTAACAAAATCATACTAGAGAGCAACATTTGCGGGTTAGCAATTTGCATCTGTAAGGAAGAGAAGGTGCAAATCTTTCTGCCCATGAGATCTATTTGTTTAAAGTCCCTTTCCTGGGGGCTAGATTTAAACCTGCTTTGCTGGGCTCTGTCGTTCACCGCAGTTACAACTAAGGCATTTGGGGCCGGATGGGAGTAAACCCCTCAAATCCCTGCACGGGAATGAAATAGTGCTTTTCCATGTGCTTAGCTACCGGTGGTACTGAAGCCGGCATGCTAGAGAGGGCCTTATATGGTTCAAGCAGTGAATCATTGATAGGGCAGTGACTCCCCCGGGGCAGACGGCTAAAGGATGCCCACTAATTTGTGAGTGTTCTCTTGCAAGAACTCCATTTGAGGGAAGCAGCTACACACCACAATAAGTCTTGGTATGCCTTAAAATCCTCTGGTACTGAAATGAGTGATATAGAATCATAGAATATCAGGGTTGGAAGGGACCTCAGGAGATCATCTAGTCCAACCCCCTGCTCAAAGCAGGACCAATCCCCAAATCCCTAAATGGCCCCCTCAAGGATTGAACTCACAACCCTGGGTTTAGCAGGCCAATGCTCAAACCACGATATACCAGGCAGCACGGAATTGTCTGGAGATGAAGGCAAGGCCCTTAACTAGGCTAAAGCCAGATGCTGTTCCAGGGATGATGGACCTGGATGAGATGACTCTGGAGGCTCTCCAGGGAGAAGGACTGCTGGTGCCTGGGCTGATGGTCACCACCACAGACATGGTTGGCAATCTTGCCCTTGAGTGAGACAAAGAGCAGGACCTCCGTGAACGAGGAGCATCCTATGGATTCCATGGAGGCCACTGGCAGGATAAGGCATCGGTGGCCAGTAGGTGCTAGGCCAGGGCCTCTGTCTCAACCATGAGAGGAGCGCCAATCCCTGTACCCTTACCAGTCCTTTGATGGCCTCCAATGCTGGTCAGGAGATGGAGCGCGGGAGGATGACGACCCAAACTCAGACACCGAGGAGCCTTGGGATCTGTGGGATAAGGGTGGAGCAAGACCAGAGGCAGCGAGTAACCAGCTGTCACCCAGAATGAGGCAGGAAGCGGTGCTGCCAATAGATCCAAGCATACCGGTGCCAGAAGTGGTGTCAATCCCTAGTGTCTGCAGGTGCTGACATCAAGGGTGGTGAAAGCCACCAAAGTAACGTTTGCGGTGCTGACTGCAGTGGTGCCAAGTTGATTCCCGGTACCAAGATGCCCTGTACCAATCCCGGTACTGGCCCTGCTTCCACAATCTGTGGAAGGGGAACAATGGGGTGCGACGTCTAAAAACCTGAGGGTTCAGCGGCTCATTCAGTTGACAAGACTATAGATGACGCAAACCTGGCAGTCCTGGAACAAAGAGGTTGAGATCAAAAGGCAGAGAAGGTCTGTAGCAGCCTGGTACACCACTGACATAGACAGTCAATACTGGCATCCCTATTGTGGGTATTGGAATCATTGGATGCCTGGGTGCGGGAACCAGAGTCAACAGTACAGGGTTTCTAACCTCCCTACTTGGTACCGGCGATGGGTTAGAGGTAACCGTGCCACCCTGTGTGCCCGCATAAACTCCATGCCACTCCATGCTTTTCCTATGGGAAGTGGAAGAGTCCCCCTGAGACCTGGAGCAATCTCGATCAGTCCTATGTGACCTTTTCCTCCGTGCAGTCAACAGGGACCGGCTCCTCAGTTTCTCCGGAGAGGCGCCTTCTCTGGAGTGTGAAGCGGCAGCACACTCAGAACCCAAGGACGATCTCCGACCTGACAAAGGCCTTGGTGCCGAAGCAGCCTGCTTCAGGAAAAGGTCCTGAGTCACTTGAGTCTGATCTGCAGATCTCACAATGCTCTTTAATGTGGGCCCCACTGAGACAGAGCAAGCACCGCGTGTGGGGATCGCTGTTGCGGATTACTCCTCCACTTGAAGGCCAATATTTAAACCCCGGTGAGAGCATCACTGAGGAAAACTAAATTAATACAACTCACACTACTACGTAACACTAAGGGTACTACTAACTATGTACAACAAGAGAAAACCTAAATTAGCTGAGGGGTTGTGAGGTTAAGACCACACACACAGCTCCATCTCCAGCCACAGGTAGTATGAAGGAACTGAGGGAGGGTTGGGGCAGCACTGCCTTATGTAGCCAGGGGAGGGGCTATGGTCACAAGGTGTGAGTGCCACTCCTCTATGGCTACTGCTAGGCAAATTTCTCCAATTCCGATAAGCTGGGCACACACACACGGCTGCATCTATTTGGAGAACTGAAAATTGTTCCTTCCTCCAGGCCCTGGCTCAAATTCTGCTCAGTTACAGCCTAATTCTGCAAACACTTTTCACATGAGTACTCTTCGTTCATGCACATAGTCCCATTGACTTCAATGGGACTCCTCACATGAGTAAGTCAACTTGCTTGAATAAGTGTTTGGAGTATCAGGTCCTGACACCACTACTACCTCACTGACTTCAGTGGTGTTTGACCAGTGTAATTGGGACAGAATTTGGCCCCATCGACACTATTCTAAAATTTTGTGTTATCCAGAGCTGTATTTAAACATCATCCTTGCTATTCCAAATCTCTGCTAATAGTATTTCCTTATGCAGGGTTGACAGCGAGGAACAATGTTATGAACCAACTTACAAAACTGCATGATAGGATTGTGGGGGTGTGCAGGGGGAAACAGATCAGTAGTACCATTCTGTACACCAATTGGCAACATGCTTCATTCATGTCTACACTGGACTGGGTGCTCAAGGGAGCATCTTGCTTGCAAGAACCATTATTACAGCACTAGTGCAGACAGGGCTTTATTACCCAACAAGGCCCAAGTCAATTAATTTGCATTAGGAATTTCATCAGACTGCTGTAGGACAAACACAGAAAGCCTGAACTCAGGTCTTGGCAAGGCTTTGCAGTCCACCCTCAAAGTTATTTGGATGGAGAATAAATTACTATCCCAAACTGCTTTGTATTACCTGTACACGCGCTGCATCCTGAGTGGACACATGCACATCCATTTCATTATCCTCTCCTCTTGGAACAACAAGTACACTGTTAGTTTCCAGGTAAAAGTGTTCTTGTCCTCCAATGTGGATTTCACCTGTTATAGTCAGAATCACAGGAAAAGCATCAGTGGGTATTTGAGGCCAAATGAGATCAGGAGATGTGTGCGAGAAAGTTTTGCACAGAACAAAAAAGAATGGAAATATTTATTTTATGATATTGCTATATCTCATTTTTCTAACTTGCCTCTGTGGGAGCCTGGTGTGTTTATTTGAAGGAAATCTCTTTCTTCAACCATCTAATCCTTGCATAATTTTCTTCTTCTGGGTAAAAGTGGTGTCAGTTTAATATCTGATACATTCCCCCATCAAGGGATTTATACTGTAGGTCTGTTCCATCTCTAGCTACTATAATCTATTGTAACCTTTTCTCCTTTTCAATATCTTTGTAAGATGAGGAAAACGTCTCATCTTGTTTCTTTCCCCTTCCTTCCTTACTTGTCCTCTGTGTATTTGTATGCCACTCGCCTGTTGTGATTGCCCTTGGTTCTGCCTAGTCTAGTCACTTTCCTATTATCTCCGTTTCCTTACATGAATGGAAATCCATCAGCACATTACAAAAGCTCTTTCTGTTGATACTCTGTGTTTCTTCTCCTTGGTAGTGAGCCTGGGTTGATGCTGCACTAGCTATTATCCATGAGGCATGTAGTAGTATTAGGGTTCACAGCTGCAGCCACAAGAGGGCGACATGATCAAGCATGTCAATGTGTATGTTGCGTAATGTTCAGTGACGAGGGTGACTGTCATACACATTGGAACAGAGATGACAGTAGAGGGCGGTGGGAGTAATATACACTGTGGGAGGACAAACAGCAAGACACACAAACATGTATTAACTGTCTGGGCATTTGTACTGGGCTCTTTGGCTCACTACAGAGCTACATTCTTTAGTCTGTATGTCTTGGTAGTTTAAACACAGATTTTAGTAAGACATCTCTAAATGTGAGTTCTACTGTAATGACTAGCATATGTGTATGACTAGCTACTTCAGCTCATAACACTCCTTCGCAAATCACAGATATCTCTATCCCTCTTGCAACGAAGTACTCCACAGGAATTATTTTGCCGTTAGTGGAAGAATGCAGTCAAAAACTGTGACTAAAAGGAGGCACTGATCATTCCTTCCAGAGGAATAAGCACTGGATTTGAAGGGCTTATGCCTGCAAGAAACCCTGCAATTAAAGGCCTAGGCCCATGATTTAGCACATATTTGTCAAAAGGCATTGGTCCCCGGCTGAAACAAGAGAAAAAGAATCCCGCCAAAGGTGCCGTAAGTATGGAAACAGGAATATCTTTGGTGATCCTCTGAGTACTGCGGCAAGAATTTACAAAATAACATTTCAAGAAGTGCTACTGAGAGGTAGAGAAGACACCAGTAGTGTTAAAATCTTTCACTCAGTTTTATGAGTGTTTGCAGTCTCTGGTTTAAGATAACAGAAACAATAATTATATGCAAATTAAGTGATTAAAACATACTCAAAACTTTTTATTCAAAGTACAGTAAAACAAACAAAAACAGTGCCAAGTTATTGATCTCTTACCAAGTCTTGTTTTAAAAGTGGTCAATTGCTTCATATGCCAAAAAGCTAGCTCTCTTGTTTTCTTTATTACATCTTATTTTGTGAGGTCCCATGCCCTTTAAATAGATGGAGTCATCTATCATAAGTCACTTAATTCATGGTTCTATTTTAGGCTATATTATTTTAAGGATGAATATAAGTCCTCTCTCTTACCAGTATAATCTTTGGGAAGAGATTTTTTTTGTTTTAAACGAGGCCAAAGGCTCTCCCTCTGTTTTAATAAAAGTGAAACACTGATTGATCTGCCATCTGAGTCACATTGAAGCAGTTGCTGTCTAATCTCTTATCATCCCTAGGGTTTATCTTGCGTCAAAATGAGTTTGAATTATGGGTGGGCTTAGCTAACAGGTACTACCTAAACCTGATCTAACACTGACCTTTTCCCTAGAGGGTAACATGCACCTTTAGCTCCATTTTAGCTATGAAAATGGCTGTGTTTAGGTCAATCTGAAATTGCACATTAGTTAAACTGAGTCTAAACTTCAGCTCTTTTCGTAGTCAAGACAAGCCCAAGGTAAGTTCCCGTGGGAATGCTACGGAAGTTCTCATATGGCCTGAAACACCTGTTGGAAATCAGACTCAATCATCGGGACTGCCCACCCAGTGCAGGCAGCAATTTACCTTCAATGATTTCATCGGCAGACTTAAATCCTTCTTCAATATTGCCTTGTTCTAGTTTCTTCTCTTTTCCAAAGTATGAATTGTACTTTATTGCATCCTGCAGCAAGGAAAGAACCCATACAACTCAACTGCAATACTGCCGACAGCACTACCTTTTTTTTTGTTTTGAATAGTCATTTGTTATCTATTCAACTGCCACCTTGCATAGCCAAATGTGGGTACTAGACTCAGTGTGACAATATCTACTTTGTAGCGACAGCTTTCTGTTGTTGCTGTTTTTTTCTGCAGGTCTCATTGCTCTCTGCTTTCCCACAGCCTAGAAATACTAAAGGTAGTGTGTGTGTGTGTGTGTGTGTGTGTGTGTGTGTGTGTGTGTGTGTGTGTGTGTGTGTGAGAGAGAGAGAGAGAGAGAAGAGTACTAAAGATAGGTAGGTGTGTCTGTGTGAGAGAGAGAAAGAGAGAGATTTGGCCTGATTCTGAGAACCTCCCCAAATCGAACACTGGTGCAGGATAGTGCCAAATCTCCATCTAGAGTTAGCTGGTGTCACACTTGATTTCAACTGATTTATACTGATTTACTCCAGCTAAGAATCTAGCTCATGAGGAGATGGACATGCCCAGTGCACATTTTTCTGTTATACTGCCTTGCTGTGCATCTCATCCCTGTTGTGCAGATTAGCCTCTGATACATTAGATGAGCAGGCAACCACTAAGCAAAAAGCAAAGACTTTTATGCTTCCAAAAAAGAAAAATGTGCAAGGGATTTTTACACTATGAAATCACAACCGAAACCCACCCCCACTAAACAAACCTACATTTCATACCAAATTAAAACCTGAAGCCCGACAGAGTCCTGCACAAGTAGATAAACAGAGAGTGAAATGATGTAACAGCTTAACAAGACAAAAAAAAAAGAGCTGGCTTATTACCTCAATGGTCAGTATTGGCTCCAGATCTTCATACTCTATCTTCACTTTTTGAACCCCTTGCTTTGCCTGAACAGCTGACTCTGCAACCACAGCACAGACAATCTGACCCACACAGATCACCTGCAACACACCCAACACATATAAGCTGGTGAAAACCCTGGGTTGATTCCATTACTGAACAGTGACTGTGTATGGGAGAGGGGTTATGTTCAGATAATCAGTGCTTTCATATACTCTGTGAGAATTTGTTTGAGAGCAGACCATATTTCATTAGATATGAGAAGTGCTATTGGCAACAAGCATCTATTGCTGATAGCATTTCTAGCATTAGAAATGCCACTGACATTTATGATCTTGACTACAGTGGGAATTTGCTCTGATCCCAGACACTGGTGGCCAGATTACCCTAAATTAAGTAGGAGTAAAAGCTACATCAGCACAAATCAAATCTTTCCTTGTCTACACCAGCATAGGCGCCGACTTCCACTCTGCCCGGTGGGTGCTCGACCCCTCCTGGCCCCGTCCCAGCCCCACCTCTTCCCTCCCCTGCACCACCCTTACCCCACCCCCATTCTACCCCTTCCCCAAAGTCCCCGCCCAAATTCCACCCCCTTCCCCCAAGTCCCCACCTCTTCTCCGCCTCCTCCCCTGAGCGTGCTGCTTCTCCCCTTCCCTCTCGGAAAGTCCTAAGTGCCGCCAAACAGCTGTTAGGCGGCGGGGGTGTGGGTGAAGTGCTGGGAGGGCGGGGGAGGAGCGGGGACATGGCGCACTGGGGGCAGGGGAGGAGGAGGCAAGGAGGAGGGAGCTTGGCTGCCGGTGGGTGCGGAGCACCTGCTAATTTTTCCCTGTGGGTGCTCCAGCCCCGGAGTCGCACTCATGCATCTATGTCAGGGACTGGCCACTGATGCATGGAATTATGACATACTCCCAGTGCAGCCACAGCCCAATATTTGGCAGTGAGGGAGAATCAGGGTGCAAGATGCCAGTGCACAGTCATGAGGGAAAGAGAATGGCTGACAGGAAGGGGGTGTAGGTGAAGAGGAGAATAACCAAAGACAGCAAGAATGGAAAAGAGGTTAGAAGTCCATAGCAAGAGGAAGAGTGAGGAAGAGAAGGAAAGGGAAGGAGTTCAAAGTCCTCTGGGAAGGAAGAGAAACACTGACTAGAAGATACAGAAAACGTGAGATGTAGAAACACAAGAGGCCTGAACAGAAAGGAACCATATTCAGAATGTCCGACCATATTCAGAATGTTGGGCTGTGTGTTGCTAATGATGGAGAGAGACCTAGGCAAGGGGCATTTTGGCCACACACAAACCCTGTAATTGTCTGGCTCCCAGCTGTCAAACGGAGGAACAGAGCTTGCAGTTGCAGTGTTGCCACACAGGGTCTGTTCATGTTTTGCCCTGGATTAGGCAACT
Organism: Mauremys reevesii; assembly: GCF_016161935.1. Lineage (NCBI taxonomy): Eukaryota > Metazoa > Chordata > Testudines > Geoemydidae > Mauremys > Mauremys reevesii. Next base: position 21,000,010 of record NC_052633.1, read on the forward strand.
GCTGACTGGCTAGCATGCTAAGATTTGTTTTATTTTCAGAAGGAGTAAGGTCCTCTTAGAGGATCTTCCTCATTCTATTTATCTCTGATCCTCAAAGGTCTCCTGCCATAGTATAGACAAGTGACTACCTCACAGTGCCCCCTGGGGGCTCCAGAGCAGCCCTGCATGCAGCCCATCACCTCAGTTTCCCTTCTTGGATCCTCAAATAAACTCCACACAGGGTTCTTCCAGTCCATTCACAACAGCTCTCCTTGGGATCTGATGTATTAACTTAAAGTTCAAAACTAAACACAAAAGTCTTCCCTCCAGCTTCAGCCAGGTACAGCCCAAAATCCCCAGGTCTGGTCAGAGACCTTCCTAGCTGGAGCAATTCCTCTTGTCTCTATGTTTTCACTGCAGGAGTGCGTCTCTCTCACCCTCAGCAGTTTGATTACAACCTCCCAAACTTCCCCCTTGCTGCAGCCACCTTCTGCTCTTTATAGGAAATTGCCAGATACCCCTCAGGTGAGGCTCATTCTTTAATCACAGCTGGCTTGGCCCCAGGCTCTCCCGCCAAAGGGCAAACCACCCAGGCATAGCCATTCTCTCCTACCTGGAGGGCAGGGTGTAGACCCCTCCAGAACCAGGATCACTATTCATTCAGTCAGCCACAAAAGTCACTGGAGAATGATTTAAGGGATCCTTCCCTATTCCTTTGTCCCAGGAACCAAGAGTCCTGTACTGCTCCTGCTCTGAACATCTATTGGCAATGCGCTGTGCTGCAACTAGACTGTCAGGCTGGTATTCTACATTGGAGTCATTTTCAGAGCAGTTTTTCAATAAGCAAAATATTTTCAAAAGTTGTAAGTTTCCTTCTTCATAATAAACTGTATTTAATTAAAGACCAAGACACCTCAGCCAAAAGCAAGAAGTACCTCATCTTTTGCATATGCTTGCTCATCATCAGTGCCATTTTTCCCTGGAACATCTTCAGCTGTTACCACATCAACTACCCCTGGCACTTTGAGGGCTTCTGATACATCAATTGTTCTGGGAAGAAGAATATAAATGGCAGTGCCACAATTGGCATGTATGGGACAAATATATTGAATACAAATGCTTCTGCAAGCTTCAGGACAAAGAAACATAATCCCCCTTGTATCCTCTTCAGACATCATAATCTTGGGAAACACTTTGAAATGTGTTGAATAGTGTATTGTGAAAAAAATACTCGACTGCTGTAGTGGTATATTTGAAGAGGAAAGTGGGGACAAGTGGTGGGAGGGAACAAGAGACAGGGACTGGCATAAAATAGTTATTTAAATTGTAGTCCTAGTACTTGGTACTAGGTCCTAGTACTTGGAAAGTTCAAGAAACCCCAATATATATTTTCCCTTTTGTGTTAAGGGCTCTGTGATGGGGTGGCTGCCCCTCACTGGTATGTAAGGGGTTAAAGCCACCGTGGGGAGGCTGCATTGGAGGCAGCCAACAAGGAAAAGGCTTGTAGTGCCAGCCAATTACGGGGAGGTTTATTGGAGGAGCCAGTCAGGGCCGGGCTGACCCATATAAGAAGGAGAGCAGAGCAGAGCAGAGGCAGTCACTCCCTGGAGCTTGAGGGAGGAGGACTGGCTGCTTAGAGGGCTGGAGCACCATGGACAGAGCAGTGCTGGGCAAGGTCAGCAGAGCATGAGAAAGCTCCAGGCTGATGGCTGCCTAACAGAGGCCCTGATACAAGGGCAGAGGAGGTGCTGGGGCAGTGGGGAAAGTGGCCCAGGGAAGGAGGTGGCAGAGTTGGAGGAGGGGCAGTACGTGGCTGCCGTCTATCCCTGGGTCAGAGCCTGGAGTAGTGGGCAGGCCCGGGCGGCCCCCCGCTTCCCTTGCCCTCACTGGCCACTAAGGGAAGTGGTCAGTGCATGGACTGCAGTCTGCCACTGAGACGAGTGGCTAGAACTTGGACTGCAGATTGCCACTGAGGAAGTGGTTGGACTGAGGACAGTCGGTCCCCCAGAAGTGGGGCAAAAAACCAAGTGGGGCACAGCCGGAGGGCTATGTCCAGAAGAGGATGACCCAGTCTGGGGAGCAACACAGGTCCTGGACTTGGGGACAGGAATTACGACAGTGAGACACCACCTGAGGAGGGTGCACTGGCAACTTCGAGATAATTCCCAGGATGGCCAGCAGGAGGCGTCGTGTAGTGAGGTGACCCCGTCACAAGCTCCATGCATTAGAATGTGAACTCTTCCTTATCTGATACCAACAAAGCATAAAAAAGAGATCCTTGCTTCATAATGTAAGTCAGCCCTTGAGATGGTGGTAGGACACTCCTTCTGAATCTGTTTGTTTCTGTTGTAAGCTATACATATTCAGAGGTCAAAATACATTTTTTCTGTTTGTACAGTGCCCAACACAAATGAGCCCTGATCCTGCAACATAAATACCATTAATAACAATGAGTGTAGGAATGAATAACTGACTGGCATTGCAGTACCAGCATGCTTTAACGAGGTGCTACCGTGAAGAGGACATGGCACAAAACCTGGTAAGACCAGACCTGCAGAGGGACACTCTGGAAAACCAGGAAGTGAGTAACACTAATTGAGGAATCTTTAGACTGAGGCAGCTACAAGGAACCTGTCCCCAGCTGTACATTTTTCTTCTCCAGACAATAAGACCCCATGTTTAAAAGTATTAGCTGTTCAGACTCCCTCTTTGCACATGAATTACACTTTCATCCACCCGTTGTTTCCTGATTTCCTTTTCCACCATGCTCTGTTCCAGCCCATATCCAATAAAATGAACATGCTTCATTAGTAGGACCCAAGTCTATTAGAAAATGGGGGAAACATCTAAGTGACCTCATACTGTAACATTTTTCTTACATCTCTTTTATTTACTTACACAATCTTTGCGTGGGCTCTGGAACTGGTTACCACAGCCAGGAAAAGCTCTTCATCCACAGCACGAATGTCATTGCAATAAACAGCTTCACCAGTGGCGTGCTTAACCCCGGATTGGTGCATGATGGGACGTCCTACTGGATCTTGGGGAGGCTGCGCTGGATCTACATCCTGTTTAATAAGAATGTGGTATCCTAGAGACAAAACACTAACTACAGAATCCCTTATTTACGAATGCCTTCTGAAATCGTTTTCCCATTATAAGCGTGTGTCATTAAACACACATTGAAATTTCTCAGATATTGTGGCTAGGGCATTAATGCCCAACAATCTAAACCCAAAGTTCTATGTAGTCATTCCATTGTTATTATTTATATTACCTTGGCACCTGGTGGCCCCAGCTGAGATCAGGGCCCCTTTGTTCTAAATGCTGCACACACACAGAGTAGAGAGAGAGTCCCTGCCCTGTAGAGCTTACAATTTAAACAGACAAGACAAGGTTGGGACAGAACAGAGAGGCAAAGTGATTTGTCCAAATTCACACAGCAGCTCAATGGCAAAGCTCAGAATCAATGTCATCTGAGTCCCAGTCCAATGACCTACCCACTAGACCATGCTGCCTCTTATACCATCCAGGCTCAAGGAGCTATTCCACAAGCTTAAATATCCCAGTTGTTTCAAGAAAGTTAAAAATGAGCAATATCTGGTACATGTTATATGAAAAAACTATTTGAAACCTGATCTGTATTAAGGGAGCACTTTAACCCTGCCGTGCTTGCTTTCCTGAAAGGATAGGTAAATGTATGTTCTGGCCTCTGTTTGCCAGAAGCTGGGAATGAGTGACAGGGAATGGATCACTTGATGATTACTTGTTCTGTTCATTCCCTCTGGGGCACCTGGCATTGGCCACTGTCAGAAGACAGGATACTGGGCTAGATGGTCCTTTGGTCTGATCCAGCATGGCCGTTCTTATGTTATGTTCTTGTATAGATTAGCCCAGGGGTCAGCAACCTTTCAGAAATGGTGTGCCGAGTCTTCATTTATTCACTTTAATGTAAGGTGTCACATGTCAGTAATACATTTTAACCTTTTTAGAAGGTCTCTTTCTATAAGTCTATAATATATAACTAAACTATTGTTGTATGTAAAATAAATAAGGTTTCAAAATGTTTAAGAAGTTTAATTTAAAATTAAATTAAAATGCAGAACCCTCCAGACCGGTGAGCAGGACCTGGGCAGTGTGAGTGCCACTGAAAATCAGCTCATGTGCCGCCTTTGGCACGCGTGCCATAGGTTGCCTACCCCTGGATTAGCCTAACAAAACTGGTCTCATTCAGGTTTCTACTAATTAAATTCCAGTCAACCTTCCCTTCTGCCATTTCAGAGAGAGTCCTGAATTGAGAGCACTGAAAATGTGGTTGCCCATAATGGCAACCTTAGTCAGTACACAGATCTGGTGCTCTCTGCTGCTGAGCTGCTAATGATACATTTAGAGAGACAATGTGGGTGAGGTAATATCTTTTATTGAACTAACTTCTGGAGAGAGAGAGACAAGCTTTTGAGACAAGCTCTTCTTCAGGTCTCTGTGTAACCTCAAAAGCTTGTCTCTCTCAGAAGTTGGTTCAATAAAAGATATTACCTCATCCACATTGACCAACACAGCTACAACAATATTGCATACAGAGATACACGTGGCATAGCCTGAAACAACCCAGCTATGAGGGATGGTCAAGGATTTACTGTCAGGACTTTTTTCCTCTGGAACATTGTATTTTTGACTAAATGAAACTTCCACAAAAATTATCAGTTTTTCTAAAAAAAATTTGAATTTTTCATGAGAAAACTGGAAGCAAACATTTTCAGGTGAAAAAGAGTGCTCAAAACTGCTGATATTTTTTGGCTGAAAACTGCTGAAAAGCGAAAAAAGGGTTAGTTTTCAGCACTTTTGGTTTTCAGACAAAAACATGACATTTTCTGTTGAAAATCTCAATGACAATGAAAAAAATTAGTTTTTGTGGAAATTTTCTGCTGGAAAAACAAAAACAAAGTATTTTCCAACTCTACCCTACATATTATAACTTTGGCTAAATGAAACTTTTAGTTCAGGTTAGCATAGTTTAGACCCTCAGATACCACAGCATGTGCTCTCAGAAGAAAGTCTGGAATACACATCTTAACACACTTAAAACTACCTTCACAAAACAAGGACACTCCACCATAGAAGTAGATCGCATCTTGGAACAAGCCACCCAAATACCCAGAGAGAATGTGCTTCAATACAGAAAAAAAAAACCCACCCACCCTAGTTGTGACTTACCACCCCACACTGGAACCTATATGGGGTATCATTAAACAATTACAAACTATACTCAATGGGGACCACATCCTGAAATAAATATTTCCCAACCCCCCCTCTTCTGGCCTTCAAACAATCTCCCAACCTCACCAAGCTCATCGTCAGAGCAAAGCTCCACACAGACCAGGACCAACCAACTCAAAGCAGCACCACACCCTGCCAGAACAGCAGATGCAAACCCTGCAGACAATTCTCTGCTGTTACAAGAAAAAGTTACTCACCTTGTGCACTGTGTAACTTGAAAGCTTGTCTCTCTCACCAACAGAAGTTGGTCCAATAAAAGGCATTACCTCACCCACCTTGTCTCTCTCATATCCTGGGACCAACATGGCTGCCTACAACAACACTGCAAACAACCTTTGAAAAGATATATAGGCAATGCAGTGTTGTTGTAGCCATGTTGGTCCCAGGATATGACAGAGACAAGAGGGGTGAGGTACTATCCTTTATTAGACCAACTTCTGTTGGTGAAAGACACAAGCTTTCAAGCTTCACAGAGCTCTTCTTCAGGTCTGGGAAAGGTAGTCAGAGTGTCACAGCTAAATACAAGGTGACATAAATACAAGGAGACAATGCATAAGTGGAGAGTTAGAATGAAAAACCAGAAGGCATAACGCTCATTAGGGACAGCATGTGGCAGTCACAATTCACAGCTGGCATAGTTTGCTATGAAAGCAACTTCACTGACCTGGTATGTTTGCATACCCTGGGGTGCTTCACTGTGAAATGCTCCTAGGGCACTCAAGTTCTTCTTGGATAAGTCAGGATACTTAGCTGGGTACTGAAACGAAGGCAATTTAACAACACTAGTGTCATATCACTGCTTTTAAAGCTAAATTTTCCATTTACAGATTTTGAAAAACATAAATGTTAAAGAAGCAAAGATTTCCAGTTTGCTCCCACAGCTCATACACCAGCACTGATGTGAAATAGGTGTGAGCTGGAACAGCATTCTGGGCAGCGATATGCAAATGGCAGTCACAAACTTTCCATTCTGCTACATATACATCCTTGCTATAGCAGGCACCTTTTAAAGTGGTGGAGAGTTTACACAGGTGGTAAAACAACAGACAACGTTTAATGTGAGCTGGGTCACCTGACATAAAAAACCCAACCCATCTCACCAAAAATCACAGTGGTTGGAGGGTAGTCCATTGTCAGGACGGGATGGAAGGGGTTGTTGGTAAAAAGAGTGACAGGATCAGATTTCAAACTGACTGGCAAACAAGGAGTGCAACATGGACCATCTCCCCTCTGGGTGTGTTCCTGATCCTTTCAGGACATGATGGTATTTGGGATAGTTCACAAGAAGGCATGGACACAGGGGATCATGTACTGAGAATGGGTTCTGGGTACGTTTCAGGCTGGAATTAGATCTCATGGGTTCATTGTGGTTATCTTCTGATCTTTAAACCCTGGAGCTTTGCACTTTTGCTGTTTGGCAGCCAGAGAGTACATTGGTGTACCCTACTGCATTATTGCTCTGGGCGTCTTCCTGGACAGCCTGATGCAGCTATGCAGTGCGGCCCTGTTGGCGATTTCAGCCATTTCTCCATGTTATGTGCTCTGCTCAGGCTATCTAGTATTTAAAACCTCCACCTGTCCCTTTCAAAGAAGCAACATTATTTATAAATGTAAACATGTTGTCACAGCCCTAACATTTTGTTACAGCTAAAGGAATTCCATCATCAGGCAATGAAAGGTCTGGCACTTCACTGAGAACGTGTTAAACTCTAACTATGAGCAAATATTTTAGCCTAGCAGGGCTCTTTAGCACGGTATAATAACCGAGCTTGGGGCAGGAGTTGAATATGGGCACAATCTGCATTCAATAAAGGATGTATCAGTCCGGTCATTCAGTTAGCCTGCAGCCATCACCATGAGATCTGAGCACCTGGTAATGAACATTGGGAATAGCCTTTCCAAGAAAAAGAAGTGAATTTGTGCAAATGCAGAGGGAAACCACTTACCATTTTATTTAATCCATACAACACTTCCAGGTAGAACTTGAAAAGGAAGCTGACAAGCAGAGTTCTTCTGTATTCCACCTTCCCTCCTGGAGTTGAGGGGGAGAGAGAAATTTCTCCAAGCACCAGTTTGCAAGCTTCATCCAGCATCTGCTCATTCCATTGCCTGGTGGAGAAACAGACATGCACACACACACATACCTATTTATAATACTAAACTGCAGCTAAAGCCAAAGTGTTAGGTAACAAAAGTTTAATTCACATGGGCCTGATCTTGCAGTCCTTTTGTACCTTTTGATTTCAGCAGGAATTATGTGCATGTAAGGATTGCAGCAATCAAGTCTTAATAAGCTGACCACTGAGGGTAAATCTACACTGCAATAAAACACCAATGGTTGGCCTGTGTCAGTGGACTCAGGCTCGTGGGGCTATAAAACTGCAGTGTAGACATGCAGGCTTACATTGAAACCTGGGCTCTGGGATCCTCCCCCATCACGGAGTCCCAGAGCTTGAATTCCAGCCCGAAACTGAATGTTTACTGCAGTTTTATAACTCTGCACTGCCTGAACCCTGTGAGCCCGAGTCAACTGACATGGGCCAGTCACGGGTGTTTTATTGCAGCATAGACATGTCTTATTTGTTTCCAACTAATTGGTAACCATTTATATCATAGTGTATTAGCAGTAGAGCTGGTTGGAATTTTTCATGCCAATGTTTTTTTCTCATGAAACTAAGACCCTTTTTAGGGAATAGAAATGTTCAGGAAAATATTCAGATTTCCTCAAAATTTTCCATTTTTTGAAAATTTTCAATGGAAATGTTACTTTGGTCATTGTTTTTCATTTACTGGTGTGTATATTTTTTTCTACTGCCAATTTTAACCAGTTTCCACTTGTAAAAATTTTTCACTTTCATTTCACTTTCAAAACTGAAGTGTCATTTTGAAAAAATATAATTTTCCAAAAATAAAAAATGTTGATTAAAAAAAAAAAAGGAACAGAAAATGTTTAAAGCAAAACAAAGCACAACCAACCAACCAACCAACCAACCAACCAACCAACCAAAAAAGGTTAATTTCAAAATCCATCTGAACAAAAACAAGTTAGAAATTGGCAGGATTATTTTATTTTAATTTTTCAACCCACTCTAATTAGAAGTGTTGATTACTTAACCTCTTCTTTATAGTACTGCTCTGCAGCATCATGCACATTTACGTCAGATTAGTGTTCATTATAAGTACTACACACAGTACAATAATTTCACAGAAAACATGCAGTCCTCCAGTTTTTAATAAGATCACTTATTGTCATTTAAAACTGATTGGGTTAAATTCACCACTTCTGAGACAGTGAGGTGTAAATTGCACCCTTGTTCCAGCACAGGCTACTGTACTGGCAAATTCCTTCACCCGTGGCTACGGGGCCAGGAAAAGGGAACTTTATCTTTGGGTTGGAGCTTCACAGGAGAACCTCTGGGAGAGGTTGCCAGGGGATAAGTTGTATCAGGGTGGAGCATCCTGGATATTCCCTCGCCATTGTTATTGCTGCTCACTTTCCGGACAGTGGGGGTTGTGGGCGAGATGTGCAACAGCTGTGATCTCTACATTTCAGTCTCTATCAGCAGAATTTGGCAGAACAAAGGGTTTATAGAGCCCACTACATTTCTGTCAGAGATGTACTAAATCATACAGTACCTCCCTATGAGCCTCTGGCAGGATTTCCTTGCACTGACTGTGATAGGGCCAATGCCTCCGTATAAAATATTCAGGTCCATAATGATGTCAGTGTTTGGTTTGAAAAGGACTCTCATTCCAGAATTCACAACTGATAGAGCATTTTTCCGGCGCTCAGCCTGTCGGAATGCTGACACAAAGTCATCCTGATCAAAAGAAAGCAAGGAGGAATTCCATCACTGGCAGAAATTGACTCTATTCTGAGTCTTAATTAATCACAAGTGACTCAAAGAAAGAAAAAGAATATTTTTCTCAAATTATACAGTGATGCAGTTAAATTTTTGTATTTTTTCCAAGTACTAACTAGTGATGGTCTGACATGTCCCGGAGGATATGCTTGTGATAAGCCTATTCACAGGCTGATATGACAAACTGAAGATTTCCACAATGGTTCAACGTGTTGTCAGAAGCACCCACTTTGAAGTGCTGGACAATCAGTATTGGCACAAGTCACTTCCAATGTGACTGGTGCGTTATTGTTACTGAAGTTTGCTTCCAGCACAAAACCAGGTGGCTGTGCTGTGCCAAAGGACTTGATTTTGCTGACTGTTTTTTAACAATGGGATTTCTATACTTCATGCGACAGAGCCAGAGATTAAAGAGTGCCAATTCTGAATTGTTCAGAAGCCCAGTTCTGATTTGTCTGGAAGCCAAATACTCTTGCTCTAAATTAACATAGTAGCTTCTTCCATACTCAGCCTGAAGATATGTGATGGCTGCCTTCTTGGCTGTTCCACTTACTGGGGATTCAACTGGGGTCCTCCAGAGCTAAAACCATGGAGCTGATGAGCCAAAGCTCTGTAGCTGGGGGCTGTAACAAGTCATGTTCCGTGTGGATACCCATTGGGTTACAGAAACTCATCCTGAAGTGTAGGTTTTAAATATACCCCTTCCAGAGTCAGAGATGGGCCCTGGCCAAGCCTCTAGATCTGAACAATCCCAGAACTTTGGGCTGTTTGAAATCCAGATCCAAGATTTAAATCCATCGCTATTAGTGTTTGATGGGACTCAGACCCATCTCTCAGTTTCTGGTGCCCACATGAAATTTTAATGTCAGGATTACATGGCCAGAGGGGAGCCCTTTCACAGCTGGAAGATTTTCTCAGCATGTTTCATTCCCACACATATCACCTGGGCAATATTCACTCGAAGCTGCCAGAAACTGAAAAAACAACAACAAACAATGGGCATAAACAAGAGCGAGAATATGAGCTACAAAAATATGAGCTTTCTTGACTTTCTTGCAAATAATCCGATACCCTGCTCACACTAAGTAGCACCTTATTTGGTGAATGGGTAATTGATTTCAATGGGACTGTTCAAGAAGTAGGATCCTATCCTCCATGAGGAAGTGTGGCCAAATCAGGTCTCCATGGTGATAGATTCATTTTCTGTGGTGAGGCTGATGAAGTTCACCATCCTATCAGTGTTATTACTGACCGTTTGCTTTAGCTGTCAGGTGTGAGTGATCGTTTCAGTCAGACAGCAATGTTAGTCTCTATTCCCTTCTGTTCTCAGGTGGGAATGGCTCTCTTGGTGTTTGAGATTTCCATGCTATAACTTCCAGGGAGACACTGCAGTTTTGCTTTTTTTATCTTCCCTTCCCCTCTTTGGAGGGTAATAATAATTGGAGATTTACCAATCTCCTAGAAGTGGAAGGGACCTTGAAAGGTCATTGAGTCCAGCCCCCTGCCTTCACTAGCAGGACCAATTTTTTGCCCCAGATCCCTAAGTGGCCCCCTCAAGGATTGAACTCACAACCCTGGGTTTAGCAGGCCAATGCTCAAACCACTGAGCTATCCCTCCCCCCTTGTTTATAGTCCCCTTCCAAATTCTCCTCCAGTTCATTAATCGCCAACCATAATCACTGCTGGGATTCAGAATTTCTGAACAGAAGTGCTGCTGGTTTACCAGATTCAGTGTAGCGTGCAGATACTGAGTTTACAGAGTCTGGGGCTTTTTTTACAAGAAATCTACCTGGGCCAGCCAGCCTTTAACTTAGCAAATTTGTTAGTCTCTAAGGTGCCACAAGTACTCCTGTTCTTTTTGTGGCCTGCATGTTAGTTAGTTATGCTCAAAACAGGTACTAGTCTCATAAGAATTTATTTAGTGTTTAGACTCCATGAAATGCTTATAAGTTGCTGCATGCATTAAACTCACTTGTAATGTCTGTATTCCATGCTATAAGAAAATATGTAAAGTTTTGCTTTATAACTTTGAAAATATTTTCTCTGAACTTGTGAACCTAGGCATGGGAATCGTCCTGCCTCACCATCCAGAAGGATCAGAGGGGTAGCCGTGTTAGTCTGGATCTGTAAAAGCAGCAAAGAATCCTGTGGCACCTTATAGACTAACAGACGTTTTGGAGCATAAGCTTTCATGGGTGAATACCCACTTCGTCGGATGCAAGTAGTGGAAATTTCCAGGGGCAGGTATATATATGCAAGCAAGAAGCAAGCTAGAGATAACGCGGTTAATACGCCATCATATGCCAGCAATGCCCCTCTGCTATGTACATCGGCCAAACTGGACAGTCTCTACGGAAAAGGATAAATGGACACAAATCAGATATTAGGAATGGCAATATACAAAAACCTGTAGGAGAACACTTCATCCTCCCTGGCCACACAATAGCAGATCTTAAGGTGGCCATCCTGCAGCAAAAAAACTTCAGGACCAGACTTCAAAGAGAAACTGCTGAGCTTCAGTTCATCTGCAAATTTGACACCATCAGCTCAGGATTAAACAAAGACTGTGAATGGCTTGCCAACTACTGAACCAGTTTCTCCTCCCTTGGTTTTCACACCTCAACTGCTAGAACAGGGCCTCATCCTCCCTGATTGAACTAACCTCGTTATCTCTAGCTTGCTTCTTGCTTGCATGTATATACCTGCCCCTGGAAATTTCCACTACTTGCATCCGACGAAGTGGGTATTCACCCATGAAAGGTGCCACAGGATTCTTTGCTGCTCATCCAGAAGGACTATCAAAATCAGATGGCCCATCAAGGAACTTCACAATACAAAGGATTGGTTAATGGCCCTATCAAACCTGGGAAATGCTACATGCAAGGAAACTCATCCTGTGGATTTGGAAGCTGAATGAAGGAAATTAAACAAAGTCACAGGAAATTTTTTTATTTTTTTTTACTGTTTGAACTCTGACAGGTCTAGAGACACCAAATTGAAGCCAGAGATCCCTAGGGGCTGCCCCCTGGATCCGCCCTGAAAGACACTTTGAATTGACAGATCACTACAACTCTGTCACTCTTATGATTTGGATGGTAACTCATTTGTGTGTATATGTTTGCTTGCTTTAATCTGTAAACTCTAAATTTATTTTTCCTAGTTAATAACCCTTTAGATAGTTTATTACACGACTGGCTATAGGTGTTGTCTTTGGTGTAAGATCTAGAGTACCATCTGATCTGATGTAAGTGACTGGTCTCTTGGGACTGGAAGCAACCTGAATGTGGTGTGATTTTTGGTGCAAGTGACCATTTATCACTAAGTCCAGTTTGTCTGGGTGGCAAGATAGACTGGAGAGTCTAAGGAGACGGTCTGTGACTGCACGATAAGACTGTTATAGTGATCCAGGAGTTCACATCTGTTACTGGCTTGGTGAAATCTAATCACAGAACACACCACCAGTTTGGGATGTCTTCCTTGTTTTTGACAATCTGCCCCGAGGCAGGCACTCACAGTTGTGAGGCACTCCAGACAGCATGACCGGGGTCTCCTTGTTTTCTCTTTTTAACCTGGGCAGATCCTGCAGTGTCATCACTCGCAGAGATTCCCTTGGCCATTTCCTTGTCTGTTTGAATCTCAGCACTCTCACTTTTATCTGGGTTTCTTCTGCGGTTTTCTCCATATCCACTAGAGGGACACCTAATAACACTACAGTTGCTAATACCACAATTTCCCTTCCCCAACTCCTTAGGGCCAGATTCCATCACCCTCACTCATAGTGATCTGTCTTACTCTGGGAGTCGTCCCACTGAAATCAGTGAAATCAACAGGACTACAGAGAGCAAGTGGGAGGCAGGTGGGAGGGGAGGCAGAATCTGGCCTTTCATTTGGCGGATGTGGTACCAGTATTACCTCGTCACTGGGATTAATGGGGCATCCTATACTGCTACTGTACTGAGGAGGGATGCCTGTGCACATATTATAGGAGAGAGAAATAACATAAAGAGACCCAGTGATTAGAAAGGTGGACAGATGATAAAATGAGTTTCAGCTTGGCAAAATGCAAGCTGATATACCTGGGAGGACATAACACTACCCCTAGAAAGCAGAGACTTAGGGCTTGTCTTCATGTTCAGTGCCAGGGGCGCTGGACCAGGCAGGGTCCAGGGGTCATGGTCCTTCCATTTTTTACTGGCTGTAGGGGCGAGAGACCAGGGGCAGGGGGCGGAGAGGAGTGAGTGGGGCCTTGGGGGAAATGATGGTGCGAGGGCTCAGGGGAAGGGGCAGCACAGAAGGTGGGGCCACGGTTTGGGCACCAGTGGCCCCCCCACACTTTTAGGGACCTTCTGCTTCTCCCGTTCAGCGCTACAGCTTCTTTGTAGTGAAGAAGCTCTCCCATCGACATAGCGCTGTGTGTGGTTAGGTTGGTATAACTATGTTGCTCAGGGGTGCGGATTTTTCTGCTGATCTCTTGCCCTCCCCTTACACATTCCAGGTGGGGAAAGTGACCTAGATTCAGGGAGCCCTGATGTTGCTCCTTGCTCCCTCACCCCTCCATAGCCCTCTAGGGGTGCGCGGAGGAGCAATGTTCTGGCAGGGTCCGGGGGAGTGAGCAGCAATGCTGGCTGCTCTGTGCATCCAGGTCAGTTTCCCCACGTGGGCGCAGGAGGAGGGTGCAGGGTTGGGGGTGAAGGGGGAGTGCCTGGGGAGCCTGCTGAGGCCAGGGGCAATGGAGGGACACCTGCGGGTGCTAGGAGCAGTGTGGGAGGGGGTGTGCTGCATCCATGGAGGCCATTTTCCCTAAGGCCAGCCCTGGTAACCCCACTGAAGTCAGTGATACTGCTCGTAAGGATTAATTGTGTCATAACCATCTGCAGGATCTGTCCCCAGGTGACATTGGTACTGAAGTTGTTGCCGTGCATATTAAAATGATTTCCCTTTTGTTCAAAGGCTCTGTAACATTACGTATAGCACACCCTGTTAAAAGAAGCCCAGAAAGGACTCCAGAGCACTTACCTTCTTAGAGTATGGGATGAGAACAGAGACTATGATTTCTTTTGCCTTAAGATCTGCATTTTCATATCCAGCAAGAAACTGATCATTTAAAGGAATCTGTCGTGTTCCATCTGTTGGAGAGAAGTGTAGTTTGTTAGAGAATGTGGAGTATGAAAGGAAAGTCTGCACTTTGCAGATGCAAATCATCTAATCGGTGAAAGAAAAGTATACTAGAAAATACATCCTACATTCATACTCTAGTACTTAGGTATCTAGGAATGACACTGATCCCGCAAAAATTTTCCCATGAGTATTCAAATACAGATTCACAAAAAAGAAAAAAGGGCTCAAATCTGTAACAGATCCTTCACAATGAATGATTTCACCAGCTCTAAACTCAGTGGCATGCAGTGACAATTTTAGCAAGGTATGCAACAACTTTTTAGATGACAGATCAAAAGTTTTATTTTCTAATATTGTAACACTGCTATTAAAAAAACAAATAAATTTGCTAGCTCTGGTCTATCGCAAATGTTTTGACTGTATATTTGCACGCCTTGTGTATTCCATTCTACATTTGCTGTGAGAGTTCTCTCTGGCTTGGTGTGAGCTGTAGGATAGCACTGGTGAGGAAAAGGTAGGTAACAGTGATCACTGTGAACAACTGTCAGGTGTATTTGATATTCTCTTTACTTCTCTGCACTTTTGTTTTGCCATTAATTAGACTTTCATGATTCCAAACTGGGCATTATATAGCAACCTGTTTGGAAGCTTTATGTCATAGGCTTTTACAAAGAAATATTGTTTTGCAAAGCAGTGGCTGGTGAGAAAGTATATGGTACCAAACAGGAGAACAAGTGAAAGAGAAGCATATATAAAAAAGGCAATTTTCAAGGATACATTTAAAACAGGAAAAGATTCAGGTGTACTAATGAAGTGAAAACAGTAGAGGCAACATCTTGTTTTTAAATATCTTAAACAGTTAAACAGATTTCTTGTTTTAGAAAACAGTAACATTTCAAATAAATTAATTATGTATGTAATTATGTAACGGCTTTGTTTAAAATGGCAGTTTTAGTGTGCATATAATTTCTCTATAGAGTGCTCAATGAATTACTATTTTCTCCTATATATAAGTTTAACGGAATTTGGCCAGTGGCCTCCTCTGACTGACCTCTGCTTACCTTGGTTCCTTCCTGCAGCACATGCCTTGTGTATTCAGTTAGACACATGGATGCCTCATGTTCCACAAAATGGTGTCTTCCAGGTGGTGCATGTGAGGTCATGCTGTCTGGAGGACACTATTTTGTAGAACAAAATGACATCCTCCATGCTTGTTTGGACCAGGGGCTGCCATTTTTTTCTGGGGCATGCAGATCGCTTGCCCTGGTCTAAAACTAAAGTTCTCCATTCCCATGGAAGTCAAGGGAGTGTGGTCAGCATGTTTCAGGATCCAGTCTTAGACTGTAAACTCTCCAGGGTAGGGACACTTGTCTTTGTTGTCCCTGTTAAGTAGCATGCACTTTGGTGCTATACAAATAATAAATGCTAATAACACTGTGCTGTATGCATGATGTTGAGTAGTGCTGATTTTAGTGTCAGTAATAGATAGATGAATTAGTAAGCTGATTAAGTAGCTCTCCTCTTTTTACTCAAAAGCTTTAAACAAAAACATTTAGGACATTAAACAGCTAACAAGCAGGAAGCTTTAAAGGCAGAAATTATCCGACTTCATGATGAACAAATTATCCTGGAACATCTTTGGTTCAAAGCTGCTACACATTAAGGCCAAGATTTTCAAAGTGGCCATTGATTTTAGGTGCCAGCATGAAATACTTGGGCTTTATTTTCAGAAGTGCTGACCCCTCTCCCCTGCATAATCCCAGTGACATCAGTAGGAGTAGTGGGTGCTCAAAATGTATGAAAATAAGGTATGTGTTTTCTCAGGCTGGGTAAGACATTAGCAGCAAAAGCAACCATGGGGAGGGTGTAAGAAACTGTAAGTTAAAGCTGGTCAGTCTGGCCTGGCAGCAATGTGGGGAGGTTATTGATACCACATGGACATCTTTCTCTTCCTGGCCCCTCCACTTCACTTTCACAGCACTGTCAGTTTTGTTCCCTTCTGCACCTGGCAGCAGGAAGGAATGTAGCAGCCTGCATTAGCTAACACTTTTTGCCAGTGACAGTCACAGGAAAGCACCAGAATAATTTTGTCCTGTGTCTACTGATGTGGAGGAAACGAGGAAACAAGTGAAGATACCCATCACTTGTACTGCTAATTGTGCTCTACAGTGATGCTCTCACAGATACGTAACAGAGAGATGCTGAATCTTACCTTTTGATGCCAGACTGAGGACAGAGTTGCCAACTGCTAGGACAGGGTTCAGATCCCAAGTTGAACCTCTACTTACAATATGTCCACCTAAGGACTTTAACAAACGAAGAGGCTATTTTAATTGCTGTCTTTTCCATATATAGCAATATTGATCTAAAACATGATCCTATTTTTAGGGCTATTAAAAAGTTAGGGTAATTTATTGTTGAAACTTCATTGAAGTTTCATATTCAAACTTTTCTAAATGATAATTTCCCTCTCATTTTAATTTACAGCTCATGGAAGTTCCTGACCTATAACCCCAGACGAAAGACACCAACATGACCCCGGGTAGATGACCTGCCCAAAAATAGAGAAAAGGCCACTCCTTCAGCCAGAGAGGAGAGGCCACAAAAGAACTAGGGCAACTGAGTTTTAAAGAAAAATGGAAGGGTGGGGTCAGAGGCAATGATGCAAAGCCTTTCAAAGTGAGGAGAAGCAAAGGACATCTTGATTCTGAGCTTCCACACAGCAAGTGGGCAAATGTGTCACTGCTTATCTGGTAAACTCTACTATTATTTGTGCATTTCAGTAGTAGCTGACACAGGCACTGGCTTCCTCCTTTCCCCAGGGGTGCTCAACCCCCATTCCACCCCAGGCCCTGCCCCCACTCCACTCCATTTCCCAAGGCCCCCCTTCTGCCCCACCGCTTCCCACCCAGTTCCACTTCCTCCCCACAAGCGTGCCCCATACCTGCTCCTCCTCCTCCCCTGCAGTGCCTCTTGCATGCTGCAGAACAGCTGATTGCAGTGGGCAAGAGGTGCTGGGGGAGGAGTTGACCGCTGGGGCTGCTGGTGGGTGGGAGGTGCTAGGGGGTGCAGAAGGGAGCTGGCTGCTGGTGGGTGCTAAGCACATGCTATTTTTTTTCAGCACCTTTGGTCAGAGGTGCCATGTGAAAGGCCCTGGATGGCTATGTACTTAAATCCCATTCTGGAGGGACAAAGATAACTTCAGTCCTTGGCTCCTTTGCCAATAAGGGTGCTGCCAATTAGTGTGTTGTGGAGACCGGTCCATTGGTAATGACAGAAAGCCCCGATTTAGTTCACATAAGCTATCAGATAGTAATGCTTTTTAATCATTACCAGCATGGACTGGATTTGAACTGGTTACCTAGATGGAAAGGCTCTGAGATGCTAGTCAAGCCCCAGAGACAGCCAGCTCTTCTCTAAACAAGCTTTACAGATTTGTAAGTGAAGATCATAGATATATACTTTCAGTGCTGGCCTGTTTACTATAATCATTGAAAACATACAGCCAAACTCCTGATTTGTTCTCCAGCAAGGGTTTTCAGCTGCTGCAAGAGAGCACGGAAAATCTTTGTCTTCTCCTCTGGAAGCTCCGGGACTACTTTCATCAGGATGTCTCTGAGTTGGGCCAGAGAGCAGGCAGCACCTATCACTATTCCTGAAACCCAATTATTTTAAATAGTGAAATAGGAGCATCACACTTTAAATGATCACAACTGTACCTGACCATGGAAATGTTGCTTCTATAGTCAGCTTTCATCAGGTATATTTCACACACACAAATCTACAGGGTAATTTTCTTTGGGCCAGACACTGAGATCTTTATTCAGGTAAATTCCCATGAGGCGAATAGCAGTCTGACTGAGCGGGGCTAAGGATGGAGTAAAAACTGTTGAAAGATTCCAGAATTTGGCCCCATGGGCCTGACCCAGAACCCATTTCAGTCAATGGAAACAATGCCATTGATTTCAATGGATGTTGGATCAGGCTCTGTTTCAGCAGAGATTTGTAGAGCATTTTGGAAGTTTTCAGTGGTTGTAAAAAGCCCTTCTTTCATTAAGGGCATTCTCTAATGTGGACCTCGATAAAAGGTGACATTTAAATGGACAGTTGTGTGGATGTGTGTGGTGTAGTGATTTACAAATATTTATAATTTCAATTAATCAATCAGTACTATTTCAATGTCAATTCCAGAGCTAAACGAAAAGCAAATAGGGAAACAACCATTTGCAATAAAATCCCAGTTTGTCTGATTTTTATAAACAGCTCTGTCCAGTGCCTCCAGGAAAAAATTGTGCATCACATACTTTTGCTACAGCTTCAATTCCATGTTACATATTAAGATGTGACATAACGGAACAGATACTCAGCATCCATGGAATTATACTGGCTTGGACCAACTGAGAACTTGGCTCAGTGGCTCCAAAGAAAATCTTTTGGCATATTGGATCAAAGATCTATGCATGAGCATCTCCATATAGATTGTAGACATTGCCAGACTAATGACTATGACAAAGAACCTTGTAATTTTTACCAATAGAAAAAACTATAGGACTCTCCCACATGCTCCTCTCCTGCAGAAAAATTAGTGAAAGATGGTTTGAACAAAGAAATTTATGGCAGCAGAGTTTCAGAATTTGAACCTCCCTATCCTGTTCTCTCCATATGGCAGGTAGGCTGACTGACTGGATAGTGGTCGTATTGTACTGAGCACTACTAGAGAATAAAATGTTCCATGTACATATGAGTCAAAGATTCTAATAATTTATGGTGTCTAACAACACATTTCTCAAGAGGATTTTTAGGCAAATCAAGGACTTACCATTGTTTGTATTACTCACAACATGCAGATCTGGAATCCTAGTGGGATGGATGATAACTGGATGATGAACACCATCAAGTTTCATCTCAAGTCCTGAAGACAGAGAATAATAATGAGATTGAAGAAAAGCAGAAGAAAACAGCTGTGTTAGATTTCCAGAACTGTGAATATATCTAAAGAACTAAACATACCCCCATCCTTTCTGCCACCAGGGCTTGTGTCACATGGGATTACTTTCCCTGTATTCTTCCTATAGCCAAGCAGTTGCAAAATCCTGCTGGTTCTTCCTGTCCAATATCCCAAAATCTCCATCCTGCTGCCTTTCCCATTCCACGTTCCTCTCTCTCCTCCCCTCTGCACTCTCTGCTTTTCATGCTGCACCCCTCAGGTCTAGTGAATATGCTGCTCTGCAAAAGTATCTCCCAGTGCTCTGCAAAGCTCCTCAGTTCCCTGCACTTGTCTCCTGTCTCCTTCCATATCAAATTCAGATTCCTCACCTCAGCTTTAGAACCCTACAGAATTGTGCCCCTGCTTCCATCTCTTCCCTAGTCACCCATTACTTCCTGCTTCCGTCTTGCACTCCACCAGCTCAGCTCAACTGCATAACTCTTCTGTTTCCTTCTCCCACCAGCATCTCTATGCTTATTCCCACATCACCCCCTATGCCTGCAAAAACCATCACTGACCTCCTGCCTAATATATTTTCAAAAAGGAGCTAACAAGCTGTGTATATATGTAGTAATATGCTTACTTCCTCCCTCATCCTCCATGCTCAGCCCTGCCATGCAGCTAATTTAGGGCTTGACCGATACCCACAGAAATCAATGGACTTTGACTTCAATGGGCACTGGATCAGACCTTTAGACTACATTGCAAGCCCCCAAGAACCTGCCATTTTAGCGGTTTGTGAAGTGCTGTGGTCACCTTTATGGGTGCTATATTAATAAATAAAAATGCAGTAAAGTTTCTGTTGTCGATGAGCATGGAGGTGGGGGGGGTGTCTGAAAATTAAAGTCTCTTTAAATCTTTTTGCACTCAGTTTCACCCTCATTGTGTAAACAAATTCACAGATAACAGCTCAGTCTGGAATTCCATGTAATGAGACATGCTCTTATTCTACCCACTTGCACCACTTCCCCTGGGGAGGAAGGGGTTCAGACCCTACACTCCCACCCCAGCATTACCTCTGAAATACTCGCCCCTGTGCTCTGCACACCTACACTGGAAATGCTCTATCCCAAGCCTTCCTCAAGACTCCACTCATTCAATCAGCTTTCCCACCCTTATCTCTTCTCTGCTGCTCTCTTGACTTAACCCCTCAAATTATAACACCGTAACAATAAAATCTATCTATAATATTGAGGAACCCAATAAGATGTATAGAAGTTCCTACCCTTGTCCTTTCAATATGGACCATGTCCTTTGTCATCCTTGTACTGTTCTGTCTAACTGAAGGTCTACCCTGCAGACTCTTACTCATGTGAATGGTTGTTACTCCATGCAAGTCATCTCACTGACATCAATGGGCAGGGCATAGTCCTCTGACCATGGAATCAATAGATCAGGGTTCTAGTCCCAGTTGTGTCACTGATGTGCCATGTGAACTGGGGTAAGTTACTGAGACCTGAATATTCAAACAGAGCCTCTAATTTTGGGTACCTATCTTTGGATGCCCAGTTTGAGGCACCAAAGGCCTGATTTTCAGGGGTGCTGAGCACTTGCAACTTCCATTAACTTCAGCTGGATCGTAACAATGACAAGAGGCCCTCAGACCCTCCATACCCACACAGGTGTTCCCTACAACAAGAGGTGCTTTAGGGTACATGGCCTTCAGCTCCAGAAGTTCCCTGAGGTTAGTGGGAGAAATCCACGTTGTTCTTTCCCCACGGAAAACCAGAGTTATTTTTCGCTGTTCCTGAGCCATTCTCTGTAGGGGAAATGACAGAGGTTAAGTGCTGCAGGCCTAACAAAAGTATTTGTCAACCAGTGTAAAGTAGAACAAAACACTTTAAAATAACAGTTAATAATACCTTGTATTTAAATAGTGTCTTTAATCTGAGGTTCCCATCGAGCTTTACAATGGTATGTTTAATTATCCCCATGTTACAGATAGGGAAACTGAGGCACAAGGAAGATAAGTGACTTGCCTGAGGTAGCATAACAAGTTAGTAGTACAGAACCTAAGTGTCTTGACACCCAGTTTCCTATTCTAATCGCTAGCAAAGACTCCCTCCGTTATGGTTGTTCAGTGACCAGCCAAAGCAAAGGGATTACATCTTAAGAACTGAGATTTTGTCACCTTCTCTGCCTGGGCATTAAATTTCCCCTGGAGCTTTACATAATAGAAAGGGTTCGGCCTGGTGTCTTTAGCAAAACGTACGCCATTGTTGTTCAGTGTGCTATGCGCTGCCTGATGCTCTCCTTCCCAAACATGACTGAATTTCAGCAAGATTTAGTTTCAGTCACACCTGACAAGGGAATGCCAGAGAAATTCATCAGGTGAACTCTCATTGGCTTAAGGTCCCCAAGGGGCAATTTCAGTTCCAGTGAGGGTCTGCTCTGAAAAGTGATTATATGAAAAGGCACAGTCTTACTAAGCTGATCTATTAGTATTCAAAGACAGATCTGACTTTGACTATCATCATTTTGTGTTGCTTTTTACTCCTGTTAAACATGATGAGTCAACATAGCTGAGATGGAGTGAGCTGGATTCTTGTCTTTTTTGCACTTCAATGTTTACTAATTTCCAATCCTGTTACACCTGAGCAACTCCCTTGCACAGTGGGGCTGCACAGGTGTGCTGTAGAGCAGTGGTTCTCAACCAGAGGTATGTGTATCCCTGGGGATACGTGAGGTCTTCCAGGGGGTACATCGACTCATCTAGATATTTGCCTAGTTTTACAACGGGCTACATAAAAAACAGTAGCAAAGTCAGTACAAACTAAAATGGTTTATACTTCTCTATATACTATACACTGAAACGTAAGTACAATATTTATATTGAAATTCATTTATTTTATAATTATATGGTAAAAATGAGAAAGTAAGCAATTTTTCAGTAACAGTGTGCTGTGACACTTCTGTATTTTTATGTCTGATTTTGTAAACAAGTAGTTTTTAAGTAAGATGAAACTTGGGGGTACGCAAGTCAAATCAGACTCCTAGAAAGGTGGAGAGCCACCGCTATGGAGCATAATTTGATGTCCTTGTGGATGTACAGGTGGAAGCAAGGGCCCTAGTGTTGCCTCCAGAATCATTATAACTGATATTGCTACATACAAAGGAAGAGCCAGCTTAACTCCTTGATCTCATGATGAGTCTACAAGGCTGGAAGTTAGAAAGATGAAGATAATAAAACATATCATGGGCTGCATATTAGTACACATAGTGTCTTTTCACTGTGTAGCCATATCTCCACCCCTCAGAGAGAGCCATTTTATCTAATACAGGAAGGAGGCAGGGAGGACTAGTGGACAGAAGAGTGCCTGTCAAAATCTGGTTTCTGTGGGCAATTAGAATTTCCTGCCTCATGTGCCACAATCTCACCTGGCATATGAAAAAATCAGGTAGAAGCAGGACACAATCAGAGATGGTCAGAGCTGCTGCTCTGATCTGAACTAGTCTCTACAATATGTGAAAGATTTTTTCATTGCCCCTTTTTGACCTGAGTGGCTAGTCAAAGTTGGAGACCCTGTAGATTGTTCCAATGGGCCTGTAGTTTCTTTGATGCAATCTTATTTATTTGCAAGGAGTGTACCAAGTCTTGCTTTTCTGAATGTAGGAAGAAAATGTGGGACTGGAAGGGACCTTGCTAGGCCATCTAGTCTTGTCCCCTGCACTGAGGCAGGACTAAGTATTATCTGACCCATCCCTGCAGGTGTTTGTCTAACCCGTTCTTTAAAACATCCAATGACAGAGATTCCACAACCTCCCTCTGTAATTTGTTCCAGTGCTTAACCACTCTGACAGTTAGGATGTTTTTCATTGTCCAACCTGAATCTCCCTTGCTGCAATTTAAGCCCATTACTCCTTGTCCTGTCCTCAGTGGTTAAGGAGAATAATAGATGCGGTGGGGTTGGGTGTGTGGGCAGTGCAGAAGCAGCAGGATGGAGTGGGCAGTGAGCTGCTCCTTCCCTTCCCTCTTCTGGTTCCTGCTGGGTCCCAGTGACCTCAGTTGTGGTTTGTTTGTTTTTCTCAACCAGTGGGGTGCTCCCTTGCCACCTGCTTCTGAGCCACTTAGGCCTGGTCTGTTGCAGGTCCATGGTAAAGGCAGAGGAGCAGGAGGTCTTGTGGTAGGGGGAAGGAAGAGAGGGGTTTATTGGAGGGCCACGGAGAAGACCTAACAGCTATTGGAGGGTCTCAGAGGGATGGAAGAAAGCCAGGAGGGAGGAAGTTTAGGCCATGCTGGAGTCAGAGCGAGAGGAGGAGGAAGATGGGAGGGCAAAGGAGGAATGTCCACACCTAAATCAGTCTGAGCAGGCACAAAGAAGTTAGGATTGCCTCAGTTCAGAGGGGAGGTGAACCTGTAGCTCAGTTGGGGTGGGTGATGGCTCTTGTTTCAAATCCCAGAGGTTGTTTGTTTGTTAATTGCTTAAAATGTTCCCAGACTCTGTCTGAACGCTGGAGTCAAACAACCATTTCATATACACAAATACTCACTTTGGGCCTGCCAGGCGCAGGTGTATTGTTTGATTTGTTCCAGCATTACAGAGATCATTAATCTTTATACGGTTGGTTTGGTTTTTAAACTGGTTGATCCACAATGCATAGCTTGTTTGCTTTTTTTAGCTGCCTTCTATTGTAGAGCATAGTGATTCTCAAACTTTTGTACTGGGGGACCCCTTTCACACAGCAAGCCTCTGAGTGCAACCCCCCTTTCAAATTAAAAACACATTTTTTATATTTAACACTATTACAAATGCCGGAGTTGGAGTGGGGTTTGGAGGTGGAGGCTGACACTCGCGACCCCCCATGTAATAACCTTGTGACCCCCTGAAGGATCAAGGCCAAGACTATAACAGGGTTCAAAAAAAGAACTAGATAAGTTCCTGGAGGATAGGTCCATCAATGGCTATTAGCCAGGATGGTAAAGGATGGTGTCCCTAGCCTCTGTTTGCCAGAAGCTGGGAATGGGGGAGGGGATGGATCTCTTGAAGACTACTTGTTCTGTTCATTCCCTCTGGGGCACCTGGCATGGGCCACTGTCATAAGACAGGATACTGGGCTAGATGGACCTTTGGTCTGACCCGGTATGGCCATTATTATAACCCCAGTTTGAGAACCCCTAAGCAAGGGGCACCTGTGTGTCCTTAAACTGGTATGATACGTGTCCAGGCTAGTCTACACTTAAAATGCTGCAACTGCACTGTTGTATCTGTGCTACTGTAGCACTTCAGTGTAGACACCACCTACTTCGATGGGAAGGATTCTACTGTTGGAATAGGCAATCCACTTCCCCAAGAGATTTTTCACACCCTTGAGCGAAGTAGTTATGCATTGCCAGCCTAATTTTCCTACCACTCCCTGGCCTGTCTTTGAAAGGCATGTGCCTGAGAACGCAAGGGTTAAATGGACCACACCTAAAAAGAGAATATTTCACAGTAAGCTTTCACAATTTGATTGAAGGGTTTTGGCTGCAGACAGTTTGGCTCCTTGCTCAAAAAAAATCCCTTGGCAAGCTAGGGAGTGGCTGTGGTTGAACAGTCATTCAGGGTGAGGTATGTCAAGTATGTATATGATCTTGTAAAATGTGAAACCACTTAATCAGACGAAAATACAAATCCTCATAAACTGTGCAAGGACATGAAATTGACTAAGAGTTTGTCTACATGGTGGGGTAATGCGCTCTATGGGGGTGTGATTTCTAAAGCACTCCTTAAAATGATGTGCATTAATTAAGTGCTTTAGAAATCACACCCCCCAAAGTGCACATTACCCCTCCATGTAGAGAAGTCCCACCTGAGTAACAGATTGGCCTGTGCATGTGTCCCTGGCAGTGGCACGAGGAATGGCAGAGGCAGTAGCAGTTGTTGTGGGTTAGATTAAATCTTGTTGTTATGGGTCAGGCACGGGCACCGATTTCCATTCAGAATAAATGTAAAGAAACCATTGTAACTAGGTGGCTGAAACAATAGTGTGATGGAAACGAAGATATGGATGAAGGCGTTTTAGGTACAGGGGCTGGGGCTTTGACAGGTGGTGGAACTGGTTTTGGTTGGTGTGCATGAGAAATACTCAGCCTGAACAAGCTGGCTGAAAGAGTTTAGTGCTGTGAGTGAGAAAGCTGTCTCCTGTTTTTGTGATTCTATCTCCCCAGCCCAGCTGTCCCTTTCTGCCATCCTTCACAGCTCAGCTCTTAGGGGAAGTGGTGCTTCAAGAGGCTGGAGAATCTGCACCACAGCTCTGCCCTGGAGCTCAGACTCCTCTCCCTCCTGTCCCTCTCAGCGGCTCTCTAATTATGATTTGGCTCCCTACAGATTAAACAAAGCCATAATGACCTTAATCAATCTGGGTTCAATAAAGACTCTTGTGTGTATAGGATGAGATTGTTGTGTGGAAAGTTTTACCCGAGTTTACAGTGTAACAAAGGGCTATGTAGGAACTTCATGACTGTCAATATCCTGTACACACCTCATGGGCACTTGCAACTCCTTGGTGGCTCCCCAAAGCAGAGTTTTTCAGGAGGGACTTGACATAATGGGATGATGTTGGGAACAGATAAGTTAGACTGAATATAAGGAAAAACTTCTAGGTTATGAGATCCGTTAGGATGTGGAATAAACTCCCAAGGGAAGTAGTGGAGCCCACTGTCATTTCTAAGACTACATCTACACTATGGCTGGGATTGATGCTCTGAGATCGATCCATCGGCGGTCGTTTAGCAGGTCTAGTGAAGACCCGCCAAATTGACAGCAGATCGCTCTCCAGTCGACCCCTGTACTCTACCCCCGACGAGAAAAGTAAAGTAAGTCTCCTGTCGACCCCCTGCAGTGTAAGGTACGTCATCTCCAGCTATGTTATTCATGTAGCTGGAGTTGTGTAGTGTAGGTCGACTTACCGCGGTGGCGTAGACATAGCCTAAGTGACCTAGACAGGAAATTCTAAGGTACATTCCTGCACTGGAAGGGAAGTGGACTGGATGACACTCTATCCTGGGTGTGACTCAGTCACCTTCCACTGAGGATGAATTTAGTCCAACAATCTTTTCCATTTCAGACTTCTATCATGTTGTAAACCCGAATGCTGGATCATTCACAACATTTGCATGTAAACGGAGACAAATCAGGAAAGAATAACACTTCCTACCATTAGTTCAGGAGGAAATATAAACTCCTGGGTTGGGTCTACAGGCTGGAATTCTTCAGGGTTGCAGAGACCAGAATGCATCTGAAAGGAAACAGTTTCATTTGAATATTTACTTGAAGGAGAAAAAAAACCAGAATGTGCGTGTCAAGAGTGCGCTGCACTTTTCTGGAAAGAGCAGAGACTCTTTGGCTACATGTAATTTAGTTTTTTAACTGCTACACATATCAGCACATTGAATAATTCAAGCACATTCTTTAGTTAATTTCCTAAAAATAAGTCTATTATCATAAACAAACAATTAAACAAAACTATTTACAAATTGACCCAATGCCAGAAAGGCTTCTCCCAGCCATCAGCTCCTAAACCCACCTTCAGCACCTGCCCCATTCTCTGAAAGGGGCCTTCTCAAGTCAACAACTAGCCCTTGTACGTGCTCCGGAGGCCATCAGAGCCAAGTGTAGTTGGTGTATGAGACTCACTGGAAAAATGCAGACACAGCAGAATTAATATACTCCCCAATCTATGTCTGTCAAATAGATTGATGGGTAAATCCAAGATGACAATAAACAAAACAGCAATCCTTTGGGTGAGACAAGATTTATTGGACATCTTGTGTTTTTAGAGAAGAGAAAATTGTAACTCCTGAAAAAAGTTCCATTGCAATATTGACCTTAAATCTACGGGTCTGTATCCATCTCAGTCATAGACCAAAAACAGGTACTGCTGCACTGGCTCTGAAATTTGGTCTTGTGGAAGATCTGGATTTCCTAGAGTGGTTACATGTTCAGGGTAGGCAAACACAGCCAGATTTGGCTTTCTACAAACCTAAACTACTTAGGATGTTGCAGTGGATGTTGAAATTAGACTAAGGTTTCTAACCATTAGAGGAGTGAAGTTCTGGAACAGCCTTCCAAGGGGAGTAGTGGGGGCAAAAGACATATCTGGCTTTAAGACTAAGCTTGATAAATTTATGGAGGGGATGGTATGATGGGATAGCCTAATTTTAGCAATTAATTTGGCAATTGATCTTTGATTATCAGCAGCTAAGTATGCCCAGTGGTCTGTGATGGGATGTTAGATGGGTTGGGATCTGAGTTACTACAGAGAATTCTTTCCTGGGTGCTGGCTGGTGAGTCTTGCCCACATGCTCAGGGTTTAACTGATCGCCATATTTGGGGCCGGGAAGGAATTTTCCTCCAGGGCAGATTGGCAGAGGCCCTGGAGGTTTTTCGCTTTCCTCTGCAGCATGGGGCACGGGTCACTTTCTGGAGGATTCTCTGCAGCTTGAGGTCTTCAAACCGCAATTTGGGGACTTCGATAACTCAGACATAGGCTAGGGGTTCGTTATAGAAGTGGATGGGTGGGATTCTGTGGCCTGCATTGTGCAGGAGGTCAGACTAGATGATCATAATGGTCCCTTCTGACCTTAAAGTCTATGAGTCTATGAGTGGTTTGGGTATTAGTCTGGGACATGGGCAATGAGGGTTCAATTCCTTACTCTACCACAGACTCCCTGTGTGACTTTGCCAAGTCACTTAGCCTGTCTGTGACTCGGTTCCCTATCAGCAAAAATGGGAATATTAGCACTTCTTACCCACAAGTGCACTGTGAGGCTAAATAAACTAGAGTTTTGATGCACTTTGAGCTCTGCTGTTGAAAAAAGCTAGGTGTCGTCATTACTTGCACTGCAGGGTTATGTTCCTCGTGGGCAGCATGGCTCAATATCATGACCTTTGCATTCACAACACAGTACCCACAATGCAGTGTTCCCATTGGAATCTGTAAGGCTGGGTTGGGTTTGACAGGTCTGAATAGAGCTGGGTTGGGCAGGTTCAGTGTTCCCCCCTCATTGTTTGCATCACTCTCTTATTTGGTTCACACTGAACAGGTTTGAAAATGACAAGTTCTTAATTTCCTGGGGTAATTTTTCTCCTCCGAATGGAGCCACTCGCTGCTTGTGCCAAGTTCAGCAGGGCTGAATTAGAAGAGGACACCATAAAAATCAGCTCTATTTTACTCACTTTGGGTTATCCCTTCTCTGCAAAGTACTGTGGTTCTGAGGTCAAGGCTTTAACCTCAGAGACTCACCTCTCTCATGTCACCACCACCAAGAAAGTGACCTTCCATGACAGGTGGGAAAGGGAGCAGGAGCTCAGTGGCTCAAAGGGCGGGCCCATGAGCCTAGAGAGGGTCAAGTTGAGATCCCACTGTGGGACAGGAGTCCGTACCTGCGGGAAGAGTCTGTCGAGGCCTCTCAAGAATCTGATCGTTATGTCATGAGAAAACACCGTTGGCCCTGGATCGGTGGGTGAAAAGTGGAGATGGCTGCGAGATGCACTCTAATGGAAGAGTGTGCCAGGCCCTGGTTCCTCAGATGAAGCAAGTAGTTCTGGAAGAGCGCGAGGGGGAGATGTCACACGTGGACACCCAGTGGGAAAATCTTGTCCACTTGACCAGGTAAGTCAGTCTGGTTGAAGACTTTCTACTCTCCAGGAGGACCTGTTGGACATCATCCGAGAAGGTCCGCTTCTCCGGTTCAGCCACGCAGCATCCATGCCGAGAGGTGTAGAGATGTGAGGTTGCAGTGCAGGAGCTGACCGTGGTCCTGTGACAGCAGGTCCAGTCGGATGGGCAGGGGCCAGGGAGGGGCCGCTGCCAAGTCCACACCAGGGCGATCATGATAGCCTGTGCCGTGTCTCTCTTGATCTTTGCTAGGACCCTGCTGATGAGAGGAACTGGAGGGAATGCTCCCTGACCACAACAGGAGGAAGGCATCAGAGAGGGAGTTCTTGCCAAGACCTTGCCAAGAATGAAACCGGTGGTATTTCCTGTTTTGCCTGGTGGAGAACAGGTCCACTTGGGGAGTTCCCCACCTCTGGAAGATCATGCAGGCTACCTCTGGGTAGAATGGTGAGAGAAGTCCCTGCTGAGGTGATCCGCTAGCGTGTTCTTGACGCCAGGGAGGTCCGGATGGATTTCGTGGCTGATGCAGAAGTCCCAGAGACGGAGTGCCTCTTGACAGAGAGCATTGACGAACGTGCTCCCCCTTGCCTGTTGATGTAGAACATCGAAGCTGTATTGTCCAACAGGTGAGGTAAGAAGACTCCACATGCCAAGTGGACTGCTCTGAGCTCTTTGATGTTTATTTGTAACGTCGTCCTTCAGGGACCAGATACCCTGGGTCTGGAGGTCACCAAGGTACGCACCCCAGCCAAGATCCGAGGCGCCTGATACCAACTTGATGGAGCGAGGGGGCTGCTGAATGATACCCCCACTAGGACTGTCCTGTGATCGGTCCACTATCACAGCGAGATAAGTATTGTTGGGGGGATGGTAACGATCTTCTCCAGGTGATCCCTGGATTGGGACTAGACTGTTGACAGCTATTGCTGCAGGGGTCGCATCCGGAGCAAGACATGGTGGACAATGTACATGCATGCTGCCATGTGGCCCAACAGGTATAGGCAGACCCTGGCCATAGGGGAATGCGGAGACCGGCACAATGAGGTCCGTCAATGTCTGGAAGCTTTCTAATGGCAGGAATGCTCTGGTGCATGTCGAGTCGAGCACCACTCCAATGAACTCTATCCTCTGCACTGGAACTCATGTAGACTTTTTGTTGTTTACCAGTAGGATCAGGGAGCAACACGTGGCTTGCAGCACCGCAACATCCTCTTGGACCTGAGACCTGGAGTTGCCCTTGGCTAGCCAGTTGTCGAGATACGGGTAGATCTGGATTCCCCGATGCCTGAGGTAAGCAGCCACCACCAACATACACTTGGTAAACACCCTCGGTGCTGTCCCCAGGCCAAACAGGAGGACTGCAAACTGGTAGTGGTGGGGCCCCACTGTAAACTGGAGGAAGCATCTGTGTCCAGAAAGATCGCTATGTGGAAGTATGCGTCCTTCAAGTCGAGGGCGGTGTACCAGTCTCCCGGATCCGGGGAGGGGATGATAGAGGCCAGGGAGACGATGCAGAACTTTAGCTTCGCTAGGAAGCGGTTCAGGTCTCGCAGGTCCAGAATGGGCCATAGACTGCCCTTGCCTTTGGGATTAAAAAGTATCAGGAATAAGATCCTTTGTTCCTGTACTTGGGAGGAGCCTCCTCCACTGAACCCAGCTGCAGTAACCCTTGAACCTCCTGCATGAGGAGACTCTCGTGAAAAGGGTCCCTGAAGAGGGCTTGGGGGTCAGGGGTAGCAAGAAACTGGAGGGTATCATAGAATCATAGATTATTAGGGTTGGAAGGGACCTCAAGAGATCATCTAGTCCAACCCCCTGCTCAAAGCAGGACCAATCCCCAAATGGCCCCCTCAAGGATTGAACTCACAACCCTGGGTTTAGCAGGCCAATGCTCAAACCACTGAGCTATCCCTCCCCCATATAACTCTGCACCACCGTGTTCAGGACCCAGCAGTCCGAGATTATAGCGGTCCATGCAGGGAGGAAAAAGCAAAGGCAGCTGGAAAAAAATGGGGAAGATGTATCCAGTGAATAGTCTGATTGGTCGCCCTCGGGTGCACCCTCAAAATGATCACTTGGCACCCTGCTTGTTTCGGGTGGAGCCTGACTGAGCAGAGGGTGGGGGAGGGTGGCTCGGGCAGCACCTGTAGCCCTTGGCCTTCTTGTGAGGCAGTGTAGCAGGGTGGTCACCCACTTTTGCCCTGAAAGAGCTTGAAGACAGCCCTGGGAGAGGGCTGCGAGCTCAAGGATCCCTGATTGGAGAAGCAGCTGCCGCTGGCCCACGCCCAAGTCAGACTGCAGCTGGCCCTATAAAAGCCAGTGAAGCCAGGAGCTGAGAGGACTCTCCCTCTAGCTCTTGAGGTAGAAGGGCCTGGCTGCCTGGGAGCTGAGACGGATACCTAAAATGGAGCAGGGCTGAGGGAAGGCTAGAGGAGCTGGGGAAGCTTCAGCCAGGAAACACCCCAGGCTGCAGGCCTTGCTAAAGGCCAGAAAGGGTACTGGGGTTGCAGAGGGCCAGCCCAACGGTAGGCCGAGGCAGCAGGTCCAAACCCTCCTTGCCGGTGATGAGTGGCACTTACACTGCAGTCTGCCCCAGTGAACGGGAGCTAGATTGAGACTGGCAGTAGCCATAGTCTCCCTGCGTGGGGAGACCCAGAAACTGTGGGGGTAATGCCAGGGGGCAGTCCCCAAGAGAAAGGGGCACCGGGGTCCAGGAGAGACACGGGGGGCAGTGGCAAGCAGGACATCAGCCAGCAGAGGGCGCTCCAAAGGCTGGAGAGCTAATTCCCAGGACGACCAGCGTGAGGTGCTGCGGCGGTGAGTCTCGCACTGTTACAGGTGGGTCCTGCTGAGGCTGGCTCCCTTGTCCTTGAGGCTGTTGTGGTTTGAACTGCTTACGTGCTGGGCCTGGGACGTAAAGCCCCAGAGTTTTCAGGGCAGTACAGGAGTCCTTTAACCCATGCAGCTTGCTGTCTGTCTGCTCTGCAGTTAGTGCCTGGCCGTCAAAGGGAAGGTCCTGCATTGACTTCTAAGCCTCGGGAGACAAGCCTGAGAGGAGCAGCCAGGATGCCTGTCGCATGGAGATGGCGGAGGCCATGGTGCGGGCGGCAGAGTCTGCCACGTCTGAAGCTGCCTGGAGGGCTGCTCTGGTCACAGCCGTGCCCTCCTCAAGGATCGCCCAGAATTCCTTCCTAGACCCTTCGGGAAGCAAAGCCTCGAACTTGGCCATGGCCTGCCACATGCTGAAATGGTAGCAGCCAAGGAGGGCCTGGTGATTGGCCACATTCAATTGCAGACTGGAAGATGAATAAACTTTGCGACCAAAAAGATCCAGCCTCATTGAGTCTTTATTTTTGGGGGTAGGCCCAGGTTTTCCTGGCCTCTCCCTGTGGTTAACTGCCTTGACCACCAGGGAATTGGGGGCTGGGTGGAAATATAAGTATTGATGTCCCTTGGTTGGCACAAAGTACTTGCGCTCGGCTCTTTTGGAGATGGGGGCCTCCTTTTTGGAGGAGGGAGTCTGCCACAGGGCAGTGGTAATTTTTGATACCCCCTCATGAAGGGGTAAAGCCACCCTGGCAGGGGCTGAGGAGCAGAGGACATCAAACAGGGAGTCCAAAGGCTCCTCTAATTCCTCAGACTGAAGTCCCAGGTTAGATGCGACCCTCTTCAATAGTTCCTGGTGCACCTTAGCGTCATCCTGAGGAACTGTGGGAGGGGGCTTTGTGATAGCCTCCTTGGGCGATGATGAGGATGATGCCGGTACCACTGGAACCTCGACAACCTTTGGTGGTCCAGCAGGCTGGTCCCCTGGGTCCCCCTGGACCTTTGGGGTCTTTTCCCCTGAAGTGTCGAACACTGGAGGGGGTCAGGATGTCAAGGCCGTTGGCCTGTCCAAGGCTCCCAACACTCCCTTATACCGCGCCAGAGCCGGTTCCCTATGGATACTGCTAAGGGAAAAAATTCTGGTACCAGTGCATGTGGCGAGCACACACACCTCCTATGGAATGGACATGAGCAAGCACTTCAGGTACTCCAGTTGCCACAAGTGCAAATTAAATGTGAAACTACATACAGTCATCTACACTGTGAGGTGTAACATAGATAACAGATAGCCAGATCCTGCAGTTCTTACTCAAAGAAATCGCCCACTGATATCAATGGCAGTTTTGCCAGAATAAACACTAAAAGACTGAGCCAGGGTTTTGGTTTTATACAATGCCTTTTTTAGTCAAAGCAAGAATCAAACAAACAATCTTTAAATAACATTTCTCATTATTTATTAAGCAATGCCAATGAGTTAGCCACTGTTCAAGACACAAAAATGAGACAGTTCCTACCCCGAAAAGCTTATAATCATATACACATATACAGACGACAAGTGAGAGTTACAAATTGGTTCATAAATTGAACTGAAGTACACATAACACAGGAAGAGAAAGTTACTCACCTTGCTTCTTCGAGATGTGTGTCCCTGTGGGTGCTCCACTCTAGGTGACGGTGCGTCCTGGCACTGTTGATCGGAGATTTTCGGTAGCAGTGCTTGGTTGGGGCGCATGCACTCAGTTAGTATCTCCCGCCTTGTTGGAATATTCCTGAGTGCGTGCGCCCCACACCCTCCTCAGTTCCTTCTCTACCATGGAGAATTCTACTAGTACTCCAAAGTAGAGGGGAGGAGGGCGGGGAGTGGAGCACCCACAAGGACACACATCTCAAAGAACCTCAGTTACTGCAAGGTGAGTAACTTTCTCTTCTTCTTCGAGTGCTGTCCCTGTAGGTGCTCCACTCTAGGTGATTGTATAGCAGTACCCACTATGGTTGGTGGGACTTTGGAGATGCGGCAGTGAGTACTGTAGATAGTACTGTATGGCCTACTATGGTGTCAGCCATGGTGTCTTGCATGAGAGCATAGTGTTTTGCAAATGTGTGTTCAGATGACCATGTAGCCGCTTTGCAGATGTCAGGAATGGGAATGTTGTGTGGGAAGGCAGTGGATGTCAACATGGCTCGAGTGGAATGAGTTCTAATGCCTTCGGGCAGTTGAAGATTTTTCACACGGTAACAGGATCTGATACAATCAGAGATCTACTTGGATAGGCGTTGTTTAGAGATAGCTGTGCCTTTCAATCTTTCGGTGATGGAAAAAAAGAGTCATGGAGACTTGCGAAATGGTTTAGTCCTGTCTAAATAAAAGGCGATTGCTTGCCTGACGTCGAGAGTATGCAGCGTTACCTCTTGCGGAGTCTTGTGAGGTTTGGGATAGAAAGTAGGTAAATATATAGGTTGGTTGAGGTGGAAGGTTGATACCACCTTAGGATGAAATTTAGGATGTGGTCTCAAAGTGACTTTGTCTTTGGAGAAGATTGTGTAGGGAGGATGGGCCATCAGGGTGCTCATTTCACCAACTCTCCTTGCCGATGTTATGGCAACTAAGAAAGCCACTTTCATGGACATATACAGATGAGAGGAGGTAGCCGAGGGCTCAAATGGAGGTTTCATGAGAGCATGAAGAACGAGGTTAAGATTCCATGCAGCCGCTGTTGGGTGAATTTCAGGGTAGAGATTTTGCAGGCCCGTGAGAAAGCATTTTATGATGGAGTGAGTAAAGAGTGAGTACCCATCTAATAGGTCATGGAAGGTGGTAAGCGCCGCCAGGTGCACTTTGATGGAGCTGAGTGAAAGTCCGTCCTGTTTTAGTTTCAGGAGGTAGTTTAGAATGTTAGGGAGGGTCACATTATTGGGTGCTAAGTGATTATGTGAGCACCAGAGAGTGAAACGCTTCCACTTCTGCAGGTAGGTTTTACGAGTGGAGTCTCTCCTACTGTGCAGGAGGACATATAGGACTTGCTCGGAACAGGCTAGTTCATGGGTTTGGAACCATGAAGGAACCATGCTGTGAGGTGGAGCTTTTGGAGCTGGGGGTGAAGAACTTGTTCATTGTCCTGGTAAAGGAGGTCTGGCCTGTTGGGGAGAGCCCATGGGTGACGGGAGGACATGCGGAGTAGGTAGGGATACCACGTCTGTCTTGGCCAAGCCGGGGCAATAAGGATGACCTGGGATTTGTCGTCCGCGATCTTCCGAAGAATCCTGTGTAACAGAGGGATTGGTGGGAAGGCGTTCAGGAGGGAGTTGTTCCATGGGATGAGGAATGCATCTCCTAGGGATGCAGTCCTGAGTCCCGCTCTGGAGCAAAACTGGGGGCATTTTCGGTTTTGGGTCGTGGCAAAGAGATCTATTGACGGGGTGCCCTAGAGGGAGAAGAGCTGTTGGAGTATTGCGGGGTGCAGTTCCCATTCGTGATCTGTCGAGA
Source organism: Mauremys reevesii (assembly GCF_016161935.1). NCBI lineage: Eukaryota > Metazoa > Chordata > Testudines > Geoemydidae > Mauremys > Mauremys reevesii. Next base: position 21,035,144 of record NC_052633.1, read on the forward strand.
AGTGCCTGCTGAGCGCGTCGGCAGTAGTGTTGTGGCAGCCTGGTAGGTAGGAAGCAATGATTTGTATTCGATGTCGTATGCACCAATTCCATAGTCAAATGGCTTCCATACAAAGGGAATGTGATCGGGCTCCCCCTTGTCTGTTTATGTAATACATACATGCTATGTTGTCTGCTAAGACCTGCAGATATTTGTTCTTTATGAGGGGAAGAAAGTGAAGGCATGCTCTCCTCACTGCTCTGAGCTCTAAGAGATTTATGTGTAGATGCGTCTCTGATGCGGACCACCAGCCTTGTGCCCAGTGTTCCCATAGATGCGCTCCCCAACCGATTAGGGAAGCGTCCATGGTGAGCATGAGCGTTGGGGATTGTTGCTGGAAGGAAACCCCTGTGCAGAGGTTTTCTGAACTTGTCCACCACTGTAGGGAAGCTATAACATTGGGAGGAGGAATTAGCATCATCCCTAAGGTGTGGCTGCTGGGTTTGAAACTGGAGTTCAGCCAGCCCTAGAGACATCTCATGTGTAGCCTGGCGTGTTGAACCACGAAGGTGGTGGCTGCCATGTGGCCGAGGAGCTGTAGGCAGATTCTTGCTTGTGTCCTGGGACGAATAGAGATCATGCGTATGAGCTGTGTGATAGCGAGGAATCTGTTGTATGGGAGCGAGGCCCTGCTCTGGGTTGAGTCGAGATGAGCTCCGATGAACTCGATCTGTTGTGTAGGTGTCAGAGTGGATTTTTGGAAGTTTATTTGGAGGCCTAGGCTGTGAAAGAGGGAAATGGCAAAACGCGTGGCTTGAAGTGTCCCGCCATAGGAGTCGCCCTTGATGAGGCAATCGTCCAGGTAGGGGAACAGTGTGACCCCATGTTTGCGGAGGTGAGCCACAACCACGGCTAGAGACTTGGAAAAAACTCTTGGTGCTGTGGAGAGTCCAAAAGGAAGAACTCTGTATTGAAACTGGTCGTGACCGATTGTGAATCGTAGGAAGCGTCTGCGAGCTGGATGAATTGATATATGAAAGTAAGCATCCTGTTGGTCGAGGGCTGTGAACCAGTCCCCTTGATCCAATGCAGGTATTATTGTGCCCAGTGTGACCATCTTGAATCTTTGTATCCTCACGAATTTGTTCAGTCGGCGTAGGTCTAGTATAGGCCTCCATCCCCCGGTCTTTTTCTGCGTTAGAAAGTAATGGGAGTAGAAACCTGTCCCTTGATGTTGCGTCAGCACAGGTTCCACTGCGCCTAGTTGCAGAAGACATGCCACTTCTGTGCGAAGTAATTGCTCGTGAGAAGGGTCCCTGAAGAGGGATGGGGAAGGGTAGGAGGGTAGGATATAAAAGGGATGGAGTAACTGGCCTGAACTATTTCGAGGACCCAGCGGTCCTGTGTAATCCGCTGTCAGGCATGTTGGAAATTCTGTAGGCGGTGGCCAAATGGGCAAGTAAGCGGTGGAATCAAGGGGTGGTTGTGCAGGCCCTCGACCAATGTTTCAAAACTGTTGTTTATTGCCTGATGGACGGAAGGTGATGGCTTGATTTTGATTTTGTGTGCACTTGAGGGGTCTAGTATGATTCCTAGTTGTGTCGTATGGTCTGGGTTGAGGACGAGAGTACTGATGTGTGCGTGGTCTTTGGTAGGGTTGGTATCGTTGTCTTCTGGGAAGGGATGGGTGAATGCCCAGGGTGCGCAGTGTCGCTCTAGAATGTTTCATGGTATGGAGGAGTTTATCAGTTTTTTCGGAGAAAAGTTTGTCCTTATCAAAGGGGAGATCCTCCACTTTGGTCTGGAGTTCTTTAGGAATGCCGGATGCGGAGAGCCATGAGGATCTATGCATAACCACAGCAGTTGCAGTGGTACGGGCTGCTGTGTCCGCCATGTCTAAAGATGCCTGTAGGGCCGTTCTGGAAATCAGTTGGCCCTCAGTCAGGATTGATTTGAAGTCTGCTCTTCTATCCTCTGGAATGTAGGAGGCAAATTCAAAAAGTTTATTGTAATTATCAAAATCATAACTGGCAAGGAGAGCAGAATAGTTTGCAATTCTGAATTGTAGTGTAGAGGATGTATAAACCTTGCGGCCCAGGACGTCAAGGCGTCTAAGGTCCTTGTCTTGCGGGGTGGGTCGATATTGTGACTGTTTGGTCCTCTGTGCAACTGCATTGATGACAAGAGAGTTCGGTGGTGGATGAGAAAATAGGAAGTCTGTGTCCCTTGCAGGGACATAGTATTTACGTTCAGCCTTCTTGCAAGTTGGTACTAGAGAAGCTGGGGTTTGCCAGAGAGTGTCAGCTGGCTCCATGAGTGCTTCATTTATAGGGAGCGCGGTTTTCGAGAGCGCAGACGGTTGAAGAATTCTAAGGAGTTTGTGTTGCGTCTCCTGAACCTCTTCTAAGGGGATATCTTGACTGAGTGCAACCCTCCTAAAAAGTTCTTGAAATTGTTTTCAGTCATCACGGTCTGTGGAGGTGAAGGGAGGATGGCTTCATCCGAGGCTAGTGGAGAGTTAGGGGTCGGTGAGTCAGGATATGGTGTGTAGCTCCCAGTCTCAGGAGGGGGCTCAGGCACCCTAGAAGTGGACGGAGCAGGAGACTGAGGCACGGAAGGAGGATGATTGGTAGGAGGATGTTGCCACGGGTACCACTGAGGCCAAGGCATAGGGTAGGAGAACCCAGGTGCCGCCCACAGGGGGGCAAAGTAGGGAAACTGAGGATGCTGAGCTTGAACCATGACCTGAGGTGGTAGAGGCACCTGTGGAGGAGAAGCAGGAGGGGAGAACTCCGCTTGCTGCTGTAAATCAAGTTCGCCGTCAGTGAAAGCCAGTTCAGGTGGAGAGAGCGGCGATTCAATAAATGAGTCTTGTGTGTCTAGGAGCGGAGAGTGAGGCTCAGGTGGCACTGAAAGGTCACTTTGGGTGAGAAACTGTTGCTCCTGCTCCCTGGGCTGAGCTGAGCCTGCTCTCTGCTCTAGCTCATTAGTAGGAGAAAGTGAGAATGAGAGTGTTGCTGCAGACTGCTTAGAGGTGCCCTGCAGGGGGTCTGCCGCTGGTGCGCGAGTAGAAGACAGGCTTGGTGCTGACGTTCTTCTTGGTGCGGAAGAGACGCGTGCTGTCAGCACCACGGCTGTTTTTGTTGCTGAGGCAAAAAAAACAACAGGGAGGTCGGGTCCCTGCCTCTGTGCTCTGTCAGAGCCGTGGCTGAGGCAGTAGAGCAGGCTGAGGCACCTGTCTTTGGTGTTGTCAGCACAGAGGGTAGGGATCTCGCGGGAGACCCCCTACTCTTGTTAGAGTCTCTTCTGTGAGACTGTTGTGCTTCTTGCCTCCGTTCCAGGGAGGGTGAAGCAACGCTCCCCACCGGTTCCGATCTGGCTGGGGAGAATGAGGGAGCGGGTTGAACCTTTCCCGTCTCCGACAGCGGCTGCAGGGATTTTTCCATCATCAGGATTTTGAGCCGCAGATCCCTGTCACGACGAGCTCTTGACTTGAGGCTCGCACAATGGGGGCACTTCGCGTGGATGTGGGTGTCCCCGAGGCACTTCACACAGTGTGAGTGCCCATCTGACCGTGGCATGGAGTCCTGACAGGAGATGCATCTTTTGAATCCTGAAGCTCCTGGCATTATGAATTAGAGATGGCTGAGGAGAGTGTCTCAATGGGAGACAAGCCTGAGGGGCTTTTTTTTTTAAAGCTAAGTAACTAACTATGTAACTATACTAAAGGAAGGGAAACAACTGGGAAGTAATTAATAATTATTTCTATGTTCTTTGTTACTGTTTCCTATAGAGACCAGGGAAGAGAAGGCAGCACTGCCCCGAGTCCCGTCTTCAGCCGAGGACGGTTGAGAAGGAACTGAGGAGGGTGTGGGGCGCACACACTCAGGAAGATTCCAACAAGGCGAGAGATACCAACTGAGTGCGTGCGCCCCAACCAGGCACTGCTATCGAAAATCTCCGATCAACAGCGCCGGGATGCACCGTCACCTAGAGTGGAGCACCCACAGGGAAAGCACTCGAAGAAGAATCACTTTGATCCACAGCTGTAGAATCTCAGGCATAAGGGGCAAAGCATTGTCCTCGGCCATAGGTGCTGGAACTAGGGGTGCTGGGGGTGCTGCAGCACCCTCTGTCTTGAAGTGGTTTCCATTATATACAGAGTTTACAGTTTGGTTCAATGGCTCTAAGCACCCCCACTATAGAAATTGTTCCAACACCCCTGTCCTCGGCTGTGTAGTTCCTTACCGAAGGGATGCCAATGCAGCCCTACCTTGTGCATGCTCAGATCAAAAGCTACAACTCACCTCTTTGATGCAGACTTCCCCAAAGAAGCAATTTCCTTCCACATAAAACAAAACACCCTAAATCATGGGGCAGTGGAGAGAAGCCCTTTCAAATTCTCTGGTTGGAATATAACTATGGGCATAGCTACACAGCAATGATTGCAGCCAACATATACATACTGGAGCTAGCTTTAATCTTAGATCAAAATTATTTTGGCCTTGTCTACACATGCTGTAATTGTAATCATGGTTCCCAATTGCAGTGTAGGCATGCACTAGGTTTGGTCATAGGTGCCTTAGAAATACCTAAGACAGGCAGACAGAGTGAATAGAACTCTTTACCCATCAATACATTATAGATACCACCAGATGAAAATGTGGCACCAGCTCCAACAGCTCAAAGATGTTCATTAACTACAAACTTTACTATGAAACAGAAAGTAATTTAAAAAAGACCATAACACACCTGATTTCCCTTGTCAGAAGATGAGCACACATCTTCTTTGTCCAGGCAACATTGCCCTGTTCCTCTCAGTTGACAACATGCTGTTTCCTAAAAAAATAATACCCCATTCTGTAATACTCTAGATACAACTTCATTGAAATGTGATTTCTTTTAAAATAGGTATTTGCTTCAGTGCAGGTAGTGTATATATATATACACACACACTACCTGCACTGAAGCACTCAGACATAGGTTAGGGGTTTGTTACAGGAGTAGGTGGGTGAGATTCTGTGGCCTGCATTGTGCAGGAGGTCAGACTAGATGATCATAATGGTCCCTTCTGACCTTAAAGTCTATGAGTCTATGAGTCCAGTCACTTGAAACTGGTTCAGGAGCTACCCATGAGCCAAGGTGACTATTCTTGCTGTGTCCCCTTTGAAGCACTGCAGGAGGTAGTTCCTCTTTTGGGGCCAAGTCCAGCTCCCCTTGAAGTCATTGGAAAAAACTCCAGCTGACTTCAGTGGGGGATCAGGCTCCTGAAGCAAGCAGAAGCTGGTGCAAAGAATTATTGAGTGCATTGGAGAAGGACTGTGTGGAAGTGACTGAAATTGTCCTGCTACTAGAAAGTTGGAGAGACTCCTAGTTTATCCTTTTTATTTGTGTTTATAGCTCTAATTGGACTCATGGACACCCTTGAAGGTAGTGGAAGGGGCACAGCTCTGTGGCTTGGGTATGATCTCCCAGCCAGGAATGGGCCACACAGTGTTTTTCGTACCACCGTGTATACCAATGTACAGCTGAGTTTTCAAGGAGGTCTGGGCCCAGGGAAGGGTGGAGATATGATCAGTGGAGCTCTGACTATGTGGAGGATCTGTGACTACACAGATGTGCAAAGTCACCTGTGGCAGGGAAGAAACTCAAAATATGTTCAGTTGATTTCCCCTTTATTGTTATTCTCCTTGTAACTCAGATATAAAACTCTATGTCATCATTACTGGCCTGGTCATCTCTGGCTTCTCTTAACAGATGAGAAACACGGCATGTTTCAACCAGTTGAGAATAAATGTAAGACACTGATTCAACAGCAAGCCTGGATAATGATATTTTTCAGTAGCTATGATAGAACACATACAGCACACGCAGGCTGGCTCTATCCTAATGGTCTACCCTTGCACTGAATAATCATCATAGTTTCAACACTGTCAATCACAGTTTTTCTGAGAGACAAGGTGGGAGAGGGAATATCTTTTATTGGACCATCTTCTATTGGTGAGAGAGACAAGATTTTCTGTGATCACGCAAGACTGGGGCTGAGAGACACTAGTTTGTTGGCAAGGCAACATGTAAACAATTTGGGCCATGATTCTCTCTAGACTTGAGTACACAATTTAAAGTGAAACACATACTTAAGACTTGGCATGATCAAAGCCTTATTTATGAGGGTAGCAGAGACTGTCAAAACAGATCATAACCATCACAACCACCTACATCTTCAGGTATTTTGGATGCCTTGAGGCCTTATTTTCTGGGGTCCTGAGCATCTAAAACTCAAGTCAGTGGGAGCTACAAGTGCTTAAAGGGGCCACATTTTCAAAAGAGCAGAAAGCCAGATTTTCAAGAGTTCAGCACAGCCAATTGGATCCAGATTTTCAAATAATATCAGCTTTTATTTAGGCACTTAAGTAAGGGCCAGGTTTTCCAAAGTGGAGAGCACGCAGCTGCTTTGTGACTCTTATGGCCAGATTTCCAAAAGAACTGAGCACCAAATTCTCTTTGTGCTTAAATGGGAGCAGAGCAATTCTGAAAATCTGGCCTTAGTTGGGGTTCCAGAAACTGAGCACTCAAAATTAGTGGATACTTTTGAAAATGGTGATCTGTTTGTCTTTCTACCTACCCCAGCGAAAGACTTGTAGGTGTCTATTATTGGTCTGTATCCAGTGCAACGGCACAAATTACCTGAAATGAATAATAAAATCATTAATCATAAGGAACAATACAAGAATAATTATTAATATAGTACAATTAGAAATGGCCATGAAGCAAACCCTCACATCTGAACACTCCTACACTTGGGGAAATTTGGATCCAAAACCAGACCTGGCTCTTGATGCTCCAATGGTCTGAACCAGAACCACAGAAGAGTCAAACGCTCCTGAACAGGGGGAATGTTTTGATTGGGAGCCAAATCCAAGAATTGCGGATCAGGCCCATCTCTAATAATAATGATTTATTTATCATGTTCTGTGATTTATGTCATTATAGAAATGATGTAAATCATCCAAGAAGATATACTACTGCTACTATTAATGGCTCTGGATTTTCTTCAATGAAATCCAAACAAACTCTCTATTTTAGGGTTTTATCCTGACATCCATCACTGTACTATTCGAGCGCCCTCCATGTGAAATCAATAGCAATAGAGACGTCACATAGGCACTTCATGAAGCTTCTGGACTCCTCTCTCTTTACAAGGTCACAACTCTGCTTGGGTAGATGTTTCTGGGGGGCAGGAAGTTGGTAGAGGTTTGGGACTAAAAAGGGTGTTTGAATTATGAGTGTAATTTATGGTGCAAAGGTTCTCAATGAGGAAATAAACTCAGTATTTTAATAGGCTAAACCCAGCCACGCCAGTGTGAGCTATTTTCCTGAGTGATAAGTGCCTATAGAAATCTGTACCTGGGAGAACTCAGGGATTTCATTTTGTTGGCAGGCAGCCCATTCACATTGCAAGCAAAGGACCTGATTCTCCACTCCACCCAAATCATTCAGGAGTCACTCAGCGCTGTTACATTGATGTAGAACTGGTGCAAGAGCAAAGTCGGTCCAATGGGGGTGGGGTTTTCCAAAGTGCTCAGCACTGACCTAACTTTGCTCCCAATGAAATCAATAAATGCTTTTGAAAAACCCATCTAGAGTCATAGAGTTTAAGGCCAGAAGGGATCACCAGATCATCTAGTCTGACCTCCTGCATATCACAGCCCTGCCTCCTCGTTAGCTCTGTGTGGAACCCATTAAACTGGATTAGAAAAGTATTACAGCTTTCAAGTGACTAAACTTTGTGTGCCACAGGTAGAGAACAGGAGGGACCAAGGTGCACCATGCCTGAACTCTCTGCCATGGCAGGGAATTGATATAGTGAGATATAATCAAATATAGACTTTATGTGTTTCTGAAATATTATCCTTTGGTCTTTCAGTCAAATCACATCTTGCATCTTATGTGGCATGTAAAAAACACCCACACTTGGCTTCTTATTTGACCTCCTTAAGTTTACTACTTGTAAAAGTAAACCTACCATCCAGAGCTGCAGTTATCTGCTCCATGGAGGGTTCCGGGTGGTTTCTCAGCAAAGCATACATGGACATCACCATTCCAGGGGTGCAGAAGCCACACTGAGAGCCATGGCACTTGGCCAGCCTTTCCTGGAACAGAACAGAACAACAGCCCCTGCTTCAAAATATAGCTTCACTGATTTGCCTTACAGCCTTACAGATGCATCTTGCTTAGAGTGTTAAAGTTAGGAGCTGCCGCATTTGGAATGTTACAGCATTACCACTAAAATGTAAGAGACTGAGTGCAGTCATCTTGTTGAAAAACAAAGGGCCATTATAGACTCTCAGTTATCCCCAGGCAACCCCACCAGTATCAATGGGGTTCCCAGGTGTAACTGAGAGCGGAATGATGGATAAGACCTGTCAGCACAGTGATCAGCCTTGTGTAAGTTTCTACAGGCATGAAGGACAGAGCACAGAATAGCTATCAAATCAGGGCTTTGGAAGGAGTGAGGAGCACCTAGGGAACATTCCCATAATTTAAGCACTAAGGAAACAAGATTATGCATGAAAGAGAAACATGATTTTAAAAAGGTTTTAAAACGTACTAGGGTCAGATTGTGCCTTTCAAGTACAGGCCTGAGTTGGAGCTTCACAAACCCAGGAGAGGTCCCCAAAATACAGCGAGACTGTGTATGATCCACTGTCTAATCTAATCCTTATTTTCCTAGGTCTTATAGGGACTCAGTAGGAGCTTGCCACTGGCCGAATGTGCCAGCTGGTGCACAGAAAGGAGCAGGGTGTTGCTCTCTGCCTTTCCTGAGCCTCTTCTGGAGGGTTAGTTTCCCACATGGCATTAGCAGGGAGCAGTCCGTGTGCTTTGGAGACTGCAATTGCACCTGAGCCCTGCACAATAGCAAGAGTTCTTTACTTACCCCATGCTCTCTCCTGTATGCCCACACAAGGGCCAGTGACAATCGGGCTCTTTACATAGCACTGTTCTTGTTCGAATAATCAGCAATACCTGCTCACGACGGAGAACCCTTGCTAGCTTTGGTGTATCATTTTACAGCTCCAGGTTTATCCTTTCTCCTGAGGGGGCCTTTTCAGAACCAATTCTCATCTTTTGAGGTATCTTGAGTGCTAGAGTAGAAACGAGGGGTGGGACAACCTCCCCTAGGTCAGAGTTTGGTTTGGCGATTCAGCTGAGAATTCATCTCTAAGCTGTGACCAGGAAGAGCCAGGATACGAAATCTGTTTCCTTAGAGCAATTGTCTACTGCAAAGAACCACCAAACTTGATCACAAGGCCAAAACCTCATGGCAGGTATGGCCAGAGTATAGGAAAGGAAAAATCCCCAAATCTTGCCCTACAAATTACAGCAGGTTCTCACCTGAATTGGATGAACCCTGGTTTTTGTGCTTCCAACACCTTCCACAGTAGTGACAGCAGATCCGTGCAGTGAGCATATGGGTAAGAGACAGGAGTTGGCAGGATAATGCCTTGGGAACGTAAAGGAGAATTGTGACATTTGAAATAGCATAGTACTCTGTGGTGCAGGGCCATGACGAATGAAGTGCAGGTGGAGATTACACTCAGTCTAGTGTAGAACTGTGGGAGTTAAACAGCATGGTGATGGCTGGGGAAAGTTACGTTTCTGAGAAGCAGTTGTACATAACTCAGCTCTCTCACCTCAACCGTGTGTGTATTCAGTACATACAGTAGCAACATTTTCAACATGCCCTAAGCTTTATATAGCAGCCTAAATAAGGAAACAGAAGTCTCACTTTTAAGGGGTTTTTATTAATTAACTTGTAATACAACAGAGACTACAAAAACCTAACAGCCAGACTCAGACCTAATACTGGTGGGTGCAACTTTACTAAAGGAGTAGAGCTCCCAAAGACGGGGCAAGGCAAAAAGCACAATGCACTACGAAGCCTGCTATGGCCTAACTTACTGTGTTAGTTACTTCATACATCACTGAAATCAGTGAGTGCTGAATAAGAACTATGTGAAAATTGACTAAGGATTTATCTAGGGCAACAAATCCTAGTCCAATCCAAACAAGAGTCCCAACTTTCCAGTAGCTGCTACAAGGGCTGCTGTAATTGCACAAAATAAAGATCCCCCAGTCAAGGAAATAGTGGTTTCTGGTCTCCAAATAAATAAATGTTTCTTGAGCAGGAAGATTTCATGTTTCTTAAATGGGATTTAAAGTCACATCACTTGTAATCCCTGTTGGGTGAATCAGTTTTCCATGCAGATAAAACATGTTAAAGGTAAAGTAAAAAGATTTCAAGTATCTGCCAGGACCCAAAAATATAAACCTACATTAAAAGAAAAAACAAACACTCAAATAACTTCCCTCCCAATTAACAATGGTTTTCTATGTACAATAAATTATAGCTTCCAAGGGTGTGATTTCTAAAGTGCCTCAGTGGGCCTAAAACACACTGAAATTCGCTCACTGAGGCACTTGAGAAAATTCCACCCAAAATCTTATCTTAAGGATACATTATCTTCTTGGAAGTTGGTTCATATGTGGATATCATCACAGTGCAGGCTCCACAGCCACCTATTCCACAACCATATTTCGTTCCTGAGAGACGAACTGCAAATGCAGCAGTTAAGGAAGAAAGTTGCTGGTTCTCAATGTTGTTGCTATGGTGTCGGTCTCTCTCTCTCCCCCCAAGTTCCCCTCATTTTACTGGAGCATGCAAAGGTGGAGGAAAATTCCATCTGTTTCATTCAGTGACCAGCCAGCTCCAGAGATTAGATATTAGGTGAATGGAAGCTGGAACTCAACCTGTAAATTCCAACAAGCAGAATATCGCAACCACCAGGTTGGTCACAGCCACCTACAGTTTATCACATCTGAATTACCAGTGACATCCCAGTCCTTAATTCCCTTGTAACACCCTAGATTCTCCACTGCCTGAGAGCAATGCCACAACTCACAATAGCTTTTACTGTGTGGGCTGCGCTGATGCTATGATAGGCAAAAGGGCACCAGAAGAATGTTAAAGTTAGCCAAATCGTTATGGTTTTGGTTCAAGAGATGGCTGAAAGTTAGAAGAGAATTGCAGAAATGGGAGACTCATTCACTCATCCAATATAAAACTGTTCTCTAGGGCATATGGTCTATGGCTGCATTCAGTTTAGTTTAGATGACTCTCCCGCCCTATGGTGTTTCTACCACCTCCCTGAGCACCTTTGGTAATTGTTACACACACACACACACACACACACACACACACACACACACACACACACACACACACACACACACACACACACAAAGATGTTAGGATTACAAAGTCAAGCACTCAGAAGTTAGGAAATTCCAGAATGAAAGTTGCCTGCAGTTACAGCATCATCCACCACACCCCCGCTGACCCGTCCCTCTCTCAGCCCTCGGCTCCCTGTCCCAGACCCATTTTACTCACTTAGCCAGTCCCAGTCTTCACTCCTCAGGCTTCCCATCCCAGTCTCTTTGCCCAACTAGTCCCAGGCCTCCCACTCCAGGCTCCTCATCCAATCCCTCTCTCTCCCCCATCCTGGCCTCCAGTCTCTCCCTGACCCCAACCAAGATCCTTGTCCCCAGTGGCTCCCAGTCCTAATCTCCCTCTCTGGGCTCCATGTCCAATCTCAGCCTCCCATGATACTGGCTCCTTATCCCAGTCTCTTTGCCCAGCCTGTCCCACATCTTTCCCTGCACCTCGATTCCCATTTGATCTCGGTGTTCCCCCTCCAGTCAACTGGCTCCCAGTCTCCCTCATCTGTTTCCCTCACTGGCTCCCACTCCCAGTCTCTTTGCTCAGCCAGTTGCAGTCTCCCCCCACTGCTCCTCATCCCAGTCTCAGTCTCCTTTTCTAGCCATTGCCAGTCTCCCTGTGATCCTAACTCCCAGTCCTAGTTTCCCTCTCCCCCCTTCCACTCTCCAGCCCCAGTTTACAGCTCCCCTCAGGCTTCTTGTCCCAATCTACTCCCCCTGCAGTGCTAACATCTGACCCTTCTCCATTCTAATCAAGCAGTTTCTTCCTCCATGCCAAGGGAAAGCGGGGGGGAGGGCGGCCATTTAAAGAACAGGAGAGATGAGTTCCCTGCTCTCATCCAAGTGCCCAGATGCAGACCTGGTGCAGCCTACAGCAGCCCAAAGCTGCAGTTGTAGGGAAAGTTCTACTGAGCTTCCGACTGGAACATGCTCAGTGTGGATGCAATGTTTGGGGGGTTTAAATGCTAAAATCTAAGAGGTCTCTACAGAGCATGTGCAAACTGCAAATTTTCAAATGCTTATGTACTAGCCAAATTTGGGTGGAATTTTGCAAGAATGGCAAAAGACACATCTCTGATGCAAAGGCCATCCTCTGCTCAAATTTCAAGTTCTTGCTCCAGAGCATGGGGACACTAGAATGTCTAGAAGAAAAGTCTGCAAGAATTTTTTAACATGGGCAAACCAATGTATTCTTCTCTAGACTCATTCTCAGAAATGACAGGCCCATTTTGGCTGAAATTTTACATAAAGTTCTGCCTGAGGTAGACTTCTGATATGGAAAATTTCAGTCCAAACACTTAAAATTTGGTGAAGTTATAAGTAACTAAAAACTGAGTATAATAATGGGAAGTGTTGAGCAACCTTAATAATAAGTGGCGCTATCAGTCCTCTCTATAATATCCTTCAGATTCTTGCACATGGTAAGCATGTTGTTGCTTGGAAAAGTGATATGTATTTTCCCTCTTTAACATCTCTTAAATCAATCCCACCAGACCTCTACGTGTTTTGGTTGCCTTTTTTTGTTTTTGTTTGTAAACTGTCCGTATCTGTCTGGCAGTATGGTATCCAGCACTGAACCCAATATTCCAGGAGCAGTCACCAGAGCTCTGTACACAAGGCCCCTCACCTGTTTGCTCCTTGATACAAGGCCTCCATATCTGAAGCCTCAAACTGGACAGACCACTTTCTTCTGGTGCCACACCACTCTGCAAAATGTTATGTAATTGGCTAGTCTCCTCGTATTCCTAGCTCTTTCAGATTTACTGATTACCAACTTTGTCTTCCATTGGGTGTGTGCATTGGATTCATTTGGCTCAGATGTGTTAGACTGCATCTTCCATCTGCATTTGTCAACTTTCTAGATCCCTCTAGGCTCAGGTTAATTTTCATCCACTTTTGTATTCCCACTTGTAACTAGCACGTGACCAATAATAGAAGAACGTAGACCATACTTGCAGGATGGGGAACTATTCAGGGAAGCACTGAAAAAGATTTGGTGGTAGTGATGGATAATCAGCTGAACATGAGCTCCCAGTGTGACACTGTGGCCAAAAGGGCTATTTTGATCCTGTTATGCATGAACAGGTGAATCTTGAACAGGAGTAGAGAGGTTATTTCACTTCTGTATTTGGCACTGGTGCAACCATTGCTGGAATACTGTGTCCAGTTATGGTGCCCACAATTCAAGGAGGATGTTGATAACTTGGAGAGGGTTGAGAAGAGCCACAAGTGCTGCCGGCAAAGTGAAATATTGGGACAAACACCTAAATATTGGGACAGTCCCGATTTTATCCCCAGGGCTGTCAAAAAACTAAAAATAATAACCACAACCTCAAGATTAAAAAATATAGTCATGATTAATTGCAGTTTTAATCACGCTGTTAAACAATAACAGAATACCCATTTCAATTCAGCATGTCCTCTGGAATGGTGATTGAAGCATGAAGAGGCATATGAATGTTTAGCATATCTGGCACGTACATAGCTTGCAACATCGGCTACAACAGCACCATGCGAATACCTGTTCTCACTTTCAGGTGACGTAAATAAGAAGCAAGTAGCATTATCTCCCATAAATGTAAACAAACTTGTTTGTCTTATTGATTGGCTGAACAAGAAGTATATGAAATATATTAGTATTGAAATTGTAAATGATTGGGAAGATACCAGTGAAAAGATAAAACATGATTACCTAGTGCCCTTCGTCTGCTGTCATTAGCTCCCACCACTGCAGGCTATTGAGCTATTTCTCAGTAGCCTTTAGTCTCATTTCACTCTCTTTCTACCATCTACAGTTTAAGGCTCTGATCTGCAAAGTCATAAGCACCTGCTTCATTTTATGCACCATGGGGCCAATAAACAGCTTGCATAAATTGCCAGAACTCCACTGATTTCAGCTGAGGAGCTGGCTCTATAAGTAGTCCCATTGACATAAAGATAAGCATATGTGATAGTCTTGGCAGGATCAGGGCGTAAATGAATTGCTTGACATTGTAGTAGCTCCATATTTCTTTCCTTAACTATTATATCATTATTAATTAATAACATTTTGAAAGGATTTTTTTACAGGTTTTTTGAAGCTGTAATGAAGAATTTTGATTGTTTTTACTAATGAATACATTAAGTTCTATAGAAATGCTTGTATGTACTAAGACGAAACCTTCTGTGTATATAATTAGCTCAAATATTGCACATGAAGCACATTGTCTTGCCAGGAAAAAATGCAAGATCACTTGGCTGTTTTCCATATTGCTTTCTGGCTACCTTGAGTTCCAAAATATCCCCTTTAACTTGGGAGGGGGGAAGGGGGAAAGGGGAGAAAGGGAATGTTAGTCTATTGTAGGATTATACCATTCAAAGGCAGCCTCCACAAAAAAGGATACGTCCCTTTCTCAGGTAAGACAACAGCAATTTTTCAGGGTCCGCATTCTTCTCTATTATCTGCAGTAGGAAGTAAAATAAGAGATCGTACATTATTGAGATGTATTGCAATTTTCCCATTGGGATTACCTGGCCTTTCTGAAATGCTTTGATTGGGTATTAAAATAGTGTATTTGTGTTATGGCATGTTCCTTTCATTTGATCAGAATCTGTAGACATGTGAATGTATTTGGCAATAGCAAACTCAGTCTTGTATTGACAGCTAAAGAAGTAATAAAAATAACTATGTTCCAGGAGCACTGGAATGTTCACAGTGAGGAGAAGATGAGCAGTAACAGAGGCTTGTGAAAGGGCACATGAAGACAAGAACCCTTGAGCCTGATCCTGCAATTGATTACACCAGTGTAAATCAGGAGTAGCTCCACTTCGGTCAAAAGAGGTACAATTGTGTAAAGAAAATAGGGGTGAGAACAGAATCAGGGCCTGTATTTTCAAAGCCGTAGTGAAGGTGAAGGACACAGTTTGGGGCTCTTTGCTCTCCTCACTCCATAGAGGTACTGTAACAAGGCCAAGCTTAGCCCCTTCCTCCTCAGAGACCCTGCAGCAGGAAGATGGAGGAAATTATCAATACATGGAGAGCAGGAAGGGGAGCTGGGTTTTAAACCAACCTGTTTTAAGTTTAACAAAGTTCACTGTTGATTTTCAGGGGCTCCATTAGCTGAGCAACAGGTCTGTCTGAAGGATGTGGCCATTGCAATGACATGCCCCATCATGCTGGAAACCAGGTACTAATGAGAACCAGGTACAGAATGATGGATGGGTGGGAGGCAACATGGGACTCACTGAGAATGACTAGCTTGTCCTCGGGCATTTAAAGGCTGCGGGCAGGGCAGGGGGTGTGGGGCTGGCTGGAGACAGAAGGTCCGGGGCTGGCTGCAGGCAGGGCAGGGGGTGCAGCAGGGGCTGGCTGCGGGGCTCCCTGCTGTTCTGGCTCTTCCCCAGGGCCCCTGCCCCTGCTCAGCCCCACCCCTACTCCCCTGAGCTCTGCAGCAGGGCCGGGCCTGCACTCACCAGCGGGGGGAAGTGCACAGACCTGGCCCCAGCCGTGCCGCCAGTGAGTGTTGGGGGGTGGTTCCCCCCTGCCCTCCAAGCCAGCCACGCCCCCCTGCCCTGCCCGAAGCCAGCCTGCCCTGCACCCCCGTCTCCAGCCAACCCCTGCCACACCCCCGTGCCCGAAGCCAGTGAGCCCCGCCCTCCCGTCTCCAGCCAGCCCCTGCCACACCCCCGTGCCCGAAGCCAGTGAGCCCCGCACTCCCCTGTCTCCAGCCAGCCCCTGCTGCACCCCTTGCCCTGCCTCCAGCTGGCCCCACACCTCCTGTCTCCAGCCAGCCCCTGACACACCCCCTGCCCGAAGTCAAACAGCTCCACACCCCCTGTCTCCAGCCAACCCCTGCAGCACCCCCGTGCCCAAAGCCAGCCAGCCCCACACCCTGTCAGGTTATTCATTTATTTTCATTAAATATGTAGACTAAATAATTAAATTAATAAAATTTCAAGACAAATATGTATTAATTCTAATGAACAATGCCACATTATGCAGTATTCATTTTCGGAAGTTTATAATAAGCGATGCTCCAGGGGGAGGGATGGGGGCAGGGGGCGCAAGGTAGAAGTTTCGCCTAAGGGGCAAAATATCCTTGCACTGGCCCTGGGAGCAGCCTGTATTTCAGAGGGGAAGGGTTTCTGGGGCTTTAAGCCTTTAGGGGGGAGGGATAGCTCAGTGGTTTGTGCATTGGCCTGCTAAACTCAGCCTTGTGAGTTCAGTCGTTGAGGTGGCCATTTAGGGATCTGGGGCAAAAATCTGTCAGGGGGTTGAACTAGATGAGGTCCCTTCCAACCCTGATACTAATGACCATGCCCAGGTGGAATACTTTCCCTTTGTATGAAGGGGAAATAAGATTGGATACAAAGGATATAGCTACACTGCACACTAAGGCCAGGTTTGAGCTCAACACCTGCTTCTTCCCACACACAAATCAGTCTAACTCAGATCAGCAGGCTCTCAGGAACCAGCTACTAGGACCTTGCTGGGGGTGGGGTCAGAGCACAAGTCCTGCTGTGACTTGTGTCCAAGCACTGATATCTTACAATGTGAACAGAGCTCAAGCCACAGACCTGAGTCAGAAGGTCTGTGCAGTGCAGTGCAGTATGGACACCCAGGTCCAGCAATTGTAAGCCCAGGTTTATAATGCAGTGCGGACACTCACACATGGGCTTGGAAACACCGAGTTCACCTGCCTGGGTCCCACAAACCTGGGTTTACAACACAGTGTAGACAAACCAAAAAGGGCAAATTTTGCTATTGAACCAGCATAAATCAGAAGAGTTATAGGGTAAGACACTATAATTTGGCCCACATAGCCTTCCTGAAGTCTACTTTACAACCATATAGTATACAGATAAAAACAAAGCAGACATTTACTTTTTTTTTTTTTTGCCTGAAACGGAGGTGGGGAGAGGGGAGGATGTCTTCATAAAAGCATTCTCTGGAAAAATTGTTCTCAAAGAAAACACAGACAACATTTTAAAGAAAGAATGAATTTTTTCCAGGTCAGGCTAGCATCTATTTTTGGACGGAGGCATTTATAAAAAGGAACTTATAATGACATAACTCGGGGCGAAAAGAAAAGGTGAGAAAACAAATGCTTGTAGAAATGAAGTATTAGGTTTCCGCTAGCACTCACTGCTGAGAACACAGGCGATTAAAGAGTCTATTTCCTCTGACTGCATTTTTTAAAAAATTGATAGTAATAGCAGGGGACCCTCTTGCTACTGCCTTATTTTCTCCAAATGCAGCAAGTTACTGATCTTAATAGGTTGAGGTTTTAGTTAATTGCTACATTCGTTATAACCGTTCAGTGAAATAACAGGTCACTGGTGCTACATGAATATTCTCAGTACATCTAGGTAGATAGAAAATATTTTGCCAAGTGAGTCTCTTTGAATTACCAGTTACTGTAGAATTCAGATTTTCAGCTCCACCTAGATTTGGAAACTCAACAGTCATTCATTTTAAGGGGAAATTGAGCATGCAAATTCCTTAGTTTTGAAACTCTTAGTCCAGAAACAAAACAGCAAAGTTGTCTACTGTCCCAGTTTATGGCTACTGCCATTTATCAGAGGGTAAAGACAGCAGCAGAGATGAATCTCAATTTGTAATATCTGAAATGCTATAGGAAGATCCCAGGTAACAAGGGTTGTTCAAATTTAATACATTTACTCTGGCTCTCCCCACAAATGGGCTGTGCTCCCCTAGAGCATCATTCTCCCTTGGTGTATATCCAGAAACATTAAAGCACCTTCCTGCAAAAACAAAACACCAAAAGTCTTACCTTCCTGCCATTCACAAAAAAGACGAGTGCATCTGATTGTGTGGAGCAAGCCATTATGTGGCAGAAAAGCGTAGCTTCAAAATTAAAGAGGAAGATTTTAAACACCAGCAAGAAATCAGTGGAAACAAGTGTAATTTCAACACTCAACTAAACTTTGTTCTGTGCCCCACAGATTTAAAGGCATTAACCTGGATGGGCGAGGAGGAGCCAAGGTGGAGTGTATTGCTTCTCAGCTCTGTAGGCTAAAATTAACCAATTAGGTCCCTTTCCCCGCCTTATCTGTCATGTACCAAGGTAATTTGGAAGAATGTGGGGAGACCTGTGCCTTCAGAAACACTGCACCTACTTGTCTTCCCTGGGTGAACCATATTGTAAGATGAAGAGCCACAAGACGTACGTTATTTTTCCTAGACAATCCCAGGAATTTTGCAAATGGGAAGCACTAAACTAAGCACCTATATGGTCTAGAACAGGGGTTCTCAACCTTTTCCTTTCTGAGGCCCACCCAATATGCTATAAAAACTCCAGGACCCAGCAGGGGCGAGGGAGACACGCTTTGGGCTCCTGGCTTCAGCTGCTGGGGGGAAAGACTTGGGGCTTTAGCCCTGTGGGGCTGGGGACTTGGGGCTTCTGCCCTGCAGGGTGCTGGGGCAATGAGTAGGGGAGGAAAGTGGGCTCAGGCTTCAACCCCACAGGGGGTGCTGGGGCTCAGGGGTTTAGTCCCATGGGAGCATTGGGGTGCCTGGCTTCAGCCCTGTGATTCTGCTCCTAGTTTCAGCCCTGCGGGGTGCCAGGGCTTGGGGTGCCAGGCTTCAGCCTCAGTTCAACTCGTTTTCTGCCCCCCCCCGGAGGTGCCTGGACTTAGGGTGCTGAGTTTCAGCCCCATGGGGGCATTGGGCTCAGGGTTTTAGTCCTGTGGGGAGCATTGGGGTGCCAGGCTTCAGCCCTGTGGGGGCACTGAGGCTTGGGGTGCCAGGCTTCAGTCATGGGGCCCTGCTGCCCCCTAAAATTGGCTAATGGCCCATTGAGGGGCCATGGACCCCTGGTGGAGAACTGCTGGTCTAGAAGCAGATACTGGGGCAAACACTCCTCTCAGGTGGCTTGATCTGGATTTATACTGATGTAACCCATCTCATATTCTGATCCACCCGATATAAGACCACAGTTTGCAGAGCAGATGTTTGGGTTCTGCCTTGTTGCACTGTAGCTGATGCACAAAGTTAATTACCGGTACTCAGGGGCGGCTCTAGACCCCAGCGCGCATTTGGCTCCGGTGGACCTGCCGCAGGAGCTCAACCGGAGCCGCGGGAAGAGGGGACCCGCCGCGGGACCGGGGAAGGGCGGCGCAGCGCACCGCGCTGCTTGGGGCAGCCTACTTTCTAGAGCCGCCCCGCCGGTACTTAATCAAAAAGTGATCCCAAGGGCATTTGCATTTGATTTTCAAAAGCATTGAATGATTCATTTTTGTATGTCACATTGATTAAAATGCAACACAGGTGTGTCCATCTTACTTTATTTACCTTTTAAATGTGCCAGCCCAGGCTAGCAAGGTGCTAAGCATGCCAAAATCTCTCATCACTTCCCCCATATTTGGGAAGGAAAATACTTCTAGGAAGCCACTATTCATATTCACATTTTGGCTCCCAGATCCCCAGCTAAACATAAATGTTAGCATCTGGGCACAGCTGTGGTATCTTTGACAGTGTGTATGTGGGGGAGAGGGTGCACAAGTGCCAAATAGCAACTTCTTCAGTGGGTCATTTTTTACGAGACCCCTTTCCTGGCTGGAGTTAATGGCTGTTGGTTTATTTAGTGTTGGTCATTGTCTTTAAAATTCTGGGCAATCTCTGGTTGAGAGACCCCCTCTCATGGCAGCTAAAATTAGATGGCTGATGACTGCTGTTTGTTCATGGGGATAAGTACCTCAGAGGGCCAGCAGGGCTGCCCCCGTTGAAGGCTCCCACCTCTGGAAATCAGTCCTCTTGATGATCTGCTGATCCTAAGTCTAACAAACTTCAGTGCATGCTGCACAGTGCTTACTTTTGATCTGATTTTTATTTCTGTTATTTCCTAACACAAGATGGTGGGTCACAGTGGTAGCAATCCCCACTGTGGACGGTGATGTGTGATGCACGGCTATTTAATTTGGGAAATAAGCACCTAGCTCCTCTGGCTACAGAAGGTATATAAAATCTGCACAGACCCCACACCTGCCAGGTTACTCTGGGCCAAGGCATGAAAAGAGTTACTGAAACTGGCCTGAAGTCTATGTACCTTTTAGCAGTATTAAAACAAACAAACAAACAAACAAACAAAAATCCCAACAAGTTTTGAGTTCTGCAGAAAGTTTGTTTCATGACATCCTATATTACCAATGTATCACCTGTCACTGTGATTAATCGCCTCTTGTTCTGGCTCCCAATAGTTCTTCTCAATTACAGCCTGGCCTGTGGACAATATGGGAGGGCCAGAGAGGTTTCAGTCAAAAGAAAAACATGTTACAGTAGCATGTGCAGATTTTTCTTTGGCCATCAGACAACAAAAAATGTACATCTGTATTGAAGCTGGATGGAACCTTTATTAATAATGTTTAGCAAGTACTGAAAATCAGACAAGGTGATTCAGCCCTGGAGGAAGGATAATGCAGTTCTAGGACATGATTCAGCCCAGGGAATCAAACATCCTGCATTTGCAGGGACGTCTGTACCAGTGTCACCACTGCTCTCTCTCAAGGGTTCTGCCAGGGGGGTGCAGATTTAAACTCTGCCTGGGTTCTTCGCAGGAACTCTGCTGATTGAGGCTGCTCAGGAGATGAACTGTTCAGTGCTTCTCACAGGTGCTCTGGCCACATCCCCATCTGGCTTTCTGGGATTTCCCAGCTGGCTTCAGGCTCCTGCTACAGTGAGGACAGTGGGTGGCATCTGCTGCTGTGAACTCCCTTCTGCTGATGGGGGCCTGCAGTCTGGTGTCAAAGCCCACAGAATGAGCCAAGACCAGAATCTTTCATACCAGAAAGAAGATGGCATTGCATTTACGATTAATCTGTTTTATTGAATTTCATGATATATAAAAGCCAAATGAATATCAATAAAAGGCAGCAAAGGAAGCACAGTGACACTCTCATCCAGGATATAGAAACTGTGCATATAAAACCAGATTTAAAAATACAGAAATCATATTCTAACTGCAAGGGCAAAGATTATTAACCTATAAGCCTGACTTCAGTCACAAGCATGATATCTGACAAAAGGAGGAGGAGATACTTTGGGTGGCAACTGGAGAAGAAACAGTGGTGTAATAATCAGCATGGGTGTGTGAAACAAAGAAACCTGAGCAGAGTAGATGGCCCAGGGGCAATCTGATCTATATCAAGATGTAGGGACATAGTAAAAGAAAACTCACTGAGAGACTGGAGGTGCAGTATCAGTACTACATGGCAAGGAATAGTTGGAGCACAGCATATGAAAGCTACAAAGCAAACATTTAAATTACTCTCTCCTTCCATTCACCCCAAAAGAATCAACCATGATTATCCAGATGAAACCAGGACATTTGGCAACTAATGACTCACCTGCACAATACAGTAAATATTGTATATTAGAGATGGATCCCAAACTAAAGCCCCAAACCAAAAATTACCAAATCTTGGGAATGCTCAGAATCTGCATCTCAACTTCATGGCCCTAGAAAGTGCAAAGCCAAAATTCTAGATCTCTTCAGTCTTGGGGATGGATGTCAAAATCTGGCAGGGATTTTGTGATCATGTCCTGCCATTACTATATATAGTATCAGAGGGGTAGCCGTGTTAGTCTGGATCTGTAAAAGCAACAAAGAATCCTGTGGCACCTTATAGACTAACAGACGTTTTGCAGCATGAGCTTTCGTGGGTGAATACCCACTTCTTCTTGCATCCGAAGAAGTGGGTATTCACCCACGAAAGCTCATGCTGCAAAACGTCTGTTAGTCTATAAGGTGCCACAGGATTCTTTGTTGCTATATATAGTATATTAACTAACTTCAGTAATCAGTGTTATTTGCTGGTCTTGCCTGAGAATGTAAGAATATATAAATGTAACCCACAGAATATACCTTGTTCAGCATCTAATACATGAAAGCACAATAGGTCTTTTTTCTTTTTCAATCTTGTCAAACTAGTGCTTCTCTGGGTGCAGTTCTAATCCCACCACACCCTATATGTCAGCAGAAAACTGATCATCTTTGTGAAACATCTTCTAATCTTACATTATATCCACTTTCCCTGCTGAGGTTAAAAGAGTGTTTATCAGCAATTAAAGAGCAAACCTCACCTGCATTCTGATTGGTTCAATATCATCCCGAGCTGTTGTGCACAATGGCACCATTCTGAACTACTTTCCAGAGACAATCTCATCAAGGGCCTGATCCAAAGCCCAGTGACATAAATGGAAATTGTTCCATAGGGTTCAATGGGCCTTGGATCAAGTCATGAGAAAATAAAAAGGTCTCCAAGGGAAACAGTAGCAAAGTCACCCTTAAGGTTTCTTGGGCCAAATTCTTCTCTTTTACAGTCACCCTAATGGCTTCAGTTATACCAATGCAATGTCAGTGGAGTTGTGTTGGTATCACAAAGGAGAATTAGATCCCTTGTCTCCTCCTAGTTGTTTTTAGCACACAGGTGTTAGCACCACACAGAACAGCTTTTCTGTGTGAAATCACACATTGCTGCATCAAGTTTGTGATCAAAAGGTAATTATTGTGATCACTTCAGTTCTGATCCTGCCATGGAATCCATGCATGGAGATCTTATTGCAGAATTGAAACCTAAATTAGTGTCTTATTTGAAGCCTTTCAGAAATCAAATACTGTACTGGATTGTTAAAGTGTGTTACTGAAAATACCTTGATACATCATTATAGCTCCCTTCTCCCACAGCTACAGTTTAGTTGGTCTCTCTGGATCAGTGATGGGGACTCCTCCAAATGTCTGGCTTAGTGCAATTTGGCAAAATACACTTTAAAATGGGAAAGCTACTTGCACTCTTTAGGTTCCATTTACAGGCAAGTCGCATCTTAGGCGCATTTACCATGCACAAATTCAGCTTTGCACGGTAGGCAAAAACAGGGGAAAAAAAGAAAAACAACAATATAAAAACTGCATCTGTTGTGCGGGTGATTCCACCTGCCATTCAACTCAATGAGTGTTTCACTATACGCGGTTTTCGCTTTACGCGCTCGCTGCGGCACGGAACCCCCGCATAAGATGAGACTTTCTGTGCACAGAGTTATTATTAACAATGCGGCTATGTACGGAACTAAGGATGACTTGTGACTAAAGGATCAGGCCTCAAAGCAGCATGGGAAATGGGAGTTATGACAGAATGGGGGTTAACAGTGATATGCCATTTTATCTTGCCTCTTATGGGAACTCTTTTCTGCTGCTTATTTTAACTTTCATGGGCACAAGAATGAACATCGTAAGAAAAATATTTGTTTTACATAAACTAATATTAACATACAGCACTAATAGAACCATAAGAAGTCAATAAGGGCCAGTTTTTTAAACATCTGTAGGTGCCTAAAGATGCAGATTAGGTGCCTAGTGGGATTTTCAAACTCTCTAAGCAGGTGAGGTGCCTAACTCCCGTTGATTTTAATGAGATTTAGGCATCTAACCTACACAGGCACTTTCACAAAGCCTAAATGCCTTTAAAACTCTGGCCCTAAGCTGAATATTGGGATGCAAACGGATATCCCAGGAGTATTAGTGCACTTATTTTTGGTTCACTTTCAACCCTCACACCCCATCCCCAGTGCACTACTAGCTCAACACAGCACAGGCTCTCGCATCTCATTACCTCAGTGAACCTAGCTATATTATTTAGACATAAATTTGAATTCCATTGTTCTGACAAATCCTGAGGAAAAAAATCTGGATTTTGCACCATTGTTGAAGTGATCATTAATTCCTCCCTAGTGGTGATTTAAGATGATCATAGAGAATGTGTAGTAGCTGGATCTTATTACATAACCCTCTTTCAATCTATTTAGATGTGTTTCTAGGAGTAAAATGTAGTAGTGCAACTAAATATATGCTGAAAACTCAGGTGTGAGAATGGGCTGAAGAAGTAATGCTCATTATTCAGTAGCCGGAGGGTAGATTTTGAATAAAAATAAAATATACGTGTTGATTAAATAAGCCTTCACCCTCATAATCAACAAGTCAGTACCACTGGAGTTCATTCAGGCTTTTTGCGAGGTTCTGTTTGCCATTCATATGGAGATGGCCCAAGGAACGAAGGATTCAGGTTCATCTTTCGTACTCTAAGAGAATGAACAAGAGGTGAAAGAAGTGATTCTGTTAATGGTATTCCCTTAGAAAGAACTCACTACAGCTATTCATAAAACTACTCTGCATATTTCACAGTGCCTCTCCCAGGTGGCCCCTACTGGAACTTCTACAGCTTCCATTAATTATGCATTGAACACCACTAGGTCTACTGGGTAGGGCATTCTACAGAAGGCAGGCAAACCCATACAAGCTGTGCTGACATGGGGGCTGGTAGGTCCCAAAGCAGCATGGAAGAACAGGGTCTTTGTGTCAATTGGCCCTCATCTATGGCAAAGCTCCTGAGATGTCCACTGAAATTAGTAGACTGATAAATCTGGGGGCTGATCTGTCCTGCGATTCCTGTACCCTGCCACTGCTTAGGGAAATACTAGGAAAGAACTCTGAGTGGGAACTCAGTCTCCATCTTCCACATGGGACAATCTGGCCCACTAGTATTTCAATAGGAGCACAGGTGTGCATGGCATTTCACAGTAATATGGATTGTCATGGACTCTGCCTCAAGGAGCTTATGATTTAAATTAGACAAAAGACAATGGTGTGGGTGGTGGGAGTGGGTATAATGATAGCGCATATTGTAGGTGGGAGGGTGTGGGCAGGAGGGATCGAGAAAAGATTAAAAAATTGGAGTTATTAAAAGGCAATCCCCGAATGCCATAGACTGGAATGGGCTGGGCCTGTCAACAGACATTTTGATTCAAGAATCATTAAAAAGTCTGAACTGAGGAGTTCTGCTGCGTACACTCCATATCCAGGTGTAAATACCATTTAAACTACAGAAATATGGGCTTTCAATGCCAAAAGGAATAGGCTGCAGCTACAAAGGATTGTTCCAAAAGAAAATTTCATTACCATCTCAGTAAACTGATCGGCACAGGCCATTCGAATCCGCTCAGGAGTCAGGGGGCTGTTCAGGGTGAAGGTCCCAGTTAATCCTCTTTCCTTCCACACAGCAGCCACTGCATCCCAGATAGCAAAGAACACAGAACATCCCAGGAACATCCCTGCCTCGCCTATCCCCTGGCAGAGAACAAAGGCTGTCACATAAATTTGCTTTATGAACTGATTAAAAGAGGAAGTGTCTTAATATCTGTGATATCTGAAAACCTTTTACAAATTACTGATTTACAATGGGAGTCAATGAAAGTTTTCCACTGATTCAATGGAAGCAGGATCAGAGCGTACTGGATATGTCTGCGGTGCACTGTAAACCCAGGCTCACACTTGGGTTTGAGCCCAACTCCCCCAACCATCCACACACAAATCTGTATTATTCAAGTTAGCAAGCATTCAGTACCTAGGACCCTGCTGGGGAGGTGGGTCAGAGCCCGAGTCCCATTGAGACTTGGGTCCAAGCCCTGTTATTTTGCAGTAGGACACAGCCGAAGCCGCAGATCCAAGTCAGAAGGCCTGCATAGTGCTGTATGGACACGTTGGCATGGCTGGGAGACTCAGGTCCAGCAACTGTAAACCCGGGTTTACAATGCAGCATGGATGCTCAAGTGTGGGGCTTGGAAAACTCAAGTCCATAAGCCCAGATTCCCCAGAACTGGGTTTACAATGCAGGTTTTCAGCTGCTGGCTGACTGCAGAGATCTGTAAGGGCTGGTTTCAAATGCCAGCTATAGATTTTAGGACACTTTCAATTTCTCACTTGTGCAGGATTTCAAACTGAAAATAAAATCAATTATTTGGTAAAAAGTGTTGGCAGATAAAACTGAAATCAACCATCTCCAGGGATTCATATCCAATTAACAAACTAGAGCTGAGACAAAACCCTGCATGTGAACAGCACTGAATGCCCTCCTCAATCTGATCCAGATGCAAGTTTCACAGTTGACCTTATTTCTATCACAGGTCAAATCAAATCCAGTCCCCAGATCTAGATCCTCCTAAATGCTGGAAGTCTGGGCATCTTCATCAGGACTGAGATCTGAATTTCTCAGCTAGCCATTATTGTATCTCTAACTGGCCTTTCTAAAACTCAGGCTCCAAAACACTCCTGAAACATTGGTCTGGATCTGCATTTTGCAGCTTTAGCCCACCTCTATAAGAAACTGACAACCAGATTTCAGGATTGAAAGATGCTTAATTTTCAGGCAAGGTATCACAGGCTCTACTTTCAAGCATGTTTTATTCACCAATGACGATTTTAAAATTAGTTATAGGAGTTGTATGCCTAAAGTGGGATAAACAGGTTTTGTATGCTCACTTTGAAGACTGGTGCTAAAAGCCGCTCTTTAAATCAACTCCACCCTGGGTAATTATTTCATTTTGATCTGTAATTTTCTTTCAAATGATCATCTCTTTCAAAATATTTCATCAGGACTATTTGAAAATAGTTTTTAGAAGGAACTATTATTCTAATATATCCTTCTGCTTTAAATTTTATTTTTTTTTATTCTGAAGCCTTTATTTAATTGACTACATTACAACCCTAATGGCCTAGGCAATTGAAGACATGATGCTCAATGCACTTGAATTGGGCAGTATCCCCTACATCAGTGGTTCTCAACGTTTTGTACTGGTGACTCCTTTCACATAGCAAGCCTCTGAGTGCGACCCCTCCCCCTTATAAATTAAAAACACTTTTAAATATATTTAATACCATTATAAATGCTGGAGGCAAAGCAGGGTTTGGGGTGGAGGTTGGCAGCTCGTGACCCCCCCATGTAATACCTTACGACCCCCTGAGGGGTCCCGACCCCCAGTTTGAGAACCCCTTGCTTATGTGTATATTCAATGGGCTAGGACCCTAGCTGGTGTAAACTGATAGCTTTACTAGAAGTTCCTAGTTCACTTGTTAAACCTAAAATTATCAATAGGCAACCACGATGGAAGAGTAGAACTATCCCAGATTGCAGCTTCTACTGTATTTGTAAATAACACAATGATGTGGAGATCTGTTTAAAATGTAAAAGAACAGGAGCCTGAGGTTCTCCTCACTTACAGGGATTTTATACCAGTGTACCTTCTTTGACTTGAATGGAATTACTCCTGATTCACTCTAGCATAGGTGGTAGAGGAATCAAGCCCCAGGTTTCACTTGCTTACCTTGGATGAGTAGATGGCATAAGGATTTTGTGAGGATGACAGCAAGGAAACACTGAACTGTTCTGGGAGGTCACAGATTGCAGGGATTTTATACTGATCCGGGCCCCGAGTGTACAAGACGCCTTCTGGGGAGTATTTTAACTCCTCCATTGTATAAAGTCCAATGCCCTGAACAAAGGCACCTTCAATCTGAGAGTGAGAAATTATAAGCACCTTATCTTTTGTTATGCTGTAAAATGTATATAACATTGACAACAATTAATCTCTCTCTCTGGACAGCATTCTCCTTCCTATTAGACTGTTGGGTTTCAGGGCTTTCCTTTGGAGCTGCTGGGAAGCAGAAAGCTCTCTCCTCTCTCCTCCTGCACTGCATAAGTCCAGTCTACATCTACACTGCAAGATAGGGTGCGATTCTTAGATTGTGTACACATATGCACGCTATCTCAATGAGAGCTAGCGCAAGTATAAATAAATAGTCTTTTCAGATCATAGTAGTATAGCACAGGTAGCAGCAGTGGTGACATTGAGTATCTACCCACAGGGAGGGTTCAGGCAAGTTTCTACTTGGTACGGCTGAGAGGTGCTGCTACTACCTGTGCTACTGTGGCTACACTACTATATATACTTGTGCTCAGGGCCGGCTTTAGGGCAATTCAGCCGATTCCCCGGAATCGGGCCCCACGCCCCTAAGAGGGCCCCATAACATCCCAAAGGAGCTGCCGCTGAAGTCCTGCCACTGTCTTCGGCGGCAGCTCAATCGCTGCCGCGGAGGAAGGTCCCTCTGCCGAAATGCCTCCGAAGGCACCGGCAGCCGATTGAGCTGCCACTGAAGTCCTGGCACTATCGGCGGCGGCAACTCAATCACTGCCGCTGTCTTCGGCAGCATTTCGGCGGAAGGACCTTCCTCCATGGCAGTGATTGAGCTGCCGCCAAAGACAGGCGGCGGGACTTCGGCATCAGCTCCTTCGAATCAGGCCCCGCAGTGCCTAAAGCCAGCCCTGCTTGTGCTATCATCGAGCTAGTGTAACTATGTGTACACAAGGTGGGATTCACACTCCTAGCTCACAGCTCACTGCCCCACAAAGAATGAAGAAATGCCAATCAGAGGGCTGAAGCAATGGATCAGGGGTGCAGTGGGGAGAAGCATTAACATGCTATGAGGAAGGGGGCCTGGTCATAAAGTGGAGGAGAGCTTGGAGACTCGACAGTGGTGCAGGTGGGCAGTACCACAAGGTGACACTAGGTATACTGGGTAAAATTCTGGCCCTACTGAAGTCAATGGGAGTTTTTCTATTGACTCCACTGGGATCGGGATTTCATCCCGTGATATTATCTGTAAGGTGGGCTGATAAGATGTTAATACAAATACAACAACAACTAGCACAACATGAACGGAATAGTAAGAAATTCTTGGCACATACCTGTCCTATATCCACAGCTGGATTTATGCTGCATCCAATATCTATAACGATATCTGTTCGGATGTTCTACCAATAAAATACAAATGTACATTGTGGTGACAGATATATGGGGGATGGATGAGGAGGTGCTAAGAGTCAGAGGCTTAATCCAGTGGGACAAGACATAGTGGGAGTTTAGCCAGTATGAGGACTGCAGGCTTTAGCTCACTGTATTTAAAGCCTTCCATGGGACTTCGTACAGAAGTACACACTATGTCCAGTGGGATGTGTTGCTGTAGTAGGCCCTTAAATGTAAGGAGACTAGGCCAGGTGGGATGACTGGCTGGTCAGGAGATTGGAAATGTAATACAGAGCTACAGTACAATTTGGCAGAATGCAGGCACCAAGAGAAAAGGCAAATACTGCCTGCAACACTGTCTCTATAGCACCAAATCTGAACACAATATTATATTTTCACAAATCTAGCAAAAATAAGATCGTATTTTTAGTTGCTTGTGCACATTTTTCATTCTGCTCTAACTGTAATTGCTAGTTATTTACATCAGTTGGTACATGCAGATTAGTACAAAGCCAGGTGATTTACCAATGCACAAATTATACGACTGTTGGGACATCAAGCAAAACGGGAAATTCTGGTGGAACCTCACTGTACTATTTATGAGCTTTAGTGACATTCACTGGTTACCTTGTGATTTCCTGTAAGACAGTCAATTTCAACCTCCGAACAAGCAGCTCCGAAAATAAAATACGTAAATGGATGGCCTTCCCCTTTCTCCCAATCCATGTTAGTTTCATAGCCTCTGGGAAAAGCAACAAAGTCCATGGGAAGCATGGCTTTTTATTCCGTTTTATTAATCTTTGTGTTACAACAATAAAGAGACAGAGCAAATAAGAGTTTAAAACTATGTGAAATTAAACCTAAAATACTGGGACAGATACCCTGCTGGTTTAGCTCCATTAAAGTCAATTAAATTCTGGCAACCAATATGATAAACAAACTGCTCCAATCTAGAAATTCTGATAAGCAACCAAATCCCAGCAGATTTCTGACAGAGATTGTCATGGAAATCATGTATAAAAGACAAGTTTAAAGTAACAATTACATAGCCAATGACAAATGAGTGAAGTAGAGAAGAGAAATAAAATGGTCAGAGCATAGGAAAGATTAATTTACAAGGAAAGATGTAGAGAGCTAAAATGCAGATCTTAGCTAAGCAATGACTAAGAGGAGTAAGATGATGGTCTTCAAAATAGAAGTGTTAGCCCTAAGAAGGGAGAAGAACTATTTAGGAGGGTCTAAGCAGGAAAAAACTTGGTGAAATGGAATGAAATTAACAAAGGGAAGAGATCAGTTGAACATTAGGGAAACCTCTTCAGCATGAGATCTATGAGACTGTGGGATAGTTTTTCAAGGTAGGTGGTGGAAGCCTTCTTGTTTGACCCACCCAACAATAGGAAAGGTACAATAGGGTGTAATCCTGCACTGGTAGGGAGGCGCACACAATACATACATTTGGCTCTCATCCTCAACTCTGAGCTCAGCAGGTTGTGAGATCCGTGGTTGGGTAAGTGAGTGAGTGTTAGGGAGAGAGAACTACACTTCCTCTGGGGCACCTAGTGCTCCTTGCAGGAGTAGCTGGACACCTCATTTCATGGGCCCAAAGTGCTGCCGCCCGAATTATAGCATTCCTCTAAAGAGCAGATCTATTGATTACATGAGAATATGAGCTAAATCAATCAAAAATGCCTGTCAAGTCCGCTCTATCCAGTTCCACTTTCCGAGCTATTAACTATCTTCATGAGTTACTCATTAAATTCACATTTTCATCGTATTACTGAGGTGAGCCTAACTAAACTTAACTTTCAAAAGCACTAAAAATATTTGTTACCTGAAGTACCCTGTAGCCGAAAGATTAATGCTCTGTTCAAATGCTTCTTTAACCTGTAAAATACAACAATATTATTGGTAAACCTATCACCTGGGAAGGAGTTAAACATACACCTATTTATTTAAACATCAAACTACAAGAAAATGCTAAAGAACTGAAGAGTGCTATGGTAATGTCTGATGATTCTCTCTGCCACCAGCTCCATTTTTTTGCACTGGGAGACTAGGCAACTGCTGAATAAGTTCTCTGAAAACTGCAAACCATGATTCTAGTTCTAACACAAGCCTCTGCAGGCAAACATGCATGTAAATACAGCAGCTGTAAAATTCTGCTTACATGCCCAGTAACACTTCCCTCTTGGGGAGCTCAGAGAAGTTCAGTCAACATGAAGGGGAGTCAGACGTGCAGCTCCCAGATACTTGATTCAAGTTTGAGCTTTAATATGTGGATCCACTATGAAAAGTGACTATGCAAAAATGGCACTTTGCCCAACAGAGCTGCTCCTTGTTTTTATTCAATCATAATTCCTGATATTACTGAATAAAAATATCTTCTGACATAGCAGTTACGCCTTGATTCAACAGTTCATCTCTGGTCAGCAAAGCACTTAAACATGTGCTTAACTTCAGGCACATGGCTGACCTATTGACTTCAATGGGTCTTAAGTCTGTGTTTAAATTTAAGCATGTGCTTATAGGGTTTTCTGAATGGGGATGGATTTATACACATGCTTAAATGCTCTGCTGAACTGGGATTTTAATGCTGCAGAGCCAACACAGCTTTGGAAGAGTGAACTGGATTTTATTTGGTTCACACATAAGCATCAGACTTGTTCTAACAGCTCTGCTTGCAGAATCTTTACTGTTGGTAACATGGCAGCCAGAAAGGATCCAGCTTGACTTTCACATTACAGGTTGAGTTTGCAGCGCTGATAGTCAGAAAAGTGTCTATTTGTAAACTGAGCAGATCTGGTTGATAAGACACAGAGGGCAAAGAAACAAAAACCCAAGTTGCCAGTTTAAAAAAAATCACTTTTCAGAAAAAAAATAAAAAATAAAAATACCCTCTGAAGTGCAGTTATGTAAGTGATTCCAGCAGCGAGGTGAGCTCCTAAATTTACTCCCTCTCAGCAATTCCCATATCAGATTTGCTTAATACATATCAAATATGTTTTTGAATCTAATCATAGTTTATCAAGAGGCAAAGCAGCTTCTTCTCTGCACGGGTCAGCATTATTTTTTATGGCAATCATTCCTGATAATCTAAATTAAATTGCCAAATTAATTTAGATAATCACTAGAACAGCATTAGTCAGGGCAAACTGATTTACTCCTCACATATGTAGGTGTCAGTTTTGCTTAGAGCATTGCCACAGGTGTTCCACTGTTATTTTCTATTAATAAGAATAGTTGGCAAACTTTAAAGGATTACATTTTGCAGAGTATTCATGGTAATCCTTTAAGAGGGAACATCTCTGTGTGTTGGGATTGTAAGTACCTCAAGGGCAGGGATTGTCATTTTTGTTAGACATTAAATCATCATGCAGCGCTGTATAAATAAAAATAGGATTTTAATATCTATGCTACATTTACAGCTCTGCACCTGTGCATCGAGGGACTGATTCTCAACTGCTAAGGTAGTAAGTAGGTGGACTGCAGGCCAAATTTGGACCACCAGATGCTTTTGAACAGACCCTGAAATCTTTTTATTTACTTCTTATCATTATTGTTATTTTTTTTTTCATTATTTTCTCTGGAGTCTGGACGTTGACCAGAGAAATTTGGACCTTGACAAACAATAATTGACTACCCCTCTAATAGGTGATGCAAATCTAACTGAGGCATCTAAATAATGATCTGGGCCCTCCTCCCAGTGTGATATTTGGGCAACTGTTCAAGAGACTGGTCCCACTCTGACTGAGGGTGGTCACAGATGAAAGACCGGATACCCCAGGCTGTTCCTTCAGGGCTGCCCCAATGAAATCCAGGGGCTTTAGCATGTGCATACAGGATTGAGACCTAATCACTTTATCAGATTTGTTTGGACCAATTAGACAGAGCTTTTTGGGGTAGGGACTGTCTATGTTTTGTGTTTGTATAGTACCTGCACAGTAGGGCCCAGGTCCATAACTAGGGCTCCTAGATACTCTGATAATACAAATAATAACAGAGGGCTCATCCTATGTGAAGAAGGCTTTTTATCAAGGCAAAATGTGATTCTAGCATACTACAGGTCTAAGCGAGCCCCAATTGGTGTTTTATTCCTATCAATAGTTTTTTGACACTGTTGTGACACTCTGTATCTCGGGGGAACATCCAGCACTCCCATGTTCATCCTTGTAAAATGATTGTGTGGTATCTAATGCAAAATTTGTCATGTTGGGTGTCTTCGGAAGGCTCATGATGTACTGAGTATTGTGGGTATAGTGATGTATAGTAATTGTTGTCACAGTAATGTTATAATAATGTTATAGGCTGTAATTTCATGTATATGTATGTATATATGTAAATGTATATATATATGTATATGTATCCTCGCAACTTTTCGGACTATCAGCCTCGGAAAGACAGAAGTTCTTCATCAACCTGCACCTGGATCAAATGCTTCTGTCCTGAGTATCTCCATTGACGGCACTCAGCTTAAAGTAGTGGAGAACTTTAAATACCTGGTTGTGTCATATCCAGTGATGGATCACTGGATAATGAGATCAACGCACGAATATCCAAAGCAAGCCAGGCACTTGGCTGTCTGCGTGTCAAAGTTTTAAACCACCACAACATCCGGATGTCAACAAAACTGCTTGTGTACAGAGCTGTTGTTCTCTCATCTCTTTTGTATGGGTGCGAAACATGGACACTATAGAGGCGTCACATCAAGCAGCTCGAAGCATTCCACATGCACTGCCTCCGCAACATCATGAAGATCCGCTGGCAAGACAAAGTGCCCAATCTCGAGGTCCTCAAGAGAGCCCAGATGACAAGCATCGAAATGATGATCATGAAGTCACAGCTACATTGGACCGGTCATGTCAGCCGCATGGATGCCAACAGAATCCCCCGCCAGCTTCTGTATGGTGAGCTCTCCCAGGGCATCCGGCATATAGGTCATCCACGGAAATGTTACAAGGACACCATCAAAGCCAATCTGCAGTACAGCAGTATCAAACCTAGGGACCTTGAGGACGCCGCCAGCGACAGAACACAGTGGCGTGCAACAGTTAGAAATACCTGCATCGCCTTTGAGGAAGACCTCTGCCGGCGTCTACAAGAGGCACGCGAACGACGTCACAGAGTATCAGCAGCGCACAACCCACTGACCGTGAACTTCCCATGCACCATCTGCAGCCAAATGTCCACATCTAGAATTGGCTGTACAGCCATCTGAGGGCACACCATGAGACCAACAATAGATGATCTGCACAGATTTGTCATCATCGGATCGATGGACTACCAAGAAGGATGTATATGTATGTAATATGTATATTTTCATATAGTTATGAGGCCAAAAATGTATCATCATGGCTTAAAGCAAGCCCAGACAATAATTCCCCAAGAGCAGAGGGGCAGTTCACACCTCATCAGGGCATGTACGGGACAAACGCAGCCCAGCCTCACAGGACCAATGGACACTGGCCTAGAAAGCAACAAAGGATCTGTTGGACTCTTGAGTGAGTCACCCCCACCTCCTTTGGTCAGTTTGGGACTGCGATGAGGTAATGCTTAACTGACTCTGAAGTGGGGAGGGGGAGGCAAGACCAAGAGGGAAGAAAGAACATAATAAAAGGGAGAGACGTTTGCCTCTCTCTTCCACCTACATCTAAAGACACCACACCCAGGGACTGAAGCGCTGATCAAAGGGGAGAGCCTGGCTGAAGAGCCACCAGACAGCCTGTGGTGAGAAGCATCTAAGTTTGTAAGGGCAATGAAAGTGTTAAGATCAACTTAGAATGTGTTTTGCTTTTATTTCATTTGACCAAATTTGATTTGTTATGTTTTGACTTATAATCACTTAAAATCTATCTTTGTAGTTAATAAATCTGTTTGTTTATTCTGCCTGACGCAGTGCGTTTGGTTTGAAGCCTGTCAGAGACTCCCCTTGGGATAACAAGCCTGGTACATACCAATTTCTTTGTTAAATTGACAAACTCATATAACCTTGCAGCGTCCAGCGGGCATAACTGGACACTGCAAGACGGAGGGTCCTAGGCTTGTGTCTGGGACCAGAGATATTGGCTAGTGTCATTTGGTTGCATAATCCAAGGAGCAGCTTACATGCCAGAGGCTGTGCGTGATGTTTGCTACATGTTCAAGATTCCAGTACTGCCATCCAGTACTGCCAATACCATGCATTTTAGCAGCTCACTATATATATGGGGGGGACCCACCCAACAAAGCATAAGGGCCAGATCCTCTGCTCTGGCCAAGCTGTGCTCCGTGCAGGCAGTTTTATCCTGCTGGTAAGAGATCACCATAGAAAGAGGAGAGAGAAAAATATAATATATATATACACACACCAAAATTGCTATGTACGTGCACATTTTTTTAATATAATTCATACCTGTTTGATTTTTCACCCTGATACAAAAGTGCCTCTTACCCAATCATTCCAGGTACCTTTCGGGTTCTTACTAATGATGGGCTCCAGGCGTTTCAAGAGAGTCTGGCAAGCATCCTGGTGAATAGAAAAGTTGGGGAAAAGAATGCAAAAGTAGAGAAAAAGACATGCGTCAGTATTTAATAATATTCAACATATTTTTTGTCATGGTGGAGGTGCTATCAGCAGAGAAGACATCCCATTTACTTCTAGAAATCATTACTCCTCATTGAATTCCTTAGAATTTCTGGGGAACCCATCACCTGTCTTCCACTTAGAGAAGGATGGTGAATCAGTTTCTTTTGAGGCTCTTATCACTTTCTAACTGTCTATAGCTACCCAAACATGCCACCTCCTCAGTGAATTTGAAGGAAAAGCCTCCAATCCTGGGGAAGAGGAGACTCAAGTTTGTTCCTGACTCCAGTTCTTCTGGACCAGACATTTTCAATATTTATATGAAAACAGATGAATCTAGCTAATTGGTAAAGCTACTACTAGAGATGGGTGACCCTGAAACACTCCATCGGGTTAATCAGTTTAGATAAACATCTGGAGGTCCTTATGCTCATCCAAACCTCAACAGAGGTAGTGGAACAGAGGCCCCATCTCTCCCTGTCATAAGTAGTTAGTTAAGGGTTAAGGTCTACCTGTAAAGGGTTAACACAGACCTGGTGAAACACCTGACCAAAGGACCAATCAGGGAAGAGAATTTGAAAATCCCAGAGAGCGGGAACTTGGGTCTCTGTGTTCTTTGTTCTGAGTTCTTAGCCGTCTGGACCTACACCAGTCCAGATGTTTAACCAAGTCTGCTCATCTTTCTGAACTAATTTCTTCTATTCAAGCTAGTGAGTATTAGAAGAACTGGGTAATTGCATATAAGAATCTTGTGTCTGCAATTCTGTGTGTTTGCATTGATTATTCGTAATTTTGCCTGTATTGTTTGTACTGAGGAAAAGGGAGAAATTTCTCCAGGGATTAATAAGATTAGACCCTATGAATGTCTATCTTGGATTCATAGAGATTGTGTATTTTTTCTCTTCTTTCTTTTATTCTTTTAATAAACTCTTTTAATTTCAGGACTTGGTTAAGTTCCTTACCTGTGGATTCAGGGGAAGGAAGCTAGGCGCCACTCTGGGGAGACAAGAGTTGTCTCCAAGCAGAGAGAGAGCAGGAGAGGGAGGGGGGAAGTGGGCTGCTTCCCTGTGTGTAGAGATTCAAGGGATTTGAATCTGGGTTCCCCAGGGGAAGCTTGGGGGACAGGCCGTGTGTCAGACACGTTAACCTGACTGGTGGCAGCGAGAAGGAATCCTACCCTAAGGGTTAGGGTGGGGGGAGAATACCTGCGGGTCCCCTCTTTGAACCCACAAGCTCAAAGTGGGGGTGAGATCCCATGACATGGTGGCAGCGGAGTTTCGAACCCATTGTTAGAAGGAGTTTTTTTCAGCTGGGCTACACTGAAGGAAGCTATTCTCTTCTTCTAGAGCAGGAAAGCAACCTGAGAGACGAGTTGAGTTTACTAGTCTTCTGTTTCTAAGTGGTATTGTTAGAAGCAGGTTCAGCAGTTTGGCTGGAGGGAATTAAGTTTCCAGCAGGCTTTGTTGGAAGCAGTTTTCTTTTGGGTTGCTTGGACAGGCAGCTTGAGGAAAAAGCAGTTTTCTTTCGGGTGGCATAGAAAAGCACCTTGGAGGAAAAGAAAGTGTGTGCATTCCTTAGGTGGGGGGAAGTGCCCTCACAGGTTTGCTGGGGAGATAAGGAATCTCAAGACAGAGGTTTTTAGCTCTGGTTGCAAGGAGGTGTGTCCCTCCTTTGTGTGATCAGGATTCCTTGGGTGGGGGGAGTGCTCCTCCGAGCTCATCCCGTCCAACAGGGAAAACAGGTTTGGCGAGGAGAGAAAGCTCCTGAAGCCAGTTTTTTTTTCCTGTGACTTTTGAAATGCAGAAGCCAGGAAGCCAGTGAGATTTTCACTAGTCTTTTCTCGCAGAGAGACAGAGAGTTTTTTAGATTTTCCCTATTGCTCAGTACAGAACAATAGAGAGTTGCAACACACAATTTGCTATACACAGGATTAATTACCCTTTCTTTACTCAAGTTATCATAAACAGGGAGGGGGTGTCCAGCACCCCAAGGCACAGATATGACGGAAACAAGTGACCAACTAGAGCTTGCTCGATTGCAAATAAAAATCCTGGAAGCCAAAGAGAGAGAACACAAGATGGCCATGGCAGCCATAGAGGCAGACCAGAAAGCCAGAGAGGCAGACCACATCAGACAAATGGAATTAAGAGAGAAAGATCTGGAAATCCAGAGGCAGGCTCTGGAAGTAGAACAGGCTAAGCAGCATAATCCACCACCCCATCCACCTACTGATCAAACTTTTCGGAGAAAATTTCCCGCCTACAGGGCAGGTGAAGATGTTGAGGCCTTTTTAGAAAACTTTGAGAGGGCCTGTATTGGATACCATCTTCCTAAAGACCAATACATGATGGAGCTGAGGTCACAGCTCAGCGGACAATTATCCCTTGTGGCAGCTGAAATGCCTAGAGACCAGATGGACGACTTTCCACTGTTCCTAACCAAGGCCAGACTCAGAATGGGCATCACCTGATCACGCCCGTCAGCGTTTCAGAGCCCAGAAATGGAAACCAGAGATGTCATTTCCAGAGCACGCTGCTTACCTGGAAAAACACTATTTCTCATGGATATCAGGATCCAAGGTTAAGGAGCTAGACGACCTACACCTCCTGATGATGATGGAGCAGTTCCTAGATGGTGTTCCTGAGAACATTAGACGCTACATCCAAGATGGTAAACCAAAACTCTCACTGAGGCAGGAGAGATTGGAGCCAGATGGATGGCATCGGTAGACAACACAAAGCTACTGCCAAAGGGAGCGAATCACACAAGGTACCCACCGAGACTAAACCTTACCATCGAGGGCCAATCAAGCCCACACCTACAACCCAAGCACAGTCACACCCTACCTCTTCTTCTACCTCACCAGTTTCCAGTAAACCAACACAACCCCGTGACCCATCAAGTGGGCGATGTTTTGGATGCAATGAACTGGGGCATATCAGAGCCAAATGCCCAAAGAACCTGAACCGGTCCAACTCCTTGCACCTGCACACCAAGGAAACCCGAATTAGATATCTCTCAAATACCCGTATGCTTTAGGAAACTTTGAGAGTGGACGGAAAGGAAGTTATCGCATGGAGAGACACTGCAGCACATGTGTCAGCTATCCACGAACCTTCGTGGACCCCAAATTCATCAACCCGAAAACCAAAGTGACAGTTCGCCTTCATGTCAAAACCTGTAACATTACCTACAGTGCGTTACCTGTCCAGTACAAGGGCTGGTCAGGACGTGGACTTTGCTGTCTATGACAATTATTCTGTCCCCATGATACTGGGCAACCACTTGGCCCATCACGTTGAGCCGCCAGAAACAGAGGAGTGGTTACACGCAGCCTAGCCAGACGAGCTGCTGCACCCATACCTGTTCCTGAGCCATCCACCAAGACCCCGTCTGTGTTACCAGAGACCCAGACAGACGTGGTGGAACCGGATCCCATGCCAACACCTACAGCAGCCATACTACATCCAGTCCCAGAACCGGAACTGGAAGAGCAACCAGCGGCAGTACCAACGCCAGCGCCATAACTCCACCGCCGGGAGGGCTTACAACGGGCCAAAACTGGAAAAACCAGCAGACAACCCTACCCTAGAGGCTCAGCCGGAGCCTGAAATAACACCTCGTGGACCAGCGGAGAGCGGTTCACAGTCAACAGAAACAATCTCATCACCTACATCACTTCCAGAGGAACTGGTGTCTCCCGCCTCAAGGGAACAGTTCCAGACAGAGCAGGAAGCCGATGACAGCCTCAAGAAAGCATGGGCGGCGGCACGCAGCAACCCACCGCCTCTCAGCTCCACTAACCGATCCCGGTTTGTTGTGGACCGAGGACTTTTATACAAGGAAAGTCTTTATGGTGGACACCAGGAGGGCTGGCATCCTCAAAAACGGTTGCTAGTTCCGACGAAGTACCGGGAAAAGCTCTTAAGCTTAGCCCATGATCATCCCAGTGGCCATGCTGGGGTGAACCGAAGCAAAGACAGGTTGGGAAGGTCCTTCGACTGGGAGGGGATGGGCAAGGACGTTGCCAAGTATGTCCGGTCTTGTGAGGTATGCCAAAAGGTAGGAAAACCTCAAGACCAGGTCAAGGCCCCTCTCCAGCTACTTCCCATAATTGAGGTCCCATTTCAGCGAGTAGCTGTGGATATTATGGGTCCTTTCCCAAAAAAGACCCCAAGAGGAAAGCAGTACATACTGACTTTTGTGGACTTTGCTACCAGATGGCCGGAAGCAGTAGCTCTAGGCAACACCAGGGCTCAAACGGTGTGCCAGGCCTTAACTGACATTTTTACCAGGGTGGGTTGGCCCTCTGAAATTCTTACAGATTCGGGAACAAATTTCCTATCAGGGACCATGAAAGACCTGTGGGAAACTCATGGGGTGCATCATTTGGTTGCCACCCCGCACTCACCACCAAACTAATGGCCTAGTGGAACGGTTTAATGGAACATTGGGGGCCATGATCCGCAAATTCGTCAATGAACACTCCAATAATTGGGATCTAGTGTTACAACAGTTGCTGTTTGCCTACAGGGCTGTTCCACATCCCAGTTTAGGATTCTCACCATTCGAGCTGGTATATGGCCATGAGGTTAAGGGGCCATTACAGCTGGTAAAGCAGCAATGGGAGGGGTTTACACCTCCTCCAGGGACTAACATTCTGGACTTTGTAAGCAACCTTCAAAACACCCTCCGAGACTCTTGGGCCCTTGCTCGAGAGAACTTAAGAGATGCTCAAGCGGAGCAAAAGGTCTGGTATGATAGACACACCAGAGAGCGTTCCTTCAAGGTAGGAGACCAGGTCATGGTCTTGAAGGCGCAACAGGCCCATAAGATGGAAGCGTCCTGGGAAGGACCATACATGGTCCAGGAGCGCCTGGGAGCTGTTAACTACCTCATAACATTCCCTGATTCCTCTTTAAAGCCTAAAGTGTTTCATGTTAACTCTCTAAAGCCCTTTTATCCCAGAGAATTACAGGTCTGTCACTTTACAGTTCAGGAAGGAGATGACACCGAGTGGCCTGAAGGTGTCTACTACGAAGGTAAAAGAAATGGTGGTGTGGAAGAGGTGACCCTCTCCACAACCCTGCAACGTCTGCAGCGGCAACAGATCAAGGAGCTGTGCACTCACTTCGCGCCCTTGTTCTCAGCCAACCCAGGACGGACTGAGCAAACCTGCCACTCCATTGACACAGGTAATGCTCACCCGATTAGGACCCCACCCTACAGGGTGTCACCTCATGCCAAAGTTGCTATTAAACAGGAGATTGACAACATGTTGGAGATGGGTATCATCCGCCCTTCTACCAGTGCATGGGCATCTCCAGTGGTTCTGGTTCCCAAACCAGATGGGGAAATACGCTTTTGTGTGGACTACCGTAAGCTCAATGCTGTAACTCGTCCAGACAACTATCCAATGCCACGCACTGATGAGCTATTGGAAAAGTTGGGACGTGCCCAGTTCATCTCTACCATTGATTTAACCAAGGGATACTGGCAGGTACCACTAGATGAACCCGCCAGGAAAAATCTGCCTTCATCACCCATGCAGGGGTGTATGAGTTTACTGTGCTTCCATTCGGACTGCGGAATGCACCTGCCACCTTCCAAAGGCTGGTGGATGGTCTACTAGCAGGATTGGAAGACTGTGCAGTTGCATACCTCGATGATGTGGCCATTTTCTCTGATTCATGGCCTGAACACCTAGAACATTTGAAAATGGTTTTGAGCGCATCAGGCAGGCAGGACTAACTGTTAAGGCCAAAAAGTGTCAAATAGGCCAAAACAGAGTGACTTACCTAGGACACCAGGTGGGTCAAGGAACCATCAACCCCCTACAGGCCAAGGTGGAGGCTATCCAACAGTGGCCTGTCCCAAGGTCAAAGAAACAGGTCCAATCCTTCTTAGGTTTGGCCGGATATTACAGGCGATTTGTACCACACTACAGCCAAATCGCTGCTCCACTAACTGATCTGACCAGGAAAACCCAGCCAAATGCAGTTAAGTGGACTGATGAGTGTCAGGAAGCCTTTATCCAGCTTAAGGCGATGCTCATGTCTGACCCTGTATTAAGGGCCCCGGACTTTGACAAACCCTTCCTAGTTACCACTGATGCATCTGAACGTGGGGTAGGAGCGGTACTAATGCAGGAAGGACCGGATCACAACTTCCATCCTGTCGTGTTTCTCAGCAAGAAGCTGTCTGAGAGGGAAAGCCACTGGTCCGTCAGTGAAAAGAGTGTTACGCCATTGTGTATGCCTTGGAAAAGCTACGCCCATACCTTTGGGGACGGCAGTTCCAGCTACAAACCGATCATGCTGCACTAAAGTGGCTTCATACTAACAAGGGAAACAACAAAAAACTTATCAGATGGAGTTTAGCTCTCCAAGACTTTGATTTTGAAATTCAACACATTTCAGGAGCTTCCAACAAAGTTGCTGATGCACTCTCTCGTGACAGTTTCCCAGAATCTAGTGGCTAAAAAGTGTTCTTTACATGTTATATGCTTAGTAGTATATGTAATAGTGCATGTGTTTATTACTCTGTTGGTTTTGCAGTTTAGGAGGAAATCACTGCCAGTGCTCCCACTGTTGGTGATTTGGGGGGCGTGTCATAAGTAGTTAGTTAAGGGTTAAGGTCTACCTGTAAAGGGTTAACACAGACCTGGTGAAACACCTGACCAAAGGACCAATCAGGGAAGAGAATTTGAAAATCCCAGAGAGCGGGAACTTGGGTCTCTGTGTTCTTTGTTCTGAGTTCTTAGCCGTCTGGACCTACACCAGTCCAGATGTTTAACCAAGTCTGCTCATCTTTCTGAACTAATTTCTTCTATTCAAGCTAGTGAGTATTAGAAGAACTGGGTAATTGCATATAAGAATCTTGTGTCTGCAATTCTGTGTGTTTGCATTGATTATTCGTAATTTTGCCTGTATTGTTTGTACTGAGGAAAAGGGAGAAATTTCTCCAGGGATTAATAAGATTAGACCCTATGAATGTCTATCTTGGATTCATAGAGATTGTGTATTTTTTCTCTTCTTTCTTTTATTCTTTTAATAAACTCTTTTAATTTCAGGACTTGGTTAAGTTCCTTACCT
Source organism: Mauremys reevesii (assembly GCF_016161935.1). Lineage (NCBI taxonomy): Eukaryota > Metazoa > Chordata > Testudines > Geoemydidae > Mauremys > Mauremys reevesii. Next base: position 21,077,685 of record NC_052633.1, read on the forward strand.
GTGGATTCAGGGGAAGGAAGCTAGGCGCCACTCTGGGGAGACAAGAGTTGTCTCCAAGCAGAGAGAGAGCAGGAGAGGGAGGGGAAGTGGGCTGCTTCCTGTGTGTAGAGATTCAAGGGATTTGAATCTGGGTTCCCCAGGGGAAGCTTGGGGGACAGGCCGTGTGTCAGACACGTTAACCTGACTGGTGGCAGCGAGAAGGAATCCTACCCTAAGGGTTAGGGTGGGGGGAGAATACCTGCGGGTCCCCTCTTTGAACCCACAAGCTCAAAGTGGGGGTGAGATCCCATGACACTCCCCAAACCAGATCCTTCTCCTCCGCTCCCAGATCTGCACAACCAGGCCTCCTTCAGGCCTCTGAGTCATCCCTTACTCCAGGGCTCCTGTGATGCCCACTCTTCCCACCCCGCCTCTGGATCAAGGAATCAAATACTCATGAGATCTCAAGTCTCTCTCCTGGGACTAGCCAAGTTTCTGCCTCCAAATCTGCCACCACTGTCAGGCTTCCCAATAAAATTACCACCCAGACACACTGCTCCGTTGTAACAGAGAAGCTTACAAAATGTGTAAGTTTTAATAAAAAAAACAAGAGGCCTATGCCCAGTAGAGAAACCAAAGATCAGTTAGGCCTGTGATACTTTCATGAAAAAATAGGGAGGGAATTAAGGGTCTTGATTTAAGGAAGATAAGGAAGGGCAAGAGAGAGGTAGGGAAGATTTGTTTAATTAAATTGACCCAAACCTTAAAATAATGTCTGGGATTAGTATGAACTAGCACATGGTCAGTGCCAGGCCTTTAAGAACTGGTTCGCCCACTTCATCACAGGCGAGATAAGAGGCCTCCATTATATGCAGTGAGTGTAAAAAACCTTAAGCCTTTTTGGGGAGCTTTGGGTTCTGTTCTGGAAACCCCAAACCACAACATATCAAAGAGTTTGGAATTCATCAAGAAGCAATGTTTCATATTCTTAGTGGCCACCTGCAATAGCCACATGATAGGTAATTTCAAGCTCTGTGGAACTACTCATGTGCGTAAAATTAGGCACATGCTTAAATACCTTGATGAATTGGGGCTTTTAAGAGTAAACTAGTAGACAAACATTACCCTTTACCTTTACTGCCATTCCATTGACATCAGTTCCAGCAGATGCTACTGAAGCATAAGCATTAGGAACAGTTGTTGTGCTTGTTTCACAAAAATGAATACTCGACATGGGGATCTTTAATTCCCGGCTGGCAACCTAGGGTGGGGAATGAACATACCCTCATTCCATTTGAAACACACATTTCTGAACATTTCAATAATATCAGCCTTCAAAAGGTATGTCTACACAGCAAAGAAAAACCCAGGGCTTGGGCTGTTTCATTTTCACTAGGACCCTGTGGGGTGCAAGGTCCCAGAGCCCAGGCTCCAGCCCATGCCTGAATCTACACAGCAGTGAAACAGCCCCACAGCTCAAGCCCTGCAAGCCCAAGCTGGCTGGCACGGGCCAGCCGTGAGTTTTTCTTTGCTGTGTACCCTTAGACACTAGGTCATGGATTTGACAGGATTTGATCTAATAAAGAAATTATTAGATATTCTTGTTCCAGATCCTTCCATTTCCAATTGTAATCACATTGCTGTGTCTGCAGGAATAAAATGGAACAGGAATGATGGTCTTGTGGCTAAGGCACTAGACTGACTCTCTGGAGAGCTGAGGTCAATTCCTGATTCTGCTACAAACTTCCTGTGTGATCCTAGGCAAGTCACTTGGGATGTGTCTATATAGTTAAAAATAAACAAAATATGCCAAAGCCCTATAGCAGCAAGTATCAGAGTGCAGGCCAATTGACTTGGGCTTGTGCTGCAGGTGTGAAAATAATAATGTAGATGTTGGGGCTTTGCTGAGACCCCCCTTGTCAGGTTTCAGCCTGAGCCTGAACTGCTACTTCTAGCCCCACAGTGTAAGCCCAAGTCAGCTGACCTGGGCTCTGAGACTTTCCACCACAGGTTTTTTTGCTGCACAGATGTACCCAGTGTCTCTCTATGCTTCAGACCCAGTCAGTAAAATGTGGATAACAATACAGTAGAACCCCGATTTTATGAATATCCATCTTAGGAAGAGAAGGTTATGTGTGCGCCTATGGGTTCTCCACTTTAAGTGCGCATGTGCCCCATCAGCCTCAGATAATTGATTTTAGGTAGTAGTGTCCGTTCAGCCCACACACGTGCCCCATACAGCCTCATGACCTGCACCATGGCCATATACAGCTGTGCGGGTGAACTGCCTTCAGTTTCCTCTCTACTGAGGAGCTCCATGGTAAAGAAATCAAAGCAGAGAGTAGGAGAGCAGGTAGTGGAGCATCCATAGGGACACACATCTTGAAGAACCAGTTACTGTACAGGGTGATAATCATCTCTTCTTCTTCCAGTAGTGTCTATGGAGGGGTATGTTTTGGAGTTGAGTCTAAGGCTGAAGATAGCACAGCAGAGCCAAACATGGCATCAGAAGCTGAGACACAAGTAACTGTATAGTGTTCAGAAAAGGTCTGAATGGAGATCCAAGTCATGGCTCTACATATTTCTGTACAGGAATGCTCTTAAGAAAGGCTAATGAAGTAGAAAGGAATCTTCTGGAGTGAGTTAATACTCTAGAAAGAGGTTGAAGATCATGAGACTAATAACAATAGGTAATGCAGCCAGATATCCAGTCTTTATTTGGAAATTGGAGATCCCTTAGTTCTGTCCGCAATGGAGAGAAACAATCTGGGACATTTTCTAAGGCCTGGTCTACACTAGGACTTTAAGTCGAATTTAGCAGCGTTAATTCGAACTAACCGGTCAACCGTCCACACCAGGAAGCCATTTAATTCGAACTAGAGGGCTCTTTAGTTCGAATTTGGTACTCCACCCCAACAGGTGGAGTAGTGCTAAATTCGACATGGCTAGCTCGAATTAGGCTAGGTGTGGATGCTAATCGAACTTAGTAGCTCCGGGAGCTATCCCACACTGCACCACTCTGTTGACACTCTGGACAGCAGTCCGAGCTTGGATGCTCTGACCAGCCACACAGGAAACGACCCGGGAAAATTTGAATTCCTTTTCCTGTCTGGGCACTTTGAATCTGACGTCCTGGTTGGACATCGGGGCGAGCTCCGCAGCACCTGCAACGATGCAGAGCTCTCCAGCAGAGGAATCCGGGCAATCCAAGAATAGAAAGAGGTCCCCAGCATGGACTGACCGGGAAGTCATGGATCTGATCGCTGTGTGGGGCGAGGAGGCTGCGCTCCAACAAGCGGAATGCAAAGACCTTCGAGAAGGTCTCCAAAGCCATGATAGACAAAGGATACAGCCGGGATACAACGCAGTGCTGCGTGAAAGTCAAGGACCTGAGACAAGGTTACCAAAAAGTCAGAGCGGCAAACGGACGCTCCGGAGCACAGCCCCAGACATGCCGCTTCTACGAGGCACTGCATGCCATTCTCGGTGGGTCTGCCACCACTGCCCCACCAGTGACCGTGGACTCTGACGATGGCATAGTGTACCTGGACAGTTCCTCGGCGATGTTCGCCGATGGGGAAGATGAGGAAGGGTTTGTGGAGGACGGCGCAGGCGACAGCGAACACAATACCGCTTGCCCTGACAGCCAGGATCTCTTCATCACCCTCACAGAGGTCCCCTACCAACCCTCCCCGGCCGTTAACCCGGACTCAGAATCAGGGGAAGGATCAGGCGGTAAGTGCTATAAACATGGAAACATTTATTTTTTAAAAAACAGGTATAGAAAAAATAGAAATACAATATAAAAAATTTTAAATGTCTAACTATATAAAAAGTAGGTCCACACATATAGGGATAGAACAATAATCCTCTTGGGACAGTTCAACAAAGCTCTCAGAGAGCTGCTCGAAAAGCCTCCGCAGGAGGTTCCTGGGGAGAGGTGCCTTATTGGGTGCTCCGTGGAAGCACACTCTTCCGCGCCAGGACATCCTAATGTACAGAGGAATCATCGCCTCCACCAGCATTGCTGCATATGGTCCTGGTCTGTGCAGGGCTTCCCTTAGCATCCGCTCTCTCTGACTCTGAGTGACCCGCCTCAGGGTGATGTCGTTCTGGACAGGCTGCATCTAAGTAGGGCAATTAGTGTATTGTTACTACTGTTAATGGTTTGCAATTAGGTTGCATAACAACGACCCTCGCTTAACAGCCACGTGCTGGAGGCCACAGAGAACAAGCATACATTGATCTTTCCCATGCACTGGTGGGAGGGGCTGGAAAAGGCTCAGCCTTTCTGCTTTCCAGATTGCCTTTAGCAGGAGAGCACAGCTATCCACTAACTGATAAGCATTATCTACTTTAAGGCTTACCAGGACTGTCTGCAAGACGGATTCAGCTGTCTCTCCCCGCTTGTCCGCTCTCCTGTGCAATGGCGCCGCCAATGAGAGCGTATTCCGAAATCTCGAACTTGTCCTGAGATCTCGTGAGACTAGGTGCCCTGTATGGTCTTCTTCAGAGAAACTGACTACACTGTGTTCACTGTTCGCAAACATGTATCTGTTCAAGGAAATCACTTACTGTTTCCCATCACACAGCTTCTGCTCTTTCCCGGACTGCCCCGGCATCCCCCTCGCAGAGGCTGGCTCAGATTAGGCGGCGAAAGAAAAAGACTCGGGACGAGATGTTCGCAGAACTGATGGCCTGCTCCAGAGCCGAGGCGGCCCAGCAGAGCCAGTGGAGGGAGACCCTCTCTCAGCAGCAGCGCTCACACAGCGAACGGGAGGACAGGTGGCGGCAGGAAGACCAGCAGGCGACTCAAATGCTGCTTGGGCTAATGAGGGAGCAAACGGACACGCTCCGGCGCCTTGTTGATGTTCTGCAGGACCGCAGGCAGGAGGAGAGAGCCCCCCTGCACTGTATCTGCAACCACCCTCCAACGCCAAGAAGTCCTGTCCCCCCCTCACCGAAAATTACAAGACGGAGGGGCGGTAGGGGCCGTGAGAACTGTCACTGCACCACAGCTGAGCGCTAATGTACCACACACCTCTGACGCTATAACTGTGTTGAAGCGCTTCCCTTACAGGATCACCCAGTCCCAAATCCAAGTTTCATCACCCCACTATGTAGTAGATTAATAAAAGGTGTTTGCTGTTGTTCACTCTTTCCGTCACGTCTTTCGTGTCAGAAGACTGTGTGTATGTGGGGGGGGGGGGGGCAGGGGATTTATAATTGCACAGGATAGCCTACTTTAGCAGGGTACAGACTATCAGGGGCAGGATCAACTGCAGGGCACACACAGACTGCAGTCAGTAGTCACCAGGGTCACTCTGTGTGGTGTATGCTGCCCCGGGTCATTCTGTGATGTGTACGCTTGTCCACGGTCCTAGCGCCTGCCACCCCCTAATGTTAAGGCATGCTGCCCTTACCATGCACTTCCACCGTAGGCGCGATCCTCTCCGCTGCCCTGAGCCCCAACAAGAGCCCTCATCCACGGACAGATACTCACCCTTCCCCCACACCCCTCACCCCTTCCTACGCCCAAAACCACAGCCCAGAGCCTGCATCCAAATCCCTATCCAAAGACGGCACCACTCGCCCCTTCCTGTAAACCCACCCCTACATGCACAACCACTTGAAACCGTCCCCCACCCCAGAGACCTAAGTAGGGGCAGGAGGCTGTCCGTCCTGTATTGTACAAGCGGTCTGTACATCAGTGCACACCGTACCCAGCACAGTATGCGTCCATGTTTCAAACCCTGAACAGAAATGCAAAGTAAAAGAAAGATTTATTAACAATAACTGTTCCGTTTAATTTGTTTTAAAACGTGTTTGGGAAGTGGGGGAAACTTGGAGAACGGGGTCTGTAACCGCAGATCTCACTCAACACATAGAGACACAGGCCCAGGATCAGCTTCTCTAAAAATCAAGTGGAGAGTCATAGGTTACCCTGCTCTCCGAGGAAACTTGCTTTCAAAGCCTCCCGGATACACAGCCCTTCCCGCTGGGATATTCTTTCGGCACGGGTGTCTGGCTGAGCGTAAACAGCAGCCAGGCGATTTGCCTCAACCTCCCATCCGGCCAAAAAGGTCTCGCCCTTGCTCTCACAGACATTGTGGAGCACACAGCAAGCAGCAATAACTACGGGGATATTCTTTTCGCTGATGTCCGAGCGAGTCAGTAAGCTCCGCCACCTCCCCTTAAGACGTCCGAAAGCACACTCCACCACCATTCTGCACTTGCTCAGCCGGTAGTTGAAGAGTTCCTTCTCACTGTCCAAGGCGCCTGTATAGGGCTTCATGAGCCAGGGCATTAGCGGGTAGGCTGGGTCCCCGAGGATGACTGTAGGCATCTGCACATCCCCAACCGTTATTTTGTGGTCCGGGAAGAAAGTTCCTGCCTGGAGGCATCTAAACAGACCAGAGTTCCTGAACACACGCACGTCATGAACCTTGCCCGCCCACCCGACGAAGATGTTGGTAAAACGTCCCCTATGGTCCACCAGTGCTTGCAGCACCATTGAAAAGTAGCCCTTTCGGTTAATATACTGGCTGGCCTGGTGGGCTGGTGCCAGGATAGGGATGTGAGTCCCATCTATAGCCCCACCGCAGTTTGGGAATCCCATTGCGGCGAAGCCATCTATGATGACCTGGACGTTTCCGAGAGTCACTACCTTTGAGAGCAGTTGCTCAACGATTGCGTGGGCTACTTGAATCACAGCAACCCCCACGGTAGATTTGCCCACGCCAAAGTGGTTCGCTACTGACCGGTAGCTGTCTGGCGTGGCAAGTTTCCAGAGGGCTATGGCCACTCGCTTCTGCACACTCAGGGCTGCTCGCATCCGTGTGTCCTGGCGCTTCAGGGCAGGGGCCAGCAAGTCACAGAGTTCAAGGAAAGTGCCCTTACGCATCCTGAAGTTTCGCAGCCACTGTGATTCATCCCAGACCTGCAGCACTATGCGGTCCCACCAGTCCGTGCTTGTTTCCCGGGCCCAGAATCGCCGTTCCACACCATGAACTTGACCCATTGCCACCATGATCTCCACTGCGCGGCGTACCCTGCTTTGTGAGAGGTCTGCGCCACTCTCCTCACCACGCTGCCAGAGCCTCCTCGCCCAATTTCTCAGCAGCTGACTGTGGAAGAGGTGGACGATAAGGTGCGAGGAGTTGACAACGGCCATAAGTGCAGCGATGATCGCAGCGGGCTCCATGCTCGCAGTGCTGTGGCGTCCGCGCTGTCACTGACCAGAAAAGTGCGCGAACAGATTTCCCGCCGGCGCTTTCAGGGAGGGAGGGCGTGATTGACGGTTCAATGATGACAGTTACCCAAAACCACCCTCTACACATTTTTTCCCCCAGCAGGCATTGGGAGCTCTACCCAGCATTCCAATGGGCAGCGGGGACTGCGGGAACTGTGGGATAGCTTCCCACAGTGCACCGCTTCGAAAGTCGATGCCGGCCCTGTTAATGTGGACTCAGAAATTCGAATTAGTGTCTTTACTGTGGATACACAAATTCGACTTCATAAGGTCGAATCCACAAATTCGACTTAAGTAGATTTGAAATAGTCTTGTAGTGTAGACAAGGCCTAAAGGACTTAGTTCTGTCTAGGTGAAAGGCTAATGCCCTCTTGACATCAAGTATATGTAATGCCACATCTTCTTTATCCTGGTGTGGCTTAGGGAAGAAACTGGAAGTTGGATAGGTTGGTTTACCCAGAAGTCCAAGAATACCTTTGGTAAGAACTTGGGATGCAGTTGCAACATGACCTTTTCCTTAAAAAAAGACTGAACAGGAGCTTTCCTGGTGTTGGAACCAAGCATGTCTTAAGGCAGAGAATTCCTAAGTTGGGACGTAGGGTACATTCTCTGTTCTGCGACAAAAAGTGTGGAATGGCTGGGAAAGGGATTGGTGGGCACATTGCAAGCTGTGCCAGGTAAGAGTACCAGGTCTGTCTTGACCAAGTAGGAACAATCAGAATAAAGTAAGCTTCATCCCTTTTTATTTTCAGTAGGACCTTTGATAGTAGGGGAAATGGAGGAAAGGTGTAGAGAAGGTCCTTGTCCCAGGGGAGGAGGAGAGCATCACCCAGGGAGTGTTGTCCCATCCTTGCTCTGGAGCAGTAGTGTGGATATTTCTTGTTCAGGTGAGTCACGAACAGGTCTTTGGATGATATCCCCCATCATCTGAACAGGTTGTGAAGCACTATCTTCCCCTCATGGTCCTGCAGGAATTTGTGACTGAGATTGTCTGCTATCAAGTTTTGTCTGCCTAGGAGGTAAGCCGCGGACAGTGTGACATTGTGTGAGATGCACCAATTCCATAGCCTCATAGCTTCTGTGCATAGGGGAGCGGCTTGGCTCCCCTCTGCCGACTGATGTAATACATACAGACTATGTTGTCTGTTAGGATTTTTGTATGTAATCCTGTGATCAGTACTTGGAAACAGGTGCAGGCGTTCCTGACTGCTCATAGCTTGAGGAGACTGATGTGAAGGAATATCTCCACAGGCAACCATTTGCCTTGTGTTGTGAGGCCATTTAGATGCGTGCCCCACCTCTGAGTGATGCATCGCTGGTGAGGAGCAACGATGGTGATGTTTGCGTGAATGGGATCCTTTTGCAAAGGTTGGCTGGATCCTTCCACCAGTGTAAGGAATTTTTGCTCCTGGTGGGTGGTAACAGGGATTTGTCCAGCCTGTCCTTATTTGGTCTGTAAACTGAGCTGAACCACATTTGGTGGCATTGCATGCTCGCTGCCATATGCCCCAAGAGTTGGAGCAGAGCCTGGCTGGTATTTGGGGGCTGCTTTGAATGGTGTCTAGGAGTGTGACTAAGGACAAGAACCTGTGTTGAGGTAAGAGGGCTTTAGCCTGTAACAAATCGAGGTCAACCCCTATGAATTTCAGGCGTTGCTTTGGAGTGCGGTGAACTTCTGGGTGTTAATCTGTAGACAGTTCCGTAAACAAGTATATCGTAGCTTCAATGACTTGGTGAGCCTTGTGAAGAGATCAGGCTCTGAGGATGCAATCATCTAGGTAAGGGGAGATCATTATCCCTTGAGAATGTTAATGAGCAGCCACCAGTGAGAGAACCTTGGAAAATACTTTTGGGGCTGATAATCCCAGAGGGGAGGACTCTGTATTGGTAATGGTCATCTGTGAGCCAGTAGAAATGAAATATGAAAACAGACATCCTGAAGGTTGAGGGCTGAAAACCAGTCTCCCTGTTCCAACACAGAAATGATCATTGATAAGGTGACTATCTTGAATTTTTGAGCCTCGATAAACTTGTTGAGAGCTGAGGTCTAGTATGGATCTCCAACCTCCCTTCTTTCTGGGTATTAGGAAATAACAATAGTAGAACCCCTTGTCTCATAGATCTATGAGTTCTATGGCTCCTAACTGGAGGAGGTGATCTGTCTCTATTCATGGTAAACTCTTGTTATGTGTTCCCAGGCAATGCAGAGTGCCACCAATTGGTGGCCAAATGGATGTGGAATGATGGTTGGCTGTGTCAGTTGGGGGGGAATGCCTTGACCTGTCTGTCAAAACTGCTTAGATGTAGAGGGCTGGGATGAAGATTGTGAGTCAGATGGTTTGCGTTTAGGGAATTTCCCTTTCTTTGCGGCTTGTAGTGGCAGGGAGGCTGGTACTGAAGCACTTTGGTCTATGCTGGAATTGGGGACTAAATTGTCTCTTTTGTCCCAGTATATAGATACCCAGTGACTGGAGGGTAGCCCTGAAGTCCCCCAGGGAATGAAGGGAGGCATAAGTCTTCTCAGCGAAGAGCTTCATACCCTCAAATGGAAGGTGCTTAACCATGGACTTTACCTCCTTTGGGAAACCCAACAAAAGGAGCCATGATGCCAGAAGTGGAGATGGACCTAGCTGCTGTGTCGGCTATGTTGAGGGCAGATTACAGCGATATGTTTGCCCCTAACTGGCCCTCCTGGATAATGGCCTTAAATGAGTCATGATATGCTTCTGGAATTTTCTCAATAAAGTCATTCAGTTTTATATAATCAGCACCATATGGAGCTTGGGAGGAGTACTGCGAAACTTCCGCCTCTGGTTCACTACAAACTAGTAAGCTAACTAACTATAGAAATGCAGATTAAAGTAATAGTCCTAGTGGACTGCGAATAGCTCTCTCTCTAGCCAGGGTGGTTGAGAAGAAACTGAAGGGGGTTAAGGCCATGCACGCTGGCTAGCCTCGTAGGTCAGCACGAGGAGAGACAGTGCATGTGCCGGCCTAACGGATACTGCTACCAAACTTCTCTGATCAGCAGTGCAGGGACACAAACATTCCTACAGTGAAGCACCTATAGGAACATTACTCAAAGAAGAACTGAGGGTGGTTTGCCTCCGCAGCTCTACATGGCTACGGTACAGGGCAAAAGGCTGCATGGGACACATGCGCGGTCAGAATGAACACTGCTACCTAAAATCTCTGATCTGAGGAGCATAGGGTGCATACGCACCTGGAGTGGAGAACCCATAGGGACAATATTCAAAGACCAACAAGTAATATGAATAATTTTCTGCTGCCAAAGTCATCTTTCTGCTACCCAATGCGACTTCAATCCTTCAGCCAACATTCAAGCAGCAGCACAGGGTTGAAAAGGCTGAGAGATGTGGTGCGCAATTCTCTCATACAAAAATAAATAAATAAAGCATGCTGTATGCATTTATTACCATTTGTTATGTACACCATCAACAAAGAGTTAATTTATTAACTTATGCACTGTACCTGCTGTAATTTTGAGATGTTCAATTGTATTAACTTTTTTATTTTATGAACGCCTCAATCCCCAATTATTTAATAAAATATGAGTTCTGCTGCATTCCCTTAGTCTGTTTTGTCCATATAGTTGACATGCTCCTGGTGGCAATAACTACAGGTTTGTACAATGCCAAACAAAAAGGGGCCCAACACTGACCACAGCCTCCAGGCACTACTGTAATACAATAATAGTAATAGTAATAATAAGGTGTTTCCTGTAAGCTATGTGCCTTCTCTGCCTGCTCCCACTGTGGCCCTTAACAAAGCTGGCTATGGGAGCAGCTCGCATATACAGGGCTAGTTTGCCTGCCAGAACAAGGGACTTTTCTCTGCTGCCATAATTCTGTTGATGTCAATAGAGTTATGCCAGAGAAGAACTGGTCTTGTTATGGCTTTTCCAATAACTACTGATTAGTAGTGTTTGTCCATAGTACGTATTTAGCACATGGCTAATATTTGATTTTGGTACCTGGATCATTTTGGTGTGGATGCCTTGTCCCATTTCAATTCCACCATGAGTTAGAAGCACAGAACCATCCATATATATATGAACCAGAGCAGCAGCCTAAAGAGAAAGAGCAGAAATGGACTCCTGAGTGCTGTTACTGCCCTATGATTTAATGGAAAGAGGGTCTGCATTTAACATGGGGCAATGCATCAAAAGCAGAAGGGATGGCGCCTTGAAGTGCATTGTGATTTTAGATGCTATAATCTTATCCACTGAGACAGAATCAAAGGCCACATTTGGAATTCCAGGATCAGCTCTGTCTCTACATTAAACTTCAAATGAGGACATATCAGTTTATGGAGGTTTGTTTCTCATGATGTTAGGAACACAAGGAAAGAATCTGAACTACATAGAATCATAGAACTGGAAGGGACCTCAAGAGATCATCTAGTCCAGTCCCCTGCACTCGTGGCAGGACCAAGTATTACCTAGACCATCCCTGACAGGTGTTTGTCTAACCTGCTCTTAAAAATCTCCAATGATGGAGATTCCACAACCTCCCTAGGCAATTTATTCCAGTGCTTAACCACCCTGACAGTTAGGAAGTTTTTCCTAATGTCCAACCTAAACCTCCCTTGCTGCAATTTAAGCCCATTGCTTCTTGTCCTATCCTCAGAGGTTAAGAAAAACAATTTGTCTTCCTCCTCCTTGTAACAACCTTTTATGTACTTGAAAACTGTTATCATGTTCCCTCTGTCTTCTCTTTTCCAGACCAAACAAACCCATTTTTTTCAATCTTCCCCCATAGGTCATGTTTTTTAGACCTTTAATCATTTTTGTTGCTCTTCTCTCTCCAATTTGTCCACATCCTTCCTGAAACGTGGCCCCCAGAACTGGACACAATACTCCAGTTGAGGCCTAATCAGCGCAGAGTAGAGCGGAAGAATTACTTCTTGTGTCTTGCTTACGACACTCCTGCTAATACATCCCAGAATGATGTTCATTTTTTTGCAACCGCATACCACTGTTGACTCATATTTAGCTTGTGGTCCACTATGACCCCCAGATTTCTTTCTGTAGGACTCCCCGAGGCAGTCATTTCCCATTTTGCATGTGTGCAACTGATTGTTCCTTCCTAAGTGGAGTACTTTGCATTTGTCCTTATTGAATTTCCTCCTATTTACTTCAGACCATTTCTCCAGTTTGTGCAGATCATTTTGAATTATAATCCTATCCTCCAAAGCACTTGCAACCCCTTTTAGCTACATAGTCTAGTCATTTCTAAAAATGGCTAGAGGAGTCACATTTTTGCATACCAATTGTGTTTTAATAAGGTAACCCCTATCTGGCAGGCCCTTCTGTAGCAGGCTGCCACATGTCAAGTGTGCCTTCCTCAGTTTCCCCTCAGACCAGCCATAAAAAGAACAGTCTCTCTCACTGTCAAATTCAAAGTCCCACCTCTAGGTATCATTTATTCACATACATGTAAGACCCCTCATGGTAAAACTGTTCTCTTAATTCCCACAGTAAAACATATCAAGGTACAGCGATTTTCCATTCCCCTCTCCAGGAACATCACTTCCAGGTCATCCACACCTGAGTCCACCAGCACTTGGTTCTCAGTTCCTTTCTGTCCTTGTTCCAGAGCCCCACACTCCCTGCCATCCACCTGAGCGTGACCAGTCTTATGATTCTTCTACCCAACACACAGTCCAATAATTCAGCCCTTTTCAGCCTCCCAGCACTGGCTCTATGGCAGAGGAAGGTCAGCAGGCCAACTCTTCTGCTGGTCTCCTAGCTTTTAGCCCTTTTCAGTCACCTGGGACTGCCCCCTCTGCTGGTCTCCTAGCCAATTCCAACCTACTTCCAGGCAAGGACTGGAAACCTCTCTGTTCCCTGCAGTGTCCTTGTCTCTCTCAGGCAGCTTCCACCTGCTGCTTTTATTGCTCTGCTTTCTCAGACATTTCTCTGTATCTGACTCACCAGATCTCCAACTCACATGGTCTTCTACCCTCTAGGGCTCAGGTGCTCTCTGAAGCCTAAATGGGTATCAACTGACTGGCCTCTTAAAGGGCCAGTGTCACCCTGTGACAGATGTTTATATAAAAACATTGCTGCAAGTTCTATTTTCTCTTTTGTTAATATTTTCAAGCCTCTGGACTTTTTGGGGAGCCATGAATTGGATAAACTGACAGTACTGGTCAGAGCCAGTTGAGTCCTGAATGGGGTTTCCTTCCAACCCCCACAACTCAGCCACAAGCTGCATCACAGTCTGCAATAGACCCTGTGAGTAAAATGTTGAGGAGAGACTGCAAATTGGGTGGCACATTCTGTCACCTTGAGGATTGATTTATTTTTCAATGTATAAAACGTGCTTATCGAACAAGCACTGAACACATCCCCAACATTAAACATATCACACAAGTCATCAATATGAATTAAATATTCTCCTCCAACTCTCTCTTCTTAATGCTTACCCCTCCGACCTGCAAATGATAAGTCTGAAAAAGCAGCTTTCCCTACTGCCCAAAGTTCAACAATCTTGGGTTCGGGGGAAACAAATGCTAGAGGTGAGAACCCTTTGAAGACGACGTCCTGCTTTCAGTACCCAAAAGCTTCAACTGAGACACTGTTAGTAAGAGTCCTTCATCTATTCTTACCCTATGTAGTATTTTACAGGGATGCTAGCCATGGCCCAAACTACATGGGCTTTACAGATCAAAATTAACACTGTTGATTGCACCTGGAAGTGACTCAGAAGCCAATGCATTCTATAGATAACAGGTGTTAGGATGTGGACAAGTGTTCATCTGGGATTAAAATTATGTGGTAGAAAAATTTGCTCAGGCCTAAACTTTGGTCAAGTTAATCGTATGGGTGGCCAGAGGGCAGAAAATAAAGGGAGGGAGGGGTTATTGGAGACAGGGTACAGGAAAAATACAAAAGCAGAACTATTTGTAATCACCAGGCCTGTGAAATATAACTGACCACTGCTAGTGTTAGAAGAAGCTTGTAACCGCAAAGGGTGGTGCTGTCTTCCTTTTCTGGAAAGTGTATTCCAATTATGGCAAAAATGTTAACAAGGGAAGTAGGTGTTGCTAATTGTGGTTTTACACTATATAAGCTGTTATAAACCTGTTTCCAGGGGGACTGCCGGTTCGCTGGTTCCCACCTTGCATGCTTGTAATAAAAGGGGCCTCAGGCTGTTCTGATCCAAATACAACGCATGGTGGTTTTTCTACGACAATCTCAATATATTTTTTGTTATCTAAACTAGGTAAAATCTAGCCTTCCAAGGGTGAAAGGCTTAGCCCATTGTGTTAGTCAGCATTTTTAAAGCAGCTTTAAAGCCAACTGACCTGACTTAGAAAACGTGTGCACAAGCCAAATGGAAACTTCATGGGAATAATGGCAATCCCCTTCTTCTTCCAGTAATTTTGCTTGTTAAATTCTTCCACAGCTGTTTTCCTGCTGTAGTATTCAGACTTCTCCATACATTCATTCCAACACCTTACCATGTTCTCTGGATCAAGCTCTTGAGTGTAGCACATTTGTTCAGTTTCTTTGTACATGTTTATCTCCCTAACCTGAAACAGGAGAATTAACCCAGATCATACCATCTTCATAAAAGCAGACTACTGCTTTTGGGATTAGTGGTCAAATAGTAAGCAAAATGCATTCTTGAGTGTTTTCATGATTAATCATGACAAGTTGGGTAAAGTATGACAGTGGGGCCATATTATTCATTTTTGAAAGCAGTCAAACTCTGAATGGGAAATACTTTAAAATTTTAGCACAATTTCATCCAGAAATTCATACTCAGTTTTTTGTTTTGTTACTCTCATCTTTAAAATATTTTAGTCATTCAATCCAGAAACAGACAAAATACCATCCCACTCAGGTGACCAGTCACAAAAACAAGAGTAACTAATAACAACAAACACTTTGTAGTCAACTTGGGACTTGAAAACGATTAGTTCTAGCTAGTCAGCCAACCCAGGAGTTTTCAAATATTTCACTGTGTGTGCCACACTTTAACACAGGTTGTACAGTACAAAAGAGTAAAGAAAAACAAACTCTTTAATTTCAATGCTAATAATCCTCTTTCCTTACCTTTTCTGGTGATAAACCACTTTTGGCTGCAATGGCTGTTATCCAGGATTCTGTAATGAGTCCTGACTGGGGGAAACCAAATCCTCGGAATCCTGTGTTTGATGGCAAGTTCGTCTTGCAGGCAAGACTGCAGCACCGCAAGTTGGGAATCTTGTAAGCATTATCCATTTTTAGTAAGACTACCTCTGCTACCTTGAGTATGGGAACAGGTACAGCTAAACATCAGAACAGCTCTTCCCTTAAAATTACATTCACATTTAAACAAGTAAATATTCCTTCTGTTAGAGAAAGGACTTGGACTTGAGACAATTCGGACAACAGAAGAGTATTTTAAGCTTTTTTAAAAAAAATGTTTCTATAAATCCCATGTAACAAGAATATTCTACACTCATTACATCTACATTTCCCACAAAGCATGATCTTGCATTTCAATAGTTCTGTTAGCATATGCAAGGACTGTAGTAGACACAATAGCAGTTGATATATAATTAGTGAGCTACAATAGTCTCTCCATAGTGTGGCAAATTGCCGGCACTATTATGATGGGTCCCACACTTTCTCCCCTTTAAGGTTCAGGGCACCATTTCTCACCCCGGAACTGGAGTACCAACTGTCCCACTAGTGTCCCAGAAAAGGGGAGTGAAGAGGGAGGGATCCGAGACTGCCCTCTACTCTGGGTCCCAGCCCAGGGGCCCTAAGGATAGAGGTAAACCACTTGAACTAGCGATTCCTTCCCCTGGGCTACTTCCCTCTCCGGCCCTTCAGCTTGGGGGGCTTCCTGCCCTCTCTCCGCTTGGGCCAAGTTTCTCCCAACCCCTTGTGTCTGTAGAGTCCCTCTGCTCTGCACAAGCTGGGTTTCCCTTTACCTAGGGTCTTGGTCTTCTGGCCCGCCACAGCACTTCTCCAAACTGCTCTCCTCCAAACTGCTCTCTGCTCCAACACCAAACCACTCTGCTTCAACTCCTCCAAACTGCTCTCCGCTCCAACACCAAACCACTCTGCTTCAACTCCTCCAAACTGCTCTCCGCTCCAACACCAAACCACTCTGCTTCAACTCCTCCAAACTGCTCTCCTCCAAACTGCTCTCTGCTCCAACACCAAACCACTCTGCTTCAACTCCTCCAAACTGCTGTCCGCTCCAACACGAAACCACTCTGCTTCAACTCCTCCAAACTGCTCTCTGCTCCAACACCAAACCACTCTGCTTCAACTCCTCCAAACTGCTCTCCGCTCCAACACCAAACCACTCTGCTTCAACTCCTTCAAACTGCTCTCCTCCAAACTGCTCTCCGCTCCAACACCAAACCACTCTGCTTCAACTCCTCCAAACTGCTCTCTGGTCCAACACCAAACCACTCTGCTTCAACTCCTCCAAACTGCTCTCCGCTCCAACACCAAACCACTCTGCTTCAACTCCTCCAAACTGCTGTCCGCTCCAACACCAAACCACTCTGCTTCAACTCCTCCAAACTGCTCTCTGCTCCAACACCAAACCACTCTGCTTCAACTCTCCCAAACTGCTCTCTGCTCCAACACCAAACCACTCTGCTTCAACTCCTTCAAACTGCTCTCCTCCAAACTGCTCTCCGCTCCAACACCAAACCACTCTGCTTCAACTCCTCCAAACTGCTCTCCGCTCCAACACCAAACCACTCTGCTTCAACTCTCCCAAACTGCTCTCTGCTCCAACACCAAACCACTCTGCTTCAACTCCTCCAAACTGCTCTCCGCTCCAACACCAAACCACTCTGCTTCAACTCCTCCAAACTGCTCTCCGCTCCAACACCAAACCACTCTGCTTCAACTCCTCCAAACTGCTCTCCTCCAAACTGCTCTCCGCTCCAACACCAAACCACTCTGCTTCAACTCCTTCAAACTGCTCTCCGCTCCAACACCAAACCACTCTGCTTCAACTCCTCCAACTGTCTGATTGAAGAAAGGGTTTTTTATCAGGTGACTAGCTTCAGGTGCTCTAATTGGCTTATTTGGTTTCAGGTCCTCTAATTAATCTGTAGCAGCCTCTCTTCCCTCTACAGGGAATAAGGCTCTCATCATCCTGGGGCCTACACGTCTCCCATCTATCACTCTCCTGCTGCCCTCTGGCTGTGCTATATCACAATAGTTAAGGCTGTAAATGAAATTCCATTAAAGGACTGATTTTGGCCTAAGTCTAAAAATGTACAAAAATTCATATCAATCTAAAAAACTGTAGTTTAGATCTGGGCCTGAGCTAAGGACCAACTCGATGCCAACTCTGCCCACATATCTACACCAGCGACACCATCACAGGACCTAACCAGATCAGCCACACCATCACCGGTTCATTCACCTGCACGTCCACCAATGTAATATATGCCATCATATGCCAGCAATGCCCCTCTGCTATGTACATTGGCCAAACTGGACAGTCTCTAAGGAAAAGGATAAATGGACACAAATCAGATATTAGGAAGGCAATATACAAAAACCTGTAGGAGAACACTTCAACCTCCCTGGCCACACAATAGCAGATCTTAAGGTGGCCATCCTGCAGCAAAAAAACTTCAGGACCAGACTTCAAAGAGAAACTGCTGAGCTCCAGTTCATCTGCAAATTTGACACCATCAGCTCAGGATTAAACAAAGACTGTGAATGGCTTGCCAACTACAGAACCAGTTTCTCCTCCCTTGGTTTTCACTCAGCTGCTAGAACAGGGCCTCATCCTCCCTGATTGAACTAACCTCGTTATCTCTAGCTTGCTTCTTGCTTGCCTATATAAACCTGCCCCTGGAAATTTCCACTACTTGCATCCGAAGAAGTGGGTATTCACCCACGAAAGCTCATGCTGCAAAACGTCTGTTAGTCTATAAGGTGCCACAGGATTCTTTGCTGCTTCTACAGAACCAGACTAACACGGCTACCCCTCTGATACTAAAGTGTAAGAGTTTGTTTTTAATACTAATAGTCTTGAAAGATATTACTGCACTCCAATCACAGAGAAGATCCTGCAATCTTAACTTTCTATAATGAAACTGTGCATGGAAATACTTTCAATATGATGGTAAATTAAAACATTATTCACAGAATATAAGTAAGCCTAATGCTCCAGGGACAAATTTTGGCTTTGGTTGTGCAAATAACTCCTACTGACATCAGCAGAAATGGTGCATATATATCGAATGGGACAATTTTTCTCTAAGAACTTAATTGCTACTGGGTGTGGTGTTTATCTATCTATGTAGTCAGTGGTAACAGGATATGAATGCAAATGTACAACTGGGAGAAGATTGGGAGAGGAGGGAGGTCTGAGTAGTATCTGTGTGAGGACTGCAGTTCTGAAAATGCAGAATTATCCTGCTGAGCGTGACTGGAAGACTGCTGGGAATCTCAGGTAGATTTTACTCTTTAATATTCTAAGAGCTATGGAGATTTTCCCATTGCCAGAACCTTCCATATTCCCTGTGGCCTTAAAATGATTGTGCAGACTGTGGGGCACTGGACATTTGTGGGGAATAGACTTTTAGCTACCACCATAACTTGAACCTAACTCTGAGTAATATTCCATGAAGGGAATGTGTGGGAAAATGCCAAAAGGGAACACTGAGCTAGGTCAGGAGAGGTGGTTTCTCTTTTGGGGGTCTTTTCCGACACACACTCAGAATCCCCACAACACAGGCTAAAAGGACAATCTTACAAGAAGTGAGCAAGAGAACCTGGCCTTCCACAATGTTTCCAGCAAACAATTCATCCCATGTTATGACTAGAAAATCTGCCCCTTCATAAAATCCTTACCAGAATAGAGTCATCAGGAGTGCATCCTCCATTAATATAGTATTTGGCATCTGCAGCCACGATCCTACCATCATTCATGAAGCCAACCTAAAATGGATTAATATAGACCTTTTAGACATGTTCAGTCCTTGAACTACTCTCCACTTGTTCCAACACACATACAAACATTACCATCATCTCTTTTTTTCCAACACCAAGGTTGAGTAGCGCTGATCTTACTCATTTTGTCAGTTTTTTGGTTTAAGAAAGTACATATACTGCCAGCCACCTCAAGTCTAGGCAGCCCTTTCCTATTCACTACCCACAGAGAGTACCTGGGTTGTACCGTAAGAAAGCTGGAGAGAGACATTGGGTTTCTGGCCTGGTCAGGTCCCTGCTCCCAGCATGGGGTTGGCCCTGTCTATGTTTCACTTGCCAGCAAAATCTGCTAGCAGGAATCCACTCACCCTTTGCAACCCACAAGTACAAACAGGTTATACATTTTGCAACTAAATGTCAATTACACAGTTCAGGCTATATTGTGCCACTCAATTTAAGCAAAACTCTGTTGAAACCATGGAGATATGGGTTGTTAAGCAACAGACTTTCCAAACTCCCAGTTGTGAACTGCATCTGTCCAGCACATACCACACGTTTCTTTTGTCTAGCAATGTGCACCTCAATGGAATGGGATGCTGCTGGAAAGTCTGTCTTCCTGTGCCTTCCCCTGGAGATGGCTGATTAGTGTGCCGTGCCACAATCAGTAAATGTTAATGTTTAAAGGTAAATTCATGGAGGATAGGTCCATCAATGGCTATTAGCAAGGATAGGAAGGGATGGTGTCCATAGCCTCTCTTTGCAAGAAGCTGGGAATGGGCTACCAGAGATGGATCATTTGATGACTACCTGTCTTGTTCATTCCCTCTGAAGCACCTGTCATTGACCACTGTTGTAAGACAGGATACTAGGCTAGACGGACCATTGGTCTGACCCAGTATGGCCATTCTTATGCAAATATATCAGAAGGATAAGTACCAGGGAGGGAGAGGAGTTATTTAAGTTAAGTGCCAATGTGGTCACAAGGACAAATGGATATAAACTGGCCATCAAGAAGTTTAGGTTTGCAATTAGATGAAGGTTCTTAACCATCAGCGGAGTGAAGTTCTGGAACAGTCCTCCAAGGGGAGCACTGGGAGCAAAAAATTTCATTGGTTCTGTGGCCTGCAGGATGTCAGATTAGATGATCATGATGGTCTCTTCTGACCTTAAAGTCTATGAGTCTGTGACCAGAGCATGGTGGGAAGGGGAGGTGAGAAAGATACTATGGGGTCTACAAACCTCACATAAAACACAGGCAAGAAGGGGTTAACCCTTCCTACTTGCAGTCAGCAAAAACTACCCCATGCTGGCTCAGCTGTGGGAAATGTCAATTATGAAGAGACAAGCCCACAGCTGCTGTAGCTAATGAGGGGAAGCCCAGGTATAAAGAGGGAGGAACAGGATGAGACGTGGCAGATGAGCTTGGGATTTGAAGAGGACAATAACTCTCTACCAGAGGCGTTTGCACCAGGCTGCCTCGGAGACACTTATAACCCTCTGGAAGTACAAGGGAGGTAGACAGAGATGAAAGCCCTGGCAGTCAAAGATTTTCTGACTCTTATGTTTATAGACTCTGCCTTTTTTTTATTGATTTGATTAAGTCAGTGTTGCCCAGGCTACCTTGTCCATCACTGCTGACAAGAGGGCAGGAACTTCTATAAAAGTTTTTACCGATAATCAGGTCAGAAAGAGGCCTTGGGTGAAGTAGAGGTTGTATTCAGTAGCTGGAGAACTGGGTTGTAACCAAAGGTGCTGTTTTTCCTGACTGATTCTGTGTTTATGCAAAAACCTAGTGGTTCCTCTGTTTGAACCTGTGCACAGCAAGGCCTCAAGGGTAAACCTGTGCAGAGAAACTTTGATGGGCCAAGGACTCTTTATGCCTTCCAGTTTCCAGAGAGAAAGAAATAAAGGGAGAAATTATTATGGGAGGAAGAAGACATGCAAGAGTAAAAAGAAATGAAAGCAGAGATATAGGCAGAAGTGAGGAGGTAGAGTTAAAGTTGGTTAGCGGACCTTACCTCTAATTTCTTAACTAAGAGTCTCAAATGAAGGCTGAATTAATACAGCTATTTGCATTAATAGACCAACTAGTTAAAAACAACATTAACTAGTTGTAAGGATAAGATTTTGTCACGGTGGTAATGGATTCCGTTACTTTCAGAAACTTCTGTGATATTTTCAGCTTCAGCCCTGTGCCCTGAGGCGGGATGGCTGGAGTTGTCAGCCAGCAGAAGCTCTGGAGCTCTGAGCCACTGCAGGTGATGAGGGCCCTGGAGCTCTGAGCCGCTGTGGGTGGTGGAGACCCTGGAGCTTCGAGCTGCTGAGGTTTTTGTGAATTTTTGTTTATTGCCTGCGACCTGTCTGTGATTTTTGCTAAAAATAAACATGACAAAATCTTAACCTTAACTAGTGGTACTGGCAAAATCCCATTCATAGACTCATAGACTTTAAGGTCAGAAGGGACCATTATGAGCATCTAGTCTGACCTCCTGCACAATGCAGGCCACAGAATCTCACCCACCCACTCCTGTAACAAACCCCTAACCTATGTCTGAGTTATTGAAGTCCTCAAATCGTGGTTTGAAGACCTCAAGCTGCAGAGAATCCTCAAGCAAGTGACCTGTGTCCCATGCTGCAGAGGAAGGCGAAAAACCTCCAGGGCCTCTGCCAATCTGCCCTGGAGGAAAATTCCTTCCCAACCCCAAATATGGCGATCAGTTAAACCCTGAGCATGTGGGTAAGACTCACCAGCCAGCACCCAGGAAAGAATTCTCTGTAGTAACTTTCAGATCCCACCCCATCTAACATCCCATCACAGACCATTGGGCATACTTACCTGCTGATAATCAAAGATCAATTGCCAAATTAATTGCCAAAATTAGGCTATCCCATCATACCATCCCCTCCATAAATTTATCAAGCTTAGTCTTAAAGCCAGATATGTCTTTTGCCCCCACTACTCCCCTTGGAAGGCTGTTCCAGAACTTCACTCCTCTAATGGTTAGAAACCTTTGTCTAATTTCAAGTCTAAACTTACTAGTGTCCACTTTATATCCATTTGTTCTTGTGTCCACATTGGTACTAAGCTTAAATAATTCCTCTCCCTCCCTGATATTAATCCCTCTGATATATTTATAAAGAGCAATCATATCCCCCCTCAACCTTCTTTTGGTTAGGCTAAACAAGCCAAGCTCTTTGAGTCTCCTTTCATAAGACAGGTTTTCCATTCCTCGGATCATCCTAGTAGCCCTTCTCTGTACCTGTTCCAGTTTGAATTCATCCTTCTTAAACATGGGAGACCAGAACTGCACACAGTATTCCAGATGAGGTCTCACCAGTGCCTTGTATAACGGTACTAACACCTCCTTATCTTTGTTGGAAATACCTCGCCTGATGCATCCTAAAACCGCATTAACTTTTTTAACGGCCATATCACATTGGTGGCTCATAGTCATCCTGTGATCAACCAATACACCGAGGTCCTTCTCCTCCTCTGTTACTTCCAACTGATGTGTCCCCAATTTATAACTAAAATCCCTAAATGCATGACCTTGCACTTTTCACTATTAAATTTCATCCTGTTACTATTACTCCAGTTTACAAGGTCATCCAGATCTTCCTGTATGATATCCCGGTCCTTCTCTGTGTTAGCAATACCTCCCAGCTTTGTGTCATCTGCACACTTTATTAGCACATTCCCACTTTTTGTGCCAAGGTCAGTAATAAAAAGATTAAATAAGATTGGTCCCCAAACTGATCCCTGAGGAACTCCACTAGTAACCTCCTTCCAGCCTGACAGTTCACCTTTCAGTAAGACTCATTGTAGTCTCCCCTTTAACCAGTTCCTTATCCATATTGATCCCTTTTTTTTTTTTTTTTTTTTTTGTGCAGCAAAAAATTATTTTTTTATTTTTTTAGTAATTACCATGGAGGAGAGATAGGACACAGGACACAGGTCCACCTGTCTCTCTTTAACTAACAATTATATTTTTTTAAGCCTTTTTGTTTGTTTTTTTTTAGCAAATACACACACAGTAAAAAAGCAAAAATACATTTTTTTTATACATTTTTCTTTCTTTTATTTTAAAAAAAAAAGAGAGCAAGACTGCATATATATGTGTCAATATAAATTTACAATAATTTTTTTTTTTTGTTATTATTTATTTTTTTTTTCACTCACCAGGGTCACAGTTAACCTAACTTATGCTAACTAACATTTATTAAGATTTTTTTAAAACCTTGTTAATTATTTACTGGCTTCCACATCCCCATCTTTTCCAATTTAACTAATAATTCCCCATGTGGAACCGTATCAAATGCCTTACTGAAATAGAGGTAAATTAGATCCACTGCGTTTCCTTTGTCTAAAAAATCTGTTACCTTCTCACATAAAGTGGACTGATGGTTTGGGCACAGCATTTTTCTTCCACTTACTTTATATTTGCCAACGAGAGGGTGTCGGCCCCCTGTGATTAACATATCATCCCCCCGGTCCAGGATAAAACGAACTGCACGACCAGTTCTAAATTAAAAATGTAAAAAAAGGGGGAAGGAGGGTTACGCTTCAGACAAAGTTACAAACACTACTAAAAGGATGGCTATTTCCCTGGGGCCCAAATCTAGCAGAGCACAAAGGATGTTTTTAAATGTAAGCATTGACTTACATGCTTTAGTGAACAGGGATGGACTGAAGCACCTGCTTAATTTTAATGGGATTACTTGTGCATAAAGTATGCACTATTTATGTGCTTTGCTGGGTCCAGATCCATGACAGAATCTTCTTTTCCCTTTTTGAAAAACAATGAGTTAACTAAGTGCAACTTTCTTGTGTAGACACTTATTTTGGTTTTAAGAATGCCTTATATCAATTTAGCTCAAATCAGTAAGGAATCAACGTAGGCTAAATCAATATAACACTCTTAAAACCAAAATGAGTGTCTGCACCAGAAAGTTGCACTGAGTTAACAAAATCAATTTTGAAACTGATGTAGCAAGGTCAGTACAATCCCTATGTGTGGACAAGGTCCCAATCTGACAGGTGGGTAGCTCCCCATAAGCCGGTCAAGAGTTTTGAGAGCATTTCTGGCTGACACCAGTCTCAGCTCTGTTTAGATCACATCACCTCAGCCCAGTTTATAACCCTTCCAGAGTAGAGAGTCAAATAAAACTCACTGACAGTCAGGTTTCTGTGGCTTGTTAGCTAGTATAGAGGGAGCAACTCTGGGAAGGGAAGGGACCTTGTGGGTAACTATTATTCCTCCCCTTTTCTCTCTTACAACAGGGAGCCACACACACTTACTTGTTTGCTGCCACTGCAGCAACAGATGCCAACAGACCAGCTTTCCCTACTTTTCCACCGAAAGCTCCACCGATTCTTTTTACATGGCACATGATCCTATTGGCTGGAACCCCTAAACATGAGGCCACCATTTCCTGTAAAGTCAATATCCCCTTTTTATATCATTGCAATTTTAAAGGGACCCTGTCAGCTCAAATCTGGCCCAAATTTAAGTTTTGCAAAAAAAATTTATAGAAAAGACCAAGTTATGTCTCTATGATTTTCTTTCTAATTCCCATGGAAACATCTATTTTTCAACAAATAAATACCCCCAAACAACATTTGCACCCAAATACTGCAACATGGAGAACCTGAAAGTGAAACTGGCTATAGACAATTGTCCAAGCTGAGAGAAATGCAGGAAGTAAGCAAAATCCATAATAAGGACATTAGATTTTTTAAATGTTTGGTTTTAATAATCTAAGGT
The DNA here is from genome assembly GCF_016161935.1 of Mauremys reevesii. Lineage (NCBI taxonomy): Eukaryota > Metazoa > Chordata > Testudines > Geoemydidae > Mauremys > Mauremys reevesii. The sequence goes on from NC_052633.1 coordinate 21,102,616, forward strand.
CTTATTAGTCACAGATGAAGAAATGTGATTGACAGTGTCCCTCATTTATGAAACACAGCCAAGAAAGAATGCAGATTTTTGTTATCAGTGATATAAAAGTAACACACACAGAAAATGGGAGCTGAACAATGGGCAAAATACACCTAATACAAAATCTCAGCATTTTGTTCAAAATGTATTCTGCTTTACAAGCCATATGTGTAGCTAAGAAGAGATAATCTGCTATACTAGGTTTTATTCCAGTCGTGAAGAAGAGCTCTGTGGAGCTTGACAGTTTGTCTCTTTCACCAGCAGAAGTTAGTCCAATAAAAGATATCACCTCACCAACCTTACCTCTCTCCTGTTAGGTTTTGTGAGTTTTCCCTTTATATTTCTGGCAGTAGGCAGTTGTCAGCCCCCCACCCCAGCTAATGTACGTACAAAGCACTGAAGAAGATGGGAGTGGAGGGTGCTTAGCACTTCAGAGGGAGAACTCTGTACCTTAAAGGATCGTGCCCTGGAGCATAGACTAATTTCAGAGGGGACTGAAGGGCTTTTCTCACTCCTCACCTTGGTGCCAGAGAGATCAGCAGTGCTGAGCTGGCATGCTACTGGTGTAGTGGAGAGCAATGGACATTGGATAACCCAACTGTGTAATTCACATGTTCCTACTGCATCATAAACTGTTTCAGATGGATTATCAAACCACACACAAAGAGCTATGCTGTCAAGTTTTTAAAGAATTGCCTAAAAAGGCTCTCCATTACCTGGATCAGTGCTGGATGCTGGGTTGACACATACACGTCCATTTCTTTATCCTCTCCTTTTGGCACAACAAGCGCACACTGAGTCTCCATGTAAAAATGTTCCTGTCCCCCGATGTGAATCTCCCCTGTTCCAAAGATAAAGACTCAAGTGTTGCTGATGGGCTGGGGGGTAAAAAGGGGAGGAATGAGGAGGCTAGGCCAAGTATGCAAATTACACAAAACGTAACATTCAACGTACTTGATCAACACAACTGCTGGTGCTACTGTTGTTAAGGTGCAACCAGGCAGGAGAAACCAGCTGCCGCAGGTGCAACATCTAGCATAAAAATGTGAGCCAAACTCTCTGCTGGTGTAAACCAGCCCTGCTCCATTGATATCAACAGAACTGTGCCAATTTACACTACCAGATAATCTGCCACACACACTGTCAATATCAAGCTAAGTGTCTTGAGTCTGGGATGTGGAAGGCTTGAGAGTGCTGACAGGATCTTGAGCCAGCTTGTGTTAATCAAATCAGACGTGGAATACAGTAATTTTTCTGCAGAAGGGAAGTGCTATTCATGGTTGTTCAGGATCAGCACCAAACAAGCCATGTCTGATGCTGGGGAAGAAAGGGAAGAATTGGTGGTTGAAAGGGAACAGACTAACAAGAGGGTAAAATCCATATTCTGCAGGACATATGTCAGCTGTTTTAGTCACCTGATTGGTTTTCTGGATCAACATTTCCATATTGTAGATTGTCACTTTTGTATCACAGTAAAACAGAGACAGGAAAGTCCATGGTAAATAATGGTAGGATTATATTTTTTCTCATAAATTAATCAGATAGTAATGCTGTACTGGTGTTGCCTAATAGGCACAGTACATCATCAATTGCACTTAAAAGGGACATAGGAAGGAGCAATTTAGGTGCCAATCTTTGAAAGTCTGTCCCTATAAATTCTGATGAAGATTTGACAATTTCCATTTTGCCTAGATCCATTTGGTTAGTATCAGACTTCAAACTGGCAGAAACTCTCATCATCCCATCATCCACCCAACACATTCTGCACTTTACCTTCAAATATTTGATCAACAGTTTCAAATGCTTCATCGACATTTCCTTGTTCTAGTTTTCTTTGTGGCTCAAAGAATGAATTGTGCTTTATAGCCTCCTGCAGTGGTGGAAAACACACACATGAGTTTGAGAATTTTAAATATTCTCTTTTTTTCCACAGCATTTTATCACCAATATGATTGCCATGCACCTTACATAAAGATATGGGGAACTGGGTACCAGAGAGTTATCAGACTACCAAATTCCATCACAGGATTCCAGAAGTTTAGGATTTTATACATTGGACAAGAAAATGTTGCTGTGACTCAATATTGCATTACTGATGACCTCTGATTTCCTACAGAATGCTAGTGCAGAAGTATTTTATTAATTATACTATTTCCCCAAAGGCTGTTTGACAGCTGTCCAGTAGGACTCTCCCTAGAACAAAAAGGGAAGTCTGATTTGTGGTGAGAGACAGAACAGCTTGTAAGTGACCAAGATGGAACAGAAAGAGACTGGACTATATGGTTAAGATAGGAATAGTCAGCATGGGCTTTGCTTCACAATGCTTTTCTTCTCCTGATATGCAAGCCAGTCTCTATCACATCAGGGGAGCACACACTTCAGTCAAACTCCCCAACAGTCATGGCCATAGGCGCCGACTTATATGGGGCTCTGGGGCTTTAGCCCCATGAATAAATCCCAAGCAGGGGCTCTGCCCCACCAATGTTTTTTCTCCCCTGCTTAGAGCGCCCCCCCGCCGCTGCCCCCGCCGCCGCCAGGGCTGCCCAGAGCCCTTTAAATCCCAGCCGCAGCCGGGAATCAGAGGGCTCTGGGCTGCCTGCTGCAGCGGGAAGCCCAGAGCCCTCTGATTCCCGGCTGCGGCTGGGATTTAAAAGGCTCTGGGCTCCCGCTTGCAGGCAGCCCAGAGCCCTTTAAATCCCAGCCGCGGCCGGCAATCAGCGGGCTCTGGGCGGCCTGCGGCAGCGGGACGCCCAGCGCCCTCTTATTCCCGGCCGCGGCTGGGATTTAAAAGGCTCTGGGCTCCCGCGGTTGCAGGCAGCCCAGAGCCCTTTAAATCCCAGCAGCGGCTGAGATTTAAAGGCTCTGGGCTCCGCGTTGCAGGCAGCCCAGAGCCCTCTGATTCCCGGCCGCGGCTGGGATTTAAAAGGCTCTGGGCTGCCCGCCGCAGACAGCCCAGAGCCCTCTGATTCCCGGCCGCGGCTGGGATTTAAAGGCTCTGGGCTCCGCAGCGGAAGCCCAGAGCCCTCTGATTCCCGGCTGCGGCTGGGATTTAAAAGGCTCTGGGCTCCCCGCAGTTGCAGGCAGCCCAAAGCCCTTTAAATCCCAGCTGCGGCTGGGATTTAAAAGGCTCTGCGCTCCCGCAGTTGCAGGCAGCCCAGAGCCCTTTAAATCCCAGCCGCGCCGGGAATCAGAGGGCTCTGGGCTGCCTGCTTGCAGGCAGCCCAGAGCCTTTTAAATCCCAGCCGCGCCGGGAATCAGAGGGCTCTGGGCTTCCTGCAGCAGGCAGCCCAGAGCCCTCTGATTCCCGGCCGCGGCTGGGATTTAAAGGCTCTGGGCTCTCGCGGTTGCAGGCAGCCCAGAGCCCTTTAAATCCCAGCCGCGGCCGGGAATCAGAGGGCTCTGGGCTGCCTGCTGCGGCGGGAACCCAGAGCCCTCTGATTCCCCGCGGCTGGGATTTTAAAAGCTCTGTGCTCCCGTGGGTGCAGGCAGCCCAGAGCCCTTTAAATCCCAGCCGCGGAGATTTAAAGGGCTCTGGGCTCCCGCCGCCGCTGGCAGCCCCGAGCCCTCTGATTCCCGGCGGGGCTGGGATTTAAAAGGCTCTGGGCTCCCTGCGGTTGCAGGCAGCCCAGAGTCCTCTGACTCCCAGCCGGGGCTGGGATTTAAAGGGCTCTGGGATCCCGCGGCTGCCAGCAGCCCCGAGCCCTTTGAATCCCAGCCTCTGTCCGCTGATTGCCCCTCCCCAGACCCCTGCCCCAACTGCCCCCAGAACCTCCACCCCTATCTAAGCCCCACTGGTCCTTGTTCCCCAATTACCCCTCCCGAGACCCCTGCCCCTAACTGCCCCTTGGGACCTCAGCCCCTATCTAAGCCTCCCTTCTCCTTGTCCCCAACTGCCCCCTCCTGAGACCCCACCCAACTTCCCCCCCCAGGACCGCACCCCCTACCTGTCCCCTGATAAACCTCTTAGACTCCCATGCCTATCCAATTGCTGCCTGTCCCCTGACTGCCCCTTCGAACCTCTGCCCCATCCAACTCCCCTGCTCCTTGTCCCTTGACTGCCCCCGGAACTCCCTACCTCTTCTCCAACCCCAAACTGCTTACTGTGCCACTCAGACCAGCGTATCTGGCTCCATGCAGCTCCAGACAGTTGCTGCCATGCTCCCCATGGAGCCCACAGCCCTCTCCCACCCCAGCACCTGCCTTCCAGATTTGAACACCTCAAAATTCAGGAGTGCTCAAGCTCGGTTTGGGCAGCTTTACTTCATTTCTCCCAAATCAGTTTCCCCTGCAAGGTGCCAACTGAAGGTGTTGGAGAACAGAGAGATCAGGTGGCCTCCTAATGCCTGGAAAAGAGACAAAGGCCGGAGGAGGGAGTGTCAGTGCCTGTGCGGACTTCTGGGAAGTGCACGGTGTGGAAGGGGATGCTGTGATGCTTTGGAACATCTCCATACAAAGCCAGTCAGGACTCTGGGGAGCCTCCTCTCGGAGCATACTGTCTCCAGGGCAAGAAGCTTACACCTTCCTGGGTCTGACCTCGAGCATTCAGCATGCCCTTCCACGTCATGCACTTTCCAAAGTGAGTCTGCCCAGGCTGGTCCTGGGGCAACCAGAGGTCGCTGCACCCCAACTCTGCAGTCAGATGTGACTCTCAGCCAGACAGTAAAAGAGAAGGTTTATTAGATGACGGGAACACAGTTTAAACAGAGCTTGTTGGTACAGAAAACAGAACCCCTCTGTCAGGTCCATCTTGGGGGGTGGGGAGCCCAGAACCAAGTTCTGGGTCTCTCCCAATTTCCCCAGCCAGCTCCAAACTGACACTCCCTCCTCTGGCCTCTGTGTCTCTTCTGGACAAGGAGGCCACCTGATCTCTTTGTCCCCAACACCTTCAGTTGGCATCTTGCAGGGGAAACTGAGGCACCCACACAGTATTCAGAGAAAATATTAAGAACATTCCCACTTCATCACAACAGATGCAACAAAATATAATACTGTATATTGAAGTAGGCAAGTGCTGCTTCTGACTTTCCACTTTTAATTGACCCTTGTAATCTTGTGGCACTGACGCGTTGTAGCTTCATTTTATATCGGCTTACAGGGCGGGAGCGGGGGGGCACCACCATTTTGGGCCCCACCAAAAATTATACAAACCTGCCGCCTATGGTCATGGCTACTCTAAACAAAGACAAGTTCTCAACTGTCACATAACAAAGCAAGTCTCTAATACACAAGTTGCTAGGAAGAATGTCTGTCTAGGCAGTGTGGTCTGAACTAGGCACTAAAGTATAAGTCAAAATCCGCCCTGTACTTCAACCCACCGAAATCTGTGAGAGGCAGCTAATATTTTATTTATTTAAGCAGTGAAATGGGGGAGAACAGGCCCCATTTAATTTTAACCTGCCCCTATTTATAGGCAGAGTTCCCAGATCAGGAATCCTGAATTGTTGTCATTCACTGCGTAATTCCAAGAACTGCTTTCCTGGAGCAGCTGGTATGGCTTGAAGAGAGAGCAAGAACACACGGTAATCCCAGAAAGGAACAGGCAGGGGAATCCTTAGATGTGAAAGATCCCTGTTTGTTACTATATGAGGAAGTGAGGATCTTCCTTAAGAACTAACTAACCAACCAAAAGCAAGTGGAAACTTGGCCAAATTCTGCTCTTTTTACATTGACATCATTGGGGATGTACTAGTATAAGTGACAGCAAAAATTTGGCCCTTAGTTCTTAAAAAGAGAATCCAATTAGTCACACTTCACTTGTTATGAAAAAAAGTAAATAGCAAGTGAAGAGTAAACAGCTGCTTTCCCTGCCCAAGATAGTGAAAAAGCAAGAAGGATGAGGCTAATTATTACCTCAACAGTCAGGATCACTGGCTCCAGATCTTCATACTCTATCTTCACTTTTGCAGCTGCTTGTTTGGCATGAGCATCTGAATCCGCAACCACACCACAGACAATCTGACCCACGCAAATTACCTGCAAAGTACAGTGGAAATACTTCCTGTATTCAAATGATCCCCAGGTGTGCTTACTGAAATTCTGGACTCAAATAAATAGAGTTCACACTTCCCCTTCTAATTTTTGTTTTGGTTTAACGCTTTTTTATTTGTTATAAACCTTCCCCTAAAGCAATACACTAGTAGAAGTATCAATGTTATTTGGGAATCAAGCACAGCATTTTCAAAAGTCCCTAAGTGACTTAGGTTCCTAAGTCCTATGGACTTCCCATGAAACACAGGTTCCCAAGTGCCCGAGTCACTTCTAAAAATGAGACTTGGGAGCCTACGTGACCCAGAAGATATCTACACTGTGAGTTCAGGTGTGAGTGTAGCAAGTATAGACATATCTGAACTGACTTCAACATACCTAGTTCATGCACCAATAGCAGTGAAGCCACAGTAGCACAGACTTAAGTGTGGGCTAGCTGCCCAAGTAAATACCCAGTGTGGGCTTGTGCAGCCCAGCTCACACTGAAGCCCATGTTGACATGGTTTCACTGCTACTGGTGCTCACACTAGCTAGATTAAATCTAGCTTGGGTATGTTTACATGTGCTGCGCTCAGCCCCTCACTCCCAAAGTGCAGTTTAGACATACCGTCAGGTGCTTTAGAAAAGATTACCCTATATCCTGACTAGTCTGATTCATCTGATTTAAAGAGGTATGTCACAGAGTTCGGTTATTTTGATACTTAGAAAGGAAATGGAAAAAGAACTAAGAAGTTGCCCCACAGAGCAGCCAAAATACACCTCTACCCTGATATAACGCGACCCGATATAACACGAATTCGGATATAACGTGGTAAAGCAGCGCTCGGGGGGTGGGGGGGGGAGCTGCGCACTCTTGCAGATCAAAGCAAGTTCAATATAACACCTATAATGCGGGAAATTTTTTGGCTCCCGAGGACAGCGTTATATCGAGGTAGAGGTGTAATTCCCAACATACACATTCTACAAAAATTCAAGAGTCAATATTGTTCCTGTTTAGTTTAATTATAAATCAAGGATCAAAGAGACATCACCAAAGAAAAATTATAGCTCCCGACAGACACTTTATACCTTATCTTTTGCAAATATAATCTCTGGATCACTGTAATAGTAGAACTCGTTTGTGGCTGGGACATCCTGAGCTGTTATAATATCAAACACTCCTGGTGCTTTGAGGGCCTCTGATGTATCAATCGATCTAGGGGGAAAATATAAAGTAGTTAGCGCCACACACTGTTGCACGTGAAGTAAGACGATACAATATATACATAGGTAGCCTGTGCCACAAGACTCTGCTCTCACACAGCTCTTTGTGGAAGCTGCTGGTCACTGTCTTTATCCTCCTTAGAGATAACAAGATGGGGTAGAGGGAAGGGAAGACTGTTGGTGAGCTGTTTCCCTTCCAGAAAAGGCTTGCTTTGTAATAAGAAAGTCACTGTTCCTTTCCCCCATTAAGCAGAACTGTGGTGGAAAGGATGGCAGTGGCCCATTTGCTCCACAGAGGAATATGACCTATGAAACACCCAGCCCCTTGCTGTGCTCTCCAGCTCTTTTGGTAGAGACAGAAAGAACTCTGTTTGGTCCCATCCTCTACAAGGTATGCCTTTCTCCCAAAGCAAGAGAGAATCTTGTATTATAATGACTGAATGTTAAAAACAAATACGTGTGTTGTAGTTTGTAGGAAGAGCTCAGATGCTCTCTCACTTGTTTGACTCTACATATGTATTTTGCCTGGATAGTATACAAATCAAACCAAGGGATTTCAGGCCAAGATTTGTATTGGTATTATCTAAATACCAAAAGTTTTGTTAACCCTGCAAATTTTGGTACCATCTCCTGTCTAATGACAATGCTAAAGAAATCATGTAATTAACACAAAGTGCTCTGATGGAATTATAAATTAGGACAATAGTATTAGGTCAGGGATTTACTGGTGTTCTGAAACACAAAAGAAGGCTGGGTGTATCAATTTCTTCCGCATTAGGAGAAAAGATCTGTGGCATAGAGTGGTAAAATCAATAATGCAATCAGGTTACTTGATAAGTACAAATATTTAGGACTCATCTACACACAGCAGATACATTAGTTTAATTAATGGGGTGATTTTAGTTAAACTCTATATTGGTTTTAAACATATTTTACAACAATTTAGCTTGCACCTGTTAACACACAAGTTAATCTGCTGACAACCAGGTTTAAACTGATATGTGTGTCCAAACTGCATTGGTTTAACTAAATCAGTGCAATCTTAGGGTATGTCTTCACTACCCACCAAATCGGTGGGCAGGGATCAATCCAGTGGGGGTTGATTTATTGTGTCTAGTCTAGATGTGATAAATCGACCCCCGAGCGCTCTCCAGTTGACTCCTGTACTCCAGCTCAATGAGAGGCGCAGGCAGAATCAACGGGGGAGCAGCAGCAGTTGACTCACCAGAGTGAAGACACCACAGTAAGTCGATCTAAGTACGTCGACTTCAGCTACGTTATTCATGTAGCTGAAGTTGCATAATTTAGATCGACACCCCCACCCCACCCCACGCCACCCAGTGTAGACCAGGCTTTAGCTATACCAGAGCATCTTTTGTGAGCAACTCAGGCCTTACAAAGATGTTGAGCTGGTATTCAGATTAGTATTCCATCATCAGAATGTTCTGAGTATCTATCCTCTGTTACAAAGCAGAGTGGCTGAGATTTTCAAAGCAATCTAGGGAAAGCTGTGCATCTAAACGCCCTACACTGCTCTGAAAATCTCAACCAATGCTTTCATGGTTATACTTTTCTTTCAGGCATTTATGCACTTACACAATCTTTGCATGGGCTCTGGAACTGGTTATCACAGCCAGGAAGAGCTCTTCATCCACAGCACGAATGTCATCACAGTAAAGAGCTTCACCAGTGGCGTGTTTTATACCAGCCTGGTGCATGATGGGACGTCCTATTGGATCCCTGGGAAGCTGCTCTGGGTTTACTTCCTGCTTAGTTAAAAAAAAACAATCATCAGCCCAAGAAAGACAAGCCAGGGTGTCCTTCTATTAGAGCCTGAAAATCTCTGTTTAACAGCACCTACTTCTGGCATAATATACAGATTAGGCTGGAGCATTTCTAAACTGCTGGTCCCCAGAGGTCACTTTAATCCCTCCTTTGCAATTTTTTCCAGAAGTCTACCCATTTTGTTTCTAGTTTCTCCTGATTTTTTTTCTATATTTGCTATGTCCTTTATGACACAAAGGCATGGTCTACACTACGCGTTTAAACCGATTTTAGGAGCGTTAAACCAATTTAACGCCGCACCCGTCCACACTAAGAGGCCCTTTATATCGATATAAAGAGCTCTTTAAACCGGTTTCTGTACTCCTCCCCAACGAGAGGAGTAGCGCTAATATCGGTATTACCATATCGGATTAGGGTTAGTGTGGCCGCAAATCGACGGTATTGGCCTCCGGGCGGTATCCCACAGTACACCACTGTGACTGCTCTGGATAGCAATCTGAACTCGGATGCAGTGGCCAGGTAGACAGGAAAAGCCCCGCGAACTTTTGAATATAATTTCCTGTTTGCCCAGCATGGAGCTCCGATCAGCACGGGTGGCGATGCAGTCCCAAATCCAAAAAGAGCTCCAGCATGGACCGTACAGATGTGATCGCTGTATGGGCAGACAAATCTATTCTATCAGAGCTCTGTTACAGAAGACGAAATTCCAAAGCATTTTAAAAAAATCTCCAGACAGAGGCCACAGCAGGGACTTAACACACTGCTGCATGACAAGCGTAACGGAAAGCCAAAGAATCAAATGGACGCTCATGGAGGGAGGGAGGGGGGACTGAGGACTCAAGCTATCCCACAGTTCCTGCAGTCTCCGAAAAGCATTTGCATTCTTGGCTGAGCTCCCAATGCCTGTAGGGTCAAACACATTGTCCGGGTGGTTCAGGGCATAGCTCGTCAATTTACCCCCACTCCCACCCCCAGAAGTAAAAGGGAAAAAAAATTGTCTCTTGACTTTTTAAAATGTCACCCTATGTCTACTGAATGCTGCTGGTAGACGCGATGCTGCGGCAGAGATTGCAGCATCCTCTTTCCCCCTCCCTAGTGGCAGACGGTACAATATGACTGATATCCATTGTCATCATCAGCCTTGTGGCAGATGGTACAGTGCAGAAGGACTGGTATCCATCCTCATCATCAGCCCGTGAGTGCTCCTGGCTGGCCTCAGGTGAGGTTAGCCAGGGGCGCCTGGGTAGATGGTACAGAACGGCTGGTAACCGTCTTCATCATAGCAACTGGGGGCTGAGCTCCATCAGCCCCTGCCCTTCATGTGTAAAGAAAATATTCTGTACTGCCTGGACTATCATAGCAGCGGGATGCTGGGCTCCTCTCCCCCACGCTGCTTAATGTCCTGTCTGGACTATCATAGCAGCTGGAGGCTGCCTTCCCCTCATTTTATCTCACTAACAAGTCACTGTTTCTTATTCCTGCATTCTTTATTACTTCATCACACAAATGGGGGGACACTGCAACGGTAGCCCAGGAAGGCTGGGGGAGGAGGGAAGCAACAGGTGGGGTTGTTGCAGGGGCACCCCCTATGAATGGCATGCAGCTCATCATTTCTGCGGGATCTGACACGGAGCGGCTGTGCTCTCTGGTTCTGGTTCTCTAGTACACTTGCCCCATATTCTAGGCAGGACTGATTCTATTTTTAGATACCATAAAGGAGGGATTGACTTGGGGAGTCATTCCCATTTTTGTCTTTTGCACTCCCGGCCGACCTCAGCCAGGGGCACCCATGACAGCAGCAGACAATACAGTACAGAAGGACTGGTAACTGTCATCTCATTGCCAATTTACAATGCCACCAGACGGTACAGAACAACTGATAACCGTCTCTGCTATCATGCAAAAGCAAATGAATGCTGCTGTGTAGCGCTGCTGTATCGCCTCTGTCAGCGGCATCCAGTACACATACGGTGACAGTGACAAAAGGCAAAACAGGCTCCATGGTTGCCATGCTATGGCGTCTGCCAGGGCAATCCAGGGAAAAAGGGCGTGAAATGATTGCCTGCCGTTGCTTTTCCAGAGGAAGGAATGACTGATGACATTTACCCAGAACCACCCGCGACAATGATTTTTGCCCCATCAGGCACTGGGATCTCAACCCAGAGACTGCAGGAACTATGGGATAGCTACGGAATAGCTACCCACAGTGCAACGCTCCAGAAATCGATGCTAGCCTCGGACCGTGGACGCACACCGCCGAATTAATGCGCTTAGTGTCGCCGCGTGCACTCGATTTTATACAATCTGTTTTACTAAACCGGTTTATGTAAAATCGGAATAATCCCGTAGTGTAGACGTACCCAAAGTATCCAAAACAGAATGCAGTGTTCAAGAGGATGATGTGTTGTCTTATTGATAGATACAGTGGTGCTGTAATAATTTTCTGAATTATTCTCAAGTGACTTCTGTTGTGTATTTCACCTTTTTGGCAATACAGTGCAGTGAGCTATTCATAGTGACTCCTGGATTTTCCCCCTGAAAGCTTACAATTAATTCAGCACTGCTCAGTATGGACAAGCAGTTTAAATGTTCCTTCCAATGTGCATTCCCTCGTAGCTGCCTGTGAGGAATTTAATATGTGACTGCATTGCCTATTAATTTTATTTTTCTAGGTCCTCCTTGAGAAATATTTTTTTGCCATCAGCAAATGTTGTCATGTACTCATTGACCCCCTCTGCCCTGCTTTTCCAGTCCATTAATAAACATCCTGAACTACTGATCCCACTGACTCCTCATTACTAACCTTGCCCTATGCTGAGAACTGGCTATTTATTCATATTTTCAAATCCTCTTTCCCCCTACAGTCACCAATGCACAGGCAGTTTGATTAACCTCTCCTCCCTCCAGTAGCTCTCTCTCCATTTTCTTTTTAGTTAACTGTCTGCTACTAGCAATACGTTGAGAAATGACAGTTTTAATTAGATGTCTCCTAGCATGAACTTCCTGATTGTTGGACTCCCCAAGCCAGCTCAACTGTCCTCTAACAGAACATTACAATAGTTTTATCTGAATAAGCACAGAACTTTCAGTACTTGCATTTATTTACCTGCTGTTAAAAGATTATATCGCTCATATTACAAAGGCATAGACTACAGATTTGCAGAAGATAAGTACTGACGGCAGTACACTGGCTTGCTTAGAAATCACTCATGCAACACAATGCTGAATAATCTGAATAATAAAATATGCCAACTTGTATTACTTAGTCACTGTCTGTTGACAGGCCACTGGTGGTCTCTGACACCTTAAAAGGAATCCAAGACAGGAATATCTGGTGTGTGGAAAGCAGTGCAGCCTAGTAGCTGGCAGCACAGGACTGGGACTCAGAATAATTGAATTTTGTCGCTGCCCTGCTGGGATGACCATGGGTAAGCCACTGCACTTGTTTCCCTAATCACCCTTTGTTTATGTAGATTGTAAACTCTTCAGGGCAGGGACTGTCTACTACAGCCTTGTCTACACACACAAATTGTAATGATTTCACTAAATCAGTTTTCAAGCAAGTTAAACTGGTGCACCCCACCTGTGAGCAGAATCTGAAAATCAGTTCAAGTGTCCCTTATAACAAATTAGCTGGAAGTTGATTACTTTAATTACATTGATATACGATGCTCTAAAACTGAATTTAGAGTATCCACAAAAAGAGTCCACACTGACTTAACTAAATCAGTCTACATTAAGGTAAATCAGTTCAACTTGCCTATGTTTGTACAAAACCTAGCATAATGGGGTCCCGATCTTGACAGCGGCCTCTAGGAGATACTTTAATACAAATTAATTATAATGGGTTTGCCATTTCAAAGACAGCTCCAGGTTCACTGAGGAATCAAAGACTGCAAACAGAAAATGCAGTGAGTCTAACACAAGCACAAATAAATCAGGTGCTATCACTGCATTGAAAGGAAATATAATCTCATTTTTATTAGCACATAAACCCAGGCAGAGCAGGAGCTCAAATGATGGTTCTCTGAACCATCAGCCACTCTTCTCCACATACTTTAACATGCCACTAAAAAAGAGATTCTATTTCCGTTCAGTGCTGTGGTACATTTTTGCTTATCAGCATGTGCTATATTTTCTGCCTGTTGGACATCTTTGGTTCCTGAAGGGACATGAAGTTGTTTGTGAATTCTAATTCTAACGAATGGGGGATGTGATATGGCAGCTGTACCATTTTGCTGTCACTTTCTAAAGGTTGCTGTTCTACTCTCACAAGAGTTTAGTGGGACCCAAAAAAGGATTTGTCATTTATATAGGTAAGATTATCCAGAGTTATAGCAAGGATCTAAAAATGCCAACAAACAAGCAGTTTCAGAGGGGATTTAAACTCTCATGCTTGAGGGTATATGTTAATCTCTAACTACTGGGGTTTAAACAGTAGTTTAATCTCTAACTACTTAGGTTTAAACAGCAAAGAATCCTGTGGCACCTTATAGACTAACAGAAGTTTTGCAGCATGAGCTTTCGTGGGTGAATACCCACTTCTTCGGATGCAAGCAGTGGAAATTTCCAGGGACAGGTGTGTATATATAAGCAAGCAAGAAGCAAGCTAGAGATAACGAGGTTAGATCAATCAGGGAGGATGGGGCCCTGTTCCAGCAGCTGAGGTGTGAAAGCCAAGGGAGGAGAAACAGAGACTGGGAATGGTTGGGTCATTACACTAATTACACTAATTGAATCTATTTCCCTATGTTAAGTTCTCCTCACACCTTCTATGGGTCATCTCAATTATCACTTCAAAGGGTTTTTTTCTCCTGCTGATGATAGCTCATCTCAACTGATTGGACTCTTCCAGTTGGTATGTGTACTTCCACCTTTCCATGTTCTCTGTATGTATAAATATCTCCTGTCTGTGTGTTCCATTCTATGCATCCAAAGAAGTGAGCTGTAGCCCACGAAAGCTTATGCTGAAATAAATTTGTTAGTCTCTAAGGTGCCACAAGTACTCCCCGTTCTTTTTACTGGGGGATAGTGTTTCCCCTGTCGGGGGTTCTCCTATAACTGCCTGCTGCAGGGTTTCTTGCACCATCATCTGAAGCTTTTGGCAGAGGTCACTGTCAGGATACTGGACTAGATGGGACACGCTGATCCATCCAGTATGCAATTCTATGTTCCTACATGCAGTGCAGTCAGAAGTACATTTTAGGAGCAGCTAATCAGCCCATTTACCACAATATATTAATATCCTATTGCAAGTTTCTAATTACTCATCATTCACTACAAATTAACTTCTTGAATCTACTGAAAAACCTTCTAAATCTGTAAATGGCTACATGTGACACCGAGTGGAGTTCTATGCTTACGGGAAAATTTACTGAAAAGGAAAGCTACTCCTCTTGTGAAACGGTGATGACAAGTTTTGTCTACAACGTTCAATTTTATAAGCCTGTGTGAAAGCCAGTGATGTATGAAGACAAACAATTACTTAAGTTTCTTCCTGTTCAAACATGTTGTGATACTGAAAATACTAATGAAACACTGATTCTGACCTAGATTTGGTTCTATATTAAAAGGAATGGTTCCATCCCTTGTGATATGTTATTGTTACAATGAGGTGTTTTTCTGCAGTTGTGTAAGCCTCCAGATGTTGTTGTTCCTGACTTTGCTCATGTTTTAACAACAAGAAAAGAGACACAGTCATTCTTTGTTTTTGCTAGAAAACTGACTTTAAAGTGGTATACAACTTTCTATGCCTGATTCTCCTCTCACTTTATACTAGTAAGAACCATATGTTTACTGCAATGAAGTCAGAGTTATACCAGCAGAGAATATGGCTCTCTTCTGTGTAATTTCACACAAATATAATTTTGTTTAAGAGCTATTGACAATAGCACAGTATGATAGAGTAACAGATTCTTTAAGTACTTTGCATCCTCCTCCTACCTCTTTTTCCCCCCTGCTACCTCAGATTTTCAGATTAATACTGACTTTTTTCTGTCCCTATGTCACCACTGGTACAAGAGCCTTCTCCCCTGTAGCTACTGCCCACTGGAACAGCCTTTCTATATCTTTTTGCCTCATCGATGCCCTAGCTCATTTCAAATTTCAACATCTCTTCCCACCAATTACCTTTGCTGCTTAATTTCTCTTCCCCTATGTTATTTATTTGATTTAACTCTACCTGGAACTCTAATTTTAAGATACAATCTTATATTAATATAAAAGCAATGATTTCAGTTTTCCATTGGCTCCCATTCCCACTGTCACATAGGGTGTAGCCCCAAGAATAATGCTGCTGTTTCCAGGTGACCATCACTAGAGCTGGGCATGAATTTTTGGACTAAACTTTTTTAATCAGCAAATGCCAATTAGTCAAAACCAGAACTTTGCAAATTTCCTCTTTCAAAAAAACTTTGAGGGGGAAAAAAAAGCTTCAGAATTGTTAAAATGTCCTCTTTTGTAATTTTCTAAATGAAAAGTTTGATTTTTCAGTTTGAAATGACTTTTTGTAATTTAAGTTAATTGATAGGAAACAAAAATGTAAAAAAAGTCAAAATTAAAATGAAACATTTTGAAATTATCAAAATGAAACATTTTGATTGCCCTGATACAAATTGTTTTTGGATTTTTGGTTCATGAAAATTTTTGAGATTTAGACTTTTTGTCCCCATTTGGGATGGGAAAGATGATTTTGAAATCTCAAAAATTCTTGCAGAACAGGAACATTTTGTCTGCACAAGGACATGAAGAATAGCTCTCCGCTCTCCTCTGCTTCTAAATTTTACTTGAACACATGATAATCTGTTCAATCACATATAGTAGAACCTTAGAGTTATGAACACCAGAGTTACAAACCGACCAGTCATCCACATACCACATTTAGAACCATAAGTATGTAATCAGGCAGCATCAGAGATAAAAAAAAAAAGCAAATACAGCACAGTAACTGTGTTAAATGTAAACTAGTAAAAAAAAAAAGGGAAAGCAGCATTTTTCTTCTGAATAGTAAAGTTTCAAAACTGTATTAAGTCAATATTCAGTTGTAAACATATGAAAGAAACAACCATAATGTTTTGTTCAGAGTTGCGAACATTTCAGAGTTACACACAACCTCCATTCCCAAGGTGTTCATAACTCTGAGGTTCTACTGTACTTCATCTTATTTCCAGGCTCTATTCCTATCACTTAGGTCCCTGTAAGGACTGAGCATGTACTAAAGTAGGGGTAAGTTAAAATAACTGAAGCCATAATGATTAATGAGCTTAAATCAAAACCACAGAGTTCAGCATCCTCAGTGCTTTGCAAAATCTGTATCTGGCCTTCACTGCTTGGGATCTTCTTGTATCTTAATTTTTAAGTGTCTTTTAAACTGAAGGGCCATATTAAAAGAGCCTCACTGACCTGGTATATTTGTTCTCTCTGGGGCATTTGGGATTGGAAATCTTGTAGCACACTCCCATATTTCTCTGCTAGCTCAGGATACAGATGGGGGTCCTGAAAAAGAAGTGTTTTAATAATAATAGTTTCACAACACAAACATTTCTGTTAAAAGAATTAGCAACTACAATGATTGAACATAAACCTCTCAAGTCTCCCCCTATTTAGAAGAGCCCCAAAAAGTAGCTGAAAATGAAGTGAAGACTGTTGAGCATTCATAAAATATTTATTTTAAAAATACAAAAAAAAATAAAGCATTTGGACATAACACCATAGCTGTTTCAGGAGACCAGTGAAATGAATTGTAGTAAGAAGAGTTTAACTTTGTTTTGAGGTATGAACAAAACTGACATAGAACCTTTGCTGCTGGTGGTGATAGGTGAGAAAGAAAAAAAACCAGCTTGACTCAGAGCCCAAGCTAAGTTTGCAAGGCTGGCAATTAGAGAAAACATTCTTTTCTTTGGAAACTGAACAGATTTAATACAGGAATCCTTCAGAAAGAAAAATCAAAATTAGAACCACACAATGACATCTGAACAGATTTTTCTACAAATCTCTCCATTTATGCACATTGCAAAGCCATTTATTTATCCCAGCTATTTGTCCTTTTGAGAAGAGGTAGACCAAATAAGATGATCTCTCTCTCCCTTTTTTTATTTTTTTAGAGTGAGAGCTCTTTTAATAGTGGCACTGATATGTTATGTATTTTTTAAATTCTTTTTGAACACAGAAATTATGATCAGCACACAGTACAAACTGGAAAAATAAATACAGAGTACAAGACCTTTCACTAGACTGCATGAAAATAAAACCAGGACATGGATTTACCATCCTGTTCAATGACTGAAGCACTTCCAGGTAGAATTTGAAGAGGAAACTGACAATCAAAGTCCTTCTATATTCCACCTTCCCACCTGGGGCTGAGCCCGGCAGAGAAACTTCTTTAAGAACCAGTCTGCAAGCTTCATCCAGCATTTGCTCATTCCAATGCCTAGCAGAAATAATAATAATACTGCGATCAGTATATTAGGCACAGCTGAACGAACTAAATGGTGACCAGACTAACTTGCTTGTATCACAGACATGGGCATGATCCTTCTCACAAAGAAGTCAATTGTAGTTTGGATTTCAATGGGAGCAAGATTGGAACTTTGATCTGTAACACGATGTGGTTCACATCGAACAGCTGCTACTCACATGAATAGTCTCAACGAAGTCAACATAATTGAGCCCTATATGCTAGTAAAATCTATTTGAAAAATAAATCTATGAAAACTAGCTTAATTTAGGGCTGTCGATTAATTGCAGTTAACTCACGTGATTAACTCAAAAAAATTAATTTTATGTCTCCTGCTCTGTTTTACCTGCATTCTGCCATATATTTCATGTTATAGAAGCCTCAGATGATGACCCAGAACATGTTCGTTTTAAGAACACTTTCACAGCAGATTTGACAAAATGCAAAGAACGTACCAATGTGAGATTTCTAAAAATAGCTACAGCACTCGACCCAAAATTTAAGAATCTGAAGTGCCTTCCAAAATCTGAGTGGGACGAGATACGGAGCATGCTTTCAGAAGTCTTAAGAAACCAACACTCAGATGCAGAAACTACAGAATCCAAACGGCCAAAAAAGAAAATCAATCTTCTGCTGGTGGCATCTGACTCAGATGATGAAAATGAACATGTGTTGGTCTGCTCTGCTTTGGATCGTTATCGAGCAGAACTCGTCATCGGCATGGTCACCTCCTCTGGAATGGTGGTTGAAGCATGAAGGGACATATGAATCTTTAGAACATCTGGCACGTAAATATCTCGTGATGCCGGCTACAACAGTGCCACGTGAATGCCTGTTCTCACTTTCAGGTGATATTGTAAATAAGAAATGGGCAGCATTATCTCCTGCAAATTGTAACCAAACTTTTTTGTCTGAGCCATTGGCTGAAGTAGGACTGAGTGGACTTGTAGGCTCTAAAGTTTTACATAGTTTTATTTTTGAATGTAGTTATAATTCTACATTTGTAAGTTCAACTGTCATGATAAAGAGACTGCACTATAGTACTTGTATTAGGTGAACTGAAAAATACTATTTCTTTTGTTTTTTACTATGCAAATATTTGTAATAAAAATAAATATAAAGTGAGCACTGTACGTTTTTGTATTCTGTGTTGTAAATTGAAATTAATATATTTGAAAATGTAGAAATATTCAATAATAAAATATTTAAATAAATGGTATTCTATTACTGTTTAACAGCGCAATTAATCACCCTAGTTTAATTCTATTACAAATTATCACTATACAATAGATAATGGCCTGAACTTTCAAAAGGGACTAGTGATTTTGGATGCCAACTTGAGACATTTTAAAGGGGTCAGATTTTCAGATGATGGAGGCGCAGCATCTTCTGAAAATTCTGCTCTTTTGAAGTATGTCACACAGTTGATTCTATATGGATAAAAATCCCAAGCTGTAAGAATATAACTATATTAGCAGGGCTATACTACTGGCCTCAAGATCAAGAAATGGAAACTGAGTGCACAATGTTGAGAGAGATCAAAGGCGTAGCAAAATCTAACAAAAAGATAATGGAGGGGAGGTGTTTCAGCTTATAAACTGATCAAATGGCACAATAGGACAGAGTTTAGAGAAACAATTTATCAGCATTTTCAATTATTGCCAGGAGCCACTCCATCACAAAAAGGATATTGCAAGAATTACAGTGGGTTCAGAGAAGAGCAACAGAATAATCAAGGGCCTGGAAAAACTCTCAGTTAAAGAGAGGTTGAAAAGATCATGACTTGACTTGCGGTCCTAACTGCTTTAGGCACTTTTGAAAATCCTAGTCACTGTATCTATTAGAGCAAATCTTGACACTCAAGAACAATAATACCAACTGTCAGTGCCTAATCAGAAAAACAGAACACTGTCTGAATACACAGAAGGCCAGTTAAATATAATGGGTTGATCCAAGAGCTCAGCCATCTCTCTCTCGTACAAACATCTTTGAGGGCAACAGTAGATTTTTTGTCATTTATTTTTTATTAGTTTTTGATGAACTGGCTATAAACATTAAAGATATAAACAAAAATTCAGAAGGCTGATTGTATTTGTTTACATATTTTTATGAGATAGACATTGCTGTGGCAACTGGGTGTTGTTACAATTATAAGGAGTGTAACATAGTGTTACATCAATTTAAAGCCCCGATTCATCAAGCACGTGCCTTAGCACGTTGTTGAATATGGATAGACTTAGGTACGTGCTTAGGTGAATGGGTATCTATGTGAATAAACTGTAGGTCTGCCATGATGTTCAATGAAAAGCTTGCAACTGGAAAAGGGTTGTCAGGAACTCATCTTACATAAGCTGCACAGACAGCATGCAATTCTTATTTAACATTTTAAATTGGGTGTTCAAAGGGAAAGGATTATTTATTTAGACATAACAAGTGCCCACAATTCAGGGAATATTAGGGATTGTTTAGGAACAATTAACTCTGTCCTGTCACTATATAGAAGGAATAGAAAACATATAAAGCACCCTTCTGATCCAAAGGGCTCTTTGTAGACCAATGTCCACTATGTACCACAACAGATAAGCATACTTATGGCCTGATCTAAAGCCCATTTAACTCAGTGGAAAGCCTCCCATTGACTTTAAAGAGCATTACATCAGGGCCTTATTTCCACCTGTGATTAGCACAAGAATTTGAACCCAGATCTAATGAGTGAGTAAGATAATACCCTATTCCAGAGTGCTACCTAGTTCCCAGATTAACAATAAAAGAATCAATGCTTTAAATTACAATACTCAAATATCCTGTAAGCCCTCATTACGTAAATGGTAACCTGACTATTTAACCACATCAAGTAGTTATTCAGCAAGAATATGTTATGTTAGCACAAGAGAAATACTAAAAGAGAAGTGAACTCCTTCCAAATTCAATTCAAAATTGGGTCATAAGTTGCATGAGAGAAACATTTCCCAGGGGTTTGTTCACAGGCCCTGAAATTTGAGGAGGTTCAGGTTAGAACAAGCGCAGTTTTTTGGTGGTTAAATCACGTTCTCATTTTCTCCCATGCTGCTCCTTACATGTGAGAAAAACTCCCAATCACAACCGGCACAATCAATGGCATTTCCTCCTTCAGGTCCCTCCTTATAATGCTCCTCTGCCAGGAGCATAGATAAAGCTGCACCTCACATCTGCTAGCTAGGTGGTGAGTTCTGATTACTGCTACTGATTGGCTAAGAACAATGCAGAGAGCTAGTCTATGCTAAAATACCATATCCCTGTCCTCCCCAGCCTCAATGAGGGATGCAAGTTAAAGCAGCCCCTAGGCATGCCCTAGTCTGCATTTGGGGCCACACCCAACCCTGGCTGCCATTGAACCCAGGAGGCATAAGTCCCCTCAGGCCCTTTGCTGCTGGTACTGCTCGTGCAGAGATGAGTCCCTTTTCAGTGTCCACTTTAGAACCCCACTCCCTCATATTAATTAATTAGCAGCCTCTTCGGAAGTTTCAGCACAGCTGCTAGAGACTGAATGGATGAAGAACTGGTAGAGGTCCCTCGAGGTCAGGTTGGGGCACAACAGCAAAGTGATTTAGTGACACTAATAAAGCAACTGTACTCACCCTTTGGAGAGACCTTTCAATGAGCACAACATTCATACACAGTCTTTAAAACATTTAGAATAGAAAAGTGTAAATATTCTATTCTGGGGTGGAGAGATGACTTATCACTTAGGCTGATCTGTGTTCATTTGGTGGATTATAAATGGCATCAACCATTCTGTAAATAAAGGATCTCTGTATTTATGCCCTGAAAAACTAAAAAAAACCTAACAATATTCCAATTTGAAAGCTATATTAAGTCTCTAGGAATTCATACAGTACCTCCCAATGAGTGCCTGACAGGTTTGTTTTACACAGACGGTGGTAGAGCCAATGCCTCCATAGAAAATGCCAAAGTCCAAAATTATGTCTGTGCCTTCTGCAAACAGTACCCTCATCCCAGCATTAGCAATAGGTAGAGCGTTTTCCTGGCGCTGGGCCTGTCGGAATGCTGATACAAACTCCCCCTAAGAAAAATCAAACAGAGGCTAAGAAGTATGCACAGAAATGTAATATGTTCCAATAGAGACCCACATGAACTAAGGTAACAAATACCATAGAGCATGGATTCTACTTCCAAAACATTTAGGACCATTCATTCCCTTCCCTTAACCATCCAACAGTTCCCTCTTCACTGTTGTCTTGCAAGCAAACCTGCCTCCCTCTCCATCTCCTGCAGAGCCCAGCTGGTCTGACTCCCCTCTCACAAATGGTTGCTGAGAGGTAAGGGAGAATGGGAGTGGGCTGCATTTAGAATGGGAGACAAAACTGAAGAGGCTCAACCTCTGCCTAAACCTCTGGACTCAAGCACAAATCAAGCCAGTATTTCAACTCTATCTTCTGCTTTTACAGATCTTTTCCTTTAGTCATCTAAATTCAATCAAGTCACATTTTTATTCAAGACCAGAGATGTGCAACTGCCTGCGGGTATCTCCCAAACAGTCTGCTTATCAATTCCCAGAGATATTGCCCTTACAGTGTTACTGATGACACAGCACCAAGCAAACAACATTGTCTGGTGCAGCAATTATGCATGGAAGCACGGACCATGCATCAATCCTGTAGCCCCTATGTAGGCAAAACTCTCAGGAGATAACGGGAGCTTCATCTGCATAATGATTGGAGGTCTAGCCAGGCTGAAAATGGGCAGCATTCAGGGATAGAGAATATATCAATGCCCTCCAAAACATTTCACTAGTTGGGTGGTTTTTCTTTTTTTAAAAACTACAGATGGTACTTCTTCCCCCTGTTCTTTCTTTAATTCCATATAAACACTGGTTAAACCATACTTATCACAAAACAAATCCAAACATCACAGCAACATTTACCTTCCTGGAATGAGGGATGTGAACAGAGACTAAGACTTCTTCTGGCATAAGAGTATTGTTACCAACTCCATTGGCAAAAATGTCACTCAAATAAATCCTCCGTGTTCCTTCTGTTGGAGAAAAAAGAAATGGCAATCTCTGTACAATGAGAAGTGAACTCTTGGTAGTTTAAATATGTAAATCAAATTTAATTGTCAAGGAAGAATATGCAATACTTCTGGGAAAAGAATTACTTTAAAGTTCATATAATGTCCCATCAATAGCATGCACCTTAAATGTAAGTGGTATCTCTATTTTCAATAGTTACCAGAGGAAGAATTTGTATTGTCTTTTCCTTTCTCTTTTTGATCAACTGTTTTGAAAGTTAAAAAGGTCACAATTTTATGATATTAATAATTAAAGCTGGGATTCTGAAATGGACCTAAGGGAGGGAGGCAGATTTCCAAAGAGAGTTGGGCACCTAACTCCATTAGGCCCTTTGAAATTCCCACTCCAAAAACCATGTGACTACTTAGGCTTTGTCTACACTACAGAGGGTTTGCTGGTATAGCTATACCAGTCTAATTACCCCGGCAAACCCTCCTAATGGAGGTGCAGCTTGTACCATCAAAAGAGTGATTTGCTCAAATAGCTTACTTGAGTCTACTTCCTTGAGTGAAATAAGTTATACCAGCAAAAGGCCATTGTTCTAAAGCAGTGCTTCCCAAACTTGGGACACCGCTTGTGTAGGGAAAGCCCCTGGCGGGCCAGGCCGGTTTGTTTACCTGCCACGTCCGCAGGTCTGGCCAATTGCGTCTCCCAGTGGCCATGGTTCGCTGCTCCAGGCCAATAGGAGCTGCTGGAAATGGCGGCCAGTACGTCCCTCGGCCTGCGCCGCTTCCAGCAGCTCCCATTGGCCTGGAGCAGCGAACCGCGGCCACTGGGAGCTGGACCTGCGGACGCGGCAGGTAAACAAACCGGCCCGGCCTGCCAGGGTCTTTCCCTACATAAGCAGCGTCCCAAGTTTGGGAAACACTGTTCTAAAGCAATATAACATATAGGGCCCAGTTTCGATGGCTATGTCTACATTAGGAAAGCTTTACCAGATTTAATAGCAAAACCCTCCTAGTGCAGATGCAGCTACTCTGGCAAAGCTGTGCTTTGCAACAGTATAGCCTTACAGTGAAAGCACAGTTTTGCCAGTATAACTGCGTTTACATAACAGACGTCTGCCAGCATAGCTTCATTAGTCAGGGATCACAACTCTTCATGCCAGCAGGTTCAGGGGTACACCTATGCTGGCAGACATCTGTAGTGTAGACAGGGGCTGTATGTGAGAGAGCCTTAGTAGGACATCCAAATCTCAAGGAACTTCTCTGACCATCATCACTGTAGTATCTGAGTAAGTAATTAACAATAAACAAGGAAATACAGTCCCACAGTTTGACATTCAGAAGACTTAATGTACCTAAATGCCAATCTGAACATCTAAAAGCAGGATTAGGACATCTGGCGAGTGTCCTTATATTTGCAAATTACACACTGTTCTGAAATATCCACCTAATTTAACAATACACATGGCCATCTAATGGATCAGAAAAGAGCAACAGCTAGCACACTTTCTCCTAAAGCATTCCTATTTTATATGTATTTAATTCACCAGTGTGTTCTCCCTCATCATAAAATGTTTACATGGGAACACTAGGAAATTAAAGCTAATATAATATCTTAGTCAACACTGTGTAAATTGATAGTTTGTTGAAACAGTGTTGAAGTGTTAGGACATTCTAAATATAGCATTATGCTTACAGGTAATAGTGCTCCGATCATCATTAAAACCTACTGCTTATTTATATACCTAAACTGATAATTACATATGTGGATAGCCCAGGTGTTGCTATCATGTTATCCTCATCCTCGCTCCATTTGTTTATTGTATCCACTTGTTTTGTTTCAAGTTGTGCCCTAATCTGGCAAAAAAACTTTTGCATGTGCTTAACTTTATGCAGATGAGTAACTCCACTGAATTCAATGGGACAGCTCACCTGTGTAAAGTTTAAGCACGTGCAAGTGCTGGCAGGATTGGGGCCTCAGATTGTATATTCTTTGGGCAGGATCTGTCTAATATGGCACTCAGAACAATGGAGCCCTGATCAGATTGGGGCTGAAGGCACTACCATAATACAAATAATACATTTAAATATATGGAGATATACCTACCTCATAGAGCTGGAAGGGACCCCCCAAAGGTCATTGAGTTCAGCCCCCTGCCTTCACTAGCAGGACCAAGTACTGATTTTTGCCTCAGATCCCTAAGTGGCCCCCTCATCGATTAAACTCACAACCCTGGGTTTAGCAGGCCAATGCTCAAACCACTGAGCTATCCCTCATATGTTATCAGTTTCCCCAGTCTCCTCACAGACATGGCTTTGTGCGTGGCAAGGAGTGGCTTTCTTGAACATTAATTGGTTGTAATTTTGTTCCTTATCACACTTCCAACATCTTCAGTACAAATACATAGAGAGGCACTGTCACAGGGTGGCTGTCCCTTGTAAAATGAAGCAGTTCCAGCTCCCCTGTGCCAGGACAATTGCTCCCATTTGGCCAATTAAGAGGGCGGTACAGCACCTGGGGGCTATAAAGGATCCTGGAGAGATTCAGTGAGAGGGAGACCCAATGAGTCCTGCTGGAGACCAGGGACTCAAGGAGGTCCTGGAAGGAAGAAAAAGGTTTTTCCTGGGGAAAGGCTGAAGGCAAAGAGAGCAACAAGGGAGGTTTGCTGGCTGGTGTCCCCAAGCCAGAAAACCAGGGTTGGAGACAGGAGAGGCAGCAGAGGCAATTGCCTGCTGGTTCTAAGGTAGAGAAGCAGAGACAAAGGCTGAAGAGGGCTGAAGGCAGGCGAGCAGTGGAGGAGCTTTCCCGCTGACATCTCCAAGAATAGAGAGCTGGACCTAGAGGAACCATGAGAGGGCCAGTGGAAGTGAGGGATGGTCTCCTGGCAAGGATGATCTCAGCAGAGAGGCTGTGTGTGGGGGGGTGTTCCCTGCGCTGGGATGTCCTACTACAAGTTCAGGGAGAGGACTACACTGGAGAGCCAGTGTGTGATGAGAGACACCAGGGCTGTATGTTGCATGTACTGTAAGGATTACGGTGGGGAAATTCTGGACGATGTTTTGTTATTTATGTGCATAGGGGTTTTGTAATAAATGAGCCCCCCAAGGGCTTTGCTTTTACTTGGGAAGTTGCTTTGGACTATTTCTGAGGAATAAAAAGAAGGGAAACTGAGGCATGCCTGCCTGTTGTGCCATGGCCTGCCATTGCAGGGCACTGCAGGCAAGGCCACCTTCTTAGAGGTACCCTGCCTCTTACCTCTTGATGCCAGGTTGAGGGTACAGTTGCCAACTGCTAGAATGGGATTTAAGTCAGATGTTGACTTTCTACTCATAATGTTTCCACCTAAAGACTAAAAAAGGATATTATGTCATTAAGTCATCATCTTTATGTGTCAATACAGTGTGAGGATTTACATTGGTCAAAGGTCATAAGACTGACAGTGATATAAAATTAATTTTAAAGTCTATTATTTCAGCTGTGAATACAAATATTATGCACAGACAGAAGCAATTCCATGCAGTTTTGCTAACCCATCCACTTGTTACTAATAATAGACAACATACGGAAATGTTTCTGATCTGCTGTCCTCCCAGAGTTTTTAACTGATGCAAGAGAACACGGAAAATCTTTGTCTTGTCCCCTGGAAGTTCAGAGACTGTGTTTGTCAGGGCATCTTTCACTACAGCCAGACTGCAGGCAGCTCCAAGGGTCAGTCCTGAAACCAAGTTATTGTAAGTAGTAAAATGTGAGCATTGCTCCACAGTCAGGGTATTAAACTATGTCCAGACTGTACTTTTGTAATTATGCCATGCCTTTTTCTCACAGTCAGCTCTCATTAGAATGTGGATAGGAATAAGGCAACATCTTAAAAGTTTTCTGTTACGCTTTAATTTAGGAAACAAAACAAATACTGCATCAATTTCAAAATGTGCATGTGCAAACTGGAGTTAAACTAGGATAGGTTAAAAGTCTTTAACAGTCATGGAAGAGAGTCCTTTTTTGTCAAGGGTAGCAGCTAAGCACATCTGGAAACGGAGAGAGAGATGTGGTCTAATGTTCTGAGCCATGAACTCCCAAATTGTAATCCCAGCTCCGACAGATTCTCTCTTTGGCCTTGGGCAAATTGGTTAAATTTTCTGCCTCGGTTTGCTCATCTCTGTCTCACTTACAATGGGGATAGTAATATATACTATCTATCTCTTAGGGCATTTGTGAGACATAATTCATGTTATAAAGTACTGTGAGATCCATGCATGGATTCTCCACAGAGTGCTGGGGGGCAACAACGGGTGTCACCACAGTCTGCCCACTCCTTCCCCCTGGCCAACCCAGTCTCCTATCTCTCCCCCACAATGGACACTGGATCTACAGAGAAGCCTCTGTGGGTTACAGAGGAGGAGAGGGAGATATGCTGCAGAGATGGCTGACTCTCCCACCCCTTCCATGTAGTAGGGAGGATATCTGAATGTTGAGGGTCCCCTCCATAAGCAGACATTGGAGGACAAACAGCCAATAACTTTCTACAATCCCCCTAGGGCTGACCTCAGACAGCTAAATTGAGGTAAAAGGTGTTAATCCACATCTACACTAGGGATTGGGTCATGGTTAAGATTAGGGTTAGATAACACATACTAGCTATCCCAATTTAACCTCAACTTCTTTTCCTAATCTAGACAAACCCATGCTGTTGCTAATGTATCATGCACTGGGGCAGGGATCATAGCCATCCTGATCCATGGATGTCTCAGGCATGATTTGCAGAAACAATCACAAGCATCTCTAGACATTCTTGGAGAGCCAGGATGTCTGTAAAGCGGTTCACATCTTCCCCACTAGGGAAGGGATCAGTATTATCTTATGCAGAGATATCTCCATGTGTTTCAAAGGGCAAAAGTAGGGTTTACTTACCATTGTCTGTGTATCTCACCACATTCAGATCTAGGATCCTTGCAGGAGAGATGATAACTGGATGATGCACTCCTTTAAATTTCATTTCAGGCCCTATAGAGTAGAATAAGATTTAGAGAAAAGGAAGATCGCTGCATTTCCGGAACTGTGACTACGTCATTTGTTGAGCCACATATTAAGGACAAATTCTAAACGCTGCCCACGACTGTTCATACATACACTGGCACAAGCATAACAGAATGTGCTCTGAATCTACATACCCACACTGGTGTTCCCCACCACGAGAGGTGCTTTGGGGTACTTAGCCTTCAGCTCCAGAAGCTCCTTTAGGCTAGCAGGTGAAATCCATGTTGTTCTTTCCCCTTGGAAAACAAGAGTTCTTTTTGGCTGATTTTCAGCCATTGTCTATAGGGGAAACAATGTAGATTTAACATTTAAAGCTCCAGAGAGGCAGCGGTTATCTAGTGAATAGGGCACTGGACTATGAGCCAAAATAATTCCTTAACCATGGAAGTCATACTTAAAACCTCAAAACTGGGTTTAAATGGGACTTACATAGTGCATCAACCTTGTGCTGGCCCTTTGCATGGGGAGGAAATTAATGCTCCATGAATAAAATGCCTAAAACTGACTCAGATGTGTCTAGCAAACAGGGTTTATACTGAATATCCTGCAAACTACGCACTTAGGGCTCAATCCCGCACCCTTGGAAATCAATAGAAAACTTATTTTTAAAAAATCCAGGGCTTTCAACCCTACTCCATAAGTCGCCAACTAGTTAGAGAACGCAGGGCTTTGATATCTATCTTTAGGCCTCGCTGAACCAAAGGACTGGGGAGGATTATTATTTGGATAATGTCCTAGAATAGTGGTTCTCAAACTTTTGTACTGGCGACCCTTTTCACATAGCAAGCCTCCTAGTGAGACCCCCTCCCCTCCTTATAAATTAACAACACATTTTAACATATTTAACATCATTATAAATGCTGGAGGCAAAGCAGGGTTTGGGGTGGAGGCTGACAGCTCACGACCCCTCATGTAATAACCTTGCAACCCCCTGAAGCGTCCTGACCCCCAGTTTGAGAACCTCTGAAAGCACATGGTACTTTAAAACAGACTAAAAATACTAAACAGGAAACAAACTCCTTGCCCTAACGATGGTAGAACCTCAGTCCATTTTAATTATAAAATATGCAACCAGTCATTCCAAATGTTACAGAGGAGACTTTAGGTATGTTTATACAACAGCTGGGAGAGTGGTTCCCAGCAGGATAGACAGACATGTGCTAGCTCTGCTCAGTCCAGCACACTAAAAATAGCAGCATAGCTGTACTGGCATGGGTGGCAGCTCGGGCTAGCGACACAAATACAATCTTGCCCAGCCACCTGGGTACACACTCAGGTGGCTAGCCTAAGCCACCATGGCCACAGTGCTATTTTTAGTGTGCTAGCTCAAGAAGAATGAGTTCAAATCTACCTATCTGCACTAGGAAGTATCCTCCCAGCTGCCCTGTAGGCATACCCCCGAATCTTAGCTGGTGCCTGTAGATAAGGTTGCCAGACATAGGTAGAGCCACCTATAGGTGAGGCTGCCTAATACTATCCATTATAAGACATTATTTTCAGTTGCTTATAACTAAGGCTACATTTTAATCATGGGCATTTTTAGTACAAGTCACAGACAGGTCACAGGCAGACAACAAAAATGAATGGCCTGTGACCTGTCCATGACTTTTACTAAAAATACCAGTGAATAAAATTTGGAGGGGAGGCTGCCTGGGGTGTTGTGGGAGGGCAGCCTAGCTGCCTGGGGGGAGGAGGAGTGCGGGTGGCGGTGCGCAGCCTGGGATCCCTGCTGGTGCTGGGGGGAAAGGGTGTGGGTGGTGGCGCACAGCCTGGGACTCCCACTGGTGCTGGGGGAGGGGTGGTTGGCAGGGCTGGCAGGCTCCCTACCTGGCTCTGCGCCTCCTCCCGCCCCCCGCAACAGAAGCAGAGTTTGGGTGTGGAAGGGGCAGGGGGTTGGGCCATGGGACGAGGTGAGGTGGGCTCTGGGTGGCACTTAACTGTGGGGCTCCCTGGAAGCAATGACATCCCCCTTGCTCAGCTGCTAGGCAGAGGCGTGGCCAGGCAGCTCTGAATGCTGCCTCCACCTGCAGGCACCGTCCCTGCAGCTCCCATTGGCTGCGGTTCCCGGCCAATGGAAGCTGTGAACCCAGTGCTCTGGGCGGAGGCTCAGGCTGGCCACGCCTCTGCCTAGCAGCTAAGCGAGGGAGATGTTGCTGCTTCTGGGGAGCCCCTGAGGTAAGCGCAGCCCAGAGCCCACCTCACCCCATCCTGTGCCCCAACCCTCTACCCCCTTCCACAGGCAAACTCTGCTGCTGGGGAGTGGGGTGCCACAGGGGCCCAAGAGTGCCCCAGAAGCAACCAGTGTGCCTGGCACAGGGGCTGCCTGAGCTGCCCCTGAGCCAGGCACACCAGCTGCTGCAGAAGTCATGGAGGTCACGACAAGTCATGGAATCCGTTACCTCCATGACAAACTCGCAAACTTAGGGGTCTACTGGTGTTGATGATCTAACGCAAACTTCAGCACGCAGCGACAGCGAGAAGTGAAAGAGTACAGAAGTACTTCGAACCCGCCTCACCCGCCCTCAATCAAAGTCCCTCTCCTGCCGACTCCCGCCCGCCCCCGCCGCGCGGTGGTGGAGTTCGGGATCGGAGGGGAGTTTGAGTTCGATATATCGCGTCTAGATGAGACACGATATATCGAACTCCAAGAAATCGATTGCTACCCGCCAATATGGCGGGTACTGAAGACGTACCCTTACTTATAACTTTGTCAAACTGTTTAAGCTGAAATTTTCCATGTGTGGTGTCTGCCACAGACTGATTATTTCTGGAAAATTTCAGCAAAAGCAGTTCAGCTTTTTATCAGAACAAGATGATGAAAATGTGTTGTTTTGCCCACATTAAAAAATTCATACAACTATTTTGTTGAGAATCTTCAACAGCTCCTTGCTTTGCACAGGCAACCTTAATTCCCTACATTTTGAGTACTTGTCTTTGCATCTTTAATGTTCTTTTAATGTAGTTCTTGTATGTAAATATAAACACAATTTAAAAAACATCAGAGATCTTTGCAGATCTATTGGAAAATATGTGATATTTCTCCTGATGGAACCACTCCACTATTAGACAGCATATTAAGATGAGTACTGAACTACATGTAAATGTTGCAGCATGTATCATAGAATGTCAGGGACCTCAGGAGGTCATCTAGTCCAATCCCCTGCTCAAAGTGGGACCAATCCCCAGACAGACTTTTGCCCCAGATCCCTAAATGGACCCCTCAAGGATTGAGCTCACAAGCCTGGATTTAGCAGACCAATGCTCAAACCACTGAGCTATACCTTCCCCCCTGTAGATACAAACCAAGAGCAATTCTACTTACCATTAATTCTGGTGGAAATATAAACTCCTGGGTGGGGTCCAAGGGCTGAAATTCATCGGCTGAAAACAGCTTGGTGGAAATCTTATACAAACAAACATACAAATTTTTTACTTAATTTATTCTTTATAAAAAAGAAAGAATCACAAGGACTAGATCTGAAGCCCACTGAAGTCAGCAGGAGTCTTTCTAATTACTCTAATAGCCTTTGGATGAGATGCTAAGTAAACTGCCAAGTATTAGTGGGGGCTGCTGCAGTGGAAGAAATGGAGAAAGGCAACCTCTCACAGCTTAGTCAACTTCCCTGGCCCCTCTGGAGCTGGGAGGGCGGAACGATACAGACCTGAAATCCTAACTGCACACTTCTCTATATTCAACTATAGAGAGGTGAGCTGGCACCATATTTCTTTCCCCCAACTCCTCTTACACACACGCACAGATTTTTTTGAAGGAAAGTTTACATAAAATAAACCATTCATATGGATGGGAATTTTCACATAAAATTAGTGTCATGATTCTGATTTAGTTTTTGAGGCAAACTTCAGTTCTGTGAACACAACCCTGCCATGAGCGCCATGTAGACAAATCCCTGAACCCACACAAAATCTCACTGACTTCGTACGGTTTCACCTAGGCACAGGGATTGCTAATGCAGTGGTCACTGCAGAACCAGAGCCTAAGAATATTAATACTCCAGAACACAAAAGATTGTTTGAACATGCAGATCCAAACAGTCCTCTGCATTGTTACAATAGACTCCAGTGGAAAAGGGTGAAGATTTCCCTTCACTCACCTACCTATGCTTTTGAAGACATATCTAATCCCCCACCACTAATAGTACATTCATTTCCTGTGAAAATGGAAAAACTTCCTGATCACCCACGATGGTACATACAACATTAAGAGAAACGTTCTAATTTCACAGAACAGCAGCAGCAATGGTCCTGTGGCTTGCAACGTGCAGGAGGTCAGACTAGATGATCATGATGGTCCCTTCTGGCTTTAAAGTCAGAGCAATGCAATGCGACATAGTGGGCTGTGGTCAGCTGGCTATAGGATGCTGCATGGCATAGCACTTTGCATGTACTGTAATTACAAGTAAGCAGTGCAATACTCTTCACCTAGTGCAAATTTTACATTTAAACAGGAAGAAAAAATAATTAAACTCACCTTCTCTCCTTTGAGTTTGTCTTCTTGATCCAAGCAACAGTTCCCATTTTCTTTACTTTGGCAACAAAATGGTTCCTAAAATAGTCATATCCCATTAATACAACATATGACTTCTGCTCATAATGTGCTTGATCCCAAGTCAATTGAAGTCAATGGGAGTTTCTCTTCTGACTTACAATGGGCTTTGGATGAGGCTCAATAAAATTGCAAATATTCATGTTTTAAGGCATTATCTTTTTCTTACCAAAACCTTTTTTTTAAAAAAATTCTCCATGAAAAAAGGTCTTCTAGGTTTCTCAGTGGAATTTACACAAAATGTTGGCAGACAGGGTGAACTTTATGTCATTAACACTCATGGTTGTCACCGCCTCTTTTAGTTCAAATCTTATTTCAACTTTATTTTATGCATGTAATGCCATGACTAGCAAAGACCAAAGTCTCCTTGCTTCAATCACACAAATATTCCCACTGACTGCAATGAAACTACTTTTGTGAGGAAGATTTGGGCCTCTTCTGAACAGTTAATATTTAGAACCAGATTTTTATAATACTCTTTGCCACTCTGTAATTTGTATGTCTGGGCTAAATATTACAGAACAACAGGTTTATGTGTTTGGTGGCCTGAGCCAAAGCTTACCGGAGTTAACAGAAACACTTTCATTGACTTCAATGAGCTTTGGTTCAGGCGCTGAGAGATGGCTGATCTGCATTACTGCAAAGGACAGCCAACAACCCTTGACAGAGACAAGACTGGATGTGTATTTAAACTCACAATGGTCTCTGGTTGTTTAGATATTGTAATACACAGTAATACATGCCTCACTATCCCATAAAAATATTTTAGAACAAATATTCAAAGCAGTTGAATAGGAATACTCTTTGAACCCACCGTTCCCACTGCTTACCTTACAGAAGGTTTTACAGCCATCTAAGATTGGCCTATACCCAGTGCAGCGGCACAAGTTACCTGATACCAGAAAATAATAGGTGAACTATTAATTCTATCTATGACATATAATTTAGGATTCAAGACTTCAAGGTTTGTCTTTTTGAGATTTCAGGAGAAGGGGTATATCTCTGAAATGCAGTATGGGCCAGATGTACAAAAGAGCTCAGCATCCATTAGCTCCTGAGGGAAGGAAACTCTTACAGCAGCTAAGAGGAAGCTGTAATACTGCAAGAGCTGCATCAGATGGCAGCAGGGGGTGAGTTGACCCAGGGCCATAACAACTTTGGCTTTGGCTTCACTGACACAAAGGTGGGTTTTTACAGAGAGATAACTAGCATGGGATAGTTCTCTCATTGTAAAAACTGAAGTGCAGACAAGGCACTTGCAGTGTTTATAATGAGGTAGCTAGGCAAAGTCAGCACTATGCCTCCTGCCCATGGCTGACCCCACCAAGTTTGCCTCATGGTAAAACTAAACTGGCCTTGTCTCCCCTCTGCTTTTACACTGGGATAGTGAACCCACATTAGTTATCCCTCTCTAAAGCACACCTTTTTGCAGTGAAGACATAGCCAGTCTCTCTGTTATTGTTTAGTTTTATTACTGTCACAAAAGCTTTGGCACTGTTCTGAGGTTTATAATGTTCTGAAGTCAGTATCTGATGAGATCTAAGGCCAAGACTTTCAAAAGTTGCTACTGATTATGGATGCCTCAATTTTTGAGTACCCAACTTGAGACATCTTAAAAGGGCCTGATTTTCAAAAAGTGCTTAGTGCCTACCCTCTGAAAATCAACTCCCTTAAAGGTGTGCCAAGTTGGGCACCCTAACTGAGACATTCCAAATCACTAGTCACTTCTGAAAATTTTGGCCCGCTGGAGGGTATGCTATTTAGCATGACATCACAGATATGCTGCTTAGTATATAGGCACCTCACAGATTTTAGGCAGTCAAGAATTCATTGTTGATTTCTTCCCTCCCCTGCTTTTCTGAAAGGAAACTGTCATTAAAAATCTTATTTACTAAGAGATTATTTATCTTGTTTGTTCATATATTAAAAATGGCATTTTGATTGGGGTTGGGGGGAACAAACAAAAACTAACCAGCCAGAGCTGCAGTTATCTGCTCCATGGAGGGTTCCGGGTGGTTTCTCAGCAAAGCATACATGGACATCACCATTCCAGGGGTGCAAAAGCCACACTGAGAGCCATGGCACTTAGCCAGCCTTTCCTGGAACAAAACAGAACAACAGCCCCTGCTTCAAAATGCAAACTCAAAAAATTTCTTTTTTCAATCACTTAAAAAAAGCTGTTGATTTAAAATATTACAAACATGATTTAAAGGGTTACGAGATCTGACCAGTTAACACAATGAAAAATGTGACAAATGTTACAAACTTAAATGCCTTCCTCTTAGAAATGCGAGATATTTCGAGAAGAAACTTAATCTAATGTGAAATCTGAACCAAGAATAGTTATTTCAGATGTGTGGGTCCAAGCATACCTCACTGGTGGACGAAGGGAGCAGATTATTCCACAACTGCCTACGTCAGGGTTCTTACACCTTCCTCTGTGGAATCTGGTGCTGACCACTGCTGGAGATGGAGCATTGGCCTAGACAGACCCTGGGTCTGATCCAGACTGGCAATTACTGAGTTCTTTTGTCTTTACCTCAGTCTCTTAATATTAGATGCAGTATTGTAGCTGGATATGAGCGAGACAAGGTGGGTGAGGTAATATCTTTTATTGGACTAACTTCTATTGGTGAGAGAGAAAAGCTTTCGAGCTACACTGTCTCTCTTTCTCACCCACAGAAGTTAGTCCAATAAAAGATATTACCTCACTTATCTTGTTTCTCTGTTAATATTAGGCAGTCTGCATGAAGGGGCATCTCTAATACGTCTTAATCAACCACTTTATACTTGCATTATCAAGGTTTCCAGTAAAAGTTAGTCTGACCGTTAACAATGTCTAACAAATATCAGACTTTTGCTGGCCCACTAAAGTCTCACTGTTTATGTATCTTCTTTGCTGTGCCTCAAACATACAGTATATGCACTGTTTAGCAAGCAGCAACATTGCACATTGCACCTTTTACAATACTTTGTTTTTTAGCAGAGCTGGACAAATAATCTAAACTATTTTCTGTATAGATGTACTATAATTTTAAGGTTAATACCTTTGGCCATTTTTGCAGCCTGTGGGCATTTCCTTTCTGGCTTCAAGGAGGTGCCAGCACTGGCAGATCACATACCTCTTAGTTAATCATCTAGAACTGTTTTATTTTAGCAAATAGGTTGTTCCCATACTATGCTGGAGATTCCTGATGTTTTTGCAGCATGTGTGACATTTGCTAGCTAGCTAACTGTACATAAAGACTATATTTTCCTGTTTTTCCTTCACACATTTTGAATTACACTGCAGAATCAGTTTAAAAATCCAGAGTCTTCAGCTATCTTTTAGTAGTGGGAGCAATACCATATCTTTAAAAATCATAACAATGCCGTGCCACCATTGCCAATTAATCCTAGGCATGTGAAGGAAGAAAGCAAAAATCCTTTTACAGCATGCTCTCACCTGAACTGGATGTATCCGGGTTTTTGTGCATCCTATGCCTTCCACAGTGGTGACTGCAACGCCATGCAACGAGCATATAGGTAATAGACAGGCATTGGCAGAATAATGTCTTTGGATTGTAAAGAAGAATCAAGGACATTAAATATAGTGTAATAGTATTCTGTGGTAAATTAAGAACACGCTTTTTACTTTATCTCTCTAGCTATAAGCACCCATCATCATCATATTGAGTGAAACTAGAATTATAAGATTTAAAAAGATAGGGATTATATAAACAGTAATTCTTGTGTACATTGTAGGAGTCGCATGCCTGGTCATGCAACAGTTGGCACTTAGGGGCCTGTGTACGCCCCTCAAACCTAACATTCTATGGGCCAAAAGTATAAATATCTCACTCTTTCCATCACTTAATCCTTATCTGCCATCAGAAGCGCTATTTGCAGGGCTCTGATGCAGAGGGCAGGAGGGAAGGTCAGGGTGTTTCTTTCCAAGCAACACAGTGAGAAAACAAGAGTTACTGTTGGTAACTAACCTCTCCTTTCTCCTTCATGACATTGCTTTCACAGACCTCACTATAGAAGACTAGCTAGCAGTGACCTCCCTGATGAGGTGAGCTTAGCAGTGCCCTGCTAGTTAAACAGTGACATAAGCACTGCTCTAAGTCAGTGGTTTTCAATCTGGGGTCCGCAGACTATGTCTAAGATTTCCAAAGAGGTCCATACCTCCACTTGACATTTTTTAGGGGTCCACAAATGAAAAAAGGTTGAAAACCAGTGCTTTAAATCAATATTTGCTCAATACAGAGTTGATGTAGCACTCAGAAAACAGCAGTGATTGAGGTGTGAGCTGAATTCCATCAAGGAGACTTAGAGGTTTTAGGTAACTACACGCTGTGGATACATGTCTCTGAAGGAGCTATCCTCATCACTAAGCCAGTGACATATTCAGGCATCGGGACATTAGCCAGCTCACAACATGATTCAGTCAGGGCCGGCTCCAGCTTTTTTGCCGCCCCAAGTGTTGGGGAAAAAAAAAAAGAGAAAAAAGAAAAACCCGATTGAGCTGCCGCTGAAGTGCCGCTGAAGAGGACGAGAGGGAGTAAAGCACTCGCCACCGAATTGCTGCCGAAGACTGAAGCGGAGTTGAGCTGCTGCTGAAGACTAAGTTGCTGAAGGACCCGCTGCTGAATTCCCGCCAGAGACCCGATGTGATGCCTCAATACCGGACGGAGTGCCGCCCCTTTCTATTGGCCACCCCAGGCACTTGCTTCCTTTGCTGGTGCCTGGAGCCAAACCTGGACTCAGTGCACAGTTTTTCCACTTAAATGGCCTTTGAACTAACAAGACCTAACCGCTAGGTTTTTCTGCAAATGATCAATTTAAATTGAATATTAAGTTAAAGTTTGACAAGCTTTTTTTAAAATACACTATCACATATGAAAACCTTATCTACATTCTTGAGTTTTTTTAATATTTCCTTTAGTAAGCTGAAATCACATTTATTTTTAAAAGGTCATAAAAATGTATTGTTGACTATTCCAGATATTTTGTTAAGGATACCGTATGTTCTTGGAAGCAGGTTCATAAGTGGAGATCATCACAGTGCAGGCTCCACAGCCACCTCCTCCGCAGCCATACTTAGTTCCTGTGAGACGGAGTGAAAGAGCTGCCATTAAGGAAAAAAGCTTATGGGTATTTAATAATTCATTTTTTGCTTCTGCTCTGTTCCAAGTAGTTTCACTCTTGCAGGAAATCAGATGAACAAAATGGGAATCAAACAGCTACCTAGGCAAAGCTTGAGGACAATCTTCTTCCTGAAGACAACATATATAGAACCTGTAATTGCACAAGTGCAATGGCACATATATCAGAAGCTCATTTTTACATTGCTTGAAATTGTCAATTATTTTAAGACCAAATCTACAAAATAAACTGACCAAGCTCCCACCAAGTTCATTGGAAGCTGTTGACTTCCTTTGGAAGCAAGAGCAGCCCGCAATATGTAAATATCCCACTGGGACAGAAACAACGGTAGACATGCAGTACAGCTCACATGTTCTGTTTCAAAGTGGCTGAACTGTATTTTTGGGTAAACTCAGTAAGTTGCTGTGTAACATGGGGGAAAGATTTAGGGCCCAAGACTCGTGGGTGACATACATTTAACTTAAATATGTAGTTAAGCGCTTTGCTGAATCGGGGCCTCAAAGTAAGTTAGGAATCTAAATACCTTCGTGGATCTGGGCCTTAGTTCTTAGGGCCAAGATTTTCAAAATGGTTGCCACTGAAGTTAATGGGAGCTGCTAAGTGCTCAGAGCTTTTGAAAATCAGGGCACCAAAGACTAAAATGTTTAGATTCCCAGTAGGGTTAAAATGAAACCTTTAGGTTTATTTTGAGTCTGTTAATATCACAAACTAAACAATGGGACGATACATGTATTTTGTATGGAAATCATTGTTTATCGAAATCATCTCTCTTGCAGGAAATCAGATGAACAAAATGGGAATCAAACAGCTACCTAGGCAAAGTGCAATTAATCAAATTAAAATAGCCAAAAATACTTTTTTCAGCAGTATAACAATAGAACAAACAGGAATTTATTTCAGAGTTCTGAAATATTACAATTCTCAGAATTAACTGTATAGTATTTGAATGTCATGGGTCTCAAACTGATTTTAAACATGTGGGCAAGTATTCCACTTCATATTTACAACCAGCGCAAACTCCAAAGGCAGAGATTAGTGGAAGATATTTTTCCTCAAGCCTTGCTTTGACCTCCGAGTCCTTTCACTGGCTCACATTTACATGCTGCATCAAATGTAAATTTCTTGTTCTTTTTGTCAAGGTTCTGCATTTCATCCCAGCCCATCTCTCAGATCTTGTGTTGTATCATCTGCCTCCTTGCTTTCCCAGTGATGCCATCCTCACCGTCCTGTGTCTCTCATTTCTACTCACATATTCGTGTCTTCTTCCACCTTGTCCACTATGCATGGATCAGCTTCCTAATCTCAGTGCCAGCTCCCACCCACTCAAATCTCATATTTCTCCACAATGCCACAGACATTAACCCATCTGACTCTGTTGTCTTCTTCATTCCAACATTGCAGAAAAAAAGAGTGATAAAAAAATTCAAATCTGAATCAGCACCTCCTCTTGGTTTCCCAATAACTCTTTTCAGTGTCACCTGGAGTCTGATTTTTTAGAAGTGTTAAGCACCCACCTCTTGAAGTCAGTGGGAGATGCAGAGACTTAGCCACCTCTGGAAATAAGGCTTTTAGGCTATTTAATATAGGGAGTATATTTCTATTTGTCTTGTACAGCACTGAGCAAGTATTTTTGGTCCTGATTTTAGAAAAGAGTAGGGTAAAAATGTTGCCAATATGCCAACAATACAAGAAAATGTCTGACAGAGGTGCTCCACTTGGTGTATGGCACACTTCCTGGTGGTCTGTGGATTTTTTCCTAATATCTGATTTGTGTCCATTTATCCTTTTCCTTAGAGACTGTCCAGTTTGGCCGATGTACATAGCAGAGGGGCATTGCTGGCATATGATGGCGTATATTACATTGGTGGACGTGCAGGTGAATGAACCAGTGATGGTGTGGCTGATCTGGTTAGGTCCTGTGACGGTGTCGCTGGTGTAGATATGTGGGCAGAGTTGGCATCGGGGTTTGTTGCATGGATTGGTTCCTGAGCTAGAGTTACTATGGTGCGGTGTGCAGTTACTGGTGAGAATATGCTTCAGGTTGGCAGGTTGTCTGTGGGTGAGGACTGGCCTGCCACCCAAGGCCTGTGAAAGTGTGGGATCATTGTCCAGGATGGGTTGTAGATCCCTGATGATGCGTTGGAGGGGTTTTAGCTGGGGACTGTATGTGATGGCCAGTCCCCACACCGGTTCATTCACCTGTACGTCCACCAATGTAATATATGCCAGCAATGCCCCTCTGCTATGTACATCAGCCAAACTGGACAGTCTCTAAGGAAAAGGATAAATGGACACAAATCAGATATTAGGAAGGCAATATACAAAAACCTGTAGGAGAACACTTCAACCTCCCTGGCCACACAATAGCAGATCTTAAGGTGGCCATTCTGCAGCAAAAAAACTTCAGGACCAGACTTCAAAGAGAAACTGCTGAGCTTCAGTTCATCTGCAAATTTGACACCATCAGCTCAGGATTAAACAAAGACTGTGAATGGCTTGCCAACTACAGAACCAGTTTCTCCTCCCTTGGTTTTCACACCTCAACTGCTAGAACAGGGCCTCATCCTCCCTGATTGAACTAACCTCATTATCTCTAGCTTGCTTCTTGCTTGCATATATATACCTGCCCCTGGAAATTTCCACTATTTGCATCCGACGAAGTGGGTATTCACCTACGAAAGCTCATGCTGCAAAACGTCTGTTAGTCTATAAGGTGCCACAGGATTCTTTGCTGCTTTTACGTATTTTAAATTTAGCTGGGACACCAACACTAGTATCCCCACTCTTCCCAAAAGTGCCATTGGAGTTCTAATGACACTAGTGATCAGGTCATCAGTTTTGCACATTATCTGAAAAACGGGACTTCCAGCAGCACAGTACTCTCTTCCACCATTCTGAAGCATCAGCTCAGTTCAGAGAGTAAGTGACACTTACTAAATCCTGTATCAGGGCCGCCCAGAGGGGGGGGGGCAAGAGGGGCAATTTGCCCCAGGCCCCGAGCCCCACAGGGGCCCTCACCAGAGTTTTTCGGGGGCCCTGGAGCGGGGTCCCGGAAAACTCTCGCGGGGCCGGGCGCAGGAGCTTCTTCGCTCCCAGTCTTCGCCGGCGGGGGGTCCTTCTGCTCCGGGGCGGAACGACCCCCGCTGGCGAATTACCGCCGAAGACGGAGCGGCACTCGCCGCCGAAGTTCAGCTCGGTCTTTGGCGGTAATTTGGCGGTGGGGGGCCCTTCCGTTCTGGGACCCGCCACTGAAGTGCCCCGAAGACCCGCGGCGGGGACCCCCCGCCGCCGAATTACCGCCGAAAACCGGGCTGCGCTTCGGCGGCGGGTCCCGCTTCGGCGGTAATTCGGAGGCGGGGGGGCCCCCGCCGCGGGTCTTCGGGGCACTTCGGCGGCGGGTCCCGGAAGGGAAGGGCCCCCCGCCGCCGAAGACCCCGGGCCCCCGGAATCCTCTGGGCGGCCCTGTCCTGTATTCACATTTCACTAATACACACATAATCCACCTACAAAGATACTGACTGCAATCTGGTTCTTAGTAAGGATTTAACAGCAGGTCTCAGATTACTAAAGATTCATTATTTTTAGAACTAGATTACAGTACATTATCACAGATTATCTGACAAGGGTAATTCAACTCCCCCCACTTGCTAATTCACAGTGGATCTTCTATTAATTAATAGTCTAATGCACCATTTCCCACAGCTTCTAGCCTCCCCTCCAAGTACCCATGAGGCTTAGTTCATCTCATTTATTACAAAATCCCCGTGATTTGATAGAAGTGCTATATAAGTGCATGGTATTATCAGAGGATGTCAAAGCACTTCACAACACTAATTAATCTCTGAGAGGCAGATAAGTATTAATATCCTCATCTTACAAATGGGAATAGATGAACACAAAAAGGGTAAGCGACATTCCCAAGGTGTCACAGCAAGTCAGTGGCAAAACTTCGCATAGAACCCAGATTGCCCGATTTAGCAATGTGCTCGGACCAGTGAACTACAATCCCTTTGAGTTGGGGATAACATTAAGCTAATTTTTTACAGTTTAATGGAGTTCCTAACATTAAAATATAGTCAAGCACTGAAGAGTGTTTGGCTCTTAAAAAGATACATAACTTAATATAGTAATTTTATGCAGCTCCAGGGCCCAATCCCTGTCATCCTTAATCAGGCAAAGCTCTAATTATCATCAGTGGGAGTTTTTCCTGAACACAGTCTGCAGGATAATGCCCTAACTGCATGAACAAGGAAAGGATATGTCTCTTTCGGAGGTAAGACAACAGCATTTGTTCAGGATCAGCATTCTTCTCTACTATCTGCAGAAGGAAGGAAAACAAGCTGTTACAAAAATACTCAAGGTTTATCCTTCAGGGCACAAACCCATAGTCTTCCTTCCCAGCCCCCACTTAACAGAACTGCACTTGCTAAGGGCCAAAGGTGGGAATTTTTGCTTCCTTTGGAAGTTTTTTGTCTGACAGCCCTACTGCTAAAAAGAAACTGTCAGGACAGCTTATCCTTAATAAAAACAACCCTGGTGACAGGAGGAATGCCACATCAAAGGAATCCATCCTGAGCCCCTCTAAAGGTAAAGGGTGTCAGGAATGGGACTGGATGTCAGCCTATGCGCATATGCTTCATATGTATAAAGACATACAAAACCACTCTGGGGAACTCTCAGAATTGTGAACAGTCCGATGGCCTGTTGGAAGTGAAAGGGAGCAGAGACTATTCCATAGCGCAGATGAACATGGAAGTATTACTGCAAAGTTACAGATACCAGTTATTAAAGATACAAACACAGGAAGAGAGTTTACTACACACCTCCAGATCAGAAATGTAATAAGGAAATAAATATTCTTGACAGATTATAGAGCCTCGTTATTATTTGAACATATGATGAACACTGGAGGGCAGATTAGCCAGGCCAGTGCCAGGGATCCCCTTCCTCCTAGTTTTACCCACAGATCTATACTGTACTCAATCTACAGAGTATCCAAATATTTTACAAAATTATAATGCCCCACCATACTCTCAAATGAGATGGCTGTAATGAATGCTGTGACCATTAACAATATTTGTAGCTATCCATGCCAAGAAAACGTTACACAATGGTAATCAGATTTTATGCATCAGGGCATAAACTATGCAGGTCAGGAAGACTTCCCCCTCTTCTGCCAGCACTGCATAAAACTGATTCAATACAATCTTCATTCTGTGATAGTCTCTGACAGAGGACGAATACTAAACTACATGGAGCAACAGCATCATCCAGAAACTCCACATACCTATCTGGTTAGAGGAATCCTTATCCCATCCCACAAGACTCTTTGCTGCTTTTACTTATCCCATTATCTTGAATCAGCTAAACCGTAAAGTAGTGTTTAATCAATAGCCAATGTAAGTAATTATATTCCCATTACATCAACATTCTATTAGGCCAGTAGCTTCCATTTCATTTATCATATTTTGTTATATTTTTGCATTTCCATTAGTGACATCTGCCTTCTTATCCTCTCCACATTGCACTGTGTGTCAAGAAAATGTATATTTCAAGCAAAACACATAATTTTCAGTATTTTTTTTTTTTTTGCACACATGAAATTCTGAGGGAAATTTTCAAAGGATGAAAAGAGAGTTTGGCACCCAACTGCCACTGATGTTCCAGGAAGGGCTGCAGGCCTAACTCCATTTTGTGATTTTGAAAATCTTCCCTCCTCTGGCATCATCATCCACAGGAATCTTGTGAGAAACCAGGCAGCAGGAAGGAAAGTGCATGATCTGCAGGTCTGCCGTGGCCCCCCACTTCAACACTGGTTGACAACAGTCCTAGAGAGGTTATGGGATGTTCGTTTGGGGATAAAATGTTATTGTTCTCCCACTGCTTTTTGAAAATCATTTGCATGTCAAGGAATTCAAAAAACTCGGTGGGGTAGAAAGCTCAATGACAGCTACTCTTCTAAACTTCACACCACTTAAGGTGTATGATGTTAGTAGGAGTGGAACACTCTTCAGCTCCGTGGCACTCTAGATTTTATACAAAAGAAAAATAATTTACCTAGCACTGATGTGCATAGAAAGTGCCATGACAAAAAATGTATGGTAGGGGGCAAACTGCATAAAAGAAAGACACAAGGCATTTGTGTTAAATATTTAACTTCCTGATATGAACCTGAAATTAACTCCAAACTTTCACTCTTAACTTGCCATTCTCCTTACATTCACTGCAAACAAAAAATGTATGCAGAACACATCTGTGTGGAAGTAACAGCTAAAGAGAATTTTTAGAACACAGGAACTCCTAACCAATCTCCCCTACCCCCCAGTATCATGCTTCCCCCTTACTAACGTTCAGTGGTGGTGTTTTAGTTGGCTAGCTCCCAGCACTAAAAGGGGAAGGGTCGATGGGAAATCAGGACCCTGAGACTGACAGTCCCCAGGAACAATGGCAAGAGGCCAATGCTCCAGGTCAGCCTGATTGACAGGGCGGGCAGGCTAATCAGGGAGACAGGCCAGGGTGGGTCCTGTCCTCTGTATGAGCTGGAATTGCCTAGGTCAGACAGAGTGGGGCTGAGCTAAGGAGAAAGCAGGGGTCCAAGCTGAGCTGGAGAGCAGAGCCATGCCAGATCCAGAGGGGCCAGAGCTGCAGCCACAGAGTCAGAGACACAGTCCAAGGAGAGCAGATCCTGTGCTGGGAGCAGAGCTGCAGCCACAGAGCCAGAGGCATAGCCCGGGGAGACCAGATCCTGTGCTGGGAGCAGAGCTGCCGCCATAAAGCCAGGTGTGGTGAGCAACTGGGGCCAGCCAAGGGAGGGGACCTTGGGCAAAGGGCCCAGTGCAGAAAGACACCCCCAGCCAAGGGTCCTTGCAGACCAGGCTGGGAGGGGGTTCTTAACCTGTCGGGCAGCTGACGCTGGGAAGAAGGGTCCCACCACCCAAAGCCCGGTGGTGTGTGGCCGCCACCATTGCAAGTGTCCAACCTGCAGCATCCCTGCAGCACAGCCAGGGCCTGAGACGGAGCCCTGGGACCTAGAAGGAACAGACTGAACTGACACCCCAGCCTCTGTCCTAGGTG
The DNA here is from genome assembly GCF_016161935.1 of Mauremys reevesii. Taxonomy (NCBI): domain Eukaryota; kingdom Metazoa; phylum Chordata; order Testudines; family Geoemydidae; genus Mauremys; species Mauremys reevesii. Next base: position 21,146,911 of record NC_052633.1, read on the forward strand.
ACCACAGCAGGGTTGGGGGTCGAGCCCCCCAGGAATCCTGGGCCCAGCGTTGTGGGGGTTACGAGAACTCTGCCAGACAGGAGAGTGCAAGGGGAGTCCTCAAGGGCAGGGAGGCCTCTGGGTAAAGGAAGTGGGAGCGAGGACTCAGATCCTTTCGCTAGCCCACCTCACCGGGGTAGTGCAGAAGCCAGGAAAGTTCCCCACAATAGCGGGACCCCCCCCACCCTTACATATTCGCTATATTGGCTGTTTCCTGTTCTGACCCTGCAGAGGAGAAAGGGACGGGAGGGTGGAGAACTGCACATGGAGTCGGAGGAGCTTGAGTCTGTGTGTTTCCGTTGCCAGCACATGAGAAGTGGCCAAAAGGACACTCCAGCGTCTCCCGGCCCGCCCCAATGCCCCGCTGCCTACCCCGCTCACTTACCTTCCTCCCATTCACACAGAAGATCAGCTCATCAGGCCTCGCTCCCCCGGCAGCGGGGAGAGACATTGCGAGACGCTGGGAATCACAACGCCTGTCCCCGCGAACCAGCTCTGCTGCGCAGTTCCGTCCAGCAAGCGAGCGATGAACTTCGCGGGGCGGGGCTGCCTGTGAACTCGAGGGGCCGGGCGGCAAAGCCAGTAACATGAGAAGTCAGGGGTGGGGGTGGTGGGGTGATCCGCAAATGTAACTGATACAAGCGGGCTGTAGATAAGCTATAGATAGTTTCCACCCAATGTGCAATCTCATATAAAAAGCCCATCCTGCGCCAAACACTTCAAAAACTGGTTCACCGCCAGGAAAGTCAAAGACAGTGGTTACTATCGCCGAGAAAAGCGTGACCGTTCTCCGTTCTTTGCTGGAATAACTCTTGCATAAATCCTGGCACAGAATTTAAAGGCGACACTCGCATTTCACAGTATTACAAACTGTTAGTTCATCATCTCATGTATCTGTTATAAAAAGGTGGCATCGCCGCCTCCCGCCATTAGCATACTATCACCATGGTCCAGAGTGCAAGGAACTGCAATGGCCAATCCTAAAAATGAATGATTTACCAAAATAACAGCATTGTAAGATTAGAGAAAAACAAAGATGCACAAAGACATTACTCCTCTAAATAGACCATTACTTAATTATTATTATTTATAACTATGGTAGAACCAATTATTTTTATTATTTATTAATATTGCTGTACACCCTAGAGGCCCCAGCATTATTGTGCTAGGCATTGTAGAGGCTCCAGCTGAGATAGGGACCCCATTTTGCTAGGCACTGCATAAACACAGAGGAAGAGCCAGTGCCTGCCCCAAAGAACTTAAAATCTAAACTGACAAGACAGATAAAGGGAGTATTATCTTCATTTTCACAGATGGGGAACTGAGGCACAGACAGATTAAGTGACTTGCCGAAGGTCCCATAAGAAATTTGTGACTGAGCCAGCATCCAAATCCCAGCCCAGCATCTTACCCATGAAACCATTTGTGGAAAAACTACATGACCTGTTCTTAGCTGCCTGTGGGTGAATACAACCAAGCCCATCCTTACTGCCACCTCAGACAAAATGAAAGCATGTATAGAGACGTCAGTGTAAATATGCATACATAAATAAATAAACCATTTTCAAAAGCTAATGAAGTGTTTGAGTCATGAGAGAAAAAGTAAAAAAAAAAAGAGAGAAAGGTTGAAAATGGAAGAGCTGATTTTTAAAACTTGCAATCACAATGGGGACATGGACAGCTAACCCCCAAGCAAGCTCATGGGTCGATGGATCCCTATCCATTCGCAATACTAATATTTTCTCCCAACAATTCAAGTACTGTTTAAAAATCAATTGAAGCCAAAGTCAAGGGGAATTGTACTCAAGATAATTCACATAGCGGAGGATCAAGATAGGGCTGTATGGATTTATCAGCAAAGCATTTTCCTATTATCTATGTATATTTTATCTCTAATTTACTCATTACAATATTTTATTTCTTTAAAGAAAGTTTGCTGCCAATGCTGCTATAGTTGCAAACTGAGCAGCTTTTACTGTCTTCCCCCAAAGCCACCACCTATTGGTTTCATGTGGCACTTGATTTTATAGGCTGGGACATTGAATAGTAAGGCCACTATTTTCTGTAAAATTATGTTCAGAGATTTCATTGTTTTCCTGTTTGATTACTAAAGTTCATAATGTAATATTGATTCTTTCACTGCTACATAAAAGAGAAATACTGTCTTGAAAGAAGAAAGCACCTTCAAGAATCCAAACTCTGGACATAGTATGAAAGGACATGTTCAAGAATGGTAGCCATCAATATAAGAAAAAATATATAGGATACAGAACCATTACTTAATTAAATGTATTGCTAACTGGTACCAGTTAAATAGTGGTTTGAGGTGATAAAAACCCAGGAGTAGGGCTATGTCACTACCTTTGATCAATAAACCCAAGTTTCAGTTAATAAGAGGAGATGGGGAAAAGTATGCTAGATGGTGGCAGGCTTGAAAGTACTCAGATTTTATTAGCATGTGTGTGCACCTCTCCCCTCTCCTCCCTCCCATTAACAGGCTATCCACATTCCAAGATTTACACAAAAACTCTTTTACCCTTATTCCGACATAAATATTATGAGATCAAAAGTTTTTGTTAACCCAAACTAAGCCTGAGTTGGATGTAGAGAAAACTTCTTAGACTGATGAACTGATGCTCAAAACCAGCCTATCTTCAAAACATCATCAACAGCAAAAGCAGCTAACTCAACCTTGAGAGAAAAAGGGCAAACTCCTGTTCTTAGTTCTTAGTTCCAATTATGCAAATCTGAAGTAATTCTAAATGACTTCAGTGGAGTCACAGCAAAGCTGCACAGAGAGTTTCAGTTCCAGAACTCCAGCTAAAACACCCAGATCTCAATATCTTTAGCAAATAGCAGTTCTTTGCAACGCACTACAACAGCATTCATTCAAAAAGAAGCAGATTACAACTGTAACACTTATTTGCCAATGTGGCCAGCCTGAGCCTCCGCCCAGAGCACTAGGTTTGCAGCTCCCATTGGCCAGGAACCACAGCCAATGGGAGCTGCGGGGGCAGTGCCTGCCAACGTGAAATACAGTATAGCACAATGATTTTTAACATGTGATTCTAAAACTTAAGTGGATGGCATTTAATGGGGCAGTTCCGCACTGTAAGTTTAAACAATGATAGTATTCAGGGCTGGCTCCAGACCCCAGCACGCCAAGCGCGCGCTTGGGGCGGCATTTTGCCGGCAGGGCGGCAGGCAGCTCCAGCGGATCTTCCGCAGTCATGCCTGCGGGAGGTTCACCAGAGCTGCGGGACCAGCGCACCCTCCGCAGGCACGTCTGCAAGAGGTCCCCCGGAGCCGCAGGACCGGCGACTGGCAGCGCGCCCCCTGCGGCATGCCGCCGTGCTTGGGGCGGCCAAATTCCTAGAGCCGCCCCTGATAGTATTATAACCAATTAAGTTAAACCAGGCTGTAACTATTTACTAATTTAATTATCATACCATCGAACAGTATTGCTCTGTACAGAAAACTTACTTTTACAACACAACAGCACTAACGTTCTGATTGATAGCTGACTCAGGCCAAGGGCAAATGAAGGCAGAATGAAATGAAAGCAATTCCTTTTAATATAATAATTATACACAGATACAGATGTGCATTGGAAAGACTGGACAAGGAAGAATGGACCTTCTTACCGCTGAAGCCCTCTATATCTTGCATCCTAATGCAGGGCCAACTGCTGTGTTTCATTTGTATATTTTGATTTGTAACATGTTATTCAGAACATTCTTAAGCAGATGCACAATATTTAAAAACAAGAAAACTCATCTTTTATTGGATCAATGCCAGTAGATGACAAACAATGAAGAATATGGGACAGTTGCATAAGCTACTATACTGGTGGACTAAATGTATCCATGAAAAAAAAAAAAACAGAATGTCTGCAATATTATCTTATAGTACCTATGCACACAGATTGTTCCCTATATGATAATAGTCAGTGTTGTAAATAAATATTATTTATTGTACCAAATTAATCTGTTATAACTCCATTGACTTAAATGGAGTTTGATTTTGTTCATTTCCTTTATTTTATGTTTAAGTGCCTGACAGAGACTTTGATTTTTATTTTGATCTTTGTTTTTATTGATTCTCTCTCTGATTTCCATTCCAAGGGTAAAATATAGAGATTATAGGAGGAAAAGTTTCTCTGTGCCTGTTTCAAAGTTCAAGTCATTACAGTTAGACAAGCATCAACCACTGGGGAATCTCCCTTGAGATACTTGTCTACAGTTAAGGTTTGTCTACACTGGAGCTGGAAGGTATAATTTACAACTCGAGGAGAATACCCATGTTAACTCTGATTGAGCTAATGTACTAAAAATAGAAGTATAGCCACAGTGGAGTGATATGCTAGCCGCCCTGAATTCATACATAGGGTCTCAGATGAGATCATACCCAGGGCCAGCTAGTTAAGCATCCTGGGTGTAAGACAAGGCCATGTAACGGTATGAGGATCAATGATCTCATTGCAAAATCCCTAAAGAAAGAAACTGTTGTGCTGTGAGTAAAACATACTGTTAAAAGGTTAGACCCTTATTCTACAAAGATTTATGCGCATGTGTGAAATAAAGCAAGTGTGTAAGTCTGCAGAATTGGGCCTTATTTAGTAATTATACTATTTTACATGATTAAAATATTTTAAAAGTGTTCTAATATTAAGCAAAACAACACGAGTTTCTGTTTGGGGTAAAGGATCATTTTTATTTTTAAAGTAAAAAGCTCTACACAGTAAAGACAGAACTCTGCCTTCAGCCTCATACAGGGCTTGTAACATGAGTTAAACATTTTATAAAGAAACCAAACTCACTGTTCTAGTTCAATTAAGAGTGTTCTAATAATCAAAAATCATGTTGGTCAGGAGGTTATCGTGATAGTGTGTGCTGCTAAACAGGTCTTCAGTGCAGTGTGTAGTGCTCGCCACTCAAACAATAGCAGACACTGGTTCTACAAATCTACACCAGCTTCTTTAACATTCAGACATCTCATGTCTCAGGAGGGAAAACAGCCCACGCTTTGGTCATGGAAATTTCAGCAGAATAGAATCTGTTGTGTAAAATTATACAACTTTAAGAATGAGTATGTTTAGGTAAGTTCAGCTGACTGACAGCAATACTAGCCTTACAATATACTTTCCCCCAATACTTCTTTTCCATTTGATCTCAGTTTTCTCTTCCTTTCTTGTCTCAGCTTCTTTGGCCTTTTTCCTTTCTTTCTCTCTCTCTGCTGATGGGCTGCCAATAAAAAGGGTGCTCTCAAATATGACCTTTCTTCTTCTGTGTCCCAGAGGAGCATGTGCTCACAGGGAGAAATGGACGGAGGGTTTTACTGTCTCAGAGTATAGATAATGAACTTTGGGGATATAGTAGAATGCAAAAAGCACACCTTTAACCTGCACCTAGGAAGTGAATGGACAGCACGTCTACATTCATGAAAATGGGATCTCTGCCTGGCTTGGTAGAAAACACTGAAAAAGATTTTGGGTGAGATAAGACTTCTTTAAATAGGAGCTTAGCCTGTTTAGTCTCTAGAAAACATGTTATAATCTTGTTTTATATGTAACCTTATTCGCTATCTCTTGAATCTTTGATAATAAACTTATTGTTGATTACACTATAAATATATCTAATTGCTTTGGTTGCTGATCCTGAGCTGAATCATACAACCTGCTGTACTCTGTTCCTTTGGGGACAGCAGAGCCAGTACTTCTGTGAGTGTTCAATAGAGAAGGGGCTGGACACTACAGAGGAATGTATCAAAGAGGCTCTGGGACTGAGTTACACCTATTATTAACCTGCAAGACAAAGTGAGGACTGGCATATCCCAGAGGAGATTGTTTGGATGGCTGGTGGTTCCACGGAACTGACACGGTTAAGTATAAGCAAGTCTCCCTCTTACTGGAGAGGCAGGGGGCTAACAAGGTGACTCACAGTCTAGGGTACCCCAAGAACCATCACACTTACTTCTGTTTGGTAGCAGAATTTTAATCTCAGGACCTCTCATTCATAGAATCATAGGACTTGAATGGACCTTGAGAGGTCATCTAGTCCAGTCCCCTACACTCATGGCAGGACTAAGGCTATGTCTATACTATTGTGGTAAGTCGACCTAAGCTACACAACTCCAGCTATGTGAATAACGTAGTTGGAGTCGACGTACCTTAGGTTGACTTACCGCGGGGGGTTGATGGGAGAAACTCTCCCATTGATTTACCTTATTCTTCTCGTCAGGGGTAGAGTACAGGGGTTGACTGGAGAGCGATGTGCTGTCAATTTGGCGGGTCTTCACTTGACCTGATAAATCGACTGCTGGTAGATCTATCTCAGAGCATGGATCCTGGCTGTAGTGTAGATGTAGAGCCTAAGTATTAAACACCTCACTCGAGCAGACCATACAGACTCTCTCTTTTCCTGCCCTCACTGCTCCTCCAAAGACCACCTAATTTGTTCACAGCTGAGCAGATTCATCAGAAAGCAGGATTTCTCAAAGTACTAATTCAAGTTTGGGGAGAAAAAACAGTTTCTCACTTTCTCATAACTGTTGTTCTTCGAGATGTGTTGCTCATATCCATTCCAATTAGGCGTGTGCGCACCTCAGGCACAGTCGTTGGAAAGTTTTTCCCTTAGCAGCACCCATCGGGTCAGCTTGGAGCCTCCTGGAGTGGCGCCTCCATGGTGCTCAATATATGACCCTGCCGACCCAGCACCTCCTCAGTTCCTCTTGCCAGCTGCTCTGACAGAGGGGAAGGCGGGCGGGTTTGGAATGGACATGAGCAACACATCTCGAAGAACAACAGTTACGAGAAGGTGAGTAACTGTTTTTTCTTCTTCAAGTGATTGCTCATATCGATTCCAATTAGGGGACTCTCAAGCCTTTCCTAGGTGGTGGGGTCGGAGTCATGGAATGGCTGATTGGAGCATCGCTCTGCCGAAAGCTGCATCATCTCTGGCGTGCCGGATGATGGCATAATGAGGGGTGAATGGATGCACTGAGGACCAAGTTGCTGCCCTGCAGATTTCTTGGATAGGGACCTGGGCCAGGAATGCAGCTGATGAGGCCTGTGCCCTTGTGGAGTGTGCCGTAAGTGCTGGGGCTGGTGTCTTGGCCAGCTTGTAGCACGTGCAGATGCAGAATGTGATCCAGGAAGATATTCTGTGAGATGAGACTGGTCGTCTTTTCATGTGGTCAGCCACCACTATGGACAACTGGTTTGATTTCCTGAACAGCTTGATGTGTTTGATATAGAAGGCTAATGCTCTCCCAATATCCAAGGAGTGCAGCCTCTGCTCACAGCTACTAGTACGAGGCTTCGGATAAAAAACAGGTAGGAATATGTCTTGGCTGGTATGGAAATGTGACCCCACCTTAGGCAGAAAGGCCTTGTGAGGTCTGAGCTGCACCCTGTCTTTGTGGAAAACTGTATAAGGTGGGTCTGAGGTAATGGCCTTTAACTCAGACACCCTTTTTGCTGATGTAATGGCAGTTAGGAAGGCTGCCTTCCGTGATAGGTAGAGAAGGGAACAAGTCGCCAGTGGCTTGAATGGGGGCCCCATTAATTTGGAGAGGACCAAATTAAGGTCCCATGCAGGAAAAGGCTGTCTAATTTGGGGAAGTAGCCATTCCAGACTCTTGAGGAACTGTCCAACCATGGGGTTGGCGAAGACAGAATGTCCAGACACTCCGGGGGTGGAAAGCTGAGATAGCTGCTAGGTGTACCTTTATGGTCGACACTGCCAGGCCTTGCTGTTTCAGGTGTGGAAGATACTCCAGAATCAGAGGTAATGGCGCCTGAAGTGGGGGTGTATGACGCTGGTCGCACCAGCAAGTGAACCTCTTCCACTTCGCCAGATATGTGGCCCTCATGTAGGGCTTTCTGTTGCCAAGTAAGATCTCCCTTACCTGCTCCAGCACAGAAGTTCCATGGGGTTCAGCCATAAAGCTTCCAGGCCGTGAGGTGGAGGGACCGGAGGTCTGGGTGATGAAGACAACCATGATCCTGACTGATCAGCGCAATGTTATTGGAGTGTCGACTGACTGATCCAAAAGCGTGGTGTACCAGTGTTGTCGAGGCCACGCTGCTGCCACCAGAATTATCTCCGCCCCATCTCTGCAGACCTTAAGTAGGACCTTGTGCACGAGAAAGACTGAGGGAAAACGTAGAGCAGACAGCCTCCCCAGAGTAGCAGGAATGCATCCGAGATTGAGCCCGGGCTTTTTTTCCGGAAGGAGCAAAACACTGGGCACTTCCTGTCGCTCCGAGTGATGAACAGATCCACCTGGGGAAATCCCCACCTTTGGAAGATGGAGCATACGATATCCAGCCAGATAGACCATTTGTGATTGTGGAAGGACCTGCTGAGGTGGTCCGTCAGTACGTTCTGGACTCCTGGCCAATAGGACGCTTCCAGGTGAATGGAGTGGGCTATATAGAATTCCCAGAGTCTGAGGGCTTCTTGACAGATGGGTGAGGAACGGGTTCCACCCTGCTTGTTGATGTAAAACATGGCAGTGGTGTTGTCCATCATAACTGCCACACACTGGCCATGCAGATGAGACTGAAAGGCCTGGCATGCCATTCGCACGGCTCTCAGCTCCTTGATATTGATATGGAGAGAGAGCTTGTTCTGTGATCATAGGGCCCTGAATTTGGAGGTCTCCCAAATGTGCACCCCATCCTAGATCCGATATGCCTTTACTATGGACAAGGAAAGCTGAGGGCTGTTGAAGGGAACTCCTTTGCAGACTACTCGAGGATCGAGCCACCATTGGAGGGACGCTTGTACTTGCTGTGGCACCGTGACCACTGAGTTCAGGCTGTTGTGCCCTGGGTGGTGGGCTGAAGTGAGCCAGGCCTGCAGAGGCCTGAGCCTCAGCTTGGAATGTCGGATCACATACGTGAAGGCAGCCATGTGTCCGAGGAGACTCAAGCAACCCCTTGTGTAGTGGTTGGGTACTGTCTGAGGCTTTGAATGATGTCTGTCATGGCTTGGACTTGGGACTTCGGCAAACTTGCTCTTGCCTGGACCAAGTCCAACACCGCCCCGATAAACTCTATATTTTAGGTTGGTGACAAGGCTGACTTGTTCACGTTGAGGAGGATACCCAGTCTCTCGAAAGTGGATCTGACTAGATGGACCTGAGACTCCACCTGCTCCCTGGTGTGCCCTCTGAGCAGCTGTCATCGAGGTATGGGTATAGCTGCACCTGCCTCCTTCAGAGGAAGGCTGCTACAACTGATATGCACTTGGGGGCTGACAACAGGCCGAAGTGGAGGACCATGAACTGATAACATTTTTGGTTGACCATGAACCTTAGGAAGCATCTGTGTGCAGGCCGAATCGCTATGTGAAAGTACGCATCTTTCACGTCAAGGGCAGCAAACCAGTCTCCCGGATCCAGAGAAGGGATAATTGTACTGAGGGAGACCATGCAGAACTTTAACTTCACCATGAACTTGTTGAGTCCTTGCAGGTCTAGAATGGGTCTGAGACTCCCTTTGTCTTTGGGGATTAGGAAAGAGCAGGAATAGAATCCCCTTCCCCTGAGGAACCTCCTCCACCGCTCCTATGGCAAGGAGCACCTGCACCTCCTAGATAAGGAATTGCTTATGTGAAGGGTCCATGAAGAGGGACAGGGAAGGGGGATGGGAGGGAGGGTCGGAGCAGAATTGGAGAGAATATCTCACTTCTACCATGCAGAGAACACAGCAGGATAGATGGTTCAAAAAACACGGGGAAGGATCCAGGGCTGAGTCATGTGCTCTGTCCTCAGGTACACCTTCAAAATGCCTACTTTGAGTCTGACAAAGGTTTAGTAGGGCCCTGGACCTGTCCAGATGGAGGATGGGAGGACTTGTGCCTGCCATTACTGCCCCTAGGTCTGTAGAAACCCTGCCTCTGCAGAGGATATCACTGCTGTTGCTGTGGTTGGGGCTTAAAGGGCTTTCGTTGGGTTGCCGGGGTGTGCATACCCAAAGATTTAATTGTATCCCTGGAATCTTTTATGCTATGCAGCAAACAGACCCACCCCATCAAAAGGTAGGTCCTGCATAGTCTGTTGAACCTCAGGCGGAAGCCCTGAGGTCTGAAGCCATGAGCTACACCTCATGGCAATTCCTGAGGACAAGGTGTGTGCTGCTGAGTCGGCAGCATCTCGTGAGGCCTGTAAAGAGGTCTGTGCCACCTTGACAATCACCCCAAACTCCTCCCTGGACTCTGCTGGTACCAGCTCCCTAAACTTCAGCATTGAGTTCTAGGAATTGAAGTTGTATCTACTCAGGATTGCCTGCTGACTGGCAATCCTGAGTTGCAAGCCCCCGTGAAATATACTTTGCGTCCGAACAAATCCAGGCACTTGGCATACTTGGACTTAGGCGCGGGAGCTTGCTGTCCCTGTCTCTCCTTCTCATTCACCACCACCACCACTAATGAGCAGGGCCGTGGGTGTGTGAATAGGTGGTATTAATACCCCTTAGAGGGGATGAAATATTTCCTTTCCCCACCCTTAGCGGTGGGAGGGATAGAGGCCAGGGTCTGCCAAATGGTCTTTGCATTGGCCTGGATGAGGAGTAGAGCCACCTTAGTTGGTCCTTCTGGTGCCAGGATATCAACCATAGAGGTCTTACGACTCTACCACCTCCTTGGCCTGCAGGTTCATATTCTGTGCCACCCTGTGCAGGAATTCCTGGTGGGCACAGCTATATAGAGGGTGTGGCCCCGAGGTGGAGGTGCCCACCACCGCCTCATCCAGGGAGGAAGACGAGGAGGCTAGTGGGGGAGCTGGGTCCTCAGGGACTTCCTGACCTGCCCCTAATCTAGGGTCAGCCACCCCAGGGTCTGGCTCAGGAACAGGGGTGGGTTCCAAAGGAAGTGGTGCTGAACTGGGACCAGAGTTGACTTCTGCTTGTTTATCTACAGACCCAGTGCCTGGAAGTTGACCTGGACTGTACTGATGCTGTGCTGCACCTGAGTCTGCAGCTGACCTTTGATCAGACAGTCATCGAGGTATTCATAGATTCTAGGACTGGAAGGGACCTCGAGAGGTCATCGAGTCCAGTCCCCTGCCCTCATGACAGGACCAAATACTGTCTAGACCATCCCTGATAGACATTTATCTAACCTACTCTTAAATATCTCCAGAGATGGAGATTCCACAACCTCCCTAGGCAATTTATTCCAGTGTTTAACCACCCTGACAGTTAGGAACTTTTTCCTAATGTCCAACCTAAACCTCCCTAGCTGCAGTTTAAGCCCATTGCTTCTTGTTCTATCCTTAGAGGCTAAGGTGAACAAGTTTTCTCCCTCCTCCTGATGACACCCTTTTAGATACATGAAAACTGCTATCATGTCCCCTCTCAGTCTTCTCTTTTCCAAACTAAACAAACCCAATTATTTCAGCCTTCCTTCATAGGTCATGTTCTCAAGACCTTTAATTCTTGTTGCTCTTCTCTGGACCCTCTCCAATTTCTCCACATCTTTTTTGAAATGCGGTGCTCAGAACTGGACACAATACTCCAGTTGAGGCCTAACCAGTGCAGAGTAGAGCGGAAGAATGACTTCTCGTGTCTTGCTCACAACACACCTGTTAATGCATCCCAGAATCACGTTTACTTTTTTTGCAACAGCATCACACTGTTGACTCATATTTAGCTTGTGGTCCACTATAACCCCTAGATCCCTTTCTGCCGTACTCCTTCCTAGACAGTCTCTTCCCATTTTGTATGTGTGAAACTGATTTTTCCTTCCTAAGTGGAGCACTTTGCATTTGTCTTTGTTAAACTTCATCCTGTTTACCTCAGACCATTTCTCCAATTTGTCCAGATCATTTTGAATTATGACCCTGTCCTCCAAAGCAGTTGCAATCCCTCCCAGTTTGGTATCATCTGCAAACTTAATAAGCATACTTTCTATGCCAATATCTAAGTCATTGATGAAGATATTGAACAGAGCTGTTCCCAAAACAGACCCTGCAGAACCCCCTTGTCATACCTTTCCAGCAGGATTGGGAACCATTAATAACTACTCTCTGAGTACGGTTATCCAGCCAGTTATGCATCCACCTTATAGTAGCCCCATCTAAATTGTATTTGCCTAGTTAGGTATAGGTAGACTTGCACACCTCGATGCCCGAGGAAGGCTGTTACCACCACCAGCCACTTCGTGAAGACTTGTGGGGCTGCCGATAGGCCAAATCATCGAGCAGAGAATTGGTAGTGGTGTTGATCCACTAGAAACCTGAGAAATCTTCTGTGACCATGAAAGATAAAGATGTGGAAATAAGCATCCTTTAAGTCAAGGGCAGCGTACCAGTCTCCTAGATTCAGGGAGGGAATGACGGAGGCCAGGGAGACCATGCAGAAGAGATGGTTACTCACCTTGTGCAGTAACTGAGGTTCTTTGAGATGTGTGTCCCTGTGGATGCTCCACTCCAGGTGATGGTGTGTCCCGGTGCCGTTGATCGAAGATCTTTGGTAGCAGAGCCTGGTTGGGCCACACGTGCACAGCTGCTGTCTCGCAACATCTGTTCAGCACACACACGGCATCACCCCCTCAGTTCCTTCTCAACCATCCTTGGCTGAAGATCGAGCGTGGGGCAGTGCGGTAGCTTCTTCCCCTATTGACAGAAAAATTAGATACAATTAACCCAGTTTTACCCTTCCCTTTAGATGTTTGTTAATAGTTAAAAAAAAAAAACTCTCCCCTCCCCGCCCCCAACCATTTTCTTCAAGTTCTCTGCTCACTGCAAAGTGAAAACTCTCCTACGTAATTTTTGGTCCACCATGACCTCTCTTTTTTTTAATTTCAACATGCCAGGCTCTCCTGGTTTTAAAAGACACAGTTTCTTGAGCAATTTGTTGAGGTGATGCAGGTCCAGGATGTGTCGTAAACCCTCCGTCCCCTTGATCTTCGGGATTAGGAAATGTCGGGAGTAAAACCCCTTCTCTCTCAAATCTCAAGGAACTTCCTCTATGGTCCCCACAGTTAGGAGGGCTTGCACTTTCTGGGCAAGAAGCTACTTATGAGAAGGGTCCCTGAAGAGGGACAGGAGTGCAGGGCGGTTGGGAGGGAGGGGTGGATGAAAATTGGAGGGTATAACCCACTGTTACTGTATTCAGTACCAAATTATCTGATGTTATATATGACCACACTGATCTGAAGGGCGACAGGTGGTCAAAAACAAAGAGGGGGATGGATCTGGAGTCGAGACTTGTATATTGCCCTCAAAGTCCTGCCTGGCCCTACTGGGGAATCTATGTGAGCCTGACTGGGAGGCTGAGGTAGGAGGAAGGGGTTGACATCACTTACTGCTGAACTTTGAACTGCTGAACTTTGTGAGGAAGGCCAGAGGATTGGAGCCATGCGCAGCACCTCATGGTGACTGCCGATGCCATAGTTCTGGCTTCTGAGTTGGCAACATCCAGAGCTGACTGGAGGGAGGTCCTGGTCAGAGTCTTGCCCTCCTATAGGATGCCCATGAACTCTTCCCTTGACATCTGTGGCAGGGAGTCCTTAAATTTGGACAATGAGACTCAAAGATTAAAATTGTACCTCCTCAGCAGGGCCTGCTGGTTGGAGATAATACATAACTGGAGACTGCTAGCTGAATAAATCTTACATCCAAACAGGTCAGTCTCTTGACCTCTGTTTTTGGATGTGGCACTTGGCTGCCTCTGACAGTCCCATTCATTCGCTGCCGAGTCCTACCACCCCCGGGTCCTACCAGGGACCCAGGGGTGGTGGTGTGAGTAAGAAAGCTTATGCTCAAATAAATCTGTTAGTCTTTAAGGTGCCACCAGACTCCTTGCTGTTTGTGTTGATATGAGTAAAGGTACTCAAACCTGCTGGCTGGGACATAGTATTTCTTCTCTGCCCTTTTTGAGATGTGGAGCAGAGAAGGAGTCTGCCACAGTGTTCTGACGGGGCCCATCACTGCTTTGTTAATGGGCAAGGCCACTCTGGAGGGAACTACTGCAGCCAGGATATCGATCTGGCTGTGTGCTAACTCCTTAAGTTCTCAACTTCCAGATCCAAGTTCACAGCAAGCCTTTTCAGGAGCTCCTGGTGGGCCCTGAAGTCATCCTGCAGGAGCGGGTTACTAGGGCCTGCGACCACCTTGTCTAGAGATGATGATGAGGTCTGTGCTGGCCACCTTCCATACTTCCACCATGTCTATTAGGGCCATTTCCTGGATGTTGGCACTGGGGTTGGTACTGGAGTCAGGATCTGGTGCTGGATAGCAAGAAATGGTAGGCCACCTTTCTGACACCACTATGACCAGTGGGAGGGGGGCCCAGTATCGGGGGCAACTCCCAAGGATTCCAGTACTGACACTGCATCAGACAGTGGCCTGATGGCCAGCCGCCAGCAGGAGGGCCGGTACCAAAGTCTGGTGTATAGTCTGTGTACTGGTAGGTTTTGGGTGGAGTGAAGGATTCCCCTTCTGACTCCGAGGATTCTCTTCCCCTGAAGACCATGGCGGTACACTACTCACTTCCACCTCTGGGCAGTGCCAGGGAACCAGGGACCAATGGCGGCCAGTGACCATGGCATCAAGACCATGGAGGGCTTACTCCTGGACAGTGCCATGGTGGTTGCCAAAGGACCTTGAGGGATCAGTGGGATGGGGAGGGACAGCAGGTCGTTTGCCACTTGAAAAACCTCCGAGGTTGAAGGGGCCAACAGATGACTGACCCCATGGCTGCTCCCAGGAGTTGGTGGCGGGTCCCGTACTCAACTCAGCACTCTAGGGGGAGTCAGCGGCACCATCAGAGGCTCAGGGGAGGACGAGTGACCTAACGTGGGTCTCACTATGCTAGCCATTCCTCGCTTGTCCCTCTTCTGCACCAGAAAATGCCCTCTCTTGGTGCATTGTTTCTTATGCCTCTTTCTCGGCACTGGGGATGGAGAGTGGTGCCGGGAGGAGCACAGTGCTGGGGGAGTGCTCCGCATGGATGTTGAGGTGCTGGTTGGAGGGCCGCCTCCATTAAAATGGCTTTCAGCCGAATGTCCCTATCCCTTTCTCATGTGAGGTCTGAAGTCCCTGCAGATAAAGCATTTCTCTTTAACGTGAGACTCCCCCAGACACTTTAGACAGCAAGGCACTTTGAGGCACACTTTGAGGCACACAGCTTGAAGCCCGGGATATGCCCAGCCCCTGGAGCAAAAGGTCCCACGATGACAGGGACAACTAGATTAAATCACTGGTCCCCAACGCGGTGCCTGCAGGTGCCATGGCGCCAACGGGGGCATATTAATGCACCCGTGTCCTGGCCCCCGGGAGAGCACCTGCCAAAATGCCGCCGAATTTCAGCGGCATTTCGGCAGGGACGCCTCTCAATGACGACGCTTGTCGCCAACAAGTGATGTCATCGAGAAGCGTCACCCCCTAATTTCAGCGGGGACGCCTCTCAATGATGCCACATGTCAACGGCAAGTGACATCATCGAGAGGCATCGCCGCCGAAATGCCACCAAAATTTGGCGGCATTTTGGCGGGTGCTCCACCGCTGCAGTGGTCCTTCATCTGGCACCCGCCAGATGAAAAGGTTGGGGACCACTGGGTTAAATAAACCCCTTCAATGACAATAGTTTCTAAACAACAGATTAATAAATATAGGCAATTAAAATATTAATAGATTTAATAACATTTTCCCCAAGTCTAATTTACAGCTCTCAAGCACGTTATCTTTAATGTGTATTTCAGGTAGAGTTTAGTGCTATCATTTCAGATAAGCAAATCCTTAATCTTATTAACATCACCATTTTTTTCTAAAGCTGTAGTGCATTGTTCTGAATGTATGATTTCATTTTGGAGTCCAATTTTGACACCAAAAGTACGGTATAAAATGTAGCTTGAAGTGTTTCTGTTCTAGAGAAAATATTCTCCAATGAATTATTAGGACTGGATTATGTTGAAGAAATAGAGTCAGATTTCTCTAACCACTAATTAGAACCTATTAATTTAAGGGACTAAAGAGAAAAAAATCATTTCTACTTCCTATGGTATTAGCCCCAGCTGGAGTCATGGTATGACTGGTGATAAGGAGTATATATATATAGAACTTCTTTTTGACTCACTTTTGATAGGATAATGAGAAAATGGAGGGGGGAAGAGAGAAATCCTTAAAGCCAAGAAAATTAGGTAGTAGGAGAATATCTCCTTGAAATTGTAGTACTTGTATATGATGTGCCTCATTGCAGAAGTTTATCAAAGACAAAAAGAAATACCTAGAAAAAGCCAAAAAAGTAACAAAAGAAAATTTATATTAAAAAAAAGTGTATAGCTCTAGGCAACAACTGGGTAGTCTGCATAAAAAGTAGGTGGAATATAATTAAAATTTATTTTAATGCTCAATTACTCAAATTCTAACAGTATTTTGACCAGGTGTGATAATGGTTTCAAAATTATCTGAATGGCTTTTGCAGTTTACAATGAAATACAAATCTCTTAAATTGAATGAATTCTTTGTAAAGCAACTCATCTCAGAACTTTTTTATCCTGCCCCCTGTACTTACATCTTAATATTTGTCAAGTACCATCTCTTGACTCCATTAAAAAAATCCAGTGAAGATATACCATTTCTCAAAAGGATTCAAACTATGAAGACCACATTTCACTTTGTTTTTTGTTAAGTAGTATTCTGTATTGTATTAGCTGACATCCTGAAGAATATTTTTAATATTATATTTGGAAAACTATTTATGATGTCCTAGGAATTGATAGGGAATCTCAGGCATTCAAAATAAACCACAGGTTTATATTTCTTTTCATTTGATTATATATTTTTTGCAGGAGAGGAGCTTTGAAAGACGTGCAGCTCACCTGATTCAAGGCTTAATCTCTAGATAGTGTCAAAGGGCCCAAACCTTGGAGATGCTGTGCCTCCTCAACTTCTGCTGCACTTATCTGGAGATGAGGGTGCACCGCATCCTGCAGGAGATGGTCAGCATCTACTGGATCAGACTCTAAGGTCTGGTCTACACTGGGGGGGGGGGGGTCGAACTAAGGTACGCAAGTTCAGCTACGCGAATAGCGTAGCTGAACTCGAACTACCTTAGTTCGAAGTACTCACCCGTCCAGATGCTGCGGGATCGAAGTCCGCAGCTCCCCCGTCGACTCCGCCACCGCCGTTCGCGGTGGTGGAGTTCCGGAGTTGACGGGAGCGCGTTCAGAGTTCGATATATCGAACTCCGAGATTAGACGCGATATATCGAACTCCGAGAAGTCGAATGCTAGCCGCCGACCCGGACGGTAAGTATAGACGTACCCTAAGTGAGCACATTTGTGATCACAATGAAGGGGAGAGAAGTTTCTATTAGATTGTCAAGCCTGTCCATTTCATAATGGCCCAATCATTTGACACATAAAATTACATTTGGGGACTCTACTTCTGTTCTTCGCCTCTGACATGGAAAAAGTGCTTAGCCATGGAGGAAAGTGATATGGAACAAGTGGCTCTGGCAAACTTTCACATGTATCAGGTAGTTCTGGAGAAAGCTACATAAAGCCCTCTTGTTACAGCTAGTGGTGAAAAGTTGATGGGAATGGGAGAAAAATAGCAGGGCTTAGAAAACTACCTTCTTCCCATACCAAGGGAAATATATAAAATTTTAATTACAACCAAAAACATTAACAATGGGGGAAGTAAAATAAATAATTTCACTTTCTGTAGTGACATGGTAATGACAATGTAGTTATGGTTAGGGAGAGAACTGAGAATTGGGGAAAGTTATTTTGGGTACAGAGTGTGACATTGCACTCCATATGATTTTATGAAAAAATGCTAATAAGTGTGAATATAATGTAACTGGAATATGCTTCATGCAAAAAGTCTCTTGTAAGGTATTATTACAAAGCTTATAATTTACTGAGTGTGGTTATTCTATTTCTATAAATGTATCATTCTTGTATCTGAAACTAGAAATACGAAATATAACTCTAAGGTTCTATTGTAATTATGCAAAGTGTGAGCAATTAATGGTGGTTTGGAATCTTGATGGCTCCCATCAACTAGGACAATTGGTTGTAAATAGCTTTGTTTAATTGCAAGCCTTCCTGTGAGTCAGGCCAGGAAGAGTGAAGGCTTGGGGTCTTACAGGACATGTGATCATGTCACCTGGTATTAGAATCCATCTTAAACCTGGTGCTTTTTTATTTAGAAGGAGGGGTGGGGACCCAGAGAGACAAAAGATTCCCATCTTCTGCCAAAGCTATATAAGGGGGTGGAACAGAACAAAGGAGGCTGCAGTCATGAGAAATCCCCTAGCTACCACCTGAGCTGGAACAAGGACTGTACCAGGGGAAAGGATTGGGCCCAGACTAGAAAGGAGTATAGTCTGTGAAAGAAGCTTATTGGAACATCTCTGAGGATGAAATTTACCTGTATTCAGGTTCTTAAATGTATTAGGATTAGACTTGCATGTTTTCTTTTATTTTGCTTGGTAACTAACTTACTTTGTGCTGTCTGTTATCACTTGGAACCACTTAAATCCTACTTTTTATACTTAATAAAATCACTTTTGCTTATTAATTAACTCAAAATAAGCAATTAATACCTGGGGGATCAAACAGCTGTGCATATCTCTCTATCAGTGTTATAGACAGCAGACAATTTATGAGTTTACCCTGTATAAGCTTATACAGATTTAAATGGATTTATTTGGGGTTTGGATCCCATTGGGAGCTAGGTGTCTGGGTGCTAGAGACAGGAACACTTGCTAAGCCGTTTTCAGTTAAGTCTGCAGCTTTGGGGGTATGGGTCGGACCCTGGGTCTGTGTTGTAGCAGATTAGCGTGTCTGGCTCAACAAAACAGGGTTCTGGAGTCCCAAACTGGGAGGGAAAACTGGCTCAGAGGTAGTCTCAGCACATCAGGTGACAGTCCCAACAGGGTCTCTGTGATCAAACCCGTCACACAGAGTTCCAAGTATTGCATATTTACTTAAACCTTCTTTTCTCAAGGATCATAAGTAAGTTTACAATAATTATAAGGGGAAAAAAATCCCTGTAAGGCCCTAGATTCTGCAATCAAATTTGTGTGTGCAGTCTCCTGTGCTGCTGCAGTGCCCCACTGAAGTCAATGAGGCTTCTCAGGGATACACATGCATGGATCTGATTGCAGAGGAAGAGAATGGTGTTTTTAGTCTTGTGTATTGTAAAGTCCCAAGAATACTGTAAGTGCTGAATAACAGTATGATACATAGAGCTTCTTACAAAGTCTTCCAGCCTTGTCTAGCAACTTTCCCAAGCTTTGTACTCCACTCATCTGTTCACACATTTTAAAAAAATAATTAAATAATGAATAAATAAAAAAATTGGAGGACCAAAGACTTGCAATTCTGAACTGAGAGAGGAAACCAAGTGGAATATCTTCAAGTGAAAGAGTATATTTTTTGTATATGCTTTTCACAACTCTTTCTGTCACAGAAAAAGGGAAATTCAGTCTAAAACAATACAACACAATTCATTAAAATTTCATCAAGATTCCAACAAATCCATAAAAGTCAGGGAACTCCATCACATTTTGTTTTGCTCTATGTTTTATGATAGGATTATAATTTTGTAATTAAAAAAAAGAATGCATGGGACTGTCTCCACCAGATTTAGTCTGTGATGCCTGTGTCAGAATGAGAAAAAAATCTGCTTAGTATTGTGAAAACTCCACAATAGATTCCCCCCTAAAATCTAGTGATTTGTTTTTATTCTTAGTAAAATTTCCAACTTTTTTTAAAATTTAAAGATGGTAAGCAGTCTTGAAACAGATTAAAGTTATTGAGAAAAAGTTCATAACACAAATGTGAGGTCTCTAATCATACTTGCCTTACCCAGGGAGGTATTCTGCCTAAGAAGTGTAAGACCAGGACCTCAGTCACAAAAAACTCCACTTTGGAAGGTAAGCAGAACAAGGTTAGTTAACCTGAACAAGCTTAGTTAAACAAAAGAACAGTAAGGAAGATTTACCCAATTTTGAAAAATATGATATTATATATTTTAAAATGTGTATTATTCTTAAATACAGTTGTCTTCTTGCTTGTTTTCCTCAGATTAGTCTTGGTTTACTTTTGAAACTTCTTTTATTTTTAACTTTGAAGACTGGGGAATTAAAAAATTCCATATCTGTAAACTGATCCCCACGCCTCAATTTACTGCAGAAAAGAAAGAATTAAAATATTAATGCCATTTAAATAACGAGAGGTCATATCACAACTCTTAAAATAGCAAACAATAGTTAGGGCTTGGTATACTGAAGTTGCCTGGAGGTTTTATGGAAAGCACACATTTCTGAAATTCCAGTGCACAAACAAAAATTACTTTATAAATTGATAACCCTCAAAACTTTGCTACATATGTATTTATATGGCACACATCACCTTAGCATCTGACCAACTTCCAAGTATTTAAGTGTAGAAATAATATTTTTCTTTTTTGCATCCCAGGCTGTAGAAGAAATAGCTTGATTAATTTAGGAGGTTCTTTTTATTTAATTATGTTCATGTATGAGGGATTGTGTGAACAACTTACTGGGGGAAGGCTACGTTTAAAAAAGCGTTTTGCATTAAATTATGAAAAGGGTGAGATGTGTGGTTTTTCTTTGGACTTATCTGTAGCCCTTCTATCTCATTGTTTAGTTGGATGTCACTTTCTTTTTTAGAAAAACTGGAACAAGGCTGTATTGCCACTGTGAGGGCTCTTTTGCTGCAACAGAATGATTGACACACAGTATGTCTACACTAGAAAGGTAAGTCGACCTATATTCGGTCATCTTACATCTTACAGTAATTACTGTAGTGGTGCATATCCATACTACCCTCCTTAGGTCTGTGGTGCATGTCCTCACCAGGAGCACTTCCACCGACCTAAGAGGGTCAGTGGAGGGAGCTGAGAGCTCGGCCTCTCAGCTCTGCTGGCAGCTCCCTGCCAGGAGCCTGGCTGCCCCACAGGTTCTGGTGAGCTGTTCCCACCCTTCCCACTGCTCCATGTTCTCCACTGAGGGCAGGGGAAGCTATCTGGAGTTTCTCTTCCCTGTTCCCTACCAGGAGTGAGAGGAAGCCGCCGAGGGCTTCTCTTCCCCGTGGAAGCCGGGAAGCCTCCTCAATTTCATGGCTCACTCAGGCATAAAATTGACAAGGCTGCCCGGCTCCTGGCAGAGAGCAGGTGGGGGTCCCTCACATTTCTTGTCTGGATTCCCAGCCAGGAGCTGGGTCCAAAGATGTCCCAGCTTCTCGCCCCAGATCCCAGCCCAGAGCCAGGTTTGAAGCTGCCTAGCTCTCTAGAGTAGTGGAGGCTTTCTTGTCAATTTCAAGGCTCCTGCTGTGAAATTGACAAGACAGCGGATGTAAGGAACAGTGTCTACAGGAACACTGCATCATCCTAACTACATTGACATAAGCCTTACGCCTCTCATGGAGGTGGAGTTATTACATTGGTGTAGTAGGGCACTTACATCAGTGGGAGAAGGCTGTAGTGTAGACAATGGCATAATTAGGTCAATATAAGCTGCCTTATATCAACCTAACTGTGTAGTGTAGACCAGCCCATGGAGTCCTTTGAATGGGTATCAGAGAGAGAGTGCCCATTTAGTGCTCATCTATCCTATTTAGTAAATACACAGACACATTTTCATTGTTTTTATATATAAATTACATTTCAAAATAGCAGTGATGTTTTGGCCATCAATGCCCCAAGACTCGCTGCACTTCTACTATAGTTAAAACCACTGGGACTTCAGACTTATTAGCATCATCTAAGTCGTGTTACAATCAACCCAAAATGACCTGCTCTTATGCAGCCTTAACCCTTACATAAAAGATGGATATTCTTTCAAAATGATCTTGGGTAGTACAATAGAAGAAATTAACTAATTAAACGTGAGCTAGCTGAGAGATCAGATTTCCAAAAGCAGCAGAAGTAAAATTGGACATAGAAAGACCACTGGAGATGGTTAAAGGGTCAAACTAAACTCCAGACACTACTATATACTCTTGGGAAAAAATCTAAATTCAATAGGAATAAAACATCTACTCTTGATATACTTTAAAATGCTAGCTTTCTTAATGAATTCTGAAAGTCCAAACGTTAGGTATCTAGCACTATGTGTGTACACACCCCATTACTAACTGTTGGAAACACAGGGTCTGATTCTCCACTGCATTACTCCAGTTTTATGTTGGTGAAACTACACTGACTTCAGCAAGTTATACCAGCATAAAAGTGAAGTAACTCAGGAATGAATCAGGGTCATTTAACTCTTCAATTAAAATACTAACTTGGGACTATAAACGTAACCAATCTAGCTATTCAGTACAGTGTCCCAGATCATTTTAGATAAGACATGCATGTCAAGAAATAAACCAGAGAGATATCTGATAGGGATATTTCAGTAACACTGATACAATAACAATTTGCTGAAAGAAAAACAAATACTTTACTTATACTGACCTGCTTATTTTGGGTTCTTTGTAGCAAACAGTGGTTCGTCTCCGTCTAGCTGGTGGTGTTGAGTTTTCTAAAATGTTCTGGAGTTTAGGCAAGGAAGTGTGGGAGTATAAACTGGTATTTGTCTGATCTTGCAGGGCCTTTCTACCTGTGAATAGTTATGCTTCCATCTTTCATTTCAAATAATTTCTGAATCACTGATTAAACCTTTTAAAACCAACTTAAAGCTAATATTTGTTAACTAAAGTTCTCTGGGTAGTTTCTATTTGGAGTCACATGGACCTGATTCTCAGTGAATCCAAGTTCCACTCAGCACAGGACTGATGGATAGGGATAAAGAAATATTCTGGAGCCAGTTGAGGGCTAGCAAACTAGAAAAAGCCTCAGGGCTGCTGTAAGTTGGACCTGGCTTCCTATGACCCCAAGAGGTTGTTGTAGCAGTCGGGAATTGCCAGAGTACAGCTGTGCTACACTCATGGCCTCAAATGCCTGGGGATGCAGAGGGATGGCACAGAACCATCTTGTGGACACTCTCCCTATTGCCAAGGGAATTCCCTGGAAGCAGCACCTGCTAACTTTAATGCTCATACACACCTACAGAGCTGCAGAAAGGGGCCACAGCGGAATGATGAATTAAGTCACATATCCTTAAACAATGGAGAGACCTAGAGAGTTTGGGAAATTTCTCAGTTCCCTTCCTGCCATAAAGCATATAATAGGGAAACATAAGTACTGTATCAAAATATTAGGCAGCTTTGGTAGGAAAATTCTTTTTTCATTTGAGCTTCCCCATAGCCTTCTGAGTTTACTAAGGACATTTCAGAATGCCATCCAATCTTTTCAACAGCCACTTTAATTTGGAATCAGAAGGTCAATTTTTTTTTGATAATTTGGGAGAAATACTGAAATGATTTACATTTCCTTATCTTCACCATACATCATCTTTCCTCTCAAAATCCCTAAAGTGAATTAGCATATAGAGGAATCCAAGTTGAAATAATGTGGAGATTCTCTAAACTCTTGGAAGAACTGAGAAACACACTAAACACTTCTGCGCCGCCTACGTGGTTTCAGACTCAATGCATGTAGATAGGTACATCTTATATCTTGCTTTAGAACGCAGATTGGGGCAGGAGTGAAAATTATTTCTTGATAATCACTTCCTGCAGTTTGATGTCAGGGCTCACATAGCTCCTGTTTGTAAGCACTGGGATGTTAGTGGTCAGGCACAATGGTTGGAATTGGGAAGCAGGAACTAGAGCCAGGGGTCAAAGCTGGAGTCAGAAGTGAAGCCAAGGGTCGAAGCTGGAGATGGAGCCAGGGGTCAAATCAAGAGTAACCTTCCCAATCCATGAGATACCAGAGTTTGCCTTGTCTGATTCTGGCATCAAGTATCTTGTGGACAATATACTCATTGTGGTCTTGAACACATACTGGCAAGGAGACTGGTTGGGAGCGGTGAGGGAATGGGTTTCAGGAGTTGCATATGAAAACAGTGTATTCAGAGGAAACAGGGTAAGTCAAGTTCAAAGGTTACTGAGTTAATTTGCCTGTGAACTCAGTAGGGGCCAAGGAACTGGTAGTCCAATTTGTGGGATAGCCTGTCGTTGTGTAGGTGCTTCATCTAGAGCCATACCCTCTGGCCTATCCCTCCTATCATTGACGGTGTGCATATTGTTTATAACTTTTCTTGGCATCCTCCAGCTGCCTTTTAGGTCATCTTGGGTTTGGTGTATCTGTTGTATTCAGTCCAGGGCTGCTGGAAGTTGTGGTAGAACTGATGGTGGAACTCACAATTAGAAGGGAAAAAAAAGGGCTTTGCTGCATTTTCTATGTTATTGTACGCAAGCTCTGCCTGAAGTAGCATCAAGGACCAGTTGTTCTGGTGGAAGTTTATGTAGCATCAAAGATACTGCTCCAGGATCTAGCTGGTTCTGTCCAATGACCATGAGAAAGTCTTGCCTAAATAAACTGTTTTAGATAAATCTGAGCTGCCTTCTGAGTGGGACTAGTCAAAGAAAATACCTTGCATTATTACGTTAAGAACTGTACTGGCTTCCTACTCACGTCTGGATGTAATTTAAGGTAGTTATACTGTATACTCAGGAATTCAGTCATTATCAGTCCAACATAAACTGAGGTTGCTGACCTTCAGTGCCTGGGGGAAGTCCAACTGTTTTTTAAGACCACTGAACAGAAAAGTAGAACTAGGGAGTATTGATGTTATGTTTATTCCTGATTTATGAAGTCTAACTAGTTTAACAAAACTTGTTTAAACATCATTTGTTTAAACTGTAAAGTCTGCAGAGACACTGATAAGGGGTGCATTTTTTTTTAAACCATGTATGAGTCAGAGCTGCAAGGGATGCCAGGTGCCCTTTGAACACATCTATACAAGGTGGACCTCAACTATATAGGCACACTTATGCTCTGAGACCTTCAAGCTAAACATTGTAAACTCTTTATCTCCTGTAATGCAGAAGTACAACAGTTGAATGAGACTATATATTGCGAGCAATTTCAGTATTCCTTCCAGACTATTGAAAAGTTTTAACTTCTTTTCTGAATACTAGAAAAATATTAGAATATTAGAAAAATAGGCTGGCACTTCAAAGTATCCTTATACACAGATATCGGAGAAGTTCTGAACAAGGTATTCTTTCCAAAGTTCTCAGAATTCATGTTGAAGTTAGGGTATTCTTAATGAAATTTCATACTGGTGGGAACTGTAAGAGCAGTAAATGGAAAATACTCTTGGCTCTATCCAGGGGTGGCTCTAGGTATTTTGCTGCCCCAAGCACGGCAGGCAGGCTGTCTTCGGTGGCTTGCCTGCGGGAGGTCCCCGGTCCCGCGAATTCGGCGGCAGCCTGTGGGAGGTCCACCGAAGCCACGGGACCAGCGGACCCTCCACAGGCATGCCGCCGAAGGCAATTGGGAAGGCTGCCTGCCTTGCGGCGAACAGCAGACCACCCACCTTGGCTTGCCGCCCCAGGCATGTGCTTGGCGTGCTGGTGCCTGGAGCCGCCCCTGGCTCTATCGTCCATTTGCAAGAAGAGTCTAATAAACCTTAAAATTGTTATTTGCCCCTTATACAGCAGTGAAACAGATGACAGCTTGCCCTCCTGAACTGTTCCATTTTAAATATTCAAGAGCAAATCTTTCCATGTAATTCTATCACATTCATTGCAAAGATAGCAGAGGCACTATCAGGTTGATTCTCTGAGACTGTAAACAACTTAAAGTTGCTTGGGCTAAACATGATTCTGGGCTATATTATAAACCAATAAGAATATTAGCTACTGTAACCGAAGAAAAACCCTTCAGTGGTTCTGTCCTTCCAATTCTATTCCTGCATTACTTAGCTTTGATGGTGCTTGGAAATTCATGACCAAGAGTGGTGATCTATACAGGCAATACTAAAAGAAGTTACCTTTCCTTTGTACAAGGCATTACTCAATCACAGGGGTTCTCAGGACAAATTTTTTGGTGGTCTTAGAGTGCGGAAACCAACTCTTGCTGGTGGCAGCTCTCACGCTTTTTCCTAAAATACTTGATTAGCTTTAGAAAAACTAAATAAATATGCACATATATACAGCCAAATCATAGTAATTTATTTATTGCTAGCTAGTAAGTCTGTTGTGAAAAGTGATATTAACAAACATGTAAGTGTCACTTTTCACAGCAGATTTACTCAGCCCTGGCAAGCCTGGGGACAAATTAAGGCCTGGATGGAGGGTTGGGAGAGGCAATGGGGGCCAGGGCAGATGGGGGTGGGAGGCTGGAGCCTAAAGCCCTGTGGCCAGAGCCTGAAGCCCCACAGCCGGAGGATGGGGTCCATGGATAGAGCCTGAAGCGATGTGCCGGAGCCTGTGGCTTGCCACTGAGCAGCCAGAGCCCAGGGCTGGAGCCCAAAGTCCCACGACCAGAGCCTGCTGCCCTGTCACCCCAGGGCTGAAGCCCAAAGCCTGAGTCCACCACCCTTGGGAAGGTGGAGAACTCGCTGGCTGCCTGCTCCTCCAGCATTGTGCCCCAGGTGTCTCCAGAGTGGGGGCAGGGCCCAAGCCCTGCTGCTGGCCCCAGCATCCAGGAGTAACAGAGAGGAGGAGGGAGCTCTACTTCCCCCCCCCCCATTGCAGCCCAGGAGGCTGTGGCCGCAAGAAAGGCCCCTGGTGGCCGCATGTGGCCACATTTGAGAAATGCTGAAGAAATTTCCTTATCTCTTTCTCTACTCAAAAACTTACCACTGCCTGTTCCTGAGAGTTTTTGGCAAGACACTTTAAAATCTGTCTCCATCTTCTTTGCTCTATTAGCACACAATACTTTCTCATAGTTAGTTTTTTCAAAGATTTCAGAGTTCTTCAGTACAGGGAAGTTTTCTGAAATTTTATGGTAGTCAACAGCAGAGAGCTCCACATGTGGGAGACCCTCCTGCAAAAAGGTGCATGAATTAAACAGCATATCCTTAGAACAGGTCACAGGTGAGAATTTTAAAAGGCATGGTTCTTCAACCATAATGTTCGTTAATACTGATTTATTGATCAACTTGTTCATGAAGGGATCTCTCCCTGTTCTGACCTTTTGGTCATCTAAAATATTCTGTTCCACCTGGTCAACTTGCCTGATGTCACATTCTTCTAGCCTGGTCTCAGAAATAAGTCTCTCATTGCTTTTAATCTGATCATCTGGAGAAATGACAATACAAGTCTTTTTATTTGCCTTTGATATACTGTCTACCCCTTTCTTTAACATATTAACATTATATTCATCCATCTTCTTCAAGGAAGATCTAGCCCACTGCTTGTTTACAGTTACACTGCTCTTAATATCTAAAATTCCTTTAATTTGCTGGGTATTTGTAGTTTTGTTTCCATGAACAATCTCAGTGTGCAACATGTCCTCATTTTTTAACTCTTGTCTTATAGAAAGTGTGCACTGTGTAAAATCATCTGGCTGTATATTAGTTTTCAGGCTAGCTTTTGCCAATACATTCTTTGAACTGCCCAGCAAAACCTTATTACTCTTTTGTTCTATTTTTTTTATATCTACACAGTGACTAGAAGTCTGTATTTCTCTCCTGTCACTGTAATTATCTTCTTTGTGACATTCACTCTTCTGGTGTTGTTTTGTCTTGCAATCAGGTTTGCATGCCTTTGCTCCAGGCTGTTTTGAACTACTGGCTGAATGCTCCTCAATTTCCTCTCTACCGTAATTTGTTTTGCTTATTGTAGAAGGGTTTTGGGAAGTCTTGCAGTTTCTTTTTGGTTTGATATGTTTCTCATTTACATCCACTAAGTCCTGCTGTAAAGACAATACACCAGAGATGTGGTTTTCTATACATGGCATGCTTTTAGTACAATAATCTTTTGATGGGGACTTGCTATTAGATGAGCTAGAATCTGGGCTTTGGAACTTGTCCATATTTTCTAATCTTTCTGAGAGAGTTCGTTTGTTTATTTTCTGTTGTAAATCAGTTTTTTGTTGTTTACTTGGGCTTGCTAAATTAACTAGATATGTCCTTCTGGTAGCTTTATCATTGCATTGGGAATTCTGTACATCATGTTTATTGATCCTTTGCAGTGTCAGCTCTCCCAAAGCATTCCTTTTATCCACCTGTTCTGCCTCCAACTGAAACTTTGGAGTGTCTGATTCACTAGTGTTTGAATCTATAATCTTTTCAGTATTTTTGTGCCTTTTTTCACTATGAAAATCTGAACCGCCTTTAGGATTGCTTTTAATTTTCTCTTTATCTTTTTTTCCTGTGTTTGAATACCTCACTTTTCTCAAATTTGCTGAAATTTTATCAGTTTTGGCATTACTATTCCTTTTATTTTTGGCTTTTGATGTAATTGTGAGTATCTTACCCACATCACTGGCAGTCAGTTCCATTTCAGTATCATAAACAGTTTCCTCGGGCTTTAGCTGGTTACCAAAATAGACCTCATTTGAATTTGTCTTAAATTCATTGCTAGGGTGAAGTGGTGAATCAAGATGAGACAACATATTTGGTTTTGCTTGTACACTCAGTTCATTGGTGGTGTTGCCCTTGTCAATGCTCCAATCTGATACATTACTTGGGGTCACTTTTCTATTAAAATCCGCTATACCTGTGTGAGCATTTGATCTACAAGATGTTGCATGTTTTTTCCTTTCAGTCACATTTCCACAGAGTGGTAATGGACTATCATGTGGTTTTGTAAACTCTTCAGACTGCCCCAGAGATGGCACATTATCCAGATCAGACATAAGGGCACTATTGGAGCTTAGTAATGTACATGGCTGATTTTCTGCAACCAAAGCAAGTGAATGTCAGTGACTTAAAAAAGGTAAAAAAAAGTATCCAAAATGTGCATTTCACACTTACTTATAGCTTTCAGACTAGCATGGATTACTGAAGTTTGCACCGGAAATATGTAGATGCCCATTTTAGGTGAAGTGTTGTACTATACTTTATACATAGTATACTGTACCATATATAGTATACCCCTCCCCTGCAGAGTCTATCAACAGCCTTCTACAGCGTCAATCAGGAGGTGCTACTAACTTTTGAATTCTAGTGGAACAATGATGCTGCTTTAGTGTGACTTTATTCTTTTTCTCTTGGAGATATCACAATGGATAGTTATGGGCAACTGCTCTGTCCCTCCAAGGGCTCTCAAGTTAGGGTTACTACAGAGTTCCATATAATTACCGCTTCTATTCAATGGTATAGCGCAGTGGTTCTCAACCTATTTACCACTGTAGGCTGCATATGCAGCTCTCTATGTGTTATGTGGGCCACATCCATACAATATATATACTACCTGTATGACCCCAAGGATATCACATGGGCTGCATCTGTGTGCTGATTGGGTTGAGAACCACTAGTATAGATCTTAAAATATCAGTATAGACAGCTGATCTTCATCCATTGCCAGAAGATCACTGACCAATACATAAAATGGCCAAAACCAGGCATGTTCCCAGAATTACAAGGGTCAAGGAGATTCAAGGCTCAGGGTGCAATGATTTTGGCATACAAATAACATCAGCTTTATATCTCCCCCCTTTCTCACTCATTCAACCCAGATAATATAATTGAAACCACGGATAACATCTGGTTGAGACTGAAGAATAGATGGTCTAAAAAATCTCAATGCAGAGATGACTGAAGTAATAATAGTATGTTGAGGAAAGAGAGCTGGAGGATATCACAGAAGTCCTTGGGGGTTTTTTTCTACAATTGTTTGCCCATGTTTGCAACTGAAAAGTGCAGTTTGAGCCCTAGTTGCACAACAGCAATGACCTGGAATACATGTTTATATCTACATCTGGTGAAGAGGATGCAACCTTTACTGTCAGAAGTAGATGAGTTTACCTACCTGTAACTGGAGGCTCTTCAAAATGTGTGGCCCCTATCTGTATTCCACAGTGTGGTTACACATGCACCACATGCCCCTGGAATCAGAGAATTTGAAAGTAGTGTCTGTTGGTCCATGCATGCACCCTGGCTTGCCTTGTGCCTCCGACCGAGGCAATAAAGGGCAGGGCAGACCGAACGCTCTTCACTTCCTTCTCCACCATCCGACGAAATGGGTATTCACCCACGAAAGCTCAAGCTCCCAAATGTCTGTTAGTCTATAAGGTGCCACAAGACTCTTTGCTGCTTTTACAGATCCAGACTAACACGGCTATCCCTCTGATACTTCTCCACCATGAATCAGACAAGATCCAAAGCAAAGGGGAAAGGGTGCGGGTAACAATAGCAGTTGCCACGGCCCTAGAGGAAGACAGGCCGTATTGACTACAAATTGGAGGCCAGTTCAGGCTATTAACTTTCCTTCCTCTATCACAGCTTGGAAATGAGTATGATCCTGCTGTGGGATGCTGTAGGTGAATTCCTCTTAGCATAGTTCAGGAAATCATATTTAGCCCATAGTTCTTGATAACTGGCTATCCTGAACTGAAGACTGGCGGATGAGAAAACCTTCCTCCCCAGCAGATCTAAGTGTTTACCCTCCTTATCTGTGGGAGCAGACTGGGGAGTTGTTGCCTGGACGTTTCCAAAGCAGCCTGAACCAACAATGAGTTGGAAGCTTGGTGAGAGAATAAGAATTCTGAACTCTTAGCCAGCACATAACAACATCTCTCTGCCCCTTGGGAGGGTAGACGTGCCAGTGGCACGGATGTGCCACTCTGTCCTAGCCAGCTCTAGTATGGGCTCATTAATCAGGAGGGCTATTCTTGTAAGTCCATAGGTGTGGAGGATGTCCTAGAGCTTGTGTTGGGAGTCCTGGATCTCCTCTATGCAATCTGAAGTCCCCTGGTGACTCTGCACAGCAGATCTTGGAACTGCCTGAAGTCATCTGGAGGGAAAAGGGATGTTGAAGTCACTGCTTCATCCAGCAATGATGACAGTTGTCCAGCCTGTTCTGGTAGAACCGCCAAAACCAGAGTGTAGCATTCCTCCTCCTTTATCAGATCTGGGGTTAAATTGATGGTTCCCTCAGAGGGGAGGCAGGCAGCAACTCCCTGGAGGATTGGATAGATTCTGAAAGAGGGCACTGGTGCAAGGGTCCCCAATATGGCCAGTAAGAGGGTCAACAGGTGGCCATGGAGATCACCATGGCAGACCAGTGACAGATTAGGCAGTGGTTAGTCCCAGGGCGTATGGGGCTCCTGGGAAATGGATAAGGGTGGTACAGGAGGAGTGGTTCCTTCAATGGTTCTGAATCTCCCGAGGAGGAAAAGGCTGATATGGCTTCCAGTGGAGGTACCATCAGTGCTGTTGGAGAGATGTAAGTATAGGCACCAACTCCGTGGGTGCTCCGGGGCTGGAGCACCCACAGGGAAAAATTAGTGGGTAAAATTAGCAGGGGTGGGAAGAGGCAGTGCAGGGGTGGGGCCGGGGCGGTCGAGCACCCACCTGGCAGAGGGGAAGTTGGCGCCTATGGATGTAAGTTATGTATTGGGGTGGGGGGTGAGAGCAATAGGCTTTTTCCTGCAGGAAGGTCTCTTGGAGGAGATATAAGATCCCTGGAAATGGAGGATCCTGAAGGGGGGGGGGGGGATTCTGGCTTTGGGAGAGCAAAAATATTCTGTGGTGCAGCCATGGATCCAGATCTCTGAGGTTTAAGGGAGACTCTTTCTGTCACAGATTGAAGTGTCACTATAGGAGGTTTGGGAATTAATTGATAAACTCAACATTAACAAGTCACCGGGACCAGATGGCATTCACCCAAGAGTTCTGAAAGAACTCAAATGTGAAGTTGTGGAACTATTAACTAAGGTTTGTAACCTGTCCTTTAAATCAGCTTCGGTACCCAATGACCTGGAAGTTAGCTAATGTAACGCCAATATTTAAAAAGGGCTCTAGAGGTGATCCCGGCAATTACAGACCGGTAAGTCTAACGTTGGTACCGGGCAAATTAGTCGAAACAATAGTTAAAAATAAAATTGTCAGACACATAGAAAAACACAAACTGTTGAGCAATAGTCAACATGGTTTCTGTAAAGGGAAATCGTGTCTTACTAATCTATTAGAGTTCTTTGAAGGGGTCAACAAACATGTGGACAAGGGGGATCCAGTGGACATAGTGTACTTAGATTTCCAGAAAGCCTTTGACAAGGTCCCTCGCCAAAGGCTCTTAAGTAAATTAAGCTGTCATGGGATAAAAGGGAAGGTCCTTTCATGGATTGAGAACTGGTTAAAAGACAGGGAACAAAGGGTAGGAATTAATGGTAAATTCTCAGAATGGAGAGGGGTAACTAGTGATGTTCCCCAAGGGTCAGTCCTAGGACCAATCCTATTCAATTTATTCATAAATGATCTGGAGAAAGGGGTAAACAGTGAGGTGGCAAAGTTTGCAGATGATACTAAACTACTCAAGATAGTTAAGACCAAAGCAAATTGTGAAGAACTTCAAAAAGATCTCACAAAACTAAGTGATTGGGCAACAAAATGGCAAATGAAATTTAATGTGGATAAATGTAAAGTAATGCACATTGGAAAAAATAATCCCAACTATACATACAACATGATGGGGGCTAATTTAGCTACAACGAGTCAGGAAAAAGATCTTGGAGTCATCGTGGATAGTTCTCTGAAAATGTCCACGCAGTGCAGAGGCGGTCAAGAAAGCAAACAGGATGTTAGGAATCATTAAAAAGGGGATAGAGAATAAGACTGAGAATATATTATTGCCCTTATATAAATCCATGGTACGCCCAACACCTCGAATACTGTGTACAGATGTGGTCTCCTCACCTCAAAAAAGATATTCTAGCACTAGAAAAGGTTCAGAAAAGGGCAACTAAAATGATTAGGGGTTTGGAGAGGGTCCCATACAAGGAAAGATTAAAGAGGCTAGGACTCTTCAGCTTGGAAAAGAGGAGACTAAGAGGGGATATGATAGAGGTATATAAAATCATGAGTGATGTGGAGAAAGTGGATAAGGAAAAGTTATTTACTTATTCCCATAATACAAGAACTAGGGGTCACCAAATGAAATTAATAGGCAGCAGGTTTAAAACAAATAAAAGGAAGTTCTTCTACACGCAGCACACAGTCAACTTGTGGAACTCCTTACCTGAGGAGGTTGTGAAGGCTAGGACTATAACAATGTTTAAAAGGGAACTGGATAAATTCATGGTGGCTAAGTCCATAAATGGCTATTAGCCAGGATGGGTAAGAATGGTGTCCCTAGCCTCTGTTCGTCAGAGGATGGAGATGGATGGCAGGAGAGAGATCACTTGATCATTGCCTGTTAGATTCACTCCCTCTGGGGCACCAGGCATTGGCCACTGTCGGTAGACAGATACTGGGCTAGATGGACCTTTGGTCTGACCCGGTACGGTCATTCTGATTTTCTTATGTCAGGGCCATTGGTGCTGGCAATGATGATGGTATCTGGTAATGGTCAGTCTTCACTGGTGCCAGAGGGTTCTGGATCTTGTGAGGAGCAAGGGACACTGATTCTAATGGAGCCCAGTCCAGAGCTGGTGGAGCCCAATGTTTCTGGGCTTTCTTGTTGTACTAAGTCCTCAAAAGCCAACCTGCTGCATTTGCTTGCAGGCATGTCTGATTTCCTTGAAGTGGACTTACAGAAAGTCCCATGCTTCTGGGAGTGCTTCCTAACTTCCTGACTAGGCCCCACCGTAGGGTCTGTGAGAGTAGATTCTCCAGCACTGGAGATTCTACACCTTAGAAACATTTGGAAACTGAAGCTGGTGCAGAGTGGAGCACCGTTCTATTTAAGTAGTATTTCTTGTAGAGAAGACATGATAACAATTCTCTGAGATCTGCACTGGGTTTTGCAGGGAGTTTAAGGTGCTGGTTCCGATCTATAAAGCCCTAGATATCCTGGGATTTTGCTAATGAAAACCATCTACCTTTTTATGTGATATTACCACAGCTGCAGTCAGTGAAAGTGCTCAAGATGATGTCACCTTGGAATAGAAGAGGTGAATATCCTGGTGTTTTCTGTGAGACCCCTTGGCTCTGCAATATGTTTTTCCACG
This sequence comes from Mauremys reevesii, assembly GCF_016161935.1. Taxonomy (NCBI): domain Eukaryota; kingdom Metazoa; phylum Chordata; order Testudines; family Geoemydidae; genus Mauremys; species Mauremys reevesii. The sequence goes on from NC_052633.1 coordinate 21,180,886, forward strand.
GACTGAAATAGCCCAAATATGTTAACTTTAAAGTTTTAGAGGCCATCTATTTGCTAAGGCTTTTGGGGAAGGCTGAATGCATGAGAATAATTTGGGGCGTTGTTATGCTCTTGGGTAGTTATTTGGGTAAGAATTGATCTTTAAATAATTGTTGATTCACCCATAGCTGTGGATGGGCATCCTTGTTTGCAATTAAATGAAAGAAAATATTAAGGCTTACGAAGTCCCCAGAAGTCTACACTGACATGAAATGGTGGCTTTTATTTATCATGTATATGTACTGTATCTCACCATAATTAATTTATTTTATATACTAAACATAGTAATTTCTAAAAACAAATTGATTACAAAAAATTAATACACCATACCTCTGAAAAATATATTTGAGTCAAAGATTGTTTCCACTTTGTCTATTTCATTTGACTTTTGCTTATTTTTCTCAGACTCTAACAACAATTCAACACTGATCTGAGCTGGGCAAATCTCATTTGATACTACAGAGGTGAGGTTACAAAGATCTTCTGTCTTTTCACACAATGAAGGGCTGCCTTGCTGTTTTGCATTATGTACTGCAATTAATGGAACCTTCATTGGCATTCCTACAGATCTGAAAAGAGGAAGTTTTACTATGAAGGAGAAATATATTGTATAATGTATCACATAAATACTATATGAAAGTAAGCAGAAAACAAGAACTCAGGTGGAGAGTGTTTTGCTTTGGTTATATCTTAGGGGAAAATTTATTTTTTTCTGATGCACTCTCTCTTTTGCATGCTAGCGAGAAATGACAAAATTTATGTAGACAACAGTTTAGCCTATTTGTATATTTTGCTAATAATTTGATGTCTCAAACAATCTTTATCCAAACTAGACACAAAAGCTTTCCCGATTACTTTTAAAAAAATCTCTCTTCTTTATTCTAGAACAGCATGCAGCAACTAGAGGTCTATAAAAGCCCCTGAGAGATTTTAGCAGAATTTCACATTTGCATGCTCACCCAGTTTGTGAAACAGACCCATATTACCTAACTGAATGATATGAAGTCTTGGACTGATGATCAACACAGCTGCTTTGACCACTTGGCACCGTAAGAGGATTCTGAATATGCTATTAAAAATAAGAAAAAAAGGGAAGTATCCATTAGAAACTGCTTACAGGTCTGGAGTATTATACACAGTCCCAAGGTAAATGAATCATTAGGCAGAGAACAGGTGAGGTGATGAAAAGTGGATGATAAACTGCAATATATCATATAGCTATTACCACTGCACGTGATATGCATATATATTTTTATACAGCCTAGAGAACATTCCTTCAAAAGAATACAGTGTTTTCAAGGAAAATATTGTTTTATGCCCAGACAAACCTTTTTTTATATTTACAGATTACTTTATTCCCAAAGCACATACACATACATAAATTATTTCACACATCACTGAAATGCAGAAGCTATATAAGAGTGCACAGCAATTGTGTTCAATAGTTTAGAACAGGAAGTGAAAAAATATTGTGTTGAAACTATATAGGTATACAGGAAAGCAAAATGTATTACCTAAATTGGAATTCTGCCATGATACTAGGATTCATACCTCATTTTTCAAGCAGAGGTCTCATCTAACAGCACTTTTGCACAACATGGCTTCATCAGGATAAGTAGCTAAGTAACTTTAGAACTAGTTTCTCGAAATACAAAGGGTGAAATCTTGGCTTCCTTGAAATCAATTACAAAACTGCCATTGACTCCACTGGGGCCAGGATTTCATCCCAAATACCTAAAAACTTGGGGTAAAATTTTCAAAAGTGCCTACATGACTTAGAAGCCTACATTCCATTGAAGATTAATGGGTCTTAGGTGCTTTTGAAAATTTTACCCTTGGTCAAAAATTAAATAGTATAGACTATAAGACTAAGCAGCAGAGACAATAGTCTTACCCCCTTTTATTTACAACATTGTAAATATTCAAACAAAACACACTTACCTCAGAAAAACTGCTCATTTCAATTGCTGTTAAAAGGTTGCTATTCATAAATGCTTCTATTTCTATGAGAGTTTTATTCTGTATATAAAAATATAAATGAGGACTGAAAGATGGAATTCTCTTTTAAACAGTTAAGCCATTATACAAGAAGAAATCATAAACAACAGTAAAAATATTTTGTAACCTTTTCATGATCAAGGCAAAGGAAGAAGCAATTTCTACATTTGATTAATCTTCTTACTGAAAAATATAAAAGTAAAACTGGGATTAAAATGTCCACACAGAGGTGTGTTGTTGAGTTTCGGATCAGTCAGAAGCATGAGGTGATCCTATTAAGAAAAAATGAATTCTGAACAAGAATGCTGAGAGACAATATATAGCCCCACCTTTTTCCATCCTGTTGGCAACTGTGTATTTTAAATAATCACTGTAGATAAAATATTTTTAAATGTTTAAGTTAAAAAAATTAAACTAATTTTCTCTTAAGTTTCCATTAAAATGTGATATGTTTTTAGTTGCTCAGAAAGTTTAAGTATTATGGTAATTACAGCATACCAAACGGTTTAATTTTTGACGAAGTACGACATTATGAAAATGCAACTCCTCTACTTCTTTCTGTAGAAAGATCTTCTCATTCTTCAGCCTCCGAGTATTTTCCTTCTCCAGAGTCAAAGCCAGAGCCAATGCTTTATTATTATGTTTTAAAGATATCTTAAAAATAGAAGAGTTGTCTGTAGAAAGAAATAAAATAATCATAATTTTCTTTTTGCTCACCTCTTATTTTCTTCCTGTCAGTCTGCCTCTGTCTCAGCTACAGTCTATGACATTACTCATAGTTCTGATGGAGCAGTAGCAATGCTTACAGCTGGCCTAAGATACATTACAAACCTTTTTTTCCAGTTGCTTTATCACTTTGAAAACTATCCAGTCAGGTTCAAGTTAAAAGTTTATTCCATTTATGGTCTCTGCCTCAAGCTGAACGTTTTTTTGGTGGTAAAGTCTGAGCAAAAACTGCATAGCTGTTTCCGAGAACATGGTTAATAATGGGTAGTTTTGCCAATGTTAAAATATATTTCTGGATTTGTTCATTTGTTTTTAGAACAATTCTAGTGTCAAAAAGCTTTTGAGTAGGAACTTAAAATTTAAAAGGAGGTAAAACTCCTTAGGTCTTAGAGAGGATTTCCACTGTGATTTTGAAAAACTGTCCAGTCACAGAAAAAAAAATCACTATTTGCACAGGCACAGTAGAACCAATTGGACACTTGCTCTTCATTGTCTTAATGTTCTAATCTACTGTGTATGATTCAAAGTGCTGCTGAGTTTTCTGCATTATACACACAAAACTAGAGACAAGACACAGGCAAAACTGATTCTATTCCTGTATCAAAATACTTTTTGGCTTAACAATAGTTGTTCTGGGCTGGGAGCAAGAAGATCTTGAGTTCTAGTTGCACTTCTTCCAGTGGCTATGTTACTAATTCTGTGACCTTCAAAATCATTATTGAGCAAGGCCTCAAGCTTCTGCCTTCGGAGACAGATAAGTATTTATGATTTTCCCACATTTTACAGCTGAGATATTTGAAGATCTGAGAGGTTGCATGATCAATTCTAGCAGTGATGGGAACAGAATCCCACGACAACCCCATCTCATTCACATATCTCATTGCATTGTCTCTCATAAAGAACATGCAAAAACTGTGTGTTTAGCCATGGAGTCTGTAAAATGAAGCTATTCTTGACTCATTCAGTGCACAGGACAGATACTGCTCGGAGAATGATGCAGTTGTTAAAGAGCTTTGGTTATTCTCATCATTCAGTATGTGGCCCAATGACTTATTTACACCCCAACATATTTTGCAGATGAGGAAAAGTGAGGCACACAGAAGTTAATGTCAACATTTTTAAAAAATCCACTAATTTTGGTGCCCAATATGAGATAACTACATCTTGACTGTAGACATATTGAACAACCACAACTACCACTGAGGCACGTGAAATTAGTGTGCACTTTTAAAAGGTTTGGCCTAGCTGACTTGCCAAAGGTCAAGGACTGAAAGTCTAACGAAGAACCAGGTAAAGAATACAATAATTGTCATTCCAAGTAACATGTTTTAGCCACAAGACCATCTTTCAACTCTCAACTTTAATATTATATTAATAATAATCCTCTTTATTTAGGCAATTTAGCAAACATTAAGCACATCCATCGCCCCATCTACTTCAATGGTGTACACAGTGTATGGATTAAATTGCTGTAACAGTTTACTTTAAAATAATTACACTCACTTATTATTTTAGTTTTGATTTTAGACACAAGAGAGGCATTCAGTTTTGCAGCTTTTAAAGCTCTATCCTTCTCTTTCGAGTGCCCTCTAATAGAACTCAGGGAGAAAATGGAGGATGTTTCAGCAGTTGCTTGATTCGCCATTGTCAAAAAGGCCCTGTTTATCACAAAGAAAAAAAGTACAAAAGGATACAATATAAAGATTGCTTGCAGTGTTGTTATAGTCATGTTAGTCCCCAGATATCAGAGAGACAAGATATGTGAGGTGATATCTTTTATTGGATCAACTTCTGTTAGTGACAGAGACAAGCTTTTGAGCTCTGAATTCAAAATAGTACATCCACACCTTGAATACTGCATGCAGTTCTGGTCACCCCCTCGCAAAAAAGATATATTAGTATGGGAAAAAGTGCAGAGAAGGGCAACAAAAATTATTAGGGGAATGGAACAGTTTCCATATGAGAAGAGATTAAAAAGACTGGGACTGTTCATCTTAGAAAAGAGATGACTAAGGAGGGATACGATAGAGGTCTATCAATCACAAATGGTGTGGAGAAAGTGAAGGGACATATTATTTACCCCTTCATATAACACAAGAACCAGTGGTTATCCAATGAAATTATAGGCAGCAGGTTTAAAACGAACGTAAGCAAGGACTTTTTCACACACCACACAATCAAACTGTGGAACTCATTGTCAGGGGATGCTGCGAAAGCTAAAAGTATAAGTAGGTTAAAGATACATTCATGGCAGATAGGTTCATCAATGGCTATTAGCCAAGACAGCCAGGGATGCAACCCCATGCTCTGGGTGTCCCTAAGCCTCTCCCTGTCCAAAAGAAGCTGGGACTGGACAACATGGAATTTATCATTCAGTAAGTGCCCTGTTATGTTCATTTTCTCTGAAGCATCTAGCACCAGTCACTGTTGGAAGACAGGATACTGAGCTAGATGGACCACTGGTCAGACCCAGTATGTTCATGCTTATGTTCTGTTCTTATCCACTCTATAAAGGCACATTTATGCTTGTGCTTTTAAAAATAAAAAGTAACAGGTCTCTATTTAGGGTTACTTATCCCTCTTAATCCTAGCGATATCTCAGTTTTCAGAGATCTCTGGGCTCTAAGCCCTGCTATACACTACAAGGCTAGGTCAAATTTAGCCGCGTTAGGTCGATTTTATAAGCAATGTGGCCACACAACCAACCCCGTTCCGTCGACCTAAAGGACTCTTACAATCGTCTGCTGTACTCCTCCCTGGTGAGGGGAGTAGTGCTAAAATCGACCTTCTTGGGTCGAATTTGGGGTAGTGCAGATGCAGCAATTGCAGCAGATGTGCAATTCGACACTATAGGCCTCCGGGAGCTACCCCAGAGTGCTCCAATGTGACCGCTCTGGACAGCACTTTCAACTCCGATGCACTAGCCAGGTACACAGGAAAAGCCCTGGGAACTTTTGAATTTCATTTCCTGTTTGGTCAGTGTGGCGAGCTCAGCAGCACAGGTGACCATGTAGTCCCAGAATCGCAAATGAGCTGCAGCATGGAGTGAACACGAGACACTGGATCTGATTGCTATATGGGGAGAAGAATCTGTGCAGGCAGAACTCCAATCAAAAAGAAGAAATGCTAATACAGGGGTCGGCAACTTTTCAGAAGTGGTGTGCCAAGTCTTCATTTATTCACTCTAATTTCAGGTTTCACGTGCCAGCAATACCTTCTAAAAATGTTAAAATTTTCTCTTTCTATAAGTCTATAATAGATAACTAAACTATTGTCGTATGTAAAGTAAATAAGGTTTTTTACATTAAAATGCAGAGTCCCCGGACCAGTGGCCAGGACCCGGGCAGTGAGAGTGCCACTGAAAATCAGTTCATGTGCCGCCTTTGCACAAATGCCATAGGTTACCTACCCCTGCGCTAATATATATGCCAAAATCACACAGGGCATGGTGGAGACAGGCTACACCAGGGACACACAGCAGTGCCGCGTGAAAGTTAAAGAGCTCCGGCAAGCCTACCATAAGACAAAGGAAGCAAATGGTAGCTCCGGGTCAGAGCCCCATACATGCCGCTGCATGCCATTCTGGGCCGGGGACCCTACCAGTACCCCACCACTGTCCGTGGACACCGGCAAGGGGGGAGTCTCACACAACGTGGAGGATTTTGTGGAGGAGGAAGAGGTGGACGAGGAGGAGAATGTGCAGCAGGCAAGCGGAGAATCCATTCTCCCTGGCAGCCAGGACCTTTTCATCACCCTGGAGCCAATACCCTTCCAAGGCAGGTGCCCAGACCCTGAAGGCAGAGAAGGCACCTCTGGTGAGTGCACATTTGTAACTACACTGCAGGGGTTAAAAGCAATTGTGTTTAATGTTTGATTTGCCCTGAAGAATTGGGATGCATTTGCGGCCAGTTCAGCTACTGGAAAAGTCTGTTAACATGTCTGGGGATGGAGCAGGAATCCTCCAGGGACATCTCCATGAAGCTCTCCTGGAGGTACTTTGAAAGCCTTTGCAGAAGGTTTCTGGGGAGGGCTGCCTTATTTCATCCTCCACAGTAGGACACTTTACCATGCCAAGCCAGTAGCAAGTAGTTTTGGAATCACTGCAGCACAAAGCATGGCAGCAAATGGTCCTGGGTTTTGGTGGCATTCATCCAAATTCAGTCTTTATCTTTCTGTGTCAGCCTCAGGAGAGTGATATCATTCACGGTCACCTGGTTGAAATAGGGGAATTTTTGTAAGGGAACAGTAAAAGGACCCTGTTCATGCTGGGCTGTTTGCGCTTGGCTAAAAGGGATCATCCCAGAGAATAGCCACACGGTGGGGGGAGAGGAGTGCTGCATATCCAACCCAAAGCTGCAGCTCCCTTCTTTTAAACGGCAAACCCAACCAGCATTGCTTGCTATGGGAAAGGAGGACGCTGCAATTTGAAACCATTCCCACATGTTATGAAGGCAGAAGAAGCCAACCCTGTGTACCCTTTGGCTTACCATGGCTGCCTGGAAACTGAATTCTGTTGCCCAGCCGTACACGGCTGCTACTCTGAAACTCACCATACTGGCAGGCACTCAATATAAAAGACAAAATACGACTTTGTACCTAAAGCACATGTGCTGTCTGCTGTGAATTGCTCGATTCACTGTGAAAGAAAGAGTCTCCCTTGTGTTCTCAGAAATGGATCTTCTTAAATTTTACTCTCCCTTTTTATCCCCCCCTGCAGATGCAAATGTTTCTATGCTCCCTGTATCACCTCCGTCCCTGAGGTTATCGCAGATTAGAAGGCAAAAAAACCACACTTGCAATGACATGTTTTCAGAGCTCATGCAGTCCTCCTGCACTGATAGGGCACAGATGAATGCGTGAAGGCATTCGGTGGCAGAGGCCCGGAAAGCATTCAGTGAGCGTGATCAGAACTTGCAGTAGGAAATGCTGGGGGAGCAAATGGACATGATCAGGCATCTGGTGGAGCTGTAGGAAAGGCAACAAGAGCACAGACCGCTGCTGCATCCATTGTATAACCACCTGCCCTCCTTGCTAAGTTCCATATCCTCCTCACGCAGAGGCCCAAGAATAGGGGGAGGGAGGCTCCGGGCACCCAGCCACTCCACTCCAGAGGATGGCCCAAGCAACAGAAGGCTGTCATTCGAACAGCTCTGATTTGTAGTGTGGCTACGAGAAGCAATGTGCCCTCGTCCTTCCCTCCTCCCTCACCCCACCCGGGCTACATTGTCAGTGATCGCACTTTTTTTTTTAACAAAGAATGCATGGATTCAAAATAATAGGGACTTTATTTCCTTTGCCAGCTGTGGTCGAAGGGGGGAAGGGGGATTGGCTTACAGGGAAGTAAATTCAACAAAGGGGGTTGAATTCAACAAAGGGGGTTGAAGGGGTCCTACACATACAACTGTTGCACCGTAGCCTGGCCAGTCATGAAACTGGTTTTCAAAGTCTCTCTGATGCGCAGCACGCCTACCTGTACATTCTAATTGCCCTGGTGTCTGGCTGTTCAAAATTGACCACTAGGTGATTTACCTCAACCTTCCACCCTGCCATAAACATCTCCCCCTTACTCTCACAGATATTATGGAGCACACGGCAAGCAGCAATAACAATGGGAATACTGGTTGCGCTGAGGTCTAACCTAGTCAGCAAACAGCACCAGCAAGCTTTTAAACGTCCAAAGGCACATTCTACCATCATTCTGCACTTGCTCAACCTATAGTTGAACTGCTCCTTACTACTATCCAGGCTGCCTGTGTATGGCTTCATGAGCCATGGGAGCAAGGGGTACGCTGGGTCCCCAAGGATAACTACTGGCATTTCAACATCCCCAGTGGTAATTTTCTGGTCTGGGAAGTAAGTCTCTTCTTGCAGCTGTTCAAACAGCCCAGAGTTCTTAAAGATGCAAGTGTCATGCATCTTTCCCAGCCATCCCATGTTGATGTCGGTGAAACGTCCCTTGTTATCCACCAGTGCTTGCAGCACCATTGAAAAGTACCTCTTGCGGTTCATGTACTGGTTGGCAAGGTGGTCCGGTGCCAAGATAGGGATATCTTCCATCTATCGCCACACCACAGCCATCCACTATGACCTGCACATTTCACAGAGTCACTACCCTCGCTAGCAGAAGGTTACTGATTGCCTTGGCTACTTGGATCACAGCAGGCCCCACAGTAGATTTGCCCACTTCGAATTGACTCCTGACTGACCTGTTGCAGTCAGGCATTGCAAGCTTCCACAGGGCTATTGCCACTCACTTCTCAACTGTCAGGGCAGGTCTCATCTTGGTATTCCTGTGCGTCAGAGCCGGGGAAAGTAACTCACACAGTTCCATGAAAGTGGCCTTACGCATGCAAAAGTTTCGCAGCCACTGGGAATCATCCATACCTGCAACACTATGCAGTCCCACCAGTCTGTGCTTGTTTGCTGGGCCCAGAATTGGCGTTCCACTGTATCAACCCCACTGCCGCCATGATGTCCCAATTGCCACATCCTGTACTTTCAGGAACGTCTGTGTCCATGTCCTCCTCACAATCGTCCTCATGGTGGTGTCTCCTAGCCAGATTCTGCACATACTGCAGGATAATGTATGAGGTGTTTACAAAGCTCACAACAGCAGCGGTGAGCTGAGCGGGCTCCATGCTTGCTGTGCTATGGCATCTGCATGGGTAACCATGCAGATGCCATAAAAAAAACTTGCGCAAAACGATTGTTTGCCATTGCTTTCAAGGAGGGAGGGAGAGAGGGGAGACAAAACCCCCAAACTACCTGTGACAATGTTTTTGCCCCATCAGGCATTGGGAGCTTAACCCAGAATTCCAATGGGCAGCGGGGACTGTGGAGCTACCCACAGTGCACCACTCTGAGTTGATGCTAGCCATGGTATTGAGGATGCACTCTGCTGACCTACTGAGCTTAGTGGGGAGCACAGAGGGCAGGACACCCATTTTTCCAGGACCCCCCAATGGGCTGGGGCCCCTGGGTACACCCCTTTGGCCCACTGTCTAATCTGCTACTGGGAGGAGGGTGAGCTTCAGGTGACCCAGTGGCAGAGCGTCCATCCCCCCCCGCAAGGCCGGCTGGAGAAGTAAAATATGCAAACTACAGTCATGAGCAGAACAAATAGCCGAGCACTGGGATCACCCAGAGAGGCAGTCCTGCACTATGCCTACCACCAGGGCTGGCTCCAGCTTTTTTGCTGGCCCAAGCAGTGAAGCAAAAAAAAAAAAAAAAAAGGGCCGATCGGCAACACTTTGGCTGCAGCTCAATCATGCCACATCATTCTTCAGCGGTGGGTCCTTTGCTCCCTCTCTTTGGTGGCAGTTCTAAGAGGAAGAGAGGGCCTGACGGACCCACAGCCAAATTGTTGCTGAGGACCTGGACCTGCCGCCCCTTTCCATTGGCCGCCCCACGCACCTGCTTCCTTTGCTGGTGCCTGGAGCCAGCCCTGCCAACCACTACCCTACTCAGCCCCTGGGGCACAGTCAGGCCTCTGCGGCGCGCACAGCAGAGCGAGTGCCCTGCTTTCCAGCCACCCGGGCTTGGCTTGCACCCATCGCGCTAGTGCTGGGGTGGCTGGCCAAAGCCCCGCTCAGGCGGGCAGAGCCGGCGGGGAATCGCTTGAAGACCGGGGGAGTCAGGGCAACGGGCGGTCCCCGTCAGTCAGCGCAGTGCCAGAGAAGAGCGATGGCGGGAACCTTACGTAGCAAACGGACGCCCACAGATGGGCCCCAACACCCCTCACTCCGGAGAGGAGTGGCGGTGGGGGGAGGCGGAAATTGGCCCAGCTCACGCCAAGTCCCAGCCCTTGGCCAGGCTGGCCGGCCTGCCTCGCACGGCACAGCCTTTGGCCAGAGGGCGACCCAAGGGCCAGTGCCCGACACGAAGTAACGTCCCTGCATCACCGCACCCCAGACTGCTTAGGGCTGGGGCCGAAAGGCGGGACGCGAGTCCGTAGCCCCATCACCTGCTTCCCCCGGCCCGACGACAGCTGCGCGACCCCTCACACAACGGCCGTTAAAACCGCAGCTCCGTTGGGCGCGCGCAGCCGCCTCACGGCACCGCGCGCCCGAGACTCGGCAAACAGGGCGAGAGGCCAGCAGGGGAAGCGCGCGCGCGGCTCCAGGCGAGGCGGAGGTCTGAACCGGGGGGCGGGGCGGAACTCCGGCGGGAGCGCGCTGGCAGGGCAGGGGGCGTGGACTGGTAAGACGTATAGCGGGAAGTAGCTTGCGCTGGGACCGTGGTGAGGGCCTGCCCCTGAGGCGGGCTGGCGGTTGCTGGGCGCTGCAGACTCGTCTGGGCACTGGTCTCCGATGGGGTTTTGCTGCCCGAACTCTGCTGCCAAATCTGCTGCTCAGTCAACGCCCGGCCCCCCGCCCTCACCCTTTAAGCACTAGACAAAGTACAGGTCTTTGCAAATAATACAACCACGCGCACTGATAGCATGGCTGAAAACTGCCAAACAGGTGATTACACTCGAGTTCACTGCCCTTTTAAATGCCAGTGCTTCCCTTCCCCAGTTCAAAATCTAGCCATCCAGCTAAGGTGTAATTAAATACAAGATGTAAAGAGAACATACGGGATTTGGGGCTAAGTGTTTAGGTGCCAATGGAAGCACAGAGTAAGAGGCACAGGAGGTTTGGAAATAGAACAGGAAACGGCTATACGTAAACTACATACAGAATTATCCATACTACAGAAAACACTGCCTTTAATAAAGGCATATGGAATTTGGTTTACTGTGTGTCTAAGAAGCTGTAGCTAGAAAGATGATTTTGAAGGCACAGGTAGGGGGAGCTTGCTGCTCCTAGAGCACTGGTTTTCAACTTTTTATCATTTGCAGACCTCTAAAATTTTTTCAAGTGGAGGTGTGGATGAAAACATAGTCTCTAGTGCCCCCCAGGGGTCGGTGGAGCCAGAGGTTGAAAACCACCATTCCACAGGAAGCAGCTGCTGTCTCCCTCATGCCTAGCAGTTGCACAGATGAGAGATGCTATATAATTTGAGAGCTGACCAGTACAGACACCCAGTGACTACACATCTTCATGTATTTTTTCATTTACTTTTTTGTCATAATTACAAATATAATAGCTCAGTGAAAAAAACTGCAGGACAACTACAGAGCAGAAGAAGTTGCAAAACAAATTACAATAATTCAAAAGCACTTCCTTTACTGTATTTGATTCCTTTAATACTGCAACACTGAAAGGTAAGAACAGCAGCCTTATTGCTGTAGATTAGAAATATGCCACTGAAAACAGTAGATTAAGTACTTTGGAATTCATTATGGAAGGATAACAAACAAAATGTGTTTGGGAGGGTTGGTTTTGGTTTTTTTGAGAGGGGCGGGAGACAGGAAGGATTGAAGATACTTTGGAAATAAAAATACAAACTGTTTAGATTGTGTTATTGTATTATAATATTTAACTATATAAAATATCCACAACAATAACCACAGCCATAAATATCCACAACAAATGGTTACAAATAGTTTTAGGCACAGCAAATTATGTTGTGGCACTGGAAACAGCAGTTACTTTTATCTTAAGTCAAATTGATATATTTTCATTCACCAGATAGGTTAGGAAAGAACAATATGGCAAGTGCAAAACACTTTAATACATCATACATAGTACATGCTTTATGGATCACATGCACAATAAATAGTAAACAAGTATTGTTTAAATTTACTGAATGGTCTAATCAATATATGATGCAGCAATATACTGACATGTAGGTAAAGAAAATATTCATTAATTTTTGTATGTGTGTATGTTTTGTAGTACCAGTGCAATATTATACTGAAAAGTAGTATTCTTGATTCATAATTTTCTGAATTTTTTGCTGTAAATTGTATTGGCTGAATATAACTATGTACATTCTCCTCTGTTCAGCACCAGCTCAAAAATCTTTGTGAATTTATTCTCCAGACAAAAGGTAGTCGATTATTTCTTGTCAAGGTCCGGATTTCTTCATCAAAGTATAGCCAAAGTCCAGACTCCAGAGAAAATAATAATAATAAAAAATAACAATAATGATATTAAGTAAATAAAAAGATTTTGGGGTCCATTCAAAAGCATCTGGCAGTCTGGATTTGGCCTGTGGTCCACCTATTGACCACTCCTGCTCCAGATCTAATTGTAGTTTTTATTATCTATAATCAGACATAGAGAAAATATTTAAAATGGAATAGTCATCTTTGTTTGAACCAAAGGTAAGGTGCTTTCTTAAAGAGTTTGGAGACAAAGGTCCCAGTCTAACAACTTAATCTGCACAGGCAGTACTTCTGTGGGAATTCTGGGCCACTGTGCATGTACAGAATTCATGGCCCCTGCAGATTTCTTTGCTTCTCCCCAGAAAATGATGGAGAAGCAAAGGGAAGCCACAAGAGCAGTCACGTGTCCCTCCCCAGCAGTGTGACGCATCGTTTTGGGTGCCTGGAGCAGCCAGCAGAGAGGTAAATCACCGAGGAGGGGGACAGGTCTGGGGATGCCCTGGTTGGTGGCTCCTACCCTGTGCCGGGCTTAGCTGCTAGTCCCAGCTGGGGTGAGGGAGGACAGGACTTCCTCTTTCCCTGCAAGGAATGGCTTGCCCCCATTGCTTCTCAGCCATGGGCAGGAAGGATCACTGTATGAGAAGCCAATCCCTCATCCACTCCCTGTGCATCCATAGCCCCTCTGAACCTGGAAGCCCTTCTCCCACTGAGCCCCACCCTACCTGCATCCGGACCCCCATCCCCAAATTCCACCCACCCAGTCTGCCTCACAACAGAGGCTTAATTCATTATTAGTTCTGGTAAAAGATCCTCAGATGGAAGGTGTTATAGAAATGCAAAGTTGTATTACCATTACCTTATGATCTCCTGTAAGATAGTCAATTTCAACCTCAGAGAAAGCAGTTCCATAAACAAAATATTCAAATGGTCAATCTTCTCCTTTATCCCAGTCCATATTTATAACATGGCCTCTGATGGAGGAAACAAAGTTTTTTGGTAAGACTTCTGTGATGGAAATATGTCTATGTGAAACTTATGAATTCTGGTTGATTTTATGAAAGTGGTGTATCACTGTATGTTTTAGTATATAACAAATCAGCCAGTTGCTTCCAGGGCTGGAGTCACATACCTCCCAGCCCAGGTCATTAACCGGAATAGCTTTCCATTCAGATGACAGCACATTTGAACAATGGAATGATGCTGCCTACGGGAAAACCAGTTCTACCCAGCAAAGAGTCCTGTGGCACCTTATAGACTAACAGATGTATTGGAGCATGAGCTTTCGTGGGTGAAGACCCACTTCGTCAGATGCAACCAACGAAGTAGGTATTCACCCACGAAAGCTCATGCTCCAATACGTCTGTTAGTCTATAAGGTGCCACATGACTCTTTGCTGCTTTTACAGATCCAGACTAACATGGCTACCCCTCTGATACTTGACAGTTCTACCCAGGTTGTCTGCAGGTGGAATGGTTGGAGCAGTGAAAAATACCCAGCAGAAGAGAAGGAAAAAAGAAACAAAGTGTCGGAACTGGCTTTCAAAACAAAACAAACAACAACAAAAATCCAGACTCTGGAAGATTCAGGGAACACAAAGGATGATGTAATGAGTGAGGGGAACCTTTTGACTGCTTGACCTGGCCAGACTGAGGGATGCTTGTTTCAGGAATCAGAGGAGACTCCGTGCGCAGGAAGAGAGGATGAGGACAGGGAGTGGGGTCCACAAGATGCACCAAAGGCAGTGACCAAAACTCAAAGAATGCTCAAGAGTAGCAAGGACTCTGAAGGTGGGAATTGTGTATATGTGTTTCTTATTTTGCCTAGATCTGTGTATTTCCTGTACTTTGTCTATAAGTAAATGAGTGATGATTGGTTTAGAAATTCTACAAAGTCTATGTTTGATTTGCTTCAACTGTCATATGACCCCAAAGGGTTAAACTAAAAATCAGGGTACCCACGAGGGTGTTGCTCTGGGAAAGTGTGCTTGAGCCACTGGAGTATCTTGGGAGCTGAACCATAAGGATCCATTCCCTAGAAGTGGCACGAGATAGTGAGTCTGTGCCCAGGAAGTGTGCCTGAGATCAGAGACTGTGGCTGAAGCCTGTCCAGACCTAAGGGAACCTAGAAACACACAGATCCAGCATGTGGGTCCAATCACAGTTGCCTGTGCCACAAGAGGGAACTCAGACAGGACTCTGACATATTTTGTATTAACACAAATGTAAAATACCAGTAAACTGGATTTTAACAATTGTCAAAAAATTACACAAGTAATTATTTCAAAGTTTGTTTGCATTAATACATCAAATGCAAATGGATATAATGTCCAAGGCATATACAGGTAATAGGCATGTCCTGTGGGCACCTCCTCTATAGCCAAACACCCTTGAAATCCTGGATTTCCTGTTCATTTGGATGAATGGTCCATTCAAAACTACTGAGACGCACACATAGTCTAACAGCCCTTGACAGGGCAAATACCTGGTATAATCCACCACAGTGGGAGTGAGTACTGTTCAGGGAGTTCAATAATGGCCTTTCAATTTCACCCTAGAGGTTTATGAGAATGAAAAGATCCTTCATTTTGACTAGGGAAAAATACTAAATGCTTTGTGTACATACTCAAAATAGTTTATAGGCAAGTGCTTGCTATTGTAGGTCAGTTTTATTTTGAATATGCAGTGGCTCCTAGATAGTTCCTATAATATGCCTTATTTTTGGCCATGCCCCCCAAAATCCTCAAATAGAGGACAATCAGCATCAAAACCATAGAGGAGGTAAATTCTTCTACAATAGTTGAGATAAGTTGGTTAAAGTGTTCCTTATTTATGATACCTTAAAAATTTGACCAAGAGTCCAAAAAGTCTAAGTATTTTACCACTTCATAGCAAATCCTTTCCCTCCCCTCCTCCCGCCAAAAAAAGAGAGACATAAAAAAACAACAACAAGATAGGTTAGTGGATTCACCTAGTAAAAAACTTACATGTTGCTTGGAAAGGAACAAAGGAAGGTTGAAATTGTCAAGGAGGCAGAATTAAAGTAGCTTAAGTATAATATGTCTTACACTTACGTGTTTTTATTTCTTGCACTTTTAATCATAACCTTGAATTTTCTGGCTTTTTAATGTTTGCTTCTTGCTAACAACCTTCTTGTAAGGGTTTTTCCCCCAAATCTTAACTATGTTTGTATATGAGAATCATAACTAAAGTCCACTGAAAACTCCTGAGACTTATGTTAAGTGACTTTGAGAATGATCATGCGCTTTCTGCACAAGCAAAATTCACACTGAAATCAATAAGAATTTTGCCTTCATAGGGATTTCGGGATTTGGCCTTGTATATTACAACTCCTTTTTGTATTAACTTTTATTTATGCATCTACATGATCTTTGCATGAAGTCTCAGATTGGTTACTACAGCCACAACACAGATGTCATCACAGTATAGTTTCACCAGTGACATGTTTAACACCAGTCAGGTGCATGAAGGGATGATCCACTGGATCCCAGGAAAGCCATTCTGTGTCTACACCCTGTTTAGTAAAAAACCACATTATCTTCACACTGCAGTCTGAAACCTTGAACAGAGATATTTAATTAACATCGATTTGTTATAATTTAATACTAAGTGCAGAATAGGGGATCATCTGAACACCTGAAAGCTCAGCTAAATTCAAATATGGATTTTAAATACTCACACAGATTAATAAACTAGCTATTTTAATGAAAATCCACTTTTTATGCACTTACACCTTTAACTGTTGATTTGGAGAAGAAAGATATGCCAAATGGGTCATAGAGGTCACTGATCTACACTCTTCTACAGCACCACAAGAGTGAAGGAGACGATGCATGGATGAAAACTCAGTATTTTACCAACAATGTCTTCAACAACAGACAAATAACATCATTTGTCATATTATATAGGATTCCAACAAACTCATGTTTAGATGATTTACTATATGATCCTAATCCCACTCATTAGAGGGAGGTAGAGCTATCCCTTTATTTACACACAGCTATGAAAAAAACAAGCTTGCAAGCCCTCTGTTGGTGAATTTTCACCAACATACTTTGTGTCTTATTTCTCAGCACAATCACAATTATCCAGACAACACTTACCAAAAAGCATTGTTGTCCCTCCCCACTCTAGCTGTTTCTGCAGTCAAACAGATAGATGTCCCTCCCCATTTTAGCAGGTTTCAGAAACATAATTTAGTTTATCTGAACCCTTGATTACTGGAGGGTTCATGTAAACCTTGAGAGTTTTTTTTTTATTAGAGGCTATGCTGAATATCATTGTCTAGATCTAAGAAAAGTCTGTTACACTCTAATATTAGCATTATTTGGTGTTTTAATTCTTCTAAGCACTCTTCAAACCAATCAATGCTCAGAGCTCCCCTTGGAATTGGTAACACAGGTAAAGTATCATTAACATTATTTTACAGATGTGTAAATGGCATCACAGAGATGTTGTGACATGTTCAGGTCCACATATTAAGCTAATGGCAGAGGTGATAAGAACCCATGAGATACTGGCTTCCAATTCCATGTTCTTTTGATTTTTGAATTTTTACCAGGTTAAAAAGCCATCATAACTCTCCTTAAGGTACACATGTGGTACTGTAGTCAGAATTCTTAATGATTTGCATAATCTCACTGACCTGGTACATTTATGAACGTTGAGGTATTTTGGTTTGGAAGCCTTCTAGGGTGCTCATGCATGTCTCTGGTATATCGCAATACCTACACTGGGATACTGACAGGAAGACAAGCAATGATAATCCCAACTATACCTACAAAATGATGAAATCTAAATTAGCTGTTACCACTCAAGACACAAATCTTGGAGCCACTGTAGCTAGTTCTCTGAAAAAAATGTGCAGCGGGAGTCAAAAAAGCTAACAGAATTTTAGGCACCATTAGGAAAAGGATAGATAATAAGACAGTAAATATTATAATGCCACTCTATAAATCCATGGTACACCCACACATTGAATACTGTGCAGTTCTGGTCACCCCATTGCAAAAAAAAAATACGTATTAGAACTGGAAAAGATAGAAAGAAGGGAAACAAAAATGATTAAGAGTATGGAACAGCTTCCATATGAGGAAAGGTTGAAAAGTGATAATTAAGGTGGGATAAAATAGAGGTCTATAAAATAGTGAGCAGTGTGGAAAAAGTGCTCAAGTTAGTGTTATTTACCCCTTCACCTACCACAAGAACCAGGGCTCACTCGATAAAAATAGTAGGCAGCAGGTGTAAAACAAACAAAAGGAAGTACTTCACACAACTTAGTCAACCTGTGGAACTCTTTGCCAGGTGATATTGTGAAGGCCAAATGTATAAGTGGGTTTAAAAATGAATTGGATAAGTTAATGGAGGATAGGTCTATTGGTGGCTGTTAGCCAAGATGGTCAGGGCTGCAACCCCATGTTCTGGGTATCCCTTAGCCCAGTGGTCCCCAACCTTTTCATCTGGCGGACGCCAGACAAAGGACCGTGGCGGCGATCGAGCATCTGCCGAAATGCCGCTGAAATTCAGCATTTCGGCAGCGATGCCTCTGGATGATGTTGCTTGTTGGCAGCAAGCAGCATCATCCACAGGGGTGGCTCCAGACCCCAGCACGCCAAGTGCGTGCTTGGGGCAGCATGCTGCAGGGGGTGCTTCGGTGGAGCCGCGGGACCAGCGGACCCTCCGCAGGCATGCCAGCGGGAGGTCCACTGGAGCCGTGGGACCAGCGACCGGCAGGGCGCCCCCCGCGGTGTGCCGCCCTACTTGGGGCGGCAAAATGTCTAGAGCCGCCCCTGGTCATCTAGAGGCGTTGCTGCTGAATTTAGGCGGCATTTTGGCGGATGCTCGACCGCTGGCCAGGACGTGGGTGCATTTAGATGGTGGGCACTGTGTTGGGGACCCCTGCCTTAGCCGCTCACTACCAGAAGCTGGGACTACATCACTGGGGATGGATCACTATAATTGCCCTGTTCTGCTCATTCTCTTTGAAGCATCTGGCATTGGCCACTGCCACAAGTACTCCTGTTCTTTTTGCCTGAAGACTGGACATTGGGCTAGACAGACCATTGGTCTGGTTCAGTATGGACGTTCTCATGGTCTCAAACATATAACCGGAGTGTAACTACAGGACCTCTCTGCACTGGAGTCTGCAGATAGCCTGAAACACTAGCGCTGCGAAACGTGACCTGCCCCACTAACCTCACTCCCCAGGGAGGGCTCAGCCGGGTGCGGTGTCCCGCCCATGAACACTGGGGCAGAGATGCTGCTGGGGATTCGCGGTGCGGGTCCCCCCGTGGGGGATACGGGGCAGTTTGCTGTGCAGGGTGGGGTGCGGCCCCTTCTCACTCCCTGGCCCCACGCACGCCCCGGCTCCGAGGCGCAGCCGCTGGGCTCCCCGGCGGGCGGGCCCGCAGGGTGGCGCTGTGCGGACTGCGGACAGTCCCTGTTGCGGCAGCGGCGGCGGCAGCGGCGGGGCCTGCGCTCGGTTACTGTCCCAGCTCCGGCGGCGGCGGAGCAGGTACTGACTCTCTTCCCGCCCGCCGGTTCGCGCCCCCAGCCCCGCAGCGCGGGCGGGGCCTGGCTTCTCCCGCGGGCTACGCTGGGTGGGCCTGAGGGGAAGCCCGCCCGCTCGCCCCCCTGCACGGGGAGGGGGAAGGGCCTTGCTCCTGCGCCTCACCGGCCCGGCGCGCACGTTAGGTGAAATACGGCGCTCGCCACGGCGGTTCGCCTCCTCTCGGCGGAGCCGGGCCGGCGTCTCCCGGCGGGAGCCTCGCAGCGCCGCCGCCGCGCCCCGCTGGAGGGGCCGGTCAGGGCCGAGCGCGGCCATCGCTCGCTCGGACCCTGCGCCGGCGGCAGCCCGGCTTGGGGAAGCGAGGGGCGATGCCGGGCTTCGTCCGGCTGCCCTGTGGGGGCGGAACGCGGGAGGCTGAGGGTTGGCACCGGCCCTGGGCGGCACCCACCGCCACTGGGGTTGCTTGTGCGTAAACCCAGCCGCGTTAGGGGGGGTGAAGGCAGATGGAGACTCGCACCGCGGCGGGTGTTGGACTCGCTGATCTTTGTGTGATGCTGGGTTGTTGTCGGCCTGTCACACATGAAATTACACCGCAAGCCTGTGTGTAGCCCAGCAGCACAGACATCACAGGGAAAAAAGCACTTGTGACCCTCGGCAACTCTGTTCATGAATAAAATGTCATTGCAAAGCCTGGACGTGCAGAGCTGCTTCGCCAGGCAGCGAGATTAGCAATATGGGAATCCAGTGGAACAGTTGCCAATCTGCTTTGGTCATGGCTGCCATAATAAAAAGGATTCTAATATGCCTTTTACCTCCTCTAGTGATAGTGCAAGGCGTAATCAGTCCATACTTGTGACTGACTGGAAGATCCTCTGAAGGATTGAGTGAGAAGTATTAATATACAAAATGTATAATTTTAAAAACAAATATTGAAGTTTATCTTCTAATGCTTGTGCCAGGCCTGGTCTACACTGGGGGGTGGGGGTGGGTGTCAATGTAAAATACGCAACTTCAGCTACGGGAATACCGTAGCTGAAGTCGAAGTATCTTATTCCGACTTAACCTCCCGTCCTCACCGCGCGGGATCGACATCCGTGGCTCCCCATGACAACTCCGCTACCGCCGCTCACTCCAGTGGAGTTCCGGAGTCGACGGGAGCGAGTTCAGGGATTGATATATCGCATCTAGATGGGATGCGATATATCGATCCCCGAAAAATGGATCGCTAGCTACCCACCGGCGGGTAGTCTAGACGTACCCTTAGTCACACTGGGCCCTCATCTGCAGTCAACTCAGTGCCAGTAGACAGGGAGCCCCACTGAAGTCTCATATTATCAGTCTGATAGGTGAAACCACGTTTTGACAACACCGTCCTGTATTCAGCAACACAAATTAAAAAACAGGTTTTTGAAGAGGCGAAAGGCACCATATCCCATTACTAGTCCTTTGAACTATGCAGTTTTTCACCAATGTCCATTTTTAAAATATGTTTCCAAAAATACCTAAGATTTGTATTCCATTGTCTTCCACCACTACTTTCACATTATAGAGTGGCCAGGCAAAATTCTTTGTACGCATTTGCCTAGGTAGAGTAGTTGTCTGTGTGTGTGTTTGGTAATTTTGTTTTTTTCTGAGTTAGTGAGATATACAATTTTTTTTTAACTTTGGCATAAAAGCAGATGATTTGCTTTTGGGCACTAGTAAATTTTCAGGATAATTTTCAAGATAGATGTACAGTATTTTTTGGCTTTGTTTCATTGTGTTACATTAAGATGCCCAAGTTGAACAGCAATATTTACTTAAATGTGTTGTATGAAATATGCTTTCCTTGTATTAGAATTAACTACTTTTATTTCTGCAAATTTATTACAGGTTTTAATAGAACATAACTATATTAATATTGAAATTTGCAAATGCAATGGAAGACGGCAAGACTGAAGAGGTGCTAGATATTCTTCGACTTAATGTGGGAGGTTGTGTGTACACAGCCAGACGCAAGTCTTTATGCCGCTTTAAGGATTCAATGCTAGCATCTATGTTCAGTGGACGTTTTCCTCTAAAAATAGACGAGTCTGGTAAATAAATCTAATTTGTAAATATCTAACATCTACTCAGGTGGCTTTAGAAACTTTAGAATACTTTTCTGTGTTATGCAGTATTCAAGTTACAGAGGTACCGTATTAGTTACTGTAGCTAATAGGCAGAAACTGACATCATATATTCTTTCAATCTTGAGAGGCACCTATGAAAGCTTTGGTTACAAATAGAAAAATAAATAAAAGTAATACATAGAAAGGGACAAGAATACTTCTCAAATAATCTGAGTCAAGTCTCCAGAATCAGAGACACTGTAAGAGGATGAAATAGTGATAAATTATAAAGCTGCTATTGGGATACAATCCTATGGCCTGAATTTCAGAGGTGGTGAACACCTCCAGATTCCATTAATTTAGAGGGATTTTGTTGGTGCTAGGTACTTCTGAAAAAAACCAAGCCACTAGCCTTCAGTTAGGGACACCACAAAATTAGAGAACACTTTTTTTCTTTAAAAATTGCGTTTAGTTTTTAGGGATAAAATCTTTTATGATTAATTGATGTTTACTAGCCTCCTTGTTTTTTCAAAATAAAAATGCTGTGTAGTCATTCAGGCTTAGGGCTTGTCTTCACTTACATTTTATAGTGCTCTAACTTGCTGGCTCAGGGGAGTGAAAAATCACCCCCCTGAGTGCAGCAAGTCTGAGGGCTTTAAAGTGCTAGTGTAGACAGGCTCCGAGTGCTGGGAGCTAGTTCCCTCGTGGAGGTGGATTACCAGGAGCGCACTTCAAAGCTTTGGAGTTTCCAGTGTAGACATACCCTTAGGTTGGAGTCCAGGCTCTGGGACTTTTTCACCTCATTGCAGGGTCTCAGAGCTCAGGCTCCACCCTGAGCCCCATATCTACACTACAATTTTATAGCCCTGCAGCTCAAGCCCCACAAGCCAATCAACTGATCTAGGCCCGCCTCAAGTGTTTTGTTGCAGTGCAGACATATCTCTAGACTTTATAGGAAAGTAAAGGTGAGAATTTAAAAGTTCATGATAACATTATGATAGAGGTATATAAAATCATGAGTGATGTTGAGAAAGTGGATAAGGAAAAGTTATTTACTTATTCCCATAATACAAGAACTAGGGGTCACCAAATGAAATTAATAGGCAGCAGGTTTAAAACAAATAAAAGGAAGTTCTTCTTCACGCAGCGCACAGTCAACTTGTGGAACTCCTTACCTGAGGAGGTTGTGAAGGCTAGGACTATAACAATGTTTAAAAGAGGACTGGATAAATTCATGGTGGCTAAGTCCATAAATGGCTATTAGCCAGGATGGGTAAGAATGGTGTCCCTAGCCTCTGTTCGTCAGAGGATGGAAATGGATGGCAGGAGAGAGATCACTTGATCATTGCCTGTTAGGTTCACTCCCTCAGGGGCACTTGGCATTGGCCACTGTCGGTAGACAGATACTGGGGTAGATGGACCTTTGGTCTGACCCGGTATGGCCTTTCTTATGTTCTTATGTTCTTTAAAGTTAAATGATAATGAATGATTTTCTGATATGGTTAATGAGCCTTCATACCATAAAAATTGTTTGAAGGGATTGATTTTAAGGGTGCAAAATAACCAGAATGCGTCATTGCCAGTAAAGAAGACTGCATTTTTTAACTAGCAATGAAGTTAGATATGAAAAGCTGATTTGAACTATTTTCAGTGGAATCAAATTCTGCATTAAGTCATCGCTGTGCAGCCTTACTGCAAAGAGTGGGGTTGCACTGCTGTGATTGGAGGCAGAATTAGACTCATTACTGTGTGTTCACTTTTATGAAGGGACAGTCAACTTAAAATCACTTCTGTTTGAAATGTTTTATCTGTTTTTACATGTAAGATTACTGTAACCAAAAGACAGAGAAAAACAGCACTTTGTATATAATCATTTTAATTGGCCCTGTACAGTCAATTTCTTCTTTTGCTTCTGTGGATCTTAGAAAAAACAAATATGAATATTGTAAAAGCCGAAAAGGGAAACTTAGGGACAAGTGCAGTACTGCAGATGAAATGACTGAACTCTTTTTGAAGCAGACTGGATTTCAACTGGACATTGACTCCCTAAAAGCAAGATCAGATGCATCTAGAGTTAGTTTGATTTTATCATTTAAATAGAATACATGTTTTGTAAGGTTATATTCGGTACAATCAGTTTAGGCCCTTATCCTTTAAAGTGATCTGCACAGACTGACTCCAGATTTCTCATTAGAACTCCAGCTAGCATAGGACTCCACCCTAGGATTGTAGGATTGGGAATTTAGTTTCTTCATCTGCAAATTAAGAAATACAGTAGAGAAGCAAAGAAGCAGTTTTAAAATAAGTGATGACATATTGCTGGGAAAAGGATACCACTCCCAAACAAGATACCTTTTAAAATAACTATTAAGGAAGTCTTATAGATACACCACTTGATAAATTATTAATTGAAGGATCCACTTGATAATTTGGTAGAATATGACAAAAATTCTGCCTTAAATTACAAACAGTATTTTAAAATATTTTATTTTATTTTCAGGGGCTTGCCTTATTGATCGAGATGGAAACCTCTTTGAGTACCTTTTAGATTATCTTCATGGAGAAGTTCGGATTCCTAAAGATGAACAAACGCGAATTGCATTGCAGGAAGAGGCAGATTACTTTGGCATCCCTTATCCTTACAGTCTGTCTGACCACTTAGCCAATGAAATTGAGACATATTCTTTAAGGTCAAATATAGAACTTAAAAAGGTCTTGGCATTTTCTTATGTTTCTAAAAGTATTCCATTCATATTGTTCAGTTGGTACCAAATAATATTTGAATAACCTGTATATATCATCAATCAACTCAGAGTTTTAGAGGAAGAAATCACTTGCTACTTATTAGAATTGCTAATAGAGTCATGATAATTAAGGATACACCAGCATTTCTCTTTATTCTGCACCCTCTATTTTCATGGGTTTGTATTTTTGTAAATTAATTGTCAACATTTTCTGTAAAGCAGTACTCTAAATTTGACCTTCAGTTTCAAAGGCAGGTCTTCTGTGAAAAGTGACTTTGTAAAGTTGGCATTGTGAAGTTCCATGTTTGTGTTTCAGTGACTTCAGATTTAATTTGATAACTTTACAAGGTGTTTCTTTTGTCAGTCTTGAAAACTTTTCCTGAGATCTGAAAGACAAACTGTGTATTTTAATTTTCTTCTATCATCCCACATAACCATTGCAGTGCCACTCTGCTAAACTCTAATTAGATAATGCAGTTCAGGGATGCATAAACAGGGACATATCAGGAGTAAAGAGGTTATTTTACCTCTGTATTTGGCACTGGTATGTGCTGCTAGAACACTGTCCAGTTCGGTTGCCCACAGTTCAAGAAGGATATTGATAGGAGAGGATTCAGAGAAAAGCCACAAGAATAATTAAAGGATTAGAAACATGTCTAATAATGATAGACTCGAGGAGCTCAATCTATGTAGTTTTACAAAGAGATGGTTACGGGGTGACTTGATTACAATCTATAAGTACCTACATGGGTAACAAATATTTTATATGGGCTCTTCAATCTAGCAGAGGAAGATATAACATGATCCACTGACTAAAAGGTGAACCTAGACAAATTCAGCCTGGAATGAAGACATGTTTTTAATGTCGAGAGCAATTAGTAGGCATTGGAACAGTTTACCAAGGGTCATGGTGGATTCTCCATCACAGACATTTTTAAAATCAGGATTGGATGTTTTTCTAAAAGATATTTTAGGAATTATTTTGGGGAAGTTCTATGGCCTGTGTTATACATATAGTCAGACTAGATGGTCACAGTGGTCCCTTTTGGCCTTAGAATCTATGAATCTATGGCAACTGAGGGCAGCTAGAATTTAGTTTATTCTGTTGAGGCACAGAAGGAACACAATGCAGCATTCACTGTTTTAGGGCTTGTCTAGAGGATATTTTTTACTATGCTTGATTGCTAATTAGCTCAAGTTACCTATCACATTTAAATGTGAGAATCTAGACACCACGAACAGAAGCTCCTGATCTACTTTCTCTAGACCATTATTTTATATACTTTTATCATGTCGCCTCTTATTCAGCGCCTGTCTAAAATAAACAGTTAAAGTCTTTTCAGTTTTGATTCCAGGCCCCTAATCATTCTTGTTGCTGTTCTCTGAATTTCCTCCATTTTCCAATATTCTTTGAGGTAGGAAGACTAGTACTGCACACACTCTTCTAGATGTAGCTGCACCATTGATTTACTTAGTAAAGTTCATTATTAAAGCCAAATAAACTTAAATGTGATAAAATGTAGTCATTTAAAAAAAAATCTTAGTATAACAACATGAAGTCCTACATTATATTTTCCTCCCCCAGGCTTTGATAGACTTCTGTGATTCTTACGGTTTAGCCTGCACCAAGCCTACCGTTTGGGTTCTGCACTATCTCAACACATCTGGAGCAAGCTGTGAGAGTAGGATTATAGGTGTGTTTGCCACAAAAGCTGATGGGACTGACGTACTTGACAAGGAACTGGGAGGAAGAATAAATAATAAAAATATGTACAAAAGGTAAGATGATTGTTGGACATCAGAGAGCATACTGAAATGAAATTGTCAGTTCCTCAGCGTGGGATCCTATCTTCTTTTCTGTTTGGAAAGCATCTAGTTAATACATTGTTGTTACTACTGGAAATTAGTAAGGTAAAGATCTAAAATTAAGCAGGGAGTACAATAATTAGAGAGACCCCACAAAAGGTGTCTAGTTTACAGTTACTGTAAATCCTCATTTTGTTTTAAGGATTGTTTTAAAAACATCTTTCCCTTTTAAAATTACGTTTTCATTTAGGCAGATACTTGTATTAAATAGTGGTGAAAATTGTATATATTAATCTTTACTCAGATCAAAAAACAAATGCAACGTTTGTTAGTTACTAATGGAGTCACATTTTAAAATCTTATCTGACAAGACAGGAGGAAGAGATAGACAACAGGGGAATGAAGAAATGAAGGCAAAAGGAAACTGCCTAATTTATGCCCAGACTTATCGAAGGACATAGAATCCATTGTGGAATCTCCATCACTGGAGGTTTTTAAGAGCAGGTTAGACAATCACCTATCAAGATTGCACTAAGGCAGAACTAAGTCTTAGACCAAGGGACCGGAGTAGAAGACCTCTTGAAGTTCCTTCCAGTCCTATGATTCTATAATGTTCTTTAATACCACAACTGTAGTGCATTTTAATAATAATAATAATTAATAATAATGATAGTTACTAGTACATCTACATATTTTTGGGTGGCTGGAAGCAGTCTGCTTTTAACTTTGTACCACATGGTACACCCAAGGGGCATGTGTTTTGTAACACTACACATATTTTGATTTTTTGCTTAAAATAAAGGTTTTAGGTTTGTCAGATATAAGTAAAGCATAGATTTAAATATACTGTAGAAAAGGTTGTAGGTAAAATTTCATACAGATAAGTTAATTCTTGTAAAATACAGGTTTTCCTAATTTTTTTGTTGGAATAAGTTTAACTTTTCCAAAATACTTGAGCATGTATGGAATTAACTGTCTGTTCACCACCAGGTTGTCACTCTAAATAGTAATTACTCATGTCATTGAGAGTTGCAGGATCAGGCCTAAGTCATGAATTCTGTAACTTTTCTTTTTGAAACAGCCACAGGATGAGACGAAGGCAAAAAACAACAACAACAAAGTAGTAAATGTGGGAACAAAACCTGATCATATTGTAAAAAAAATACTGGAAAAAAAATGGTCGGGGAAAGCAGTCCTAACAGTCAATCAGTCCCCTTCAGAAAACGTTGGAGTCAGAAGTCATTAGGCATGTCTATACAATAAATACCAATTTCTGACCAACCATGTCAGCAGCAGGTGCAGTTAAGCTGGAGTTGGACACTTTTCAGCTACAAGTATAAGCAAGGACAAATTTTGTTCAGCTCAGGTTTCTGAAACTGATAAACCATTTGTCCATGTCAGCCATTGCACAAAAACCATGTTTAGCATCAGTTCAGCAGCATGCATGGCTGATACCCAGTGCTGAAAATGGGCATTTTTTGCAAAAGACAGGTAGATCAGAGGGGTACTGATTTATAGAAATGAAAAGGATGTTAAAGTATAACATTTTCATGTCTGCTTTGCAAAAAGCCTACTAAGAAATCCTTGTTTCTTTGTGGGTAAAGGAAGGGAGTGAAATATTGTTTTGAGGGTTTCGTACAACATATGTTGTATAAAAACTATTAACTAGATTAATACATACTTTTTACTTTTAAAATATTTCTAGAGAGGCTGGAAGTAATGTCCAATACATCTGGAGTTATTATTCAGTGAGCGAACTGAAAAAGATGATGGATGCTTTTGATGTCTGGGAAGGAAAAGGTACAGTATTAATTCTTTTCTTCCATTTTAGTAGTTATACCTCTGTAGGAAAGTATAAGAAATCCCAAGAGCTTTGTTGTTCACCAAATGACCAAAAAAAATTACGTTTCTGAATGTTTTCAATAACTCAGTAATGGCAAGAGGTAAGAGAGCAACCTTAGTCATTTTTTGAAAAACATGTTTTCAGGTGTTCCTTAAACTGGGAATGTTGAATGGAGATGAATTTCAAGGAGTATCGAGCTTCACATCCTACGAGCTACTATCTCAAAGGTGCGATAGGCTGGCCAACATAAGGGTGGAATGCCTAAAAGACATATAGTATTGATGCACAGATACCTGTCAGTCATAATTCTAAAGCAGAGGTCTTGAATATAATAATAATTCTTAGCTTTTACATATATACACATGCATTGAGTATGTTCCCTCAGATGTTGTTAAGTATCTTGTCTTAGGAACTTCAGGTTTCAGCTATTGGAGAATGCCCCAGCTGATAGAATGTTGGACTCTTGAAGAACGCCCTTTGAGAGGAAGTCTCCATCATATGTCTCCAGTTCGTAAAAGGTATATTCACTGATTCAAACTCTGATTACTTGAGATGCACCATAGAATGCACTACTGCTTTTATAAGAGAAAACAACGTAGGGCTTGTCTTCACTATGGGGAGATCAACGCTGCTGCAATCGATGCAGCAGGAATTGATTTAGCGGGTCTAGTGAAGACCCGCTAAATCAATGGGAGAGCGCTCTCTGGTTGACCCCAGTACTCCAGCTCTTGGAGAATAGTAAGATAAGTTGACTGGAGAGCCGCTCCCATTGAGGCAGCACAGTGAAGACACTGGGGTATGTCAACCTAATCTACGTCATTGGAGTAGTATATTCATGTAGTCGGAATAGCATAGCTTATGTCGACTTACCCCGGTAGTGAAGACAAGCCCTCAGTCTCTTTATTAAAAATTTTAGACTCTGTTTAAGTAAGCTTTTGAAATAATTATGAACTTCAAGTTTCTATCTTTCATTCTTCACTGTCTCTTCATTACACCTTCATTTCTATAAAATCTGTTTTTTATCACGGGGAAGAGAACGGGAAGAGAACTGCAAATCTGACCTCAGTAGAATAAAATTAACTTAATTTTGGCCTGTGGGAAGGTCTTCCTTATTCTACAGTCCTTCTACCCTACAAACACACACTTTAAAATGGGCAGAGAAGGTTCTAAAGTTTAGAGAGAAGTTGTGTTTTGGTTACTGATCCAGTTATCTGTTGTTAATTGATTGGCAGCCAAATGAAACATCTGTCTGAAAACTGCTCTAAAGTTTTAACTATTCACTTGTTTACTTCTTCCCTTCCATCGCCTTCTTAATTATACCAGTATGATTTGTTTGTGTATTTGTATCTAGAGTTTTTGTGCACGTCTTATCACAAGTTTTTCCTCTTCTTTATTTTGTTCTTTCTTCTGCTGGTGTTCTTCCCTACTCACCTTTTTTTGGTGAAGAGCCGTGCACGCGCGGCGCGCACACCTAACTGGAATGCATAGGAGCAATCACTCGAAGAAGAACAAGTGGTTACAACACTAACAAAACATAAAACGCAAACTTGGGTCTACACTTATCAGTGATTACCTTTCCAATGTAATAAAGTAGATTTTCTCCCCAAAGTTTGGCCTTTTGCAGAGCTGGCTGATTTCAGACAAACCAGGATGCAAATATTCATGAAAACAGCCCCCTCCACCACCATCGCCAGGGGTTTTCCTCAGTGAATGGAGGTCCTTCCCCTCATCCTGTTTTATTCAAAACAATCTTTTGTTTTCTATTCATAGATAGGGTAAACCCTGTCTTGTTGTAAAGTTAATTTTTTCCCCTTCAAATGGTTTCGACTGTTTTTCATTGCCTCTGCTGGGTTCCCATTCAAAGTCTTAGTATTGCACAAGGCTAAACAATTGAACTTTGCATTGCATTACTGGCCAGACAGGGTGGGGTAACTCCCTCTTGCCCAAATTGGCTGTTGCTGAAACATCTCGATGACTAATCTTTACTTTTTTCCAAGTCCATAAAGCATACTTTCAATATAGATACATTGTTCCTTAAAATATTACCCATATGTACATCGCACAATGATTATGAAGCTTGAAAAGTTAGATGCTTTCTGTAGATACCTTATATGTTGGTCTTTATGGATAAATATCAGGCAAGATATTTGTTTGGCATAATGAGTTTGTCAGGTCTGAGGTGAGAGTTGTTCATAAAAAACAGGGTATCCTTTCCAAGCAGTCTCTGTGTCACAGTTATCTGTTTTCCTATTAGATTGCCAAGCAGCCTCCATTCCCTCCTGTACACTTCCAAATTCTATTACCTTGTATTTGTATCTTCACTGTCTCCTCCACTTACCTCCACCCCTCTCTCATGATGCAGAAGTAAAGGAGTTTGAAACTCAGTAGAAGGTATAATTGTAGTCCATTTCAGTGTGCTTTGATGCATCTTCATAGGTGCAGTCAATATGCAGAAGCACAAATGTGTGATTCCTGCTCAGTGGGATTTTCAGACACCCTGTTGAAACCCTTGATCCTAGCCCATTATTCGGATGAAGCACTGTATAATTTCTTTTAGTTTACATTAGATAATCCTAGTTATTCCTATGGGAATATTTCCTCTTAATTACTGCTGATAAGCAGTGGGTTGAAGATTAGGTTGTTAGTTTTCATTTCATCCCCCCTTCCTCCTTCTGTTCTGGTATGTATTATATGGACATTGAGGCTACATTCCCTTCTCATGTGTCTCTCTTAAAAAAATGTCCTTTGCCTCATTACCTTACACTGGTTTTGCAAATCAATCCGAATAGTATTGCCTTTATCCTTCATATTGACTTCTGTTTTACAAAATTAGTGAATAACGATCTCTGATACTGTTAATTCTTCCAATGTGAATCTGTGGGGCACTCACTAATCCCTTTTATTCCAAAGTGTTAAGTACTCACAAGAACATCCATTGTTTTGTCATATATCTAAATCTGTTCTTTCACTACTCAGGTAGTTCACAAACTTCACATTCTAATTATAGTACTGACTTTCTAGTTGAATGTCTCTTGGTGATCACTACAGAAATCTTTCCTGAAGTTCAAGTCAATTATATCTACAGCTTTTCTTTGTCAACTCCCCAAAGTTCTCCCTATGGCAAATACTTATAGTTTGTTTCATACTCAGTGTTCTAGGTTTTGTTACTCATTGATAACAGGAGAATTTCCTTGTCTTTTTCACTGTGGCAGTCAGCATTACAGATTAATAGTTTGCTGGCTTTTGTCTTAATACATTTTTTAAGGTATTGACAAAATTATATAGGCGTCACTGCAAACTCTGTGCTCCCCTTTTTAACGCTCCCCCACCCCTAGAGGTTTATATATAAATTTGCTAATTCTCTTTGACCTACTTTTGGCTTGGATCAAATATAGCCCTTGTTTTGTCAACCCTTAAATGTTCTAATTTCTTGATCTGCTGTTTCAGTGTGACCTGGATTTCCACCAGTTTTATTTTTATTATATCCCTGATGAATTTAAATCTTCCTGGCATCTGTTCATTTTCCATTGCCACACAGACTGAGAGAAAGTGTTTGTTGAACATTGTAGAAATGCTAGCTACTTCTGCCAAAAACATAAATTTGCCTTTATTTTTTTTATGAGATCCTATTGTGTCTTTCCTTCACTTACCCTTCATTTGTTCTCTTGAAAGTCTTTAGTGGAATCTTCTTTTCATTTGGGATCTTTGCTTTTCCTATAGCTGTTTTACACTCTTTAATTTGGTAATCTTGTCAGTGCTCCTATGTATCCGAGGTCTTGCATTTTTTAATATATTGGGGTCTTATTAGTGGGTATCACAGGAGACCTTTGGCCATCCCCTAATTTATCTGAATATTTTAAACTTCCCCCACTCTTTTATCCTCCCAGTTCTCTCCTTCACTACTCTCTCATGCATTTTCATCTAACGCTTTCTGAATATCATCTCCTTTTAAGATATTCTTATAGTACTGTGGGGGTATGGCTGATAGGAAATAATGACTGCTAACAACTTGGAGTAGCATAAATGAGTAACTACAACTGACCTTGGAATAAACAAAAGGTCAGATTTGTGGATGAATGTTGTAGACAAGCCATTTCATAATTATAGCTTAATTATGTGTGATGCATAGAATAACTAAAATACCTAGATTGCTCCTTTACGACACAGTCTTTTGTTTTACAGACGATTAATAGACTTTACTGAAGAGGAGGAAGATGGTCAAAACTTTAAAGCTGGTCCTAAACCAATTAGATTTTCTGGTCCTTCAACAAGTACCCACATCAAAGTCAAGAACTCTGCTTCATTAAAGGTAGCTGCCTGTAACACTTCTTCACATTCTGTGGTAACTCTTAAACGACCCAGCAGTGATAGTTTGGTACAGCGCAAAGTAGTGCCAAAAACTGAACTTGCAACGTGCCCATCATTGCCTACAAGTTCTCAGGCATCTTATGGAACTGAAGGTGCTGAAAATGGGGCAGCATATCAAACTACATTCAACATCTCACTGTCTAAGAAACCCATGACCACTCGTGTGGTAAAACTGAAGCGGACTCCATTGTGTATTGTGTCACCATCTCAGTCATCTTCCTCACTGAGTAAAACAGATGAACAGGAAGTTCCTGCTGTTGAAATTCCTACTACTTCTACATCACTAAGAGAGAGAGAATCCAGTATATCAACAGTGAATAGTAAGATCAAGAATAATGTGGAGAATGACAAACTGGATGATAATGTTTAACTCTTTAGCAGAGATTTCCTGGCATAATCTGCTAAACGAAGAGTTTCTGACCTGGTGTCAAGGGACACATCCTGGATTATAATTTATTACTAGAGCTGGTAAGAAATTGTGGAGAAAAATAGTAAAAAGTACATGGGCAAAAGGTTTTGAAATTTATAGTAAGTTATGAGTTTTCTTGCTTTACTTATAATTTTTTGGGGGATGGGGCAGGATGTGTGGATTTTGAAAAACATTTTTTGCGATACATGGTGACCATCTCTCAGATATTTACTTAAATCAAGTTGCCATGATGTTACTATCTTTAAAAATAGAATATGCACGCATACAAGCAAACCAAACCTAGCTAATTTCATTATTGATAAAGGTCAGGATTTTAAAAAAATTTGAGACCAAGTTTAGGTTCCTAAATTTATATTTTCAAATTGGAAAAAATAGGCCACATTAATTAATAATGGGGGAGATCCAGTCTTAGAGCCCGACTCAGTCTTCTACTCTCCAGGTATGTAAAATACTGGACATTGCAAAGGTATCTGACTTAGCAAGAGTAAGGAACAGGGTTGCTGGCTTCAAAGTGCTTTTTGGGAAGAATATAGGAAAAGCAATTTAACAGCAATGAAAGGAGCCATCCTCCCACCTGCCACAGAGGAGGGACTAGGAGTGTAAGGGGAAAGAGCCTATCATGGAAGCAACAGGGCAGGATCTTTTCATAGAATTGAGACATACATGTATTACATTGCGAAGGGGGAGTGTTCTCCAGTGGGGCATTGAATGGGCGAGCTAGGAATTCCTTAGGAATTGGATACAGCCTGGCATTGAACCGTTATGGTCCATCCTGTCCTACAATTGCAGAAAGGCTCTTATGCCAGAGTCGACGCACAGCTGTGATTGCTTTGTTCTCCCCCCGCTCCCTTCATATATGCGGGACTCTGACATATGAGCAGGGACAAGCTCAGCCTCTTTCAAGCCCAGACAACAAAACAGCAGAGTTTGAAAAATGAGTAAACAACAAAAATATGGGCTGAATACTGCTTTCAGTTGCACCAGTGTACATTTGCAGGAACACCAATGAAATCAATGGGTACTGCAGATCTACACCTGTGTAGCAAAGCAGAATTTGCACCAATGTCTTGAAGAAGTGCCTTGATTCTTCGTGGGTGTTTAGACCAGCATTGCTTAATGAGATTTATATAGTGCATATCTTTGCTGGTCTTGCTCGACTAAAAAGAGTTTTAACATTGCCAACCCCAACTGTTCAAAAATCACATGATGGACTTAAATCATGAGACTTTTCAAGCTTTACTCTGAAACCATGAGGGCTAGAAACTTAGCTTTTATTAATTTTTTTTAAAAGTGAGATTCTCATGTAATAACATGCCTCCCGTAGCTGAGGTGCTAAGAAAAACACCAAATATCATGGAAGTTGGCAAAACTGCAGTTTTCTGGCCATCAACTTACATTTTGATGGCCAGCTTGCATCTTTAATGGCCCAAGATAGAAACTTCGATTTTTTTAAAATGAAAGTTTGATTATGTAGAAAAGAACAAACATTATGGAAAAATGCTAACGTTGTGTAGTACCTTGTGTCCATAGGCCTAGAGTCTGAAATATTTTTAGAAGAGAGTTTGAATGAAAAACCAATTTTTTCATACATATTCAATTTTGTTTACTCCTTACTTCATTGTTTTATAATGGTGCTGTTTGTAATGTACTTTTTATCTTTCTAAAATAAGTTTCTTAAGACTGAATATTTCCTTCCTACCTGGTCTTCAGTGTTTGATGATTTTAAAAGATTTAAAAACACACACTTTCAGAAAAAATCTTGTGCAATTTTCTGTGCTGGCATCAATTCACTATTTATTCTAGGTAATCTTCCTTGGCAGTAAAGTATTATTATTATTAAATACGCATTACTGCCAAATCCATAACATGACACTCAGTAGCCTGAACAGTCCAGCACAAGACCGAAATAAATGGCAGAAACTCCATCTGAGGTTGCTGGAGGAGAAATAAATAAATAAATTCATTACAATAGCCTTTAGAGGCACTGGTGAGGTCCCCCATTGTATGTACTTGTAGTAAAGACAGGCCCCGCATCAGAGTTTACAATTTAATTTTTTGACAAGATTCAGCTGGTAGATGAAACAGTCGAGCAGACTGCAGGTGGTGGGGAAATAAAACAGGATTTCTGTTTAAAGGGATTGATCAAATTCCCTGTTGACATAACTGGGAAGTTGGCTCAAGCCCATCATGAATGGAGTGGGCACAAACATGCTTTCTTGTAGTTGGAGACATAAATATCTATTCTGATCCATGTTTTAAATCTGTAAAGCTAGATATTGCACCATTTCACATAACCAATGTGTGTATGATTTTGTGCTTGGATAGAATTATGTATTAACTAGCTCCAACCTATAACTATCAAAAGAGATTTTTAGGGAGGAGCAGCAATTGCACTTAGCTCCTGCCTGTGAGCATGCAGGTAACCTGAAACCAAAAGAAACTTGCCAGCTCAGTGAGTAGTTTTCATGGCATGGGACGCACTTGGTGTTTTGGAGAGGAGGGAACATTGGGCAGAATCTTTGCAAGTTAAAGGTTTTTGTGCAGATTTTTTACATTCCCATGGTTCCCCCCTCCCCGTCCAAAAATGCAGCATGGGGCCTAATGTCTTGAAAGTTTGCTACATTAAATTACACTTGTCTATTTCAGCAAAGGATGTCCTGTATGGCATTGTATATCTGCACTCAAACTCTTACACAGATACAGGTAACATGAAAGATTTGGGGAAGTTGTATTAAAGATGAGACTTGGTTCTTCATTTGGGATTTTACATGGTCTGTCAAATAACCAGGGTACTTTGAAAAATGTACCTAGGTAAATCTATAAAAGAAACTGAATTCAGAAGATAACGTCAGTCTAGCAATCCATTGTGCTGACTACTAGCGTCCAATGGCCATTATCTCATGTATAAAATGTATTGCCTGTTTAGTTTGATGGATTAAACATTGCTGTCATTTTCTTGTCACTCCTTCAGCCTTCTGTATAAGCAGAATTTTGTGTTTTCAAACAACCCAATGTTTGGCAGTGCAAGTGTTAAGTATGCAGAAGAGTACCACTCCAAGTTAATGCCTAGAAAATCATTCACGTGACTGAGCATGGGGCAGGGAGACAGAAGCCTGTTATCACCAACAGTAGGTGTGATTCATACAGCTGTAATTCAATAAACTGCTTCAAAATATGGAGAATTTATTTGTACTTAATTGAAACAAATCAGTGTTATTTCATATGATAGGCACATGTTCATTTTGAATGTCTAGGAGAAGAGTACTGATAGTGCTAAAAGGTTATTCAGCTAAGAGTCACAGAAATATTACAGAGTTAGTAATTGGTATTGGGTTCAGCTAACTGTTAAAATAGCTTAGGAAGTTCCTCTACAACATGCAGTGCAAATAGTCATTTTTATAAACAAATATGTTACTTGAAGGGAAACTGCCTGTCTTCTGAACCCAGCATTATTATAGTTGTCATCTCTTTTGCTCTGCTAATGACATCAGCTATGCCTGGCCATGTCTGCTTCTCCCACAAATATCGACATGCTTTCTGCCACGCTCTCCCTTATTCATGTAATGCCAATCCTAAACTGATCTGTAAGGCCAATACTCTGTTCCATTTCAAAACCTTCCTTAATACCCACTATTGCTGTAACCCCTACAAGAAAACAGACAATAATGGATAAATCGAGCAGCCAGCTGGCATAGCTGATTGTGCTATATATACACTGCTAGGTTTTAGTTCCTTCTCTGCACTGAGAAGTCTTCCTCCTGGGAGAGACTGGGATGCAGAGATTGCATACAACAGATATTTAATATCTTGTCTCTTGTCTTTGTAATCACTGTAGTGGTCTCACTTTCCAACATTTTGCCAGTGAAGAGAGGAAACTAGTTTTAAATTATTTCTGTTTAAGCACCTACCTGATTAGTGCACTGTGGCTGCAGTTCAGCCATGGCCGGGAAGAGAGAGAATGATGTTTCCCAGTGAAAGGAAAATTTCATCATTTTTTTCCCCCCTTCTCTCTTCAATTTATGAAAGTCAAAGCTCTCACTTGAGAAACTGAGCAGGAAGGAGTAGGTGATACGGCTCTGAAAGTCTGAGAGAGAGTGAGGCTTATAGGCTCCAGCCAGCCTTGCTACAAGTAATTAAAGGAGTCACAAGTGCAGTAATAATCAATCAGTAGGCTGTGAGGCAATATGGGTGTTCTGCTATAGCAAAGCCCTGCTGTAGCATTCTAAGGTTCCCTTCAGGCAAAAGCTCAGAGGAGGGTAAGATAGTAGCATTACGGGTGAAAGGGAAGTCTCAGGAAATGAAGTTTTAGAGCCTGGCTGCTTTGTGAGCTTCCTGGGAAATGTTGTCGTTTGTTTTGCTTTAGTGAATAAATTTGGATGGCTCATGCAAGCTAGCTCCCCTTACTTGGAGTTACGATTTTACAACTCTGCCCCGCTGGTGGCTCAGTGACAGTTCTGTATGTCAGACATTCTAATTTGCATTAAAGATTTAGCCATTTTCATACAGGCTTCTTTAG
Organism: Mauremys reevesii; assembly: GCF_016161935.1. Taxonomy (NCBI): domain Eukaryota; kingdom Metazoa; phylum Chordata; order Testudines; family Geoemydidae; genus Mauremys; species Mauremys reevesii. The sequence goes on from NC_052633.1 coordinate 21,217,961, forward strand.
CTGTTTTTCAGCTTATTCCAGCTGCTGGTGCAGCATTCACTAATGTTTCAAGCTGTTTCTGTAGTTTTTTTGGATGATGTTCTTGAACACTCTGAAATGTGCGGTATGCTGTTATACCTCTCATCATAATAAAGAGCTGCCACACAAAGTTGTATATCTGTAGCCTCCAGAGCAGTTTCACTTGCATGTGATGCAGCACAGGGTTTCCTGGGGTCATTATGGTTATGGCTGCAGTGAAACGTAAGCCTGTGCTTGAGCCCGTGCTCAAGTCCACCCCCGGCACGCCTTGTGCCTACACTGCAATTGCGCTAACCTGGAGCTCAGGTTCAGGGTCCCAGGACCCTGCAGGCCTGGAGGATCTGAGCTTGCATTAAGCCAGGCCCCACAGTCTGAGCCCTATCACTTTGCAGTATAGACACAGCCCTGATTCACTTGGAGCCTGGGAGTCAGCCTGAAGTATCCCACAATTCCATTCTAGCCCAACCATCTGCAATCCACTCTGGAAAACAGAAGTCACTCTCCCCCACCCACCTTTGCAGCAGCAGCAGCTCAGGTTAGCATTAATCCAGTCTCTTCTGATCACTCATTTGCAAGCATGCTGGCAGTGAGCCTTGTGGGTTTGAAATGGAGAACAAACCATTCAAGGCTTTTGCAAAGTGAGCTGCTTCCTGGTGATCTGCAGGGTGAGCAGTAGAGACGCAATGCCTTGTTATTGAGTAAATATTTAAGTAGGAAATGTTTGTCCCCATATTTTTATTTTTTCCTTCACTCTCTCTCAAGATGAAGAGACGCTAATTGCTTATTAGAGCCAGATATAGCCCAATATCCACCTAGGGAACTTCCATTGATGTCACTCAGAGAAATGAGCAAAGATTGGGCATAAATGACGTCCCTCATTTGAAAAACTAACAAGGACATTCATGCTTTAAGATTTTTTTTTAAGGGAAATACCATCATGTAGTGCAACTGAATAAAGCCCTCTAGTAACAATTAGGCAGAGGTAACTATGACAAAGTGAAGGGTAGCAAATAAGCTGCCTGGTCAGGCATTTCATTAATGTAGTGACAGAGGGCCAGATTCTCATACCTTCTGCAGCGTAGTAGGTTACTTCACAAGCAGTCCCTTTGAAGTCAGTAGAGCTACTTGTGGCTCAAGGTGCTATTCAGTGTGACTCAGGGTATTGGAATCTAGTCCACAACAGAAAGTAAGGGCTGGATCCATCATCCATTGAAGTTAGTTGAAAGACTCCCGTTGACATCAGTGAGTTTTAGGTCAGGTCCCAAATGTCTAAGATAAATTTCAACAAGCAAGGAATAAAGCCCTAAAAATCAACAAATAAAAGAGAACTGATCTTGGTGGGACTTTTACTTGAATAAGAACTGCAAGATTGGGCCCAAAGTGCATGCTGAGGGTGGTTGTTGCCACAAAGATGAGTATAAACAAATGAGACGCTCATGTGGTTTGGTACTGCAAAGCAGCAAACATTACAGAGATTTTAGGGAGTAACTTAATTTTTTTGGAAGAAACAAGGTTTTTGAAATTCAGAATTAGAACATTTAAAATTATCAAGATTTTTTTAAAATAGAAAATTCAGATGGATGTGATCGCCATCTCCACTCTCTGCTGCATGTTACCGTAACAGATTTGTAAGAGTCATAGCTCTCCTGTGGGAGAGATGGTTCCTATAGCGAAAAACAGTTGAATCCTATAGGATTCAACTGCAACTTTTCATACACAAAAAAATAATTCCAATTAGTCATAAAAAGTGACTGATAAAGGTGGAGAATTGGACTGTGCACCTGGATAACCGTGACTATATACATTCCAAACTTAAGAAATGAGCATTTTTCCAGACTCTGGGTAGTTTACCAGTGAAAAATACCAACATATTATGTATTAAATACAATTTATACTTGATCTTACAGATCTTTCACTATGGAATAACAGACAGAAATCAAATGCAGTATGTTTTTTAATTTGTTTTGTATAGAGCAATATTGTGTGAGTATATAATATAGAGAGATATATATGGAGAGAAAGAGCGCTGTATAGACTTGTACAGAAAAATTCTATAAGAGCATCTGTTTTCATTGCAGACCATGATGTATGAACTTCCTGTTATTTTTTCTAACATTAGCTGCTCTACAAACAACAGAGTGGACTGGTACAACCACATATCTATAGTAGGCATCTTGCTACTATGCATTTAATCTTCAATTTATTTTGTTCAACCTAGATTTGATTTTTCTAAGAAGCAAATACTGCCTGGCTAAAATGCTGCATTGTCATGACAAAAATAACCTTGAGCATATTGAGCAAAGCCTTGAAAGTATGAGGTGAACTACTGCTGATTATTTGGAATTAATAAAAATGCCAACAGGTTTTTAAGCAGCAATTGATTTAAATTGATTCTGTTTTCTGACAGACTAGCTTTTTGTCAGCATTTCAACTAGCACCTTGAGTGAGAAACTGAAATGGAAAAAAATAAATCTGCTCTGTCTCTCTTCTTGGCGAGAATTTAAGCCACCAAAGTCACAGCTGGCACTGAAAGAACAGTGGCATCAGCAGAGGCCTCTATTCTTGCAGGGCATAAATTGCACTGAGATACCCTAGCAACACTGCTGCGGAATGGTCTGGGCTCGGTGCTGTCTGGTGTACGATGCTTTCTTTGGGTTTTTTCTGTATGTGTGAGATTCTCTGTGGTCCTTGTAGCTGTGGACTGGTCTTGATTTTTCATAGCTCCTTTATTTTTAGGTCTGAAACTATTATGCTGTTGTCTTCTGTGTTCATATCTGGAACTGCTCTTTATATTATTTTGATCTGTTTCGTTACTGGCACCTTGTGACTTGACAGACCCATTGAGCCGGATGCCATGATACTGTGAGTTAAATCTTCGTCTCTGGCTAGACGGCCCATTCTATCAAGGAGGAAAATGAATGATCGTTAGGTTACATGCCCCCTTAAAAGATTCTGTTAAAAACAAATATAACACAGTGAATATTAATAAGTATATGCAGAATCAAATTCCTTATGCAGCCAGTGCATTTATTTAACCCTGGATGTAACAACATATACGCTTGATCATTGCTAGAGCTCTGTTAAAAACAGCTACATCTACAAGACCATCACTACAGAGCTGGCACCTGAGCAGTTTGCAAATGCGTGTGCTGGTCAAAAGGTGATGATGTATTAGACAGCTCCACAGAAACACCAGCAGCAAAGGTAAGTAGCAGTAAAAAATGTGGGGCCTGACCCTCAGGTATTTAGGTATCTTACTCCTATTGGAATCAATGGGAGTGAGGCACCTAAATACCTTTGAGGATCTGGACCCAGGTTCACTTTGACTCTCCCCCCATGAACACAATTACTATTTTTCTGGATAGTAAAGTGTTGTGTAACTAGTACAATAAGATTTGCAGAAAGTAACAGCGGAAATCCATGTGGAAAGAAAAGAGTTAAGAATCCAGATGGATGTGGGAGACGCCCATTTTGTTTACACCCTACAGAGAGCAAGTTTTTAATCAGTTGTGGAAAGTGGTGGTTTTCCATTGAGTGGTATGACTGCTATGGCAGCAGATTCTATACACACATGGAACTTATAATATGCCCCTTATTTTCTCTTTATGGATCTGTCTCATCTTGTAATCCTTAGTCAGAAGCTTTACCTAAGTAAGCACTACAGGGCAAGGATATTGCAGGGTACTCCTGTAAATGAAACAGATATATATATATGCCACAATATAGTAAGCAGAACTATTGAGCTTGTGAAATAATATAATTCTCTTGAAATCAGGCAGAGTTCAAATTTCAAGATCTACCAAGTCCTGACGATGTGAGCTGATCACTTACCAATAGGAATAAATAGTTCCCCATAGCATAGTATAGGGCAATTAGGTACCACGCAGGGTTTTAAAAACCTTGCTCTGAAGCAAATGGTAGTGGTCACAGGGCACTGATCTGTTCCTGCTATGACAATTCCTATGTTCCTCCATCACATATGTTCCACACAGTCATGGAACTGGATTTGGAAAACATCTATTAGTTCATTTTGTCCATCCATGCGAATGGCGAATTGCATATGATGTATTGCAAAATGGTATTTGGTTTAGTGTTGTTCACTTGTAATACTGCAGATTTTCCCATGAGTTTGTGAATGTTGGATTTCAGTCTAGCTCGTATGTAGTTTCTCACCTGTTTATTTGTTGGGGTTACTTGGGGAGAGGATTCTGTGGGATTGGAAATAAGATGATTTGGCATTTTAGTGCTGGCCGTTTTACTATCAAAGTTCTTGATGTGACTGGAGGATTTTCGGGAGTGTGTACTTTGCTTGCCAGATGCCACATGCGAAGTCACTGACAGCAGCACAGAACTGCATGGTGTTCTTGAGGAGTAGTTGTTCTTTGGATGAGAAACTACAAAAGAAAAACACTCAGTGTATCAAGTACATCATCAGCACCAAAACACAAGGCCCAAATGCTTATCTCAATTACACCAGAATTCAGTGGAGTCATTTGTTTTAAAAGAAGATAGAGAAAGACTCTATTAATTATATGATATATATAAGGATAAGGGAAGGGAGGGAGGAATAGGAATTTCAGCTCTCAAGTAATGACGAGGACATGCGGATATAAATTCAGTCGTCAATAAAGAAATTTAGGCTAGATTAGTTTAGAAATTAGTTTAATCATCAGAGAGGAGCCTTCTGGAACAGCCTTCTGGAAGGAAACAGGGGGGAACCTCCATGACTTTAATAGAATAAGTTTAAGGTTTATGGAGGAGATAGTATGATAGGATAACGGGGCTTAGTCAATAGGTCAATTACTGCCACTGGTAATGGTAACAATGACAATGGGTCAGATGGGATTTAGCCTTTTTCCCTTTTGAGAGATGGCTGAGGAGTCTTGCCGCATGGGTTGCTCTGGGAGTTCCATATGGGGGGGGGGGGGAAATTTTCCTTTTCAGGGCAGATTGGGTGTGGCCTGTTTTTTTTTCGCCTTCTCCCGAAGCATGGGGGGGGGGGCGCTAAGAAGGAGTTTTTTGGGCTTATGTGGCCTGCATCTTGCAGGAGGTCAGACTAGATGATCATAATGGTCCCTTCTGATCTTGGATTCTATGATTCTATGATTTCAGAATCAGGTCCATAGTCCTTTTTTTTTTCTGCTGTGAATCAGCCTTGTTCCACAAGAAATTTTTGGAGATGAGGGGCCAATCCTGGTGCAACCCACTGACCCTGGTGGAGTTACCCCAAGGATGTGTTCAGCAGGAGACAATCTTGAAGAAGCTCCACAATTTCAAAACTCTTAGGAAGAGGTCAATATTTAGGAGAGGCTGCTCTTCCAAAGGGACATATGGCTCAGAATGCAATAAAAACAAGAGAGGAATTGCCCTGGCATGGGCATCCATATTGGGCAGGCCTGGATCCACATTATGTTTTGCAGGTTTTTTCTCTCTGTGCTGCTAAGACCCAAATCTCAAATTCCTTTTTATGGATTCAGTCCTGCAAAGTGCTAAGTACTCTCTACTCCCATCAGCTTCACTGCTCAGCAGCCCACAGGACTGGGATCTATGTCAATCTAACTCTTCTTGGGATGTAATCCGGGTTAATACCGCTATGGACACAACCCAGTGAAACTGTGAGCTGGATTGTAGCAGAGAGCTATAACACCATGCTAGGGGCAGCGTGGAAGCACATCACCCCTTTAGGAGCTCTGGGAGCATGCATAATGTTTCCCAGGAGTGTGGCCACCTCACCCCCTTTGGGAAGGGTGCATGCAGTACCCAGTTCTCTCTTAGTGCTGACACTGGTGGGCCCTGGGGAGTCCTTGAGTTGTACCCTTTGTCCAAGAGGCTTCTTGCTTCTTCTCCATCCCTTGTCCACCTGCACAGGGCCATGCACAATGTGTACCCCAAAGGCAAAGAGACATTTTGCTCAGTAGACCTGCCTGAAGGTAAAAAGCACTGTCCCCCAGGAGTAAAACCAGAGCCTGGATGTCTGTATTTGTGTGCTGGGGTGCCCATCTTGCTGAAGGGAGGTGCTGTTTGTGACACTGGCAGAGAGAGGCTGTAAGCTGGTTTTCAAGCTGCTTTGATGCTGGCTAAGAACTATCAACACACTGTGTAAAGACTGAAGGTATGTGAAACTCTGTTAAATGAGCAGTGAAAGCAGGTCTGCCGTCTCTTCCACTGGGTGTTTCCATTGCCAGCATCAGAAACAGCATCACGCTGATGGCTGCCTCCAGCACTAGGCTAGAAAAGGTCAGCTGGATTTGTAGCTAGTATTTTTTTAACAATAAAAAATGTAAAATTTTGGCTCTTTATTCCTGGTGCCTCTTGCTCCTTAGTCTGTGAACTTTTTTTTTTTGGGCTGAACAAACTCGCTGTAGGTTTCCTCACATTGAAATACCGTCTCAGTGCTTGTAATGTGAAAAACAGAATGTTTTAATGAGCATCCTCTGGCAGCAAAGAGAGAGTCAAGTGCCAATAATTCCCCCACTGCTCAAGGTCGTGGGAGTTGTACCCAGTGCCAGCTTAACCCATTGTTGGCCTCTTTGGCAAACATACACTTCTGGGTCCCTACCTTCTAATATGAACAACAACGAACAGCTGTACAGTACAGTCAGTGTGGGACTGGCTGCTCATCCTGCTGCTGCTAGGTGCTCCACTCACCCTAAATTCCCTGTAAGCTGTAAGTTCGGGTCTCGCTGGAGGACCGGCCGGGGAAGGGGTGCCCCTCCCTGGGCCCCAACCTAGCCCGGCCACCCCTACCCCGGCCCAAACCCAGCTGCAGCCAGTGCCTATCCTGCGGCCCCAGCCCTGGAGCTGCCACCGTGGGAAGAGGGCCCTCTCTTCCCCCAGCCCAGGTGATGCTGCAGGGAGAGAGAGCTGGAGGGAGTCCTCTCTCCCCGCCATAGCCCCAGAGCACCCTCTGGCGCCCCAAACCCCTCATCCCCGGCACCACCCCAGAGCCTGCACCCCCAGCTGGAGCCCTCACATCCCTGCACCCCAACCCTCTGCCCCAGCCCCGAGCCCACTCCCACACTCCGAACCCCACCACATGAATACTGTTATGTGCACTAATATAAAGGTGGTAAGTCACACATCACCTCCATATTGGTGCACATAACAAAATTCATTCCATGCATGGGTGGGAAAAGTTAGAGGGAACACTGCTCACCATGATGGAGAGATGGCTGGGCCAAATTTCAGTGAGTGGCGTTGCTAGCTGGCTCATGGGGTTGCATTGCTATTCAGATTTGGCATAGCCACCCCTACATCATGGTGAGCAGCACCACAACTAGCAGCAAGATGAGCAGTCAGTCCTAGTGAATCCACAGCATGGCCAGCCTGGCTGTGATAAGTGTATTGCATGGCTGTTCGGTAGGCCCTGGGCCTCCACCCTGAATTTGGGCCCTAGGCACATGCCCACTTTGTCATGTGATAATCCAATGCTGGTTGTGCCCCTTTACACCTTGGACTGAATTTGGCCTGGAAACTGAAGTGAATTTCATGCTGATAAAAGGCTGCTGAGATGGAGTTTTCACTCCTTCCACTGAAGAGGCATAGCATGGGTAACAGCCATGCAAGCTTCCTTTTTATGCCAAAACAAGTTGCAAAGGCCATCTCTAGGAGTGAGAGGATAGTCCAGTCTCCATGGCTCATTCAATAATTAGTCTCTATAGGGAGCCTGCCAACCCAGAGGCCTGATTGTGATATAGACACTTGTCAACTACTACCTTGATGGAGACCACAAACTCATCTCATATATGCCACTGGAAAACTACTTGAGGAATTGCCACTGTTCAATCTCACATGTTTCTGTCACTCGTGCTACCACCCCATTCAAAGTGTTGCATCTCAAACACTTACAGATTTTGGCTTAAAGTTCACTAAAACCAACTCTTCAGTTCTGGATTCCTACAGCACTTCCATAGGGTCTTCAGCCATCTGAGTTTCTGGCCCTTTAGCAGTCTCAGAAAGGGCTCTGGTGCTGTAAACAGATTATGGCTGCCCCACCTCACTCTGCTCTGACTTCTGATTACAGAACGTCCTTGTCCCGCTTTGTCTTACAAGCACATATGATGCCAATATGCATCAAGAGCAAGAGATGGTGGGCAGAGTCTTCAGCGTCCAGAGAGAAGGGAAGTTTCCAGCCAGATACATAGTTTTATCTAATGTTCAACATTATTCAGGGAGGATTCCCCTTCTCTCCACCACTAGGATGAAAAAAGAGGTTGCATCCTAATACCAAGTGTATTCACAAACCAAGCACCAGCTAGTTTTTATAGAGTTTTTTAAATCTCTTATTTATTTATTTCCCACCACTAGGTGACCTCTTAGCAAAAATAATGCACCTCCATACTGCTGAACTGCACAGAGCAAAACAGTGAACTATAGATCTTTCTTTTATAAGCAGAGAGGATGCTCTGAGCTGCGCTGGCATTGAATTCTACCATTCTGTCTTTAGCAGACAGGTTGGTGTGGAAGCCAGTGCAAGCATCAAGCTACCTGTCACAAAGTGGGCTGCTTACTTTTTTAACAGAAAATACATATTTTCCTTTAGGAAATTGTAAAAAAAAAAAAAAAATAGTACAATGAAGATGTGTTATATTTTAAAGTGATCTTATAGAGATTATTACACTTTGGAGAGAGAGCAACTGGAACACTTGAAAATCCCACTGTCCATCACCCACAGATGTATATCATTCCTGTTGCTTTCATTTCACACTAACAGCTATCTTACACTGTCAGACCTCCCTGGCTGCTCAAACCCCACAAGCTCCTTACTTTGCACAAACTTGTGTTAGTTGTTCCTGCAAAAAGACCCCAATTCAGCAAAGCCCTTCAGCACATGCTTAGCTATAAGCACATTACTAATTATTATTTGTACTACAGTGGCATCTTGAGGTCCCAATCTTGGTCAGGGTCTCATGATGGTAAGCATCATACAGACACACAGTGACAGACAGTCCCTGCCTTGAAGATCTTACAATCTAAAAAGACAAGCCAAACAAAGGACGGGAGAGAGACAAAGGCCCAGAGAGAGGAATTAACTATTCCAGCAGAACTAGGAATAGAGTCCAGATCTCGAGTCCCAGTCGAATGCCCTACTGTCTCATCACTATCCTTAATAGCAGTAGCCCTACAGATTGCAATGTTCTGAATTCAGTGGGTCAACTCATGTGCTCAGAGTTAGGTAATTGCATTGATGAGCCAATTAACCTGTGAAGTTCACTGCAGCTGCAGGTTATTTAGGGAAATATTTAATAAAATTAAAGGAGTGAGTATATGTTTACATCAGTAGCAGCTGTGGTTACACTAGCTAGAATGACAATAAAAGAACTTCCAAATCCTTAAGCTTTAGGGCATGAGATAGTTACCATGAGATCACTGTGCATAATCGGATGCATTATTTGGAAATTCATGCTTTCCTCCAGCACATCTGGGATTGGCCACTAACAGAGACAGGAAACTGGGTTAGATGGATCCCTCAGACTGTTCTGCCATAGCAATTCCTGTGTTCTTGTGCATTAAACTGTTTGTGACTCGAGGGAGACAATTCTTACGCGATGGAATCACAAGATTCATTCTGGCAGATTCACGATTTGTTTTTCTTGCTATTTATAGTAACTCCTTGGAAACCTGAAACTGGAAATTGTTTTCTTCCTGAAATCGTTTTTCCTTCACCTTTTGTTTGCTCATGAGTGCTGGGGCTGCTAGGATGGTTTCTTTTTTTTGTTTTTGTTTTTGGGGGGGGGGGGGAGTATTGAAGTATTTGGTTTTTAAAAAACATACAAAGTCTTGCATGATATAATGAGAAATAAGAGAGGTCAAATTTTGCACCCGGGGAACATGACTTTTGGAGCAGACAATAGTTGTGAGCAGCTTAGTAAATTTACAGAAAGACTGGTGTAAAATACCTTGTGCCAAATTTAGCTTCTGCAAAAAACAATACACATCTTCTGAAATCAGTGCAGTTGCTCCCTCTTATGCCAGGGCTGAATCTGGTCCCTTGACATCATGGTAGTGCAGAGAAGTCACATAGTCACTACAATCACACAACACTTTGAAAATCACCAAAACTTACTTTCTCCGCAGAGCTGAATTTGGGTTTTTAGCTGTTCTATGTCGCAGGAGAACCGGGCAGACCTACCCAGCTCTTCATCATATTTGCGTTCACTCACAAAGTGCTACAAAAACACATGGAAATTAACATTTACTAACATTCTAATGTATCCCACTTCATTATATGGATGGTGAAGAAATCACTCTAATGTTAATTATCCCAAAGTCACTGTAAGGTCTCCGCTGTCTGTCATCCACCAGTGCTCAGGCTCTCTGCACAGAATCTGAGCAAATAAAACAGGAGGAGTTCCCCATCCTGTATTAACCTCTGGCAGTGCAAAGGGACCTTAAAGTAGGTGTAAATTACACTGTACAATACACCCACTTTAAGGCCCCTTTTCAATGCCAGAGATGGAATCAGGCCCAAAGTAGCCTCGTGATTGTTAGGCCTCTCAGCGGCCTTTGATTTTGACCGGAAGATTTTGTTGACTCACTTGCAGAACCTGGTGGAAGTGGCTGGGAATGCCCTTTGCTTCCTCCTCTGTGACAGGTACCAAAGGGCAGAAATAACTCTCTTGACTTCCTTCCTGAGAGCTCTGGCATGTGGGGTTATACAGAGCTCCAGCTTGTAGCCCCTCCTGGTCATTGCATATGCCTCCACCAGGGAGGGGAGAGAGCAAGGTATTTGGTGTGCTACAATAACGTAGCTGTTCTGGGGGTTACCTGTTCACTTACAAGTGCACTTCAAGGTACTGGTTACAGTCTAAAAAGCCTTAGCAGCAACCATTATTGAGGGGATGGCCTTTTTCCTGATGTCACATCACCCCCAGTGTCAGTTTCTGTGCCAAGGCAATCTCAGCGAAGCTGTCACCTGCAGTCTGAGTTGGTGTGCTTCAGAGCACAACACAAGAAGAACCTGACTGACTGATGGATCAATATGATATTTGGGAAAAGGTGCTTGTGTCATTCTGCCACTGTGCAGAGGTTTTTGTTCTCTGGCCTTTAAGCTTACAGGTTCAATACTGGCCACAACTAATTGGGACTAATACCTCTGGGATGCACACACAGCAGAAGCCCCTGCTACACAATTTAATAGGGTGCAGCTTGGACCTCCTCCATACTAGTTTCTCTTCATTGGCCAGAAGTACAGAGGCTTGCCCTGAGCAGGTGCCTCTCCTTGCCACATCCACAAATGGTCAGCAACATTCAGATCCTAAGCATTCATAGCACAAAATAAGGATACAAAGTTATGTTGGCAGCACAGGCTCAGTATCCATGTAAAGAGAGCACACATCAAATGGAAGTGTCTTGGTGGACTAACCTTAATTTCAGCCCTGAGTTCAGCCAGTTGTGTCTCAGCCATCTGACTAGCTAAGTCTGTCAGTCTCTTTAGCTCCTCGGCTCTTTTCTGACGAGCAGTCAAGATTTCCACTGCCAAGCAAAAAGGATAATACATTAGTGCTAGGAACGTAATCACTTTTAAACTAATTACTGTCTGTACATTAACACTATTTGCAGCGTTGTTGTAGCTGTGTTGGCTCCAGAACAGTAGAGAGACAAGGTGGCTGAGGTAATATCTTGTATTGGACCAACTTTTGTTGGTGAGAGAGACAAACTTTTGAGCTTACACAGAGCACTTTTTTAGGTCTGGGAAGAAGAGCTCTGTGCAGCTGGAAAGCTTGGAAAAGGAATTATCTCACCCACCTTGTCTCTGTTCATTAACATTGTACATCAACATGTGGAAAACATACAACATGCCAAGCACATTTCCATCCACATGACCCCATCTGCACCGATTAATCCAAATCAATGGATTTAACGTTTATTGTTAAGAAAGATATGAAATTGATATGCTGCTAGAAAATCAAAATCCCCACACAAAGTTAAACCTGCCCTTCCGCATTTAGACAACTAGGTGGTACACATGGTGTTTTGAGCTTTTTCCAGTGCTTTTTTTTAAAGCACAAAATCATCAAGGACTCAGCTGAGATGCAGGAAGTGACTTGAGCCAACAGCCTTACATCCGGGTGCATGATGTCTTTTATTTAGATGTGATCATTTTATCCCCTTCTGAAAAAATTCTGTTAATATATAGTTTGTCTAATCTATAAGAGTTATGGTTTTGCTTTCAAGTACAGATTATGCTCTTATGCAGTGTATCTAATAAAGCCACATTCCATTTATGTAACAAATTCTAAATGCATACGATTTTTATGAAAAATATTAAATATACAAGACTTCACAGGTTGTATACCCTGTATAAGGAAATGATTATTTTACACTCCCTAATCTGCTATTAGAAAAAAATTATTATGAACCTCAATAGCAATGGCCAACCCTTTCTTAATTTTTAGAGTTATATAACATGACAAATTGTGGAGGACAATGAAATTGGCAGTTATCTAAACACTGATGATCAATGTATTTGCAAAATCTGATGCAGCAATAGGGAAATGGTGGGGTTTGCATTTATGCAATGGTGTTCTTATGGCTGAAGCACAGGCCTAGGAGCCAAGAGACCTTGGTACACATCCTCAGCTGATGTAAACTGTTACAGTTGGTTGACTTCCATGGAGCTCTGACAATTTACACCAGCTGGATCTAACCCCTAATTTCTGTGCTTGCTTTGCCACAGATTTCCTGAGTGACGTTGGCTCTTAGGGCTTATGTACCCAGGGAAGTTATTGTGTAATAAGCTAGGCTGTGACTTTAGAGTGTGGACACTCTTACTCTGTATTCAGAGTGACTTTTTGTGATTTAGCTAAATTAATCCACACAAAGCCCTTTTAGTGCAGAATAAGAGCATCCAGGCAGGGAGTTAGTGTGGAACAGCTATTGTGTTTTAAAATTCACAGCCTATTTTACTGCACACTAACATCCCATGTAGACAAGCCCTTACCCATTTTTTGTGCCTCCGTTATACCATCATTTAAATGAGGTGTAATACGACTAAATCATACAGAGGGTTTGTGTTGCTTAATCCCCTAATTTTTGTAAAGAGCTTTGAGGTCCTCAGATGGAAGGCTCTGTGGCAGTGAAGAGCACTGATAGTTATGCTTAAATGGTGGCCTTTTACTTTGCTCCTTAGCTGATCTTTTCATTCCACCCATCATCCTTAGCCATACGTGGAATATGGCCTCCAGTGTTGTTACGTGGGGAATCCCTGTTGGACTGGTAAACAAGTCACTACGTTTTATAGTGGTCACCTTGCTTATACTTTATTCTTTGCTGAAAGATTATTTTAAATTGTGCTAACTGTGCTGTCTCTTCAGGTTCAGGACCAAATTTTCCAAAGTGACTGTCCAAATCATGTGCTCAAATTCCACAGCTGCAGACGCATGCTGGCATGTGGTACACACGCAAATACCTATTTTTGCACACTGTTAAGGTTACCAGTTTGGGAAATTTGACCTATAGAAATAATACAAATGATCATCAGTTAAATAATCCTCCCATGTGGCAGAAAGATGTGAAGATAAATAATAACATAATTATTAATTAATACTACACACATTTCAGTAATAACAGCAACCCGAAGCTCTAAAAGCACTTTACAGACCCTAACCCTCACAATAGCCCTGAGAGACAGCAGAAGCTGAAATTTAAAGAAAGGCACAGAAACCTGCCCAAGCACACACACAGTGTCAATGGGAGAGCAGAGAACTGAATCCAAAGTGATATATTAATACAACACAAACCCAATAGGTACATCCTAAGTTAGTATCTCTGTATAATATAACTAGTTTTACTTAACCCAAAAAGTGGATTCTAGCCTCAGATTAGATTAATGTGTAGCCCTCTGATAACATCAGAGCTGTACTGTGGATTTCTAAAATGTGGCTTTGAGTATTGGATCCTGCTCCACTGACATCAATGGGAATTTTGCCATTGACTTCACTGGAAGCAGGAGCATGCCCACCAGGTGATTATAACAATCTCTGCAGGTAACCAAGGAACTGCTGGCATGTTTCTATCATCATCATCTTAAAAAAAAGATCCCCCCAGAACTCCAGATCCCCATGTCTATCACGTTTGTGTTAGAAGATCTCTCATAGGAAACATTTTAAGAGTACATTATGGTCACATTTTGCTAGAATAATTTGTTCTCTTTGGCCTCCACACATGTATAATCACAAAGAACTTATCTGAAAACACAGATTTGTTGTTGTTGTTGTTTTAAACACCTTTCAGCTAACTCAAGATCTACATACAAATGCAGCACTCAAGAACATGTGTACTTGTGACCTGCCCCCATAGCGCTTTAGGTTCATAAACCAATGAAAGACTGATAGTATCTTCATGTGTGACTGACAAAATCTTCTTCCTGAGTTACTAATATTGGGGCAAATCCTGAGCTCATTGCTCAGCCTTTTTAGTCCTTACTCAGACAAACTCCCACTAGAGTTGGTTTAAAAGTGTTATTTCTAATGTGGGGTGTACCACTGCTGCTGCAGTGTCCCATTAAATCACTGTGTGTTACTTTTCCCCCCACCAGAATACACCTATCTAGATGACACCTATACAAGAGGCAGAAATTAGATGAAAGTCGGGAATGCATCTGATCAGATTTGCCTCAACCAATAATTAGGAAAACAGGTTTTGATCAACATCTGTTTTTTAAGCTACCTTTTAAATTTATGAGCATAATTACAACTTTCTCTCCTGATGATGTAAAGCCAAATATAGCCGTATTATGTGATATTTCACTACATATCTTCATATATTCGAAGTCATGTATATAGTACTATAGTGAACCTAATGAGATATATTTTACTGTTTCACCATTAGCAAATGAATGCAGGGATTGAGAAAGGAAAATGCAAGAAGCACTCTACAAGCTGTAACAGTAGGTTAAGTCTCAGCTTTGAAATCTCTAGATTACTTGGGATCACAGGTTTAAATCTTAACCGGGTTGATTCTTCAACCCTCTAAGGTAGATAAAATGATTTCCATGTGTGTGACAGGGTGCTATCAGCAGTTAAAATATATATGTCACTAAAGTCAGCAGGTAAGTTTCTGAATACATGCAGGGGCAGATCTGTCATAAAAAGGTGCCGTATTTACAGTCACTTTTCAGAACAAAAACATACTTTAAAAACTGAGGTTCTGTCCATTCAGAATTATTAAAAATCCCATGGACATTTTCATAAGAGAATGGGTTTGGCTGCGTGTATACAGGACTCAATCCTGCAAACCTGGTGCAGACAAAACTCCCATTGATATCAATGGGGATTCCACACATGGAATGTTTGCAGGACTGGATGATTAGTCTATAAAAAGTGTGTTGAGTCATTCAGAATGAAAGGTGCCATATAAACAGAGAACACTAGAGAATTAGTGATGTCACCACAGTCGAATATTCTGAAGGGTTAATAAGCTCCAAGGCAAAAGAGTGACTTCCTGACAGGCAGGGGCAGCACACAGAGCCCCCTAGCCCCTTTGCCAGGAGCTACAGGGATGTGCCAGACGCTTTCGGGGAGCCCCCCCCCGCGATGTAAGCACCGCCCTGCACCCCAAACCCCAGCCCTGAGCCCCCTCCCACACCCAAACTGCCCCAGCAGCGGCCGGTGCGACTGGCCCAGGAGCTGCCTGATCTGCTCGGGCAGCCCTAGAGGCAGCCGCACTGGCGGCTGCAGAAGTCACGGAGGTCACAGAAAGTCACGGAATCCGTGACTTCTGTGACAGATGCGGAGCGTTAACTAATACATGTTAACACTCCAGCTGAATTTATAGGGATGGAAATCTATTAAACTTTGGTACACAATTCTTTTAGCCAGAACTTGTTCAGGAAGTGGTACCAGAGGCCCTGTCTACAAGGAACAATGCTGTAATGCTGCTAGAGGAATTGATTTACTACTAAATTTTTCTGCAGAATCAAAAACACATGTTCTCCCAACTCTTCCAAAACACACACAGGCTCTCTAGTATGTTTTCTACTTACTGGCTTCTTCTTTAACTTTATCAACTTCTGCCATTAATGACACTTCTTTGTCTATGATGCTAAAAAGGAAAAAAAATGATTTAACTCAAGATAAAACTATGATGTGAAGCAAAACTAAAATATATCTTGTACTAATAAATGCTATTATACAAAAGACTTCAGAACACTGTTACTGAGAGTTTTGGAATTAATAAAGGGAAAAATTAAATGGAAAGAGATAAAATAACTAGAGACTAACTGAATACAGCAGCCAGTGCTAACCAATCTCTAATGAAAAAGTTAATACATTATTAGTCAGATACTATCCTTTTGCATGTATATGTGGATATCTCTGATTTAGCTGCACAAGTACTGTCTGGGTGCAATGGTATTCAAGTCCATAGTCTCACTTCTGGATTAGTAAAATGCACCCTAGCTAATATCCATGTTGACCTCGTTTACCTCACAGTGCAGTTTGTTACAACAATGTAATTATGGCTGTGAGCTAACAGCTTTCTCTCCTTAAATCACCAGGGAACAAGTTTCTCCAGAACATGGTATTTTAATCAAGTAATTAGTCTGTCCTTATGTAAGGTACATAACCCTTGGCACATCATCCAGCAAGGTCACTAGCTGGAAGATTCACCCTCCTTGCCCAGTTTGTGTAGGATTTCTGGGACGAAACAGGTACATGGTTGACTTCCCTCCCACCTTCTTCTCCTGCAGAGCTCCTGAGCTCCCCCACTCAAGCAGAACTCCTGCAACCCTCTGCCACAGGACTCCCCAGTCCCCATCTGTGCTTTTTAACTGGCAAAATGCAAGCAGACAGGTGGATCTGTTGAGAGTTAACAGCGGGTCAAAGGAACTTTTAACATAATGATGCAATTTAGTGAAGTAACAGCACTAGAGAGCTCCCCAATAGATGGTGCTTTTGTACACAGCTCTGATATACACCTCTACCCTGATATAACGTGACCCAATATAACACGAATTCACATATAACAGAGTAAAGCAGCGCTCGGGGGTGGGGGGGAGAAGGGGGATGGCTGCGCGCTCTGCCAGATCAAAGCAAGTTCAATATAATGCAGCTTCACCTATAACACGGTAAGATTTTTTTGGCTGCCGAGGACAGCGTTATATCGGGGTAGAGGCGTACTTTGTAAAAGAGTTCTTGTTTATTAACCATTATCAACATTAATTTTTCAGTTTTGCAGAATCAAAAGGGTTTTGGTCTTGCTTTTAAAAGAAGGGATGGCAAGTAGGTCAGATAGCACAAGTGAAATCAGGCAGGCCGCTACTGGGGGAAGTGGAAAGTTCAGCTCTTACAACAGAAACATCATAAAATCATAAGCCGTGGCATAGAATGGGATATTAGGAGTTCAAGACCTAAAAACAGCACCAGGAACTAGAGCTTTCTTTCTGAATAAACCTGACTGATGTGAGGAGACCCACAGAAGTCAATGGAACTGAAACCTTCCATGAATAAGGCAAGGTTGATCAGGCCCTTTACATCTTGGCTGTTATTCTTTGAGGACTCTTAACATAATTGCATTGGGTGATGTGATTTGTATGAAAAGCAAGGGACAGTGCAGCTTCACACCACCCCCAGTACAGGTCTGTGCCTCTTTGACACAACTGGGCCCATAACGGGAACAATTGTATTAGCAATTCATGTGTAAATACAGATATTAATGTACATGTGGTCCTACAGCCCAATAAAGAGTATAAACCAAGAGTATGTATGTGATGTAACAGCAACGTGAAGTGTAGTTACACACAGTGTAAGCCTAGAGTATGGATGTAACAGTAACACAAAATGGGGTTATAGATAGGCTCACTTATAATTATAAAATTGCTTCCTCTTGGCAAAGACCAACTGTATGTGCTTTAACTGTGCATAGTCCTTTGTCAGGAGTCTATATTTTGCATTGGCAGATGGATGAAACAAGAACTAGAGATGGGCTTAGAGTAAAACTCTGGCTCTGAACAGTCCCTCCTTTTAGTAAAGTTCATATCCTAATCCAAACTTTGAACCTCTCTTTTGTTCACAATGGGCCAAACCAAAACCCCACATCCAAACACCCCCAAACTTTGGGGTTGTTCAGATCAGATCTGAACTTTGTAGCTAGCACAAGTCTCTTCCATCTCTAGCTATACAGCCTGACTGGTACTAGGAAACTGGACAAGCAACCCATTAAGTCTCAATCACACCTAAAGCAGCAATGAAAATGTTGTTTTTTTCCCTAGTCTACACTAACACACACATAGTTCATTACAGGTTCAGAGGCACCCACTGCTGATAAATAGTTTCAGCAATTCGGTTTCCTGCTATAGACTAATCTTATTATGATCCTAAATAACTCACAGGATACAAGAATATCTGTGTAAAAGCAAATACTGGCCATGATTCTTCTCTCTCTTACACTGAAATAACTTTACTGACTTCCCCATCCAGCATGCCCTTTCAGGCAGCTGTGACTTGGCCCATAATATATGTAATAGTTTAGAATACACGAGAGCAAGAGTTCAGTCCTGCAGTTTCAGTACTGTGATCGAAAAGCTCTCATGAACTCAATGGGAGTTGTGTGGATAATGATTGGCGAACAAGGTCTTAAAGGATTCACCAGAGCACCGGAAACTACAAATTAGTTGTGGTATAAACACCTGACTAACGTACGAGAATTCCGAGTGGAAATGGTTGTTTGCAGTGCCGTTGTAGCCATGTTGGTCCCAGGATATTACAGAGACAAGGTGGGTGAGGTAATATATTTTATTGGCCCAACTTCTGTTGGTGAGAGAGACCAGCTTTTGAGCAGGGGCGGCTCTAGCCATTTCGTCGCCCCAAGCACAGTGGCACGCCGCGGGGGGCGCTTTGCCGGTCGTCGGTCCCGCAACTCCGGTGGATCTCCTGCAGACGTGCCTGTGGAGGGTCCGCTGGTCCCGCGGCTCCGGTGGACCTCCCGGAGACATGCCTGCGGATGCTCCACCAAAGCCGCGGGACCAGCGGACCCTCTGCAGGCACGCCTGCGGGAGGTCCACCGGAGCCGCCTGCCGCCCTCCCGGCGACCGGCAGAGCGCCCCCCGCGGCATGCCGCCCCAAGCACGTGCTTGGTGTGCTGGGGCCTGGAGCCGCCCCTGCTTTTGAGCCACATAGAGTTCTTCTTCAGGGGTCTGGGTTTCCATTTCAGACAGCTACATTCAGTATCTTCCACTGTTGCATGCAGTGTAGTTGTAGCTGTGTCAGTCCCAGGACCTGAAGAAGTAGGACCTGAAGAAGTGGTTCAATTGATGCTCAATATTCTCCAGGCATATGACTAGACTTGGGATCCAAATGGGCAATTGATAATTCCAGCTTATTGCTCAGAAAAGCAATAGCTTCCCAGAATCTATTTCCTATTAATCATTCATGACCACAGAGGGTATTGAACTTCCTTGGCTGAATTCTCCAGGTGACAACAGCGAGTCTTGAAAATTGCACACAAAACAAACCAAAAAGGCACTTACAAAAGTGCATCCACAGTATGCCACAGGTTATATAAATACAACTTTCAGATGGGGAAAAAAATGAAGAAACACCAAGCAATAAGTCCATGTAAACAGAGTTCACAAAAAAGGCCTGGGCCAAACCACTTCAGACCAGCTCTCTCCCCATTCCAATAATAGATCTTTGAATATATGCTACATTGCTTGGCCAGTTACATTACATTTTTATTCCAAATAAAAAAAGCTTTTATTACCAAAGGAAGAACGAGATCATAGCAGCCCCAAATTTCTTGTATATTGTACAATTAATCACAGTAATAACTTGTCATTTTCTAGATAAGTTTTCACTCTTGATCTATTCTGGTTGGCTAATAAAGAACCCCTCAGGAAGGTGCTCAGATACAACACAGAAGTTCCAAGATAGACAGGAATGATTTTGAAATTCCCTTCACAGCTATTAACTGTAATTGAAGATTGAGGCATAAACAACGTGACATGTCTGTGGTTCATTTGCCACCAGCAGAATAAATAATATGTTAGACTAAGCTAATTTAAGGACCAGATTCTCAGCTGGTGTAAATGACCTGGCTCCACTGAAGTCAAAGGAGCTACACTAATTTATACTAGGAGAAGATCTGACCCCATATCTCTAGTATACAGATTCTATATTATAGAAGGAGCATGGCATACCTAATCCCAGCAGGTGGCTGTAAATCAATGGTTCTTAAAATGGAACTCACGAATCACCAATACATCATGAAGGATTTGTAAGGGGTCTATGAACTAATGAAGGAATATGCCTTTCCCCAGTGAATGTCTAATGCCAAATAGCACTGGAAGGTGGCGAGTCAGTGTAGTCCGTTTCTCATTCATTCATGGCAGGACCAGGGTTTGCTGGGAGTGAAACTGACTAGTCTGATTCAATTCCCTTTTCAGCAAAGCCCTGTGCAAAAGGAGGTTAGTGCAGAACTCTCTTAACTCTTCACCTGCCAATGGAACTTCAGAGAAGGGAACAAATGAAAAAGAGTGACAAACAGAAAGGAAAAACGATACAAGACAAATGTACACAGAAAGAAGAAAAATAAATAAGGGTATATCTACCCTGAAACTGAAGGTGTGTTTGCCGCTTGGGGAGTCACACCCACAGCAGCAGTATGGACACTATACAAACTTGTCCTAAACCCTAGGTACGTAACTGAGTTGCTAGCCCACACTGGGGTCTGTGCCACCGCCTATTCACTGCCAGTTTTAGCCACATTAGCTAAATTAAATCAAGCACAGGTATGTCTATTGGAGCTGCAATCACCCCTCCAATTGCAATGTAGACATTACCCCAAGGAGGGAGACATGAATGTAAAGAAGAAAGAAGACAAGTGGATGCTCCTGGGGCTGGTGTTGAGGCAAACCCATTTCCCTGCTCTCTTTAGGGTATGTCTACACTGCAAATAAAAACTGCTGGCTGTCCTGTGCCAGCTGGCTTGGGATGTGGGGCTGTTTAATTGCAGTGTAGATGACCAGGCTTAGGCGGGAGCCTGGGCTCTAGGACTCTGAGGTGGGAGCGTCCCAGAGCTCAGGCTGCAGCCCAAACCGGAATGTCTATATCGCAATTAAACAATCCCACAGCTCGAGCTGTAGGGGCTTCGGTGGCATTTCGGCGGCGGGTCCTTCAGTGCCACTGAAGACACCCAGAGCTAGTGAAGGGCACGCCGCCGAAGACGCAGAGCGCCGCCTCGTCAGTAAAAGCGCCGCCGGGTGAGTAAAAGCGCCACAGCAGGTGGCGCCTTTTTTTGTGAGTGAGTTAAAAAGGCACCACTTTGGGGGAATGTGCTTAGGGGGAGCGACTGCTCCCCCTGTTCCTCCCCAGCTATGCTACTGTCCACAGTATGACCTTTCCTTGTTGTAAATTGGCTCTCCGAATGCCTTTACATTATGCCTCAATATTGTCACTTTCAGACCTCACCCACTGATGAAGTTCAAAAAACTCCCAAGTCTGAGGTGATTGGAATCAACTCTAACACTCTCCCCCTCCAGCTCTAGTCATTATTAATAACCTATTATTCCTGAAGAGTGGCAATAGGAGGAGGAAATCTGATGTACTACTGAATGTGTGGGGTTGGCATAACATAAGAATCTAATGCAGAGACGCTGTTCAGGAAGGCTATTAATTCAAGGTGTTATTTGTGCTGCCTTCCTGGCAACCATACTAAACCCAAAATAAGACTATTTCTGTACTGTGGGGTATATATCAATCTTCCGTTCCCTCATGACAACGAATTCATTACTTATAGCAGCCCCTGGGGAGAGAGGGGACTAACTAGGTAGAAAAAGGAAAAATGAAAGAGAAGAAATTCTTGTTTCAAAAGAAAAGGCAACACCTGCCTAGAAAGGAAAAGCTTCACAAAAATCAGGCTATGCTATGACAGGAGGCAGGGTTTGAAGTGCAATGGGCCTGATTCTCCTATGATTTACCCTGGTAAAACTCCATTGAATTCAACAGAGTTACGCCAGCATGAGGTTAAAATCAGGCCCCAGGAGCTACTCCAACTTGTGCTGGGGGACAAATCAGCATCTGGCAACCCCAGCATGGGGGAGGTGCAAAGATGCCCCCTCCTCCCACCACTCATGCAGTCCCTGTCCTGAATGCAGCTTTGTTGTATTTGGCCCAAAGGATTTACTGTAACAATGGAGATGCTGAATTTCCGCAAGGAAACCAGCACCTTTTACAATTTTACCATGGAGATAGAATGCATTTCAGCTTGAAGGCTAAAGAAGGTGTGGTCAGAGGGGACACATTAGAGCTTGGGTTCTCAACCTTTTTCTTTCTGAGTCTCTCCACCCCAATTTGCCACATGCTATAAAAATTCCACAGCCCACTTGTGTCACAATAACTGGTTTTCTGCATATAAAAGCCAGGGCCGGCATTAGGAGGTAGCAACCAGGGCAATTGTCTGGGGCCTCATGCCACAGGGGCCCCTGCAAAGCTACATTGATCAGGCTTTGGCTTCAGCCGTGGGTGGTGGGGCTCAGGGCCTGGGCTTCAACCCTATGCAGTGGGGCTCTGGCTTTCTGCTCTGGGCCCCAGCCAGTTTAATGCTGGCCTTGCTTGGCGGCCCCCCTGAAACATGATTGCAGCCCCAGGGGGCCTCGGAACCCTGGTTGAAAACCACAGCATTAGAACTGCATTGGAACTGGAGACTGGGTTGCTTTTCATGGTCAGGGATATTTTGTGGTTGGGATCAGCAGACAGAAAGTTGGATTGTTGAGTTAGAGGTAGTTGAGTCTTTCCTTAGTGAGGAAAGGGTTGTGGACTGAGTTAGCAGAAAAACAGTCAGGGCTGGGGAGTTACTGGGGCTTTGACAGCTGGGGATTCAGAGAACTACAACATACATGGCCTCCTTGTGACTGTGCCTGGACTTGCGTGATAATTCCACCGATTTTGGCTTTTACAAGGATGTATTCCCTAAAAATCAATTATTTTAGCGGCAACCACTTTAGGTCCACTGAGTGCTTATAAGATGTAAGTGAAAACTTTCTTCTAGAAGTTTACAAAACAATGTTGGCTGCATACTTCATTAACTACCAAGTTGAGGAATCATTTTAAGAGAAGGACTGGATGGCTCCGGTAGGTGGATATGGAGGCTTTTGCCTTCAGGCCATTTGTAGGAACATAGCAATTTAAGATGAAAAAGATGTATTAGATCTTCACTTCTGTCCTCCTACAAGAGCAGGTTATAGTCCTCTGCCACAGGATTTATCAAATGTGAGCTGATGTTAAAAATTTATATAATACACAGGTTAAAAAAAGTGTCTGTATATCTGGGTATAGTGCTTAGATTATCCACAAATACAATATTTATTTTAAAAGTCATAAAATACATATAGTACATAATCAGCAATAACCCAAATTTAGGTAAATACATTTAAAAATACAGTTTAGATATTAGCATCCAAACATTCGGGTACATCACTCATGAAAAGTTATACAGAGAATTGGTTGTGGAAAGCAAATATATCAATGAGTGAAGATTGTCCCTCAGTAATTGGGAATTAGAAAATTCAATCCTATCTTAGCCAAAAGGCCAAGAAGCCAAATCAAATCAGTAGTGACCAAAAACTATTACCATTTGACAGTTGTTTTGGGGCCTGTGCCAAATGAACTGGTTGTCTCAGTCAGATCCTCGTGGACAAGTGTCCACCTCACAAAGCCACCATGACTTGCTGGCAGCATCAGAAGAGATTTTAAGGGTTAGAGAGGCACAGAGACTGAACTATCCTCTTCCATGAGACGGGGTCACTTCAGGGCTTAGTTTAAAGTTGCCCTTTAGGTATTTTTCCTAAGGATTAAACAAATCATGCTGTGATGTTGCATCATCACATACTAATAAAACATCACATCTGAAAGAAATCTCGGACACTTTAATGGCCTAATCCAAAGACTATGGAAGTGATGGGAAAGAAGCTCATTGACTTTAATGGCCTTTGGATCAGGCCCTAAATATCCTGCGAAATTTTGTGGCAGTTGGCAACCCACTGAAATATTATAGGGAAGGCTGAGAGACGCTTATGATCACTACTGTACCTGATCTGAGGATACACAGCAATTCAAGGGACACTTAATCTAGTCTAGGCCCCCAGGATTAGTTTTTTAGTATGTCTCTGACCATTACTTTTCATTTCATGTATGTACTTACCTCCTAAGGTTAATATATGTGATCCAATGGTGGAATGGAAAGGTGATTACATGAGGCAAAGTTCTATAATGATTTTATGTTTAGAAAAAAGCAGTCTCTCTGATTCAAAAACACAAATGTTATGTCTGTTAAACATACAGTACAAGAAGCTAGAATGATTTGGGTGCATATATATGCATGACCTGAGATCTGTAACAGGTGATTAAAAGCTTTGTAACATTCCTGAAGCAATGCTGCATGCTGGAGAAATGGCTTTCTTTACAGTAATAATCCCATAAGAATAGTCATTAGATGACATATTTTGCAACGCTTCAGTAAACAGCAATCTTACATTATTAGTTCAACTGTATTTGAATTTTCATGGAACCCAAAGTTTTCTATTTGATCACTGTATTAGTATATACATAGTATTTGCATAGCAATCAAGATTAGGCTCATTTTTATTCTGGCTACAAAGGCAGTCTGATGGAAAGCAGACAAACATGAGACGTGGTAAACCATTTTTACTGAAATCCTCTCTCTCTACAGTGCACTGGCTGATAATAGTGAAAGTGCCCATGGGCTTTTCATTATGTGAGTTTACTTTAAGTCATTATTGTATACCTACCTTTACTAATATAATTCTATCTAATAACCCTTGATTATAGTGGTGCCTACGAATACTGTAATAGTTATAGGTCTGTTTGCATTTTTCTTTACAAATCACTTTACAATCAGCTAGGAATTTATAACCTGGCTATAAAAAGTGTTTCGGCTAAAAACTGGCATAGTGGTCCTCAGCATGGGAGAGCATTTTTATTTTTATAACTTAAAAAAACAAAAGGATCTCTTTTACAGTTTTAAAATTAGGGAGCACAGAAAAATTAGGCTTTGGGGGGATACTGGGCTAACCAAGAAATAGCTTTGTTTTTAAAGCTGAAATCTCACAGGTTATTAGCTCATAGTACAAACCAGGCTCATTGCTGATATTTTCAAAGAAAGAAAAAATAGATGAGATATTAACACTGAAAAAGAATCTATTTCCCATGTACAACAACTACTTTTCAGGAGGAGTTTTACCATACTTCTGGTATTCATGAGTCATAAAAAGCAAATCTGTGCTATTGGTCATAGTTAAGTTAAGTTTTTATCATGGATATTTAAAGTCATGGACAGGTCACAGGCAATAATAAAAAATTCACAGAAGCTGTGACTGGTCTGTAACTTTTACTAAAAATACCCATGACAAAATGGGAAGCATGGGCAGCTGCAGTGGGTGGAGGAGGGGTGCGGCTGGGAGCTCCAGGCTCCCCCTCCACTGGCGACTCCAAGCTGTGGGGGTCCCCCCGGTCTCCCATGGCAGCCGGGAGCTCTGGGGATCCTCCCTGCAGCCTGCTGCGGCTGGGAGCTGCCAGGGTCCCCCCAGCTGCCCGCAATGGCCAGGAACAGTGGGGATTCCCCCTGCCACTGGGTCCCTGCTGTTGCCCATGATGTCGGGAGCAATGGGAATCTCCCTTGCCACCCACGGCAGCCGAGAGCGGCGGATCCCCTCTGCTGCCCGTGGTGGCGGGGGTCTCCTTTGTCGGCCAGGAGTGGCGGATCCCCCCGTTGCCTGTGGTAGCAGGGAGCTGCAGGGCTTACCCCTGCCACCCGTGGTGGCCAGGAGCTGTGGGGGTAGCCGGCACTGGCTAAAGTCACGGAGGTCTTTGGAAGTCATTGATTCTGTGACTAAATGACAGCCTTAGTCACTGTCTATGGGCACACCATGACATATTTAATCAGGTATGTAATTGTACACTGTGACGAAGTGGGGGATTTTCTTGTTTTTTCCTTGTTTTTCCAATCGGTTGCATGCAGAGGGCATGGGACTCAGTTTCCCTGGGTATTACTGGTTTAACGAGGTGAGGGGAGAGGGAGTTCGTTGTTACATAAGACTGGAGAGGGAACTCAGGACCCCAGCTAATGGCCTGGAGGATGGATACCTCAGCAACTGGTGACCTGACGACCTGGTGACCCGGAGGCCAAATTCAGGAGTCGCAGCCGGTTCTGGCCAGTGGGAGGACAGTGGACTGTAAAGAGAGGACCCTGGTGACCTAACCAGCTGGTTCTCCAGCCAGAGGGGGCCAGAGGACAGAAGAGAAGAGAGGAGACCCAGGTGACCCTGTTTACTTGGAGAGAAGACAATGGACAGAGGCGGGGCTTGAGGCCAGTGATATCAGATGCCCAGCTGGGAAGCAGGGGGGCTCGGGACTGGAGAGAGGGAACAGGTAGAGCCCACCTGGATGCAGGGGAGACTGGGATGTGCTATGCTGAGGGCAGCCAGGCCTGAGGCCCTGAGAGTTTCCTGTGCTGTGTTCAACGCTCAATAAACCCTCCTGTTTTACACTGGCTGAGAGTCACTCTGGTCTAGAGAACAGGGTTGCATCATCCCCTGTGGGGGGTGGAGGTCCTGGGGGTCCAGAGCAAGTGGACTCCTTGAGGGGGCCCACAACGAGAAACAGGTCTGCTAAGGCTCAGAGAGGTGTGGCTCCAGGAGATGGAGGGGCCTAACCCGGAGAGAGAGTGGACCCCCGAGAAGGGCTGTCTCACTGAAAGGGGCACCCCGCCACGGTCCGCACGGGGCCAGGAGTGGGCATGGTCTGTGAGTAGTGACATACACTTGCATGCAAAATGGCATCCTTCACACAGCGTGGCCTCTCGTGCATTATATGTGCGAGTTACTGCTGTGCAGAGGACACCATTTTGTTTGAGGGCCTGACAGAATTGTCCTGTGGGCACAGCCTGTCTTGGAGCATGTCATGCATGCTTTGCGTACAATGATGGTGCCACTCATGCATTCCCAGAAATTGGAGCCACTACATCCATGGGTGAAAGCATGAATGAAATAACAACAACCCACAAGACCTCACTACGCCTTAACAATTCCATTGACATTGGTTGAGTTATATGTCATCAGTACACTGAATAGGTTTCCTATATACAACCCAATGTATTTCCTTCCTATGTATCTAAGGTATGGCCCTCATTACCATAGTAGCCGAGCAACTCACAATCTTAACTATATCTCATAACATCCCTGGGAGGTAGGGCAGTGCTGTTATTGCCATTTTATGGATGGGGATTTGAGGCAGAGACAGACCAAGGGTCTTCTCCAAGTCACACTGGAAACCTGCTGCAGTGTGGTACCTGGCTCTCCTGAATCCTAAGCTCATGCCCTCACCATGGGTCTAACCTTCCTCACCATATACTGGATAAGTCAGACCCTGCTCAGCTTGTGACAGCTGGTGAGATCATGATTGAAGGTGGGGTGTTTGCTGACCACGACTTTGATCTTACACTGTGATCTGCGTGGGTACAACAATCTGCCTGTGTTGATCACAATGCAAGATCAAGGCATCTGTGACTATTACTAGGGATAAAGTCACCCTCTCCATGTGGATAGCTATAGGCAAGAGGAAATGTACAGACTACTGAGGTGTGCATGATCTAGACTATAGAGATGACATGACACACGCTAGAAAACAATACTAACGGCTTAGAGAAAGTGAGAAAATATGGGCTACAAGTTAACATCTCTAAGGCTAAAAGAATGAAACTGAGAAGGAAGTTCAATAACTTAGAAGGTGCAAGGAGACGAACAGAGTTTCTACATCTGCCAGGGGAAGAAACAGAGTAAAAAAAAAACCCTTCTCTCTTTGGGGTGTCAGATACCTCAGAATACCAAATGTAAGGCAGAGGTAAGGAGAGGGACCACACATCAAACTTGGCACCAAATGAAAGCTATGTAACGAAAGCTTTCTGCTCCCCTTACAGCACATGTGGAAGGTAACCCAAACTACCAGAATCTGCCAGAGGTAAGGGAAAAGAAACAAGGCACAAGCCCCTCTGCTGCAGTTCTGTGGAGTTTGGGATCTTCAGGCATTTCAGGGCAGCAGCTTTCTGAGGCATGCTCCCCTCCAGACTTCACAGATATTTGAGCAAATAACCAACTAGGAGTTAATGCTGCTCCATTAACTCTTTCTGGGTCTCCTTTCACAGTTTCTACTGCACAGCTAGTAGAGGCATGGCTTCTTCCTGGTGTGATCCCGAGGACTGTGTGGAGGCATCAGGAACCAATGGGTTTTCCAAGGTTCACATGGATCTTAGGGCATCCATGCATCTGGGGTAAGACTGGTATCAATACAAACATGAGAAGGAGCTTTGGGAAGACTTGAAAGAAAATGGTTCAAAGGAACAAGGAAGACAAAAATTCAGATGGAAAGAGCTGGTGAAAAAGACCTGGAAATACAGCCAAAGAGGACTTCCTGGAAACCCTGGAAGTGGACAAGAAGATAGTTCAGAGGCATTATCAGATTGGCTAAATGAGTTCTGGTAATGCCTGCTCTTGCCTACCACGCAGCCAGTTATTACCAGAGCATTGGGGTCACCAACACCAGAAAGATCACCACCTCTTTGAGGCAGCATCCTCATAGATTGTAGGACTGGAAGGGACCTCGAGAGGTCATCGAGTCCAGTCCCCTGCCCTCATGGCAGGACCAAATACTGTCTAGACCATCCCTGATAGACATTTATCTAACCTACTCTTAAATATCTCCAGAGATGGAGATTCCACAACCTCCCTAGGCAATTTATTCCAGTGTTTAACCACCCTGACAGTTAGGAACTTTTTCCTAATGTCCAACCTAAACCTCCCTTGCTGCAGTTTAAGCCCATTGCTTCTTGTTCTATCCTTAGAGGCTAAGGTGAACAAGTTTTCTCCCTCCTCCTTATGAAAGCCTTTTAGATACCTGAAAATTAAATCCCACCAAGTCAGCAGAGCACGGACGGGGTTATCTGAGCAATAGAGAACAAACATCTTTAAATGCCATCATGTTAGATTGTCAGGATGGGCATGCATTAGGTTCATTCTGCTACTCTAAAATTGGGACAGCTGGCAGCGCTACTTATCACCCAATGCTCAAAGAGCAGAGATACAACCTTTTAAATTATTCCAGCCTCTATTTTTAAATTTAAAATGATACCAAGAAGCTGCCTTTTCCTCCACATACATCGAATACATGCTACCCATCTTTGCCCAGGATTTGTTTGAATACGTCTTTGTTTTTCCAGCATTATTATGGTGCCAGTTCCTATCCACCATATGGAAAAGCTTTCAAGTACTATTTGCTCACATCAAAAATCTTGACTGTAGTGTTTTTAGTGTCCACTTTAAGGCACTGGAGCTATGAATATGTCTGAGATGAAAAGGAGAGAGGATGTCTGTTTGGGCCAGTTCTGCATGCGATGTAATTAAATCTGCCCCTTATTATTCTCTACAGATTATTTTCCATTTGTGGTGGGAAGTGGACCATATGGGCAAATAGCAGATGGTTCCTTTTAGTTCTCCATATGACTTTGTGCGTAGATGTCTGATATGTGAAAATGATTTTCTGGTGAAAAGTGTTACGAGGACTGTGGCTCCTTTTGTGCTTCCTACATTTCACTCAAATTTCCTGGGGGCTATTTTCCCCCCCAAAATCCTTATGCAGCCTTTTCATGGGAAAGTGAGAACATGCTATTATAGTATACAAGTGTTAGCCCCAGCCATTGTGTCTTGATCTAATTCTAATTGGGGGGAGGGTGAGAAGTACATTCTGCCTTCCTAAATTCCCCCTGCAGTCTAATTGGCATATAGAATTCTTCTTCATGTACTGTCCCTAACTGGTCTATAATGTGGCTGTGTGCTGGTACACAGTTGCATCCCAGAGTTGGCTGCATCTGAGTAGTCGATGAACTGATTTTTATTTATATTTTAAAGTCAAGTATGCCTGATAGACACATGCCAGTGTTGGGTGTGCTGAAGAACCAACTGGAAACCATGTGCAATGTAAAATCCTCTTGATGGCTTCCAGGTGCACGTGTGAGGCACAGTGGGCATGCACCTAGGGTGTTTTCTTTGCATCCAGCCAGTTGTGCCTGCTAGGGTGGAGGAGGGATGAGGTCCTGTCTTTGCCTCCCCACACCCCCTTTGAGGTTTGCTAGTATTCTTGAGGAAATGAGCAGGGCATAATCCTTGTGCTCCTCCCAGGACAGGGACTGGGCCAGTGTCTAGTTGCTGCACAAGAGGCACAATTTGGGGACAAGGCACAATCTGGACAAAGGAGGCATGGTACATTGTGCACCAGGGAGCAAAAGGGTAATACAAGGACCACACATAGTCCAGCCCAGGGTCTACAAAATGCTTTGGGTTCTTTGGGATGAAAGGCAGCATATAAAAGTACGTCATTATCACATTATCTGGGGCTTACGGGAAGAATTACACCGACTCAAGTGCCTTTTAAACTTCCTGTCCTGCAGTGTTTATTTTTAAACTGACATATTTCCAGGATTGTTTTTTGGCCCTGTTTCATTACAAGTTAATTGAGGAAATAAGCGCTGCATTCCTTCAAGATGTTACAGTGCAACACAGCACATCTGCTCCATATCATTCCTTTCAGTTAAGATGGGGGGAAAGCACTGTTTTGTTACATAGGTGACTTTTTAACAACAGCCTTGACTGAGCTCATTCAGGAGTAATCTTCTGCCATCAGTTAAAAACATAAGGTGATTTACAAGCTGGCTGGAGATATAAGACTTCCTCCAGCTGTTGCCACCCCTGGCCCTATAGTCTCTGCTACTAAGGACAGAAAACACTCTGGAACAATCTGCTGAAAATCTCAAGATGGCTCTGACCACGTGCAATGTTAATTTTCCTTTGTAATAATGGGACAAGTTGCTGCTTAGGGGCAAGAAGCAGCCAGATGAAGTTGTCTCTGCACTCCTTTGCTCCTGCTGCAATTGGTAAGCCAGTGAAGTGAAAAACTAGTCACTCCTTCTCAGAAAGAGATATTGGAATACCCTAAAGACTGATTTGATACTGATTTCAAGGGGAACAGGCAGTAAAAATAAAGGAGGGAAGTGATGACACCTACTACTGAATCAAAGGAAAAAACAAAACTAAAAGAAAACAATAGAAACTAAAATGTCCTATATCCTTCAGGGGAGACATAAGAACAAAAGTCCTGACCAAGTGTGTTAATTAAAAATCCCATGGCTCTTTTTCCAAGAATAGGGGTGCTAGCTTCATGGGCCAATTTCCAGTCTGGTTTAATGCATTCAGCCCACCTAAATACCCCTGCAGTTTAACTGGGGATGGTACTTCTCAGTTCCCATTCTACATAAGAACATAAGAAAGGCCGTACCGGGTCAGACCAAAGGTCCATCTAGCCCAGTATCTGTCTACCGACAGTGGCCAATGCCAGGTGCCCCTGAGGGAGTGAACCTAACAGGCAATGATCAAGTGATCTCTCTCCTGCCATCCATCTCCATCCTCTGGCGAACAGAGGCTAGGGACACCATTCTTACCCATCCTGGCTAATAGCCATTTATGGACTTAGCCACCATGAATTTATCCAGTCCCCTTTTAAACATTGTTATAGTCCTAGCCTTCACAACCTCCTCAGGTAAGGCGTTCCACAAGTTGACTGTGCGCTGCGTGAAGAAGAACTTCCTTTTATTTGTTTTAAACCTGCTGCCTATTAATTTCATTTGGTGACCCCTAGTTCTTGTATTATGGGAATAAGTAAATAACTTTTCCTTATCCACTTTCTCAACATCACTCATGATTTTATATACCTCTATCATGTCCCCCCTTAGTCTCCTCTTTTCCAAACTGAAGAGTCCTAGCCTCTTTAATCTTTCCTCATATGGGACCCTCTCTAAACCCCTAATCATTTTAGTTGCTCTTTTCTGAACCCTTTCTAGTGCTAGAATATCTTTTTTGAGGTGAGGAGACCACATCTGTACACAGTATTCGAGATGTGGGCGTACCATGGATTTATATAAGGGCAATAATATATTCTCAGTCTTATTCTCTATCCCCTTTTTAATTATTCCTAACATCCTGTTTGCTTTTTTGACCGCCTTTGCACACTGCGTGGACATCTTCAGAGAACTATCCACGATAACTCCAAGATCTTTTTCCTGACTCGTTGTAGCTAAATTAGCCCCCATCATGTTGTATGTATAGTTGGGGTTATTTTTTCCAATGTGCATTACTTTACATTTATCCACATTAAATTTCATTTGCCATTATGTTGCCCAATCACTTAGTTTTGTGAGATCTTTTTGAAGTTCTTCACAATCTGCTTTGGTCTTAACTATCTTGAGTAGTTTAGTGTCATCTGCAAACTTTGCCACCTCACTGTTTACCCCTTTCTCCAGATCATTTATGAATAAATTGAATAGGATTGGTCCTAGGACTGACCCTTGGGGAACACCACTAGTTACCCCTCTCCATTCTGAGAATTTACCATTAATTCCTACCCTTTGTTCCCTGTCCTTTAACCAGTTCTCAATCCATGAAAGGACCTTTCCTTTTATCCCATGACAGCTTAATTTACATAAGAGCCTTTGGTGAGGACCTTGTCAAAGGCTTTCTGGAAATCTAAGTACACTATGTCTACGGATCCCCTTGTCCACATGTTTGTTGACCTCTTCAAAGAACTCTAATAGATTAGTAAGACACGATTTCCCTTTACAGAAACCATGTTGACTATTGCTCAAGAGTTTATGTTTTTCTATGTGTCTGACAATTTTATTCTTTACTATTGTTTCAACTAATTTGCCCGGTACCGACGTTAGACTTACCGGTCTGTAATTGCCAGGATCACCCCTAGAGCCCTTTTTAAATATTGGCGTTACATTAGCTAACTTCCAGTCATTGGGTACGAAGCGATTTAAAGGACAGGTTACAAACCTTGGTTAATAGTTCCGCAACTTCACATTTGAGTTCTTTCAGAACTCTTGGGTGAATGCCATCTGGTCCTGGTGACTTGTTAATGTTGAGTTTATCAATTAATTCCAAAACCTCCTCTAGTGACACTTCAATCTGTGACAGTTCCTCAGATTTGTCACCTACAAAAGCCAGCTCAGGTTTGGGAATCTCCCTAACATCCTCAGCTGGTTGTTTAGCAGGCTTCCTGCTTCTGATGTACTTAAAAAACATTTTGTTATTACCTTTGGAGTTTTTGGCTAGCCGTTCTTCAAACTCCTCTTTGGCTTTTCTTATTACACTCTTGCACTTAAGTTGGCAGTGTTTGTGCTCCTTTCTATTTGCCTCACTGGGATTTGACTTCCACTTTTTAAAGGAAGTCTTTTTATCTCTCACTGCTTCTTTTACATGGTTGTTAAGCCACGGTGGCTCTTTTTTAGTTCTTTTACTGTTTTTCTTAATTTGGGGTATACATTGAAGTTGGGCCTCTATTATTGTGTCTTTAAAAAGGGCCCATGCAACTTGCAGGGATTTCACTTTAGTCACTGTACCTTTTAACTTTTGTCTAACTAACCCCCTCATTTTTGTATAGTTCCCCCTTTTGAAATTAAAGGCCACAGTGTTGGGCAGTTGAGATGTTCTTCCCACCACAGGGATGTTGAATGCTATTGTATTATGGTCACTATTTCCAAGCGGTCCTGCTATAGTTACCTCTTGGACCAGCTCCTGCGCTCCACTCAGGATTAAATCTAGAGTCGCCTCTCCCCTTGTGGGTTCCCGTACCAGTTGCTCCATGAAGCAGACATTTAAAGTATCGAGAAATTTTATCTCTGCATTTCGTCCTGAAGTGAAATGTTCCCAGTCAATATGGGGATAATTGAAATCCCCCACTATTATTGGGTTCTTAATTTTGATAGCCTCTCTAATTTCCCTTAGCATTTCATCATCACTATTACTGTCCTGGTCAGGTGGTCGATAATAGATCCCTACTGTTATATTTTTACTAGAGCATGAAATTTCTATCCATAGAGACTCTATGGAACCTGTGGATTCACCTAAGATTTTTACTTCATTTGAATCTACACTTTCTTTAACATATAGTGCCACTCCTCCCCCTGCACGGCCTGTTCTGTCCTTCCGATATATTTTGTACCCCGGAATGATTGTGTCCCATTGATTGGTCTCAGTCCACCAGGTTTCTGTGATGCCTATTATATCTATATCCTCCTTTATCACAAGGCACTCTAGTTCACCCATCTTATTATTTAGACTTCTGGCATTTGTGTACAAGCACTTTAAAAACTTGTCCCTGTTTATTAGCCTGCCTTTTTCTGATGTGCCAGATTCTTTTTTATGTGATTGTTTATCATCTGATCCGGCCCTTACATTATACTTCTCATTCCTCTGCTCCTGACTATAACCTGGAGATTCTCTATCATCAGACTCTCCCCTAAGAGAAGTCTGTGTCCGATCCACACGCTCCTCTGCAGCAGTCGGCTTTCCCCCATCTCCTAGTTTAAAAACTGCTCTACAACCTTTTTAATGTTTAGTGCCAGCAGTCTGGTTCCACTTTGGTTTAGGTGGAGCCCATCTCTCCTGAATAGGCTCCTCCCATCCCAGAAGTTTCCCCAGTTCCTAATGAACGTGAACCCCTCCTCTCTACACCATCGTCTCATCCACACATTGAGACTCTGCAGCTCTGCCTGCCTACATGGCCCTGCGCGTGGAACTGGGAGCATTTCTGAAAATGCCACCATAGAGGTCCTGGATTTCAGTCTCTTCCCTAGCAGCCTAAATTTGGCTTCCAGGACATCTCTCCTACCCTTCCCTATGTCATTGGTACCTACATGTACCACGACCACCGGCTCCTCCCCGGCACTACACATAAGTCTATCTAGATGCCTCGAGAGATCCGCAACCTTCGCACCAGGCAGGCAAGTCACCATACGGTTCATACACTGCTGGGTAGTGTTGCCGAGACCCTTCCCACCCCATAGGTGGCTTTCCTTCTGCAGCCGGGAAGTGAAGTGATCCCTCTACAGTTTGTAAGTGCTTTGGAATCACCAGCATGAAGGGAACAAGATAACATTATGTCACTAACATTCCTCAGTAGGTCAGGCTGCTCTCCTCTGGGCCATGGAAACAGAAGTCTGGTTAAACTACACCGCTACCTCGATATAATGCCACCCAATATAACACGAATTTGGATATAACGCGGTAAAGCAGTGCTCCGGGGGGGCGGGGCTGCGCACTCTGGTGGATCAAAGCAAGTTCAATATAACATGGTTTCACCTATAACACGGTAAGATTTTTTGGCTCCTAAGGACAGCGTTATATCGAGGTAGAGGTGTACTTACTTTTTACCGGACTGATAAATATACTGAGCTACAATGAACAGAACAGTGATAACTATTCAGTAGTCTGAGTGCTCCTCTTAATTACCTTTATCCTCTTTCCACCAGCTGCTGATGCTTTCTTTAACTTTAAATTCAGGAACATGGGACATCAGTAACATAAGCAAAATCCCAAAGCCTTGTGCTACATGCTGAACATATGAGGCCCAATCCTGCAAACACTTACTACCAGTGACAGCAGTTACTATTGTGACTAGTCCCATTTAAGTTACCACACTGTGGAGCAAGTGTTCACATGATCAGGTCACTTCTTATTGTGCACATAGGATATACAGTGCATACAAAGTTATCCCAGAAAGGATATTTATTTCCCAGGAAGGCTGATGGAATGACTATGTATTAGTAGTTAAAACAAAGAGATTGATGGATTTTCCACACATTCAGTCAGGCAAAAATTAGGCCTAACAATCAATTGCAAGATGATGCACCACATCACTGAGATTTTCACCCCAGACTTCATCCCATTAGAGTATCTGTGCTGTAACATTGTGATGTCTGAAGGAAACTGTTCTGTGGGGCCTGAAACTTGAGAGGCTTGGACCTGCCCTATTGTATTCTAGTTTCTTACAGACTAGCTGGCACTTCTGTATCCTAATGAGCATGATCCTGCTCCCACTGAAGTAGATGGGAGTTTTACTATTGATTTAAATGGGAGCAGGAGCAGGTTCCATGTGCCTTTTGAACTGATTTCTTATCACTGTAAATATATTTTGATGCATGTGCTGTCTAGCATAGCAGCTCTTTATAAGCTAAAAGAGAAATAAATATAGACATGAATACTCATGTTTCTCAGTCTGCTAACACACTAATATGGGAACACAGATCATTTGCAGGTGGACTCCTGGAGACAGACCTCTACAGCTCATGCTTCATTTTTATGACCTAATGAATATCATTTACAGATCCAAGTGATTGCAACTACCTAAACATAAAAATGACATTAATTGGATTTGCAAAACTACGAGCAGAAAAAGGAAGAGTGGGTTGAAGATGAGCTGCAAATCAGACCCCTTCTGTCAGTTGACTTAGTTAAACGGCATTAAGGCTTCCTAGCAAAATCTGTGAATGTGTTTTATAATGCAAAGTTCCATGCAAAATATCTATGTGAACTAACGTTGATGCAATGGGTTAATTAACTCACCTTTCATCAGTATGCACCTGGGTTTGCAACTACTGCCGCTTAGGCCATAAGCAAATATTAACATGATGGCTTCAAAGCATTTTTATCTGAAAACATTAAATAATTTTGCATGACTAGCAATAGCAGTCTCTGTTCAGCAGAGCTCCTAGATTGCCACAAAATGGGTTATTGATGGTAAGCACTAAGGTGCGTTGCCTGTACAGAGTGGGAGAAGCTGGCACAGCACCCTGCTCTGTGATGCCTGGATTCTAGCACCATGAGGACCTCACTTTTGTGTGTCCTGAAATTCATTCTAAACATGTGGCTAAGCATAATGAGTGCCCCACTTACTGTTGGCCACCATCTATTTGTACGTGGCCACTCTTGAGTTATATAACCTCAGTCAGTATTATGGTACTCTCTGATAGAGAGCTAAAAAAGAGAGAATGATCAGATATGTAGATAACACAATATGTTGGGGGAGAGATAACGCAACTTTTGTAAAGGGAAATCATGCTTCACTAATCTATTAGAATTATTTGAGGGTGTCAATAAATGTGGACAAAGGTGATCCAGTGGATAGAGTGTACTGGGACTTTCAAAAAGCCTTTGTCAAGGCCCCTCACCAAAGGCCCTTCAGTAAAGTAAGCAGTCATGGGATAAGAGGGACGGTCCTCTTATAGATCACTAATTGGTTAAAAGATAGAAAACAAAGGGTAGGGATAAATGGTCAGTTTTCACAGTGGAGAGGTAAATAGCAGCGTCCTCCTATGAGCTGTACTGTGGTCAGTGCTGTTAACATATTCATAAATGATCTGGGAAAAGGGGGTAAACAGTGGGGTGGCAAAGTTTGCAGATGATACAAAAGTACACAAGATAGTTAAGTCCAAAGCAGACTGTGAAAAGTTACAAAGGGATCTCACAAAACTGGGTGACTGGGCAAGAAAATGGCAGATGAAATTCAATGTTGATAAATGCAAAGTAATGCACATTGGAAAACATAATCCCTACTATTCATACAAAATGATGGGGTCTAAACTAGTTACCACCATTCAAGAAAGAGATCTTGGAGTCATTGTGGATAGTTCTCTGAAAACATCTGCTCAATGTGCAGCAACAGTCAAAAAAGCGAACAGAGTGCTGGGGATAATTAAGAAAGGGATAGATAAGAGGACAGAAAATATCATAATGCCACTATACAAACACACAGTGCACCCACAAGTTGAATACTGTGTGCTGTTCTAGTTGCCCCATCTCAAAAAAGAAATATTAGAATTGGAAAAAGTACAAAGAAGGGCAACAAAAACAATTAGGGGTATGGACCAGCTTCCATATGAGGGGAGGTTAAAAAGACTGGGACCGTTCAGCTTTGAAAAGAGAGAACTAAGGAGAGATATGCTAGAGGTCTATAAAAACATGAATGGTGTACAGAAAATGAATAAGGAAGTGTTATTTACCCATTCATATAACACAAGAATCCATATGTCACCCAATGAAATTAATAGTCAGAAGGTTTAAAAGAAGCATGAGAAAGTACTACTTAACACAAAAACACAGTCAGCCTGTGGAACTCGTTGCCAGAGGATGTTGTGAAGGCCAAAAGTTTAACTAGGTTAAAAAAAGAATTAGATAAGTTCATGGCTATTAGCCAAGATGGTCAGGGATACAACCCCATGTTCTCTGGGTGTCCCTAAATCTCTGGCTGCCAGAAGATGGAACTAGATGACAGGATAATTGCCCTGTTCTGTTCATTCCCCCTGAAGCATCAGGCACTGGCCAGTGCCAGAAGACAGGATATTGGGTTGGATGGACCCATTGGTCTGACCCAGTATGGCCATTCTTATGTTTTTATGTAATCCATTACCACAGGAAATTGCTGAGGCCAAGAACATAGCCAATCCCTTTTAAAATCTTGATATCAAGAACATCCACTATTACCGTAATTATGATAAATATTTTGCAATGGGTATGAAGCCTCACATTTTAGGGCTAAAGTAAATCTCTGCCATTAGAGAACAGGATGAAACCTAGGTGGGGCACAGATTATCCCCCATCTACCTAACGTGGGGTCCTTATACCTTTCTCTGAAGCATCTGGTACTGGCCACTATCACAGACAGTACACTGGCCTAGATGGGCCATGAGTGTGATCTAGTCTGACACTTCCTGTGTTCTTCCACTGAGCCAAAGTGTATTACAAAGGAAAATCTATTTGTGTTTCAATTTCAGAAGAAAGGTGACCTGCTCTGTCTTTGCTATTTAGATGGATTGGACGATTATTGCCATATAACATTTAACTTTACGCGTGGGATCATCTTCCCTAGTCCAGTATACAAATACAATTTTAGACAAACCGAATAATTAGAAGAGAAAACAGACCAGAACTGCACAATTCAGCTTTTTTACTTTTAAAAATAGTTGTGAATTTATCAGCAAGTAGTTTCAAGATTTAAGCTTATTTTCCATACAGTAAAGCCATTGAGCAACCATCAGATGGTATCTACTTTCAGTCACTACTGACTGGGCTGCAACATAGATATGAAAAGCTCAGTAGCCTGTTAGCAGTTTCATGAGTCATCAAGTCCCTAGGCTTTCCTTGTATTTACTCCCCTGCTTTTTCCTAGCAGACCTGCATCAGTTGCAGGTATGTCCCTCTAAATCCAGGACCCAGTCCCGTACTACGTATTCTTTAGAGAGTGTCTGTCCTATTAAATATTTCCATTCCCATCTGGGAGGTGAGGGAGACCTTGTTTTCAAATGATCTAAAATATATTTGGATTTGCAATGGAAGGTGATCTGCCACTGTACATTGCTTGGTGCAGATTCATTTGTTTTGTCAAATCACAGAGTCTTGCTAATGCTATAATATGAAAACACCAGAAAGGCAATAGTAGGCACAGTACCCAGCTATTGTACACAGTATCACTGAAGACTCTGGGACTAATTCTGTTCACACTTATGCCAGTATAAAGGAGATGTAACTCTACGAAGTCAAAGTACAGTGCTCGAAGTGTGAGCTGTAGTAAGACCACTGATTATTATCCTGAACAGGAGAGACTGCTGAATAAATTAATGGTACTAGGTTGTACTTTCAAGATTGCGTTTCCTATGCATTCTAGGATTTGATGTTATAATAAGACTGTTTGTCTTCGTTCTTACCCTAATGTATTAAATTACAACATATAGAACTCCAGCAGCAAGCACCAGGAATTAGAGTCTCCGCTCAAAATAAAGGCCAGTGTTCATTTTTGCTATCAGAATGTAAGCAGTGGCCCTTGATCACAGAGAGTGATTGCACAGGGAATAGAATGCCACAAGCTACAACCAATCCTTCTCCTCCCAGGGGAGGGACATGGGGCAGGCTGAGACAGCTCAAGAAGTGGGTGAAGCTAGCTACAGACCAAGAATGACCAGGGCACATGAGAGAGGTGCTGTTTTGTCATTGCTTTTAAACTGTCTCACTCCATTAGTGTTTCTCCGCATAGAATAGAGATCAACTCACTTTGCCCCCCTTGACACAGCAATGCCTCTAAGAGCATAGGGTATTGGTAGGGCACTAGATATGAACAGAAATCTGTATCTGATATACTCAGAAAAGCCTTGGGGCCAAATGATCATTTCAGTTATTTGGATGCAACCCCATTAGCTGCACCCACATAGGTGAGAGCAAAACTTCACCTTTACTCTTGGTTATTTTTATTACCTTTATTTTATCCTTGCTCATGAGCGATCTCTTTAGTTAGACCTTTCACTCCCTGACTCAAGACACTATTTGAGCATACTGGACTGTGTGCCTGCTCCTGCTCCTCATGAAGGAACTGGAAATACTACCAATGACTTCAGTGGGAGCTGAAGCAAGGCCTATGAGATACCATAACAGATCCATCACAGAATGATATCACATTTATATTGTTATATATCCATAGGGCCAACTCCTTCAGATGTGTGCACATGACCTCCATTTGAGTTACTGGGCATCACACTTACCCTCTGAGGACAGAATGTGGCCAGTAAGTTATGTTATACACTGTATGGATTCTTTTGGGAGAACTTTAATGAATTCTATGGGTGGGATTTTCAAAAGTGTTCAATGTTGGCCTGACTCTGCTCCCAGTGAGGTCAATAGGGCAGATTTAGACCAAAGCAAAGGACCTTTCAACTCCCACCCTGTATGTCGGTTTATTTTATTGTTAGGAACTATGATTGGGCCCATGTGTCTCAATATATGCTTTTTTTTAGCATTTTAAGGTCTGAGAGGTGTGACTTATTGACATTGTATCTTTTCTGAGTAAAAACAAATGATATACACAAACAGGATTTAAACAAAGTTTCCCTGAGACGCCTGTGGCCTGCATGAGACCCTCTTTGCCCAGGATTTGCAGAGGTCTTTCCCACACTGATTTACCTACCAGCTGTGTAATTCAGCAAAGGCAGCTTTGATTTTCTTCACTGAATTATCCACTTCCTCTTTGATCATCATGCGGTATCTAGTTAAAGAAACTGTGCAACGTTGCAAATCTTTCACGGACTTTTCAATGTTTGGACCTAAAAACAAACAAACAAAAAATGTACAAAAGTGAACAAACCGATTGCTGTCTAATCTGATGGGGGGGGAAAAATCTCAAAGTGCTTCTTGTAATGAATGGCTAAAGTGAAATTCTGGTCCTACTTAAGGTATTGAAAGTTTTGCCATTGACTTAATAAGGCCCCAATTTCACCCTTAACATTTCTGTGGTGCTTCCACTTCTGAGAACATTAGACAAAATTCACCTCATTCCAGCCCCTGGATCAAAGCTAGAACAAACACTAGTTTTAGACACTGACAACACATTCTTAAATTCCCAAATGACACTTTGTGAACAAGCACTTTAAACAGAATAGGGATACTCCTGCCCACGTTAGTTACACTGAGCCTGATTCTGCCCTCACATATACTGGAGTAGCTTCATTAACTTCAGTGAAATTACCCTTGATTTATAAGAGATCAGAACCAGATCCACTAAACCTATGAACCCCTCAGAATGATGAGAAGAGTGAGAAAACCCACACTCTGGTCTTCTGTAAAGAGCAATATTCCCTGGTATCCCATTCCCAATACATTGCCTCTCCTCCTCATGTCAACTCTCGATGCAGTCCTCCTATGATGCACTGCAAATCTGATCACCTCCCTGAACAACAACTGATGAATTGTAGTAGTAGGAAAAGAAATCTGTTTTACCCTTTTTCTTGATTGAATCATCTGGCTTTGTTTCAAGATGGGCTGCAGGGATGGATGCTTTAACTGTGGATGTTTTTGACTTCGGCCTGCCTACATTAGTCAGAGGTTGAACTGATGACTGAAAAGTATCTCGCTGTTCTGTTCCACTTACAGACTTTAGGTTTAAATCTGCAGATATTCTCTTGTGCTCCAGGTTTTTGTCTGAAAGAGAACATCAAATAGTGAGTAGGGAGTTACTCTGACTCATTGTTATTAAATATAAATATAATACTATCTCCTACAACTGGAAGGGACCTTGAAAGGTCATTGAGTCCAGCCCCCTGCCTTCACTAGCAGGACCAAGTACTGATTTTTGCCCCAGATCCCTAAGTGGCCCCCCCAAGGATTGAACTCACAACGCTGGGTTTAGTAGGCCAATGCTCAAACCACTGAGCTATCCCTCCTCCTGGATGAGAATGTTTCTACATTGGTAAAATGAAGTTTCTGTTTCAGCAGTGTGCATTCTACAGAAAACCTGAAAGACTGACAGAACAGAATTACAATGGCTTTGTGATTAAAAACCAATTTGAGCAGATTTTTGTGTTTCACCAGTCAAAAAATGATAAAGAGATTTGACTTTTCTATGCTGAAATGGTACAAATATCTTACTCCATAAGCTATGTACTTCATTCATTTTAATCTTTCGTCAAATATAGTAGGCCTGAACTAGACAGGGGTAAGACTGCATAAGACTGGAGTAGCACAGGGGAGAAACAGGCCCCAAAATATTTGAAGTATGAATATGTGGTGTGTAGAATGCTGTGATCATTTTATTTGTTTATAGAGGATTAGAAGGTATATTGGAGAAGATAAAGAATTAAACATACACAAAAATAGCCAAGTTAGAAAAATTTGTAGTTGTCTGTGGAAACAAGAAATATCAGACTGTCAGAGTCCTAATTATGAAGAATGTAAATGCAAATTTTCACCTTCTCAGTTCAGATGTAGTAGGCTGTACACAGGAGTAGGAGCTAAGAACTCAGTGCCTACATGACTACCTTGAACCTTCTGCAAGTCTTAATAGGTAGTTAAGGCAACCAGTCTAGCAGCTAAAACCGCAGACAGGGAGTCAGCACTCCTGGATTCTATTCCCATATCTGTCCCAACTTGTTTTGTGACATTGGGCACATTGCTTGTAAAGGGCTTTGATATTCTTTATTTAAGTGCAAAATTACTATTATTGAACTTAATTTACAGTTTTGGATATTCATGAAGAAAAACAACAAATGAAAAAAGCCTTTCCTCTTAAACAAACCCACTCTGACCAGTGGTTATACTTTAAAAATAGTTTCTACCATTTACATATTCATCTGTTATTTACCTTGGCATCTTGTTTGAAATGTCAAATATTCTACAGTAGAACATCAGAGTTACGAACACCACAGCTATGAACTGACCAGTCAACCACACACATCAGTTGGACCCGGAAGTACGCAATCAGACAGCAGAAGAGACAAAATTAAAAAAAGCCAATACAGTACAGTACACTACTGTGTTAAACGTAAACTACTAACAAATAAAGGGAAAGCAGTATTTTTCTTCTGCATAACAAAGTTTCAAAGCTATAATAAGTCAATGTTCAGCTGTAAACTTTTGAAAGAACAACCATAATATTTTGTTCACAGTTATGAACATTTCAGAGTTATGAACAGTCTCCATTCCTGAGCTGTTCGTAACTCTGAGGTTCTACTGTACTTTGAAGCCCAGTAGTAAAAGATCGATATAGCCTAGCAAAGAACATCTAAACATGTTGCAACAAGACTTTGAAGTTTGACTGAGGAAATTCAGCAAAATTAAAGTAGTTTGGGAAAGTCTGTATCAAGTCCCTGCAGAACTGTGCCAGCTCAGCAACACTTGCAACAAAGATTAGGGATCTGTGACTCTAACAAACATCTAAATGAAAAATCAATGACTTGTGTAATAAGAGCTAACAGAGTAAATTATTGTTGCATTTTGTATTTCATGAGGGCTTGGAACATTAACACTCTAGTCTAAGATGTGATCTCTGGTGTATTGATAGTTAAGCATTTATCAGACCTGCTAGTAATGGAACGCTCACAGAAACTCACTCTGAGTCTCCAGCTGCGCCATAGACCATGGAATGTGTGTTTTATCTTTTTATAACACCTTGACATTCAAAACCTTTAAAAAAAATTGCCTTGACAGAATCGTTTGCTGAGGAAAAGCTCTCTTGAGATGTAAACAGGTAGTTTGGGGGAGTTAGCACAATTGCCCTATGTGAAAAACAACTGAGAAAAGTGGGACTCAAAATGGCATGTGTGTATCCAGTTTCACAAAATCTAGTCCAGCCCCTTGTGCCAAGCCAGGTCCAGGCCGGTTTCAGCTAAATCCAAAAACCACAATAATATGGCAATATGGTGCTTTAAAATTTTCAGCCTGATTTACGTTTAGTATGAATTTATAGTGCCTAAGGGATTACATGAGCTGATATTTAGCTATTTTTAGGACATTCTTTTAAAATTTAAATGGTGGCTGTTTCAGAGTAACTGTTAACACCTTTGTCCTTGGAAACAATGCCATAGGATCTTTAATTATGTGTGATCCAGAACTGGGTTTAGATCTCACAGGAAAGATGGCACCTGC
This sequence comes from Mauremys reevesii, assembly GCF_016161935.1. Classification (NCBI taxonomy): domain Eukaryota; kingdom Metazoa; phylum Chordata; order Testudines; family Geoemydidae; genus Mauremys; species Mauremys reevesii. The sequence continues at coordinate 21,262,281 of NC_052633.1, forward strand.
AGCAGCACAGTGCTCCTAGTACCATCCTGGGTTTTATCTGACAGTTTATCATCTAAGTACTGTCATGACATGACCATACTTAAACTCTGAGTTTTTACAATATCATAGGAAAAGGTAGCATGGCTGCAGAAAGATATCACTGAAAGCACCATGTTAGAGAAAGATCATTCATTAAATGGACACATTCAACAAGGCACAATTAGTGTTCATTGGGCTAAGCCTTTTCTAAAAAGAGAAATAACAGCTGCTTAATGTACAGCACCAGTTATAACTGTCCCCAGGTTGTGTCTCAACTGCAATGGGATTCCCTATCCCCACTCTGGTAAATGGTTGAATCAGAAGTATTTTAAATACACAAGGCCAAATTGTGGCTGGATGTAAATGGAGAAAGGGCGCAGATGGGCCATCTAGCATCGTGGTGCTTGAATACAGCGGATGAAAACTACTGGAAAGTATTAGCCACCAATTATGTTTTGAGGGAGACACTGCTGTTTGATGGGGCAGCAGGAATGGAGCAATGATAAATAATGATTTGACAGCAGACACTGAAGGGGGCCAGATCCTGAGCCTCGCAGAAGTCACTATGTGCTGCCAGAGTGACACAAAGTGACCGTAGAGCTGCCCTGGTATGAGGGAATCCTGTGTAAATCTGACAACAGACCTTCCTGGGCCACCTGCTACAAGGTGTGTGTCAGGGCTGGCAGGTGACAGGCAGATGGCAATTTAGGGTAGGGAGCACATTTGATGGAAGCCAGAAGGCAGGGGTTCTCAAACTGGGGGTCAGGACCCCTCAGGGGGTCATGAGGTTATTATAGGCGGGGTCACGAGCTGTCAGCCTCCACCCCAAACCCCGCTTTGCCTCCAGCATTTATAATGGTGTTAAATATATTTAAATGTTTTTAATTTATAAGGGGACGAGGTTGCACTTAGAGGCTTATTATGTGAAAGGGGTCACCAATACAAAAGTTTGAGAACCACCGCTGTAAGGCATTCCTGGTTGACAGAAAGGTCCCCAGGGGACCATGTGGCTGAACCAGCAGCAGGCCAGTGGCTACTCTATCTGGCTTTGGGGATTGGTTGGGTCCCTGACTGTGCTCATGACTGAAGGAATCATAACAGCAACTGAGAACTACTTTTGCCTCCCCCACATCAGCTGCCTCAAGCAGGTACTCGGGACAGCTGAGAGCTTCTGAGCCTGAGATGTATACTCCAGGAGTAATGCTGTGAAGCAGCCAATGGCGAGGACATATCCAGACCCTCAATGACCAGCTACAGAAGCTGATCCAGTCTCAGTCCCTCAATTCCTCCAGCAGGTCAATGAGGGCCAGGATACATCCTCCCCATTAGTCAGTGCTGATTATATAAGGCATGTGAAACTTAAACATTAAGACAATATAAAGTAATGGGAGAGTGCTGCGGGTTTATGTCCATGGTGTTTAGTGGCCAGTCGGGTAAGAAACAAGTAAGCTGGACTTCACTCTAAACCTTCTCTTAGCTTTATAATCTGCAGACTGTTATATCACAACTTTCAATTAAAAAAAAAGAACAGGAGTACTTGTGGCACCTTAGAGACTAACACATTTATTTGAGCATAAGCTTGAAGTGGGCTGTAGCCCACTTCATCGGATGCATAGAATGGAACATACAGTAAGAAGATATTTATACATACAGAGAACATGAAAAGGTGGAAGTACCCATACCAACTGTAAGAGGCTAATTAAGAGAAGCTATTATCAGCAGGGGAGAAAAACTTTAGAAGTGATAATCAAGATGGCCCATTTCGGACAGTTGACATGAAGGTGTGAGGATACTTTAACATGGGGAAACAGATTCAATGTGTGTAATGGCTCAGCCATTCCCAAACTCTATTTAAGCCTAAATTGATAGTATCTAGTTCGCATATCAATTCAAGTTCAACAGTTTCTCCTTGGAGTCTGTTTTTTGAAGCTTTTCTGTTGCATAATTGCCACCTTTAAATCTGTTACTGAATGGCCAGAGAGGTTGAAGTGTTCTCCTACTGGTTTTTTAATGTTATGATTCCTGATGTCAGATTTGTGTCCATTTATTCTTTTGCGTAGAGACTGTCCGGTTTGGCCAATGTACATGGCAGAGGCACTTGTACATTACATGTACATTGCTGGCACGTGATGGCATATATCACATTGGTAGATGTGCAGGTGAACGAGCCCCTGATGGCGTGGCTGATGTGATTAGGTCCTATGATGGTGTCACTTGAATAGATATGTGGACAGAGTTGGCATCGGGCTTTGTTGCAAGGATAGGTTAGTGTTTTTGTTCTGTGGTGTGTGGTTACTGGTGAGAATCTGCTTCAGGTTGGGGGGCTGTCTGTAAGCGAGGACAGATCTTAGCCTCTTAGAGTTGGTTGGGCAACTCCCACCTTTTCATGTTCTCTATATGTATATATATCTCCTCACTACATGTTCCATTTTATGCATCCAATGAAGTGGGCTGTAGCCCACGAAAGCTTATGCTCAAATAAATTTGTTAGTCTCTAAGGTGCCACAAGTACTCCTGTTCTTTTTGCGGATACAGACTAACACGGCTGCTACTCTGAAACCAATTTAAAAAAAGTTTCTTAAAGAAACAACCAAAAAAAGGCACCTCAACTAAAGAGCAATGGGCTGTGTTCAGCAGTAATAGCATTACCACTAGGTGAGCAAATGTCAGGTAAAGACAGTGGTCAACAGGTTACCTTCCACCACAACAGGTAGGATAGTAGAATGTGGTGTGAGGGGAGACAACCAGCTTTGCTGCATTCTCCCTTCTGGTCCCAGAAACCCCTCTGTGTGTTGAGGATTTCATGGCTCAGGAAGCTAAGTCAGGTAAGGAGAGACAGGGGAGCTAATGCTGCAGCCTCACCTACCTCATGCTGAGGGGAGCCTAAAGAGCTGTAAGGAGACATATGAGCCTGGAGCAGAACCCAATGTCCTCATTAGATCATGAGCATCTGGTGGTTGCGGAAGGGACTCCCCTTCCATTTCCACAAGCCCTGCTTAGACCCATGCCTCTGACAGGATGATTCAGAGGAAACTCCATGAATAGGAACAGGGAGTGTATCCTAGTCCCTATGTCAGAAAACCCACATAGGCGCACTGGCCTCTGGCCTAAAACTGTGGTCTACAAAGTCACACCAGGCTTGTCATTGCCTAAGTTCATTCATTCAAATGATAATTTTCAGGCCTGAACAGTTGGAAATATATTTAAAATGCCCCCTTATCTGAAACTGACCCTGGACCAAGTGTCCAGGAAACCAAATAAATGTACTGCTCAGAGCAGAGCTCAGAACTGAGAGCATTAATAAATGTCTGATGGAAAAGGAACGCAAGAACACTGGAAAACACAGAAGCAAGTGAAAAAAAAAGGCAAGGACAAACAAAACAAAGGAGATTACAATACAAAGGGAACATCTGAAACCAGGATGCTTAGAAATGCTAGTTTGAATTCCAAACTGTTTTCCACTCTTCAATGCATGCCATGTCTCTTGATCAGAAGCCACAAGAGTATGGCAGCTGACCTCTAAGGGAACCTACTCAACATTTTGCTGTGTACCATTCCTTTAACTTCTATACGTGTTTAGCAATATGTATATATATTGCTTCTTTGACCGAAACAAGGCTGCTACTGTGCTTTTCTATAGAATCAACATATTACCTCATGCTCAAGTTGAAAGTGAACTAAAGGAGAAACTCTTTCCATGACCATTTCAGAATGTTGCCAAGAAGATATTTTCCTAAATTTGAATGTTTCGGTAGCATAGTAGAATTAAGCAAGCATCTGCTTCTGCTGCAGAAAATTTGCAGTTATACTTTTGTTTATTAAATAATTAATACTATTTGGATATGGTTAATACTTTCATTTATATTAACATGTAAAATTATAGTAGAATTGTGAAATCAATGTCATTAATTGCAATTGCCAGACAGAGGGATCCTTAAAACTTTTTACATTTTTATTTTATACATGTAACATTTTTGTTTGCATCAACTGAAAGAGATGGAAAAAACATCTAACATCTAACCCCCTGGCCCACACACAACGTCTCAAATAATATAGGCACTCTCCTCAAAGCACACAGCTACCTTGCACTCACATCCACCATTTTTTTGAAAATTTCATGGAAACTTAAGTCATAGAGTATCAAGGTTGGAAGGGACCTCAGGAGGTCATCTAGTCCAACCCCCTGCTCAAAGCAGGACCAATCCCCTGACAGATTGTTTCCTCTGTTCCCTAAATGGCCCCCTCAAGGATTGAACTCACAACCCTGGGTTTAGCAGGCCAATGCTCAAACTACTGAGCTATCCCTCCCCCCCTTAGGCCTATGTATCTGTATTCATGCACCTCACCAACTTTGAAAATTCAGCCTTGATGGCACCTCCAAAACAGTAACTGAGGCAGCTTGATGTATTTGTAGCCATTACCAAATATTAGAGAAAATAATACTACATGAATATTTATAGACTGCAGAATAAATGATAATTATACTTTGATATGGAAATTTGGAACTTTGTAGTCACAACACATTTCTAGCTATAGGAATTGAGGGCCTTTGCTGAAACATAAGAACATTGCTGCACCTCACCCAGGCATCTCTTTTTCAAGACAGAGTTCCTTGCTCAGCTATTCTGTTTTGCTGGAATTTGTATCTCGTTGGCCAGAGGTTGGCACCAACACCAAAGTGTTCTATAAGTAGCACAGAATCAGTTTCAGGACAGCTATACATTTGGCATAAATCTTTGAAGTTTTGTTTGAGTAGCATGTTTGTAATCATGAACAGAGTGACTTCAAGGAAAGCTCCTTTAATGCAATGCAACTTTTATAGGGTACGTCTACACTACGGGATTATTCCGAATTTATATAAACCAGTTTAACAAAACAGATTGTATAAAATCGAATGTGCGCGGCCACACTAAACACATTAAATCGGTGGTGTGCGTCCACGGTCCGAGGCTAGCGTCGATTTCTGGAGCATTGCACTGTGGGTAGCTATTCCGTAGCTATCCCATAGTTCCCGCAGCCTCCCCCCCCCCTTTGAATTTCCGGGTTGAGATCCCAGTGCCTGATGCGGCAAAAATCATTGTCGCGGGTGGTTCTGGGTAAATGTCGTCAGTCACTCCTTCCGCTGGGAAAGCAACGGCAGACAAGCATTTCATGCCTTTTTTTCCCTGGATTGCCCTGGAAGATGCCATAGCATGGCAATCATGGAGCCTGTTTCGCCTTTTGTGACTGTCACCGTATGTGTACTAGATGCCGCTCACAGAGGCGATTCAGCAGTGCTACACAGCTGCATGCTTTTGCTTTTGCATGATAGCAGAGATGGTTATCAGCCATATTGTACCATCTACCATACCATAAATTGGTAATAAGATGGGCATGGCTACCAGTCCTTTTGCACTGTTCCATTTGCTGCTGTCATAAGTGCCCCTGGCTGCTCTTAGCCAGGCGCAAAAACAAAATTGGGAATGACTCCCTGAGTCAATCCCTCCTTTTTGTATCTAAAAATAGAATCAGTCCTGCCTAGAATATGGGCAAGTGTACTAGAGAACCACTGTATCAGAGAACCAGAGAGCACAGCTGCTCTGTGTCAGATCCTGCATAGATTATGAGCTGTATGCTATTCACAGGGGGTGCTCCTGCAACAACCCCACCTGTTCATTCCATTCTTCCCCAGCCTTCCTGGGCTACCATAGCATTGTCCCCCCACTTGTGTGATGAAGTAATAAAGAATGCAGGAATACTTGTTAGTGAGAAATGAGTGGAAGGCAGCCTCCAGTTGCTATGATAGTCCACATAGGACATTAAGGAGTGTGGAGGAGAGGAGCCCAGCATCCTGCTGCTAGTCCAGGGGCAATTGAATCTTTTCTTTACACATGAAGGGTGGGGGCTGATGAAGCTCAGCCCCCTGTTGCTATGATGATGATGGTTATCAGCCATATTGTACCATCTACCAGGAAAAATTAGGGCCAGGCGCCCTTGATCGACCTGACCGATGCTAGTACGCATGGTTACCAGTCCTTTTGCACTGCCCCATGTGCCAATAGGCTGATGATGACGATGGGTATCAGTCATATTGCACCATCAGCCACCCATGGCGGGGGGGAGCAAGAATGTTGGTGTTGAGTGCTGCACCATCGCGTCTATCTGCAGCATTCAGTAAAGATAGGGTGACATGTAAAAGAGTCAAGACAGGATTGTTTTCCCTTTCACTTCTGGGGGTGGGTGGGGGGGTGCGTAAATTGCCTAGCTATGCCCTGACCCACCGCGGACACTGTTTTTGACCCTAGAAGCATTTGGAGCTCAGCCAAGAATGCAAATGCTTTTCAGAGACTGCAGGAACTGTGGGATAGCTTGAGTCCTCCAGTCCATGAGCGTCCATTTGATTCTTTGGCTTTCCGTTACACTTGCCACGCAGCAGTGCGCTGAGTCCCTGCTATGGCATCTGTCTGGAGATATTTAAAAAATGATTTTCGCTGATAGAACAGATTTGCCTGCCCTTACAGCGATCACGTCCGCATCGTCCATGCTGGAGCTCTTTCTTTATTTTGATTTTTAACTGCATCACCACCCATGCTGATCGGAGCTCCACGCTGGGCAAACAGGAAATATTCAAAAGTTCGCGGGGCTTTTCCTGTCTACCTGGCCACTGCATCCGAGTTCAGATTGCTGTCCAGAGCGGTCAGTGGTGCACTGTGGGATACCGCCCGGAGGCCAATACCGTCGATCTGCGGCCACACTAACCCCAATCCGATATGTTAATACCGATATTAGCCCTACTCCTCTCGTTAGGGAGGAGTACAGAAACCGGTTTAAAGAGTCCTTTATACCGATATAAAGGGCCTCTTAGTGTGGACGGTTGTGGCGTTAAATCGGTTTTAGGCTCCTAAAACCGGTTTAAACGCGTAGTGTAGACCAGGCCATATATTGCTTAAGATTTAGCAAGAACAACAACAACAACAACAGTAGCATTGACCTAGGCCCTTCAGAAGTTCTGAAATGCTAGGAGTTGAAAAACGTATCAGCAAGAAGTACAATCAAAATAAACATGAACTTTATGGAAGGATACTTGAAGGCAAAGGCATGTAGGCTTTCACTGAGTATCCTCCCCAAAAGGCTGAGGTTTGTTTTCACTGATGTAACAAAAAAACAAACAAACAAACAAACCTCATTTCAAAAGAGCCCCATGGAGGGAGACTGCGGCTTTCATCACTGCCTCCAGGAGTTCCACAGACACCATGCAAATCCTGGTTGAACAGCATGTAATCAGAGAAGCTGCCAGATTGAATCTCCCAGCAGTAGGGCCAGGGGATGGTCCCAGGGAAGTCACTGGGAGTTTTGCAGCTATTCACCTAAATAGGGACTACAGTATGTAAATACAAGCAGAAGATGCTGTGACTAAGCAATAAGGGAATCATGTGACATCCCATTAAAGCCAGAGTCACTGCTTTGTGGGACCTTGTCACTGCTGTCTCTCTCTCATACACTCAACTGTCTATACTGCCTGGTGATGGGGCACGTTCAACTAGTCTAATTAGACTTTAGTCCTTTTTTCTCTTGAGATAAGGACATTTAGGTCTTGATCTTGCAAAGAGAAATATTCCCCTGTGGGGTCCTCCTGCTTGGTTCTCCTTGTAAGACTAGGGCCTATTTTGCCCAAACGCAGCTGTCTGCTTGATTTTTTAAAATTAAATTCAACATTACTTCAGTGTAATCTTCTTTGTGCATGTTAGCTTGGCCCAGGCTTGGCTATAAAGGTGCCTTCTGCAGAGCACACTGACCTGTGATGTCTGGATGTGCTTGCACCACCTCCTCGAATCCACAGCTTTTGTTCTCATGAGAAATGACTTCTGATTTCTCATTGGCAGAGTCACTGGAAGAGTTATCCTTGTCACATCCATTCAGATGGCAGCCATCTCTCTCTTGAGGCTCTAGGGAAACCTTTTCAGTTCTATCATTCTTCTCTTTCATATCTTTATTGCCTTGATGCTGTTTAGATTTGCTTCTTTTTCTTTTATTATCCTAAATTGAGAAATATTTCAAGGACAGAAACATTACTCAGCATAGGTCAAACTAACTCAAAATATGAGCAATAAATTGTTCATTCTCTTCAGTTCTGAAAAAAGCCTCACAAGCTGTAATCACTGTAATGATATTTACAGACCATGATGTACTGTGATATGCTTTATCTGTTCAACTGAATATATAAATTGTTCGAAACAAAAATAAAATGAAATAGGAGCAGAAGTTAGAGTTCTACACCACATTTATTTTTTCACTGCCTGGAATATTTGCATTTTTAAACCATGATAGCATCATAGTATAAGAAGCTTCTTTTCAAGTACCTGATTTGAACTGTGCTGCTTCCACAAAAGTCTGCCATCACACTGGCTGAGCAGTTCATAATTGTCAAAAGCAAAAGTACTGACCTCGTAATGTGACTAATTCCTTGCGGAGCATGTTTAGTGAGTACGTACACAATGGCATTTTGTTGTTTGCTTTAAATAAACAAAACCACTAGGATTCATTCTGGCAGGAGCGCACTAGAGCAGGGGTTCTCAAACTGGGGGTCGGGACCCCACAGGGGATCATGAGGTTATGTGGGGGGTCACGAGCTGTCAATCTCCAGCCCAAACCCTGCTTTGCCTACAGCATTTATAATGGTGTTAAATATATAAAAAAGTGTTTTTAATTTATAAGGGGGGGGGACTGCACTCAGAGACTTGCTGTGTGAAAGGGGTCTACAGTACAAAAGTTTGAGAATCACTAAACTAGAGAATCCATGGCCACAGGTAGTCCATGATGGAACCCTTAGAGAACCAATCTGGTGGTGAGGGTCAGTCCTAGACATCTGAGGCATGATTTACATGATCCTGACTTGGTAATATTCTTATACATTGCCCCAACACAGATTATTCATACTCCTGGCAGCCATAGCCTACCTTGGGTGGTTATTGGAGATTCTGCAAGGGGCTGCTGCTGGCCAGAATATAGGTATATATAGGTATATATATTGCAGTGTATGTGTACTATTTTGGTGAGCCATTCTGTGTATTTCTAGAGTTTAGTTCCCATGTGTGTACCCTACTGACCTGGAAACCCTACCTGAGCAGCAATTTAGAGAGATAACAGAGGTGAATTAGAAAATAAGGTGCACATTTACTTTGAAGCCTTTTAAATACAGATGTGGATCATTTATAATGTTAGCAAATTAGCACAAGATTTGGCAACAATGATTGCTGCTACACTCTACTACAGAACGCTGATAAATAGTGTTGATGTTTTAACTCTCAAGAGTGAGTCCTTACCTTCTTTTTCCCCATCATATTCCATTCTTTTAGTACCTGAACTGCACTGCCTACAGTAGGAAAAGATAAAAATACTTCAACAAAAGTTCGGCTGTGATAAAAAACAACTGTGCTCAGAAATGATTCCCAGTCTCCTATAAAAATTTATTTGTTTTTTGCAAGTGTTTCACATGTTGGAGAAACAATTTATCTGCTGTATTTCACTTTTTATGTTCCTCAATGTCATATTTATTTGATTTACAGTTCATGCATAGTTTTATTATTTGCATCTACCTGTCTCCCTATCATAACTAGTATTTTTTCATCATTCTATTTTGGAGATTGGAAAAATTTTCTTAAGAAATTCTCTAAATTAGACAAATTTATGGTAGGAAAACAGTGACACAAACTTGTATATGGTGAGTATCTCTATATAATGTATCTATAATCTTCTGGTTTGAAATCTCTTATGCTTCACATTAGACTATAGCACGCAGGCTGCTTAGCATATGTGCTCTTGATGGCCCTGAATCAGCAAAGCACCTGCTTAAGTCCCATTGAAACCATATGCTTAAGTGCTTTGCTCATGTGTTTTAAATTAAGGATGCATTGCGGTCAAAGGTACCAAGGTAGCCTAGTCCATTACTAACAGTACTTACCTTTCTAAGACAGCCTAGCTGGTACACTGGTGGAGGATTATTTCTAAGTGGGTTTTGAGGAGAGAGTTAAAGGAGCGGAGGAAAGTGACTTTACAGAATAGATCGAGGAGGGAGTCCCACACATAAAGAATGATGTGGTAAAAAGTGGAAAGACAGGGAGAAGTAAATAATTAGGCAGTTCAGGCTGGCAACACTGGTGGAGTGAAGGTGAAAATGACTAGGAATTAACAGAAAATGTACAGACAAGCAGTCATGGTTCTTGACATTTCAACAGAATTACAGCCCACATTTCAGGCAACTAGAAAGTATTTAGTGTTAATTCCTCATGCTTTAGTAAGATATGTACAGTATACTCACCATCCATAAAAGCTTGAACTGCCTTGTCTACATTGTTATCAAATTGCTGCAACACCAGAACTATTTCATTATTGCTTTTGTTAGGAACAATTGATCGAACTGCATTGATCTGAAAAAAAAAAAGATGAAAATATGCAGTTTTAGCATATTCCTTTAGATGAAATAAAGTTATTCAGGAAAAAATGCATATTTATCTGAATTGTTTGCAGTTTTGTAATAGGTTATTTGTAATACTATACATCTTCTGAACCACTGTATGCAACCAACACAAGCAATTGCTTCTAGTGATTAGAACTGGTAGTCAGGACTCCTGGGGCCAAATCCTGCTGTCAGTTACACCTGGTGTAAATCTGGAGTAACTCCATTGATAGAATTTGTTTTCTATTCCTGGACATACCACTCGGAGGCTTTGTCTACACTACAAATCCTTTGCTGGTATAGCTATAGCAGTACAGCTGCACCAGTGAAGATCCCTAGTGTAGACATAGCACATGCCAACAGGTGTCCTTCTGCCAGTGTAGAAACATCACCTTTCTGAATGATGTTAGCTATGCTGACAGCCCTCTTCTGTCAGCGTACTTGTATCTACACAAGGGGTTTGCCTGTATAGCTTTGTCAGCTGGGGCCGTTGTTCTATCACACTCCTAACATAGCTATGTCAACAAAACTTTGTAGTAAAGAAGTGGACTGACACTGTGTGACTTTGAACAAGTCATATAGTTTCTCTGTCCTCTGGTTTACCCATTTATAAAAAGGGTTTAAAATATAGACCTACCTTGCACAGGGGTGTGGCAAAGCTCTGTTAATTAAGGTTTGTAATGTTAATTGGGCTCCTTGCATGGTTACAAAGTATTCTAATTAATAAAAGAAGTCATATGCTAAAAACGAAGAGACTGTATAAAGCTTGTCCTCTGATTTATCACTCATAATAAATGCAGCCTTGAGAGCAAAGATCCAAAAACTTTTAGTATTAAATATCTTACTAATGGTATTTGAAACAATGACGTGGTGGGCCAAATACATCCCTGCTGCACTCTACTGAAGTCAATGGAATCCTCAACCTGTGTAAAGTTGTATTGCTCCATTGACTTCAGGATCAATTTACACTCAGGATCTCTTCTATTGGGTTTTGAATACAATATTTCCACTGGAAACCATCTTGATGTTTTAATTTCTTATTCCTACACAACATAGCTGACAGTAAATAAAAATTATGTCAAACACATTGGATATGTCTCTTGTTTATGCTACTCAAGCTTTATTGACTATAAAAACTCAGAAAAACAAACGAACAGAGGCCACTGGCAGCACTTTCAGAAAGAGAGGGATCAGTTCCAAAAAATCTGATTGTTCCCAATCAGCTTTCTGGGCTATTTTATTGGGAAATCCTGCATACATTGATTATTGCCTTATTGCAGTGTAAGCATTGTCTGGCACTCATTACTAGCCTGCTCTCTAAGGGAATGAATCTTAGATCTGTTTACACCTTATTTTTGGATTAGTAACTAAAAGCACATTCTGTTGCATGGATGTAATTGATAAAATCATGTCTGTAAAAAAAGCCAAAAATGGAGGGCTCTCTCTGTTTCCATGCACTGTGTTGTCATGAGCAATGATGATGTTTATACATGTTCCTCAAGGTTTGCGTGCAGAGCTGCACCTTGCTGGAGGCACAGCCACCTCTATTACCCCATGTAGCTTCCCACCTTCTTTGATCAACTGTCACATTCCAACTGCCACAGAACCTTTGGACTTCAACATTCCATTGGGTTCTACCAGAGGCCAGTGATGATTCAAGCTGGTGATATTTTGCCCCCAAAGTGCTCTCAACCATGCTTGTAGTTGTTTCCATCACTGCCCACTGACCCAACAGATATTCTAGGCTTATGAGTGACACACACAGCATGACAATCCCATCTGTTAGGTCTCAGTGCTCTGTCACACTCCTCCCCGTACCCAAAAGCATTTTTCCCCCTCACACCCTGCCCTTTTTGTAGGAGGCACTTGACTCTCTACTTTCCTGTTTGTCCCAGGGAAGTCTTGTAGGATCCCCTTTCTGGGTCCCTCCATCCTTGACCCACAGAAATCATAAGGAATGTCCACACAATTTGGTCTCAGTCCACAGATCTTCACACACCATGTACAATGTGTAGGCCCATGTGCCTCATTTTCTTCCCCCTCTGTCTTGGGGTCAGCCCTGTTGTTGGCCCCTGTCCCCCTCCTTCCCCAAAGCTTCTGGTTCTCCAAGTCCCATGAACTGACCCCTAAGCTCCTCCCCATGCCTTTTCCTAGGTGCAGAATCTCAGGACTCTTGGAGACTTGGGCTGCTCTTCTCCCCTGAGCCTAGTTCTACCTTTTCCTTTTTCTCACCCTTTCCCCATGTGGTGGTTCTATTCTCCTCCTGTCTTGTATCGTTCCATCTAGGGTGGTCCAAGTCTATCAACTCGGTTAAAAAAAAAAAGAAAAGATTCACCAGTTTATTAGTCTCTTCTTCTGTACTAATGAGTACTATATCAGAAGTCATGTTGTATGTGCCACTTTCCCTCATCTTACTGAGTTATGAAGAAGGTTCAATGCATGGGGGGTGATAGTGATCCCTATAGTGTGGTATTAAAACCTGCTATTTCCCTTCTCTCACTTGCGTTCCTGAGCCTGCCAAAATAATAGCTGAGCATGACCATTCCAAAGAACACAGCCCATGTCACTGCCAAAGCACTGGGAACACTGGGTTGCTACTAGAGCATGAAGACAGCTTGCACGGGCTGAACCAGGCCAGATTCTTCCTCCTGGGACCATACACCTGGACTTGGCACATGGCCCCAGCATCCCATCCCCCTCTCAGGGGGACCATAGGGGGAAGCAGTCCCCAGCCAACTTCCCAGGAGAGAAGAGAGCCAAGCTGGGCTCCCTCGCTCCCCGGACCCAGCATGTGGTGTCAGTAGTCTATCTGCTACACTGGGATAATAGTCTTTTCCTGCTGCCAGCTAATGTAGTTAGTCCTGTAGCTCAGGTGGTAAAGTCTATGCTGAAGCTTCAGGGTACAGTGATCCAGGATGGGCTTTTACAGCTATACATACTGAAAATTGAATTTCATCTTATTCTTCTTTTAAAAAAAAACCCCTAGGAAATTACATACAAAAACACTATGCTGCAAGAAAAATATTCAGGTTGCAAAGTAATGCACTCAAAAGTTAGGAAATGCCAAATATACAGTTGCCTCATCATCTTAATTTGGTCTCCATGTGCGTATGTATTACGCTAGTCTTTAATTACATGATCACTTGCTTTTTTTCCCCATAGAATCCAGTGTCTCATACACGGCGCAGCATGGAAGCACCGGGGTTGCATGGGCAGCCAGAAATCTGGCATTTCCTAACTTTTGAATGCTTGGCTTCACAACCTACATTGTTTTTTAACAGATTTTGTACATAATCATGGTTTGGCTACAATTTTCACAATGATCTGCTCAAAGTGATTTAAGAATCCCACTCTCATCTGGGTATGATTTGATTCAGCTGCTGCATCACTAATACCTTTATGTTAATGAAGACAGTGCTGTGTGAATTTATTGGGGGAAAAAAATGCTCTTTGCAGTCCAAGACTCTTGCATCACTGAAATTCCGTAATTTAGTTGCCGTTTTTAGAATCTGCTTTCTGTCAGCAAGCAGATGTGTCTCAAGTGTAACCACATTCTCCTTGGATTATAACAGACTGGGTCAACTCAAGGGTTCTAAACTGAAGCATAACCCTTTCATGACTGGCACTGGGATCTTGCCAGATGACACACATATGTAGCAAGGGACAGAATAGTTGAAACAATTTAATATTTTATATGATTTCACATCAATAAACAAAGTAAATTAATTGTATTATAGTTGTCACTGAAACACAGGATAAAAATTGGCACAAGAAGTTGGAAATACTTTCTTTCATAAGCACTGAAATAGCATTAATACCTGAGAGTTTGCAAAACCAAACATTTACAGTTAGTCTATATTAATACTGGTATTTCCTTGTTTTATTTGAGAGAACTCAGAATATTTTCCTATTCAACAGAACCCGACCATAAGATGAAAAAATATTAAAAGTAAGACTAATGGAAAGTCAAATATTTGTAATGACTCCATGAATCACTACAGAATCATAGAAATGTAGAGTTGGAATGGACCTTGCTCATACCATGTAAACCTAGACCATCTCTGACCGGTGTTTGTCTAACCTGTTTGTAAAAACTCCAATGAGAGTGATACCACAACCTTCCTTGGAAGCCTGTTCCAGTCCTTAGCTATCTTTATAATTAGAAAGTTTTTCCTAACACCTAACCTAAATCTCTCTTGCTGTAGATTAAGCCTATTACTTATTGTCCTACCTGCAGTGAACATGGAAAACAATTGATTACTATCCTCTTTATAATGGTCCTTAACATACCAAACAAAACCACCACGCTACAAGAACATTATTCAAGTTGCAAAGTAAAGCACTCATAAATTAGGAAATGCCAAATTTACAGTTGACCCTGCTATCTTAATTTGGCACCTTTGTTCTTATGCACTATTCAACAGTCTTTAATTTCATAATCATCTGTCTTTATCTGGTCTAGATGTAAGGACTTTAAATATCTTTAATGATTCCATGTCATAATCTGGTTGCAGGACAGGCATTATGGGGCATTAAGGGGTTAGTTAACAAATTTGCTGAACCACTGACAATTATTTTTTAATGTGTTCCATCTTGGCAGATGAGATCAGCTGGGATGCTCTTGCTGACAGTAGCTACATTTGGAGCCTAGACACACAGCAGGTTTCCACATTGGTTTGAAGGAGCCTGAGTTTGCTCTCCTTGAGATCATGCTGCAAGAGCTAATTACTCTGTGTTTCAGTTTAAACCACTCCCCTAAAAACAATCAAAACATAAAATACAAACCCCAAGTCCTAAAAGTGACTGCACACAGACCCCAGCATCCATACACAGCCCAGTTTAAGACCCTGATTCAGCAAAGCACTTAACCACATGCTTAATTGTAAGCATGTGTTTAAATCTTGTTGGTTTAAGTGCTTTGTTGAATAGACTTAAATACATGCTCAGAGTTAAGCATGTTTATATGCTTTGCTGACTTGGGACCTTAAGCATGTGCTTAACTTTAGACATGTGCTTAAGTCACACTGAAGTCAATGAGACTGAAGCACATATTTAAAGGTTTTACAGAATCAGGGACCAAGTTAATGGTAGTCCATGAAGGCACAGGGGTTTGTGCACACAAAATAACATGCAGAACTGAGCCCTAATTCAGGGATTACTGGGGATGTGCCAACAACCAGCAAAGAGCAGATGTGGCAACAAAATTCAGAAAAGGGGGAAAATGTTAGCAAGTCCCTTCAAGGTAGTTAATTTCTACTCCAGTTTTATAAAGAACAAATCTTGTCAGACAAATTTAATTGTTTTTGGTAGGATTTGTTTTAAATATGGGAAATCCCGCTGAAGACAATCCTGAATCAACTGAAAGAATAGTAAACAGTTTTTTTTTTAAAGTACAGAACTGTTAACTTTGATGTGTGAGACATGCCCACAGAGGGCTGGAGGACACTGAAAATTTGGTCATACGTGGCTTCTGTCCACCTGAGACCCTCATGGAAACAAGATGCATGTTTCATAAGGCTATCCCAATAATCCAAGCTTGAAAATACATAAATATAGCATAAACTAACAGTGAAAGCAGTCTAGTACCAGTAAATGTCCATGTCTCCACCAGAAACCAATGCGGACATTTTCATTTTTTCTTTTGGGTCTTTCAGGTTCCTGTCTAGTCTCGACTGGTCTCCAGGCAACTTTAACAATACTGCTGTTAATAAGCATTAGGCAGTAATTACAGCCTGTTTTCTTCTTTCTTTTCTACTCCCTCCCTCATGGCATCTTCCCCAAAGAGGAAGTTTTTGAGGAATAAGTAACATCTCTGGGGTTTGTTGAGTTAGTTTACACACTCCTGACAAAATGACAAACTAAACTACTTAGCTGAAAGCTCACACTTCATGCCTGTTCTGAAACTTCTGTACATAGCTGCCACAATCCCCATGAAAAAAGTTACTACTATGGTCAATTAATTTAAAGTGTTTACTTACCATCCTGATATATGCCTGATCTTGATAACTAACAAGCCAGCTAACAACCAATTTTGTTTCAACCCCATTGAACAGTGCTAAAATCAATACTGGATTTTTTTCACTTTAGATTAAAAATTAAACTCAGTAGATTCTCCTAGACATGAGCTGATCTGATTCTAAAAATATGGGTATCTGTGAGTACAGAGGCATGTCTTCCGTATTTATTTAATGCATGCTAGTAACAAGGCTGTGTGGTTCAGACTAATGCCCCAATTTTTGCAATGGGATCTTCTAGTGGGGACCCCTGCAGGGTTCTACTGGATTCCAGAGTCCAGGCATTTTAGCCATAATGCAGGAGAAGATAACACTTTTATAGCAACCATTTTTTAAGGTCATGGATTACTCCTACAAAAGTCAATTTAAAAATAAATGGGCTGGTGCTGCTGCAGCTAGCATCTGACCCTAAAGCAACATGTACACATTTCTCAGGGTAGAGGACTTTTTCCAGTAGCTTAAGTATATGAATAAGTTTATCATAAGACACTGAGCAAGCGTTATTAACATTCACTCTGAACAAAAGAAAAGCTTTGATAACGTCCATACTCATTTGACATTTTTCTTCACTCAAAAAACTGTTCATCACACTCAACACTCGTGATATTGGATTGTTTGTTTCTGGTAAATACTGAGCAAATACTGCTTCATACAGCAATATGTCTTCAACAAATATTTTGGATTTATAATAAAACCAAATATTTGGATGAATGGAATGAAACATTGGGACATTTCAGGTGGAAAAAAAAAAGGACTCTCTCAGAAAAACTGGGTCACTCTAAGGATGGAAATCTATATATATACTTTTTAAAGGCCTGATTCTTCAGCATCATTGAACACAAAGCCTGATCCAAAGCCCAACAACATAACTGTAGGTCTTTTCATTGACTTCAATGACTTTGGATGCAGCCCACTGAAATCAACAGAAGCACATGAAACAGATGCTATTTTAGGTCTTAAAAAGGCACAATGAAATATGAAAATGAAAACTGTCTAACTTTTCAAAGGCAGTTTTCACTCTAAACGCTTCTCTTACCACTTTCACTTGTGATGAGTTCTCTTCCACCCCGCCATCTCACAGCCCTTTGTTCACATTCTTGTTACGTTTTAAATACCAGCAAATGTATCTAAATACATTTATTTGTTGTGCTTTACCACACAAAGACACCTGTTTGGTACTATGGATACCTCTGACATTTTAAATGACAAAACAATCAAAACCAAACTGTGACCAAACCCCCAGAAAAACATCAGCAAAACTCTACCCTCAACACAACCCCAGAAGAGAGATTTTGCTTCACCAAAACCTCAGGAACAATTGCATCCATCTTGCCCTAACGTCTTCAGCTAAGGGAGCGATAGAGAGAAAAGATGGGCCCTGCAGCATGCCCTGATGGTTAAATAATCCTGATTATTTCAGAACAAGAACAAAGTGAGTCTCTGTCACATAGAATGGTCCTCTGCAAACTTCGTCTCTGTTAAACCCAGCTTGAGCACCTCCACTGATCCATGCTGTGGTAGTACCATATGAATACACTACACACTCAGTTGTACCTCCTAGTCTCATTCCTTCCTGCTCAGAGGGCTCCATCACCCCAGAAACCGAGCGTCTGTTTCTTCTAGAGGGGTTAATTGGCAGTGCACTTTGCTTTACTGTGAGTGTATCTCCACTAAGGAATTATTCTGGAGTTAAAGCAATGAGACAGAGAGCTGATTTTGGCCCACTTTGCCCCAAATGTGATGAATTAAATCAGAACAGCTTTGGAATAGCACAACTGCAGCAGTCTTCACTAGCTACGGAAATTTTCATTGGGCTGCCTGGTTTTGCAGGCCAATGCTTATGCAAATCTCTCAGGAAAAAGTGTTATACAATAAGACGTGTAACAGACTAAATGTACTAACTATTTTGGCTGAAACTATGAATTATTTACAGAAATATCACAGTGTATCTCAGCAATGGTAACATTCACTCAGAACTCTGAAAATCAGGCCATGTTTATCGTCTTTAGGAGCCCATATGAATTTAATAGTCTAACTTTCGGTACCCTGCTTTGAAAATTTTGGTCTTCGTCTCCAAACAACTTGTAAAATGGCAATAAAGATGGTATTTCCTAGAAAAAACTAGTGACTGGTAATAGAGACGGCACTTTTCATGGGGATGGACACCATTTGGATTGACCATTTTTAAACCCACTACTGCTAAACCTCATGGGTTTTGGACTGTATTTTGGTTGTGGGGAATGAAATGTAAGGCATGGAGAGCTTAGCCACAAGCCTGCAAACACTTACACACAAGAGTAAGTTTGTGTGTGCACATAGTCTCTCTGACTTTATGTGAATTTTCACAGGATCAGGGCCTGGATGCATAATATGATCTACCAGAGATGGGAAGGGTGGGAAGGAAGAATGGGGAGGGAAATGCACTGCTGTTTAGGTTTTGTAACTATTTTTATAACTTTTTTAACATAATTAATGGCAAGGGGTGTCCAAAGCCCAGGATAGGAGATTAAATAAATCAATATGGTTTTAGTTTTTTTCAGTTACCCAAAAAATACAACAAAAAATAAATATCAGACTCATCACATTTATCCTGCTGCAATGGGTGTTTGTGACTGCTTCTTGCTTTATGAATTTTAGTTTTCTAAGTGGGAAAGGGGTATGACCTTGGGTTTTATGATTAGATTACAGTAAAGGTGTATAATAGTTTCTTATATCCACATCCTCTGGTGCATACAACTGATGATCTGTTTTATTTCTTAAAAATATAGTTGTGAATAAAATTAAAATCAAGTCCGCCAGGCAAATTTGTTTTTTTCTTTGCTCAGATTTCCAATATCTTATTGAATGACAACCTAGATATGCCTTTAGAATTGTCTGATAGAAACAGCTGAATGCGCTTGGTGTATTTTCAGCAAAATGAGATGTATCATGGCCATCATTTAGTGGGTCATTAAATTTTATTTTCCATAGTAGAAAACAAGCAATAAGATGCAACTGCTGTTAACCTCGTTCCCCCTTGGCATGAGGATTTAAACAGATATAAAAAAAGTAACTATTTAATGTAATGTACCGATCCAATAGTTTTCTTGCTTTAAAAATCTGTACACATATGTAACCGATGATTTTGAACAACCAACCAACCAAAACCCACTTGATACACCCAACATATAGTGCCTTATCGCGGTTGCAGATTTCTAGAGTCAGTGAGAGTTCTTCTTTTGTTTCTTCCAACGCTGCACTTCTTCATTCTTAATTTAAGGCAAAACAGGAACCAACGAGTTGAAATTTAAGTCACATGGTAAATGATCTTGGATTGATTCACTGAATTGTGTATTTGGAATTACTGTAAATTGCCCAGCACGAAGAGATGGGATTTACTGACATAATTTTCCATTGAAAAAGGCATTAAATACTGAGTAACTTGAACTCCAGACTACCAAGGTCTAAGGAAGACCCTCATTCATTGAAATATACATTCATATTGACATGCAAATTTTCGAGTATGATGAGTATTCCACCAATCAATAAACATGAATTAAGAAAAACATGAATTCTGAAAAACAGGCACCCAACTGTGCACATCAGAAAACAAATGATTCCCCATTGGGGGCTATAAAGCAAAGAGGTTCAATATGAAGGAAAGGAAACAAATTTGAAGAAAAGCAAACAGAAAGGGGGAGACAAACTGCTGGACAAGGGGAGAACACTCATCAGGAACTCATTCTCTCTTCTATACCAAATCTAAGCCATTACTGCATACGTTGTTTACTCAGCAGCTCCACTGACATATAGTGGGCATGAGTTAATATGTGACTATTTATCAGGCTCTTTCATTAATAATCTGTAAAAGCTCACTCAGAAAGACTTTAGAATCAGCAGTTGTCCTGGTTCATCAAGCCTTTAGAAACTAAAGGCAATATCTAAGTTACCTGCAAGTGATGTGTATTACTTGAATGAAATGCTGATTACTCTATTTATGAATGCTGAGATAAAATGGCCATATACCAAAACAGATGATTACTTGCCCCAGATTCCTATTTCTTCTCTCTGTTACACAGTTTATATTACTCCTGAACTCTCTACCACTTTGTGGGAGAGCTGCATTTACAGTACCTTGGTTCCATGCATTTCTGGTGTCAAATCACTTTTTCCTATTGCTAGTTCAACCAAATTGTTGAATTGCAGAACTGAACCTAGGACAAACTTTTCCTGTGCTAAACAAATCATTTTACATCAGCTGGGGAAAAAACGCTCATCTAGGAATCCAAACTCTCAAATTTATATTTTCTCTCTTTCCTTTGGCAACCTCAAGGATAAGAGAGCGACTCCACATTCTCACCACCCTGAAGGGTATGCAATGGGCCATAGCTGCGTCTTATGATATGATGGGGCTTGTGTGTATTTTTCATTGTTGCATTGTCCCCTTTATTCTGGGGAATAAAATTTATTCAAACTACTGTTTGAGCCAAGCTCTGCCCTTCTTTATACCTTGTGCAACTCCTGTGAAGGCAAGAGACGTAATGCTGCTATCACTGACACCTCTATTTACTTGTATACCTGAAGTCACCTGTATATGCCTGGAGTATTTACCTGACAGCAATGGACACTACTGACTTTAACATGCACTTACTCCTGACTTGAAACTGTGTCTTAATGAAACTACACATGGGGTATAAATCAGGCCACAATTTGGCCCTTTCTGCACTTCGACCTCACTTTTCCAAATAGCATCCCACAAAAATATTCTGATATTAAAGGGGCACTGCCAATCTGAACTTTTTTAAACTGATGACTTTCAAAAAAATCTAGTTTCTGTTACAGCATTTTAAAAAAATTCTGTATTTTTTTCCTGCTTTCCTATTGGTATTGGCTAAGTCCTTCTCAGGGAAAAAGAAACGGACTTTGGGCTAGATCCTCACTTTATGACTGACCTGTGGCAAGAGGTCACAGCCTGTCTTCTGGTCTTCTCTGTGCTACATGTAGGAAGTGTCCTGTGCTGAGTTTATACCAGGCACAGCATACATCATTTCCACCCATCACACACTGTGGGGAACAGAGACAGGACTCTATCCAGCCCTGCCTCTTCTTCCCCATCTCTGGTGGAGGGGGGATGTGAGTAGCAGCTCAGAGCCTGCTTCCCTTGCAGTGCTGCAACACGTGTACAGATGACCCATGCAAGAGAGTAATGATGTGCCTTATGGCCCTTGGTCCCTTACAAAGGGGTGCAGGGCTAGTGAGGATCTACCACTAAGCAGGAGAAACAGTGAAATTGACATACATACACGCACTGTCAAATGCACAAACTGACAAACAGAAAAAATATTTTGTTTGCTAACTTTTCAATTATTGTAACTTTAGATATTACCTGTAACTATAGTAGGAACATCACTTTAAAACAGAAACATGATATTCAAGGGAATGGTATCCCTTCATGTGTCAGTAAGGGAGTTTCTAAGTATGTAATGTCATGTAGGGGAATAACAGAAATCTAAATGACAAATTTTGTTTTCTCACAGAAAAATAAAGATATTTTTCTTCAGCCAACATTCAGACCTGACCCTACAAACACTTGTGTGTGTGCTTAACTTTATGCACAAAGTCAATTTATGGTAAAGTTAAGCATATTGAATAGATATGTGCAAGATCAGGGGATCAATACGTATGTAAATATAGTTTAGGATTGTACAGATTGCACTGTATGAATTATTCGAGCCTACCTTTTCCTTGATATTTGCAGGAGAACTGATTTCTGCCATCTCTATTCAGATGAGTATAATCTCTGTGAAGAGGAGAAATAGTAAGAAAAAGATTAATTTACAGGTTTAGTGACGACTTCTCACTAGAGTGCAGAGCCTGCAAAGACTTACACATGAGCGTAACTTTAAGCAGGTGAGCAGTTTCAATGACATCCCGTGGGCAGGATAGGGAACTGGGTCGGTCTTAAGGCTTCCTGAACGATCACACACACACTTGCTCTTTCACGCACCTCTCCTGGAAGGTGGCGTTTTTGGTGGCCATTACGTCCGCAAGGAGGGTGTCCGAGCTGAGGGCCCTGACCTCAGAGCCCCCTTATACAGTTTTTTATAAAGACAAAGTGCAACTTAGGCCACACCCTAAATTCCTCCCTGAAATAATCTCGCAATTTCATATGGGGCAGGACATTTGTTTGCCAGTGTTCTTTCCCAAACCGCACACAGACCCGAGTCACTGTAGCCTGCATACTCTGGATGTTCATGGGGCACTGGCGTTCTATCTGGAGTGGACTAGACCTTTCCGCAAGTCGACACAGTTGTTTGTCGCCATTGCCGAAGGAATGAAAGGACTTCCTGTCTTGGCACAACGGATATCATCGTGGATTGTGGATTGCATCCGCACGTGCTATGAGCTCGCCAAGGTGCTAGCCCCGGCGATCACAGCTCACTCGACTAGGACTCAAGCGTCCTCAGCAGCTTTCCTGGCACAGGTTCTGCTCCAGGAGATCTGTAAAGCAGCCACCTGGTCATCGGTGCACACTTTCACAGCCCACTATGCAGTCCATAATCAGGCCAGAGAGGGCGCGGCGGTGGGCAGGGTTGTGCTTCAGTCAAATTGTTCCATGACTCCTACCCTCCTCCTATGGTAAGCTTGTGAGTCATCTAATGTGTAATGGACGTGAACAATCACTCAAGGAAAAAACGATTACCTATCTTTTCGTAACTGTTGTTCTTCGAGATGTGTTGTTCATGTCCATTACACTTCCCTACCCTCCTTCCCCTCTTTCGGAGTCTCCGGCAAGAAGGAACTGAAGGGGGGTCGGGTCAGCAGGGGTATATATGCACCAACATGAGGAGCCACTCTGGCCCGATGGGAGCCACTAAGGGGAAAGTTTCCAATGTCCGTGCACGCGACGCACACACACCTAATGTGTAATGGACGTGAACAATCACTCGAAGAAGAATGCCTGTTCTCACTTTCAGATGACACTGTGAACAAGAAGTGGGCAGCATTATCTCCTGCAAATGTAAACAAACTTGTTTGTCTGAATGATTGGCTGAACAAGAAATAGGACTTTGTGGACTTGTAGGCTCTATGTACAAAAAAAACCTGCATTCAAAAATAAAACAATGTAAAACTTTAATTCTACATTTGTAAGTTCAACTTTCATGCTAAAGTGATTGCACTATAATACTTGTATTAGGTGAATTGAAAAATCCTATTTCTTTTGTTTTTTACAGTGCAAACGTTTGTAATAAAAATAAATATAAAGTGAGCACTGCACACTTTGTATTCTGTGTTATAATTGAAATCCATATATTTGAAAATGTAGAAAATATCCAAAAATATTTAAATAAATGGTATTCTATTATTGTTTAACAGTGCGATTAATTGCACAATTAATCGCGATTAATTTTTTTAATCACCTGACAGCCTTAGTTCTTTTTATTTACTTTCTCTTTACACACCTCTTTCTGTTTATACTGCTTCAAAGATGTGAGCTAAACAATGCTTTTAAAATTAAAGAAATTAAATTAGCTGATTCAATTTGCTAAATTACATACCCAATATTTTTTCTTTGTAGCAATGCTCCAATTCAATTTTAAACTAGCTATGAAAACTTAATACAGCACCAAGCTAGTCCTCCCCGTCCCCTTTGCTGTGTGTTTTACTATGACTATCAATGTCTACTGATAGATGTGATGCTGATTCAGCTATTTTACAATTGCAAGTTACTTCAAAAAGGCATGGCAAGCCATACAAAACTAACATGCCCTGAAAATAGGATTTTTAAAAAAAAAATCGTGAACTATTATGATACTGACTTTTACAAGTGGAATCATTCTTTTGTACTTCAGACTTTTCATTAATATGCATATTACAGCTGTCAAAATGAAGTATTTTTCATTCACTCTCTCCAGAGGCAAATAGCTGAAATAACATGTATAAGAGACTTGTCCATTTAGTATTATTTGTTACATAAGTGAAATATGAATGATATATTTTAAAGGGAAAATATACTATAAAATTCATGGAGTTTTAAAAAATATTCTTTATTCATTTTATTAATAGCAACTTACGACAGTAAAACTTTTTTGTAGAATGGGTTGATTTATTTAACTGACAGATATTTTTGTATGTGCTAACTTTGTGATTCCAGACATTGAAAAATTGCCTCAGTCCCAATTCTGCAAGAAAAGACAAGTAACTTTATGGCTGTGAATAGGCCTAATGAAATTAATAGGACTTCTCAGATATGTAAATTTACACACACACACACCTAGGTTTTGCAGGATCCTTGGAGTCCTTGTTTGTAATTTTTTCTAATAACTAATAAAACTGAATTGGAAAAACAGATTAGTAGGGGCCTGATCCATCAAACACTTATACTCATACTTAACTGTAAGTATGGGAGTAATCCCCATTACTTATATATTTAAAGTTAAGCACAAGTGTATTCTTTGCCGGATTGGGGCCTATGGCTGTAAGAAGTTGAAAAAAATCTAATTTATGTTTCACTATTTGTGCCTTTTGCTTATTTTTGCATTTCACTCAGCTCAGACAATTGAAACAGACAGGTTGGTTTCACTTTACTTTAGTCAGTTTCATTTTCTGGATGTCCAGTCCTACTCCAGTGATATTGTGAGTTTACAACATAGCAAGACAACATTGACATCAAAATAACCCCCCCCCCTTTTTTTTTTTTAAGTAAGTAGTGTTTCCAACTCCAAGCATTCAAATATCATGAGTTGGGGTCCCCAAAATTATGACATGGGTTTAAAAATCATGCGGTTTTTTACAATGGGGATCTTTTCATTTGCTTCTTAGTTTTGGGGCCTTTAGGATTCACATTTTCAAGCTTTTCTCCACAACCCAGAGAGCTAGTAACATTTTTTTTTTTAGTGAAAAAGTAAGGCCAGCTATAATCACATGACTTCAGTAGCTGGGGCAGTAAGAAAAGAGCATACGAATTGCAACATTGCACAAGCAAATTTTATTTATATTGGGCCAAAAATTGAGCTGTGCTAGGTGGTGTTAGCCAAATGGGCTCGTTTCCCCCCGGAGCTTACCTAATTACACCAAGGAGGCACGGAGACTGGGAAGACGAGTACCATTCTCTTTATTGATCGATTAGCTGAGCGGGTGCTTCTCTCGGCTAGTGCCAGAGAAAGAGACACACCCTATGGCCAAACGGGCCTACCTTTATACCCAGTAACAAACAACTTTGTTGACGTTTCATTTACGTTACTTGGCTGACCTTACGGAACCTGTAAATGTACCTATACGGAATAATGGAGTACATGGAATACATATATCAATTAAAAAGGAACAAGATACATGTAATTGTTACGGATACATTTATTATGATAAGGGTACAGTTGTTGCGGATACATTTATTATTATAAGGAAGACATAAGATATTTTTATTGACACGTCGTACTAACTACTTGGCTAAAAGCATGGGAAGACAGCTGCAGGCACGTAGCGCCAACACGGGCTAAGAAGCAAAAAGCTGACACAGGCCTTCATTTCTACTTATGTTTCAAGGCCTTTATTCTACTTATGTTCGAGGGCCTTTGTCTTGCTTACAGGCCTCTATCCTGCTTATTTTCTAACAGTGGAAAGGCCAAAAGTAATGAAAAATAGGCAAGGTACAGAAGGAGCAAAAGACACACCCTTCAAACATTTTGGAAGATTTTACTTCCATGGATCTCTTTGCTTCAAATTCCACAGCTCACCACGGAAGGAGGAAATATAGTGTGCCAGACATCTGGACAAGGCAATGCAGCACAGATCCACTTGGCCACAAACTTGCATATGCGAGGAGTACTGTACCATGTTTGCTGCTGCTCATCGCTTTCAGCTATAGCTGTGTGGCCTGCTAGCTACGCATGTGGCCCAGGTATGTGCAGACTAGAGAGAAGATTCCATTTACCCCAACTCTCTCATAGTTCCTATAGGCAAAACTTTTGTACTTTGGCTTTGCTTGAAGGCTCAGAATTAGGCCTATAAGATTCTGTAAACCCGTTGTGTGGGAAAAAAAAGGTGGTGGTGGGGGGAGGAGTCCTGGTATAGTCCTCTTGAAATAAAAGTTTCCACTGACTGCAAAGGAGATTTTGCCTGCATAGGGGCTGCAGGATTAGGTCTAAATTCCAAAGACTAGATTCCAATACCCTATTATTCAGAAGCACCATACTATACAAGTGATCTCATTGATCCCAGTGCTACTGCTTGTAGAGCAAGGGCAGCAGAACTGCCCCTAAATTTGGGAGCTAAAACTAGTTGAGGGTGTTGCTTTAATTACCAGTGATAGCACAAAAGAAACACAGTTGCAGCAAGACCTTTAGTAAAGATTTTTCTGCAGTAAAAAAATGTATTTGAGTTAATGCAAGCACTGAATATTAAATACACTAAACATACAGTACGAAAAGCGTGATGGAAAAGCTTTTCAGCCTCAGTGTCAGTGTAAATGCTTTGCCTCTTCACAGCATCTCTCACTCACATTTCTGGTTCTGAAATGTCACTGTATGTCTAGCTATACCTCTTCTATAAGAAAAGAAAAAGAAAGAAAGAAAGAAAGAAAATTCAAAGAAAGAAAGAAAATTCAAAGAAAGAAAGAAAGAAAATTCACTCTCTTATTTAAACAGGTCATTACCATCCAATACTGGTTTCCAAACACATCTCCTGAAACAGAAAAATGCTCTCAGTCACTCCTTGTATCATGCCCTTAAATATATGGAGTAAGATGGCAGGTGGCTATAGTATTTCTATACCTGTTGCACACTTTCAAATTCTAGCCTTGTAAAATGGAGCATTTTAATACAATAATCACACAATGAAAACGGCAACTGCAGGAGACACACTTCAGGAAATGCTCCAAAGCCTTCATATTTGATAAAGCTTTTCCAGCCCTAACCAGAATGACATTCAAAGCCATGCCCTTCATTCCTTCCCTCCCCTGTGAAACAAACAAACAAACACAAACGACTTCACACCAACCAGAGTCTTCTGTAACCCCTAAAGGGAGAAGAGTAAGAGACTTCATAAAATCCGCTAGAGACTTTAATTACTGCCCATCTATTTCATGTGGAAAGAGTTCGGATTCTGCTGTGATGGGCAGCAGTATAAAACTCTAAGACAAATAGACAGGAGAGGAACTTATCTTTATTAAATACATATACACACAAAGTAAATCCCAGTACAAAGCAAAGCTCATGGCATGCATAGTTCTGCATTTGAGTACTAGTAAAGATTTATGGATTACGGATCATTATTTTGACAAAATGTTCTGAACCCCCTTCAGCCTATCAGTATAGTGGAATTAAACATCAACGAAAGAAAATGAATACCATAGCTAAAACCAATATAAACAGATCCTGGACAATACAAGAAATGCAAAAAAGGAAAACCTCATTATCATTAATTTTTGTTCAATTCTGCTATTTTATTTGGAATGATTTTTCTATATGGCCCTATTTCCACACACCAATGTTCTCATTCTTTTGTGATTTGTAGCTTTGGGGGTTCTGTTACTTTAAACATTTTTCTCTTAAACTGAAAGGTTTTCATTTTGAAAATTTTAAAAAAAGTATTGTTCAGATATGAACAAAAGTGGTTTCTTATGTGTTTGATTTTCATCTCTAAAACTTAACGCACAGCTACTGCATATGCTGGCTGGACATAACAGTAAACAAAACCAGCCCACTTCTGCCCCAGTGCAGTGGTCCCATTGGCATAGCCAATTATATTGAAACAAGTTTTTCCACTCAGCTTCAATATCACTGGCTGACAACTCGTCCTGCCCTTGTAGCTATTTTCTCTCTCTGTCTTAAAGGAACTCAGGCCAAACTGTCCTGTGCTCAGCCTCAGTGGTGCACCATGTGCCTGCTGGCCTTCTAATTAAACTGTGCAGTTGTAATGCCTTTTGGGGCTTTCCAAATCATAGAGCACTCCAACGGGGCAGGTCTAGGGTAAATACCAAACATCATGCATTGTGTGTGACATTTCCACATTGGACAGTTCTGTGATGCCTGTCTGCATCTCTGGGAGAATGAGAAGCCCTCTACCGTATGCCAGCTCCATTGCAAAATCTTGGCAATTACTCTCTAGTAAACTGAAACTTCAGTCCCAGCACTAATAGTAAAAGAAAAAAAAAAGGCAAACACCCCTAGATGGTAAAGGAACTATGATCAATAAGCTGCAGGAGTTTATAAAGAATGAATCTTGTCAGACACACATGATTGTTGTAATTCTCTCAGCTAAAAAAACATCCAGACAACGGGCGCGATTAGAGTATGGATATCTTCCAAAGGGATGTGGCGGATGCACCACTGTTTGGGTCACTTAAAACTAGACTATGCAGCTGAAAATACAATGGACACAATGATCTAATACTGCAGGTTTTCCCATTTCTAGTTTTGTGATTCTAAAACAAGCTCCCTCAAACTGACGTCCCAGCTGCAAACACATTTCCCCTTCTGCCCAGCAACACGTGTCCCCAAACAGGCCTCTTTTCAAGCTCGCAGGCCCCCCTTTATCTCCTGAATGACAGGAGTTCCTAGTTTAACTCCCTTCTCCAATTGTCAGACCCTTTCATGACCCCACCACGAATCCACTCCCTTTCTCAGGGCATTTCTACCTTGGGGCACTCAGGAGAGCTAAGGTGAATCAATTAAAGGTGTGAAGTAAATACTCAGAAATTAAAATGTATTAAACCCTGTGACCCTAAAAACATCCCTATGCCAGAAAGCAAGGGACTCCCTGGTATCTAACATGAGTTTCAGCTGGCCTGATCAGCTCGATGTATCCAAACTCACTATTGTTGTAATCTTAGCTAAAAGGCATCATGTAATATGTCACTAGAAAACAAATAACTCACTGATCAATAATATTCTTGTGTGTTGTATGTATGGTGTTGTGGGGTAGGTACACCCTGCCACGGGGTGTCAGATCACGTGTGGTCCAAAAGAAGGGAAAAGGCTGTACCGCAGCCACTTAGTTCTTATACTAATGACCTTTAGTATGGCCGTGGTAGTTTGGCCTAGTGGCTGGCGTCAATAAGGCGGCCCTTCCGCTCAGCGCAGCATGGCCCAATGGCCAGTAAGTAGACGGCCCTTCCACTCAGAGCAATGTGGCCCAAGGGTCAGAGTCAATCACCGGCCCTTCTACATGGGGCTGTGTGGGCCATGGGCCAGAGCCAGCAAACGGCCCTTCTACATGGGGCTGTGTGGGCCAATGGCCTGAGTCAGCATAGTAGCCCACCTCTGTGGGATTGCATGGCCTGTTGGCCCATTGGGAGAGTGGGGCACCACTCAGGGGGACTCAGGCCCTCCCTGCTCCTCTGAGTCCCAGCCCAGGGCCCTATCGGTGGTGGGGGTGCTCACCACCGAGTCAGCAGGGATCTCCCCAAAACACACTGACTGGTTCCCCGGTTTATTCACTGTCAAAAAGTTTAAGTCCCCTGGGCTGCTTCTGACCCTTTCTCTTTGTCAAAGATCCCTGGTTCCTCTGAGTCTCTGGGGCCCTCAAATGGCCAGGCTCCCACCGGTGCGGCCCCTTCTCAGGGCTCATTGGGCAGCCTGGAGTCTGTCTGGCACTCTGCGAGCTGTGGTCCCGCAGTCGGAGCCTGTAGCAACTCCTTGGAGAGAGCTCGCAGCCTGCATCCTTCCCCTCCAGCAGCCTGCCCAGACTGAGCTGGGCTGCTACCTTTTATATGCTGCCTCCAGGCTGAGCATGCCCAGCAGGGGCAGAGGGGTGGGGCTTCCTCAGCCTGCAAAGCAGTGTTAACCCTCTTGGGGCTGGGTGCAGAGTAGGTACGCCCTGTCACATATGGTCAACCCGCAAAGGATCATGCAGATATGCTGAAATTATAGTTAAAATGTGTTTAAACCAGGCATCCTGGGGGAACTGATTAACAAGTTTTCTCCAGACAAAGGAAAGAGGCCAACACCTCAAACCAGGTGTGGCTATATTCAATGGACTATTCATTAGTATCGGAAGTTGCAGAAAGAGATCATTTGCATCGTAAAACATCACCAGCATGGGAGAAGACAGCATGGAATCTACACCAGACAGAATGATGTCAATACTCACAAGGAAAAAGGAACTTTATCTGGGAAGCATTTCAGAAGAATACATTTCAAAGGTTTACTGCACTATAAACAGAAGGGGATCAAGCTCCTAAGTTATCCTTCACCAGAGGAGACAAGGATAGTCAGTGTCTTGGTCTCTGTGGGGATCCTGGCTAAGAGCTAGACAGCCATTGCTGGAAAAGAAAGATTAGTGAGGAACCTACCTGGAACAAAGACTGTAGCTTGTTAAGTCTTAGCCATTATAAAGCATATTTTACTTTTGTTTATTTGGAATCCTTTTTCTCTATTTACCTATCTTTATCCCTTATACTTGAACTCATGTAAAATCTCTCTCTTTGGTTAAATAAACTTGTTTTACTTCTTATCTAAACCAACCCAGTGCTTTGATTGAACTGATTAACTCCAGAGTGCCTGCTGTTTCTGTCTCTTTAAAGGAGAGCAAACACACTAGCTTTTGTGACTGTATCGTGATAGAGGCTGTGCGTTGCAGAGACACATCTCTGAGGAACTCGTGGGCTGGAGTTCACTGATTGTTACCTGCTAGGCAAGGTTTGGGCTGGGAGAGCACTGAGGAGTTTGCTAGCAAGGCAGACAAGCTGGTGTGTAAGAGAGTTTTCACACATCTTAGCAGCAGAAAAGCTCCGGAGGCAGAGAGGGCTAACACAGTGTCTCACAGCTCTGGGTATCTACAGCAGTTTGCCTTCTGGATGCTGGCTCTCATTTAGGAGTAAAGCAGCATTTGTTTGCTGTAACTTAATTCTAAATTACAGTGAACTAAGGCCCCTTTACTCCTGAACGAAAGCATCCAGATGGATGTTTAACATGCTTGAATTTGGCAGCGGCCAAAGCAGCTAATGCGATCCTGGGATGCATAAACAGGGGAATCTTGAGTAGTAGCGGAGAGGTTATTTTACCTCTGTATTTGGCACTGGTGCGACCACTTCTGGAATACTGTGTCCAGTTCTGATGTCCCGAATTCAAGAAGCATGCTGATAACTTGGAGAGAGTTCAGATAAGAGCCATGAGAATGATTAAAAGATCAGAAAACTTGCCATACAGTGATAGACTCAAAGAAATCAAACTATTCAGCTTAACAGAGAGGTTAAGGGACAACCTTATTACAGTCTATAAGTATCTACACGGGGAACAAATATTTACTAATGGGCTCTTCAGTCTAACAGAGAAAGGTATAACATGATTCAATGGCTGGAAGCTGAAGCTAGACAAAGTCAGACAGGAAATAAGGCATAAATTTTTAATGGTGAGCGTAATTAACCAATGGAACAATTTACCAAAGGTTGTGGTGGAATCTCCATCACTGACAATTTGTAAATCAAGATTATGCGCTCTAGGAATTATTTGGGGGAAGTTCTGTGGCCCGTGGTATACAGGCGATCAGGCTAGCTGGTCACAGTGGTTCCTTCTGGCCTTGGAATCTATGAATTTATGTGCACTGATTTCAAACATGATTTGATTTGATTTGCCTTTCCTAAGTGCCCGCATCTAGACAAGCCCTCAGACATCTGCTGCACTCTGTGTTAGCCTAACCCCCCTTTCTTCCAGCAAATTTCTTTTGCACGTCCTGTGACAAGGCAGTCCTGGATGCCACCCAGGATAACTCCCTCGCTGCCATCCCCCTCCCTGGTCCTTCAATAACAATATCAGACTGCTGTCCTACTTTTCCCTTTTAAAAGTCTGATCATCTATTACTGCAGTATCTCTTACAAAGACAACTGGCAGTAGGTAACAAGTTTATCAGCACCAGTGCAATAAATCTATTCTTCAGTCCTACCAAATGTGACTGTACAACCTCTGAAAGTCAGAGCAGTTGCTTGTGCAGACTTTCACCATTCACTGCAGAGTGCAGTCTCTGCAGTTTTATTATTCAGAATGTGCTCATGTAGTATATCAATGAAGGACTGAAGCGTATTTTCACTAAGGGTCGTTTAATCATTTCCAAGTTACTCAGTCAAAATGCCGCTGCTAGGAGAGCCTGGCACACAATGTACAGGAAACCAAAGTAATCACAGTTTCAGAGCCAGCTTCAAAATACAAGACACAATGTACCAAACATCTAATGAGATTGCAGTGGCTGAACTGTGCTCTCTTCTTCTGCATGCCTACTTCCTCTACAAAATCAGATTCCCTTTTTAAATGAGTTTGCTATCTATGCCAGGTGTATTGTATTAGACTGTCTTCTCTGTAGTCTACCATATGTTTTAGGTAATGACAAAAGGCAGCAGAGTTGGAAATATAAGGCCTTCAATTCACATACATAATTTCCATAGACATTATCTTCGCGAGGTATCTGCCAAACTGGTACAGAATTCCAAATAAATACGAACGAGGGCCTTTGGTACATTTTCTTGTATCAAATCTTTGTTTAGAAATCTATCAAAAATCTTATAAAATGCAGTCAAATGCACCTATTTCAAAATGATACAGGGGATCACTCCTCAGTTCCCCACCTCTATTTTGTTTAAATAACACAAACAAAATTATCCATTCATGTCCAGATCTCAACGTTGACCCATATGTGACTGTAATTTACACATCCTAAATGTACTATCCTACCAATGAGAGATGGACCAAAACAGACCCCTGTTGCTGAGCCCTGTTGAACGCAGATCCAATTTTTAAATCAGATTTTTTTGATACAATGCTTTTTGAGGGAAAAACCCATCTAAAGATAGTTTTAATTAAGACACACTATAGCTCAAAGATATCGCATCATGGAATAGAGATTATAAATTCTAATTCTATAGTATGAGACAATATATTCATGTAATGTTTACGAAAAGTTTTGTGAATGAGTTCTAAAAGTTCATGGATTACAGACCCAATCTTATAGGGTTCCAGGGGCTACTGTATAGATTATTTAGGTTAATCTTTCTATCTACCCAATGGGACTCAGTGCTCAGCCTAGAAGATACCACCAGACATGCTTAGTTTTGCAGTTCTCAAACTGTGGATTTGTATCTCCAGAGATAACATGCTTGTTAACAGGAATTTTTTTTTAAATAAATAAATAATATATAGAGGTGAGAAATAACAGACCTCAACTCTATTGTCCCTCTGCAAATTTGTGTACACAGAGTCAATCCCTTATCTCTCTCTAAAAGTGCAAAGTTTCAAAAAGTTCAATGAATAGAAGATTGTTGGGGGGGAATAGATTTGGACAAGGAGAAGAACTCTGGAGATAAATTTGAGAAGGGAGGGACAGGCAGTAGAAACAAAAGTGAAACTGTTTGAGCAACATATTCCAGAAATCTTGAGGTCTTTCTGAGTGTAGCCTTCATTGATTTGAGATCTACCATACCATTCTCTCACTAGAAGGGAAAACCTATAATGGCAGCAGGCTGCAAAAGAGACCCAGTTTGGGAATATTTTAATGAAGTTCCTCTATCTGTGGGTAAAAGCATGCGTGCAAAATGCAAACAGTGCAACAAAGAAATGCAAGGCCTGGTTGCCCAAATGAAACATCATGAGAAGTGTTCCTTCTCAGGAGGAAGCTGCCTTGAAGATGATGAAAGGAACATGTCTGAACATGCAGGATCTTCAGGTTGGTAAACTGTTTTATTTCATACTTTTTCCTTAAGGACTTCCTGTCTTCCTTCTGAACTATTCTTGAATTCTCATGTTTGAGCAAAAAATATAGTTGTTACTCAATGGAACTATCATTTTAGATGTAATTGTGATAAAAAATAAATAGCTGAAATAGGCAGATCTTCCTTTACAATTTCACCTTTAAAGTAGTACTGTCAGTGAATGCAATGAGTAATACTAAATGAGCAGTATGGTAATAATAATTAAATAACTGCATTGACTTATTTTGTTTAGGAGAATCCATCCTCAACATACTGAAGATTATCCACCTTCAAGATCACCACCATTTTCTATAGTTTCAGAGTTATCTGCCAATGATAGTGTTTCAGTCACATCATGTATGTCACATAGCCACAGTACATCACCTGTAGCAAAAAGAAAAAAAATCTCCATCGTCCAAAAACAACCATAGATAAGTTTGTGATGAGAACCAGCAGATTACAAAAAGAGGTAATTGATGAAAAAATTGCCTGGTTTGTTTACGCAACAAACTCTCCTTTCTGTATGATTGAGAACCAACACTTCATTAACATGATTCAGTCATTAAGACCAGGATACTGTCCACCCCATAGAGCCGAAGTCACAGGCAAATTGCTGGATAAAGTGTATGAAAGCGAAATTAAGCAGTGTGCAAAAGGTCTAGAGGGTGAAATTGTTAACCTGAGTCTTGATGGGTGGATCAATGTCCACAATGATCCTGTTGTATGTGCTTGTGTGACAAAAGAAGGGAATGACTTCCTTACAGAAACAATTGATACATCAGGGAAGGCACACACAGCAGAATACTTACAACAAATAGCAGTAAAAGCTATAACAAACTGTGAAAAAAAAATCTGAATGTCTAGTATGCAGCTTGGTCACAGACAATGCTGCAAATGTATCCAAGATGAGAAGAATTTATTTAGAAGAGAATGAAGAGAGTCCCAAACTAATAACATATGGTTGCAGTGCTCATTTGATGCACCTCCTACCCAAAGACTTCAGTATTCCAGAAATAAAGGCTAATGCTGAAATTGCAAAATACTTCCATAACAACCACTTTGCAGCAGTTGCTCTGAAAATAGTGGGAGGAACCAAGCTAACTCTCCCACAAAACATGCGATGGAATTGAGTAGTGGACTGTTTTGAGCACTATATCAAGAACTGGCCTAATCTGATGACAGTTTGTGAACAAAATCGTGAAAAAATAGATGGCACTGTCACAGCCAAAGTTCTCCACATTGGACTTATGAGAAATGTTGCACACATGCTGAGTACCCTGAAGCCTATTTCTGTAGCCTTGAACAAAAATCAGGGAAATAGCTGTTTTATTGCTGATACTGTTGAAATTTGGAAGGAACTGAGTGAGATCTTAAAAAGAGAAATAGGCAATGACAGTTAAATTACAAGCATTAAAAAATGAATAGGTCAAGCACTATCTCCAGCTCATTTTCTTGCAAATATTCTCAATACTCGGTACCAGAGTCAAACCTTAACTGCTGAAGAAGAGGAGTTGGCTATGACATGGACATCCACCAATCATCCCTCCATAATGCCAACTATAATAAACTTCAGAGCTAAGAGTGAACCATTCAATAAATATATGTTTGCTGATGATGTTTTAAAGAAAGTCACACCACTGAACTGGTGGAAGTCACTTAAGCATTTAGGCCTGGTCTACACTGGGGAGGGGGTTCGATCTAAGGTACGCAACTTCAGCTACGCGAATAGTGTAGCTGAAGTCGAAGTACCTTAGTTCGAATTACTTACCCGTCCTCACGGCGCGGGATCGATGTCCACGGCTCCCCCGTCAACTCCACCACCGAGTTCCGGAGTCGACGGGAGCGCGTTCGGAGTTCAATATATCGCGTCTAGATAAGACGCGATATATCGAACTCCGAGAAATCGATTGCTATCCGCCGATATGGCGGGTAGTGAAGACGTACCCTTAGATTCAGAGACTGCTGAAGTCATAATGCCACTTTTAACAGCAGTAGCTTCTTCTGCCAGTGCAGAAAGAATATTTTCTTCCTCTGGACTAATTCATTTCAAACTGAGAAATCGTTTGAGACCTGAAAAAGCAGAAAAGCTTGTTTTTCTTTTCCAGATTATGAAGAAACAGGAAAATGAAGGTGAAGATGATCGAGTTAGCTGCAGAAGCCAATATTTTAAGTTTCTCATGTTGATCTGGCTGACATAGTCAATTTAATTTTTTTTTAATTTCATTTAACGATTTTAAGTTAAAAACAATTAACAAAAACAAACCTGATTTCAAAAAACTTGAATGTTTAACTAAATCCAAAAATTCATATGCTTGTTTTGTTAAAATATTATATGTTTGCTGTTGAAGAAGACAATACGGAATACATAGCATTGTTGTTTTAGTTAAATAAAACAATTTAAATGTCTGGTGATGTTCTCCTCTAATACAGCATGGCAAGAAAATCCTCCAAATATTAATGTTTAACCTGTTGAATTGGAGATAGTTTGCCTCCCAATGACTTCATAAATATCTGCTTCAGTTACCTTTGGTAAATGAAATAACCAAACAATTATTCATTTTCTGATATAGCTGTAAAACTAATCTGAAAAGTTTTCAAAATAAATCACTTTAAAAATGTATAGTGTGTACCTTCTAAAAATGAAATCTACATCTATCACTGAGTTGTGAAGAATATGTATTAAGGTTATAATAACCAACAAGAATGCACTTTTATGTAGAAATCCATGATTAAATCGAGTTTTCCTGACTAGTGATCTAAACCAGTTTGATTAAATCAAATCCACCCTGCTCACATATCTGCGCAGAGTATGTGTAATTTATCACCTTTCAGAAAATAGTTCGGGTCTCTAATAAATTAGCTGTACGAATTAGCAGGGCACATTTCCCTAAAGTAAAAAAAAAATACATATCTATGTCCTTACTAGGGGATAGTACCAACAGACCTGGAGCTCACATGCAGATTTCTGCCAAGGGTAGGGTTCAAATTTATAATACATGGAGGTAGCTCAGGTTCCATGACCACACCCTGTCCCCTTGAGCTATCCAGTTACTAGGTATGTCTCCAGTGCGATGGAAGGTGTGATCGCAGCAGAGGTAGGCATACCTGCAATAGCTTTAATCTATCTAGCACAGCTATAGTGAGAGCTCCAGGGCAGGTTAGCAACACAAGTACATAATCCGGGGCTAGTACAGCCCACATTGAAACCCGTGCCACTGCGTATTCCCTGCCATTTTTAGCCTTGCTAACTAGATTAAAACTAGCAAGGGTATGTCTACCTGAACTGCAATTACACCTCTGACTGCAGTGTATACTTACTTCTAAAATGGACTGTTTGCAAACCCTCTTATCTAGTCTTGTTACACATGCGCATTTCAATCTCTTTGGAGAGCTATACTCTTTCTTTAATAATTTTTTCAATATTACTTTCTCAGTGGGCCAGTGGGCACCCTGCACTAGCTGAGATAAATGTTGAGCGTCTGAAGTCCATTGGGGAAGAATTAGAGCCATGCTATGTGGCCCAGGTCTGCACAAAAAACAACAGTATAAGAAGCTGCTGTGTCTCAGGAACCCATTTTTCAAATGACCCCAAATTTGGACCACTAACGCTACCCACTACTCCTGTGAGGCACATATTTTCAAGACAATCCAAGTAAATGTGTGAATTTAGAAGCACTTAGAAGAGTCAACCTTTAAACAGAAAGCACTGCTTGACCTTAAAGATATCAGAGATGATGCTCTGCTTTAACAAATCAATAAAAATTATTCTCAGGAGCTTTTACCTCACTAGGGCAGAAAACTCACGAGAACAGCCAACCTCAGGAGGATGCAAAATATATGTTTGCATTTGCAATAATAAAAAACAAAGGTAACAAATGGTGACACATAGTCATTATTCATCTTGCACTTGTGCAATTGGCACAAAAACAACGGTGGCTTATGTATTTATTATTTTTACAAATACCTGGAATTAGAAATTAATTCTCTTTTCACGCTTAATTGTAAATACTTCAGTTCAAATTCTCACCCTTACATCTCTGCAACCTTTCAGACTCTTTTAGGGCAGAATTTTGGCCATTATTCTTGCCATATTAGTATTTATTTATTTTAAAGGTATGGTACAAGAAACCTGAAACACAGCACAGGCACAAGGCCAGATCCTGCAGTCATTTGTTGCAACCATTTACTTGAATGCAGAAGCTGGCACACAATATAGTAAAAGTACACATTTCCCTATACAATTCAGAATACTACATATATATAAACACACACATATATATGCATTTTACACACACACACAGAGATATTTTATTTGTATAAAATTATGCACAACATCTACGTGAATCTCTTTATTGTTACCCTCATCTTCCCTGTTGCTTGTCATTCTCACTTGTTACATCTTGCTGGAAGTTAAACTGTAAAGGGTTTAGGTAGGGAACTTGTGTACTTGTGTGTTTGTACAGGATCTAGCATTATGGGGCCCTGATCCTGATGTGGGGGTTTGAGTGCTACTGACGTTTTTGGTCTTTTGGCCCCGAGATGAAAGCCTTGTCTGTATCTCCTGGGCTGTGAAGTACAAACATTATCTTCTAAATAACAAAACACCACCATCACCATGCAGAATCATTAGTGGAATCTGAAGTATGTGCAACAGGTTAAAGCACAAAAAAGTTTGTTAGTACCAGGCAGAATGCTTAGAATTGATCAGCAGGTCAGGTTAACCTGCCTCTGTCATTTTCAAAGTTCTGCTCTAGTGACCAAAGTCACAGTTAAGATAACTTTTGTGGGGAAAAAAAAATAATACAGCAGACAGGGCAAAATCACAGATAAAAGGTAAAAACTGTATTGAAAATAAACATTAAATTCATCAATCTGCATTTTATCTTGTACCCCATATAATGATATCTAGATGAATGGAGGGCAAGAGACTAGAAATAAAATTTAAGTTAAACTGAGGGGGTTCTAATGATATTGTAAACATTAAAAATTGACCATTTATGGTATCATAAAAAATGTGGTAATCAATCTCTCACTGCCTGTTGTTTTTCAAAAATACATCTATAAAATATGAAGAAGTTCAATCTTTATATGTTTATAAAATATTTTATTATAGAAACATTACTCAAGCGTTTGTTAAATAACATCCTGACAGAGGCTACCCAAGATGAATCAGTCATCCCCTGGTTTACCAAGCCCTTGCCCTCTACCAGGGAAGGCCCATCCACTGTAGGGACTGTGCCAGCCAGCTCTGGGCCCCCTAGCAGAGCAAGAGTTGTGAGCAGCTTGCATTGATGAGGAACCTTTTGTCACTGGGGTTTGGAGTATGGGTTCTACTGGCTTCCGCTCTATGAGTAAATCTGACACGCTGTATATTATTCAGCATGAACTGGATATGTCTCGAATCCTAGGATTAATATGCAACTCTCACTGATATAACTGTGTACAACTAGTGGCTGGACTCAGCTACTCAGAGTAGGTAAAACAGCCCTCTCTCATATGCAGCGTGAAGAGGATTTCTCCCAGCATTTTAGAAAGAACCAGATTTGAAAGAAAATTCACTTTCCCTAGCAGAGTTTGCCAAAATAAACATTCGAATCTCATTCTTCACTAAGTGTCTGGAAGAGTCTTGCGAAACATGGTGATGAAGAGCAATGAAATTTAAAAATCTGCTCTGCAAAAACTACACACTCCCTCTAACAATTTTTTCTGCTGTAAAACCAGAGTTAACTTCCAATTTCTACAAACTGCATATTATCTACTAGTCATTCTAGCCAGGTATTTGAGTCATGTGAAATAATTTACACGGTCTCTGATTTTAGCTTAGCACAAACTGTAGATCAATTTATTTCTGCTGCTGCCTAGATTTGTACTGCCACATGGACTGTGACACGTCTGAATACTAATGCCTGAACTAGCAGGATAGTTTTTTCTTAATTACAGTAGTATTTTTTAGGGCTGTCAAGTGATTGAAAAAATTAATCACGATTAATCGTCAGATTAAAAAAATTAACCGCAATTAATTTTGTGATTAATTGCACTGTTAAACAATAATAGAATACCATTTATTTAAATATTTTTGGATGTTTTCTACATTTTAAAATATATTGATTTCAATTACAACACAACACAAAGTGTACAGTGCTCACTTTATATTTTTTTTTATTACAAATATTTGTGCTTATAAAACAAAAGAAATAGTATTCTTCAATTCACCTCATACAAGTACTGTAATACAATCTCTTTATCATGAAAGTTGACTTTACAAATGTAGAATTATGTACAAAAATAACTGCATTAAAAAATAAAACAATGTAAAACTTTAGAGTCTACAAGTCCACTCAGTCCTACTTCTTGTTCCATCAGTCACTCAGACAAACAAGTTTGTTTGAATTTGCAGGAGATAATGCTGCCCACTTCTTGTTTACAATGTCACCTGAAAGTGAGAACAGGTGTTCACATGACACTGTTGTAGCTGGCGTCACAAGATATTTACATGCCAGATGCGTTAAAGATGCATATGTACCTTCATGCTTCAACCACCATTCCAGAGGAGGTGACCATGCCGATGACGGGTTCTGCTCAATAACGATCCAAAGCAGAGCAGACCAACACATGTTCATTTTCATCATCTGAGTCAGATGCCACTAGCAGAAGGCTGATTTTCTTTTTTGGTGGTTTTGGGTTCTGTAGTTTCTGCATCGGAGTGTTGCTCTTTTAAGACTTCTGAAAGCATGCTCCACACCTCATCCCTCTCAGATTTTGGAAGGCACTTCAGATTCTTAAACCTTGGGTCAAATGCTGTAGCTCAGGGGTTCTCAACCTTTTTCTTTCTGAGGCCCCCCCAACATGCTACAGAAACTCCATGGCCCAGCTGTGCAACAACAACTGTTTTTCTGCATATAAAAGGCAGGGCTGGCATTAGGGGGTAGCAAGCAGGGCAATTGCCCGGGGCCCCATTCCACAGGAGGCATCGTGAAGCTAAGTTGCTCAGGCTTTGGCTTTAGACCCAGGTAGTGGGGCTTCAGGTGAACAGGTGCTGGGTCATCATCCGAGACTGCTATAACATGAAATATATGGAAGAATGGGGGTAAAACAGAGTAGGAGACATACTATTCTCCCCCAAGGAATTCAGTCACAAATTTAATTATTGCATTTTTTTTTTAAAATGAGCATCATCAGCATGGAAACATGTCCTCTGGAATGGTGGCCAAAGCACAAAGGGGCATAGGAATGTTTACCATATCTGGCATGTAAATACCTTGCAATGCTGGCTACAAAAGTGCAGGTAACATTGTAAATAAGAAGCTGGCAGCAGTATCTCCCATAAATTATAAACAAACATGTTTGTCTTAGCGATTGGCTGAACAAGAAGCAGGATGGAGGGGACTTGTAGGCTTTAAAGTTTTACATTGTTTTGTTTTTGAGTACAGTTACTTAACCAAAAAAATAAAAATCTACATTTGTAAATTACACCTTCACGATAAAGAGGTTGCACTACAGTACTTGTATGAGGTGAATTGAAAAATACTATTTCTTTTGTTTATCATTTTACAGTGCAAATATTTGTAATAAAAATAATAATATAAAGTGAGCATTGTACAGTTTGTATTCAGTGTTGTAACTGAAATTGATATATTTGTAAATGTAGATATTTAATAAATTTCAATTGGTATTCTATTGTTTAACAGTGCGATTAAAACTCCGATTAAT
This sequence comes from Mauremys reevesii, assembly GCF_016161935.1. Taxonomy (NCBI): domain Eukaryota; kingdom Metazoa; phylum Chordata; order Testudines; family Geoemydidae; genus Mauremys; species Mauremys reevesii. The sequence continues at coordinate 21,304,111 of NC_052633.1, forward strand.
CCCAATTAATTTTTTTTAATCACGATTAATTTTTTTGAGTTAACTGCAATTAATTGACAGCCCTAGTATTTTTGTTTAATAAATTACAGGGTCAATATAAGTATCATGGGGATTTAGGAGCCAGATTTTCAGAAGTGCTCAGCATCCCACAGCTTCCATTTACCAATGCTATTAGTGGTGTAGTAATAGTGCCTACAGGCCCAGGCTGCGATCAGGGCCTTGTTTACTGTGTACGTGTAGCATGTGGAAATAACAGTCCCTACCCCAAGAGCTGACAATCTAAATAGGCCAGATTTGCAACAGTGCTCAGGCCATATGGGAGCTGCTGGATGCTGAGTACTTTGGGGAAATCTGGCTTCTTCATTGTAGATGCTTTGGTAGGAGCTGAACTCTTTTGAAAATCTGGCCCCAATTATGGGTGCTGAGCACTTTGTTCTGTCCCTTGAACTATACTCAACATTGCAAGAAAGCAACTGGCAACAACAAAACAATGGCTACATCATTTCAAACACAGTCTGTGCCCTAGGCCATACCAAGAACTCCTTGGACAGGGCACTGGACGGAGACTCGGGAGACCTAGGTTCAATGCCTGGCTCTGCCACTGCTTTGCTGGGTGGTCCTGTGAAAGTCACTTCCTACTTGGTGCCTCAGTTTCCCCCATCTGTAAAATGGAGGATAAATGATACTGATTTCTTTGTAAAAGGTTTTGAGATCTATGGATGCAAAGCACTGTATAAAGGCTAATTATTCTTATTGTTGTATACAAAGCTTCATGCAAAGCAACCTCAATTTACTGTGGTTTTGCTTCCCCAGCTGCAAATGAGATTTCTCTGTACTTCCGCTGTACATTTCTCCGCAGGGGTAGGGGGTAGGCAGGCAGGCTATACTAGGGAGTCTTTGCACCCCCTGCAAGCCTTGGAGGGAGCAGTTTGGGGCAGGACAGAGGAGGGGCTAAGGATCCATCAGAGGCCCACAAAAAGAGGTGCAGAAGGGCAGCAGCTGCTACTTCAAGTTAGGGATCCAATGCCCACTGAATTCAATGGAAAGACTCCCACAGACTTCAATGAGCTCTGATTCATGGCCTTACGCTGTAATAAAAGCCAAAGAAGGGCTGCACTGCAGCCCTAAGGAGGTATGTGAGGGTGGGAGGAGGTGGAACTTCAGCCCCTCACCTCCCACTTAATCCCCAAATAACTCAGAGAGTAGGTGGGGATGGGTGATTTTCACCAAACAGAAGAATGCAGCTCCAGTGCTCTGTAGAGTCTCGGCAGCAGCCCAGGGTCCCCACCTTCCAGTACGGACCTGTACCAGTAATTCACATTTTCTCACTTGGCTCAAACTGCTGCTGTGATCCTCGATACACATAGATTCCTCTTAAACCCTGCACCCGGCAAGTACTATTTTTGAACTGTGATAATATTCTAAGCAGTTTATAGTACTAAAGTCTTCATTCACAACCAACTGTCCTGGCAGCCAGGACAACAGGCTTCAGCGTGTAGTAAAACCACTTCATCAGCCCTGCTATGAGTTTGTGTCTATGGTTTAGCCACTTCTGAGTTGTGCAGCCCTGGCGCGGCAGGCTTCAGACGAGATCTGTGGTTAGATTCAGAACACAACAAAGCTGTGTTGCTCGCCTCAATGGACCCAACAATTTTGGCTGAACAGAAACAGCTCTCTGTGGTTACTCCATACGTGGACTTTCTCACAATAACAAACTTGAAAAAACAAGACAGATACATGACAAGCAATTTACTTGGAATAAGATTCTGCTCCCATAGCCACACAGCAGCTCTTGACTGGTTGCTGCTCTCCTTAGATGGGCAGAGGTCTCAACCATGAAAAAGTGGGAGAGCAATGTGGGACAGCAGATCTGAGAGCAGAACTGGGTCCATGATAGTTTGTCGAGGGGGGTTCCTCGCTATTGGGAACCGAACACTAGCCTCCTCCCTCACATCCAGAGCTGAGTGAACAAGGAATGATTTATTCATTCCATCTCCCTGTTCTCAAACTGTGTGCAAGCACACTGAGCTGGCTGGAGAGAAGGTGCAAGGAATGTTTCCTCCCTCAAGCCCCTTGTGCACCCTGCATTGGGGCAGGGGACAAATCATAGTCCATGCACTCACGGAATCGCTTCTTCCTACTCCCCTATGGATATACCCCCTTTGCACTGTCCTGCACAGCTGGCTTGGTGCACTAGGATGAACAAGTGGCACAATCTAAAGGGATGGTACAGCATCCAGCTCTCTCTGCATGTCAGGGAGGGACTGTGCCTTCTAAATCACAATCCCTCTGAGAGCTCCCCTAGAGGAGAGGTGCAGCTCCCAGTTTGGCAGTTTGACTTTCTGTATTTCTACAAATAAGTTCACTCATCACAATTGTTCAATGAATCTTTTCTTCAACCTACAGATTGCTTGCAAATTTTTCAATGCGAGTATATGTGAACACACTTGATATTCACGATTCGATGTTTGCACTGTGTGAATTGGTTATGTGTGTCACATGGCATTGTTTTTATTCCCCAACTGGATGATCTTACAACAATAGACCCACTAAGAGATTTGAAGATGCCCAAATTGAGCACTTATGGTGTAAATTCTTGGGCAACAATACATTCACACAAGCATCTGTGACACTTTCTTGCCAAGAACAAAAAAACTCATCTGTACTACTGTCCATAGAAAGGAAATAAGAGGGGCCATGAATAACAATGGAGCAAATTCTCAGTATATATTCTAAATATAAAGCTCATCTTAAAGAACTAAGAATGTCATTAACCTTTGTGACTTCCTAATAAAGTGTTTGTGAAATCCCAGTTCAAGTTCCTATTTTGACATAAGTGTGATCAGTTAAATCCGACAGGAGAAGTGCTTACTGTGTTTCTTGCGTCACATAACACAACTGTAATTTTTCATTTAATACAGCATTTAGAGTAAAAAATAAAACGTAGCCAGGAAGAATAGAGATACTGATAAGGAAGTGACTCATCAAAGTTCTCCACAAAACTGAACTCAGTTTTTCACCCTCCTTCAGATTTTTTTGTTATTTCATTTCCTGAGGTAATCGCACAACTTTAATTTTTAACGTATGTTAGTTTTGGAAGGACTTTATCTATCTGGCCTTCTGATAAACACAGGCTTTTCTGTTTCAAAACTAGAGTAGTTCCTCACTGTTAATGTGGAAAACTGCACAAGAAATCAGCCAACAATAGCTGTGTGTTTATAAGTGGTCACAGAATTACACATACTGTACTTTTCTTGTTCAAGCCAAATGGCCACCTTTAGTTCAGACTTCTTCTCCCAAATCCACATAGTGGAACTCTGACATGCTCTTCTCTCTATGGCCCCAAGTCAGCAAATTGCTTAAGCCCATGCTGAAGTTCTACTGAATTCTATGGGACATAAATAAATGCTTAAGTAATTTTTCACATAGGGATGAATTCAAATATGTGCATTAGTGCTTTTCTGAACTGTGCGCAAAACTCACTGCTATGGGTACCTGCATGGCCCCACAGTATGCCAACATTTTTATGGCTGACTTAGAAAAACACTTCCTCGGTTCTCATCCCCTATGCCCCTACTCTACTTGCGCTACATTGATGACATCTTCATCATCTGGAGCCATGGAAAAGAAGCTCTTGAGGAATTCCACCATGATTTCAACAATTTCCATCCCACCATCAACCTAAGCCTGGACCAGTCCACACAAGAGATCCATTTCCAGGACACTACAGTGCTAATAAGCGATGGTCACATAAATACCATCCTATACCGGAAACTTACTGACCGCTATACTTACCTACTACATGCCTCCAGCTTTCATCCAGACCACACCACACAATCCATTGTCTACAGCCAAGCTCTAAGATACGATTGCATTTGCTCCAACCTCTCAGACAGAGACAAACACCTACAAGATCTCTATCAAGCATTCTTACAACTACAATACACATGTGCTGAAGTGAAGAAACAGATTGACAGAGCCAGAAGAGTACCCAGAAGTCACCGACTGAAGGACAGGCCCAACAAAGAAAGTAAAAGAACGCCACTAGTCATCATCTTCAGCCCCCAACTAAAATCTCTCCAGTGTATCATCAAGGATCTACAACCTATCCTGAAGGACGATCCCTCACTCTCACAGATCTTGGAAGACAGGCCAGTCCTCGCTTACAGACAGCCCTCCAACCTGAAGCAAATACTCACCAGCAACCACACACCAAAAACACTAACCCAGGAACCTATCCTTGCAACAAAGCCCGTTGCCAACTCTGTCTACATATCTATTCAAGGGAGACCATCATAGGACCTAATCACATCAGCCACACTATCAGAGGCTCGATCACCTGCACATCTACCAATGTGATATATGCCATCATGTGCCAGCAATGCCCCTCTGCCATGTACATTGGCCAAACTGGACAGTCTCTACGCAAAAGAATAAATGGACATAAATCAGATGTCAAGAATTATAACATTCAAAAACCAGTCGGAGGACACTTCAACCTCCCTGGTCACTCAATTACAGACCTCAAAGTTGCAATACTCTAACAAAAAACTTCAAAAACAGACTCCAATGAGAAACTGCAGAATTGGAATTAATTTGCAAACTGGACACCATTAAATTAGGCTTGAATAAAGACTGGGAGTGGATGGGTCATTACACCAAGGAAAACCTATTTCCCCATGTTAATTTTTCCCCTACTGTTACTCACACCTTCTTGTCAACTGTTGGAAATGGGCCATCCTGATTATCACTACAAAAGTTTTTTTTTCTCCTGCTGATAATAGCCCACCTTAATTGATTACTCGTTATAGTTAGTATTGCAACACCCATTTTTTCATGTCCTCTGTGTGTGTGTGTGTGTATATATCTTCCTACCGTATTTTCCACTGCATGCGTCTGATGAAGTGGGTTTTAGCCCACAAAAGCTTATGCTCAAATAAATTTGTTAGTCTCTAAGGTGCCACAAGTACTCCTGTTCTTTTTAGTGATATTAATGAGAATCTGAAATGGAGGGAGAACACTGTAGCCAAGAAACTGTCATGATGAAGATCCGAGAGTAGAATTTTTACCTACTTGAGATTCTTTTTTAGAGTGACATTCAACTAAAAAACCCCCCCAAACCATTCTGAAATAAAGCAATATACTCATCTTAAATATGTGAGGTAGAGCTTGCCTCCAATATTCATTATTCCCTACTTCCTATTATTTATCTACCTGCTTACATGGCCCCCAGCACCGTAGCATCCTATAATTATAGAACATATCCTCACGGGAACCCTGTGAGGTAGAGAAGTATTCTTATTCTCATTGTACCAATGGGAACTGAGGTACAAAGAGATTATATCCAAGGTTTTCAGACTAATGTTTTTGGAAAAGATCTGATTTTCGGAAAGTGCTGAGCATCCACCCTGTGAAAATAAATGTTTCTAAGGTGTGAGCACCCAAACCACTACTCACTTTTTAAAATCTTGGTTTAAGTGATTTATCCAAAGTCATATATTGACAGAATCCATTGATTTCAGTGGAGCTACACTTATTTCTACCAGATGAGGACCTGGTCCACAAAGTCTATGGGAGGCTAAGCCAGGAACTGAACCCAGAGCTTCAGAGTCTCAGTTCAGTGCCTTAGCCACAAGACTGCTCTTCTGCTCATGACAGACTCTTCGCCTGAGCACACTTCTCAGCCTCAGCAGTGCAACACAAATGTAAAGCCAGTCCCTGCCAAGAAGTCTTGCCTCAGTGTGGGGGATGCACTAGATGACCTCTTGAGATCCCTTCCAGCCCAACATTTCTATGATTCTAAGACAGGAACCCAGACTCAGAAATAAAGAGAGTTTTGATTTTACTGAAGACATTATAAGATCTTCCTGTGGGGACTGTGCAAGGAGTGGATGTTCAGGAGGGATTTGGATGAGATGAAGGATGGTGGCTTGATTAACTGAAAGAGGGACGTCATCCCTTCCCATGGGGTAGAAAATGCACAGAGACTGGAGTAGAAAATGTGTGTCTAAATCTCCCATCTGAGAGCTGAGAGCACAATATTGCTCATGAAGTGAGATTCATTAAAAGACCTGCCCAGCTTTCATGATGCAGACGCTCATACAAACTCATGTGGGCCTTTCAGGGTATGTCTGCTAGGAGGTGTAATTCCCAGAGCAGACAGACTCACTCCCACTAGTACTGCTCGAGCTAGCATGCTAAAAATAGCATTGTGGATGATGCTACATAAACAGAAGCTCAGGCTGGCTGCCTGAGTCAAAGCCTGCTTAACCCTCTGGGTCTTAGCTCAGGTGACTAGATCAAGCTGCTGCTGGTGCTACAACGTCCACATTGCTATTTTTAGCATTCCAGCTCGAGCAGAGCTAGCGCAAGTCTATCTACTTATGCTGGGAATCACATTCTAGTTGCAATGTGGACAGCAAGAAAAAGGCAAAAACTGGATTTATAACTCATTCAACACGCGGAAACTAGATATTTCTTCTACACATCTTGACAAGACCTGAATATGTACTGGAAGAGCACACAGGTTACACACAAAGTCTGTGACAGAGAGGGGATATGAACCTAGATGCACTGAGTTCCAAGTCAATGTATCAGCCTTGAAGACTATTATTAAATTATTTTTCACCTCTGTGACCCTTAAAATATTAAAAACCTATAAACCCCATTGGAATCATGTATTCACAGTTAGTCCGGTTTGCTACAGATTTCAGCTCACATTCTCATACATACAGGATAAAAATGGACGGGCTGGTTTCAGACACTGATTAGCAGAAAGAAATCCTTGATATGTTTAAACAAATATATTCTCCAAAGAGATAAAAATATTGGGCTTTGGTCACCTTTGAATTTTTGTGGTAACAGAAATAAACCTTTACTGCATTTTACTTTATAGCTTGATCAAATTCATTTTCTCTCCCTCTAAGTAGCTGCCCTTTTCTATCTTCCTCAAAGGATCATCTTGCACAAAGTACTGGATGAGCTCAGAATATAAATTCAGCATGTCGTTCAGCTGCAAACCGTGATAGACCTTCACAGAAACTCAAACACTTAGGAAAAAAGGGACAGGACGAGGAGTGCGGCAATATAATATGAGCTTAATTACTTCTGGTTTTATCGTAAGGCAATGGGTATGGAGATAACAACTCAAATAAACAGAAATGAAACCAAGTGGGAAAGAATACATACAATCAAAAAAATACAAATCAATTTAGTTTCAAAATTGTTCCTACTAGCTGCTGTGCTATGGTGATGGGTGCTTTGCAAACTGCCTGTGCCTAGGTTTCACAGTGATGTAATCTATAAATAAGTGAAATGCCTTGTCACTCCAATTTCTATCCTATACACACATAAAATATAGACAAGGATAAGATTTTCCATGCAGCTTTACCATGACAACTTAACAAACCCACCATAAACCGAAGGTTGTTTAACATTAAATAGAACACTATGATGAAATTACAAGATACGTACCACTGCCTCCACTGGATGGAATCAGAACTGTGCAACTGACCATACATCTACACAGCAGCTGGGAGGTGCGATTCCCATCTTGGCTACATGTATATGCGCTGGCTCTGCTCAAGCTAGCTCCTAAAACAGCAGTGTGTCTTTGATGGCATAGGGGGCGGCTCGGGCTAGCCACCAAAGTACATCCCGGGGGGGTTGGACAGGATTGTACTCAGGAGGCTAGCCCGATCAACTGCCCATGTTGCCATGGCAACACTGCTATTTTTTAGACACTGGCTTGAGCAGTGCTAGCCCATGTATGACTACCCAAGCTGGGCATTACACCCCTCTGCTCCTTTGTAGACATTCCTTGAGCATCACAAGCCCAGTACTGCTAACAATTAATGGAGATCATCCCTTAGCTCAAGCAGCATGGACCTGTGCTTTTGAAGAAGGAAGATCTGTGTACTATCCCTGCTGCAGCAGTGAAATGCTAAGTAATTGTGATGTGCATCATGGTGACAACTGTGAATCTTATCTGTAGCAAAATAATATGTCCCATCAAGTGTACTTAACTTAAGCAGAACCCTACTACTTAATAAGAATTCTGGATCATATCACATACTTGTGCCACTCCTATGAAGAAAATAGCATACATAATGGACAGATGGAGATTAAGGTCATTTTGGATGGAAATGCTTCTTTCTAATTTGTGTACATGGCACACAGATGTTGTGGCAATGGGCATATCACAAAATGCCTAAGCTAAACAGATGTAAAGCTGATTCTAGCACAATGTCCTGCTGTTGCACATTTACACTGGCGAGAGGGACAGATTTGATCATTTAGGTGAGTCTGAGAGAAATCAGCAATATTAAAAGATGATTTTTCCTGGTGGAGTTGTGGTTTAAAAAGTGACTGGAACTGTTTAAGCTGGTAGTCTCCTCCACACCCACAAAAAAAAAAAAGGGACTTCTCCTTTCTTATAGAACATGTCTCTTAGGATTTAAAAGCTTAGGGCCAGATTGTGGCCAGTCCTTGCATGAGCACACAAGGTGGAAAGGGATCAAAGAGCTTCTCCACGTTAGCCTATGAAGTGTCTGCCTGCTATTACAAGAGTGCAGAGAGAGCTCAGGGCTGGCAACATTAGCACTGCCAAAGGAGCAGAGGATGCAGTGGGGAAGTACACGCTGCACCCTGCTTAAGGGTGATACAGTGACTGTGACCCTTGGAAGCTCCAGAAGGCACAATGCTTCCTGGAGCTCCTGGTAGGGTAGTGAGCAGGCACAACACCCTCAGTTCAGGGATTGGGTTTAATGTTGCCTTTGTATATAAAAGCTTGGAGCAGACATTTACATTTCCTGCATCTGCCTCAGCAATGGGAGTCCAATGACTGGGGGCTGCATTAATGGATTTTTCACTGTCAGCAACGGCACCTGTGGTAGAACATCATTTAAGAACATAAGATCGGCCATACTGGGTCACACCAGAGGTCCATCTAGCCCAGTATCCTGTCTTCCAACAGTGGCCCATGCCAGGCGCCCCAGAGGGAACAAACAAAATAGGCAATCATCAAGTGATCCATCCCCTTTCGCCCATTCCCAGCTTCTGGCAAAGAGAGGTTAGGGACACCATCACTGCACATCCTGGCTAAGAGCCACTGATGGGCCTATCCTCCATGAATTTATCTAGTTCTTTTTTTAAACACTGTTATAGTCTTGGCCTTCACAACATCCTCTGGCAAAGAGTTCCACACATTGGCTGCACGTTGTGTGAAGAAATACTTTATTTTGTTTGTTTTAAACCAGCTGCCTATTAATTTCATTTGGGGACTCCTTGTTCTTGTGTTAGGAGAAGGAGTAAATAACACTTCCTTATTTACTTTCTCCACATCAGTCATGATTTTATAAACCTCTATCATATCCCCCCTTAGTCATCTCTTTTCCAAGCTGAAAAGTCCCAGTCTTCTTAATCTCTCCTCATATGGAAGCTGTTCCATACCCCTCATCATTTTTGTTGTCTTTTTCTGAACCCTTTCCAATTCCAGTATATCTTTTTTGAGATGGGGCGACCACATCTGCATGCGGTATTCAAGATGTGGGTGTTTGATGCTGGAAAACATCAGGAGAACACTGATGGTCTAATGGGACAGTATAATGAAAAATAAACGGCATGGCAGTAGGATAGAGATAATAATAAAGGAATTGTTATTATTAGCAGATTTCCCTCTCATTGGGCTACTTGTTTATCACATTGATATATCAAGGGCCATAAAACATTCCTACATCTCTCATTTGTAGGAGTTAATGCGATAATTAGACCAGCAATCATCCTATGCACTTGTGCATGCAAATTCAGGCTCTGTGCAGACACTAAGGGTATGTATACACTAGGAAAATACATCATGTTACAACACTTGCTAACTGACTTATTTTAAATGTGACTTAAGGTACAAATTTCAAAAGTGATTTAGGAGCCTAAGTGCCATTCTCAATGGTGGCTTGAGGCAATTAGGTGCCATGGGTCACTTTTGAATACAGAATTTAGGGGCTTTTGACAATTTTATGCTTCGCCCTTAGTGTGGACAAGGATAATTGTATTTTAAAACATGTCAGCTGGCCTCGGTTAACATTAGGGTCCCCCCCGCACCAACCAAACTTATGGCTAAGCACGACCAGCCAACATACTTAGCCCATAGTGTGGACAAGGACAATCATGTTTAAGTCATGTTCAATATTGTGTTAACTAACATGTTTTCTAACATGATGGACTTTCCCAGCATAGACATACCCTGAGTTCTTATTATCAGATGTGCTGAGCACCATCTACAACAGACGTCGGCAGACATAGCAGGTGTTCAGCATGTCTGAAAATCAGTCTCTAAATTCATAGCTTTGTAAAAAATAGATGACAGTAAGTAATTAGCAGTAGAGGATGACGTGAATGTGGAGTCAAGAGTCTCAGAGATTAGTTATCTATAACACTATGTAAACTGTAAGGTGGTTAGTGAGAAAAAAATCAGGTGTCTCACCAAACTGAATGGCTCCAGTTTCTCTCTCTCGTTTTCTAGATAATCCAGTTGGCTGTATCTTCTACAATAGCTGTAAACTACAAGAAGAATTATAAGTTATACTGTTTCTGGTTACTGTTCTGGCCCTCTTGTCACAGGTGAGCTTTTCTTGAGTAAATCTCAAAACCTGATTGCAGTTGTCATCCAACCCTTTATGCAGACAAACACAGTGCCTAAACTGTGGTATGCTGAGAGCCACGTTGGCAGTTTGCCAAGAGCCCACAGCTCTTCCCAATTTGCATATAAATATACACAAGAAGTTTCTCAAAATAAAATGTATGCAACCACAATTTGTCTGTACTTGTACACCCATTCACAGTTAAACTGAAACTGATTTCCTGCACTGTTAATGAAAACCTGTACTGCATCAGCTTCATCCTTCCCCTGCAGTTAGAGGGGGAGGGCAGTCCTGGGCTAGAGTTTGGGACTTCATTGCTCACACTCCAGACACCTCTGGTTGTACTGTGATTATACTGGTCCGATCACCACTTGAGTCAGACACTCATACCCTTGTCATGACTTGCTCTGGAACAGCCATTTCAGCAGAGATAGCACGTTCTGCTCACTGGCCTCTTAATTAGCCTTTAATTCTCGAACTTCCTGAAGGGCAGACAGCCTTCGACAAATCTAGCTGTGTCTTCCTGGACTCATTTTTCCTTTGATAATACGTAATACTCACTCTTTATTACAGAATGGGAATATACGACTGTTCTCATATTCCACCCTTTTTATACATGGGGAAACAATCCATTTTTCAGAAAGGCCCCAGAGAGCCCTGTAGGAGTGCTACAGTAGGACATGAGTCCCACCTAAGCCGCAGCTTTTCTTTCAAAGCAGGATGCAAAGTTAATTTCTCCAGCATACAAAATAGCATGGTTCTCACTGAGTTACTGCCCCAGCAAAGATTTTTTCCAGGTTAAGTTGGAAGGGTCCTTTACAATCTAAACACATACTTTGCATGGTTAGCTGAATCTTAGATCACAATAACATTCAAAATCTAGTGGAGGAGTGGAATGCTTCAGAGTCCGATGCTTCACTGAGGAAATACGAAAGTCGTTAAGCTTGTTACAGTGTAATAAAGCTCTTCAGGGGTCAGATTGTGCATGGTAGGCACTGAGTATTAGGGGAGCCACACAGAGACTCCAGGCCCACAAGGGGAGTGTGCCTATTTCTGCAGCCCTGAGAAGGGTGCAGAATGCTCCACTTTGTGCCTCCAGAAAGCTCTGGGAGGTGTATGAGAGGGGGCAAATGCCCCACCTCCCCTCTGTCACTTTGGTGCTGGGAGGGAATAGTCCGGGCCTCCACTCAAGGAACATGGATGGGGGTGGGGAGAATGGAGAAGGCTCCTTGTGTCCTCTTCCTCATTTGAGTGCCTGAATGGATCCCTGGCACAATCTGAGTCCAAACAGACATACCTAAAGGTTTACTAGACTAGAGATTCAAAGTCAGCATATGTAACTTCTGTTTGCCATTCTACTGATTGGCATGTACTGTGATGGTTATTTTAGTACTCTTGTCTTACACAGAGGGTAATAGTGCACAATTACAGGCATTGCACGTTGGAGGATTTGGGTATGTCTATACTGCACACTCCTTTCATCGAGCGTGCAGTACATACACTGCACGCCCCCTAGCAGAGGTATAAATAGCAGTGCAGAAAGTGGGGCATTGCTTACATGTGTACAGACATGCCTGAACCCCCAGGGTATATACCCTACATGGCGCTCAATGTGCCCAAGCAGTGCCTCCCCCCATTTATACTACTATTTTTAGCAGTGCAGCGTCCCACTGCTGGAGTCTTTCCCACCGCAGGACAGACTTTGGCAGCGGCGAAAGGCTCAAGCAGGGGAGAGGCAGCAGGGAAAGACTCTGGCAGCTCCCTGCTGCCCAGCCTTTCTCTGTTGCTTTCTCCCTGCCAGAGCCTTTTATTGCCACTTGTAGCTACACACCACAGTATTGTTTGTCACTGCAGCGAGTAGCTACACACTACATGCCACCACTAGTGGTGTCCAGTGTAGACATAGCCCCAGAGTCATATCAATAGTTCTGTAGTCATGGTTGTAAGACATTTTATATTCTAAGCCCCAGTTTTGATTCCCTCTCAACCCTAAATCTGTGGGGGGGGGGGAGGCTCCTTTCAGTCTAAGTATTGCTTACTCTAAGGTCAGGAGAATGTTTGTGGAAAATTTAAAATAAATCCAACAAGCCATCAAACAAGTTCCTTGACTTGGAAAAATGAATGGGTCTGTCTATTCGGCCAATTGTTCTCACCGTTTTTCTCCTATTGTATTTCAGGAATGGTTTGGGTTAGAAAGTTACAAATAATCTCATGTGCTTGTTCTCAAGGAGCACTCATGAGTGTTTAGGATCACATTCATGAGGTGATTCAAGTCAGAATTTCAACTCTTGTCCCTTGAGGTTTCTCATGGAAGTGGGCTATTTTTAAATTAGAGGACTAGTACAAAAATAATTCAAAGTCACGAATCTCCTTATCTTCTGGACTCTCATCACTTTAAAATGGTGAACGTGATTTTAAACCAAAAAGGTAGATACTATATTTAAAGTTTGCACAAAAGTAAAGTTTTATGGATATTGCAAAAGTTTTCTCCCTGGATGATACTACATACACCTCCACCCCACTATAACGTGACCCAATATAACACGGGTTCGCGTATAGCGTGGTAGCAGCAGGGCTCCGGCAGCACTTTAAAGGATCCGGGGATCCGGCTGCTGCGGGGAGCCCTGGGCCCTTTAAATCACTGCTGGAGCCCTGCCGCCACTACCCCGGGGCTGCGACAGTGGGGCTCAGGCAGCGCTTTAAAGGGCCCGGGCTCCCCGCAGCCGCTGGAGCCCAGAGCTCTTTAAATCTCCGCTGGGGCCCTGCCGCCGCTACCCCAGGGCTGCGGCAGCAGGGCTTGCCGGCGATTTAAAGGGTCCAGCACTCTAGCTGCTGTGGGGACCCCTGGGCCCTTTAAATCCCGCTGGAGCCCTACCGCCCCTACCCCGGGGCTGCAGCAGCAGGGCTCCACCGGCAATTTAAAGGGCATGGGGCTCCCCACAGCGGCTGCAGCCCGGAGCTCTTTAAATCACTGCTGGAGCCCTGCCACCCCTACCCGAATATAACGGGGTTTCAGCTATAACGCAGTAGGGATTTTTGGCTTCCCACGACCACGTTATAGTGGGGTAGAGGTGTATGTCAAGTTTGACAAAATGAGATGTATTCCTTTGAAAAATAAATAGATTCATATGAGACTTTTCTCCCTAATCTAACTACCTTCCTGACTCATCATTTTGTTCTCTCTAAATGTTCAATGGCAGATAATCAAAGAGAACACTATACAAGAAATAATGACTGGAGGAAGAAGAGAGAAAGTCAAGAGTAAAGGTGCAACACTTAAAAGGGAAGCTCATTTCATTTTTATTATCAAAGAAAATAGTGTAGCTTTAGTATGGAAATGTTTTAGGCAACTTCCCATCATAAAGAAAGATCAAATTTAGAAGTGACTTCATATTTTCAAACTGAAAAAGACTCTACAGTAGGAATATGCTCTTTTACTCTCTAGGAAAGAATGGAGGCTTTAAACATAGTAGCAAATTTATAGTTAATGCTTGGAGGACATATGCTCTGCATTCACATAGAGCCCAGTGCCAGCAGCAGCCTTGAAAATCCTCTCTCACTGTTCTCTACACCTCTTCTGGCCGCCAAAGTGTAGAAGTGACCTTTGGGGAGCTGCATGTAGTCCCTCACATGATGTCCCCACCTCCTGTTTTGAATGCATCGGAGAGAGCTAGAGAGGTTGTAGCCAGCAATTTGTTGTAAACATGGCTTTCACAGATTCTAAGGCCATTGCAAACATCTAGTCCGACCTCCTGTATAATACAGGCCACAGAACTCCCCCAAAATAATTCTGCTACTGTGTGCTCAATGCCCATGGAGCTTTTAAGGCATGATGCAGTGCTGTCCTAAAGCCACATGCATAGTAAAAAGAACAGGGAGATGGCTGGATAGAAGACAAGAGGCAGATCTAGACCTTACTGATGGCCAGACACGGAGAGGACAGAAGTGGAGAGTCATGGCTCTCTCTATTTTTAAGCATCACTTCCTTCTGGGAAGTTCGATACCACATCTGTGACCTCATGACTGTGATGTTTACTTGCTATCTAAAGGCAGTTTAGCCTGTTTTCTGTTTGTTTGTTGCAGAAAATACAGCCAGTTTTTTTTTGCATCCATTACAGGTGTATTATTAATAACCCGATGGGACAGACTAATTCCCCATCTCTCCCAGATGCATGTATATCACTCTTTCTCCTCACCAAGAAATCTGGTCATGTATTGAGCTTCCAGAGAAGCAGCATTCTTTGGGGAATTTTTTAAAAATAAAACCATGTATAAATCATATCAATGTATGCACTATCACATGTCTTAGAGCAGTTACCTCTTGCAGCCTACTTGCAGAGTATTGTTTGAAACAGGGCTCCATTAACGTGTACTAGGGAACTTTTAGTGCAAGCCAGCAGGGTCCACATGGGCCAGTTAGTATACAACACACTTGCCTGCACTAGAATTTACCCCCCTCTAATGTGGACTATGGCACTGTGTAGACAAGCCCTAGGTAGGTGTCTATACTTTGTTCATATTGGTGATGCCTACATACCATATGGCTGAATCAAGATCTGCTAACTTGATCCGAGGTGAGAATTTCTGCAAAGAATACAGGAGACCACACTTCTGGATGGTTCTGTCTAATACTGTGAAGTTACATTTATTAATATTTGTAAAGTGCTTTGAGATGCTGGGGTGGAGGCTACATAAAATTGCACAGTATCATTAATAATTACTGTTACTATCCCAGATATGCCAGAGCACATCCACAGCAGTTAAAGTATATACATCTCCCTCCCTGCTCCAAACAGAATATACACATATACTCATCCCCTTCCAGGGGTGTGGCTTCATCAGTAACTAAAATAACAAAGCAAAACTCATTTTAAGTTTCCAGCTGTGGCTGCCTCAGAAAGACACTCCATTCTTTTTACATGGTGATTGGGAGGTAACTAGAGCCACCTCCCAGTATGAACCAGCACAGTTTGTATCTTTATGTAGGATTCCAGTACCTGAATTCAGGGTGTGTCAGCAGAGGAGCCTAGTAAGCTGCAAAGAGGCCTAGAAACTGCTTCTACACACAGATAATATAATATATTGGAAAACATATCTTAAAAAAAAGCTTATCTTACTACCCCAATGCAGTACTTGAGGCAAAAAGAGAAGGCCATTACAGAAGCTGCAGAGAATGAATGGTTTTGTTTTGTTTGGATCTGTACAAGTAGCCCAGCCCATAAATAGAAACCAATATTTACATTTGCTCTACTTTATTTGAAAGTTGTGGGATTGACTGTAATCAAGGAACATCACAGAGCCTGGGAGAGCTAGTTAAGACAACCCTTGGGTACCCATATTAGCCACCCAGTGCTCCATGCTGAGAGGTGCAGTGTGCCCCCAATTCTTACTGACTTCAATGAGAGCTGAGGGTGCACAGCATCTTTCAGGATCAGGCCCTAATTCTTTTAATCTATAGGTCTGGTTTAAATCCCAATATGTCAATTGTGGCCAGATAAATGTCCAGAGAAGTGTCATGGTTCACAGTTAAAATGGATTTCTATGACCTATGTTAAAAAAACACTCCAAGGTGTAATTAGAAAATCCCTAGAATGGGCCCATATAAATTTTATTGACTGTGTTAACTTGCACGGAATGTAATCTAATAATTATTTTAAATTATTTTTAAGAAAGGATCATCAAAAAAAGTTAGTGTGTTCCAACAAATACCCACAGTGGTATTATTCTGGGCACAAACTGTCACCCCATCCATCTCTAGCAAGCCAGAACAATTAAGCATTTTACATTTACTATGATTAAGAAATGGAGTTATCTGATTCATGGTTAACAATGCAATTGCAACTATTTTCAACTGGCAAGTCCTCCACTTAATCTGTCCCTGGCCTCCCAATGGAATAACAGTAGTTTCTGAAGTAAGTTTTATTTCGTATCTTTCCCAAGTGGAACCAGTTGTGCCCCCACTCTGTTGGTCGGAAAGGGCTGCCAGAAGTTACATACTGACTTTTTCAGCTGCCCAAACAACAAACTAGAGATTTCCTTAATAATTATCCCAATAGGCTTTTTTGTTTGTTTGTTTTAAAATCACTCCACTGTACCTTAAACAGTATGGCAGGCACAGTCAGAAGATCCTTTGATGTCAGGATACGACTTTATAAACAGTGATTTTCCTTTTTTTAAAGATAAAATGAATTACTAATCAAAACAAACGCTAAACAGAAAACGTATGTCTGAACATGTAAAGTGTTTTAACTAAGCATGAGCTGGAATTTTAGAAGACAAAGCAAAGTGTGTATCACACGTACAACAAATAATGTGTGATGCAAAAGATACTAACACCTTATATACGGAGTTTGTGGTGCAATTTAGCAGAGGGAAATACAGCAGCTAAATGTAATGGGCATATATATGTTGTTAAAAAACTCTGGAAGATATAGAAAATATTACAGATATAGTGAGTACTGGATAGCTGAGGGGACTGGCAATCCGATTCACAGCTTTGGCTTTCCTGGTCACAATTTTAAAATCAAGCCAAGTCTGTAGGGACAAAAAATCATATTGTTCAATCTTTTCAATACAGTCCCCAATGGACAAGTAGACACATACTGAAAAGTCACCCCTAGCAACACCGGCCCTTCCATGTCACACTGAGATGCATGGACAGGGTGGTTTGGGGAATTTGTACTGTGGTAGCCTTTGCTGTGCTCGTTCTGTTGGTCAAGAGGAGACTTCAGACCCCATGGATGTCAAGTCAGCACCTTCCATCTGCACTAAGTTCTCCTATATAATTGCATAATCAGGCACAAAGCCTAATGGAGCAGACAATCTCTCCCAGGGCGTGCAGGGGGAGGGGAATTATCGCTGTACACTATCCACAGCAGTGGTGCATATTATTCCCAACAGTGCACCAGCTTGGGTCCATGGGCCAGTGTAGTGGGGAATGGGGCATGGCCTCACCCCTATCTGGGTGATGTGTCCGCTGGAAGGAGGCAGAACTGAGCATTATCAGAGACTGCTGTTGTGATCTGCCCTTGCACACCTTCCCATCCCATGCACTCATGCAAAGGCAGATCACTGTCTGCTCACTGTATTTTTTTCTGTACAGTGTGTTTCTGTGCTTGGGTTTTTATATCATGAAGCTCTCTGGGTTACAAATTTTCCCTCTGATATAAAGCCCTGAGCACACTGGTCTTTATTAAACACTCCATTTAGAAGACAAAAAAACTCTCATTCTTGCATACAAATTCTAAGAATGGGGTTGTAATGGAACTGTGTGATGTTTGTACAGAGAAATGATACTGAACTCAATTTACATATGTAACGATAGCATTAGACTGATGTTTGTCGTACAGAGGAGGAGCAAAATTACCAGTGAGACCTTCAGTTGACGTAATCATGAGTGTAATGAGAAAACTCATTCCCATGTGGTCAGTATTTCACATCACAAAAGGAATCACACGTAGCTCTCCGAATCCAAAGAGAGAAGGCTCTATGAAATAATAATTTGTGCATTAAAGCAGCAATTTCATGAGAATTATAAACAAATAAAAAAGTTGGGAGCAAACTTTAACTTTGGAATTTACCAGTTCTTTTGATCTTCTTCAAGCTTTTTCTGCCTGGTAATAAGTAGAATCACTGTTCTTACTCTTTCACAAATGGCATTGGTTGGACAACATATGTATTTGGAAGGGAAACAGCATGAAAAAATAAATTATTTTTTAAAATTGTGAGTTTGGATGACATCGAGCTAAATTCATCTACTTTGCTGTAAATCTGGAGTTATTCCAATGAAATCACATTTACCCCAGTCTAAAGGAGATCTGAATTGGGCCCAGGGTCTGCAGACCAGTACCTTTTATACTGGTAATTTATTCAGGATTTAAGCATTTATTTATTTTTTTAAGAACACATGTATATTTTCTGCTGTGCCCCAGCAACTGACATATAACTTGGCACTTCTGTTCTGAGTGTCTTTGATCCAGCAATGTGCACTTACTCACATGACATATTCTGCATATTTTATGGTATGCTAAAAAAAAAAAAGTTATGTTACAGTTAACAAGGGAAAGCTGAATGGAAAATGCTACGTGTATGCGACGTGGCTGAGTTGCCATTGCCAATGCAATCTTATCTTTTGGAATTTCCTGACTCTTGCACATTTAATCCTGAAAGCTCAACACTGCATTTAAGTTATTTATTTTTAATTTAATTTCCTAGTGGTTCTGTTTGTTTGTTTTTAAGAAAAAAGGGGAAGAGGATAAAAAATAAATCTGGCTGTAATCAGCCTGCACTGCTTACAACTCTAGAGGCTTCAACAGAGGACTCTGCAAGTTATTTTAACTAATGTGTGACTTATAGCTTGGATTCTGCTGCATATGAGCTGTGCTCATTTCAGTCAGTGGTATTAAGCAATCTGTATGACCTTCCTGAGGTGGGCTTTTCCTTTACTATAAAAAGGTATGTTTTTAACATGGTAATAAACCCATATTAAAATCCTGGGTGAAATCCTAGGTGTACTTCAAGTACCCCTGGACCAGCTGACACATGTTAAAACTACAATTTGCTTGTCTACACTAGGATTTTAATACATGTTCACTAAAATTAAAAACACAACTTTTTCCTAGTTTTCACATGGCCAGTGGGGCCAGTCAGCTAGAGGGGCAGTCCCTGACATAAAAGTAAAGCAGCTCTTAGTGTCTATTCAGAGCTAAATAGGTTCATATACTAGGCTGAGTTGTTTCCTACATGGTTTGCCCTGCTGAAGTGTTTCCCAAAATGGAAGGCACAATCAGATCAATTATTCTCCAGAGTCTGATCTTTCGGTTTTTTTTTAGAAGAGTAAGTTTCTACCTGTTACTGTTGTGAAGGAAACCTTCAAAATGTGACCTGAGTGTAACTGAAGCAAAGATATCTACCTGAGTTTGCAGAGAGCCTGAAACATGTTCTGAGGGATGGACTGCCCTATACCTTTTTATGCTAACTCAGATGCCAATGATGATACCTTAAATAGCACCACTGTTAACTATTTCATTGCTCATTAAACACGTAAGAAAGGTGAGGAAGCATCACATGATGAAAATCTATACAAGTGTTTCCCAAAGTGGGAGCATGGGCGTGAAGGACTAGCTGGGGGCAGGGCACAGATGTCGTCATTTGGGTAGACACACTAACGCTAGCTCGAGCTAGTGCACTAAAAATAGCAGTAGGGAGATTTTTGCAGCACAGTTGGTGGCTCATGCTCGCTGCCTGAGTCCAAGCCCATCTGACCCCCTAAGCCTGAGCTCCGGTGGTTAGCCCAAGCTGCTGCCTGTGCTGCTATGTGCACACTGCTATTCAGTGCTAGCTCAAGCAGAACTAACGTAAGTCTGTCTACACAGGCTCAGAAGCAGGTTCCCATCTGCAGTATAGACGTAACCTAAGATCCTCAAATAAAAAGGCAGTAAGTGCATATTACCAGGTGCTCAGAGTCAACAACAAGTATGGTGTATCTGAGTCTGGTCATGGATCTGGATGTAGTAATTATTTGGGTACAATAATCCCAATGGGAGTTGCCCAAATCAGTCTTTATAACAACAGGATTCCATTGTGCATTATGAAAAGACCATCCCTGAGATATCCAAACAAGGATCAACTGTTGGGTCAATATCCTTTTCAGCCCCATTGACTGTACTTATATTTATAAGTAAAGGGCCTGATCCTACACACCTTAAACAAATAGTCTTTATTCATAAAAACAACAGGGAGTCTGGTGGCACCTTAAAGGCTAACAGATTTATTTGGGCATAAGCTTTTGTGGGTAAAAAACCCACTTCTTTGTAATTTTTACCCACGAAAGCTTATGCCTAAATAAATCTGCTAGTCTTTAAGGTGCCACCGGACTCCTTGTTGTTTTTGTGGATACAGACTAACACAGCTACCCCGAGTCTTTATTCATGTTAGCAGTACCACTGACTTCAATGGGACTCTTTACAGGAGTAAGTATTACTCCCATAAATAAAGGTTGCAGGATTGGGCTCAGGAGGCATAACTGGGCAATGGCCAAAGTATTTTTTTTCTTTCTTTTTGGTAGACATTCAGCAGAGGAAATGTCTGTAGCAAAAGGGTAACAGTTGTTAGCCTTTTCTTTCATTGCAATGCTGATTCAGAATACTCTTCCTCTTTCAGAAAATCTGGAATTTGCTATTAGAAAAACAAACTACATTTTTGGAGCTAAAATACAATGATATATAACAAACTTTACACATGAAATATATTGTTGCTGTGACTGGGATGTATTCAGCAATAAATCTGCATCACAAGACAAAGATCTGTTCTTTGCCAAGATAAACATACAAAGGCAGTACAGTAATATCCATTTCTGGCAAAGGGCTGAGAAACCAGAATCCAGTGATAAATATCTTACTAAGTCTCTTTATGGTGGAACTTCTTATGAGAAGTGCAGGGGGGAAAAATCCACGACATAGAGGCACTGGGTAAAATCGTGCTATACAAACAGAGGGATTGATCTTAAATTTCTCAGGCAGTCAAGAGTGACCAGTGCCTGACAGAATCAAGCCTTCAGAAGAGATGATGAAGCAACAACATGCTGTTTTGAAAAAGAGAAATGTCATTTCAGAAAATTCACAATACAGATACTGCAGATAAACCTTACAGCCAACGGGCAGATTCATGATAAAATGAGTTACACCATGTTGGCTTTTGAACATTTGGCATATGGTTCAAAGAGGAAAAGCAAACATACCCTGGCATGTAGGTTGCAGAGGGCAAGTTTTATCCTCCAGTGTAATAATACGGGGAACTTAAATATAGACCTACTGTCAAGACTGTATTAAAGGAGCTGACCTAAAACACAGCCTCATTCATGATCATCTACATCGAATGGTTGACAATGAGTATGAAGCTGAATTCTGGCAGGAAGCTAGCTGAACAGCAAGGCTGAGAACCAAGTGACATACTAAAACCTTGACAGAATAAATTGTACACTTGACAGTGTAAAGATGCCCAGCTGGCCAGATCTCTTTAAGTACCTCTGGTGCAGTAATCTAACTAATAACTATGGGCCAGTATACAGAGAGAGGTACAGCAGATCAACCTTTATCCAGATCTTTTCCCCTATAAAGTTTCTATGTGTTATACAGTTATTATCTGTGACTTATTCACACCAAGCTGGGAAGTAAATCTCGCCTGCACTAGGTGCTATGCAGTAAGTGGAGAGGGAATGGATCACTTGAAGATTGCCATATTGTGTTCATTCCTTCTGAAGCACCTGCACTGGTCACTGTCAGAAGACAGGATACTGGGCTAGATGGACCATTGGTCTGATCAAATATGGCCATTCTTATGTTCTAAATGTTTTCGTGGACCATGCTGCCATGCACTAACAGTTCCTTAGCGCGATCCTGATCTACAAACACATAGAGGCACAAGGTGAAGTGACTTGTCCTATGTCATGCAGCAGCTCATTGGCAAAGTTGGGAAGAGAACTTAGGTCTCCTGACTCCCAGTCCAGCACCCTCCACTAGACCACACTAGGCCTGAGTTTGACAGACCTTTTGTGCAAACTTTCAATATATGAAAGTATGAGAGGCATTGAAATGTTACAGTATGTTTAAGGTTACATTTGATACAAACTCAATTTGTAAAAATATTGCGGTTTATATTCATCCTTCCAAAACTGTCATAAAACTTCACTACTCCATTCACAAAAGCTATTCTCCCATCCATCATCATTCATCCTCCACAAAAACAAAACAAAACAAAAATCCTGAGTGGAATTTTGCAAGGTTGTATTTTTTAGAGTGTTTATAGTTTTATACAAATCAGATAGACACCTTAAATTTATATCAATATATAACAGTATTTTTGTTTAGTTTATAATGATATTGTATTTCATCCTTACAGAGTATAATTTATCTGTTGTTTAAGAAAATAAAAATAATCTAGAAAGAAATGTGTGAGGAGTGGTATTCCAAGCCATGGCCCCGTGTTACAACAGAAAAAAGTTTTGCAATCCCCATTCCCATCCAGCTATAAAGAAAGGGAGAGTTGTCATGACTGACTCCCTCAAAACTGTTTACGAATCCCCTGAGGGATGCAACTCCTGGGTTAGAGAACTGGTCACAAATGGAAAAATTTAAACATGAGACATTTTGAAAATGTCAAATTCATTTTTGTTTCACAAGTATGGAAAAAGAATGATTTTTTGGGTATTTGAAATTTTTCAGTAAATGCTTCATTTTTCTGTCCTACTAATCCCCCTTTTTTGCCACTGACAAACAGGGGGTGGGGGAGAGGAAGAGAAAGTCGGGGGAGAAAAAATGATAAACCAAGAAGAAACCCTCCTCCAAACAAAGCTAAATTACTACATTTTTCATTTTCCAATTTTGTCAAAAGGGGAAAATAAACTATTTTTTGGTGAACAGTACCTTTTTTTTTTTTAAAGGTGTGTTTTTTCAGTGTGTGTGAAGAAACTCTACAAGCAAACAAACAAATTCTCTATGACCTTTGTTAGAATTTCCAGTAACAGAGAATGAATGGGAGGCGGGGCGGTCCTAAGGAACAGGGGTATCTCCTGTCACAACAGAACTGTCTAAATCACTTGAAAGAAACTTAGGAGAGTCATTATGACAGCACTAATATGGAGCAGAGAGAAGTGTGATCTACAATCACTATCAGTGGAGGAAAATAGCAGCAGCAAAAGAGAAACAAAAGGAAAGCTACTGCTAAGCCTTTCTGCAGCTAAGATAGCATGCAGGTTAACAAAGAGTTAAGCATAGGATTCAGACAAATTTAAGGAAAGCCTTAAAATTTTAATTATATCTGAACAACTGAAGTGGAACCAAGACAGAACATGGCATTCTACCAAAGCAGAAAGTCCAATGGGTTTCTAAAACTGCCATTAGCTGATATCCACAGATCCCAGAGTCTCTCATAAATCTGGTACTTGTGTGAGACCAAGACTCTTGAAAAGGTGCATCTTCTCCTTATGCTGCCACTTTGATCTAAATGTTGCTACTATGGTATCATACTCATGGAAGGTTGAAAGATAATGCACATTTTTCATAATAAGAATTCAAAAGCCTGAATACCAAGATAAAGCCTAAGACCTAAAGGGGGCAAAGCAGACTTGGTTGTCTAACCAGTGCTGGTCAGTGCCATTTCAATGGAGAGCTGCTCAGCCAAGTAATCTTTAGTGATTTACACAAGAGAATGAAACCTATGAACTGGGAAATCAGTTCCTACACAACAGAATGGAATTTCCACAGATTTAATTATGTGAAAAAGTTACTGTAAAGTACACAACACTTACCAGAAATACATGCAAGTTTTCAGTCATGAAGCACCTATCTTGGCCTTAATATTTTATATGCATTTTGCATACAAAATGGAATGGCACATTGAATGGGCTATTTACAAGAATTGCTGAAAGGAGTGTTCTCGGTATGAGTGATTCTATTCCGAGAGCCTGTCATTTGGGTGAATAAATCTTTGGGAGTTCAATGTACTGAAATTCTTGATGTTGCCCACTGAGGAATGCTCACATCTGTCAGTAATCACACGAATATTATAGTCTTGCTTCTAACATGCAATAGTTAGGATTTGCCAGCATTTCTCTTGCTGAGTTCTAATTTCAAGGAGTTGCTATAGATCATTCATATCACATCACATGAGGCTGACGCTTGGCATACAAGTTATCAGCCTGGATGCATTTTTTTAAATTGTATAGACTGGTTTAGTCATTTTGAAGGGGATATAATTTTTTCTCATTTGATTTGCTAAATTCTAGGTGAAGGCAGATAATCCTTAATATAGACAAAGCCTTGTTTGGATTCTGGGGGAATATAGTTGGAAAAAGTCAAAATTTTGGTCCAGATTCTGCTCTCATTTACATCAATGCAGAAACAAGCCCTAAGAACACATATTTGATATGCACTGTCACTACACTGTTGACAACAGAAGAAACCTACACACAAAAGCTCTGTTAAAATAGCACTGAAATTCTGACATACACAGAAAGCACAGCAAGTCAGCACTGAGAAAAGCACAACTTTCTCAGCCATGCAGCATCCCTGCATTACAGCATATATGGCATACACAGTTCTTTGACCTCCTGTGTACCACATGTGCTGTAACTGGGAAGTATAAAAAAGCTTGTTTAGGGTTCCTATGGCAGATATGATTCCAAACGTCCTCACTTCTTTGGGTTCGTGGCCATCTCTTACAGTAATGCACAGTATTTTTTTTTATTACAGCAGCAAATATCCATTTCTACATCGCCACTAAAATCCCAAATATTATATTTTAATATTTTGAGAGCATGTCACACACACAACCCCCAGAACTCCTCCATGTCCCATTCTTTCTATTACTTATCTTTTAATTCAATTTACGAGAGCTCCCCCTTCCAATGCTCACAGAACACTCGCCAAATCATTGCTGGTGCCACCATCCTAGTGTCTGAAGAGTGCTGGATATGACTCCCTTTATAGTCCATCCAGAAGGGATACAGCTCAGCAAGGTTCTCTGACCTGTGCTTGCCCAGTGTATTCTCTCCACAGCATTCCTGACGTATAGTGCAAGAGACCAAGACTGCACTCTAACCCTGGTCTCTTTGCATGGTAGTGAATAATAATAATGATAATATCTAACGTTAGATCAGAACGTGCTTTATGGAGGAAGGTTAGTATCATTTCCTCCATTTTACCGATAGGGAAATTGAGACACAGGAAGGTGAAATGACTGGCTCAAGATAATCCACGGGCAAGTGGTAGAGTTGGGACTAGAAGCTAGATCTCCCGAGTCCCAATCCAGTGTGCTATCTACTAGTCCACACTTACCACCAAGCCACAAGATGAGTTTTATCTGTTAAGCCATTTCTGAAGACTTCAGCAGCCAAAATGGGCCGTGATGCTGCAGCAAGATCTACACAGGCGCTGAGGTCTGTCTGCTTGGAGTTCATTCCAGGATTGAGGCCTATACCATGGCATAAATTGTTCCTTTTTTGCCATACTCTACAGTAACTTTGGCTTAATTTTTATAGAATTTACAGTCATTGAGTATTTAACATGAACCAAGCCGCCCCCTTTTAGTATTATTTTGAAAATGAAAGTTCTAAAATGTTCAGGCTATAAAAACATGCTATTGAGTCTGATTAACTGTTGAGTTTTCATTGGTTTATTTCTTTTTTAATAAGAATCAATAGCAGAATAACTAACCTTGTTAGGGTTTAACAGACCTTTGCAACTGCATAATTATCCTTGTTCAATATAACAAACCCCTTGCTATGGCTTAACAAATCTGGTTTTGATCTTTGGCAAGTCTCATTAAAATGCTTTGGGAAGTACCACCATTTGGTGGGGCCTGAGTTTCAGAGGAGCTGAGCACACACAGTTCCAATTAACTTCAGTTATAATTTTGGGTGTTCAGCAGCTCTGAAAACCAGGCATCTGAAGGGCAGTTAGAGGCCTCCTACAAGGAAATGAATTAAGAGAATCAAAACAACGCTAAGGGTCAGACACAGTGTAACCTAAGGAAGCAAGGGAGTCATGAGTTATGAGAATCTTAGCTCAACCTGTTAGGATAAAGAATAGTAACACATCAGTCTTTCTCAAGAGGTGGAAGATCAATGGTTGAATTTGCATACAGTACCATGGGTTGCCAAAGTAGGCAATAACAGTGTGAATTCAGAATGCTGAGACTGCCTTAATTCACCATTTCCTTGCTTTTGCAGCTTTATTTTATATATATATATATATAAGCAACTTCCATCTCAAAGCACTTTATAGATTATTGGCCCAATCGCAAAATTGGCTCAGCACTGAACACTACATAAACATAGGCAGCATACAATACACAGTATGCTGCACAATTGTGTCTATTGGATGGTATTCTTGGCTAAGGGCAACGAGACAAATCCCTTTTATGAATCATGCTGTGAGATCTCTAACATATATATTGGACACGGAGGGGACCTCAGTTTGACAGGTCTCTTCCAAAGTACCTCATGCAGTAAGTGGTTTCACCTACTTTGGACATAGCAAGGGCTGAGTCTATCCTGACATGAATCAAACCTGAAGTGTACAGTACTGCAAACCTGATACAAAGTACTACAAGCCATTTAGAAGTTTCAAGAAGTCAATCAAATCTAGCATGAGAATTTAAGGTCATTAAAAACAAAAGCCATGCTTTACCACAAACATTAAAAAAGTCACAGGGTCTTGCATCAGTTTCAGACCAAGGTAACTCCACTGATGTCAATGGACTCACTTCTGTTTTACACCAGTGTGAGAAGAGAATCAAGTCCAAAGAAATTACAGTTTGTCACCATAATTATTAGAATAAATAATTATTTGCTTTATTGTAGCACCTAGACACCCCAATCATGAACCAGGCCCCACTGTACCATACTTTTTCCACACCCTTTTAGGCAAATAGAGCAACATTATATGCCAGCACCCTTCTGCTGCAATAGACACTGTCAGGTCAACACGTGACCACTACACCATATTGTATTTGGACAGTTACCCTTTTTATGATTTAGCAGTCACTACCATATGCAAAAAAGTCAATGCTCCTATTGAGATTTACTCTTCTTCCAAACAAAACCATTTTTGTCCTGCCTTTGTAAAACCTTCCGATACACCTACAGTTTTGTTAAGAATGACACTATTAAATGAGCAAGTCCATCGAAGATCAATTATGTGTATAAAGATGTATGTTACAAAGACCTTTCATAGGTTTAGTAATACAGGTCTGTCGTATCTTACGCACATTTAACATGCGCAATTTCAGCTTTACACTGTCGGCAAAAACAAAAACAACAACAATAAAAGAAAAATTACAATTTTAATACTGTACCTGTAGTGCGGGCGATTCCGCTCGCCATTACACTCAATGTAATTTTGACTTTACGTGATTTTTGCTTTACGCGCTGACTGCGGAATGTAACCCCAGCGTAAGATGCGACAGACCTGTACACAAACAGATGACGACAGTTTGTGCAGTGATGGGGAAAAAGAAGATACTGGGCTAAATTCTGTGCTTGCTTACATAACTCTGCACCCCGTTGGCACCAGCAGGTGTAAGCCAATGAAGAGTTGGGCTCTAAATCAGCAAAAAGCGAACTGCCAAAGGTTCACTGGTTCAAATCGGATTCTTAACCAATGGTCCAGACCTGTGGAAGGTCCCTAGCACTCATTTCCACCATCCACATGCAATTGTACATCCAGTTTCAACATTGCCTCAAACAGGCCCTCCCCCGGTTCCCAACTCCTTCTCTGTAGTCCCAGAGATAACTACAGCTTAAATATTTTACACAGGGTAGCATTCCTACATAACAGAGTTATTCCCCATAAATATTGTAAAGAAGAGTCCAAATAGTAGGTTTTCCCAATAGTGAGTATAGACCACAGACTTTCAGTCAAGAGAGCATCACATTCATGGTGTGTAACAGCATTTAGCATGTTGAACTCCGCTGACATTTTCACACACTGTTGGAATCCACATATTAAGCTTGTCTGACTTAAATGCAGCGTGAAAATTTAAGCCACATATTAAATGTGGCTATGGTCTAATGTGTTTAGAAAAGTTATGCAGATTTTTTTTAATATATAAATTTTTTTAAGAGAAGATATTCAGTTAACAAAAATTACATGTCAGTAATGTAAATGCTTTGGGTTTGGACTCATTAAAGGAAATATATAAACTTTAGGCTCAGACCTGAAAAACCTAATTATAAGTAGGTATCAGCCTCACCATTAATCAGCAGTAAATAGGACACAATTCTGCAATGGCCTCTGTGGGATTAAGTGGATGACCTCACAGGTCATTTGCATCTCTAATATCTAAGATTGTATAATTATTTAACTATATTGGCAAATTATAGTTGTGCTCATACTTTTAGACCACCACATCAGCAAGAGAAGTGTTATACATATTGTAAATTCTTTCTGCTTCTCCAGCCATGCCACAAATTTGTTAAGCACTCCTATATCACTCCTCACATTGAGTAGTAGGTTAGGAGGTCAGAATATTCTACCCAGAGAATATTCCACCATGGTATTTTTTATAACTATTAAGAACTTGGGGTAGACACAGATAGAATGATTGATAAACGCAATTCAGAGGTACCCTCCCTGGGAAACTTTGCTTCACAGTTCTTTTACTGGGGCCAAATAAATAATTAGCATTTTCATGCTCCAGAGTCTATAGAAATTAATTTAATCCTCATGACACCACTGTGAGGTATTCCCATTTTAAAGAGATTGACGCTGGACGAGACACATAATCACTTAGCCTCAAGAACTCAAAGTAAGTCAACACTGAGCCAGCATTAGAATGTAGGACTTTCTGACTGCCAATCTTACAGTTGTATAACTAGACTATACCACTCCCTTGAGGTGCCATCCATATTAGATACCAGAAGAGGTACCATAAATAGTATAAATAACTTGGAAACAGTTACCTACATGTTATACTCTGAAGAGCTAAGAAGTCATTCCAGTGTATCAGTGTGTATAAATAACAAACTGCATAAGACTACTCTGTTTTAATTTAATGCAAACCTGTCATTTAAGGACAAAACATCTACCATATTTTTCCTAGCTTTTGTTGGTTGTTATGACACTTACGTTGTTATTCAGGTTTCACTGAATTCTTAGTAAATTTGACCACGGTGTGTGCATGTGTGGACACACACACACACACACACACACACTTAAGCTACCATAAGCTATAAACCTATCTTTAATAAGAAAGCTAACCTCAGTTCAGTGTAACCCACTGGTGAGTGAGCTGAGTATATGCTAAGTATAAAACAGATAATATTGTCTGATCCTGTTCCACATGTTCTAGAATAGTGAGATTCATCAGCCATTTTCTCTGAGCATTATCCTGCAATATGCCAGTAACATCATGTCTAACCCAAATGTAAAAAGCTTTCTTAGAGCCAGATCCTCAGCCAGTGTTAATTGACTTCAATGAAGCTGTGCTAGTTTACACTGGCTGAGAATCCAGCCCTTTCTGTTCCACTGCAGAGAGATGGCATTTCAGAGCACATAGAGCTGCTTTATCATTTGAACTCTTACCCTTTCAACACTTGAAAGATGAGAATCACCAGTAATTTAAACACTGGATACAGTATGCAGCCATAGGCCTTTTTTTCAGTCAGAAATCTGATAGAGTGAGTACTGGAAGGCCTACCAAAAAGGCCAATCAATACTCATTCCTTGAATGACCGCTTGAAAATCAGTGACCATACAACACTAGACTGAAAAGAACTATTTCCTGAAGCTGTCATAAAAGAATAAGGGGACATGGAGTCTACAATATTGTAGATACATTTGTAAATCATAGTTTAAGAAAATCTTCAGTTTTATTTAAAAGAAGACTTGTAAAAGAAAGGGCATTGTCAAGATTATGCCACAACCTTGCATGCAGACTGTGTATTTTTAGATTAGTCTTTTTGTACTTGAAAATGGATTGATTGACACATTTTCTATTATTGTTGTTCTTCTACAGAAGAGGTTTAAGCAAATGATGAGAGTCTTGATTTTATTCCAAAACTCTAATTAGGGACTGCAGCACTATTTGCCTTGTCTAAGAAAAAAATCATTAGAGGATTTTTTCCAGTTCAAAACCCAAGAAAAGCACAGTTACATATGAATGATTACTAGGCACCAGTTACAATGTTTTAAGTTATCACTTTGATAATTCTGTGCAATTGCCTTCATCCACATAACATAAGGTGGCTCCTTCATCAGAAAGTCAATTTTTATATTGAATAATCAGCATGTGATCCTGAACAAATCTTAAAGTCTCTGGTTCCAAAGTCTCTCTCAAAAAGGGCCATTTTATACCAGCTGATTTTTTTCAGTTGATTAAATAAAAATTAAGAAAATTTCCTGTTTTTTATTTTCCCAATTATACTTCTGGTTCTCAGACTACAAAATAAACTGGGAGTTGTACAGAATAGTTCATTAGAGGTTTTGAACAAGCTTTGTGTTGCAGAACTTGCAGAAAAAAAGCCAGTGCAGACTCTTAAGCAATAACTGATATATTCTAATCCATATCTAGGAATTACTGGGAATCACTGCACTTTCCTTCTCAAAGTAAAGTTACTGTCATCTGACTTGCCCTCCTCACCCTTCTGTTTCTCCCACATGCTGTTAACCAAAACAGTCCAAAAACATCAATTTATACTCTCTTGCTTCCCGTTATTCTAGAGCATACTAGATCCTGCATTCCTTGTGCTCCCAAAAGTCCTACTGGAGGTTTTGGTGTATAATCAAGAGGCCAGATCCTCAGCCAGCACAAATCAACACAGTTCCATTGACTACTATGTCATTTCACACCAGTCAAGGCTCTGGCTCTTAGAGTATTACACAAGATACATATCAGGGCCAAATTCTTTGACAGAAAAATGCTACAGAATGTTGCTTTCAAACATGTACTAGAGGTGGAAGTCCTTCACCAACAGAGCCAAACATCTGGTCTGTGGGCTAGGTCTGGCCTCCCTGTGGCCCATCTGATATATTCAAAGTGTGCAGAATCTCAGCTTTCATTTAAAAAAGTAAGTTTCTACACTTCATGGTTTGAAGAAAAGCTTCCAAATGCAAAGTAAAGATAAACCAACACAGTGTTGTCTTCTGATACTGCAGCCAGCCTCAAACAATGTCTCAGAAAGGTGTGAACTCCTCTGTCCCCTTTTAATGTCATTGAAATGTTACCTAAAATGATCACATTTTAATGTCAACATTAACTACTCGACTTCTGATCATTTTAGCTGATGGAATGGGAAGCTGCACATGGAGGCCCATGTGGGTGGGAATTGAGAATTTTTGTGCAGGGAAGGAAACGCAGAAGGAAGAACAGAGAGATACAAGGACAAGTAAGAGATGCAGAGAAAACAGGATGGGGAAGGAAGAAAATCAAAGGGAAGAAATACCCATGGCTCAAAGGGAGGGAGCATATTTTCCCACTGATACTGACAATAAAGCCCTTAATAAATAATAGTAACCACATGTTACTAAATAAAGGCCAGATTCTTTCCTTGATCTTTGTGCAAACCTCCCACTGACAGTGGGCATTCTGATCTGGATGGAGAGGGTTATATGCACAGGTGCCAACTTTTCCAGGCACCAGTGGCTGATCACCCCCATCCCAGCCCCTCCCGCCCCTGCCCCGCCCCCATCCCAACCCCTTCCCCAAGGTCCCCGCCCCAACTCTGCCCCATCCCTGCCCCTATTGGACCCCTTCCCCAAATCCCCACCCCGGCCCCACCTCTTCCCCAAGCGTGCTGTCTTCCCCCTCCTCTCTCTCCCTCCCTCCCTCCAAGCACTTACCCAGCGAATCAGTTGTTTCACGTCAGGAAGCGCTGTGAGGGAGGGGGGAGAAGCGGAGCTGGGGCTTGCTCAGGGGAGGAGGCAGAGGGGAGGTGAGCTGGGGCGGGAGGGAGGAGAGATGCCAGTGGGTGCAGAGCACCCACCAATTTTGCCCCATGGGTGCTCCAGCCCTATGCTGCCTATGTTTATGTAGAGTCAGCACCTATGAGTATGGTTATATGAGGTCCTAAATGTATCCTCTGGCCAACAGGCCATAACTAGAAGTGGAATTCAGCCCTCTCCTCCAAATGAGTTTGACACCTTTGTCCCAGATAATACATGATTATTTAGGGGATTCAGCTGGGTTGTTCTGCAAAAGACGTTGACTATTTTTTAATTCTGCATGCATATTATTAATGTATGTATCTTGTATTACAGTAGTACCCTAGAGGCCACAACCAAGATCAGGACCCCTTTGTGTTAGGCACTGCACAACTAGTGAGAGACAGTTCCCAGAATGAAAATACTGGCAATGAATGTGTATAAACCTGAACACAACATAATCTTGCAAATTAATATAAAACAGGGACATAAATTAACTGGCCTTTGTATTTCCAGCACTGAAAATAAAAAAACTTGTTGAAACAATGTAACACACACTTCCAGCCACAAGGAATATTGTTGTACTTTCTTTTAAAGACAGGCCCAAACCACAAATACCAGTTCTGGGTGGGATGTTTCCTAAAGTTCAGAGTAAGTGTTTGGATCTAGCATTTTGGTTCAACCCCTTTTAGAGATAGGGACCAGGTAAGAAGTTTGGATCCAGAATGAAACTTCTCTCAAAATTCAGTGTTTGAATGTATAGCAATTTGGTTGGGCTCATCTCTAGGCTCACTGAGTAAAACAATAACCCTTAGGCATGTGCTTCTTCTAAGGGCCCCATGAATTTCAGAGGGAATTTTCCTCAGATAAGGACTCAAGAGCTGCCCCCACAAATAAGGTTAACCATAACAGACTGTGAATTGTAATCCTTTCCCTCACCCTTTATATGTCTCATAGACCTTAAGGGCAGAAGGGACCATCATGATCATCTACTTTGACCTCCTGCACACTGCAGGCCACAGAACCTCACCCACCCACTACTATAATAGACCCATAATCTTTGGCTGAGTTAATGAAGTCCTCAAATCATGATTTAAAGACTTCAAGTTACAGAGAATCCACCATTTACACTAGTTTAAACCTGAAAGTGACCCATATCCCATTCTGCAGAGTAAGGCGAAAAAATCCCAGGATCTCTGCCAATCTGACCTTGGGAAAACTCCCTCCTGACGCCCCAAACATGGCAACCAGTTAGACCCCAAGCATGTGGGGAAGACCCACCAGCCAGACACCTGGGAACAAATTTGCTGTAGTAACTCAGAGCCCTCCCCATCTAGTGTCCCATCACTGGTCATTGGAGATATTTGTTGCTAGCAGTCGCAGATCGGCTACATGCCATTGTTACTCATCTTATTAGAGAGTAACTCCTCAGGGCAGAGACCAGGTCTTCATACATAGCTGTACAGTGTCTAGCACAATGGGGCCCTCATCCTGATTAGTGTCTCTGGGTCTCTTATTAAAATTGATACTGCCATTTCTCAGGGACTTGATCCTACAGTGTGCCGGGTCCCTTCAACTCCCGTCTAAATCAATGGGAGTTGAGAGTGCTCATACCACCTCATGGGAGGCATTGAGCACCTTACAGGATTCAGCCCTTTCCAAGTATTGTAAAAATCATTCACACATGGCGTTGTCCCTATTAATGTGACTAATCCCACATTGCCTTTAATCGGACAACTCACCTGAGAAGTCAGAGGTGCATAGGCACAGATATCTGCCCACACAGAGCTCACTATGAAAGTGAGACCTTTGTTAGGGGTATTAACTACCATTTCAAGTGTTCATGTTCCATGCCTCATGCACACTTTAATCTGATAAGATTGATAGTTGGTAGGGTGCATTCTTGTCTATTCTTGAGATCGCTCTGGGTTACCTTCCCTTGATAACCACCTTTGCTGAATATTTCATGGATGCTTCAGTTATTTTGAGATAAGAGCCCGTTGCAAAAAAAGAGAACAGCACTTTATAACATAACTGGTAATTTGGGAGAGGAACTTCCCAAGAAAAATTGTTAGTTTTCTTGAAGCTGAATAACACTTCTATACATTTTCAAGCTCAAAACATTTATCACCCAAACAAACCCAGGGAAGTGTGACCTGAAATGAGGGTGCTGTTTTTTCTGTGAGATCTTAGACCACTAAAAGAAATCTGGTACTGGTAGTACAAGCAATCAACAGCTCTAGGAAAAAAAAGAAAAAGTAAAAGTCTTGCACTGTTAATGTACAGCTCCTCAGCAAACGAAGTATGATAATGAGTAAAAGACTATTGCGAGCTGCAATTGTACATCAAAGGATCTCAAAATAAACCCAATTATTTCAATAAGAAATATAAGAAAGACACAATGTAAACCACCTTGTTGCTTCGTTCTCGGTAGAGGTGAAATAATTCCTCAAATCCCTGAATTTGTGTGGAAACAGCAACTATAAAACATTATTGCTCAACCCTGCCTTGTAATCACAGTGTAATATTTCACAGCTCACCCATACTGTAAAGCAACATTTCATGAAATATTTAGTGCTGGCTCAGCATATTTTGCTGCTCTGATAGATGTGGGGACACAGCTACAGGCTGGAAATGATCTGGTTTTATAATTTGTTTTTGTTATGCTGCTGTTCATTTATGATCAGGGCTGCTACTGGACAGAGCTATACAGGGCCATGCAACTTCAGGGCTCTAACCATTTGGGGTGGGGGGGTGTAGGGGGAGCAAGCGATGTGGGCTGTGACAAACGCATTCCTGCTTGTGTTTGCAGAGCTCCAGACCAGGCGAACGTTGGGTTTGGCGGTGGAATACCGGCCACCGCCAGCACAAGGGGCTCCGCCGTGGCTGCCTAGCTAGCAGGAGGTAGGGCGACCAGACAGCAAGTGTGAAAAATCGGGACGGGGGGTAATAGGAGCCTATATAAGAAAAAGACCCAAAAATCGGGACTGTCCCTATAACATCGGGACATCTGGTCACCCTAGCAGGAGGGGCCCGATCCTGCCTTCCTGGGGGATCCTCTGAGGGCAGCTCGGGCCCCACCGCTGCTGATTTTGCATACCTGGCGGCTGTTAGAGGCACCTCTCGAAAGGGGTGAAAGAAGCTGCAGTTTGGATCCTGGGCTTGTTGCATTAGGACAAGGGCTGTGGGGGGAGGTTTGAACTCAGACCGATCCTCCCCCAGGAAACTCAAGGGACTGCAAGAGGACAAGTCCATCCACCCCCCCGGGAAGCCTGCAATCTGGAAACGGCACATGCAATGCCCCGAAAGCCCCCCGCCCCAAGGGGGGATCCCCAGCCCCCCACGGAGGCGCCCCCACCCCGCGCGGCAGAGCGCAGCGCCGCGCGCAGCCAGCGCCCCGCCGGGTCCCTTACCGCTCAGCCAATGGTCTGCTCCCCGCGGAGCCCGGGCAGCGCAAGGCGGCTTCCCGCTGGTGCCCAGCTCCACTCTCACGGAGCGAGCGGCACATCCGCGCCTGGCCCGGCCCAGCCCCCGCCTGGATTCCTGCACACGCCGCGCGCTCTCCTCCTCCTCCCCGAGCGGGAGCGGCGGCGGAAAACCCCTCCCCGCCGGCCCGCTGCTGCCCCCTGCTTCCCGCGCCCGCTGAGGGGACGGGGCGGGTGGGCTGGTGACGTTCCCTTGCGCGGGGGGAGCTGAAGAGGGGCACCAGAGAGCCGGTGTGGAAAATCCCCGGTTGGGATTAATAGTTGGGTATAGGACAAAACCCCTGATAGGGGTGGTCCCCATGATAGCTGGCGGTCCGGTCACCCTAGGGCTGGGGGTGCCTGTGACAGAGCGGTCAGTGGGGCCCCCCTAGCAGAGTCTGCGAGTGACTGAGGCAGCCTGGATTCACCAACCGACAGTCAACGCCTTGGACTTTCAGGAAAGCACAGTGGAGGGGCATAGAAAGGAAACCTCCCAATAGCAGGACTGAGCCACAGACTTCTCTGCTGCACCTTCCCTTGGCCACTTGCAAAGCCTGCTTTGAGGGGAGGCTGGCTCTGGAACCCAGGCCTCCCAGCTGATTTTAAGATGTCCATGACTTTTAAACTCTGGGGATTTTTTGGCTGGGTGGTTCTGGGAGAGCTGCCTGGGTGGCTAATGGGAAGCAAGAGAGGGCAGGAGGTCAGTAGTTAAGCCTGCTAATTGCACAAAGGATCAGACCAGGCCACTCTCACCTGACAGCAGTTTCAGTTCCCAACAAGGAATGAGGCTCTCTCCCAAGGCCCCTCGTAAATTAAAGGCATTTAGAAATAATAGGGAAACAAGTTAGGTTTGCCAGGAATGGCTCCCTTATGGCAACTCTAGGTTCAGCACACATCTATCAGCATAGCACAGGCCATGATTTTGTGAGTTGCCATAACCATGGGGGAAATGATTATTTTGGATATGAAACAATCCCATTCAGTTAGATTGCTTAATTTTCCAGTATTTTCATGATTTATGTATGCCCTTGTAACCATGGACACATAAGTTCCTGAAAGTGAAAGGATAACACTGTAACCCTAATCATAAAGGGCTAGATAAGGGGTCAGCAAACTAAAGCCCGCGAGCCGGATCTGGCCCACAAGCCATTTTAAGGCAGCCCATGAGCTCCCACTGGTGCTCTGGGCCAGGTGCCGCACCGGCGCTCCAGCCGGGGCGCTGGGTCGGGGGTTGCACCACGCAGCTCAGCCCCACTCCAGCTGGGACGCCGGGTCAGAGGCCACACCATGCGGATTGGCCCCTCTCTGG
Source organism: Mauremys reevesii (assembly GCF_016161935.1). Taxonomy (NCBI): domain Eukaryota; kingdom Metazoa; phylum Chordata; order Testudines; family Geoemydidae; genus Mauremys; species Mauremys reevesii. The sequence continues at coordinate 21,340,940 of NC_052633.1, forward strand.
CGCTCCAGCTGGGGCGCCGGGTCGAGGGTTGCACCACGTGGCTCAGCCCCACTCCAGCACTCCAGCCGGGGCGCTGGGTTGGGGGCCTCACTACACGGCTCCCAGAAGCCAAGGTGCGGCTCCCGGAAGCCACAGCATGGCCCCGTTCCAAGGGTCAGGGGCCACTCAACACGTAGGAGACGGAGAAAGGACTTGCCAGGACTCCTGGGAGCCACTTGAAGTAAGTGCAGCTCGGAGCCTGCACCCCTGAGCCTCTCCTTATGCCCCAACCCCCTTCCCCAGCCCTGATGCCTCTCTCCAAACCCCTCAATCCCAGCACGGAGCACCCTCCTGCACCCCAAACCTCTCATCCCCAGCCTCACCCCAGAGCCCACACCCACAAGCAGAGCCCTCACCCCCTCCCACATCCCAACCTCAATTTTGTGAGCATTCATGGCTCGCCATACGATTTCTAGTCTCTGATGTGGCCCTCAGGCCAAAAAGTTTGCTGACCTCTGGGCTAGATTGAGGTATTTTGAGGTTGAAGAGTGCCTTACTCCCAATTTTTTTAGTGAAACCCCTTGAAGAATAAGGTACTATACTTATAGTGAATAAGGGTGTCACAATCTGGCCCAAAGTTCTTTAAGGTTAAAGCTCTTTTTATAATATGAACCGCAAAAACGTTTCATGTCTCAAGTGTGACGTAACTACTCAGTTTCCAAAAACATTTTGTTTTGAGACATATTAGGCCAAATGAAACCCTTCCGTTGCATGGCACAGAGGGGAGAAAAGCACAGTAAATAGGTTAAGCGAGTCTGGTAAATAAGTATAGAGAATTCTACATGCTATATAGTACTTTCCCTCCAAGCCAAAGAATCTCCTGTAGGTAAAATGTTTGCATTGCAGCAGTGCCTACAAGTGCCAGTACGATTGGGTCCCATCCTGTTAGGGGCTGAACAAACACGCAGATAGACACCGTCTGCCGGCATCCATAGATTCTGCTCCCAGATAGGTAGGTAGTAATGTGCAGAGGAGCTACGGCACCTCAGACACTATAGCTCAGAATAAATGAGGATGTTATGATCTGAACTGCCCAGGGATATGAGGCTCCAGCACTGTGCACAGATGGGCAAATGCTCCACTGAGATCATGATGTATCTGTTGTTCTCCTCTTCAGGGTCCATGCCACAACCTGTTTCCCTTCTGAGCTGCTACTAAAGGTAATCAACAATTTTTAAAATGTTTTCCTGATGAATAATGATGATCTTTTTTCTAAAACAAACATTTTTGTGAAAAAATTTAGTTTTTACAACATAAATCTCCTGGTTTTTTTTAACAACAAATGAAAACCAAAATGTTTTCAGAGTTTTGTTTTGTCTTCTGCCCCTACCATTTTGCAGTAAAGGGATGAAGGAGAAAAGAAAGGGAGAGGTGGGGGAAAGCCAATTCAGGAAATTGAAACATTTTCATTTTGGGTTTCAACAAAAAATCCACCAGATTTTCATGGCAAAAAATCTGAAACTTTTTGAGCAAATAAAAATTAAAAAATATTTCCCCAAACATATTTACCACTTTTCAACCAGCTCTAGCTGCTACCACTTGCAACCTTTCTCCTCCCTCTTAAGCATATACATCATTTTCTTCTATTAGTATTTCTTTATATTAGTATTCCTCCTTCCAGTCACAGTGATTGGCCTAATGATTTGGCCTATCATTATTTGATACAGTTTACATCATGGACATTTAAAAAAATAATTTGAAAATATGGAATGAAGATTGAAAAATACTCTGACCTATTCAACAGTGTTGCAATGAGCAAAATGACACAAGTCACAGTTACACAAGTCACAGTTACTACATGAATCTTCTTGCGAATATTCTTTGCAAACTCTCAGAAAGAAACGCAAACATTTACAGCAAGTTTTCCATGGCTAAATATTTTAAAATACTTTCTAAAAAATTGAGTCAGGAATTCTTAGTCCAAATTTTTGTAAAGACAGGGTTAAAGTTATAATGAGTAAATATCTATTAAATTAAAACATCAGAATGTTGTAGATATAAGTTAACAAACACTTGATTTACATTCTTTAAACTCTCAGAGAAAGAAAAAAACAACACATTTACAAGTTTTCCATGCTAAATATTTTAAAATACTTTCTAAAAAATTGAGTCAGGAATTCTTAGACCAAATTTTTGTAAAGACAGGGTTAAAGTTATAATGAGTAAATATCTATTAAATTAAAACATCAGAATGTTGTAGATATAAGTTAACAAACACTTGATTTTCCCACTTAGAGCCAGAAAACCTCCCACATCTTCATAAACAGTTGGGTTTATAGTACCTATTATAGTGTCTATTCCACAATGAATCAAAGCCCCAATCAGTCTCATCTGCCTTGTACAATATCTACTGATTGGAAGAGTCCGCATATTTGAAAAATTATGGCATGAATTAGGTACTTGGTTATTTTATGTTGCATCATGGGCAGGGATAATGGATTAGAATTACTTTGCTTTTGGAACCTTAACTATGAATTTTCTGATCTTCATTCACATTGGTTTCTTTCTTTGATCAATAACTTCAAATTTCCATGGTTTTCATTAGTGTTCGACTGATGACGTTTTAGTTTAACTGACATTTATTTACATCCTGAACTATACCTTTATGGCGATTTTTGTCTGGGAATTCTGGAAATAATTTTGAAATACAAGAGAATTGTTCATTATGCTTATAAAACAAGGATTATGCTCACCTGCTGGCAGAGGAGAATACATGTGAATCTTGAGTTTGGTACTGGTTTTGTGGGACCCAGTGGGTAACATGTGAGATGAAAGGCTCCAAAGGCTTTACAAATTATATTTGGATGTGGGAGAGTGAAGAGAAAGAGAATGTGGGAAAGTGAAACGGGAACCTGCTGTTTAGTTCATGCATAAACTATCCATTCAGCCAAAGGTCACTCTATTTTCCCATTAATTTAAAGGATCACATATGAAGTGCAATTTAAAAATAAAAATACAGTCAGTCCTGTTTTAGGTTTGTGGTAGCCTTACAGGAGTGAAATAAAGGCTGAGATGGGATATAATTCTAAACCTCTATTTCGATTTGTCTCTAACTTTCTAACAGAAAAAGATCTTTGAAGATAATTTTTTATGCATAATCTTAATTGTAAAGTCATTTTTTGGTGAAAGTTACATACAAATCCATTTGGCCACTTTTGATGCACTTTCCAAGAAAAAAAGTTTTACACCTTCTTGTGAGAGTTCAGAGAATGAGGTATTTGCACTTCTGGAAAATTTTGCTAACTTTTTTATGGCTTGTAATAGCTCAGAACTGTTTAGTCTAGATACTACACATTTTATTTTCATCTGCTGGTCTTGGTGAGGACTGGAGTCTTTGGGCAGTTTTAGTGGTGAGCTGTTTAGTTATTAAATACAACTGATGCAAACATTAAAGATGCTGAAGAGTTAAAAAGGTACAAATGGAACAGATGCTTTGGGAAGCCTATAGGTGGACACAAAAGTTGATGTGAGAAAATTGCCATGTACAGCAACTGACAGAATGGGAAAGTAGAAAGAACAATAAACATTCTGTATGGAGCACCAGCAATGGCTGTTTCAAACCATTCTTCAGGAAACCAGGAACCATTCATACAAAGACTGGCCCAAACATCTGCCAATTGAGGTCTTTGGTTTTCACTTTTATTTAAAAAAAAATTACCAACACCTAGGAACTCATCACTAAACTATATATCACAGACTACACAAATTTGTTGACAGTCGTTTGTGTTTTTTAGAAGCACCCTATTATCCTTTTTATTTTGTAGTAAATTTAGAAATTAATATTGACTGGTTCTTTGCCAGGCTGCACATAGAGACCGTGTCTTCTGTAAAAGGAAACGGTTACTTTGGGTCCAGTTCTCATGTTCTGTACATATGAAAACATAAACTTTATGGGGAGTCATGTAGGGATAGTTCTGTTTCCTCCACGGAATCTGTCATTTATAAAGCTATGTGATAAGCAGCAATATTTACATACTCTCTGTTGAAAGACAGAATCAGGAGTCCATGAGTGGAAAAGATAGTCCAGTCGTTAGGGTACTAGCCTAGGACTCCGGAGGCCTGCGTTAAGTCCTTGCTTCACTGCAGGCTTCCTGAGTGACTTTGGACAAGTTAGTCTCTGTGTGCCTTGGTGCCCTTCTGTAAAATGGGGATAATAGCATTGCCCTACCTCACTGGGTGTTATGCATATTGTGAGATGCTCAGATACTACAGTAATGGGGGATATATTGGTACCTTAAATAGACAGACTCTAAAGCAACTGTAGTTCTCCAAGTCATGTGGATTCTGAGCTACAGTAGAGAACATAGGCAGCCAGGTAAAGCAGGAAAAGCACCTCCCTCTGGGCTGCCTCTTCTGTGTTGTGTCTTTTGAGAGACAGCCTCTGAATCCATTAGTAGCTAGAAGTGCAGAAAAAATGCAAATGTAATGGTCAGTAAAATGCTCCATGCACATAAAAGATCATTGCTCTTGCACAGCTATACAAAGTGAGGATGGAAAGGATACAGGGGGTGTCTCTTGTGTAGGGAGCAGCCAAAAGCCAGCTGCTGGCACTCTTTCAGAACAAGGTGTGGGAAGTGTTAACACTGCCAGCAATGCTACCTGGCCGAAAACAGGTCTGGGAGTGGGTGAGGTTATGATTGTGGCTGGCAATCCCAGGCAACTGGTGATACAGTAACTTAAAGCTGCTCTTCCAAAATGGAGATATAACCTCCACCATCCTTCATTAGCAGGGATTTAATCTGTGAGTTTGAGCACCAAAAGAGCAGAGCTCTACCATGTGAGCTGAAGGAGTATTTCCATTAGCTGATTGCAGTAGTAGGTTTTTATCCACAATTTGAACTAGACACTACATAGGGACACAATCTACTTAGTCACTACTTGCAGGCAAGCTTTCCCCAGCACCTCAGAAGCATTTTTCCTTTCTCTGCACTATAGTCAAAACACATCTGCTCACTGCGAGGGCACATCTCTGTGCTCTAAAGGGGACTCAGCCCGTAATGACTTTCATGGTACAAGATCAGGGAAATAAGCGCAACAGAACCCTCCATCTTCATAATAAACCACTCTTTTCTGGTGTTAGTAGGTAAGGCTCTGTAAGACTCAGTCGTTTGGCCATAGAGGGACTTGCATGCACTTTTCCCTATTTTGTTTTGCTTGGATTTGTGCACCTCTTGCATCTTACTCTGAGTGTTGTGGTCAAATGAAGATCTGAACAAAATTCATCCAAACACTTCTTGGCTTTTAACATCATTTCACCTTTAAACTATGCAAATCCACCAAAACTATTTCTGACCAACATCATCCCACAACTCAGGTAGGCTTTGGTATTTGCAAGCTTTTGAGCGAACTTGACCTGAGTTTCAGAATTGGTTATGAAAGTTTTCTGCACCTCTGTTAAAATCTCTAATTTATTCATCACTACATTCTTGGGTATTTTTTCAAGTCTTGTTCCTCTTTTCCCCTAAAGTGAATTTAGTGTTAGTGCCCAAATAGCTCCATTGGAAGATGGACTGAAACCAAAACATCAGATCAAGGGAAGTTCAAATACAGATTTGGATCCAAACTTTGTGGTTTGGGCTGATCTCTTATGGAAACTATCTAAAAAGTTCCTTATGTATTCATTGAGCAGATACCAGAAAGGGAGCAAAAATACTTCCACACAGTTTTGTCCATGTGCCTTATATCTGTTCTGGGAGGAATGCTTTAGCAACAAAGTGGTGCTTCAGTCTTCCCATTGTCATTTTTTCTGAAACTGCTAACAAAGCTGGCATTTACAAAAGTGGTTTCTGTGTTTACATTGGCTGGTAATCAGTTGAGAGATGGCAATTTACTTTACAGTAACCTGCAATGGAGTCAAACTAGGCATCTTGAGGTGAAAGACACCATATTGATGCCTAATCACCTGAGCCATCCATTCTCCCTTGAATATTGATTCTGATCTCTAAGTGGTCTATTTTCATTTTGAATTTGTGCATATGTAAGTTTAACTTTCATTAACTTTAGTGGGAGTTAAACTTATGTAGCAAGGGGAGGTCTGAATCAGGGACTGCACTCAAGAGCTATGTTCGCATCCAGATCCTAACCTATCTTCTTTACAAGAGATCATGAGTGTAAAATAACCCTGGCCAAATGAGTATGGGGAACAGATGAGAACAGCAAACCTAAGAATGGTTTTGGAGGTTGCTTTGAAAATCTAGAAATTAACATGAAACTTGTCTGAAAAGCATTATAAATATTTCAAGACAGAGGTGACACATTTGCTGGCAATCTGGGTACTGGAATCAGGAATCTGGCAGCTGAGGTTATGCTGTTGATATAGTGGATGTGTTATGCTTCTGAGAGAGTGCTTGAAAAGAGGTTGGTTGACAGGCAGAAAAAGCTGTTATCAAGTGGAAAACAGTGGATACAGTGACCAGCGTTTCATTGTCATTACAAGATGGGCAAGGAGTAAAGAAATGGCAAAGATTAGATAATATGAATAACTAGAAAAAACAGAAAATGACCAAAAGCAAGGACAAAGAGATGCTGCTAAACTAAAGTTTGGTCAATAAATGACTATTTCAGAAAATAAGGAAGTGGTGTGGTTCAGATTACTCAGAGCCCAGTCCGGGTAGGTACTGAACAAAACTTCATTTTGTCTATTTAGGGATACCCATGGTCCCCTACACTATAGTAGCTGAGCGCCTCCCAAACATACATATATTTATTCTTACAACACCCTTGTGAGGTAGAGAAACATTACTGTACTGAATTAGCGACTTGCTGCAGGTCACATGGGAAGTCTGTGGCACAGCTAGGGATGGATTGTGGATCTCAAGAGACCCATCCTCACGGCAACTAGTAAGGGAGTGATGTTGAGAGTTAGGCCTTACCTACACCCAAATTTGCATTGGTTTAAATAAATTGGTTTAAACCTTCACCTCTTCCTCCTGGGGAGGAATAAATGTGGAACATAAGAATGCCATTTTCTGAGGATAATTGCACTTTAAGGGCCTGATTTTGCCCTTTATAGCACAACATGCAAATAGAGGATCAAGTAAAACTTAGGGCAAGCAGTTGCTGGAGAAAAGTTATACAAAATCCAGCAAGTCTCCTATGTTGCCACTGCCAACATAGAAGTGCAGGGATATATATGCTGCTGCTGCCCACAGAGATGGTGTCTAATGAGGGGTGGGCATGGGAAAGTGAAAAGAAGTTGTAGTCATCATGGTAAAGTGTAGTAGCGCAGCATGTGATGTACAGCTGTGTATATACCTAGTATATTGGAAAGTATGAACCCCACAGCATGTGCAAGAGAAGGCTGCTAAGGCATCAGAATTACATTGTCTGGTCATCCTGTCACTTTAGATTCAGTATGATGTATTTGGAGAGTAAAGAGCTGAGAGAGGTAAATTTAAAGAAGAATTATGTGATTTGAGTGAGTGATGGTGGCATCAGGATCAGTCACAGCAGGCACCCTTTGCAGACCAACATGTTTGGAGGCTCACATCCTATGAAATTAGCCCCCTTAACGCCCCCACTTACAGAAGCTGTACATGTGAAACAATGGCCATAAGGTTTCCCATCATGCTTAAGCAGACACGACCATCTGGAGGTAGAGGAGCGCTCGGTAGGTTTGGGGGGAATAAGTAGCTGAGGGTAGAGGGGTGCTCAGGTAGACTGGCTGCATGGGGGGACACTGTGAGGAATCAGGGAGGCCAGGAGACTGAGAGGAGATGGGACGCAGGAGGAAAAGAAAGCAATATGTAGCAGGGAAGTAGTGGGACTGGAGGAAGCCCCCGACAGGGATAGCATGAAGCCACTGAGGGAGAAAGCTAGCTGCTAGCTGATGGGTCATGAGCAGACGCAAGGCAAGGGCGGGTCATGGAGGAAACTGCATAAGGCAGGAGAATTTGCTGGAAGATAGGAAGTGGGAAATCCTTGTCTCCTCTCGTCTCACTAGCTTGGAGGGTAGATTCTCAGCTCTAGGTAGTTTCAGACCCTTGACTAGGCTGTGAGGACTTTGGCTCCATGAGGCAGCAACAGAGAACTCAGCATGATATGCTCACACTCACTCCTGGTGTGGTAGGAGGAGCTGACCAAGCATTGGCCAAAATCTACCTCCCTGTGGAGTCTTCCTGGCATATTTTTTGTAACTTCCTCTGTAGGACACCAGCCCACTGCATCATAGATGTGTTGCTCAGTCACCATAAGCTTGAAAACCTCTGTGGCATATGTGACTGTCTTGCCACAGTTAGCTTGGAATAGCATGTCCCTTTGTCATTCAGGAATCTCCAGGATTGTTATGTCCTCCAGAATGCGGAATGTCTGAAAAGACTGAGAAACCTTCAGTAGTAAACCATGACCCTTCAGGCTAAAAAGGTCTACAATTTTTAAACATATAGCATATGTAAATTTCACCTACCATTGTGTGTGCACTCTTTTCACTCTGCTTAACTCAGCTGTGTTGACGAAGCTCCTGGGAACTGAAGTGTTCCTCTGAGAATATAATGAAGCTGAATTATGCAAAATATCATATTTTGGCCTTGAGATTCCACGGGCACTTTTCTCTGAGGATGCACTGAACCTTTTATAAAGTACTGGGACAACAATGTACTACTTGATGTCTGCTTTCATGCCCTTCCCCCTCTGCAGCCCAGCCACACACCAGCAGGAACCTGGGATTCCGAACTGTCATGGAGCAGTCAAACAGGAAATGCTTCCATGATGAACTTGTGGTGGACATCTAGTACAAGCCAACAAGCCAGTACAATACCAAAGGGGAAAGGGTTCATGGCAAGTGGAAAGGCACAGACAGGCTACAGAGCACCAGGAGTGAATTGCAGGAAAACCCTGGCATCATGAACTTTTCCAGTGCAGCCCACTTTGGTGTCCATAGATCAGGCTCTGTGGGTCACAAGGGCCTGTGTAATAATGGAGTAGTACCTTTTGCGGTTCATGTGCTCCTTGAGCAGGGCAAACTGTGTGCACGTGATTCCCATCAGTGGCCCCAGAGAAGTTTGGAAACCCCATTCTCTCAAACCAGCTGTTTTGAACACCAAAACATACAGCATAGATTTCAAGATGACATGTCTCGGTAACAATAAACAATACGCTCTGAAAAGCAGCCAACTGTAGTGCAAAAAACCTTGTCCAGTTCAACATTAATAATTAAATCTAGAAATAAAAAAAACTAAAAGAACTTCTTTAGCATGCAACCTACTACAATAATAAAATAAATTATCAATTTTTACTATCGATTTGCAGTAGACAAAACATGATTCACTTAATGTTTGTAGCATGCTGGGGAGGAGAATGGCTAAGTATTTTATTATTAAACATAGTAAACTCACTAACATACATTGTGGCACCACTGAACTTACAGATAGTTTTAGGTTAGGGATCATTTACTTGTCATGCCAGTAAACAAATATTGCTCAGGTCATTTAGGAAATGTTGTTCCCTGTGACTAACATCCACCAGCAAATTACACAGGCCTGCTATTTATGAACACTTAGGTACTATTATGTCCTGCACAGTTTTGCCTGTCTCCACACTAATCCTTAAGGGGTGTTTTGTTTTTTTAAACATCTATTTTGAGTTTAATTCAAGTTGGCTGTAGTGCTACGCTGCTGACAGCATGGCAGTGGGTAGCAGCTGATCGTTACCAAACCTGTGCTGTAACGTAGTGTACTTATGTAGTACTTACTGCTACTCACATATGCCAACTTGAATTGACTAAAAAAATGTATTGTCACTTCAATTTCTTTATTGTCAAAATGTGGAATGGAGGGGCCATAATGAACCTTCTTTCTGACTTTTGCATGTCAACAAAATCTTCAAACAATGGAAGGAAAAGCAAGAATGGCAACATATAGGCAGACAGCTAGACTGCAGTGCGTTCTGCAGCATGATGATCTGTTCTTTCACTTCTTCTCTCATCTGAAGAATCACCCACGAACACTGCATGCTGCATGCTGTGTCTGCTAAATCTATCTATAACATTCTTTTTTTTTTTTTACAGATCCAGACTAACACGGCTACCCCTCTGATAATGGAAGGAAAATCTGTTGTGGACAAGTAAATGCTATGTATAATTGCTAAATATTGGTGGAAAGTGGTCTTCCCTCTTCTGCCCCTACACCCATTTACAGTTTATTTTCACTATCATGCAATAATGCAAATAAACTTCTTTTCTTTTTTTAAACAAAAAAAATCTCTAGAGGTGAAGTCTGGGGAAGCTTGGCTCTGGATCTAAACTTGGCATCTAAAGCCACATCTACTCTTTTTGTTTGTTTGTTTGTTTTTAAGAATTTGCTTCTAATGGAGCTCTTGAAATGAGGGGCAAAGTCCAGAGAAAGAGGCTGGAGGACTTTATTAGTATTCTCAAGACCCTGTCTTGAAGTTTAAATGTTAAATGGGAAGTGTGACATTTCCAGAACTCTTTGTGGGTTCAGTTGTACTTGAATCTGAATCAGAGTTCCTCTGTGTTCATCTTGCCTATCAGAATTAAAAGGCCACAGCATGGATGCTGTATGCTTTGTATACACCCCCATCTGTAAACTGCATAAAGTACACATTCTGCAGGCATGCTGCTGTGTATTTGCGTTTCTGCACGCAACAGCTGTGAATTATGGATTACAAGCTTGAGAAAGTCTAATATCAGAATTTCAGTCCTAGAATACTGAATTGTAATGAAATGGCTGGCAACCAGTTGTGAATTTTAAGCAAACTATGTAAAATAATCAACTGTATCTTAAGGAAAGAAGCCCCAAATCAGATATTTTAAGTGCTGTTAAGATTTCTTATCTAGCCCTATTAGGGAATACACTCTATATTCAAAATAAAAATCAAATTCTAGGTTGGTAATTCAAGGTCAAGCAAAACTTAATGCTAGGGTTTATTCCAAGAAAACCACCAATTAGCTAAAATCACATTATCAAAATGTTGTGATTTAACGGAATAGAAGATGCACTCTGGACAAGTAAGATGAATGCTGACAATTTCCCAGGGTGTGGGTTTAGTAAGATATCATTTGTCACACTCAGCAGTGCTATTCCAGAATTATGCCGAGATCAAAACCCCGATTGGAATCTATCAAACCAATAACTGCAGTTAGCCAAGTGACTGAGCAGTTGTGACAACAAAGCTTGCTGTGGGTACTGTGCTATGAAATGAATATGTGAAGCTGCTGCCAGTGTGTGAAAAGCCCTGGGACAAGAGACTAGCAGCATGGTAAGTGCAAACAACAATAGCACAGGAATAATATAAAAAGTTTAGGAAGTGAAATTAACAGGCCATTAACAGACATTTATTTCTGAATAAGACACATTCAAGTAACATTTAGGTCTACTGCTTGTGATTTAAACACTCAAAACATATGCAGGGTAGTTTAGATATCTGCTCATCTAATCTCATGGAAGCTCAGTCCAGCTCCCACTGAATTCAAAGGAGCCTTGTCCTCACTGAGAGATATTCACAATTCTCCCATTGTTGGTCTAGCATAGACCTAACAGAAGCACTGGGTTCTTTATTATTATTATTTGCATGCTGGTAATGCTGAGGGGCTGCAGCCAGGAATCAGTGTGTTGGACACTGTACAAACACATATTAAATAGAAACTCCCTGCCCGCAAAAGTTGACATGGTGGTAGGTAAAAACACTTATCCTGGGTCTACACTAGTGATTAGATCATTGCTTTCCCCCATGGAGCTACACTGGTGTTAAACCAACTGGGGGACAACAGCTTGGATTCTCAGTAGGGAAGCAGCCTGGTGTTTTTGTGTCTTATGCTCTTATGTCAGTGGAAGTAGGTTCTAACTTACAGCCACCTAAAAAGAACTTTATCCTTCCTAGCATCAAGCCTTAATCTCCTCATTCAGGCAAGTCATCCTATTGAAGTCTTCAATGTTCTTGAAATCCTGTAATGTTGTTTGTCTCATTGTTGTCTTCTTCATCTTTCCTACATGCTTTTAACTCTTGATCTTCATTCTGCAGGATTTTTGGCTCTTCTGTACCTTTGTTATCATCTAAATATAGTAGCACTTCAGACTCTCTCTCACTACTGTAACTTTGGCTGCCATTAATTGATCCTGAATGCAGTTATACCTCACTAGCATTCTAATCAGCTTTGGTAGATTATGCTTTTAATTAGTTCTTTAATATTTCTTCATTCTCATTTGCAGTGATGATGATGCATTGTAAGAACCCTTCACGTGTCATTGTGGTTGCATCTTGAAAGAAAAAAAGGCTTGCAAATGGTTTGGGTATGAAAAATCTACCTAACTTATCATAAATCATGTTTTTATCCTCTTCAGCTGAACTAGTGGATATGTTTATGTGTTTTTCCGATTGGAATAATACATCACAAGTTACTTTTCTATTGGGGCAGGGATTTGATAATCCCCCCCCCCCCACTGAATCCACTCTCTACAGTGTTCTGCACAAATTGTAAATCTCTAGATCTGTCAGATCTCTATCCAACAGTGCTGTGGGCCTGGTTCTCAACTGATTTGTCCCGGTATAGTTATTTAAACCTTAAAGTGAGTGTTATCAGGGTGAGGAAATTGATGGACCAAACTACTTATCTTCCATCATCCCATTGTTTTCAGGATTTGACCCACTGAACATAAAGAGCTCTGAATAGTGCTAAGTATTATTGAGTCAAATCTTGAGGAGCTCTCTCGCTTGTTTCTCAGTGTTTATTCAGACAAGCTCCCACTGACACAGAGGACTGAATAAAAACAGAGTAAGGACCTCAGAATTTGGCCCATTTTTAATAATGATTTGAAGTATCTATTACGTTTAATACTCTCTGACATCCTATGCTCTTACCTAATTAAATATCATTCTAATTAACGTTATCTTTTGTGTTAAAGATGGGCAATTTATTGCCTGCCAACCTGTGTATCTGACAGATTATTTGTAAAAAACCTCCTTATAGAAACACCTGGTTCATTAAATTTTCACTGGTAGCTATATTGCCTGTCAGTTCTTTACTGTTTGGATTTAACAATAATTAGAATGATCACTGCTGCAGACATTACCACTGTGAAAAGCACATATCTCTAGGGCAGTGTTTCCCAAACTTGGGATGCCACTTGTGTAGGGAAAGTCCCTGGTGGGCCAGGCCGGTTTGTGTACCTGCCGCATCCGCAGGTCCGGCCACCACTTCCAGCAGCTCCCATTGGCCTGGAGCGGCGAACCACGGCCAGTGGGAGCCGCGATTGGCCGGAACTGCAGATGCGGCAGGTAAACAAACCGGCCAGGCCCGCTAGGGGCTTTCCCTACACAAGCGGTGTTCCAAGTTTGGGAAACACTGCCCTAGGGTATCAATTATGCCTAAAATTATGCTTCATTTTTGTTTAAGACATTATTGAGATGTGTTTTCACATCACATCAGACATATGGTACTGCCATTAAATACGCTGGCAAATAGTTCAGAGCAGTGGGGCAATGTATTCATGGTAATAAGGCCAATATTCACATATAGAATTCTGAATCTTTTTAATTTTTACCCATGCTAGTGTATATGAGTACAGTATATATGTTTGAGTTCAGGGCTTGTGAGATCAGCAGGGTTTCTTTTTTGACATTACCTAAAATAGTTTTTCATGAGGAAGACATAGAAGGTGAAATCCTAGCCCCGTTGATATCAGTGGCCAAAATAACTTTGTCCCTGGCTTGGTGGAGATGCCTTGGATCAAGTGCTTAATGTTACAGGGATCAGCCCTGCAAAGTGCTGAACATTCTGACCCTGATCCAGCAAAACATTTCAGTATGTTTTTAATTTTAAGCGTGTGAACAGTTTTACATGCGTAATTGCCTTGATGGTTCCAGACCAGAGTGCTCAGCACCTTGAAGGATCGAGTCCTTAAGTCAGAACCTTTTGGAATAATGAGGAAAAAATTACAGCTGGGACTGGAACTAGGCAGGACTAATTTTTGCAGTGTTGGGTTGGTTTTGCTGTGAGGTGGCTACAGTTTGAGTGTGCACAAGCCTAAACTATGCTATGTTTACTAACCATCTCTGTTCAAAGCCATATTCTGTATGGATATTGGGCCAAATCCTGGAGATCTTACTCATTCTATTTAGGCAAAGTCCTCATGAACTTTAGGGAATGTCTATATTGCAGTTGGGAGGTGTGATTGCAGCACATGTAGACATACCCAAGTTAGTTTTGGCCTAGCTAAATTCTAGTCCCTCAGCCTTTCCAGGACCATGGATACATACTTGAGCAGCCGCAGCCTGTGGTGTCTTGACTTCACTGCTACTGTTACTTGAGATAGCTTTGCTCTAGCTAGATCTAAGCTTAATGAGGCATGTCTACACATGCTGCAACCACACCTCCTGAGTAATAACTGCAGGATTTGGACTACTGTACATTAAACAGACGAGGATAACTTATTGTGTCTGTGTCCACTCTTGTAAAAAAGGAAATAATCTAACTCCTAGGGTGAAATCTTGGCCCCACTGAAGCCAATGGTGAAATGCCCATTGACTTCAAGAGGGCAGGATTTCACTTCTAGAGTCCAAAGCTTCCTGACTGTTCAGAAGTTGTGACCATGTTGAATCACTGCCTTTTGCATAGTTTCTTGGGACACGGGTTGAGGGATATACAGAAGTGTGAGGACCAGAGCTTCCTGCTGAATCATTCTGGCTGTTGAAAAAGAATAAATAATGGGGAGAGGAAGTCAACTCTTCAAGCTAATACTAATCTCTGTGTGCATCTAGTATTCAAATAAAAAGAGTTATAACTGCAGGGTAGTCCAGGTTCTAGGAAGGGAAACTAACATACTGTGTTTGGCTGTTCCTTAGAAGCCCAGGAACCAAATAACTTAATATGTGTTTAAAGTATGTTCCTAATATGATTTCCCCATTTTTCTAACTATAAAGTGCAACCTCAATATAGTAGGAATGTTTTGGGCCCCATTTAGAAATGTATTCATTGAGAAAAAGAGTTCCTTTAATGAGAGAATTTACTGGAAACAAACAAGACATCTTTAAAAATCAAAGTTATTTAAATCAAATGAAGAGTTGCTTTCAGCAGCTTATCCTTACGCCCAGGTTTGAATGAAAGCAACCCACATCAGTTTAATGTTCTTTCCAGTTACAAAGTCTCAGCCCTGGCAGTCTTTTCCTCTACTTTACCAAGAACTGCCAGAAACGAAAGACATTTCCCATTTGCTGTCTGAAAACTGCAAACGAGAAATCGTGTGTCACTCAGCTCTCATGTCTGAAGCACTGGCACAGTAGAGCAAAATATTTTAATGCCTCCTTCATTTCTGACCTATGTAGTCAGTACTGCCAATGCCAAAGGCCCACCAAAACCACAAAAATACTCATGATTTTTAAGCCAATCTTGTTTCTTTTTAATTTGCCTTCTCGTTTGTGAATCTTTAAAGTACATTTGGGTCACATTTTCAAGCTTTTCTCTGCAACCATGAGGGATAGAAAGTTTTTTCTTTTTTTTTTCTTTCTTTTTTAATAGATCAAAACTGAGTTTCTCATCTAGTTTAGGTGCTGGAACTTTAAGGAAAATGCCAAATATTGCAAGGATCCCAATAAAATTGTAAGAATTGACAATAATATTAACTTCCATTAAAAAAACCCAATTGTGTTAAAACTGCTTTGCGAACACATTGCAAAGTCAAGTTCTCAAAAGTTAGGAAAAACGAAATTATAATGCGACCTTAATACAAGTGTTGCTACTATTCCACCTGTAACAATTGCAAGAATCAGATTTTATTGACTACAGAAATATGGCAATCTACACAGAATACTAATCAGAATAATTCTGCTATTACTTTGTCATTAAGAATAACCTCACTACTTAATAAGAAAAGAGAGCTGTTAGTTGTGTTCATCAACATCACTCCACTTCATTTTCTATCAGCATTTCTATTACAATCCCCTAATTCCAATTACTTCATAATTCAAGTTTTATACTAAACTTTCACAAAATCCTATACTCTGTTTTACATGTGAATGAAAAGAAAGAACACAAATTAATCAGTGTCATAAAACTAAGGCAATGGAAAAGGGAGATGTTGCACTGGAATATCAAAGTGCAAAGATTAGCCTTCTAAGTGACAGCGTTGCCAGCATACCTCTCCTTGCAGATGCTGTTTCCTGTTCTACTTGTATCACTTAGATCAGTGGTCCCCAACCTTTTCGTCTGGCGGGCACCAGACGAAGGACCGTGGCGGCGGTCGAGCATCCGCTGAAATGCTGCCGAATTTCGGTGGCGACGCCTCTCGATGACGTTGCTCGACCGCCGGCCAGGGCTCGGGCGCATTTAGATGACCCCGCGGGCACCGCATTTGGGACCCCTGACTTAGACTTTAAGCAGTTTGGGGTAGGGAATCTGTCTATTTATTTTCTGTAATGTGACTTGCACATATATGGAATCAGATTAATAGTTTTGGTTTGAGTAATTTTGGAATCAGCTGACTTGTTTCATTTACTGGTAGCTGCTTCTCAAGGAAAACAATCTCCTGGCTAAATTCCCAAACATCATCAAGTCAATGGAAGCTGATTCCTTTTGAACATTCATTTTTTGATCATTCACACAATTATGTAAGTGGAGGGGGGGCACATTTTGTAAATCCAAATATGTATATATTATTAGAGCTGGTCAAACTTCTCCAAATTTTTGATTTTTCAATGAAATTTTTTATCAAAATTTTGAGATATGATTGGAAAAACAGGATGATTTTTGTACAAATATGCTATGAAGGAGTCATCTTGTTTTTTAACCAGCTATGGGACTGGTCAAAATTTTCTGAATTTTGAAATTCAATGAAAAATTTTCTCAAAATGTTAACAATAAAAGGGAAAATGTTTTGCAAACATATGTGAAATGTGTTCTCATTTTTTATCAGCTCTAATTATAATATAAAATTTTTCTTCTAGCAGCAAATGTTATCTCTGTGTAAAATATAAGGTATATATAATGGGCCAAATTCACCTTCTGTAGCTCTGTAGAAATAAACAACAGTTTTAGCTGTGCATGTCTCTTCATGATGATGACGATGTCTGAAAAACAACTTTGAGTATAGAGTTTTGGGAAACAAGAGTTACTAAGTATTTTCCCACAGAGCTGTATTTCAGAGAGTTACTATTGTGACTCAATAGCTTCCATGATAAAACTAATTTTGACTCCCCCCCCTCCTTAACTACTTTTAACTGTTAAGTATTTAGGGTAGGATCCACAAAAGTACTTAGGTGCCTAAACCCCAGAATTAGGCACCCAAGTCTTTAATTTAGGTGCATAAGTCCCAGTTTTGGCTCCACTGTGATTCACAAACTCCTGCTGAACCCTGTAGGCGCCTAAACTCACTCGGCACCTAATTTTTCAGGGTAAAAGTTCCCTCAGCATCTACATTTCTGCCCTTGAGGATATGCATTGCTGCCTCCCTCTAAGCATCTAGATGCCTTTCTCTCCCTCTGGCAGAGAGAGTGGAGTTGAAACTGGGTCTCCCACATCTCAGGTAAATGCTGTAACCACTGGGCTAAAAGTAATAAGGTGGGCACCTCCTCCTCTAACCATTTTTGTGTGGGTGGAGACAGGCGCCTAACTTATTCCTGCAGGAAACAGTGTAAGCACCTAAGTTTCCTGACTCCAAGAGAGGGATTCCCATTTGGGGATCGCAAGCAGGGATATATGCATCCCTGTGGCCCAGACATAGTTTCCTATCTTGGTAAGAGGGATGGGGCTTAGCACCCAAAATCTCTGATCAGCAAAGTACTTAAGCACATGCCTAACCTTAAGCAGATGAGTAGCTCAAGTAAAATAAATGCTTAGAGTTAGGCATGGGCTTATTTTCTTCGCTGGATTGGGGCCAGGGTGAGGACTGAGGAAAATCTGAGTGAGAACTTGGGGAGTTGGCTAGCTCATCTGCTCATTCCGTTATGGGGCCAGCTGCAAAGTTCAGATCCACATCCAGTTCCAAAGTCTGAGGGTCCTGAGACACGAGAGAAAAGCTTGAGACAAATCCCCAAGTACATACAAAGGATGAATCATCTGCATATCTTCTGCCACTGGAACTGGTTGCAATTCCAGTGAAGAGAAAGGGCTGTGAATGCTAGAAAATTTCTTGTAGTGACCTAGCCTAGATTGCAAACCTCATATTTTGAAGTCTTCAGTTGAGCTTCCTTTCCCCATAAGTGATATAGGAAACTGTGATGCTTCCCAGGGATACCCAGGGTTGTGAATCACCTGACAGCCACTTGCCTTTAAAGTGAGGAAGTCTTGTCTGTGCTGGCTGTGGATCAACTCCCTGAAGCCATCAGCTTTTGACAAAACAAGCGCTGCCTTCCAGGCCTCCGCAGGCCTCGCTCTGTCTGTACAGGTTGGTATAGGCATGCACCAACCCCCAAGTCTTCTGTGTATCCCCTAGAACTTTCAGATTTACTGCTTCCAAAGGAAGAGGACACACCAGCTTACTAGTTTTAATGCAGGATCACCTCTCTGCATAACACACCGCCCTTAGATAGATTTATAGTGAAAACAAGAGTAAGTTCATTATCAAAAAACAGAGGTTCAAATGACAGTAAGAATATCAGAAAGAAATGGTTACATATAAAACAAAATCATAACAGGCTTTCTAGAGCAGTGGTTCTCAACCTATTTATCACTCGGCCCACAATGTGTTACCTAGGTCGCAGGTTGAGAACCACAGTGACCCCCAAGCTCCCCCACAGATCCCTATGCCCAGTGCCCTGGCCCCTGCCCACAGACCCCTCCCCAGAGCGGGACCAGGAATGGACCCCAGGCACAGGGCCACTCGGCAGCCCTGACCCTGGGCACCGCCACAGGGCAGGGCAGCCTGGATCCCGTCGTGTGACATGGCAGCCCAGACCCCGTCATGTGGCAGGGCAGCCCTGACCCCAGACCCCTCCATGCGGCAGGGAAGCCCCAAACCTGGACCCTGCCACACTGCAAAGTAGGGCAGCCCAGACCCTGCCGTGCCGGCCTGGTGGCAGGGCAGCCTGGCAGCCCCGATTCTGGACCCCACTATGCTGGGCAGAGCAGCCTGGGCTCTGGACACCACTGTGCCAGGTGGTAGGGCAGCCCCCACCCTCATAGGCCCAGCAGCCTTTAGCACATAGCTGGGCTTCAGCTGTGTGCTAATTGGGCCGCATGCATCCCATGGGTTGAGAACCACTGTTCTAGAGACTAATCTTAATTCACAAGACATCCCCTGTCTTTTACAGGACAACTTACCCTAAGTCCTTTTCCCAAAAAAGTTTATTGTTTTTACTCACTACAGGATAACTTCTGCAGTTTCTGTTTTTTCCTACAGCACTTGTAATTTATTCATTAGCACTGGATTCAATATGCAAATAGACTTACGTTGTGAGATACACAATAAACAATGGTCAACCAGGGAGATAAGTGCCTCATACCTCCTCCTGTCTGGAGAAGTCTGTCTAGAGGAACGTTACTTCTGAGTGACCCTGCCTTTAACTACAAGGCCTTAAGACGTAACTCCTTACACATTTATCTGCACATACTATTCACAATGATTATGATGACCAGTGTGACGCATGCTTTCAGCAGAGATCTTACATGACTGCTTTTGGGGAACCGCTGGGATCCTTTCAGGGCTGCCCAGAGGATTCAGGGGGCCTGGAACAGGGGTGGGTCTTTGGCAGCAATTCAGCGGTGGGTCTCTCTCAGAGGGAAGGACCCGCCGCTGAATTGTTGCCGAAGAATGAAGTGGCGGCAGTAGAGCTGCCGCCAATCGTGTCTTTTTTTTCCCCCCTGCCGCTTGCAGTGGCGCTTGTACTCACCGGGCGGCGCTCCGAGGCTTCAGCAGCACTTCAGCAGCGGGTCTTCACTTGCTCCGAGTCTTCCGCCACAGTGAAGGACCCCCCGCCAAAGACCTGGAGCAAGTGAAGGGCCCGCCACGGAAGTGCTACTGAAAACCCGGAGCAGCTCGCAGGGCCCCTGTGGGGCTCGGGGCCTGAGGCAAATTGCCCCACTTCCCCCCCCCCACGGGCGGCCTTGGATCCTTGTAACTCTGTGTACCCCTGTACCCTCTGCCAGTGGGCATCAAGAGATCCTAGGGTTGTGGTCATCATGAGTTTCATTGTTTCTCCTCACTTATTACAAAATAGAGGCCCAGTCCTGCAAACAGTGCTGGCTTCAGTCCCTAATTCAGGTCAGCACTTAAACTCATGCTTAAAATTAAGCATGTGCTTAAGTCTCATTATTTCAATGGAATTTAAGCATGTGCTTAAGTGTTTTCTTGAATATCGATGCTTTCCTGAATTGGGAATTTAGGATTTGACTCTGCAACGTGCCGTGTGTTCTCTGGCACTAATCCAGCAAACATGTGCTTAACTTTAAGCATTTGAATAAATCCCATTGAGGCCTCCCTACCCCCCAACCCCCTCCCACCGAGTTACGGACATGCTTAAGTGCCTTGCAGGATTAGTGCCAGTGTGTTCGGCATCTCACAAGACAAAACTCTCAAATCCCATACCACCTAAGGAATCTCAGGATAGTTAACCTATACTCAATAGTGATTGATTGCGATGTGGCTAATCATGACAGTAAACAGAAGAGCCAGTAGTGTTTGAATTCACTAGGACTAATCAGCATAGCAAACACTGCTCTAGGACTGGCCCTAGGTCTGGTCTTCATTTAACTCATTCTGAGTATCCCTTAGTGCAGTGTAGTAGCTACCTCAGAGTTTTAGGGGGACACCCCAGCCTTAAAATAAAACCATTTGATACTACTAAACAGAACAGATGTGTCCCACAATGATCAATTCAGTTCTACATATGCTGCAGAAATGAATCATCCATATAAAAAGAAATTAAGAGAATCCACAAACATGGAAAGACTAATAAAAATTGATTCATTGACTGCAAGTATACATCACTTCAGTACAAGAAGTAAAGTAATTTAGTATGAACCAACTGGGATTTATTTACACCATGACACGGACGTGATTGGGATTATTTTATTTAATGCTAGCATTGTAGAAATATATATTTATACTGTTAGGTTAATATTTTGGCATAAAAAAGAGCTGTGCTTTTTTTTGAGGGTGAGGGAGGGAAGTGAGAAACAGATTAACAACCTTTTAAATGCTAGGAAGCTGAAAAGTAGTGCATCTGTTTCACCATTATCCTGTACATAATACTCTCAAAGAAATCCAGGCTAAAAGATTCAATATCTTAGATTTCATTCCAGCAAATGCCTTTGAGCTACTAATGTAGGTCACATACATTTGGCATCCTGTGCAGGTTTCCAGCTGTCAGCTGAATACAGAAAATGGTGGAATGTGTTCAATTCCACAGCACTTTGGAGAGTGCATTTCACAGTAGAACTATGCGTTGCCAACTTTTAAAGAATGATTCAGACTCTCCCATTCCTAGGCTGTTTATCTGAGCAGTTGCTTTTGCTGGCTGGCTGGCTGATAAAAAGTAAAGTTTCTTCCTAACCCTTCTAGTTTGTGGATGGCACATATCCTGAAGAAAGTGGGATTCATGTTCTGATTTTTAAAATACTATGTAATGTATCCATTGATGTCCTCATTAGTCATCTAAATATCAAGTCATTTTAAAATCCTACTCTGCTCTTGGCCTTAATACCTTGTGGCAATGAATTCCACAAATTATATTTGTGAAAGCATATTTCCTTTTATTAATTTAAATTTGTTGCATTTCAATTGCATTGGATGTTTCCTTGTTTTGAATTTAGAGTAAGGTAAAGAGCAGTACCTGATTTGCCTTCCTTCAGTTTTCATTATTTCCAGTGGGGGTGGATAAGAGTAAACAGATGAAGCTCTAGTTCTTACACTCCTTGGACATTAATTTTTAGAGCAGTGTGGGTTCTACATGAACAGTAATTGGCTGGCTTTCATTTAAGTAGCCTGATAGACACAATGTAGGAGTGTCTGTCCCTGTGCCTGTGCCTGTGCTAGATTGCGCTAGATATATGGTCACACTGGAGTGGTGTTGATATTATTTCCAGGAAAACAAGGTTTATTTGCAATGTAACTTCTCACATCCAATATGTGTTATAGAGCCTGTTTGTGGTGACACTGTGGTTGAGAATTTTCAAAGTTTCGTTTACTTTCAAGTGTTTCTCTCTCAGCTGCACAGTAACAGTAAATTGGTAGATAAGAAGAGCGCTTCCCATTTGAGTAAAGTTTGTGCAATCATTCTTCAGAGTTACACATACTTAATCAAAAGATTTTTCGATAAAACCCCCCTGAAGAATAGCTTGCTTAGCAAAACTACTTTGCACTTCTATAGAATCTTTCCTCTGTAGATCTCACTATGAATATCAGGTCTTGCAACATGCCCATTAGATAGGCATTATCTCTGTTTTACTGATGGAGAAACTGAGGCATGGTAAGGTGAATTGCCCAAGTTCACATAGCAAGCCAGTGGTACAGCCAGGAATAGAACCCAGGAATCCTGGTCCCATGTTCTAACCACTAAACTACACTTTTTCACAGAAAATGTGGCTGTGTTATTTCTTTAGAATTTTAATACTGTATTGAACATGCAGATTAATGATAAGGAAGCATTTTAGAAGAAGTGAGTGTTGAAGAGGGATTTGAAGGAAAGAATCCAGGAACTTGGGCCTAGATTAATTTAAATGGGATTTAGGTGCCTAAATACCTTTGAGGAGTTGGTCCTTTGCGCTTAAGGAGGAGACATTTCCAAGCACAGGGGGCAACGTGAGTGAAGATATGAACTAGATCGTAGGAGGCAGACAGACGGAGCGGTAAGGAAAGAGCAGTTTGGAGGAGCTTCGCGAGTAGATGGGAGAATAAGTAACACGTAGCAGGCTGCCCAATGTCAGAGATTTTGGTTACAAATAACCCAACAGCCCATCGAAATCATCTGAGGTTTCTAGTCATCTGCGGTGTCTCAGAAAAGATTTTCTCTTCTGTAAATTGTTCTTTTCAGAAAAAAATGAAGTAATATAACTACACAAAGGAAGGGGATTTGCCAAAGGGGATTATTTATTAAAGGTGCATTGGTGATCTTGGTCCAGTTCCAGGGGGTGTGCTTCCACAACACAATTGGCCCCTTTGTTGGCATCCTGCACAGAGGCTGAGAATTGAATGACCTGCTCATCTCACCTTTTGAGATGGGGTTCTTCCCAAGCAGGATGAAGACAGATTAGCCAGGCAGAGTGGCGAAATTTGCACAGCCCCTGTCCAGGGTATGTCAATCCTGGGGCTAATTAGAGGGCTTCATTTTCCAGCACTGTCAACCTTGTACCTTTAATGAGTGCTGAATCCACTTTCAAAGGTTTTCAAAACTTGATTTAAAAACACAATTGGGGGATTTGTTCTGCTCACTGTTACTCTCAAAGTCAACATTGTGTAAAATACCAGGCCTTGGGCCAGCTGTTGGATTCTTTCTTCCTACTAGTCTGGGATGGAAAACCCGAGCATAATTTGCTAAGTGATCCCTCCAAGGACAGGGGACTTCCAGTTCCTCAGCACTATCTGTACTGTACATGCAACACTGTACTTGGTGCTTTAAATTGAGGTGGGAATAGAGGTCATTGAGCCACACCCCACTCGTCACTGTTATAAAAAGGGGAAGTTGTATGGTGCAGTCCTGGAACACTCCTCCTTGTGGCATGGCACTGCAATCCCCCTGCCTCACTTTCCCTCCTGGCTGAGATTCCCCAATAAAATAACTCACAGCCACGAGTGTTTAAAAATAACATTCCCCCTCCTGGGGGCCTAATTTATTCAGGCCTCTTAACATACAGCTGCTTTGACCCACCCATGCACAACCTTTTCCTGCAAAGAGACGTTTGTGTCCCAGTTCTCCTTTGCTGAAGAGCTTTGAGTCCCAATTCCCTCTTAGCCAGGCAGCTCTGCCATCCCACCCTGTCCCCTGGCCCTCTCAGGAGAGTTCTTCCCACCCCGCCTGCCCTCACATCCTTTCCTAGTCCTCATAAATGATGTTAACTGCAGCACTGTTCTTTACCTGATGAGCATCTTTAGTCATCTGGCTGAGACAAGCTGGAAGTGTCTGCTGATCCTTCCCTGGATCACCTATCCTTAGGGGGGCCGTGCCTTGGAACTGGGATGGCTGACCCTGGGCCCCACTGCTCCTAAAGGGGACAGACAGGTCACCCTATTAGCGGAAAAAATGAGAAAAAGTTGGAGTAAATATTGCCATAGTGGGTGCTGTCCTGTACCACCATTGTATTGTAGGACTCTCAAAAGGGCTCCCTCCCTCACAATCCTCATGTAGATATTTCACCTTGCTTTAGATTTCTCCATTTTTTTCTGTTAGTAAATCAAAGGCCCAACCTGGCATACCCTGCATGCACATTGAAGTAGCAGCCAGAGGCCTAATCAGGGATCAGAGACCCTTTGTACTAGGTGCTGTAAAAAATAAAGAGTAAAAAAAAGAGTCCCTAGTCCTCCGTTCTGACAGTCTAGCATTATGATAAACAGCCTGATAGACTCTCCAGCACACAGGCTTTTCAGTATTCCTGACATGCCAGTCCTCAGTTGTGTCTGGGAAAGAATTGAGTCAGAAATAAAGTCTACACCAGTGAAAGCACACACCTTTCCTCCAGATTAACTATTCTGTTCTCAAATATACAAGATTTGATCAACGAGTGTAGCAAAGGGCTCCCTACCCACCTTAAATGTTGGTAACCCAAACAGGATGGCAATCCATTGCTTCTCATGTGTATTGCAAGTCTCTCTCTTAGGCTTTGAACATTTGTTTGTACTTGTCTTGAATAGTTAATATTTAATTCCTGTTGGTCTGATTTCTCTCTGTTATTTTTGGCTCTTTATGCCTCTTATTTTCTGGAAGCCTTTTCACTGTCCTGTAGAGCTTTCAGGACTTCCAGACTTTAGTGTACACAACTTCATTCAAGATTTAAAATTCAGGGGAGAGACAGTCTAGACACTTCTTATTTGTGAAGTGTAAGTGTGCTCATTTTTTCCACGACATTTGATGAACGGGACGCGAGCAAGTGAATTAGCCATGTTTTTACACAGTGATTCCCCATTAATCAAGATTAGCAATTCATGAGTTCAGGATAAGCCTGTTTTTGTTCAAGCTGATCTTTCACCTTCCTGTTTAGAAGTTGAATTAAAGAAAAATTACTTGCATTATGCCACTTGTGACAGTGTGTGAGCTGATTAGATTGTAGAGTACTGATTAGTTTGAGGCAGTCCTAGCAGATAACTATGAATTATAATAGGATATGCAGATAAGCCTGTAGTGATATCTTATGGCCTGGAACCAAATGAACATTTTTTTAAAAAAATTCAAATTACAGACTTTCTTAATTGTAACTTATAATAGATTGGGTACATGGCAGTATCTGAATGATTATGCAAATCTCTCCTCACATCCAAACAACTCACATAATAGAAATCATAGAAACATAGGACTGGAAGGGACCGCGAGAAGTCATCTAGGTCTGATCTACACTACAAACTTAGGTCAACATAAGCCGTGTTAAGTCAATCTAATAATGTATGTGTCTACACTACCAAGTCCTTTCCGCCGATCTAAGTGGCCTGTAAAGTCAACTTCTGTACTCCACCTCCACAAGAGGCATAGCGCTTGATTCAGCATCCACGGGTCAACATGGGGATAGTGTAGACACTGCATTGTGTAATTCAAATGTATTGGCCTCCAGGAAGTGTCCCACAGTGCTCTGCTGTGACCGCTCTGGAGAGCACTTTCAGCTGCACTGGGCATCAGCCAGGTACACAGGAAACAACCACGCCCCTGTTAAAGCCCCAGGAACTTTTGAATTTTCATTTCCTGTTTCATCAGCGTGGAGAGCTGGCCAGCACAGCTGATCATGGAGGCTCAAGGCCACAAACGCGCTCCAGCTTGGAGTACACAGGAGGTGGTGGATCTTATTGCTGTGTGGGGAGAAGAGTCTGTGCAGGCACAGCTCTGATCCAGCAGAAGAAACGCTGACATCTATGCTAAGATCGCATGGGCGAGAAGGGCTACACCAGGGACACACAGCAGTGCCACATGAAAATAAAGGAGCTTTGGCAAGTGTATCAGAAGACAAGGGAAGCGAACAGTTCTGGTTCTGCCCCATAGACACACCACTTCTATGAGGAGCTGCATGCAATTCTCGGCGGCAACCCCACTACTACCCGAAATCACTCTATGGATACCTCTCAGGAGCCCTGGGCAACCTTGAGCAGCAATGAGGAGGACATTGACAAGGAAGAAGAGGAGGAGAATGTGAGGCAGGCAAGTGGAGGATCCATTCTCCCTGACAGCCAAGAACTTTTTTAACCATGGAGCCCATCCCTTCACAGGACCAGTTGGTGGTGGAGCGTGATGCCGGGAAAGTAGGTGTAGTGGTATTGGTGGCCACTCCAGCTACGCAGAAGGTGCTCTCAGAAAAAGACTGTTTATGTGCATGGTGATGGCCTGGGAATCCTTGATGGAGATAGCTAGGAAGCTTTCATGGAGGTACTCTGCAATCCTTTGCAGAAGGTTTCTGGGAAGAGCTGCCTTATTTTGTCCACTACGATAGGCCATTTTCCCATGCCACTCTAGTATTAACTCTGCTGGCATCATTGCAGCATAAGGACCAGGTCTGTACCCAGATGCTTGCAGCGCCTGCTCCTTTGCCACCTCTGTTACCCTCAGGAGAGTGATATCACTTAGGGTCACCTAGGGGAAATGGAGGAAGTTTTCAATGTTAGCCCTTAAACCGCAAACAATTCAACAAGTAATCCACCCACCATCTGGTGAAATCTGGGTCACACAACCATGCTTTCCCAAACATGCCATGGTTATGATTGGAAGGGATAGTGTGTATTGCAAGCAGCATTGAAAAAAAAGGGGGTGTGGGTGGCTTCCTGTTTGTCTCCCTTCCCCCACAAACCGGTGCAGCTTTTGTAAAAAACAAACTATTGCGGGGCTTTACACTGGTGCCTGTCCTCAAGCACCATCCAGGTTGCTGGGGGTAAGATGGCTTTTCTCAAGTTGCAACCTGTGATCCCAAGGATGTCTTCACAAAAGCAGCAGCACAGGACCTCTCGCCCATGCCTCGTGGCCTTACTCACCATGGTTGGAGCTTGCAGAAAAGTGTATTGAGGCGTGTGGGTTTTTTTTTTTAATTTAAAAAAAAAATCTTGCACCAGAAACAATATATGCACTGTCAGTACTACCCTTGTGCTTTGCATTCTTTGCAGCTGAAACCTTGCCCATCGACACATCCCCAACACTGAGACAGAGACTTTCCCAGATTAGAAGGTGGAAAAAGAAGATTCGGGAGGACATGTTCAATGAGTCAATGCACGCCTCTGAAAGTGACAAGACGGAGCTCAGAGCATGGAGGATTACACTGTCTGAGCACATGGACATGGACAGGGAGGACGGGAGAGCATGCCGGGAACAAGAGCATACCACACAGGAAGGGATGCTGTGGATTATGAAGGAGCAATCAGACATGTTGAGGCATCTGGTTGAGGTTCAAGAAAGGCAGCTGGATGCTAGAGTCTCTCTGCAGCCTATGCTGAACCTGCTGCCATCACCACCTTCCAAACGTCCTTGGGCAGGGGGGCGGGAAGTTCGGTATCCCTTGCACTCAACACCAGGGGAGGGTACAAGGACCAGAAGGGGCCCATTCCCACACCTTTGATGGTTATTGCAGCCACTGCTCGTCATCCCATAGCTGCATAATGATGCAGTCCCACCAGTCAGTGCTTGTTTCCTGGGCCTAGAAATGGTGCTCAGCTGTTTCAAGGTGATATGCGACTGATGCCAGCAACTGCGAATTGCTCCACTCTATGTCTTCCATCGGGGTGCTTGTGTGGCATCACATTTTTCCATGCAGCGGCTCCTGTATCGTCTGTGTAAATACTGCAGGATAAGGCATGAGGTGTTTGTAATGCTCACAACAACAGTGTACAGCTGAGTGGGTCCATGCTTATCGTGCTATGGCATCCGCACAGGTAACCCAGGCTTATGAAAAAAAGGCATGAAAAAGGCTTAGTTGGTTTGCTGTTGATTTCAGGGAGGGAGGTAAGTGCATCATGGGAGGCTAATGCCATGTTCCCATAACCACCCAATGTTTTGGTCCCATAAGGCATTGCAGGCACAACCCGAAAATTCCACTCGGCTATGTGCACTGTGGGATAGCTAACCACAGTGCAGTGCTCCATGTGTCGATACAATGATTGTGCTAGTGAGGATGCGCTCCGCTGACACGACGAGTGTAGTGTGGACACACAAGATCGACTTGCTTAAATCGGAGGCTCGATGCCAACTTGCATAAAGTCAGCTAACTTTGTAGTGTAGACATGGCCCCAGTCCAGGCCCCTGCACTGAGGCAGGACTAAGAATTATCTAAGTTTTTCCAAATGTCCAATTTAAACCTCCCTTGATGCAATTCATTCTGTGTACTTCAGACCATTTCTTCAGTTTATCCAGATCATTTTGAATTTGAATCCTATACTCCAAAGCACTTGCAACCCCTCCCACTTGGTATGATCCACAAACTTTATAAGTGTATTCTCTATGTCATTATTCTGGGTGAATACCCTAACAACTAGGCTAAAAGTTATAAAGGAGGGCTCCTCCGCCAGGTGTTTGGGGTGAACTCTCTTGAAGGGCCCGATCCAGTCGGTGGTCTCTGAGCATACCTAGTGGATCAGGTCATGCATGTGACTGAGGCGGTCAAATGCCTCTCTTCCCCAGTTTGTGAATTGCTCTGAGGCTTGAACAGGAGATAGGTGCTTGGACACCTAAAGTGAAGCAGCACTGCCCAGGCTCAGAGGCAGAAACAGAGGCCCCTGCAAAAACTTAGGCATTGAGCAATTTAAGGAGCCTCCAGGGTTAGGCAGCAGCTGAGCAGGAGGCTAAAAATGGGACTTAGGTGCTTATGTACCCTTGTGGATCCCACCCTAATGCATTTGTGACCATCTGGCAGAAGCCCTCATCCAGTGGCTGAATTTACTGTGTGTATGTCCTGCATGCTAATGCAGCACAAACTGGGACCTGTCGATTCCCGAGGTAACCACTCAGCTAGCTGAACCAAAATGTTGCCTCTCTCTGGCCAAGGCACAGCGAGGTGGGCTAAATGTACCTCAGCTGGAAGTGACTTTTTGCAGATCTTACAGGGCAGTAAACTGTGTAAATTCCTAATGCAATTGTTACAAGAAGGCATGGCAGGTAAATCAGCCTCCTCCCCTTCAAACAAGCCTTCTATTGAATTGCAGTTTCTGAATGTTTCATTCATGTTGCTGCTTCAATATAGCATGAAAAACAGCATGTGCCATTTATCATTCTGTCAACATGACTAGCTCAGGAGATTTTTAAAAAGTTAGTTGAATAAAAATTAATGGTTAATGGGTAGTTGTGGATTGGAGTAATGGGTCTTTAGAAACGGTTTTCAATTTTTCCATTTAAAAATTGCAAGATGGTCATCAGCCTTGGAAGAAGTCATAGGACATATGGTCTGTCATGGCCCAGTTCTGTCACCCTTACTTCCACTGTGTAGTGCCATGCTCATTGAGTAGCCTCAGTTAAATCAGTGGGGTTGCTTCCAGAATAAAAGGTTGCTTCCATCATGAGTAAGGGTGGCAGAATCTGTCTCTAAGGGATTCAGCACTGCTTATGCAGCAAAAACTCACTTTGAGGGATAAGGAGAACCCTTTTTCTTTGGGTACATAGCTGACTACTCATTGCTCAATGTTTCTTGAATTATTTTCTTCCTCTGATTTCAGATACCCAAATGAGTTTCTCAAACTGCAATTTATAGTAGTTTAGAACCTTGTTTAACCTGTTCTTTGCATGTGTCCTCAACCATGCAATGAAAGATCTGGATCAAGGTATATATTTGAAATACCGGCACGATGGTTCACTTTTTGACCTCCGTCGCCTGAATGCAAAGACTAAGACAGTGCAGAAACTCCTTCTTGAGGCACTCTTTGCCGACGACTGTGCCCTCATGGCTCACACTGAAAATGATCTTCAGCACATTGTCAACAAGTTTGCTGAGGCCTTGCAACTTTTCGGACTAACTATCAGCCTCGGAAAGACAGAAGTTCTCCATCAACCTGCACCTGGATCAAATGCTTCTGTTCCGAGTATCTCCATTGACGGCACTCAGCTTAAAGTAGTGGAGAACTTCAAATACCTGGGTAGTGTCATATCCAGTGATGGATCACTGGATAATGAGATCAATGCACGAATATCCAAAGCAAGCCAGGCACTTGGCTGTCTGCATGTCAAAGTTTTAAACCACCACAACATCCGGATGTCAACAAAACTGCTTGTGTACAGAGCTGTTGTTCTTTCATCTCTTTTGTATGGGTGCGAAACATGGATATTATATAGGCGTCACATCAAGCAGCTTGAAGCATTCCACATTCCGCAACATCATGAAGATCCGCTGGCAAGACAAAGTGCCCAATCTTGAGGTCCTCAAGAAAGCGCAGATGACAAGCATCGAAATGATGATCATGAAGTCACAGCTACGTTGGACCGGTCATGTCAGCCGCATGGATGCCAACAGAATCCCCTGCCAGCTTCTGTATGGTGAGCTCTCCCAAGGCATCCGGCATATAGGTCATCCACGGCAACGTTACAAGGACACCATCAAAGCCAATCTGCAGTACAGCAGTATCAAACCTAGGGACCTTGAGGATGCCGCCAGCGACAGAACACAGTGGCGTGCAACTGTCAGGAATACCTGAATCACCTTTGAGGAAGACCGCTACCAGCATCTACAAGAGGCACGTGAATGACATCACAGAGCACCAGCAGCACACAACCCACTGACCGTGAACTTCGCAAGCACCATCTGCAGCAAAATGTGCACCTCTAGAATTGGCTTGTATAGTCATCAGAGGGCACACCATGAGACCAACAATAGATGATCTGCACAGATTTGTCATCATCGGATCGATGGACTACTAAGAGAACACTTAGTATTTCCTGTGGAATTGCGTATTATTTCCATATGAATACGAAGAGACTTTATGGTGATTCATGTTTTTACAGTAATACTCAATCACTAAATGATTTGTGGCTTTGACAAAGTGATGAGTTTATTATTGCCTCACCACTAATAGCAGCTCTTCACTTCCAGGGTAATGGCGGCACACTACTGGTCAAGGGAAAACTTGGAGCCTCTTTACTTAGCAAAGACTATTTACTTTTTACTGATTTTCCTTGACGTCAACAACATTTCATGTCACTTACATGCCCAAATAGACACTTAAAACAAATCTACCATCCAACTATAATTTATAACGGTAGATCTATAATACACCATGAGCCAAATCCTGTTCTGTGTTGCTTGGTTACACTAGGACAGAGGTTCCCAATCTGTGAGGTGCACCTAGGAATGTTTCGGGTGGCATGGCTGGGGCCTTGCTGGTGGCGTGGGGAGGGAGTGACACTCGACCCTGGCTGCTGGCCCTGGCTGCTTGCCCCGTGCCCAGGGCTCTGCTCCCGGCCCCACTCCCAGGGTCCTGGCTGCCGGCCCCGCGCCCAGGGTTCTGCTCCCAGCCCTAGGTCCTGGCCCCGTGTCTGAGGCTCCGCTCCTGGCCCCGCACCTGGGGTCCCAACTGCCAGCCCCGTGCCCATGGTTCTGCTCCTGGCCCTGCACCCAGGGTCCTGAACTGCCAGCTCCACACCCATGGCTATGTGCCCGCCCCCAGCTGTGGCCTCAGCCTCGGCCCCCTTGCCCCTGTCCACATTCCCCCCTCCCAGAGCCATGGCCCCACTCCCAGCCCTGGCTCGGGGTGCAGATGGGGTAAGGGGTGGCGCGAGGTAAAAAGTTTGGGGACCACTGCACTAGAGAGTGGTGGGAAAACAGATGCAAAAGGAGGCACCTTTTCCCCTGCCTGTAACACAGACATGCCTCATTAGCACAGGATTCCTACAGCACATACTGTGCTGGGAAAGGGACCCTTCCTGCATCCACCTACACACACATGCTGCAAGAGAGCATGGTCTGACGGCAAGGGGACATGATCCTTAATGACCATATATATTTTAAACAATTCATCCTGTTTGCCAGGACTAAGCCCTGCATATTTTCTTTATTTGTGTCAACTCCTTCCTTTCAGCCTCAAGTCCTAGCAAAAATATCTTGAGACAGATCCTCAGCTGGTATAATCATTGTAGCTGCTCTGAAATCAATGGAGCTACACCGAATTACAGAACCTGAAGCTCTGGTCTCTCATTTCCTTGATGGTTAACCATTGCTGCTGCTTCTCTGATGCAGACTAAATACTCTAGGCAAAATCTGCAAATGTGTGTTCCTGAAGCTAGGCTCCTAAATCCATATTTAGGCACCTCAATAAAATGGCCTTAGATCTAGAAATGCTGAGTATCCAGAATCCCACTCAAGTCAGTGGGAGCTTCAGGTACTCAGAATCTTTGGAAATAAGTTCACTTTTATGTAGGTGCCTAAATACACATTTCAGGGCCTAACTCTAAGGAAGCCCTGTGGAGAATTTTGACCTGCAATTATGCAGTCATCCCCTCCCTGTCTCACAAATAGAACAGGAGTACTTGTGGCACCTTAAAGACTAACAAATTTATTTTAGCATGAGCTTTCGTGAGCTACAGCTTACTTCTTCGGATGCATAGAATGTTTCAGGGTTAGTTTTGCAGAAGGGGCTGGATGAAGTTTTGGCATGAGTTGCCTTTCTCTCTGATAAATGTATTGCAATTTTTACTACTAGTATTAGAGAAAAAAAACTGGAACATTTGGGGCCAGAACCTCAGCTGGTATAAGTCAGTGTAGATCCATTGACTTCAATGAAACATAGCTGATTTTCACACGCTGAACAATTGACTGACTATCCTCCAGAAGCAACTGGTCTGAAGATCAAACACATAAATACTCAATATTGTATCAAGCATCACTTGCACTTCTGTTTTAAGCTATATCCATAACTATCACTGAGTTCACAGTAATCTGTTATAGCTGGTAAATGCTACATTATTTTCTATATATACATATCTGCAGTATAAACTAGGTCAGACTACTGCTAAATAAAGCTTTTATCCAGGACTAAGGTTAGATTTTGAAATGCAGATGAAAAATTTGTCAGGAGATGGCTGGTTTACATTTACTGAAATCCATATGGATTTGTCTCAGCAGCCCTTTCCAACTATAGCTCATGATTTGGGAAGGGAAAGTTACACTCTTCATGTGCTTCCCCATCCCCCGCACACCATCTAGCTAACAGCATTTGAGGATTTCATCTTTAGATCTGACACCAGTTAATAAACATCTTACCCTCGAAACAAATGGCTGGCACTTTTCCTGTTGAAAACCCTTTTGCTTCAAATGATTACATAGTTTCACTAGTAAAGAAGTCACTGTGCGACCTGCGGTTCCTTTTTAAAAAGAAACAAACATCAAACATCAGGAAAGCTTTCTGTTTTACCATCTGGTTATTTAACATGACACCCAGCCCTAAATTAAACAGTTACTTCTTTAAGGTCCTGAGTCAAAGATTGCTGATTGAGGTCAAAGGACCCTGGATCAAATCCATAGTTCTGTTTGGTTTTCTAATGACTTTCTGTTTGTCACACAACATAACTGCACTTTTTGGTTGCACAAGGCAACTGAATTCAGAGGTTGCAAGTCAGTTAAGCTAGTTAAGACGCTGTAATCAGAAATTAAACGATTGCTTTTGCAACATTATATTGCATACTTAGTATTTGAGTGATAGGAATCTGTAGGGTAATGCAATCTCATGATAACTATTTGGTATAGTACGTCAGTCACACTTCCATTAGTATAATTACATTAATTTCAAGGTAGAAATTCTATTTTCTTACAGGCAAATGATTTGCTGCTAAATGCCAGAATTTTCCATTTCCCTAAATGGGCAAAATATTTTTCTCATTGCTCCGAGCGGCTGATATTATCCACAATAGGATGACTGAGTTTTTTCCTCTTCTTGAAAT
This sequence comes from Mauremys reevesii, assembly GCF_016161935.1. Taxonomy (NCBI): domain Eukaryota; kingdom Metazoa; phylum Chordata; order Testudines; family Geoemydidae; genus Mauremys; species Mauremys reevesii. Next base: position 21,374,897 of record NC_052633.1, read on the forward strand.
CCCTGTTCCCTTGCAGGATTTTACTTCTCCTTACTTACATCATCCGGAAAAGAAAAGTCTTTGGGATGGAAAGAGAGAGTTTAGAGTTTGATGGGCCTAATTTTTCATCAATTTCTCCAATGAACGAATTGATGACCAACAGTTCGGAACCTGCATTCAATCTATTCCTACTTACATTGTATTCTGTATGATGGACAACTTAAATGATCATGCAAGAGGAAGGTGTAATAAATACAATGAAAGTACCAGGGCAGAATATACATTACATGAATGCTCTACAGCCCTACTGCTTAGACCAGTGACTATAGCTATGAAGACAATTCTCTTAGGGACCTAATCTTGCAAGCCTTACTCTAGCAAAACTCCTATTGTACTTTGATGTGTTTTGTGCCCAAGGATTGCCTGCAGGATCAGGCCCTTAAGTAGTATTGTAAATGTCCTATGCCAATTACATTTCTTGCACATAAAACTTCTTTAGACTAAAACATGATCTTACCTTAGTTCACCCATTGAAACACTACAAAGGAAACACTGTTCACATCATCCATCCGTTTTCTTTACCTGGCATTCAGTTCAGCAATATAATATTCTTCTTTAATTATTAAATCATCTTACCAATCAGAGCACGGTACTGTTACTAATCCCTTATCAGTTACTCCAAGCTAATATTTACTGGTTTTCCTTTCTCTCTCTGACATCTCAAAATCTATGCTCGTGATCAGACAAGTTTTAAAATGTGTTAATTTATCTTTCTGTATTTCATTAGTGAGCTAGTTTGCCAGTAAAACAGTCCCTGTCAATACAATGCTTTTCAAGGAAAGAATCCCTCATAAAGCGCATGATAGCTTTGGAGCACACAGTAAGCAAGCTGTGCAAATGCTGATATGCTAAGTCAAATACTTAACAGGAAATTTAAATTAAAATTACTGGCAGGGGAAGTAGCTTTTAAAGGGTATATACTCAGTTTGATGTCTGAGTAATTGGGAGCATAATGCCATGCCCACTGAGATAGGAAAATATATATAGTTTGTGAGCCTTTAAAAAAATTAAAAATAGAAATATATATAGTACACTTAGTACTGTGCATTATCTACCTCCCCTAATCCTTATTTCATATTCTCCAAAGACTAAAGCATAGCCTTCTGATATCACAACTCAAAAAGAGTCCAGCAGAAAAATAAGAACAATATAAAGTAATCAGCATGTTCTGCATGGTCAGCTACGCTCTAGACTACTAATTTAGTGGTCTACTGGTTTTCTTTTCTGAAAGTACAATTCTGTTGTTTTCTTCTGGTACTTCACATTCCTTGCAATTTTTCTTTGATATTTTTCCTTTTTAGCTGCATCATCTTTAACAACTGATCTTTTCTGCAGTCCTCCTCAACCACTACAAGGTACATTAAAAGCCACAACCCAAACCATATAACAAACGTTTACATAAAAAGACCTCTTTTCCAATGCCCGGGCACAGCACCTGCAAAGTTATTACACAGTGCTGCCTAGTTTGGCAGGAGAGCTAGACCCAAACAGTGAAAATTATGCTATGTTTCAGGCCTCTGGTACAGAGAATTTCAGTTAATTGTTTGAACTCTTGCTAATAAACCTTCCTATATAACTGTACTTCAGAAATCATTTGCTGGTAACAGTCAGTTTGGGAGCTATGGCTTTTCCAGCAGGAAAATACAAAAGCTGTTCAACTATCTAAGTATTTTTTCAGTTCTCTGGCCAGTATCAGGAGTCAGTAAAGACTGTTTAACAAGAAGAGCCAGTGAGTAGACTAACAAAGTTTACTAAACACATTTTCTTTAAAACTCACCTAGTAGACAAGTTTTGCAAAGCTTTTCCTGTGCTGTTCAGAAATGTAGCTCCATCTCCACGCCAGTTGCACTGCTTCAGGGTATCTGGTATCAACATGACTGTTTCTTGACCTGTTTACAACATGGTTTCAGTTTCAGTGTAGATGTAATTATAATCAGGCCTATAACAGGGTAGAAGCCTTGAACAAGTTATCCTTTTTTTTATACCCAGGATGTTTAACAAGAATAGCAAAAAAAATCTGTAGTCTTTTTCTGGATCCAACTTTCTAAGCTAAATCTGGCACTAAGCTAAATGAATACTTGTACTAGCCTGGTTTCAGTAACTAAAAAAATACTCTTGCACATGGTACAGTACTAAATGGATGAGAGTTAGAAGTATATTTGTGGACATATGTGAATACATTCTTTAGTTTTAATTAAATAAACGGCAGCAATTAAATTTCTTACCTTTTAAAAAATTAATTATTGGAACAAATACAAGTTACTTATGGAATAGCTTTATGTAGTTGTGACTGCAGTTCATTATGTCAAGATTCAAACAAAAGGTAACTGAATTTTCATTTCCAGTGGTATGTGGTTCAATGTGCAGACATCCATGAATTATCACACATACATGCACATACACCTAAAATGAAGTTAGAGCATGGTTTAACAGACCACAGGCAGGTAGTTCAAAATTGACGCTGAAACAAAGGGAAAAATACATCTCTAGTGTAATTCATTTGAAGTCACTGAAGCCAGTAGAGCTGACCTGCCAGTGGATGAATTTGGAGAAGTGCATGGAATTTACAGCTTTGAGCTTAAATATTCAAGGTGACATAAAATGGGACTCTTAACAAGGCAGGATAGGGAACATTGACATGACACCTGATGAATCTCTAAATCCTACATTAACATGAAGATAGGCTTTTCTGGATCTACATTCCATGAAATCAAAAATTACCCTCCTATGTCAGATGTTCTAATTAGACAGATTAGATCCAATGTCTAAGCACAATGAACGATGGTTAAGACATGCTTCATAACTCTAAATCCATGTGTGATGGTATGCAGTCCCCACATAGGGTGACCAGATGTCCCAATTTTATAGGGACAGTCACAATTTTGGGGGCTTATTCTTATATAGGCACCTATTATCCCCCACCCCTGCCCCCATTTTTTTACACTTGCTATCTGGTCACCCTATCCCCACACTAGTCATGCAAGAACTGAATTAGGCCAGGTGCACCCAATCAGCCAATTAAGATGCAAATGGGAGATTTAGGCTATATAGAGGTTACTAATTAGGAGAAAGCTCACCTGCGAGGGAATAGGTGGGGCTTGTATAAAGACAGGAGGCTGGCAACACTATCAGGGAGAAAGCCTACAGCCCATTGTCCTGGGTAACAGAGAAGGAAAGGGAAAAGCAGCACAGTAGAAAGGAGTCTAGGGGTGAAAATAGTAAGGTTGGTGTGGATGCAGACTTTAACTTTTCACTACAGGGCCCTGAACTGAAACCCAGAGAAGAGGGTGACATAGTCAGGGCAGCGGGTGTGAGGACTGCCTGATGATGCTTGTGTGCAGAGACATTGAAAGACTCCTCCGGAAGGGGAAATCACAGTGTGATCTGGCTGGAGGGCTGAGGCACGAAGTGACTGTACTGCGACTCTGAGTGGGAGGAGAAAAAAGTGGGTGCTGAACTGGGCACAGCTAATCCACAGAATTGCCAGAAGATGGTGCCATCCAGCAGTGAGTAGAGTGCACCATGACACCAGGTCTCTTGTACCTAGATTTAAAATATTGGGTCAAATCCTAACCCCACTCAAGTAATTGGAAGTTTTGCCATTGACTTCAGTGGGGCCAGGATTTCACCTTCCAGGTGCAAGTATATAAGAGAGATGGGTGGAAGTTGGAGATTTACCAGGAGCTAATATCTGCATTTCTGGGTCAATCTGTATTAGCTCATCTGCACACTTAAGAATCATTTAGCCCTTTTAATGAAGGTTCCAATGAGATTACCCAGCATTTCTTTGGCTTGTCTGGTTTTCATGTACTAGATATCGGTGCCAAAGATGTTACCTAGTAACACATTCTTTACATGCTAATTAATCTTACTGATCACTAACTGAGATGCTGAAAACTTGTTAGTAGAATGTCAAACCCAAAGACAATCAAGTAGTATGCAGAAATTCACTAGAATTCTTCAGCTCAATAAAATTCAACTTTTTTACTTGTTCAGACAATTCCTGAAAGAAAGCAAAGCTTCCCATGCCAAGGAGGAGTGTGCAAGACAGGAAAGACAGACCTTACAGATTCATTATTATTAACAGTAACATTTCTACAGGCCCCAAATGAGAGTTAGGCCCTAATGTGCTAGGCACTGTACATACACACAGTGAGACAGTTCCTGCCCCACAGACTTACACTCTAAATGGACAAGACAGACATCCGACGAAAGCTCGTGCTCCAAAACGTCTGTTAGTCTATAAGGTGCCACAGGATTCTTTGCTGCTAAGACAGACAAAGGATGGGAAAGAAAACAGAGGCTCAGAGAAGTGAAATGATTTGCCCTAGGTCACTGGCAGAGTTGAGAATAGAACCAAAATCTCCTGACTCCCACACCAGTTCCTTCTCCACTAGACCATCTCTGCTCAAGTAAGGAAAAAAATTTTGGGGGTGGAAGGATGTGGTTTTCTTTCCAGATATTTTCTAAAATTGGGGGGGAAAATAGAATTACAGAGTAAACAGGAAAATTCTAGTAGCTCTATAAATGTACTCCAAACCTCTCCAATCAGCTTCCATCTAAATTACTGTTTTCTGCTAAGGAAGCAAAAGAGGTGACTGATAACATTTTCAAAAGTTGTTAAGTGACTGAGGAACCTAAGTCTCCATTTTCTAAAGTGACTTTGACACTTAAGAGCCTAAGTTTAACTGAAGGTCACTGAGGAGCTCTTGAAAACATTACCCAACATCTATTTACTGTATGCATATTCATCCAAGTAAAATGATTTGGCAGGAAAACATAATTAACACTGATCCCTGCACCTTTCAAAGGCAGCAGTGAAACCTCTCATTCACAAGGTACAGTACAAACAATGGTTCATGAAAGGATGTTCTTGTAAGCAAGGTAACACATCTTCTTTCCCTTCTTCCTCATGGCGTGCAGCGCTGATGCTAACAGAACTGAGGATAAAACTAATACTAGCTAGCTGACCTCTTAACTGTGAACCTGAAAGATTCAGAGGTATACCATGAATCAAAGGATCAACCAAGTCCCATCCAGCAACAATATCCCTGCCGAAGAGTAGTGGCTAGATCCAGAGTACTAGACGCATCAGTATGGCTAGATGACATACTTTGATCAACTTCTCCTCCTCTGCTAGAATTGCTACTGCTTGCTAATACAGAATGAGAAGACTAATGGCTTTGCCATGGACTTCTTCGGTGGGGCCAGGATTTTGCTCCCCAGTCCTTACTCTGCATCTGGTGACAAGAAGTCTTGAATCCTACCAGAAAGCTCCCCAGTATCCTGTGTGTGTGTGTGTGTGTGTGTGTTACTGGCCCCAGGAACATGAGGGGGAGGGTTTAAGAAGCTTGCCCCCCCCAAATTATTTAATTGTGTTTCACTACAGAACTAGGAGAAATGTGCTGCAGCTACAAATGCATATAGGAATTTTCCTGCTTAAAAATAAGTGTCTCCAGATGTCTTTTAAAAACAATATACAAATCACACGAGAAAGTTAAAAGACAGATGTACAAGTGAAATACAAATATGACAAACCTATTAAAAACTCAGGATAAAAAAAATTGAAGTCTGGCATCTCCAAGCAGTTGTCACACATTGCTGCCAGATTCAAAATTAGCAGCCATCCTGTTTCCAGCTATAGATTTATTTATTCATACATACATACATACTTCTCTCCTGAGGCCAAATATCCTTATTTAATTACTGGCTAGGAAAGCTGCTCCTTTTGGTATCCATCAGTTTTGTATCTTTCCTAATCCTTTTCCAAGTTCCGTGATGGCCATGTCTCTGCCCTCGAGCCTTCTGGCTCCCAATCCAGGACTGGCCCTGAACGCCTTGTGAGAGAGACTCTCACAATGTGATCCACACATCCCATCCTTTTTTCACAGAAGGCTTATATACCCATGGGCTCCCTTCTTTCCAGCACAGCATTGTAACATTTCCCTATAAACTAGTAGTTCCTTCTGTACAAACAACCCTTGTGACTGTGGTCTTCATGATGCTGAATAATAGCTCCCTGTTGTTTGTATTATCATAGTTCTATTAAACTACTCTAGGTCCTCAGCTGTCTGACAGAACTCCATTGAGTATGTAGTACCAAGCTTGGTGTTGCCAGCCACTTAAACCCAATGTTACTAACATATGGTACTCCTAGAATCCACTGAACTCCAGTATAAAAGCTCATACTCACTTGACATATTCCTGTAATAAATGCAAACAATTTGTTTTCAGTCTCTTGTTACAATATTCACCATCATAGGAGTTGTTGGTTTATGATAAGTCATTATCCTTGTCATGGAAAATATTATTTCTAGAATGCTGTTTTTCATGCCCTTTCTTCTGTACTACTCTGTCTCTCTCCAACCATTGCTGGATGTCCTTCCTGTCTCTTGGCAGGGCCGGATTAACACAGGGGCTTTAGGGGCTGCAGCCCCGGGCTAAGGGGGGCCCCGGTGCAGCAGGGCTCAGGTAGGCTGCCTGCATGACATGGCCCCATGCCGCTCCCAGAAGTGGCTGGCTGCTGGCCCGTCTCTGCGGCCCCTGGTGAGGGGAGAGGGGCAGGCAGCTCCGTGTACTGCCACCACCCCCAGCACCGTCCCCACAGCTCCCATTGTCTGGTTCCCTGTCTCTTGGCATCAAATTGTTTGAGGACAAGTTCAAGGTCCCATTTTCCTCCGTTAACCTCCAGACGTTTACTTAGACACTCAGATGCCGACTCAGACTTTAAGGGCAGAAGGGACCATCATGATTGTCTAATCTGACCTGCACATTGCAGACCACAGAACCTCACCCACCCACTCCTGTAATGGGCTCATAACCTCTAGCTGAGTTACTGATGTCCTCAAATCATGATTTAAAGACTTCAAGTTATAGAGAATCCACCATTTACTCTAGTTCAAACTGGCATGCTGCAGAGGAACGTGAAAAACCCCAGGGTCTCTGTCAATCTGACCTTCTATATTCCTAGCTTCTCATAGTGATGCAACTGCCTATAGAAAGTTGGGAGTGAGGAGCGGGAAAGAGACTGCACAGTTGAGCGAGGCTTTCTTCAGGTTAATAGAAGTTGGGGGACATTTCTCCCTATTGGTTGCACCTAAAGCATCTCACTTCCCATCTAAATCTTCATATCCCAAAGTGTCACAAGATTTGGACCTGCAGCTATTGGACTGAAGCAATGCAATGTATGCCCATTTTGTCTTGAGTGGTGTCTATCCTGAAGGGCATCACTGTAGATCAGGTCAGTAGATGGGCAACTGTAAAACAGCCAGCTCTTCTCATTACTTCTTCCAGCCATTGAACACACACTTGCTCTGTCTGTAACTTTCACAAATCATTCAAATCCAACTTATTTTGCTCTCTAGCAGAATAACTTTCTTGATCCACAAGTTTCTTCAGTGCCAACACTCCATACAATAAAAATCCATACTGCTTTTCAAGTTTTTACTTGACCTTTGAAAAGGAAAGGTCTGAACACCAGTTTCTACATGTGCAAGTTTGCTGATATTAATCTTAAAAATCATGAATAGAGTTCCTGTATCTCTCAGCCAAGGGGTATTTCCTATATCTCCATTCAGATGAATTGTTTCTATAAGAAGTGAATTCTTAGAGAGTGAGGCATTTAACTCTGTAGATCTACTTCTTGTCAACTGTGTTTTGGATTGCCTTTGGCCGATTTCCCTAGCAACAGGAGCATGATAGACAGTAAAGATCAAAATAAAATCAATGAGGTCTCCAAATAAATTACAAGCACACTAAATGCAGTGCTGTCAACTTTAAAGGTCAGATTTCTGTGTTGTGAAAATTCAACCAATGCAATGGGAACCTCATGTGTAAACCATGTTTTCCATTGTATTCCTCTAACTGCCATGGCACAGAATGCATCCGTCCCCTGAGGCTGCCATACTTTGAAACTGATAGCCGTAGATACTGTAAAAGCAAAATAGCATTTGAAAAAAAAAATCAGCATTTTCCAGGAGTTAAGTCAGATGGCAACCATGTTGAAGTTGGGCAGAAAGCTCACCCCAAACAACAGGAATGGGTTATATAAATCATTGAAACCCAGTATTAAAATACAAACTGACTCTCTAGTCTATGAGCCTAAGGGAAACATTTTCAAAAGCACCTAAAGGTCAGATTGTTAAAGGTGTTTAGCTGCCTGAAAATGCAGTCAATGGGAATAAGGCACCTAGGTCCTTTTGAAAATCCCACTAGGTGCCTATCTGCATATCTAGGTGCCTAAATAGATTTTAAAATCTTGCCTCAGTGACTTTGGGGCCTAATCCCCATTTCAAAAACGACATCGGGCATTTAAGAGCGTAACTCTCCTGGAAAGTCAGTGGGACTTAAGTGTCTAAATCCATTTTAGAAAATGGGACTTATTTCCTGTGCGGGGCAATAAGAGGGCCCTTTCACTCCCGTGTGTCATGTATACAAGGTGGCTAAGGATAGAGCCCTAGATCGTCTGTGGTGTGGTACACCATGTGATTAACACACATTTTTTTCTACCATTCAACCAAAACTTGCGTTCACCATCAAAAGCGCAGTGAGAGATCTCGGCTGCCTTCCTTGATGCACATTCCATTAACATTAACAAGAGTTAGGGGATTGTATCAAGAGAAGAATAGATCCATAAATTCAAAAGGGAACTACCATCAATACCAGACTACAAGTATCTTCAGCTGGGAAGCCATTTCATATACAGTACCAAGAAACAGACTGGCAAATGTCACTAAGTTTTAGGAAAGTAAAACTATTTTGTCATTAGGGATTCTCTTCTACACACCTGTCATGCTTGCACATCAGTTTCACAGCTCCCAGCAGTTCCTTTTGATGACATGTATTCTCAGAACTATCTTTTCTTCCACTGCAGATTTTACAAAGTTTTACCAAGTTATACTGCAGAAATTCAAATATAGTGCACAGTCCATGTCAGAAAAGTATTCTTTTGCCACTATATTTGTCCCAAGTCCTCTTAAAAAATTGCTACTCATCGTGGGCCTAATTCCATGCACATCGAAGATTCCCCATTGGCATCACTGGAACTTTGGATGTAGAACTGGTTTCCAATTCTATTAGGAAAGTATTTTGCAATTATTATAATTGAATGGTCTTCCTTATAATGAAATACATCTAATTCTAGCTGCCGTCAATGCCAACATTTGTTTACTTCATTAAACCCAAGCAGTTTACCATTATATCAATAATTTTAAAAAACAACTTGCAAGGCATAAATTTTGTCTCCCCCCATTTTAATCTGCAATAATTAGCAGCACCTAGCACCCCTTATACCAGGTATTACCAGATGATAATTTTAAATAACTAGTTAATCTTGTTAACTACCAGAGACAATAGGATTTAGCCTGCTTCTGCTGAAGTGACTGACAAAACTTGTAATTATTTTAATTGGAGCAAGAATGGGCCCAAATATTTTAACCCTCATAAACAACAACTTCTGTATTTTAAGAGTTGCATGCTATAGAGCCACCCAACTCCCATTAACCTCTGTGGACCAAAATCCACCCTGACCATAGAAGTCGATACCCCATTTGCTAGTGCAAGATCTAGCCCCAAGATAGGAGTGATGAGGCTGTGTACCGGTGAACCCTTTGGTGCAGGAATAATCAGTAAAAACAATTATTTTTTGCACTAGCAACAAGGATTTCATAGTACTAAGCTGCAACGTATTTAACATTATTCCAACTACAGCAAATGCTGTATCTGATGAGATTGAATTTCAAGAAATCCCCAACTCTCGTTGTCAAGGGACTAAATGCAATATAGGTATTGATTTTAGAATAAATGACTTTATGAATCAAAAAAGCTCTTGCTTCCTTTCCCCACATTTCTTTTAAATGTTACAGGCCAAATTCATCTCAGATGTAAATCCATTGAAGCCGGTGGAGTTATATCAGGGATGAATTTGGTTGCATGCCCTTTGTATTTGTCATAAAATGCAATGGTTGTTCTAGCTTTAGTCCTGTGCATGAATTGTTCACTGTAAAACTCCATACGTTTACATTGAATTGGTGGCTGTTAGTTAAATATTTTTCCTTGAGGCAGTTTCTCCATTACCAAACACAATCAACTTGCTCAGTACATGGCTTTGGGCCCAATCTCACAAGGTGCTGAGCTCTCTCATCACCCCGGTACTGTTCGATAAGCATTCATAGTGTTTGACCTTGGAGACATGTTGTTTGCATTACTGAGGAAAGGGGTACCACCCAGTAAGCTTGTTTAAGAGTTAAATGTTGAGTTCACAGATCCCTGGGACAGCAATCCCATCAGAATTCAACCAGTGAAATATGGCGAGGTGCAAGGTAAGAGTTTCCTTGGACTCATGCAAATAACTGGATTGAAGATGGTGGTTAAATTGCATATGAATAAGGATCACACATCATAGAAAACAACAAAAGGCATCACTGTGAACTTGAGAGGGTGGATCAGATTGGGAGTATCCCTCACACAGTGCTCATCCTAAAATGTATTTGGAAATCCAAACAGGATTCACACAAACACACCATTTACTACATTCTTATTTACAGCTAAAAGTAACATGCTTTTGTCTCAGAAATCTCTAGGATCTGTTGTTCTCAGTCTTGCAGAGAGTTACTTGGAGCACTTTGCAAAATTACTAGCAAACTAAAAAGAGTGAGCCAAGCCAGAAAAATTAAATAATATAGAGCTATGGGTAACTATTTGCCCTTTGAGTGAAACATGTAAACAGAGATTCATAGCAGAGAAATTGTCAGGAAATACAGGCTTTCTTTAATGATTTGTCATCTGAATAGTACTTTTCTCCTGCTAACTTGTATCTTGATGCTAATTTTATTACATTCAGCTCCAGATGGGCCCTAAGCAGCAGTGGCTTTGTAAGAAAAGAAAATTAAGGGTAGGCCAGAAAGAATTATTGAACTACAGCACCAAACATCCTGTGGCCAAAGACTACATCTGAAGAAGTTGTTGTACCAAGTCTGCATTGGTTGGTAAAATAATGAATGGATTTCCATAAAGCTGCTTTGCATATTTCCATGACAGATGTTGCTTTTCTTTCTTCCCAAGAAAAGGAAATCATCCCAGCTGAGTGAGCCTTCACAGCAACTGCACAATGAATCCCTTCCACCTTGGCAAACCAGATCTATCTTACCAGAGTGGATCATGGTACTTTAAAAAGCCATTTTAACCTTTGAAGATATGAACTTAGATCACCTTCTTTTGTTCCATCAATGCAAGGTCCAAACCACATGGAAGGAATAATATGAGCATTCCATCTGGAGAGAAGGGTTAGGGGATAAGAACACAGAATTCTCTTGGTTAATGTGAAAGCTGGCTTCAGTTTTGCGAGGGAAATGAGGAGCAGCCCTAAGAACTACTTTATTGCTATGACAAGTAACCTTGGGAGGGACCGTTACCCTGAGTGGAAGTAAAGGCTAACAGAAGTGGAAGTAGAGGCTAACAGAAGATGACATTAAATGAAGAACTGTATTGATATTATAGTTACAGGAGGCCAATGCAACCTTCTCAAAGCATGGTCAACATTTCAGAAACAGAGCCGCATACATGAACTTGGTTTTCAGAGATGCTGAGCTATCACAGTTTCTATCAAAATCAATGGGAGCCGAGGATACTTAATGCCAATGAAAATCATGCCACTGGATTTTAAATGTCTCACTTCACTACAGAGAGAAATATTTTGAATAAGTGAGACCTAGATGTAAAATCCCTAATAACCTACACTCTTAGGGATTTACATATATATATATATATATATATATATATGTGTGCAGATACACACATATATTTAAATAAACTTCATCCACCCTTGGAATGTGTTGATGGAACACAGCAGCTGTTTAGCAGTGCACAGCAAACCATACAACAGTGTAGGATAGAAAGTCCACAGCATGTAATATAACCAGAAAGGAAAGTGCCTGGTAGTTAACAGCTTTGTTAAACATGTATGTGCATTGAATGGCATTTCAGTATAATGTTAGACAAATCACTGATGTAGGGCACCTCACTCAATACCTGTGTAAAGCAGTCTAGCAGATTTTCAACTTGTACATAGTCCCAATAGTCTGATACCTTTTTATCGCTAGGCCCTGCTGTGTAGTTGAAGCAATGAAACCATGTCAATAGTTGCTGCTGTCAGTTGGCAAATATGGTCTGTCTGTTTAGTGGCAGCTTCCAGCATATAGTTCTGATTTTTCTGCAGCTTTGCCTCTAAACACACACACGTTTACCTCTTCAAATATGCTATTTGTAAAGATAAGTGTCAGATAGAAAGGCCATGATTGCTTTCACTTTCTAGCTTTTTGCAAAATATCAAGCAATAAAAGATCTTATCCTGGAAAAGAGAGAGAATTGAATCATAGTGGCAATTGTGCCCATCATGAAATACATACCTGCAAATCTGGCTGCCTAGTACTCCTGAAGAATGCCCCTAACCCAGGCGGCATCTGCCCTTGACTCAAGTTCTGCTATATATTACAAATGAATGACTGCTAAATAATAACTTTTGATCATTGTCTATAGTTAAGCCTAAGATTTGTCACAGATAATTTTTGGTAAAAGTCAAGGACAGGTCACGGGCAATAAACCAAAATTAATGGAAGCATGTGATCTGTCCCTGACTTTCACTAAAAATATCCCTGACAAAATGTGGAGGTGGGTTCAGCACCCATTGCTGCTGGAGTTCCTGGGTCCCCTACCACAGTGGTCAGTGGAGCTCTGGGGTCCTCCTTCCTGTGGGACTGGGCAGCTGCGGGGTGGGGGGATCCCCCTGCTGCCCACTACAGCTAGGCAGCTGAAGGGAATCCCTGCCACCCCCAGCTGGACAGCTGCAGGGTGCCCCCACCAGTGCAGGGGCTGGGAGCTGCAGGGTGGGGGGCTGGCTGCAAGCTCCATCCTGGGGGCAGAAAATGTCATGGAGGTCATTTAGGAGGTCATAATTGTATCCTTACTTATAGTGTTTTGGCCTGACTAGCAACTCAGCATAAATACCTCCAAAATATCTTGCTGTTGCCTCAAACACAGAAGAAAAAGCAAAAAGCATCATCATTTGGGACTTAACTAGCAAAACAGTAAAGTGTTCTTTAAATAAACGTCTATAGTCGCTTGAGATCCAGTATACATAACTCAAGATTATGATTACAGCTGATGCAATGAGGAGCAAGAGGAATTGTCTAAACTTAGCCTGCACGCCTGTATTCACTGCTGCACTAAATTCAAGCCAACCAGTTTTGATTTGTCTTCTCCATCCTGATCCTCCCAACTCCTAAAGCTGTTTCATTCCCTGTGGTACCATCGTTGGCCTCTTATTAGTCTACTATGGCAGCAGAGAGCATACAGTGTTCTCCTGTCCTGTACAAACTAGCTGAGCAAGAGTCAGTGTACAGCAAGAGACTATCAGCCAGCATAGAGATCTGAAGGAATTTCTGAGCCATGTCCTTGGAAGACTATATAAATTCCTCTATGAAGTCTTTCACTCTGTGAGGTTAATACTGCTTGATCCCAAAGTAAGGCCATTTTTGGTTGCAATTTGATGGAATATTTCAAAACCTCTAAAAGTCAAGCCATGTTTAACACCACTTGCAGCTGTTAAACAAGGTAACAAACTTTTGCATCTCCTTCTTTTGTATCAATTTTTGGGGGAAGCTAATATCTGTCCACCCTCTTGTGGACAAAGTGACACGATTTTACTTTCATGCATTTCACGGGAGCAGCAGAATGGACATATACATATAGGTAATCAATTCTAAGGGCAAAATTAATCCATGCCTCATAAGAGGACCAACCTTGTCAGGCAGGATCTTAGGCTTTCTACAAATTTTACAAAACATTTTGGCCCAGATCCTTAGCTGGTGTAAACTGGCATAGCTCCGTTGATCAAATTGAATTATTCTGACTTACATTAGCTGAGGATCTGGCCCTTCATCTTTTAGACATGAAATCCATGTGTCTTACTTTATTCTACAAGTTTACACTGGTAATGCTAAGAGATTTTTCTCTCTGGAGAATCCCCTCTTATGTCAGGAGCTCTCTATTTTCACTTCTCTACCGCTTGCTTAGATTTTCCTATTTCCTCCTCCATTTTCTAAATCTGCTTTTGGAATTGTCACTAGTAGGGAAGATTGGTGTGTGTGTGGGGGGGGAACCATAACTAAGTGCTGAACTCATTTTACCATATGTTAAATTACAGCTAGAAGCCAAAGTATTTTTGTATCTGATCTGTGGCAGAAGAGAGAGGCTAAAGCAGCAGGGATTATAGTAGGCCAAAAATTGCTCATTGAGGGCCTGATCCAACACTCGTTGAAAGCATCGTTGAAGATTCCCACTGATTTCAATAGGAATTGGATCATGGCCTAAGACTTGTGTAATTCCATCTGGAAAAAAAATTGCATGGGTCTTATTGCAAGCAGAAAACTAGCCTACACTGTACTTTAATCAACCACATTTCAGTGCTAACAGTAACCTTTTCATCTTATTGTCTATGTAAGCAGCATCTCAAGATGCACTATTCTTCCAGGCTTTTGGGGAAAAGGCTGTTAAAAGTTTAAAAGCATGTAACTATATAGCTAAAAATATTATTTGTTGATCATACTGCATGATAGACTTGACGAACAACCACATGCACTTCTGAAACTATGAACAGGAGACCCCAGTAAGTATTATTTCAACTCTCAGGTATCAGGGAAGTAAGTTACCCTAGTAATACGCCTTGTGACACAGACATCTCCAACTTTTTGTCAAAGAAGTTTTGTAGAACATCTTTTGTGCTTCCTGGAATTCATCTAAATTAACCATATCCTTACTGCGCACTGAGCAGAATACCCAGGACACTCAGGTTTTAGACACAGCTTGGAGGAATGATTCAACATCAACTAAAAATCATCCAGTGGATGATGGAAAAAGCCTTTCAAACCTCTCCTGAAAGGTTGAAGCAAGAGACCTCCCTACTTCCCTATGACCAAATCTTTCTTTCTGACAGTGTTTGTTGTTATTCAGGCAAAGGTAAATGGGGGCTGTGACCAGAAAGCCGGTCTAAGTGGTAGAACCCCAGGGTTCTGCTGGGAGAGGAAGGTAACGAAATCTGTCACCAGAAAGGTGTACACCAGAGGGACTGCAACTGGGTGTCTGTGGCACCACTTGGACTGTAACCATTGCAGGTGTTTTCAGAACTTCTCTCCTCTATGAGGGGGAAGGGGAATTTTTTAGTTACTATTTACTTATATTACAGTAGCCTCTAAAGACCCCAACCAAGAACAGGGCCCTGCTGTACAGACAGCTCAAGAAACAGGCACTTCCCCAAGGAGCCTATAGTCTAAAGAGAGAAGACAGGCAAAATATTATTTTTATATTTACAAAAAGGGAACTGAAGTACAGAGATTAAAAGACTTACCTACAATCACACGGGAAGTCTTTTCAGAGACAGAAAATGAGCCCAGCTCTCCTGAGCCTCTCTCTTCTACAAGCAATTCTAAGACCTGGTTAATCTAGAAGAATGGCTAGGACTGAATATCCTAGAAATGGCAATTTTCCAATTCCTGCCTCCCCTGCCTCTTTCTGAAATGCTAACAGTGAAGAACCATCACCATCCACTTCTCTTAATATTATGCAGCGCACAAGCCTTCTGGAGTGAATTTGATTTTCCTATGCTTTCCCTTTGACCGGATGGCAGTAATATTGCTAAGCGGCACTTTCAACACTTCAACACAATTTCTAGCAAAAACTATCTCAGCCTCCTTTCTTACCAGCAGCTGACACAATGTTTTGCTTTTCCCTGCATTCCCCTTTTAATAAACGGATTAAATATGCATTCCTTTGTTTCCATGTAAACAATCAACGGTGCTTTAGTCAAATGCACTGCCTATGTTTGGTTCAGAAGGCAGCCGTTATTCTGTATCTGTATTAAACTATTTAAATGTATTGGACCAAGTTCTGTTCTTGGTTATCTGTGCACGCAATTTGGGCATTGAACTGAATGGATGTATGCCAATAGTAACAGAAATCAGAATATAGACCCAGTAAAGGGACAGAAAATACATCTTTTTTCAAAGTGCTTTGTACAGATCTATTAGTTTTTAACAGCATGTATGTTCCTTCCAGAGTTCTAGGCTGAGACATTTATTTCGATTCTGGTAAACCATGATTTTACAGGAAGCAACATTAGCCAATTTACATTTAATTGCAATATAATGCGCAGAGCATGTTAATTGCTCAGTTAAAATATTCCTAGGATCAGATTGTACCCTCCATCCAGGATGAAATTAATACTGACATCATTGGCTATTTTGTGTAATGATTAAGGATTAAATGTGATTATTAGAAATTCATTAGCACCAATGAAATTATTAAACTCAAATCTGTGGTATTACTGCAGATTTTCATGGATGTTACACGAAGGCAAAATTTGGCCCAGATATTCATATTTCCGCAGGAGGATCATATGGACTGCTGAAGTAATGGGCTAGATTTTCAAATTGATTCCTTTTTGAAGAAGTATGTAAAAGCAGCATCTAATCCAAAGCAGAATAAAAGTAAGTAGAAAGGTAAACAACAACATCTGGAAGGTATAAGGTTCTGTGGTTTTTTTTTTAATGGCAGGAAGAAGGAGGAAGCTGTTGCAGTACATGTTAAAATTGTTACCAAGTGAGTAAATTGAAACTGGCAAACTGGAAATTTTAAAGGGGAACATTTAGAAAGCAAATGTTGCCTGAAAATTAATATTTCTGTTGCTGCTGACCTACACGCAGTGTGGGGGCAGATACAAAGGCTGCTTTAAACTAACTTTGTGCTTCTATTCTTGAACAATCTGGAGACCCACTTAACTTGCACCATAAGTAAAAGCAGCCTCAGGGCTGCTTAAATTTACATCTGGCCGTCTTTGGCTATAATGTGCATTCTCATAGCCAAGAACAGCCAGCAGTAGTGCATCAACCTAGCTTTCGTTCCCCAGGCCAGACTCCCTAATTACCATCTTCACCAGGAGCTACCAGGGTGTGTTTGGGGTGGAGTAGCTTAGAGCCATCACACCAGCTATACACTACCCAAGGATTTCCCCTATGCTTGGCGACTTCTCCATGGGCCAAAAACATCAGCTTTATGGCCCCTTTGTGCTGGTATAGATACAACACTATGGAGAATTGGGCCTAAGTGTTAGAACACACAGTGAAACACCAGCAGACAGGAGAACTCTTTGATAAACCCTCTTCCGAAGTTACAGAAAGGTAATCATTCTATGGAGTCATTTTAGATGTAAACTTCTTTTAGGCTATGTCTACACTACAGCTTATGTATGCATAACTTACATTGCTCAAATGTGTGAATAACCCACCCCCTTGAGCAACATAAGTTACACCAACATAAGTGCCAGTGTGGACGGCGCTTTGTCAGCGGCAGAACTTCTCTGACTGACAAAACTGCTGCCTCTTGCGGAGGTGGTTTTATTATGCCGATGGGTTGACATTAGATGTGCTGCAGTAGCACTGCGCAGCCGCATCAGTGCAGCTGCAGTGCTGTATGTATAGACAAGCCCTGGAACAGCAGACTCTGACCTGCATTCAACAATGCATAGATTCAGGGTTAATCATCTCCAGCTTTCTTTGGGTTTCCCCGATTGTTTAGGGAAGTCAGGAAACAAAAGGATAAGTTGACACATGTAGCAGATGCTTTCCAGCCTGAATTTGGAGAAGAATATCTGCATGTGAAATAGGAAGGACAATGGTTAGCCTCCTAGGACTTATACCTCAGCAGCAGTTCCTCTGGCTCTTCTTTATTTACTTGGTTTTAGATCTGTTTTCTGCACCTGTAATAGATCTGATTTTATTCCAGTTGTAGTTCCAGAAAAATCTCACATTGCTTTCATTATTTCAATTTCATTTTCCCTTCTAATTAGTCTGTGACTCCTGCTCTTATACGAACTAGCAATAGTCTCTAGCTTATGGTGTGAAGTAGTGTTGTCCTTGATTATTAAAGCAGAAAGATTTTTAGTGTTAATTCACTTCTAAAAGTTTTTTCCACTTTGACATCCAATATCACCAGCTGTGGTGGATACATATCCAGTTTAGCATAAAATCGCTGCTTGCAAATTTAAGAGCACTTAATAATATGCTCAATGAGGTGTAAGGGGTTGAAACTAGCCTCTGACTGGTACCTGAATTAGACACTGCATGGTGCAAGGGGGAAAGTGAAGCAGTAGCGAGATAGTTTTCAGGCAAGGTTCCTTTCCCAGTCACATGTAAACCTGACTTATAAAGGTCCCAGTTGCCAGGCACGACAGCAGTTTTTTCTCAGATGCCTTTCTTCTTTTTGGAGCTACATCAGCCCCAGATCCTTAACGTTCAGAGAACAGCCATTTTTTTTCTAAAAGGAAAGGAAAACTGCAAGACTAGGGCTTCCCCCTGCTAGTGTTTCACATCTGACCACATGCCAACTTAGTACCTGCACAGGAGCATTTAATGCTGCCGGTTGACCAAATTACACTCAGACAGGTAACAAGTTGTTGAATGCTGCTGACTGGCTCTTGTTATGTTTTTATATGGTGAACTAATAGGTCACTTGGAAGGTTTTTGTATGGGTTTTTCATTGTTCAAATCTAAATAAATAAATAACTTCCAGCTGCCATATTTACTTCTTGACTCTCCCTCTTTGTCCACTGAGAGCCCAGAACTAATGCACTGAAGCACACTGTCAGCAGGACCGTGCTGATGAGCCTTCCCAACAATCAGTCTCCATAGCTGAGGACAAAAATCACTGCTGCCAGAGGAGGCCTCTGGGCTGTTTTTTGGTCATTAATGGATGCGGTGGCACCAGAACCAGTGTGGGGCCAGGGGGCCATAGCCCTCCCACTTTTTGCAAGTGGATGGGCCTGGCCTGTCCACTTTTCACCAGGGTGGATCCTGCCCCCTTCCCCTCCTCTTCCCCCCAAGGCCCCACTCCACAGCCAGGCCAGTGTGGAGTCCGGCTGGGGAGCCTGGGCAGTTGTGGGAGACGTGCAGACCCCCCACCTGCCCACGGAGCGGGGGGCTGAGAGCAGCCTCCGGGCCATGTGCCCGCCCCCAGGCTCCCTGCCTGGCCCAGGGCAGGTGAAGGTGAAGGGTCCATGACTCCGCGCCAGCTCACCACAGCTGCTTGACCCAGCTGCAGCTGGGGTCAGGGGAGGGACTTGGAGCCACAGTCCAACCATGGTAAAAGCCATGCAGGCAGATAATAATCTGTGGACAGCAGCTTCTAGGATCAGGACTTAACTAGACAGGGAAAGCAATGAAAATGACTATAAATTTTTAGGCTTTAAGACCACTGTGAAAGGACCATCATGGTCATCTACTGTGATATCCTGCATTTAACACAGGCCCCTAGACCCTCAACCAGCCATTCCTGCACCAAGCCCGTAACTTCTCTTTGAGCTATTGCATATTTTTAGTAAGATATTCAGTCTTGATTTAAAGACTTCAAGTGATATCGAATCTGCTTCATCTTTGGGTAATTGTTCCAGAGATTAATTACATTCACAAATTTTTGCATTGTATTTCCAGTCTGAATTTGTCTAGCTTTAGCTTCCAGCCACTGGATCACATAATGCCCTTTACTGATAGTAGATGGATCTTAATTTAGTAGAAATCTGTAAATATTTGTAGATGGTGATCAAGTCTCCTGTTAACTTCCTCTAGGATAAACTAAATGGATTGAACTTTTTCAATCATGCTTTTAAAAACATCTTCTAGTTCTCTAATCATTCATATAGCTCTTTTCTGAACACCTTTCAATTTTTCACATCCTTTTTCAAGTGTGGACACCAGAACTGGACATAGTATTCCAGTAATGGTCTCACTATGATGTATACAGAGGTGATATCACCTTCCTATTCCTACTTCATATTCCTCTGCTTATCCATCAAAGAATCACATTACCCCTCATAGCTACCACATTAAACTCAGAAAGCATGCTCATTTGGTTATCGACCATGGCCCTTAAGCTCTTTTCAGTGTCATTGCATTCCAGGATATAGTCATCTTTCTTATAAGAATGCAGGTCATATTTTCTTCCTAGATGTAGGACCTTGCATTTGGATGTATTAAAATGCATGTTGTTCAAATGAGCCCACCTTACCAAGTGATGCAGGCTGTATTGTATAACTGACCTGTTCCCATCGTACTATTAATATAACTATACACAAAGTGCTATCAAAAGGCACAGAGAAATCAAAGGAAAATATATATTTCCACTAACTTCTTTAAGTTCACAATTACTTTTGACTACAGTAGGTACAATATTTTTAGATAGAAATATGCTTTTCAAGTTCCTTAAAATTCTTCACTGCAATATCTACATACTATAATTTGTGTGTTTTAGTCCAGCATTTAGAAGACCACAAAAACCAATCAGCCTTGTTTTATTGAGGCATTAGGAGTAGAACACACAGCTACTCTATTGGAGAAAATACCCAGGTTGTCTTGCCTGGATGTGATTGAATGGGATTTAAAATCCTGCTAATGCTGCTAATACAGAGGGAACAAAGAGCAGTAGTAGCAATAGTCATTCTGCTGAGATTATCCAGTATTGTAGGTAGCAGTCTTATCTACAGAGTTCAGTCACTGAAAACATTGGCATTCCACAGGTCATACACACTCATCATTCTGCAAACATTTGGTGCTGTTGAATGTTAATCATCCAATTACTTGTTCAATTGATAGTCTAGATTTTAATCTCTGCTCTGTGATAAAAATCACACGTTTTCAGGAAGCTGGTCAATTATTTGTAGGCAGACATGTGATATCTCCTCAAGCACTTCAGTCACATGCAATCTACTCCTGTCAACTAGTGAGTACTGGAAGGGAAAATGAAAGTCACTTAAAAGACCGTGGGATGGAATTTGTGCATGTTACAAGTGATGTGACCTGTCAATGTGCATTCCATCCCTATATACTGTATAGCCCAAACTCTGCTCTCACTTTCAAGGTTATAAACCCACAGCAATGTTTGCACAGGTACAGCAGAAGAGGATTTTCCCTCTGTATCTCCAAATTCTCACTCTCTCCCACATGAACCTGCTGATTTTTCTAACATTGTTAGGCACATATTGTACTAGCATGAGCATTCTCTTCATAGTGCTGAAGCATATGTCCACTCTTAAGGGAATATACATTGGCAATGAATGAATGAGACCAGGGTGTTGGCCAACAAAGTAAATCTTCACTGCACTGCAGCCCATAATGCTGTGGGGGGATGCACACTCATATTGAACTCTACTTACACTTTGGGAATCCTTATGTTTATTTCAGTTCCTGGCTCATTTCTTTATATATATATATAGATATAGATATAGATATAGATATCTCCAAAAGGATCAGATCTTGCAGTCCTTATTCAGGCAAAACTTGATGTCAAGTTTTCTTCAGAGTTCCTTTCTGAGCATGTGCTGTGAGAGTTGGGATCAAGAGCACAGCCAGACAGCTTCTCTGGCTTCTCATGTAGAAATTTCTGTGGGTTGTGTTTTATATCCAAGTTCAGAAGGAGTCTGTTACATTGGGCTGTCTTTTTTCCTACTGTATCTCCATTTCTTTACTCCTAAAATGAGCTTCACTGACCAGTGAATGTCACTGCAGAGGATATGGGGCAAGGGCACAGAGACTTTCCTAACCTTACAAAATAACCTGATTCAGATCTGTAATATATCTATTCACGGTGGTGGGCTGGGATACATAAGGCTGAATTTCCCAAGTTCTCTGCCTTGTCCTAGTGGCATCAAATGATTTCCTTGCCCACTGATGTCACCATACTTTTTGTAATGCCTGTCTTTTCTCAGTATGCTTCACCTATAGATTTCTGAGCTAGCCTGCCTACTATAAAAAGAACAGGAGTACTTGTGTCACCTTAGAGACTAACAAATTTATTTGAGCATAAGCTTTCGTGGGCTACAGCCCACTTCATCGGATGCATGCAGTGGAAAATACAGTAGCCCACGAAAGCTTATGCTCAAATAAATGTGTTAGTCTCTAAGGTGCCACAAGTACTCCTGTTCTTTTTGCGGATACAGACTAACATGGCTGCTACTCTGAAACCTGCCTAGTATGAAGCCCACCATTTTGGAGGCAAGTTTCAGCTAAGTTACAGAATATTCTAGAGCAAGTCACTTGGGTCTCTCTCTGAGGGTAAACAGCTCACCTTCAAATCATTCCACTGGCTTCCCCCTCACCTCCCTCTCCTGGTCTAGTCTCTGGGGCTTCTTCTACACTATTCCATGTGCTTAGAACCTCAACCTTGACCTGGCCCAACAAATCTTCACTCTTTTTCCTCCAGCCCCTCTGGAAACCTATTTCTTTGGAGGCCCATCAATTCTGGCCCATCTTCCTCTGGTGACCTGAGTGTACAGAAAAGCTGAGTGCCTTAAAACAATCAATGGAAGAGTCATGGATCTAAGAAGACGTATTTAAATTTCAGTGGTCAGATACTTTCACACTGTTTCCCTCCTTTGTTTCTGTTCTGCTTTATTTAGATTGTAAGATCCTTGGAGCAGGCAACTTCTCTTCATATCTACCTGGAAGGGACTTAACATGTTATTAGCACAAATAAATAGAGAGAGACTTTCCAGATAGAAATAAGAGACACCATTTACTTAAAGAGATGACAAACCTAAAAGCTACAGACAGAAAATCCAAATGGCTGGCTGGCTGTTACTGTTGCTAACACCTTTCAGCACTGTTGTATTAACATTTGTTTCACATATGTACTGGCTTGGCAGGCACCAGATTTACATTTTCACACTTTGTACGGGCTTGTACTCTAATCTAGTCATGCATTAGATGCCACTGTCATATTTCAGTGCACAGTACTGTGTGATATAACCAGGTTATCACAAAGGGTACAGATCTTGCTGTGAGAAAAAACACTTGCATTAAAAAAATTAAAAAAACAAACATGATATTTGAGGCAATATATATTAAATTGTCCTTTTTTAAAAATATCCATTCATTTAGTAATAATCATTAGCTTATTGTATTTAGAAATTTCTTGCTATTGAGTATATAATGGGTAAAATCCATTAAATATTTAGTATCCATGGGACCTATTCAGAGCTGGTAACAAACTAATACAACTACCTTGACTTGAATGGAATTGAAACTACTTCCACCAGCCTGTATTTGGCCTATGAGTTACAAGGCTCATTCTCCTTTACCGTAATACTGAGGTGCAATTGACTTGCAGCAGAAACCCCTCTCCATGTTCATAAAGTGACCTTACAATGAGTTGGTATCCAACAACAACTATTCTGAACAATATGTTTACCAGCCAGGAGGGAGACAGTGGTGGTAGAAAGGTTTTGCAAGACGTGCAGCTGTGTGTGTAAGAATGACAGACTGGTAAAAAGGCAACTCGATTTCTAGCTGTTCTCTTAAATGATGATATAAACTTTCCTTTCCTACTAATCATGTAGATGTATCATTAAAAGAAGTGTTGTAGTTTTTAAGGGCAAACAGTTACCTAGGCACTCAGCATTTAGAGACACCAGGCAGAATCGGGGGAGGGGGGATTGTGCTAGGTGCTGTACATAGTAAGGGACAGACCCTGCCACAAAGAGCTTACAATCTAAATAAAGGAGATAGACAAAAGATGTGAAGGGAAACTGAGGCTCGGAGATGCAGTAACTTGCCCACATTCATGCAGCATGTCAGTGGCAGACCCTGAAACAGTCCAGTGCCCTAGCCACCAAACTGTGCTTCCTCTCAAGGTCTAGCTCTTTTAAGGTTTGGCTCTTTTTGCACCATAAGGGAGTTTGTCTGATATTCAGTAGAGCTTTCCCAGCTGCACCTAAGTCCTACATCAGATGGCAATGACCAGGTTACTAAGTTTAATAATGCACAGCAAGGCAGGAAATATTAGCAGTGATTTGTTACACAAGACTCCCTTTCTCAGCCAGTTTATAAATGGTCTGTTTTTCAGAGGTATGAGACACCTTAATAAAACGTGATACTATATCCAAACCCTAGAGCAGGTGGTATGATGGATTTGGTATTAGATTATCACCATATCATAAGGAAAGTCTACAAATCCAACCAGAGAAAACTGGAGCCAATAAGAACCAGCTAAACTGGCACCTAGAGTAATTGGTAGATTCTTAGGCTGGTATGGGTTTTTACTGGATATTTATAATAGATTCTGCAGATATGAGAATTTCACTGTTTGAGCTCATAACTGGGAAGTACCCATGGAATGAGCAGAGTAATCTAGCCTAAGAGAAAATCAAATCAGAATGTAACCATGCAATTTTAGAAACAACTGCATCCAAATTATCCACTTTTCAGTGATGCTTCTAAAGTGGCTCTGGATTCATCTTAATCATTAGTTTGATTCATTGTACTGCAAAGGAGATAGATGACCATCATCTTTCAGCAGCAGGAAGTTAAAGCCAGAGAGATTAATCACTCTATTGTAAAGCAAGAATGTTTGGCAGTGGTAGATTCTCTGACATATCAACCCTATTTGTTACTTAAAACCTTTGTTATAGGTGGGACTGCTGGCAGGTTGCTTGATGCTTCCCATTATAAGGCCCTGGTTTCAGTTGCTTATAACTAACTGTGTGGGCTGAAATTTTCCACTCTGGTTGCCTTTTTTTGAAAAATTTCAGCCAAGACAGTTCAGCCATTTTCAAGAACAAGGTTAGAGAAAAATATATTTTGTCCTTGTTAATTAAATTATTGAGATCTTTTGTTTGAGAAGCTCCAGAGCCCCCATGCTTTGGAGCAGGGGCATGAAATTTAGTGGGATAAATGTGTGGGGGACTTTGAATCAGAGATGTGCCATTTGTTGTCCATAGGAAAATCCACTCACATTTAGCTAAAAAATAAACATTTGAAAAATCATAGTTTGCATATGCTCAATAGAGACTTGCTAGAGTTTAGCAGGTAAGATCTCCAAAGATTCCGACCATACTTGGCATGCCCCAGCCTGGGGATGTAGGGAATTAGCAGGATTTTCCCTGAATTTACTGTTCCCTTACACTTGCCTCATGCCATGCTGGATCCAGGTCCAGATCCAGGTTCCAGAACTGAGGCCAGGGAGTTGTCTCTCCTGTGCTCTCAATGCTGGCACCAGGCAGTGAGGAGGAAGATACCAGATTTGAATGCAGAAGGGACACAAGCTGAACCTGGGGGGTAGGGGGACAGACATGTGATCACCAGTTGTGTATTCTTCATTTTCTGGGTGCCTGAGACCCAGACCCTGGGGTCTGATTTGCAGAACTGCTGAGCACTCACAGCTGCAACTGAAGTCTACGGAGCTGTGCTTTGAACATTCAGAGTTCTATATAATGCTAAGGACTCTGAAAAAACAGGGACAAAGTGTCTCAAATTGGGCTCCAAAATCAGTGGATACTTCTGACCTTCATCTCTTTGTACCTCAGCTCCCGAAGAGTAGCTAACTCCCTGTCATCTCCCAGGGGTGTGGAAATAAATTCATTAAATGTTTGTGGAGCATTCACATACTATAGTGATGAGTGCCATAGAAAGGCCCATGAGGAAATTAATAATTTTGTCTTCAGAGCCAGGATTTGATTAGGATGCAGTAAATAAGCCTGGGGCCACACATTGCAGAAAGGAGAAAACAAAATATCAAATAGCTGCTCATTAAGTCTGTGCAGTGAATGAGGCAGAGGTGTTATGGAAAAAGTAGTATGTAACCATGTAATTAAAGATTGTATCATAATACACACACACAAAAAGCCCAAATAACATTTGCCCAGGCAACGTTAATTCTGATGATTTCTAACATTTGAGTGTTTGATTTTGCAACCTTAATAATGTTCTTTTGACATAATGAGGGTGTAATTATAATTAAGAAAAGCCTATGGGCCCAGTTGACTCACCCCACTACACCTGCAGCCAATATCAGGCCTGGAGAGGATCAATAAAAAGAGGAGACCTAGCCCAGTTCAGGGCTGACCAGAGTGGAGTCCTACATCTCTCTCAGGGAGGGAAGCCTGGTTCCAGCCTAAAGCTTGAGGCAGCATGCTACCTGGAGGAGCTGGTGGAAGGGACAACTGGACTCAGGGAGGCCAGTCACACAAACTCCTTGCAGAAATTTGCCTTTGTTTTCTTGGACTTTAATAACCTGGAAGAGGTTGGATTCAAGTGTGCCAAGCCAAAGCATTGAGGTACTACTACACTGGACCAGAGAGAGGTGCCAGGTGGCCATTGAAGACCCACAGCTGGGTGAGTCATGCACCAATGAGCCACGAGAGGCAATGCTTAGATAGCCCTGTTATGTCGCCCATTGAGCTGTGCAGGAGGATATTAAAGGATAATTCTCCTGGATGCTTATGGAAATGGTTGCATAAGTCCTCAGAGTAAGAATTCACACCTGCCGTCTATAGAGGAGTTGACTCTCTGCTGGCGTGGCCCCCTCATGGCTGGGGCTGGGCAGAACAGCTCTCCTCATCAGTGCCCTCTGCCAACATCCGCTCTGGCCTTGTGGTGGTCTGCCCCCTTTCTTACAACTCAGCCCTCTGGCCAGATCACTTATCGTCACTCCCCCATGCTCCCCACAACTTCTGGGGTAACACGCAGTCATAGAATCATAGAATATCAGGGTTGGAAGGGACCTCAAGAGGTCATCTCGTCCAACCCCCTGCTCAAAGCAGGACCAATCACCAACTAAATCATCCCAGCCAGGGCTTTGTCAAGCCTGACCTTAAACACCTCTAAGGAAGGAGATTCCACCACCTCCCTTGGTAACCCATTCCAGTGCTTCACCACCCTCCTAGTGAAAAAGTTTTTCCTAATATCCAACCTAAACCACTGCAACTTGAGACCATTACTCCTTGTTCTGTCATCTGGTACTACTGAGAACAGTCTAGATCTATCCTCTTTGGAACCCCCTTTCAGGTAGTTGAAAGCAGCTATCAAATGCCCCCTCATTCTTCTCTTCTGCAGCCTAAACAATCCCAGTTCCCTCAACCTTTTCTCATAAGTCATGTGCTCCAGCCCCCTAATCATTTTTGTTGCCCTCCGCTAGACTCTTTCCAATTTATTCACATCCTTCCTGTAGTGTGGGGCCCAAAACTGGACACAGTACTCCAGATGAGGACCATCCCTTGGCACCACCTCTTACTTGCCCATTTGGGCACTGTCTCCAGTTTTTCCACCATGTCTGGCAACTGGTCACACAGGACTGCTGGGTCCTTGAAATAGTACAATTGGGCTACTCCATCCCTTTCATTTCATGTCCACCCACCCTTCCCCATCCCTCTTCAGGGACTCCTCTCACGAGCAGCTACTTCAGATAGAGGTGACTCATCTTCTACAGCTAGGTGCAGTGGAACCTGTACCGGCACAACCTCGGGGAAAAGGGTTTTACTCTCACTATTTCCTGACCCAGAAGAAAAGCGGAGGATGGTGACCTGTACTAAACCTATGAAGACTGAACAAATTTGTATGCGTACAAAAATTGAAGATGGTCACATTGGGCACAATAATACCTGCACTGGAACAAGGGGACTGGTTCTCAGCCCTCAACCTACAGGATGCCTATTTTCAAATATATATTCACCCGGCACACAGACGCTTTCTGCGATTCACAGTAGGGCACAACCACTTCCAATATAGAGTGCTACCATTCGGACTCTACACAGCACTGAGAGTGTTCTCCAAGACTCTAGCAGTAGTGGGTTAGCTCTATATACAAACCTAGCAGGCACAGCCTCCACACGATGCTAAGTCCTCCAGCAAAGGTATTAGTCTCCCTACAATGGTAGACAAAAACGGGAGACATATGCACCGGCGTCCCCTTCCATCAAAATTCCCCTGTGCTCATGACAGACACTTCCCTGATGGGCTGGGGAGTGCACCTGGGAGATCACACAACACAAGGCAGATGGTCCCTGTCAGAGACACGTCTATACATAAATCTTCTAGAGCTCAGAGCAGTCAGATATGTCTGCCTCTACTTTCTCCCAATCGTAAGGAACAAATCTATCCAGGTCTTGACAGACAATATAGCATGCATGTTCTACATCAACAGACGGGGGGCGTGGGGGTGTGATTGCACTCCTTATGTACAGAAGCCATCCAACTATGGAATTGGCGGATACAACATCGCATAGAGATCACTCTTCCTATCTTCCTGGGTGTCAGAACACTACCGCCGACACACTCAGCATACACTTCTCACAAGAACACGAATGGGAATTACACCCCATGGTACTGTGACAGCTCTTCTCCCACTGGGGTACCCTGTCTTTAGATCTGTTTGCCGCAACACAAAACTGCAAATGCCATCTATTCTGCTCCAGAGCGGGACTTGGGACAACGTCCCTCGGCGACGCATTCCTCATTTCATGGAACAAGACACTCGTATACACTTTTCTGCTGGTCCCACTGATACACAGAGTGTTGCGCAAGATCAAAGAGGACAAGGCCAGGGTCATACTTATTGCCCTGGCCTGGCCCAGACCAACATGGTATCCTTACCTGCTGCGCATGTCCATCCACCCTCCAAGAACTCTTCCCAACATATCGGATCTGCTCTCCAAGGGCAACGGTCGGATTCTCCACGACTGCAGAAGCTCCATCTGATGGCATGGTTCTTTCATGGTTCCAAACATTCCGTAAATCCCCTAGACTATTCGTGTCCATTACCGAACAATCAAAGGGTGCTGCTATTTCCAAGCAACGACTCTCCAAGTGGATCTCTAAATGCATTAGGTCTTGCTACCAGATCCAGAATGCTCAACTCCCCGAGGGCATCAGAACACACTCTACTAAAGCAATGTCAACATCCGTTGCATTCCTGCAAAACGTACCTATTACCAACATATGCAAGGCGGCCACATGGGCATCAGACCACACGTTCGCCAAACATTACGCTATCACACAGGACACTATGGCAGACACCATAGTAGGCCACACAGTACTGTCTACCGTAATCAACGACGCAACTCCAAAATCCCACCAACCATAGTGGGTACTGCTTCACATTCACCTGGAGTGGAGCACCCACAGGGATAGCACTTGAAGAAGAAGAGGTTACTCACCTTGCAGTAACTGAGGTTCTTTGAAATATGTGTCCCTGTGCAGGAGCGGCTCTAGGATTTGCGCCGCCCCAAGCAGGGCGGCACGCCGCGGGGAGCGCTCTGGCGGTCGCCGGTCCCGCGGCTCCAGTGGACCTCCTGCAGACGTGCCTGCGGAGGGTCCGCTGGTCCCGCAGCTCTGGTGGACCTCCACTACCCACCCTCCTCCTCTCTACTTTTGGAGTATGAATCAGATGACTCTAGGGTAGAGAAGGAACTGGGGCTGGGGAGGCGGGATGCATGCACACAGACAAACCCTAACGATGCCACAAGACAACAGCTGAGCATGTGCATCCCGAACAGGCACTGCTATCAAAGATCTCCGATCTACGGTACCAGGACGCACTGTCACCTGCAGTGGAACACCCACAGGGACACACATCTTGAAGAACCTCAGTTAACTGCAAGGTGAGTAACCTTCTCTTATGTGTAGTGCTGATGCTAATTCAGAGTCTCCTTGTCTGTACTTGTGCAATGGCCAAGAGCCAGAACTACAGTACCACTTTCCCCAGGAAGTTAGTCACTAAGGCCATGCAATGCAGAAAATGAAGACCAGGCTGATAAGCAAATAACAACATAGTGTCATGTGTGGGCCTGGTGCTTTATGCAAATATATATGATCTCTAATCAGAGGCTCTTCTAATCTAGGTACATTGGGGCAGGTAGAGGGGGATGAGTGGTGAACAGAAGGAAGTGTAGTTATGTCATTAATTAAAATACAGCAGTGAGTCAGAAGATCTGGGTTCTATTCCTGGTTCTGCAGCAGCTTCCAGTGTGACTTTGGACAACTCAGCCTCTCTGCTTCAGTTTCTTAATCAGCAAAACAGGGATTATGGCTTTTGCCCATCTCATAGGAGTGTTGTGAGGCTAAGAGAATGCACTTTGAGTAAAGTGCTGAGTCACCATAGCATGGGGGTACACAAGTGTTAAATTTTAACAGCACATTACGTTTCATTTTGGGAATATTTTTAGGAAAAACCAGTTTGACTGGGATGAAAAATCTGCCTACTTAAAATGGTTTAACAGAAGCAAACATTTATTACTACAGTGTTTTTGCCCATTAACTTACTTTTTGCCTACAGCAACTCTGAGTTTAGCTTCACCTTTCCAGTGCCGCAAACTCAGCTTCAGAGTTCAGGTGGAGACTTTACATTCTTACTACTGTAGATAGGAGGTTTCTTTTGATGAATTTGTTCAAGAAATGGAATGAGCCTTATGTTTCACAGGTCATATTCGTATAGGAAAAGAACCCTGTATGTTCAGGAGGGTGTATATCTGTTGACTGAAGCCACAGAGTCAATATACTCTCACTACTCCAGTCACTTCAACGTTATTATTTATAAAACTCCTGACTCTTGTAAGAACACATACCTCTCTATGTCTCCTGCTCCTGCCTACATCTCAATATAACAAACTGCAGATGGGGTAAGTGACCAGGGCCTAACCAAAAAAAAATCTCTCCTTTTGCAGAGGATCACATGTAATACCAAATAAGCGCTGCAATGTCTAAGCAAGAAACCATTTGTAGTACAACCTAACCCTGCTGAAGAGTTTGGTGGACCCTAAAGAAGAACGTCAGACTGATATCTACCAACAGTGAGATTATACCACCTCTCCACCAGGTAGGAACTCTGTCTTTCAGAGTCACAATGAAGTGACTCTCTAGGTGAGGATGCAAGTGCCATGATGCTGGGTTACAGATCCTAGTCCTACTTCTGATGTGAGCAGCCAACTTCCTCCTGCAGAGCATCATGAACCTGATGTAACCCAATCCAACCAGTAGGGATGAACAAGGAGACTGTCCTAAACCAGACACTGAATTGTTACATAATAACATTTGCTTGCAGCTCCCATTTGGGATGTCACTAAATGCAGCATTCTGGAGTACAGAGTATTTTCTTACATTTCAAGGAATGCTGGGGTGGGGTGGGGAACAGGACCGAGTTATTTTGAAAGGACACCATTCCCACAATGTTTTATTTGTGGTACAAAAATCATACCTTTGTATCACATCATGTGATCCTTTGCATGATTGTTGTGGAAATGCGGCATGAAGTATGTCCTAAATTGACCTGTGAGCAGGACAAAAGGCAACCAATACGGGACAAGCGGTCACCTCCCTTCCATTGGTAAACCAGAAAGTGCCAAGTGACAGTTAATTAAAACCTATTCCTGTGCAGAAGACCCCACAGCCTATCTTTCCTTTCAGTTTTGGACTTCATCATTAAGAAAGATTATTTACTCACTAAACCCAGGGACAAAGAGTTTTCTGTACTTTATGCAGTAATGAAATATCTTAACTTTTGGTTGCCCTGAGATGTGGGTCACTAATGGAACAAATTGCTACCAGCATGACAGTTGATATCATTGCCAGCACACCAAGAACTATGTTCCATAAATGTATGACCGTAGGATCATATAGAGACATCCAATTATAGGATAAACCAAGTGCTGTGTGTTTCAGAAAAATATTAACATTCTGCAAGTGAGAGGCAAAAAAAAAGGGGATTGCCTGAGGGACTGGTGAACGGCTGGTTTGGTAATTTCACCCAATAGTGTTGCTATCTGAAATGGGAAAATTGACATCGAAGAAAAATGTTCAATACATAACTCTAAAGTCTGTTTTGATTATGAAATGGCCTTTCCCCCTGAAGCTGGAGCTCCCTTACTGAATTATTCAAAATCAGGGTGGACAAAACATGTAGAACAGAGACCATTCATTCATGCACACACATGGCAGAAAGACTGATTCTGTGACTTAATATATTTTTCCATCCTTAATATTTACCATATGATTCTGTGATCACACAAGAATCTGAATTATGATGCTGTATCCAAAACTACATTGGACAAAGCATTAGCAAATATACTGAAGGGAACAATTCTGCACTGGCAGGTGGAAATGGATTAGATTACCTAAGAGGTCTTTTCCATTTCTGATTTCTGTGATTTAGTTCCAGTTATCAATTGGTTCCAAACTGTAACTGCTTACACTTGGAGGCAGTCTACTGTATGTGGCTTTTACAGAAAATAGGTTTCTATTTCATCCAGTTAGAGCTCTGTCACATGAATCAGATGTTAATGTACAGAATATAACTAGAGCCCATGCCTCTCAAATATCCCTCACTTCAAGAAATGTTGCTCGTTTTAGTCCTAAATTCCCTATGTTCCACACACAACTGGTGTCCCCTCACTATGTCTGATTAATATTGTTTGCAGCAGCTATCACTCATGAAACTCTGACTGAATTATGGAATACGTTATTCATGGGAACAGAATTGATCCCACAACATTTTGAGTCTCCTGAATGAATTATTGCTTTTGTGTCCTTCATTTTACCTCACATTGCATCCCCCATGTGGGCCTTGGCATAGGGAGAGGCATGCCAGAGCCCTGTAGATCCATTCTGTAGCTGAGGTTTTCTTTTGTTATGGTGTCAAGAACTTGGAGGTGAGAGGGTGCTTCTCGTCACTCTAGGTACATATTTTTCAACTCAAAAATCCTTTGAGACTTCAGTGCAGAGGAAAAGCTGGGGAGGGGCTTTTGAACCCCAAATTCTAGCTTCCAAGCCTGAAGAATACCTTAGCTCACTGATACTGAAACTGAGGCTTGCGAGCCACAAGTGGCTGTTTAATGTGTCTCCTGTGGCTCTTTGTGGCACATGATATTAAAACATTGATTTAATTATTAACCAATCAGGATGCTTTTACTATGTTATTAACCAATTATAGATGATAAAATAATAATTCTTGGTCAGTGTCAAGGCTGATTCCCCACTCTGACACTTCGAGTGCAGAAGGTGGGGCCCACAAGGATTCTAAAAATTAATACTGGCCACTCCAGGCTTGTATTTAACTCCCAAGGTTACAGCTTCTCTCTGACCTTGTATTGGTAGATGCTGCCACCACCCAAGTGCAGAACCCCTTTGAGAGCCCAGGAAGGCACACTTGGGAATTCCTTCCTGTGGGGTACCCTCAAGCCCTTTCACCCCCCTTCTGGGGAAGAGCTGAGAAAGAAAAAAAGGAAATCAGCTGTTGCCACCAGCTAATTAAACAACATATGCACAAACCTCTTAAGACACAAAAATCCAATTCTGTTCTTAAAAAAGGTAAATTTTATTAATAATAAAAAACAAAGAAAATACATCTGGGAACTCAGGCTATTGCTAGATTTTAAAAGAGCAACTACAAGAATTAAGCACCAAAAATAGCTTTCTTGAGGTCCAGCTTAAAGGTCACAAGCAAAACAAAAGCACCTGGGGTTAGCACAGAGGAATCCACAAGCCCTAACGATAAACCTAATCGCGTCTTCCTAGACATTTTCTGATCTACTTACATATCTGGGGTTTTAAATAAGTAGTTTCTCAGTATGATACTGATGATTTTTTATACCTGGCCCAAGCGTCTTACAGCAAGCTGCTGCCCTGTCCGCCTCTCCCCAGGAGAACAACAACAAACAGACAAAAGGGGAGTCTCTTTAATTTTAAAAAGTTCTAGCCTTCCCATTGGCTCTTTTGGCCAGGTGCCCACTCACTTCCTTTTACCTATGCATAGCAGCAAGACTTTTTAACCCTTTACAGGTAGAGCAATTAGAGAACAACTACTAAGAGGGATTTTATAGCTACTGGCTGGCTGGGTGTCCATAAAAGGGAGCTACTCCCCCCCCCTTCATTTATCAAAGTCAGTCATTTTGAGAATAACAAATATAACTAAATATTTCCCTGTCATGCTGTTTAAATATGAATATATAGTAATTAAAATAATGAATTCACGCTACTGTGGCTCTTTGAGTAAAGTTGATCGCTAATTTGGCTCCTGAACCACTGAGGTCTGAATATCACTGCCTTAGCTGAACAATGTCCTTGTAGTAACAGGAGTGAAATCTTTGAAAGACACTGAAGTACAAAAGTATTATGATTACCTCTTGTATCTATACTTCTCCTCTTTCCCTTGTAAGGCCGAAGATGCCGGTTGTGGCCTCAGTCCTGCAAAGAGAACTGTGAGGCATTCCCTGTACACAGATGGTGCCCCAGTAGGTTTTTGGGGTCAGAGTGTGAAGTTCTTTTTGCAAAATATAGGATATATATTTACCTACTACTATTTAAAGTGGATACACAGTATTGCAGGTTGGTTTAAAAATGACATTTATCCACTGAGTTTTATCCCAGAGCTTTCCGGACTGAAAAATTATGCATGCTGTGATCTGTTTCCACTGGACAAGTTTGAATCAAACATCTGTTAGTTTTCCTTTTTCAAACGCCCTGATGAAATCTGAAATGCCTGTACAGTGCACATTCCTTTACTAATTAAATTCCTGGAAGGTTGTCTCATGAATCAGATGCTTTGTGGGGAAAGAACACAGACCATGCTTTGATGCAGCTGGAAAAAGGACTGAAGACAGGTATGAAGCTGTTCATGCACTTGACAACTTCTGGCACCACTGGGACTTTCAAAAATATTTAATTACCCTTGCTGTTTACCAAGATGCTAATTTCCTTTCACCTCTCTGTGCTGTTATGTGGAAAGTAAACTGAAAAAGAGATTTTTGCCATTTATTCATCTCATCTGAAAGCAGAACTTAGATGTCAGCTACTAAGTAAAGAGTATTTTTGCAGCCTGAAGAGGGAACTATATCGGGTATCAGCTCTCTTTTTCTATGTAGCTACATGCACTCATTAAAATAAAATTATGGGGTGATCTCTTTTGCATCCTCCCTCCAGTGGTGAGCTGGAGCCGGTTCGCACCTGTTCACGTGAACCAGCTGTTAAATTTAGAAGCCGGTTTAGAACTGGTTGTTAAAGGAGTGGACAAACTCCGGCCCACGGGCCACATCCGGCCCATGGGACCGTCCTGTCCGGCCCACCTGAGCTCCCGGCTGGGGAGGCTCCCCCAGCCCCTCCCCTGCCTTCCCCCCTCTTGCAGAGCCCAGCGCCAGTGCTCTGGACCCCTCCTGGGCAGCTCTGCAGCTCCTGCTGCTTTGAGCAGCACGGTAAGGGAGTGGGGCTGCGAGGTCCAGCAGGCCGCGCGACATCCATACACACTGCCCTGAGAAGCATGGTGCCGGGGCTGGGAGGAGGGGTTGGATAAGGGGCAGGGAGTGGTTGGAGGGGTCGGAGGTTCAGGGGGGGACAGTCAGGGGATGTGGAATGGGGGGTGGGTTGGGTAGGCGTGGGAGTTCCAGGGGACTGTTGTGGTGGTGGTGGATGGGGTCGGGACAGTCAGGGAGACAGGGAGCGGGGCGAGTTGGGTAGGGAGTGGGGTCCCGGGGGGCAGTTAGGGTGGAGGGTCTTGGGCTTGTACTCACCAGGAGGCGCTTAATAACCGGTTCCCTGCCAGGTTGGCAGCGGCACTTCGTTGGCTGGTCATTCACTTGCTCCAGGTCTTCGGCAGCACTGATGGACCCGCCGCCGAAGTGCAGCCGAAGACCCGGTAGGGTTATACCCCCTTGAGCTACAGCTGTGGTTTCAGCCTGTGGTCCATAGAAGCCTGGGCATCCGCAGACTATGTCTAAGATTTCCAAATGGGTCTGTACCTCCATTTGAAAATGTTAAGGGGTCTACAAATGAAGAAAGGTTGAAAGCCACTGAGCAACAGCACTGTCAGAATTTCACAAGCTAAACAGGATCAGGCCTGACTAGAACTTAGATGGGAAATCTTCAGTCAAAATCTAGGATTTCATGCTGATGAATTGGAAGGTGGTGGCATTCTTCCCTCTGAGTCACTAATACATTACCGTGGTATTAGGAGGTTCTGTCCTTTGGGTAAAATATGAAACAAGTCCTGATCCTAGAAGGCCCCCTGGGGGCCTAGTCAAATTCAACTTGTTTGATTACATTCAGGCTACATAAATATCTCCTGCAATTTCAGCTGGGGATGGTATTCTTCATTGCCTCTGCTAAACTATGGAGCAGTTTTGGTTTGAGCTATCCTTATACTTAGAACATTTTGCTAATATCTAACTTAAATCTTCCTTGCTGCAAACTCAGTCAAATATTTCTTGTCCTACCTGAGTGGACATGTAGAACAACTGAGCATCATATTCTTTATAAACAACCTCTTTCATATTTGAAGCCTTATGTCCCCTCTCAGACTTCTCTTCTCTAGACTCAGCATGCCTAGTTCTTTCAACCTTTGCTCACAGGCATGTTTTCTAAACCTCTTATTTTTGTTGCTCCCTTCAGGACTCTCTCCAGTTTGTTCACATCTTTCTGAAAGTGTGGTGCTCAACTGGACA
The DNA here is from genome assembly GCF_016161935.1 of Mauremys reevesii. NCBI lineage: Eukaryota > Metazoa > Chordata > Testudines > Geoemydidae > Mauremys > Mauremys reevesii. The sequence goes on from NC_052633.1 coordinate 21,411,231, forward strand.
CCGCACTCCTGCTGAGGACTCTCCCGTGATGAGCAGGACAATGACCTCTTGTGTCTTACGTATGACCCTCCTGTTAACACATCCCAGAATGTTAGCCTTTTTTGCAACTCATTACATTTGTGATCTACTCTAACCCCCACATCCTTCCTGCAGTACTGCTACCTAGACCAGTTATTCCCCATTTTGTATTTGCGCATTTGATTTTTCCTTCCTACATGTACTACTTTGCACTTGATAGAATTTCATCTTGTTGATTTCAGACCAGTTCTCCAATTTGTCAAGGTTGTTTTGAACTCTAATCTTTTCCTCCAAAGTGCTTGCAACCCTTCCCAGCATGGTATCATCTGCATATTTTATAAGTGTACTTTTTAATCCATCATCCAAACTGGTAGTAAAAGCAATTCTAGCATATATAGATCTTTGGGATAAAAGGAGCTATATAAATTCAAGATAACATTAGCCTAAAGTCCATGTCTTGTACTTATAGTAAGAGACAGTGCCTACCCTGAAGAACTTACCATTTAAACAGCCAAGATAGACACAGGAATAGAGGGGGAACCAAGGCATAGAGAGATGAAATGATTCCTCCAGGGCCTCACAGCAGTTCAATGGCTGAGTCAGTAATAAAATCCATGTGCATTTCCTTTTTTTTCTAATGGGGGAAGTTATTAAAGGGATGACATTTTAGCGAACAATTCATAACCTTCTCCCTTTGTTTCAATATAGAAATGAGTAAATAATTTCTCACTGATGCACTACTACTCTTTTGTGTAGAATTGTTATTTTTACTTAAGCGATCTTAGGTTTGAGGATTTACAGAAGCCTCTGCCCCAGGGAACACGACAAACTCCAGTGAACATGTTTTTTAAAATCCACTTATATTTTAATTAAGAACACTGCCTTTTGTGCCTGCCCTGTTATTTTTTGGTGCTGTGCATTCCAGCATACAATTGTGGGGAAGACAATTACCTATGGATGGATTAAACTGAGGTCAATGTTGGGGTCTCAGCACTTTTGAAAATCAGGCAAATGACTAAATATGGACTTAGAAGCCTAACTTTATGCTTCTGCTTTTGAAAATGCTACTTTAAGTGTATTCTAGTTGTAGCCTGCACTGCACTGGTGATATGCCTTTATTTTCCTGCCTGTGGTTTTGGAGGAGCCAGAGAAGAGGTGGACCCCCTGCCCCGAATAATCCATGCCAGGTTTTACATTGAACCTAAGCCCCAGTGGGTCAGCATTTTGGAAGTTTAGAGAAGACTGCATAAATACTCTCACTATGCAGAGGTGATTAAAACAGCTCCTCACTGAGTCTCAGTGCCTGAATTTAAGGGATCCCTCCATAACTCAGAATTTAATATCTCAGACTGTACTGGTTTTGAAGTGGGCTTGAGTATAAGTTATTTCAGCGAATGTACTATTATGAAGCCTACATGGAAGCCCCTGAGGCAGCCGTATTTTCATACAGTAATAGAAATTAGTCAATGTATGCGCTGTTTATCTCCCTATACCCTGTAAGTTCATACAGAAGGAAACTGTCCCCTTCATCCTACTTTTTTTAAGAATACAATGACTATTAATGAATCATTAGATTACTCATCCTTACATTCTATGTTATATTGGACTGATAATGCATTCCTATAAAGGGAACAAACATACACACAGACAGCAACACAGAAAAGGCTTGATCCAAAGCCTACTGAAGTCAATGAAAAGATTCAATGGGTGTTGGATCAAGCTAAATATCTAAAAAGCTAAATATTTGTTTCTCTTTGGTGCCATGTGTATTAAACTCTAAAAATCCAGAGATTTGCTGTTCCTCAAGTGCTAGCCACTGAGGGAGAACGTGAATACTTCTTAAATTTGGGGAAATCAATATAAATGTAAAGTGACATATTATTCTAGGATTTTGTGTGTGTGTGTGTGCGCGCGCGCGCACAACTTCTTGGCCTTATATTTGAAAATGGAATTGAAAGTCCCTCCTGACACACACTGGATTATGTTTACTGGAGGTTGGATGCATGAGCCTTGGTTTCTAATTTTCCCTCAGTAACAAGGGCAAATGGAACCTGTTTAAGTAGCCACAGAAATATGCAGCCATTATTCCCTTTAACCTGCGGCTTGTGAGAAATGCACACTCCTGGCTGGCTGACTGCAAATAATGTTCATTTAACCATGATGTGATTATGGTTTAGAAACAATTAGGAGAACAGATGATATATTTTTAATCAACAAAAATATCACTACTATAGCATTTGTATTTAAGTGTCTAACCATCAGTACACAATAAGGGTTCCTTTAAAATGATTTATATTCAGTATGGGTTTTGAAGTTACATCAGTAATTTTGATGTTTTAGTCTCTGTAGCTGATATTCTCTGAAAAACTGCCATTATCTTGTAATTAGAAGACTTCAAAAAAACACTATAAAGATAATTATCCTAATGTAGAACAAAATCTGGTAGAAGTGTTGACCTTTTCCCTGGATCATAACTTACAAGGAACATCTAGCCTGCAGTTTTATCTCTTAATACTTCAGTTTGACAATTAATTTGTTTTGCTGTCAAAATGGCACCCCCTTTTCACTTATATAGTCTAGCTAATTAAAATTATTTCCAAGCTGCTGTATAGATAATTATCTATATACACACTATCCTGATCCTGCATGGTCCACATTATCATCATCTATTTGTGTTATAGTAGTGTCTAGAGCCCCTAATGAGATCTGAGCCCATTTGCACAAGGTGCTGAACAAACACATTGTAAACTATTTGAGGTATGGATTCTTACTAAGTAAGGCCTCCCAGTTTGACAAAGGATTGAAGCATGAGGCTAAGTCCATCTGTACTCAGCAAAGACTTTAAACACGTGTTTAGCTCCAGGCTGGTGCTGAAATCCCATTAAAGCAAAGCTTGTCCTTAAGTGTTTGGATTGCTGAATTGGGACCTAAATATACAAAGAGACACAAGGCATGGGAGGGAGGGAGTATTATTAATCCCTATTTCACAGATACTCTCAGTACCTAAATTCTCTTAGTGACTGTTTACCCAAGGTCACACACAGGTCTGTGGAACAGCCAGGAATTGGACCCACATCTCCTGAGTCCCAATCCTGTGCCTTCAGCACCACATCGCAGTTTTCAGACCTTTATTACACACTCATCTTTCGGAAAGGGAAAGAAGGGACTGGTTTCCAAGACAGGTCTGAAATACTTTTTCTCTGAAGTCAGATGAAAGAAAACTAAAGACTGAGAACTTGTAAATAAATTATTGTAGCACCTGACATTATAAGAGTGTGCTATCTTTACCACAGAGCTTTGATTGTAGGTAAGAGGAAGGCAGATCACCCACACAAACATCCACCTACATATTAGTAGAGTATTTATTTCAGTAAATTAGGCAGGAAGTGCTGATGTGTGTATTGATGCAGCTACTTGAAAGTCAGCTATTCTTACATCCAGTGCAAAAGCCAGAAAAGATGCAAGGAAGTGAATTCCAAAGTACAGGGAACCAGATCATTTTTCCTAAGAGAGTGAGGAGCCTTAATTTTAAGGGATTTCTGAAAATAAATACACAAGCTGTTTATGCACAGTTAAGTCCAACTTCCTAATATTAAATGGGAAAATGTTTTCCTCCCTATATACTTGGCAATAACTTCTGTACCAAAAAAACCAAGGAGTACAGTAGGAGGAGAACAGACTTTCAAGCTGGGATTCTAGTTGGCAAGAAGATTTCCCTTACCAAAAAAAAAGTCCAGTCTTCCTTATGGATCTTTCAGTTGTGAAAAGCTGGAATATGGAACGAGATTAAGGCTCAGCAGGGATACAAACTCCTCATGAAAAAGAAACAGATTCAAGTATATGGTCTGATTTAGGACCCATGGATATCTTCACTGAAGCAGGCACAAATGGATATTCATGCGTAGGTGGTCCATATTCCTGCTTTTAATCTGTTTGCAGACAGTTGAGATGCTTCTTGAAAATCCCAGCTAGTCCACAGTAGTTTTATTATCACTATGAGATGAACATGCTAAGCAGGAGATGGAATATGCATCTGTGCATGAAATGCATCTCTACTGTGTTCCGTGGAATACATCTCATATTACTCCTGGAGGAATTCTGCGCCAAAATATTAAAAATTCTGCACCAAAAATTTAAAAATTCTGTGCACAATATTTTAAAATTCTGCAAATTTTGTGTCAAAATAAAGCAATATAATCACACTGGTTTCAATTATTATGGTAATTTATTTAAACTACAATATAATTGATGGAGAATGGGAGTGGGGAGCATTGGAGGACATCCCCAAACCCCCTTTATCTAATAGTAATGTAGCTAGGTTTGACCCTTTAGTTATAGTTATTATTCAACAAATATATGCAGCCATATGCTCAGTGTTACAGCATAGGCAACTTAAGAGCAAGTGAGAGCTGGGGAATCAAACTCACAATTTATATTGGCAATTGACCATCTCCAGAAAGGTAACAAACAGTTCATGGAGCACATTTTGATAGAACATTTTTTCAGTCTGAAAATTTAGATGAGTTCCAATCGCTAAAGCACCATAAGCATTTATAAGGCCATACTGTCCTTTACACCACTCTGACAATGTAAAGGAGCCTTTTTACACCTGTTTTATACTCCTGGGGGAATTCACAAAGACAGTGGGAACAATTCACTAAGCAGGCAGGCTTCTACATTCTGCTCTTCCTGAGGGGACAGAGCCTGCCCCACACCAACCACCTCAGAAACACCCCAAAGCCCTGCCCCTCCATGCCAAGTGTGCCATCATAGTGAGCAAGAGGGACTGAGTAGCTCACTCTCATGCACACATGACTGCCCAGCCCCTCCCTGTGGTGATTTATGTCTCTACTGGCTGCTCTGGATGCCTGAACCGACCTGCCTGAGCTGCTGGGGAGGAGTGTCTGACTTCTCTTGTGGCTTCCCTTTGCTTCCCCATCAGAAGTCATTTTTCTCTGGGGAAGCAAATAAATCTGTGGGGGACTTGAATTCTGCACATGCTCGGTGACACAGAATTCCCCCAGGAGTATCATATGCATCTCTACTGTGCCCCATTACCTATCAAGGACATGTCAGCTGATGCACTTCCTCACATGCATAAGAGGGCTCTTCAGTGTCTATGAACTTCTCTGGGTCCTCTTCCCTGATTCTTTGTGCTGTACAAGCAAAATGTCAGGGACCTTGGAGGTGCTTATGTGCTACTATAAGCTTCTCAAAGTCATCATTTATGGTGTTATGCTCAATGGGGATTTTTTTTAAATGTTAATTTCTTGACCACAGAAAGTTAATAATTCTTGTCAGAAAACTCTTGGGTAACTGAATTGTAGTGGCCAAGTTTTATTCTCAGTTCTAGTGGTATGAATTTGTCACAGCTGATGCCAACAAAATTGCTTCTGCTATGCACAGGTGTAACAGCAGCATCTAGCCTTATTTAAGTACTTCATGTATAACCATCATCATAATATGAAGTTTTGCAAAAAAATTGGAAGTATAGATTAGTAACTTTTATCGTACCTGCAATTTAAGATTTTTTTTGGTCTGGAGATTTACATAATTAACACGATCGCATTGTTCTCATAATTTTACATCAGCAAACAAGATATACTGTTGCCAGTTCACAAAGTGACTTCAACATTTGTTCATGTTGAAAGATACTAATAGAGTCATATGAGCAAGAAAATATTTAGTAAAGTTTAATGTCCGTAATGATATGCTACGTGAAATATATACACAGGAATTCATAATTGTAATGTACCACAAATATTTCAGGACACTTTACTGGTTGTGCATCTTTAACTTTCACACACACAACTATCATAAAAATGCTATGATGTTACATGTGCCTCATTCTTTGGACTGATTGCTATCATACAAACAGGCTCCAGTTTTTAATTACTTGGGGCCTAGAAACATTTTATATAAAAAGAGAAACTAGCAAGCTTAGTGTACCCTGTTTCTTTCTGAGCCAAAATGGTTTTGTCATGGGTGTGTGAAAGTGACAAAGCCAACTTTGATTACAGTACAGTAGAACATCTGCAAGTCGTTTACATACTTTCAAATGTCACAGTGATAAATACATACGGCTCTGTGATGATTGGAAGGTTATGTTTTAAAATGCATGCTGAAGAAAAGCAACCAAACAAGATTGTACACAAAGGAAAGCATCAGAAAAAACTATTTAGATGACAAATTTGGAGAAAACCCATTACAGTACATTTCCAAGGATTTGAGAGGAAAAAAAGGTTCCTATCTTAACAGCAGAGTAAACAAAGTTATGCAGGAGCTAACTTATATGATACATTTAGGTTGGTGTATATAGGCATAGCCATTTGTCTTTGGAAATGTGTTACAATGGTTCAGCTGCAAATGGAAATGAGTTTGCTGATCAGTTTAGGCCCTATTTGAGTCACACAAACCAGGCCCTAACAGAAAGTTCAGGATGGATAAAATTCATCCCAGTACAGAGGCCTGCCTGCACATGGCCATATACACTGCTTAAGCCCTGAAGATTTACTCCCTTCTTAATTATTGATAGGTCTACTCTACAGTGGAGTGGATTTTATTCCAAGACCTGATCTTGCTGGTCCTCCCCAACTGAGGTCACTTCAAGGCAGGCAGTGCTCAGTGCCTTACAAAGTCAGGTCACGTGGCCTTGTCTAATCAAAGAAATGTAGGGAAGGGACCTGGATAGGTCATCTAGTCCAGTCCCCTGCACTGAGGCAGGACTAAGTATTATGTAGAACAGGGGTAGGCAATAGGCAACCTATGGCACACATGCCTAAGGCGGCATGCAAGCTGCTTTTCAGTGGCACTCACACTGCCCAGGTCTTGGCCACCGGTCCGGGGGCGTCTGCATTTTAATTTAATTTTAAATGAAGCTTCTTAAACATTTTAAAAACCTTATTTACTTTACATACAACAATAGTTTAGTTATATATTATAGACTTATAGAAACAGACCTTCTAAAAACGTTTAAATGTATTATTGGCACGCAAAACCCTGATAGCTGTTTGTCTAACCTGTTCTTAAAAACCTCCAACGATAGAGATACCATAGCCTCCCTAGGCAATTTGTTCCAGTGCTTAGGTACCCTGACGGTTAGGAAGTTTTTCCTAATATCTAACCTAAATCTCCTTTGCTGTAATTTAAACCCACTGCTTCTTGTCCTATCCTGAGTGGATAAGGAGAACAATTTATCACTTTTCTCTTTATAACAACCTTTTACATATTTGATGTTGTGAAGACCAAGACTATAACAGGGTTCAGAAAAGAACTAGATAAGTTCATTGAGGATAGGTCCGTCAATGGCTATTAGCCAGGATGGGCAGGGATGGTGTCCCTAGCTTCTGTTTGCCAGAAGCTGGGAATGGACAACAGGGGACTGATCACTTGATAATTACCTGTTTTGTTCATTCCCTCTGGGGCACCTGGCATTGGCTGCTGTCAGGAGACAGGATACTGGGCTTGATGAACCTTTGGTCTCACCCAGTATGGTTGTTCTTATGTTAAAATAAGTCAGGTTGGTAATTTAAAAAGTAAAGTCTGAGTAGCGGGGGATGGGGGTGGGAAGAAAGGTTGGTGGCTAATTATATAGCTAGGTTTCTAGTTCTCATCTGAGCCATATCAGCAGGAACCATAATCTTACCTCTATTTAGAGATTATCTGGCAGCTTGTGAAATGGGTTTGTTGGTCTCTGTCCGGTTTCTACATAATTAAAACCATCACCATGATTGTGTTAACTGACACCCTTGTTGACAGTTTCAGCAGCATTACCCCAATGCTGGTGGATCTGCCCAGTGAGGCATTCCTTCTGCAGAGGAGAATCCCATATACAAAGCTGCTGGAGCGGTTCTATGCCACCCAGTCCCCAGTGTAAGTGGTGTGTCTCATTCAAAGGAGACGTAGCCAGTGAGTCCCTGCACCCCAATAAGCCCTGACTGCCAGAATGAGCTCTATGGACTCCTGGTAGCCAGTGCAGTAAAACCAGCTTGGCCCCAAGCCATCCAAAAATCAGAAGGTGGGTTTGCAGCGTCTTGTGGTCCACTGTATCAAAGGTTGAAGAGAGGTCCAGCACTATGAGCTTGGAGGTGTCACCTGAATCATGGCCTTGAGGAGGTTGACTTTTAGTGACATTTGAATGGTTTCTATGCTGTGTCCTGGGATGAACCCTGATTGTGAGGTACCCAGGATGTTGGCTGATGTCACGCGTTGTTGGAGGTTGATGGGTACTGCTTTCTCAGTTATTTTTCCCAGGAATGGGATACTAGAGATGGGATGGCAGTTACAAAGATATTGAAGGTACAGCATTGGCTTCTTGAGGATTGGGTGAACTATTACGTTGTTCAAGGAGTTTGGTAGGTGTGCTCAAAAAGAAGCAGAGACTTCCATTAGTCATGGGCATAGTTCTTTGCTAGCTTTTAGCAGCCAGGAGGAGCATGGATCTGTTTAACAGGTGATGACTCTAACATTTCAAGGCTTCTTGAGCTTTTGTATGACCTTTTGAGGTCCCTTCCAGTCCTATGATTCTATGTGTGATGGGGCCAAATTCAGTTAGGGATAGTGGGACAGATAATACAATCAGGGCTAATCCCAATTAACTCCATATGTATTCAGTGGACCTCAGCAGTGATGTATGCTGACAGCTCTTCAGTCCATGCTTGGGTCTGATATCTGGGCTGTGCAGTCTCAGATGATCATGGGAGCAGATAAAGTGGGTTAGAGCCGCTTTCTCTCCTCCTATCAGGCACCAAGCTGCTTTTCCTCCTTCTGCACCAAGCACAGTTCAGCCTGGGGAACTGGCCTGTAACTGTCAGTGTAACCATGCTGCAATACATCAGACACATAGTGTTATCAAAGTGGTCACCAAAAAGGAAAGTGTGATTCTTGGACTGACTGCTGTCTAATCTTGTTAATGTCGAGCTGTTTTAAAATAAACAGAAGACTAAAAGGAAAGCTTTCATACTGGATGGTGAATATATTTTTGTAGCCATTAAATCGCAGACAGCAAGATTAGAAACATGGTCTTAAAGAAGGGCATGGGCTCAGTTCTGTATTGACAAAGAGAAAGAATAATCATTGGAGAGATGCTAATTTAACTTAAGAGGCTGTCATGCTTGTAACAATAGTAAATCCATTTGGATAAAGCACACTTCTCAAGAAGGGTGCTCAGTTGTGAGGGGCATTGCCAAGATATTGCTAGGAAATACAAAGTCTGGAAAAAAACAAAGCAGCGTAGATGATAATAAAGAGACGTTTGACTGGGCAATTTGATCCTGGTTAATTTTACCCTCATTGTCCCAAATTTTAGAAAAGGGACTAATAATGAATAGCAAATATTAGCTAGACAGGTCAAACCAGGATATTTTCAGGATTTAGGTTTATAATAATAAATAATAAAAGTAATAATTGGAGATATACCCATCTCCTAGAACTGGAAGGGACCTTGAAAGGTCATCAAGTCCAGCCCCCTGCCTTCACTAGCAGGACCAAGAAGCATTTATGGGTCCTGTGTAACCCAAATTCATCCCTGCAAAAAATGGCTCAGAATATTGAGGCTGCTCTTCTATTCCTTTTGTAACAACTGTGTAATGCTGGCACTCCCAGATTGGGTGCTATGGATAGCACAACACTTTATGAGACCAGAAGACAAGGAGTGAGTGGAACAAGTGGGCAGTACGTGCAGGAGAGAAGACAAGCAGGTGCATGGCATGTTTAGGCAGGGGAACAAGAGACTTGGAATCCTGATTCTCCTCTCGCTCCCATTAGTTTTATACCAGTGGAACTCCATTGATCCCAGTGGAGTTATTCCTGATTTACTCAAGTATAGGTAAGGAGAATCAGATCCCAGGTGTCTAGGAAGCATGTGGAGACAAACAAGAAGAGAACAGAGTGGATGAAATCAGAGCTAAAAGAGAGAAACTTTTCTCCAAATATAGGACAAAATGCTAATTGCATTAGGACAATCAAAAAAACATATGAAATGATAGTACTTCTCCATGTACTGGCTGAAGTTGCCTCTGGGATGAGTTGTGATCATAGTGTTAGGGGACGTGGTCTGCCTTCCCATCAATACAAGGGCAAGTGTCCATGAGACATTGTCGCTATTAAAATGTGATGCATGCTGTTGCAAGTTTCTGGTATAGTACACATAGAGATATAGCAATGCTGTCAAACAATTCATTCTGCCAAGTGACAAACTCCTAGGCATTTGGCCAAATGACTGAATACAAGGACAAGGCACTGGGTCAAAAACCTTAAGTTACTCAATGAATGTAAGGATTTACATTTTCAGAATCCACAAATACTGAGACTGTGCTTTTGTTGAGTAGCAGAAAAGTACCTTTAACCACTGTGAGAAGACTGTGATAAGCGGAAACAGCTGCCAGGTAGACTCTTATGGAACTGATGGAGAATTCTGAACACTTTAGGACTAGTATGTAATTCAGAATAGCTGGCATTGAGTGGGAGGGCCAGAATGAGATACCAACACTGTAGCAAGTCCTCCAGGAAGTGTAGAAATGTCACATTTCCTGTGCACCCTAGATACAGTTTTTGGTTTTCTGGGACATACTCCCTGCTGGGGTAGAAACAGACACCCAGGCCAGGGCATTTATAGGCAGCAGCTACACAGAGCAGTAGAAAGTTTTGTTACCTCATTTCTGTACATAGTTCCTGTTCACAATGAAGAGTTTATCTACTCATCACTGGGATACCACAAACCCCACTTCTTCAGGACTGTGAAATAATGTGGATAGAGCCCCTTGCTCTGGAACTCCATGGGTACTTCCTGCACAGCACTCAGTTGCTGAAGGGAGTCTACCTCCTTTAGTAGGGCCTTGTGACAAGGGGTCCCTGAGAGGCATGGGGAAGATGGGTAGGGAGGGACAGTATCCCCTGTCCACTATTTCCAGGACTCAAATTGGTCCAAGGTTATCTGGTTCCAGGCCTGCTGAAAACAAAAAACAGATTATTCCCAAATGGAGGGGGGAGGGCAGATCCTATGGTTCTGGGCAGCTCTCACCTGCTCTGTCAAACCTGCTGATGGCGGGTCCATGGCAAAGGGGACATTGAGTCTCTGCCTCCTCTGGAATTGTTGCCTCTTCTGGGGGGCTGTTACCAGAGGCACCCCTAAGCTTTTTTGCCTCTGGGTTTAGCTAAACTAAGAACTAGAGAAAAACAGTCGCATTCTGTACAGAGATGTGGCCACTACAGGAGTTCTGTCTTGCTCCCACAGGTGATAAGTGACTGGAAAGCAGCTGAGGCTGCTTCACCCTTTATGTCCACTTTTCCTTGACTAGGTCTATAGTGCTTACAAATAGTCTTGATGCTCTGTGAGTAAGAGAGACACGACTTTTTATCCAAAGTATGCTGTGCAAGTTCTACTTTCTAGTTCACTTCTAGAGTGTACTAAACAATCAGGCCTCACATTCCCATTATTTCATTCTGCTGTGTATACAAATGGTATACAATGGAGAGACCAGAAAGGCAGAATTCCCTGGATGGAGATGTTCCAATTTACTGAAATTTCCAGGGCACAAGGAACCTGCAGAATCTGAGAGAAAACAGATATGTCTAGGCTGTCATCACTCTTCTTTGCTGTGATATTACTTTGCTAAGAAATGCATCATTTTAATTTATTAACTTGATCCAGTTTTCACAGGGCTGCTTTCCAGCATCATGTATTAAAGAACTTGCTTGGTTTAAGTTATTTCCCCCTATTCTAGCTTTCTGGAACTGTCTCGGATGACCAAGGTTGCTATTTTGGTGCTTCACTTTCTCCAAAAGTAATGAAATAGTATTACTTTAGGGGATGAACCAGCAATTCTCTACAAGAATGTATTTAGTTTTTGTGTTTGCAGCCGATCAAATATTGTAAGTGCAGCATGCAGTTATGTTCAGTCCTAAACTGTAAATTAATCAATCAGTGATGTGAATACATTAATTTTGAATGTTTAGTAATCCAAATCATGTATTACACTGTAAGGTTCTGGCAGTGCACTGAAAACTGAATACAGCACACTGGAAGTGTGACAGAATTCAACCATGTACATTTTCTAGCACATTAATGCAGATACACACACTCTCTATCTATCTTGTGAAAGCAAACATATCTTGTGGAAGATATATGTTGTCAAAATCACTTAGAGAGTAACATAATTAAGCTTATTTAGACAAATAGATTACCTAACAAATCATACCAGGCTTAAATACATTCTGTAGCTGCCCAACAGGCAACGTATCTCCTCAAAGGTTACATTTGAGGCATGTTAAAAACTGATATGGTATATATGGAGCTGAACTAACACCTTAGCTCAGCATATCAGCTGAGCATGATATATGAAGTTTTGAACCAAGCACCTCAATCAGTGGATGTGATACATCAGCTTTCTAGATCATTTAGGGTGGAAAAGTTTCAGAGCTCTGGTGATTTCATGACGAGTGTATAATGATGCCCCTGATTGCACTGTCTGCAGGGACTGAACCCAGGACCTGAGGATGTAAGAGCATGAGCCCTGCTGCTTGAACTTAAAGATCAGATTTTCAGAAAGTTTTTAGTCATCTAGAGGGATTATCAAAAGCACCTAAGCAGGTTAGGCACCAAACTCCAGTCAAAATCAGTGGTGCTTACCTAATCTGGTTAGGCACATTTGAAAATCCCCATTTTTCAGACAGCTCTAGTCCCAAAGTATGGTGTTAGAGAAGACACTGTGCTGATGAACGTGCCATCTCTCACAGGAGAAATCCAAGGTTCTGACCATTGTTATTAAAGATCCCAAGAATACACATTAGCCTTAGGATCCACTCCACATTTCAACTCAGTTTATTATTATTTATCCCTGGTGTAATTTTGTTAACTTCAGCCTAGTTATATCAGGATGACTTTGGTCCAAAGTTTAGCAGCTGGAACTTTTCCTTTAAAAAAATGCCATTGTATTTTTCTTGCATTACTGATGCTTTGTCTGATACAAATGATGCACGTTACCCATCTAATGCTTTTCATGTTGCGCCCAAAACAGTGATGTTAGCAGCTTCTGCATGATTTAGAGACAAGGCATATTAAGAAAGTCAGTTTTGGTTAGCTCATAATGCAAATTAAAAAAAAAATTCAACAATTTAACATAGGGAAGTTCTTGATTTCAGGATCATTGCTTCCATCTGCTGCTATAGAAAATCATGCTATTCAATCTTGTAAGTGCTTTTTGTACTGCATCCATAGCAATGAAAGTCAACAATTTGTATTAAGTGTAAGATTATTATAAGATTTTTATCATAGGGCTCTATGGAATCCTCAAAATGTTAGTTTAGGCAAAGGGCCATTAAGAGGGATTGATCTGAGATTTATTACATGTCACTGATACAGACCTTATGACCTTGCAGAATTACCTGATCATGTTATTTAGAAAGAAACACATCTTAGTGTCTAGTTTTCTAGCTTTATGCATCCTGGCCATATTTTGGACTCTTACATGTTTGATGGATCTGCTTTTTTCCACCACTAAATCCTCCCTTTTCTCTTCTGTGTTCTATTTCAATTAGAATTTACAGACATGGGATACAAAGTACTTTGCAGTATGAGAAGATAGCCTTCCCCTTGACAAATCCAATCTCAAGATACAACTTGTTTAAAGGAACCTAACCCATCCCCCCTTAAGAGAAAACAGGGAGTGGTTTAGTGCTACCACCGAGGAATCACTGTTTCATACCCTTCAAGATTAGTTCAGTCCAACTGCGTGCGCATGCACACACACACTCTCACTGTAACGGAGATACAAACACTGCTAAGGAGAAGCATGCCTTGCATGCATAATCAATATAAGGCTTCAAAGATGTCCTCAAAAACATCCCTTCCTTCTTCGTAAACCATGATCATAAGATGCCATTTGGGACAGGCATGCAAACATCTCAGCATTGTGCATGCAGTTCTCAGCACAGCTTCCTTTGCTGTTATGACTGTCATTAGCCTAATTATCAACTAAGCTTTATTTCTTTTGCAGCCAAGTTCCCAAATCAAAAAGGCCACTCCGAAACACTGGATTTGAGATAGTCATTTGCTCTCATCACCTTTGCTCTCAAAGATGTTCATTTGCAGCATCTCCAAAATAGGAATTAAATGTCTGTCTTTGTTATGACTCCTCCATAACAGGTTTGACAGCCCTGGGCCCAGCTGCATTTTTAACTGTTTAATTATTGTTTTAAAATACTGCATCTTAAGCCTTGCATCCCTTATTGATTGATAGCTACAAACCAACAGTGCCATCCACTGTTTTCCCACAACAGTGGCATCTTTCTCCACAATTCTTTCCTGAGAGAGTCTTAAATTGATTACACTAGAATTAGTCCATTAAACATTTGGATGCCTTGCATGAACAAGATTTTTTAAAAAAAAAAAGGATAGAGGCCAAGTTAAATTCAGATGGCTTTCCAAGTGAGTTCCAAGTGATGTCAAGCAAGCTCTCAACTGTAGCTAAAGCCACAATTCACAGAGCTCTGCACAGGGGCCAGACAGAGACAGCCCATATGGATCTGTTTACAAGTTTAGGACCTTAAAGATGCCTGCCTCTCCAGGTCCTCCAACATTTTGATCCCTATAGACTTTACCTTCCCAGGCAAGCCCTTGTTCAGTATGATGCCCAGTTGTTTCAGTTAAATGAAATCTCCAGGAAGTTGCATAGCAGAATGGCAGAGAGAGTGAGTGTGTAGGTGTGTGAGAGGGAGAGAGATGAGGAGGGGAAGGTGAATGATAGAGTAATATCGAAACATACAAATTTTAGCCTAGGGCAGGAAATATATTGGATGAGAAGTTTTGTTCTGTGGTGTTGTTTTTTTAAAGTAATGGCTCTGTCTTTAACAGGTCTTTCTGAGCTTAAGAGGAGTGATTTATTTACTTACTTCTGCCTAGAAAAAACCAAAAGGATGATTATAAAAATTAATGGTATATTCTGCAATCCAGAAAGGGTGGTTGTAAAGTTAATAATTTAAATATATGTAAGTTGTATGTTTTGTTGCACAGCTATATGTCTTGCCAGATGGGAGCAAAGGATTCTAAAATCCCATTAATGAAGGGAAGGTCAGAAGTTGGGGCTTTTAATACCCAATAGGGTAATATGAACTTTGACCTTATGACTGTGGCTTTTTGGGAAACATAGTTTAGTAATTGGGTGGCCATTTTGCTAGTGATTCATTAAAGTTAAAAATGTGTATTAAAGAGGAATGATGAGAGTGACCTGCTCTGCTTGCAGCACAAGTTAATTGGGGTTTTCCCCCCTCAATGAAGGAGAAGATTTTAGTTCTTCTGGGTGGAAAATTATGGATTTTTTTCCATAAATAAGACTGAGCTAAACAAACAAAAAAAACGGGAAGCCATTTTTAGTAGGGTTTACTAACTCCTTGAACACAGACACATAGAAAAGCCCTAGAGTGGGGAACTGTGTTAGGTAGAAATGAATTTAAACTTGGTTCTCTTGTTAGCAAGTTGCTAACTTGATTAGAATCATAGTATAGTCAGAGCCATAAGCAGTATGTTACCATTTTAATTTATTAGACTAACGTACATACTGTGCATGGGAGAGAAAAAGAATTTCAAACAAAAGACTACCACCATGATCATTGATGGAAAGATCAGAGTCCTTTCTGTTTTCATAAGCAGGCCTGGTCTATTAGCTCACACATGTATCTCTCTCCCCATCTCCCAAATTTGGATCAGCAGTGTTACCACCTCTAGTGATCTTATCACTAGTCTCACGATATTTGGTGTTGTTCTTAAAGCCCCTATTCCTGGGGGCATGTGAATAGATGAGAATTTCTGCTTCCATTTAAGAAGTTAGTTTCTGGCCTTCATTGTTGTGGGAGGAAAATCTTGAAAATGTGATCTAAGCACTCCCTGAAGGATCAGAAACCAGAAGGCAAAGAGAAAGCACCTCATTTTTTAAAATAAGTGTGATGATTATTAAGCCAGTTTCATGATTTTGAGAGCTTAACATATTAGTTTTGCACAGTTGGGGTTGGCAATGCTGGATCACTGAAAGAAAATCAGGAGAGAAAAGCACAGAATTGTATGCTAAGGAAGCCTCCTGCTATGCAGATGACACTCCATAGTCTTGATATAGCAAGATAGACCTGTGGCCAGCTAGGGTACACAAACTCTCGAAGGTTGTGAATACCAGCTTCATGGCAGGCCAGCCCACTCAGCAGAACAGGCAGCTTGCTGCAGGAGGCAGAAACCAAAGAAATCACAGCTCTTTGCCCAAGAATGGGAGAGCTCACTGAGTGAAAAGGGCATGTAAATGACTCTCCCCACCTCCTACACCATGTAGTTCCAGATAGCTGCACTGAGTGCTTAATGGCCCAAGGGAAATTCTGCAGTCCACCCTGTACAGTGTTGGGGCCCCAGCGTATAGACCAGTTCTTTCAAATTAAAACAAATAGCTGAAGGAGGAGATGGTGCAGGGAGAAGAGACTTTCCTTTCCTCATTATGAAGGTGGGTCTCTTGTCGTGATCACATCAATAGTGTGTCATCCTCCACTATTGGGAGCTCTATCCTCACACCAGTTGGTTTTCTTTGTCAGAGGATGAATGCATTTTGGGCGGGGGGAGGAGGTTTAGGTCATTTGTTCTTCTCCTTAGCTAACAGAACTCTAGCTCTCACCCAGGGAGAGGTATACACAGCAGAAAGCACTTTCTGCTTTCCCTTATCCTGGCTGCACAAAGAGACATGTTTTTCCATCTTTTGACTGGCAAAAAGTCAGACAGGGCCATGTCTACATCCCTCATATTGATCTGCAGGAAAGATAAACTATGGTGTAGAAAAACAAACCAGTGATACTTAAGGCTAAAGTCAATATTAGAGCAGGAAATCTTACTTTGAATAGTTTCGTGCTGAGAGGTCTGCTTCTCACTGCCCAACGGTCATCCACAGAGAGGCATGGGCTATTTACTGCTTTAAGGAACCACCTATGCTCCCACCTTAGTAGAACTGGCCCTGTTCACATGCAGCAGGGTTTTGAACAGGTGCATTCTGAGCTCAGAAGGTGGAATGACATTGTTCCTATTTTGGTGCAAAAATAATGTGTAAAAAAAAAACCACGTTAAAAAACCTATTCTGAGCAGTTCTTAAGAAACTGGTAATTAAGACCAAGATTTTTAAAAAGGGGCTGCAGCAAAGGCCAGAATAGAGCCCCTAATCTTTTCTTGTCTCCTTTTCCGGTGAGAAAGGAGTTGGTTACCATTAGGAAAGCTTTATTCTCAATGTTCTATTACAAAGTGTATATATATAGTACATAGGCCCTCTGGCCACCAGAACCTGGCAAAACACAACCTCTCTCTGTGATAGTCTGACAAGTGAGCCTGTGTAGCTAATGTCATACCTGTTTGATGCAATAACTAATCCTGCCTTTAAGAAGATATAGCAGGGACAGACCAAAACCAAAACCTCTGAGAGCTTTGGGAAAGTTTGGCTCTGAATCTGATCTTTGCAGCTCAAGCCCCACTATGATGTATGTCAGAATCTTTAAAAAAAAAAAAAAAAAAAAAAAAATAAAAGGTACAATTTGTCATTTAAAGGGATGCGGACAAGGCTGACAGGTCAAAATGAAATCTAGCTGAAAACCTCCATTAAAAAAAAAACACCACTTGTCTCCCCAGTGTGTTAAATCTCTCAACTCCTCAAGGCAGAAAGCTGCATCGCTGCTGATTTTGTGGCTTGGGCTCTCAAGTCCACCTGAGAGCCCAGATTGCAATGTCCAAACTGCTGTTTTTAGCATGCTATCTCACTAGTGCAAGTCTGTCTACCTGGGCTGGGAAGCTCACTCCCTGCTTCAGCGTAGACATACCCTGAGTGCTGATTACTGGAGAGCAACACATAGGAGACTGGAAAATTGTGACCTCTATATAACCTGAAGTGAAGACAGGATGAACCTGGAACCAGCCTTGAAGACAGAGTGGGGAAACTTGGACAGAGCCTCCAAATGATCAGGGCCATGTAAAAAATACCACAGTATTTCAAATGGCAACATAAACCAGGGCCTGCCACTATTACTGTTAGAAATTAAGACTTTTGGATGAATCTACTTGATCTTAAATATTAGGAATTTTTGATCACCTTCGTATCTATGTGAAAAGGTTATAGGGCATCAGAGAATCCCAGGACCAAGCTGGTGAGTATGTAAAGGTTCACTAAAGAGCCAAATCTAGAGAGTTCAGAGACTGTTTAAATAGGGTTGATCTGAAGCCTACAGTCGTAATAAATTGGCTCCTCGCTAGTCCTATCCAACACTTGCACTACGATGGTACAGTAGCTTTGTGACTGAGGACATCTACTGGTGAATGGGATATGTGCAAATAAACAACTTCTGTGTCTCTAACTTTAATGAGAATTTTTAACGATTTACTGACTCACAGAGTGAAACTGTGCCAACAGCTGTTTACCGACAAGGGCTTGTGGGTAAGTAGTATGACTGTAGATTCAGATGAAGAAAAAAAAATAAAACCTCCAAAAATCCTAAGAGGAACAACTACAAATGTCATGGCTATAGATAACCTATGTACCCAAGAAATATATTACCCAGCAGAGTGGTAATAGAGTCTTTCACCTTGAGGTCACCAATTCAAATCTACCTCTGGTGATGTTACCATCTGTCTGCTCTTTGGTACTGTACCCAAAATGAATTTGTGACCGCAGGTTTGCTATTCGTGAACAAAAGGCCACTTTGTGAAAAGTGGCTACCAAAATCTGTAGCCTTGTTTTCAGGAATGCGTGGAAATAGAGATCGAACTGCACATGGTTCAGAGGCCAGAGCATCAGTTCTTTCTGTAGAGCCACAGATGTGCATGATGCTTTACAGGTGAATATAAAAACTAGGTCCCTGCCCTAACAGAGTTACCATCTCAAATACAGACAAAAAGACACCAGCCATGGAAGTCAGAGAGGGAGGATGAAGGTGAGGAAAAGGTTTCTCCATCTCAAAATTGAGGAAGTTGGTAGAAGCCACAGGGAATTTACACTGATGCTGACCATTCTGCATTTGTTCTGTAACTACACAGACAGCTCCTTCATTTTGGTGTTGCCAGGACGACATCTGTTAGGAGCTGTAAATCAAATTGTCACAGGGTTCACTACTCACCATTGTGGTGCTTTCTTGTGGCCCATCTGGGATTAGCTCACCACCAGTCTGATGCCCCCTCCTTCATTTTCTCTCCCTGTTGTCTCTCTCTCCAGAGTCAAGTTATGACTTGGTGACCCCAGCCAGGTCACTATAATTCTCCCCTTCCAGAGTATCAAAGTCCTATTGGATGAGCATCCCAGGCAATCTTCTGTTCCACTTTCTCATCTGTGTCACTTCCCCAGTAACTGGTAGGGGAATCCAGGCCTGCCTACTCCTCCGGGTTCCAGCCCATGGACCATATGCTCAGCAATGACAGTCTGCACTGTCCCAAATCTTGTTGCCGTTTCCCTGGGCTGCTTCCTATTTCACCTCTATCAGGCTCCTTTGCCACCCTTAGTGCACCCTTCCCTCAGAGTCAGGATCCCAGGACTTCTATTCTCCCCCCAGTTTCCTCCTTTCCCTCTCTAAGGGTTTGGCTACACTTGCAGCTATACAGCGGTGGGAGTTAAAGCTGTCTTCGTACAGCTGTGTAGGGAAAGTGCTGCAGTGTGGCCACACTGACAGCTACCAGCACTGCAGTGTGGCCACATTTACAGCATTTGCAGCGGTGTTGGAAGTGGTGCATTATGGGCAACTATCCCAGTGTTCAAGTGGCTGCAACGTGCTTTTCAAAAGAGGGGGGTGGGGTGGAGTGTGACAGGGAGCGTGAGGGAGACAGAGAGAGAGTGGATTTTTGACAGTGTCAGCTCCCTGCCTTGCAAGTTCTAAGGACTTGACGATACACAGCACCAACCTTCAATCATTTTAAAAGTTTCGACCCCTTCCCCCACCCCTCTCTCATTCACTAAATGCTAATAGCCTTCAGATCAGATAAGCAGCTGCTCCAAAAAGGACCCCCCTCTCGGGGCTGCTTCTCTCCTCAAGCAAACACTAGCTGTGGACATTCATCCCCCTGCCTGCCTCATTCACAGCAAACAGTAGCTGTGTTTGTTTTTCGAGTTCACAACAAAACAAAGAGTGTTATCCTTACTTAAAAAGCATTATGGGAAGGTTCTGGAGGTCAGTTACAGCATAGTAAGATTAATCACTGTTTACACTGGCACCCCAGCGCTGCAAGAGCAGCGCTGTAGCCAGGGAGATACAGCGCTGTATGTGCCTTGCAAGTGCGGACAGGGAGTAAGTTACAGTGCTGTAAAGCCACCACCAGAGCTGTAACTCTCAAGTGTAGCCAAGCCCTAAGCCCACAGTGTGACCACAGGCCCCTTCTTACTCACCACTTCCTGTTTTATAGCAGTTTAGCCTGCCTTTTGCCCAGCTAGGTTTCATCCTCAGTTAAAAACTTACCAGACCTGATTCCTTCCCTGGTGCAGCCTGTCACAGGGTTAATTGGCCCTTTCTCTTTACTCAGACCCTGTGTAGGCACCCTCATCACACCATTCTTTAGTAAGTTTAGGCTACACACTGACTCACACAGTAAGAATACTTGAGACACAAGGTGGGTGAGGTAATATCTTATATTGGACCAACTTCTGTTGGTGAGAGAGACAAGCTTTCAACCTTACAGAGCTATAGAGGTGAAGAGCTCTGTCTAAGCTTGATAGCTTGTCTCTCTCACCAACAGAAGTTGGTCCAATAAAAGATATTACCTCAGCCACCTTGTCTTTCTACTATCCTGGGACAGACATGGCTACAACAACACTGCATACAGTAATAATACTTGGCACTTAACACCTTCAAAATACTGTATCCTTAGGCCTGGTCTACACTACGCGTTTAAACCGAATTTAGCAGCGTTAAACAGAATTAACCCTGCACCCGTCCACACAACAAAGCCCTTTATATCGATATAAAGGGCTCTTTAAACCGATTTCTGTACTCCTCCCCGACGAGGGGAGTAGCGCTGAAATCGGTATTGCCATGTCGGATTAGGGTTAGTGTGGCCGCAATTCAACGGTATTGGCCTCCGGGCGGTATCCCACAGTGCACCATTGTGACCGCTCTGGAAAGCAATCTGAACTCAAATGCACTGGCCAGGTTGACAGGAAAAGCCCTGCGAACTTTTGAATTTCATTTCCTGTTTGCCCAGCGTGGAGCTCTGATCAGCACAGGTGGCGATGCAGTCCCAAATCCAAAAAGAGCTCCAGCATGGACCGTACGGGAGTTACTGGATCTGATCGCTGTATGGGGAGACAAATCTGTTCTATCAGAGCTCCGTTACAGAAGACGAAATGCCAAAGCATTTGAAAAAATCTCCAG
The DNA here is from genome assembly GCF_016161935.1 of Mauremys reevesii. Taxonomy (NCBI): domain Eukaryota; kingdom Metazoa; phylum Chordata; order Testudines; family Geoemydidae; genus Mauremys; species Mauremys reevesii. The sequence continues at coordinate 21,432,606 of NC_052633.1, forward strand.
GCTATGATAGACAGAGGCCACAGCAGGGACTCAGCACAGTGCTGTGTGAGAAGCGTAACGGAAAGCCAAAGAATCAAATGGACACTCATGGAGGGAGGGAGGGGGGACTGAGGACTCCAGCTCTCCCACAGTCCCCGCAGTCTCCGAAAAGCATTTGCATTCTTGGCTGAGCTCCCAATGCCTCACAGGTCAAAAACATTGTCCATGGTGGTTCAGGGTATATCTCGTCAATTTACACCCCCTCCCGCCCCGTGAAAGAAAAGGGGGAAAAATAGTTTCTCGCCTTTTTTCAATGTCACCTTATGTCTACTGCATGCTGCTGGTAGACGCGGTGCTGCGGCGCTGAACAGCAGGATCCCCTCCCCTTCCTTTCCTGATGGCAGACAGTGCAAAATGGTGGTAAACTGTCATCGTCCCGTGAGTGCTCCTGGCTGGGCTCGGTGAGGTCGGCCGGGGGCGCCTGGGTAAAAATGGGAACGACTCCTGGTCATTCCCAGCAGATGGTACAAAATGCTTGGTAACCATCCTCATCATAGCAGCTGGAGGCTGAGCTCCATCAGCCCCTCCACCCCCCTTTGATGTCTAAAGAAAATATTCTGTACTCCCTGGACTATCATAGCAGCTGGAGGCTGCCTCCCCTTCATTTTATCTCGCTAAAAAGTCTGTTTCTTATTCCTGCATTCTTTATTACTTCATCACACAAATGGGGGGACACTGCCACGGTAGCCCAGGAGGGTTGGGGGAGGAGGGAAGCAACGGGTGGGGTTGTTGCAGGGGCACCCCCTAGAATGGCACGCAGCTCATCATTTCTGCGGGGTCTCTGGGGCTCTGACATGGAGTGGCTGTCCTCTCTGGTTCTCTAGTACACTTGCCCCATATTCTAGGCAGGACTGACTATTTTTAGACAAAACAAAGAAGGGAATGACCCGGGGAGTCATTCCCATTTTTGTCCATGTGCCCCAGGCCGACCTCAGCGAGGCCAGCCAGGAGCACCCATGACAGAAGCGGACGGTACAAAAGGATTGATAACCGTCATCGCCAATTTCCAATTGCAAACGGTGCAAAATGACTGATAGCCACCATCTCATCGCCAATTTACAATGGCAGACGGTGCAATAGGGATGGTAACCATCTCTGCTACCTTGCAAAGGCAAATGAATGCTGCTGTGTAGCACTGCATCCAGTACACAGACACGCGTCTGTCAGCAGCATCCAGTACACATACGGTGACAGTGACAAAAGGCAAAACAGGCTCCATGGTTGCCATGCTATGATGTCTGCCAGGGCAATCCAGGGGAAAAAGGGCACGAAATGATTGTCTGCCGTTGCTTTCACGGAGGAAGGACTGAGTGACGACATTTACCCAAAAGCAGCAGAGTCTTGTGGCACCTTATAGACTAACAGACGTTTTGGAGCATGAGCTTTCGTGGGTGAATACCCACTTCGTCGGATGTCATGCATCCGACAAAGTGGGTCTTCACCCATGAAAGCTCATGCTCCAAAACGTCTGTTAGTCTATAAGGTGCCACAAGACTCTTTGCTGCTTTTACAGATCCAGACTAACACGGCTACCCCTCTGATACTTGACATTTACCCAGAATCACCCGCGACACTGTTTTTGCACCATTCATGCATTGGGATCTCAACCCAGAATTCCAATGGGCGGAGGAGACTGCGGGAACTATGGGATAGCTACAGGATAACTACCCACAGTGCAACGCTCCGGAAATCGACGCTAGCCTCAGTACATGGATGCACATCGCCGAATTAATGTGCTTAGTGTGGCCGCGTGCACTCGACTTTATACAATCTGTTTTAAAAAACCGGTTTCTGTAAAATCGGAATAATCCCGTAGTGTAGACATACCCTTAGTTAATCCTCACAACACCTCTTGTGAGGTAGGTTAATAGTGCCCCTCCTTTTACAGAGGAAGTCAGATGCTCCTGCCAGGAATTCCTACTGAATGCAATGAAAGTTACAGCTACTTAAAGAAGGGATGAATTTGGCCCAGAGATATTAAAGGCAGATTATAGCCAAGCTACAATGCAAATCTGTTGCAGAGTTGGGAGCGAAACTCAGAGTTTCTGGTTCACAGTGCCGCAATGCTTTTAATTATTTTTGTTTACTTTGATGGCAAGCCTTCCAGTTTGCCAGGGCTTGATTTGACACAGAACCCCAGCTTCTCCTATAGTTTCATGTTTTGGATTAAGTTTTCTTCCAAATACCCAAATTTGGAACTGTCCAGGTTCTTTAGTCTAAAGGAATTTTATCACTTCTGTTTCTTAATCAGAATACTAAAATAATTTTTTCTGTATCACTTTCATAGTAGAATGTTATATGTCTATGACAGCTTAGACTGGAGTCAAGAGTGTACACTTTTTAGAATCTAGTTTTAATTTTCTAAAATGTCCAATTCATTAAATTCAAGACTGGAATTAATCAAATATATTGCGGTCCTCAAACTAGCTAGGAAGTGTATATACCTGTACCCCTTCTTCAAACATTCTGTTTTAACTACTGTACATTATAGCTTTGGGAAAATACTCATAATAAATTAAGTGGTATTATTCAGAAGGGTTGCCAGTCATGAGAGTGTCTTTTGTTTTTACACGTCATATCCTATTAGTACCAAGATTTCTTCTGAGAATCTAACAGATCAATACATCTGTAACTCTGGCCTGTAACCCAATTACTATGCAGACGTCTCTGATAACTATTACAAATTAAATTTGTATTATGTAGTTTCAGAGACTCATGGAAAAGGCTTTATTGTTATTCTTTCAGAGCAATATACTGTATATGATCAATTCAAAAGTATTTTGGGAATTAAAAAATATAAAATTAATCCTGAAAAGAGATTGTTGTGGAGAGACCAAAAAAGCTTGACACCTTTGGTATGCCAGAGGATTTATGAAGGTCCATAAAAGTCATTGTACAAGAAATTTATTCTAATAGCTTTGGATGCTCAATCCGTGTAATAGTCCAGTCTGCCTTCACTCCTTGTGTAAATTCCCTTCGGAACCTAGGAAAGGCAGGACAAATAAATTGTTAAAGATCACGTAATCCTTTAAAGGGCACCTAATGCTACTGAGAAAACTTGGCAAAATATTTTCCTTCGTTATTCTGTTATCGTTTTCTCTAACTCTTCCCTCGTCCTTCGATCTTATGAAAGCCAGGTGTTTTATAAGAGATCATTAGATGCCGCTGCTCAGTCCCCATATGGAGTATTGTGACATTAAAGCTATTTCTCTAAGAAGAGACTGATCCAAGGCCTACTGAAGTCAAAGGGAGGCTTTCCTGACTTCAGTGGGCTTTGGCTCAGGCCACAAGTGATGGATAAAACAACAAGAGCAGAGGAAGTCTTAAGCACCCATTTTCATGCTAATGACCCTCAAAATCCCAGAAAATGATCTATAGGAAAATTAGTTTCTAAATTAAGGGTTTCATTTTTCCATGAGGCATCAGCAAATCAATATGGTGAACTAGGTACTTTTTACCCAAAGATATTTGGTTTAAGCATTTAAAAAAAAAAAATTACAGAATAATATGAAGTTAGTAGATCTTTTTAGAGATTAGACCAGATATACTAAAAAACCCTAAGTGTATGACTGAATCCTTCTACACATTTGAGTTCTACAGTTGTTTGAGCAGCAAAGAGTCTTGTGGCACCTTATAGACTAACAGACGTTTGGGAGCATGAGCTTTCGTGGGTGAATACCCACTTCGTCGGATGTATGTAGTGGAAATTTCCAGGGGCAGGTATATATAAGCAAGCAAGAAGCAGGCTAGAGATAACGAGGTTAGTTCAATCAGGGAGGATGAGGCCCTCTTCTAGCAGCTGAGGTGTGAAAACCAAGAGAGGAGAAACTGGTTTTGTAGTTGGTAAGCCAGTTGTTTGAAAGAACGTTAGTCACCCTACATTTTAAAACCTTTTCCCCTTTAGTGCTGGAACCTTTCGGTACCTTTTAGTTTGTAAGGTTTTTTTGATAGGTATTTTAAGTGAAGCCTTTAATTTTTAGTGTGTTAACACAGCATTTATACGCCTAAATCACAAACAGAACAGCAGTGTAATCCATATTGTCCTGCAAGTGTGTTCCAATCCTGGCCTAGGCAGAACCATCCCTAGACACCTAGCTGCTCTGGTGATGGGTGCTTTACAAAAGGGTTTGAAGTCTCTCTGCCCATTTGGTCCTTGGCCTCTGCTGAGAAGCCAGAAAGAGTGCCAATTCAGATGATTTATTAGGATACCTGGCCACTAGGAACTGAGACAACTCACAAGCTTTCCCCCTCCCCACAAGGAGTCAGGACCCTCAAAGAAATCAGACAAGACTCTAAGATATGTGATAAATATGGCCAAGAGATGAACATAGGAGGAAAGAGAACAGGGGTGCTCTTCAAGTGGTTTTGATTTGTATTTTATCTGGACCTGGACCCTGTGTAGTTTCTTCTCTCTGAGAAAGAGTTTAGAAGAGAGCCACCCTATCATAACTTAGGCAAAAATATGCCATTTCCCCTCCACTTTTACAATTTTGAAGACTATTTTCTATTGTTTTGACAAGAGTGCAAATATTTTTCATCTCTCAGACATTAGCACATTTTATAACCAGTATTATATATGCACATTTCTATGAAAATACATCCACTTGACCAGTGAGCGCTCAGAGGTTTTAGATCAGATCCATGTGAACCAGTCAAACACCAGATGATGTTTGCGTTGTTCTAAATTGCTTCAGAAAATGTTCAGTTAAATCTTTCATCTTCTCAAGCCAACTACAATACTGACTCTTTTGCAGGAGGGTGGTGTTACAGCAGCAGCACAAAGCAGGCTGATTGGCTTGGCAGCTCTGTTTGATTTGGTGCACAAAACTGGGACTGACAACTGACATGGGCCTCTTTCCAAAAGGGGGGAGGGGATAAGGAGGGGTCAAAGTTTGTGACATGCTAGTAGATTCCGAGTGTAGTAACATTAGTCTGAAATTAAGAAAGCTGTAATGTGACAACCTTAAGGTGATTTTGTTAAAAAACAAAAAACAACAAACACCACACCCCAAGAGTTGCTCCCCAGAATAAAAGTTGGGTTGAATGAGGAAACTCTTATGCTGAAGGCCAAGATAAATACAACTAGAAGGAAAAAATGATAGGGACACTTACTCATAGTTTGCTGTTAGAAGACGTTTAGTTTCTTTCACAGTTTCATCTCCAAATACAACCTGGAAAACTTTGGTTCCATCTGGAGCTTCATCAGGAAGGTCAGCGCTAGTTAGATACCAGAAGCGCATCAGGATACTAACAAACTTCCTTCCTGTTACAAAGAAAACTAAGCCATTAGCCAACATTCTAGAATTACGCATATACCTCAGCAATCTAGTATATTTACTTGCAAACCACTGAGCGTTTTACTAAGACTCTACAGAAGCAAATGGCTACACGAAGCACAAAAGAATAAAGAAAAGAAAGTGATACTTAAAACTTAAAGTAATTCACCCTAAAGCCATCTTCATAAGGTTTGGCAGGAGTAAAAACAAAAAGTCATACTTTCTATAGAGTGGTGCATAAGTCATCAGGAGTTATTCCTGACACTATATATGATCACATTGTATGGAAGGCTGTCATATTCCAGATTATAGAATGACCGTTGTGACTGAAGAGGTACTTAGAGTGACAGGGAATGAGATGTGGAGAAGTAGGATTATTAAAACGATAGAATAAGAGAAGCTCAATGTATTAGATAGCCTGAAATAAAGAGGTCTGGATGGATGAGAACAAGGTTAGGTTCAGGAAAAGAACCAACTCAGCTGTATTTTATAATGAGCCAAGCACACACTGTTGGCATTTAACAAAATAAAGCAGATGGTTGCTAGTTTAAAAAATATAATATATATCAAGCTGTCCTGGATCCGCATGGAGAAACTGTCACACAGTGTGATATGAGATTATTCCCACTCCACTTCTCGATGCTAAATATTCTCAGCCATCATGGGGGGAAATGATATGCTGCTACTCCAGCATACAGCACTTAGTGGTACAAAAGGAAAGCAATCAGACTGACTCAGACCATTTCCATTTCATGTTGCAGCTGCTGTATCCCCATCAACACCACAGAAGCAAACTTTTAGGAGGCAATAGGCAGGGAGGGAACAGACAGGACGGGAGACAGACAATGAAGAGGAATGAATTACAAAGTCAGATGCAGCAGGAAGACAGAAAAATTGAGAGGTTTTGCAGTTAAACTTTAAAAATTGGTCTTAAATTTGATCCCTCATTTCTCAGGCCAGCAGGAGTTTGGAGCACTGCAGAAGTGGTGCTCGGCCCAAATGGGAAAAGACAATTCGTTCATCATCTTTCTGAAGCCTGGCTCAGGCTGACAGAAGCAGCAGCACTAACAAGCTCCAAAGTCAGTCATATCCAGCTATTCTCCAGCAGAAGAATGTCTGCCACAAGGCAAGATTTTTTGGCAGGAGCACAGGGTGGGGAGAAGAGGGGGAAGAAAAGAAAAGAGAGAGACCAGAAGAAGCAGACTCTATAAGAGAAAGGGCAGGAGTGCACACATTGGGAGTCATTATGTTTTTATAGCACATACAACACTTTAAGGCCTAGCACTGTGCATACAGTACGTGTGAGGGGACTTTTTTTTTTGGAGAAGTGAATAGGGAGAAATGAATGGAAAGCGTATAAAATCCAAGTGAAGGAGAATAAGAAAAATTTGAACAGGCATCAAGTTGGTACAATGATTCATACTAATGACAGTTTATAGTGAGATCAAATAAGTACATAAAGAGAGCTTTAAACGTTACTTCTAGGAATGAGAAATAGGACTCATGAACACCTTTGTAACTAGAAAAGCTGTAAAAAACAAAACCATGACAAAAGGTTCTCTGTCTATGCTACGTGAATGTTCTAGAATTCTATACATACCACTGTCATCATAGTAAATGCCAACATCTCCTGCTGTTGTATACATTATTTCCTCCATGTCAGCAGCCAGGGCATTCCTGTGGTTTTCAGACAAGGAAGAAAGCTTCTCCTTCAACACTTGAAGTACCTGAATTTAGAGAAATTGTAGCTTTTGTTATGCCTACAATTCACTAGATAATTGAAACCATTGATCTTGTAAACTCCGTAACAGTCCAGTATTACCCCAATACATCTACTGAAGTATTTCTAATCCACATCGCTGTAAGACAATTTATTAAAATAGAAATATTGTTCATCCAAAAAAAATATCCCATAGTATTCCCTTCTGACTGAAGAATGGTTAAATGTAAAAAGTTACATCAAAGCAACATTTAAATGCACAAGAGTCAGGACATGAAAAGAATTAAAATGCTCACAGTAACTAACTTAAATGTATCCTGTGCAATGTGGGTTAACACTCAAACAAATTAAGACAGAATATCCAAATTCTACACAAAAAGCTACATTTGAAGAACATTAACATTGCAAAGTGAAACCCTCAAGTCAGAAAGCATCAGTTAAGGTTTTCCTCAAAATCTAAACTCTGCTCTCCCCTTCTATTTAACCTTCTCTCTGCTTCTTTCTATCTATATTTAAGTTTTGTACTACACATTACCATGGTATGTGAGTGCCCTTATGCTTTTATACATTACAGTTGTCTCTATAATTATATTAATTGCCCTAGAGTCCTGCCTCATTCAGTGCACAGGTCAGACAGGACAGTGGAACTTTGCCTTTTTTCTCTACACACCATCCTCCAAATTTGTTCACACTGCGATAATGGCAAAATTTAATTTGTCTTAAAACAAGGCCTGGATACACAGAGCCCAGGCCCCATTCACAATTTTCAATACCACATTCACTGAGCACCATCCAACCGGCAAAAGATTGTCATGATGTTCATCAACATAGGTGTCAACAACAAGAAGTCGACTAGCTGGCCCTAACTGCAATCACTGTTTTGCAGTCTGTCTGTGCCACCTTAGGGAAACAATTATTAGGAGCCATTTGTGACCCTTCTCCTCCTTTGTTGGATGGCTCCCCATTTCTTCCCCTTCCTCTGATTGTGAGTGGCTTCCTTTCAGTACTGGTAGAGCTTCTATGAAAACCTGCTGAACCCATGGAGTTTGTGGTGGGAGGAGGAAGGGGCGATGCTCTCTTGAAAGAGCTCACTAGGAACAAGCTCACATTTCGCTGCTACCACTACTCAGAGGGAGGAGGCAAGATGGTGCATTGGCACTACACCACAGTCGCATTAGGGTTCTCTCTCCATAGGCATGAGAGGCACCAGGCAGCCCAAGCTACTGGCACACAGTAACACAAACATACAGCTGAAGCAGCTCCCCCATGAGACTCTTCTGGATCTGAGACACCCCTCTCCAGAGGTGACGACGAAAACAGTCCCAGTGGTTCAAAATTCACGCTGACAATTAAAACTGGCCAGTCTGGCTATATTCTTGAGGCCCTGATGCAAGATCAGGGTCTCCAGTTTAGGACTAGGTAGCTAAGTGGCAGTGTGACCTACATGGGATGGGAACCAGTTAGACAGGGGGGTGCACAAGAAATGAATTCTCCATTGGGCAGGTCTATGTTGCTCACCTAAAGTTTTAGCACCAGTGAATGGTACTGGTGGTCACAGTAGGAACTTCCACTCACTTGCCCCATGTGAATAGAAGTTTGCAAGTCTGCCCCTGTTATCCACCCTCTTCTGCAATGGATTATATTTTTTAATCCTTTTTGATGACTCACTGGACTCTTCTGGCAGCTGCTCCATTGTCCTAATGGTAAGAGCAATTGGACAATTTTCCTTATACAGTCACTGATCATGCCCTTAGAGATAAGCTTGTCTGTCCTCCTTTAGTCTAAAGACTAACATTCTCCTGATCTTTACTAAAGAGTTCTTCCCCAGTTAGACCAAATTGGTACTATTTGTGTTTATTAACAAGCTAAACTTCACTTTAGATGACTGGCAACCCATTGGCAGATTAAAGGGTGAGACAGAGAAATATTTTTCATTCTGTGTTGGAGATTTTAGAAAAGAAATAAAATACTCTTTACCTCTTTTGATACAAATTCCTCCAACAGATCAAGTTTACATTGAGACAACAGCTTTGAAACAAGAGCAAAGGCCTATAAAACATAAAAATAGATGAGCAAACATTTCACTAACTCCAGGTCAACTCATTTTCCAGTAATCAGAGAATCAGACATTAGATATAGAAAAACACTCATTAGATCATCTAGTTCCATCACATTGCTTGGGCAGGATTGTTGCCTCCAGTATATTTTCTAGTGTCTTGTTCCATCTAGTTTTAGGCAATCCATCTAATGGGACCATGGCCACTTTGCTTACAAAACTACTCCAGATCAAAATAGATTTTTTTTTCTGATGTTTAGCTTACGCTTTCCCCATTCTTAGTCTTTATCCTCTTGTACCACCCTGTATAATCCCTCTCCATTCTAGAATGGGACAGCTTACACATACACAAAGGGTGTGAATGCCTTCTCAGTATTCACACCACTCATAAGTATCGACCCTTTACACATCAGCAAAAGCATAGTATAATTGCCCTCCCATAAAGTTAGACTAGTTTCTACTGTCCTTCCCTAGAAGCAGCTGGAAATGGCCTTCCCTACACTATCTTTCTGTGGTGACTGTGGGAAAGCTAAGCTGAAGTAACCAGTTTTATTCTTTGCTCTGAAAACAGCGAAGTCTGAGTATTCTCACTTCCTCCAGAAAAGTGGCAAAGCCCTGGGCCATCTGCCAAGAAAACCATCTCCCCATCTCATACACAACAACTAACATATACTTTTCCTACAAAACATAACTGTCAATGGAGATATATATCTTGGGTCAATTCCACAGGCCTTAAAGCTGAGACTTGAATATGACTGTATTCTATGGGAAAGCCAGTCCAGTGAACAGTGGACCAGGGTGATGTGCTGTTGTTAATTTGTTTTGCTGTAGGAACATGGTGCTGCATTCTGGACCAACTGAGGCCAGTCAGTGAACTACTAATACAGGGAAATGCAGTAGTCAAGTCTTCAGGTCACAAGGGCATGAATCACTGTGGCAAATTATTTCTGCAGCAGTATAAGGTACATGCAGAAAAAAGCACTTTTAGCAGCCATTGCTATTCAAGTATCCAGCAGTAGTAAGGAGTTCAGCAGAACACAGAGGCTATGAACCAGCTTGAGTACTTGAGAGCAGGCTCCATCGAAACAGAGTGAAGCTACAGTGGTAGTTAGATCTTTAAGATGACATATCCATCTTGCTTGGGTTCAACTTCAGCCAGCTGTTTTTCATCCACATGCTGATCTCAGCTAGACAACAAGAGAGCTGAGAGATGGTTCAGTTGGCACTGGAAATAAATGAGATATGGGGTCATCTGTGTGCTTGTGGAACTTGAGTCCAGAGTGTCATCACACAGTGGCTTCATGCAGATGTTAAATAGGATGAGGAAAGAACAGAGTTCTGTGGAACTGCACAACCGAGTGCTCTGATGGCAGAAGAATATTCGTCCAGCACTATTCAGGGTGAAGCCTGAAAGGAAGGATTGGAGCCATCTCAGTGCTTTCCTGTTTACTGTTGCTATATCTTTAAAGTCGGAGAGAAGTGTGTGATCAACAGAGCTGGATTAAGACAATCTGATGTCCTAGGCAAACTCCACATGGTTCTGCCTCTGCTTGAGGGGTTGTCACAGTCTCTCACCCAACACACACACGAGCTATCTGTGGGGGCCACTACCTCTCCTGTTTGGAGGAATGAGGCCTCCCCCCAGACAACCTATGCCAATGGTTTTCAAACTGCGGATCGCGACCCAGTACTAGTCGCAGAATGTAAGGCACTGGTGGCTCTCGTTGGCACCGCTGCCCAGACTGTTAAAAATCCCATCATTGGTGCTGCCCGGCTAGGGCAGGCTAGTTCCTACCTGTCCTGGCTCCACACTGCGCCCCAGAAGTGGCCAGCAGCAGGTCTGGCTCCTAAGCAGGGGGGCCACTGGGCTCCATGCACTGCCCCTGCCCCGAGCACTGGCTCCGCACTCCCATTGGTTGGGAACCAGCCAATTGGAGCAGGGGGGGGTATGCCTGCGGGCAAGAGCTGCACAGAGCCGCTTGCGTACCTCCGCCTAGGAGCTGGACCTGCTGCTGGCTGCTTCCGGGGTGCAACAAAGTCTGCACTGCCAGGAGAGGCAGGAAGCCTGCTTTAGCACCCCCACTGCGCTGCTGACTGGGAGCCGCCTGAGGTAACCTCATGCCCCAATGCCCTGCCCCACCCACCCCAACCCCCTCATCTCCAGCTGCATTGGGTCATGGGCATCAATTTTCTTCAACTGGGTTGCCAGAAAAAAAGTTTGAAAACCACTGATCTATGCCATACCAGGAGGAGTCAGCCACCACCTACCTAAATGGGGGGGGGGATGGGTGGGGAGCACCTCCTGACACCATCCAAATAGAGCCATAAGGAAGAGGCAGAAGCAAAGGCTACCCCCATCTGAGTCTTCTGCTGAGGTGCCATCACTGGGGGTGCCTCAGAGAAGCAAGTTTCAGAGTTAGAATAATGAGAAAGTGGGCAGGTGACATTCACAGAGCTATTGTTGCAGGCTATCAGCAAACAGCAGTTAATTTTAGGCCATGTTTTTAAAGTTTTCTTCATAACCATAAAAAATAGAAAAAAAGATTTTAAAAAATTAAGCGTGAAAACTGAGAGATTCTATCATCATGTAATTCCAGAATCTGGAGCACTATGGATGTGACTATGCCTTAAATCCAGCCCCAGTGATCAGTGGTACCAAGTACCAGGAAAAGATCCAATAATGGCATATAATTCCCATTCTCTCAGTCATTTTAGCTAAACTAGTTTCTGTTGCTCTGCTCTGAGCACTATCTATTTTATCAGTACCATTCCAGTAACGTGGCACCCAGAACTAGGGTTTCCAACTTTGGTTGGACATATTTCTGGAGGTTTCATTTTATGATGTAATCTTTAATTATAAAGATTAATCTTTAATTCCTGGAGACAATCCTGGAGGGCTGGCAAATCTACCCAGAACTTGAATGCAAATGTTCAGAGTGCTGCTGTCATAAGAATCATATTGAATGGCCTCCTTGCTCTGTGACTAATAAAATTTCAGACTGCAGAGGCATCTAGTCTTTTCTGTTCCCAAATTACACTGGAGCCTACCATAGTGCACTGCATTTATGCCTAATACTGCATCACTCTCACAGATGTTTGCAACTGTTTTAATGCCTTACAATACATAGGAAAGCCTGTAAAACTTTGACTCCTGGTTTAAGGGAATAAATGACAACTCCTATGGTGCCACTGTCAGCAATAATATCCCCCCACAGGGGTCTCACTACTGGGACAATATGAACAAAACACACAGTTCATCCCAGTTGAACAAAATACCTGTCCCCAGAGCCAATGGGCAGCAGTATTTAGTGGGGAAAGAGAGAGATCACCAGGAAGAGAAGAAGAAGAGGGGAGCAGTGACGGATAAGTTCCAGGGTGGCCACATATGCCAAGGGTGGGCCCCATAATAGGGTGACAGGAAGGAGTTTCACTGCATCCACTGGGGGGAGATGGGGCAGGGCTTCTTGCATGATCACATCCAGGCCAAAGGGCAAGGTGGTGAACAGGCCTCCCCCCCAACATAGCTGGGTCACACGGGGAGTCCCAGGCAAGGGTAAGGGGGGATAAAAAGGCCTCCTGCCCTACAGGGCAAGGTGTGTGTCTTGGGCAACAAGGAAGGGGATTAACAGCCTCCCTCTCAGCTATACAGGTAGCAAGGAAGGAGGAATAATGGCCCCCCCCACACACAGTTGGGGGTTCCAGGCAGGGGGAAGGGAGGTCCCAGGCAACAGGGAAGGGAGGTAACGGCCCCCACACATACAGTTGGAGGTCCCAGGCGGCTGGGAAGGGGGGGATGATAATGGCCACACACACACACACTTGGGGGGGTCCCAGGCGGCAGAGAAGGGGGGATAACGGCCACACACACACACTTGGGGGGGTCCCAGGCGGCAGAGAAGGGGGGCTAACAGCCCACACACACACTTGGTAATGCCCCACACACACACTTGGGGGTCCCAGGCGGCAGAGAAGGGGATAATGCCCCCACACACACACTTGGGGGGTCCCAGGTGGCGAAGGGGGGTAATGCCCCCCACACACACACACATGGGGGGTCCCAGGCGGCAGCGGAGGGGGGATAATGCCCCCACACACACACTTGGGGGGGTCCTAGGCGGCAGAGAAGGGGGGGTAATGCCCCCACACACACACACTTGGGGGGTCCCAGGCGGCGGAGAAGGGGGGGTAATGCCCCCCACACACACTTTGGGGGTCCCAGGCGGCGGAGAAGGGGGGGTAATGCCCCCCACACACACTTGGGGGGTCCCAGGCGGCGGAGAAGGGGGGGTAATGCCCCCCCACACACTTGGGGGGTCCCAGGCGGCGGAGAAGGGGGGTAACGCCCCCCCACACACACTTAGGGGGTCCCAGGCGGCGGGGAAAGGGGTAACGGCCCCCACACACACAGTTGGGGGGAGGGGAGATAACGCCCCCCACACAGGTTGGAGGCGCGGCGGCCCCGCAGTCACCTGCTTGGCCCCCTGGGTGAACTCCTCGACGCTGAACTCCTGGTCGAAGTAGGCCCGGATGAGGAAGCAGTAGAGCCTGGTGCGGACCCAGATGAAGGGGTTGGGGATCCCCACCACCACCACGCTCCGGCCGCCGCCCGCCCCCGGCGGACCCCGCCGCCGGCTCTGCTCGTCACTGGCGCAGAAGCGCGCGGGGACCCGGGCGCGGGTCAGGGCAGCCGGGCCCCGCGGCTCCAGCCCGGTCCAGCCGGGTCTGGCAGGCGCCGCCAGAAGGTGGGCGGAGAAGGCGCGGACCGGCCCAGGGCAGCGCCGGAGCCCGCTGGGCAGCGCCATCTTAGCGAGCCGCCCCGCCCCGCCCGGTGCGCGTGGAAAGCGGCCTGCCTGGGAAACGCGCCCAGCTCCAGCCGGGCAGCCCCGCGTGCAGCGGCCCGCCCGAAGGACCGTTCCCTGGCGCGAGGGAGGGAGGCAGGCAGACCCCGGGCGCCCCTCGCAGGATCGGGTCCCAGCGCGGGGGCACACGGAGCTCCCCGTGGAGCCCCGGCGGCCGCAGCAGCGGGGCGGGCGAGCCCTTGTTTCCCGAGGGGAGCGTGCGAGTGAGGCGCAGCCGGCCGGGGTGGGCGGCGGCCATGGCGCAGCCGGCGGGCCCCGTGGCCCGGCACAGCGGGGTCAGCAGGGAGCGCTTTCAGCAGGACATTTACCCGCTGGTGAGGCCCGGAGGGAGGGAGGGATGGACGGGTGTGCTCGGGGCGGGACCCTCCGCGCCCCGGGTGCCGAACCCCTGTTGAGTGTGGGCGCTGCAGAGTGCGGGGTGTTAGGTCCCCTCAGATCCGGGGGCGGTGCTTGCACCTTCTCCCAGCAGCTCGCCTCTCCTGTCCCGTATTCACACAGTCCGGTGCCTTGCGTCTTAGACACCGGCCCCTGCTGGCTTCGCAGTCCCGCTGCTGTTCTCGGCATCTCCTGCAGTTTATCCACTTGAAACGCACTGTAAAACCGATCCTGTGCTGCCCCCGGTACCCTCCCAAGAGCGAGAGAGACCAGAACAGACACCCAGCTCCCTTCAACTGAGTCCAAAATGAGCGTGAGAGGTTTAGTTGGGCTGTGGAAATCCAAGTATAGCCAGAGGTTGGAATCCTTTACCCATCCTCCTCGTCGTGTCCCCTTTACAGCAGCTGTCTGGCTCTTTTGACACAATAAATGATTTTTTGATCCAAAATTATTGGAACTTGAACAATATCGAAGCCCAAACTTTGACACCCTTTGATTCTGGGTTTCCTGTTTTAACACAGTCGGATCCCAGAGAGAGAAAGAAAACAAGAAATATAACAAAAATCTAAAAATAACCGATTTTTTAACAACTGAAAGGAAGAGTGTACAAGTTGCCTTTTTAAATGATTTTTCAAAAATAATGTAAACTAGAATGCCACTTTTATGTAATACCTATTATAATTAAACAAAATAATGAAGATGTATCAGAGACTGTGGAGTGTGTTGCTTGTGTGGTATGTCAGTTTCTAAAAAGGGTTCTGATATTTTACAAATTCACTTACCTAATGATATCCATTTGACAAAAAAAATGGCTTGTGTTTCTAAACAGAGATGTTGTGGTGAGAATAGATGGGGAAAGAAGGAGGAGCTGCAGGATAATTAGAAAAAAAGGGACATGCTAAGTATTTTTGTTGGTATTATTTAACAATGATGTATGTGGTGTTCATATGAAATGTTTTCCTGGTAGTGGGCTAAGTGAAAAATACTGGTGAGGGACAGATTCCATTATATGAAGTTGCTGGCATAGATCTTGAGGAACTGGAACAACAGTTCATCACCTGGCTTGGCACAGGAAGACTGAGGAGTCTCCCTCACTAGGCTGAAAGAGGCTAAAGCACTGATCCTACATTGAGCTCCATGCAAACAGACCCTGCACAAAGCTCTGTTGTCTTCTTTGAATGCTTGGTTGGAGCACAGGGCTTTGTGCACATACAGCTCTGTGAAGGATCAGGACCCAAGCTGGAGTATGGTATGGAGTAATGTCTTCTTTTAACCTATCCTCACAACAATCCCAGTTTGATTAAATGGTTGCACGGCTTCTCATCCTGAAAGTGCACTGCTCCCTTTTCTGCCAACTGGAAAATGATGTAATGATGAGCTCAGTCCTCACTGTCTGTGTGTCAAAACTCCTACTGAAACAAGTGGGATTCTAATTAGTTAAAATTGGGGTATAGTTTGTGTTTGTTTCTTCTTTGTATGTTTTTGTTTGTTGTTATAGCTACTGATGCAAGCCTGTCTGTTACTCCCTTGGAGTTTGGCTTAAAAATAAAAGGGGATAATTAACCTCATGTGTTCCTTCATCAGGCATGTTACATTAAAACCAGAAACTCATGAGGGCTATGAGCCAGCTCCACTCTGCTTGATCTAAAAAGTTATTACAGAACTGAGTTTGTAAAGACTGCATATATAAAGTAAACGAACTTCTCCAAACCCACTATTTATAAACAGATTCAGCAAATGAGAGAAAACAGTTTGGGACAGTTCTGTAGTAATCAGGTGGTTTGGTTCCTTAGGACTTTACTTTAATTCCACCAGTCTGGTCTTTTGTGTCTTTGCAGAGAGGCTTGGTGGAGTGAGCATTGGGCTGGGAGCAAGAAATTGCTGGTTCCTAATTTTACTCTGTCCCTGACATCCTATGTGTCTCAGACCCCTAACCTCTCCCTCGTTCAGTTTCCCTGACAGTAAAAGGATGATAACACCTATCTCCCAGGATTAGTTAAAGATTAGTTAAAGTTTGGGCACTGCTTTGAAAGTATAAAATGTTGTGTGAGTGTGAAGTGTTCTTGTAATTGTCACTGACCCCTTGCTCTCTATGGTCCTGATCCAAAACGAACTGAAGTAAACAAATCTTTCCATTGATTTTTAATGGAGATTGGATCGTTGTTTACGCTCTGCCAGCACAAAGAGGACTTAGCATGAGTGGAAATATCCCTTTGCATAGAAGGCATCCCTGGTCAGTGTTGGAACTGGTGTAATATTGGGTCAAGGGGGTGGACTAGGGGCATGGCCTAAGTGCTCTACTAAGCCTTTTGAAGAATAGCTGAAGTTATATCAGGGCCTTGCCAAATCCTTCCATGGCCCCAGAATATGGTGAATGCCAATGTTGGTTAAAGAACCTTTTCTCTCATTCCATTCCTGCCTCAAGCAAAGGAGTATAATAACACAATCAGGCCCGTGATTTCCCAGATTTTGTTTTCACACTCCGTGCACAAACTCGTGGAGCCTTCTGGCTAATGTGCAACAGGTGTACATATTCAATTGATTTGTTCTTGTACTTAACTTGACAAATTAGTACTGAATGTTTTTGTTGGATTCTATCACCAATTCAGTGACAACATGCCATGCCGTAAACCTGCTTTTGTTTACTTCTCAGAGAAAGCCAGCAGTGCTGAAAGGAATAGACCTGGGCACTTGCACAACCAAATGGACAGTGGATTACCTCAGCCAAACAGCAGGAACTAAAGAAGTAAAGATTCATGTTTCCACAGTGCCACAGATGGACTTCCTCAGTAAGAACTTTGTATATAGGTACTTTATTCCAAGGCTTCCTCTGTTTTAAAGGGACATACTGGTAACTTTTAGGAACTCTACATTGCTTTGAAGTTTTATACAAAGTATACTCTTCTATTTTGTCTGGATCTGTTGGTATTACCATTCAGCAAGTTGGTGCTCTCTTGCTTTTTGTAAACTTATTAATGAATAATTACTGTTTCTATTGCTATTTACTGTATTAACTAGATATGTTATAGAGCTTTTGTTTCTAAAGAAATGCTTTTGAATTCAGGTGCCACTGTCTGAAAGGTATTTTTTTTTTATTTAAAAAGGTAAAGATATTTCAGTACTAGAAGAAATATTTCATCACAGTTTTGTCCTTCAGCTGTGGCTTTGGAATTCATGGGTGTGTCATTATTCTCTCTCTCTCTTTTTTTTGAGGGGGGGGGGCTGTCCTAGATAGCAATTTTTTAACATGCCTTTATTGTTCATGAAAGATGTCAGAATGATCAGGCCTTAAAAACTTGACCCTGTATTCACAGATGAGGTACAGTACAGGCTGTGGTAAATCAAATTTCCCCACATTCTCCTGTCAATACACCCCACTCCTAACAGCAGAGAGGAGTTTTAAGAGTATTTGGGGGAAGACAATGAGGTGGTTCTGCAGATACTTGTAGGGAGCGCCTCCCATGCATAAGGGGCAGCCCGCAAAGAACTGCAAAGATGTTTGTTCGGAAAAATTTAAAAGTGGGTGATGAAGACTGGTCGTTTGCAGAATGAATGTAGGAGTCAATGTCTCAATACTGTATAAGAGTTAATAAGTAGCACAGGGATAGACTGTGAAGGGCCTAAAAGTGAAGATAAGTAGTCTGTTTTTGAAGTAGTGAAGATGAAGGAGTTAATGGAGGAATCCAAGAGAGGGGTTTGAGAGAAACTCTGTTGCAACAAGAACTTTGAAACTAGGCATGTCATTCTGATTCTCTGATACCGTTTCAGTATTGATGATTATATTGTTAGAAGCTAGCACTGCTCAGTACCGAACTACTTTGAATGCTGTTATGTTACAGATATGTTAGTTCAACAGACTTAGGCTGGAGGGATGTTAGCAATTAAAAAACAAACAACTTCAAAGTTTAGGGCAGTTTCCAGTGTCCTCAAACTACGGAATATCACACATTTCACCAGCCCTTTAGTCTGGAGACAGATCACACAGAGTGTCTAATGTCCTGAGAAACTCCTCATTAGATTTGTCCATGTCACGTAGTTTGCTAAAACATTCTTCAGTCTAATGCATCTCAGCCATTTTGTTGTTGTTCTACAATCGTAAAGTCTTCATTTCAGTTGTTGTTTGCTTTCCCCAAGTGTGAACAAGATGTGTTCAATCATTTATTACTTTAATAAAGTTTAAGAAAGCAAACGTATGTGATGGAATCAAATGTTCTACAGTCTGTAATGAGTGAACCCTGGTGTCACATTCAGTACACTCTTTATTCACAGCCAGTTGAACCGTTGAACATTTTGAAACTATTTTTTGGACTGCAAATAAAATTGTCTTACATCTTTGCCTCATATATATTGTTTAGTGTTTATCTCACTGTCTAGGGAAAAAATGAAACACAGGCATATAAACGGGAGGTGCAATTTAGTATCCTTGCATTTTCCTTCTAAGGGTCTGATCCTGCAGGCCCTAATGTACTTTCCTAACATTATGCATGTAAGTAGTTCTATTTAATTCAGTGGTGATATTTCACATGCATAAATTTGCTCAGGTGTGTTAGATTTTGTAGATTAGGGGCTAAATTTGCATTTTTGTATATGGCATTATGGAGATGCTCTCTAAATATCTGATCTTTAGAGCTGCAAAGAATTTGTGACTTTCACCACTTCTAGAGGACTTGGAACTCAGAACCTCTATGAATCAGGCTATGTATTCATATCTGTGGGGAAAATAAATAAAATTACAACAAGAATAAAAACGCTCTCATACAAAGACATCATTATGGCCAGCTAAGGACCTGATCCAGACACATGCTGAGTGCAAGCAACTCATATTGCTTTCAGTGGGAGGTGTAGTTGTTCAGGCGCTGGGGGTCTGATCCACTTCCATTAGTGTCGGTGGGATTCTCTCAATTGACTCCAGAAGCTGCTGGATCAAGCTTTTCATGAACATGAACATAGAAATTGTATATCGTCAGGGAAATGGTCCATCTAGTCCTTTATTTGACAATGGCTACTACCAGATATTTCCGAGAAGATGTAAATCCCCTGTAATGGATAACTTTGCCTATGGGGAAACTTTCTTCCTAACACTGTGCATTTAATTGTTCTTACGTTCTGTGAAGCTTGAAATAAATTGTTTTATACAGCATGGATATTAGCCAGTACCAGCTAGGTGATTTGAGTGATCTTTACAGCTTGGGGGAAAAAAATCTTTCCTGATGAATGAGAAATTCAGGATATTTAACAATAGTTAGGCTGACTCCTGAGAAGTGTGCATCATATTTTTCATTGTCTACTTTGAATCTTATGATAAATAATCTGTTTGTATTAGGTTCTAGTTAGGTTTTTTTATATATAGGTTTATTTATGTTATTTTTTTACCCCGACCCTCTTGCTGTTTAAAAAATCAAAATTTAAATTGTAGTGGGGTGGAACTCAAATGAGCTGGTGCTGATAGATGCTATAAACATTAGTAACCACCATAAAATAATCCATTTGGTACTTGTGACGTTGCAGTCTATAGGCTTTATGGAAATATGCTTATGAATATGACATATCTGGAATATGCTTTACACTATGGTGTCATTAGAAAGCTTGTAATCTATTAAGTGTGTTCATCCTATTTGCTTGCTTGTATTATTTCTATATCTGGGATTAGGAGAATAAGATATAAATTTGTATCACTGGTGTAAACATATTAAGGGCTTGGCTACACTTACAAATTTGCAGGGCTGCAGCAGGGTGTGAAAACACACCCTCTGCAGCGCTGCAAATTGCGGCGCTACAAAGCGCCAGTGTAGTCAAAGCCCCAGCGCTGGGAGCCACGCTCCCAGCGCTGTCCGTTATTCCCCACAGGGAGGTGGCGTACGGACAGCGCTGGGAGTGTTTTCTCCCAGCGCTGGCGCTTTGACTACACTTAGCGCTTCAAAGCGCTGCCGCGGCAGCGCTTTGAAATGCAAGTGTAGCCAAAGCCTTAGTGGAGGCCATTAAGGGTGCTCCAGAAACAATCAGTTGTAAATGGTCTTAGTTACTTGAAAGCCTTCCTGTGTACATGTGGAGACTAGGGGAATGGAGACTAGGGGTCTTACAATGACGTGTGACCATGTAACCTGATAATGAAAGCTATCTTAAATCTGGTACTTTTCCATTTAAAAGGAAGGCTGGGGACCTAGAGAGACAAAAGATTCCCGCCTTGTGCCAAACCTATAAAAGGGGTGGAGCAGGACAAAAGGGGCTGCCAGTCATTGGAGAGCCCCTGCTTACCACCTGAGATATCTGCTGGAACTAACAAGGACTGTACCGGGGAAAGGATTAGGCCCAGACTAGGAAGGCATCTAGTCTGTGAAAGAAACTTATTGGAACATCTCTGAAGAAGAGCTATTACCTGTAATCAGTTTCTTAATGTATTAGGCTTAGACTTGTGTGTTTTTGCTTTATTTTGCTTGGTGACTTACTTTGTTCTGTCTATTATTACTTGAAACCTCCTAAATCCTACTTTTTATACTTAATAAAATCACTTTTGTTTATTAATGATCCCAGAGTAAGTGATTAATACAGGGGTCGGCAACCTTTCAGAAGTGCTGTGCTGAGTCTTCATTTATTCACTCTAATTTAAGGTTTCACGTGCCAGTAATACATTTTAACGTTTTTAGAAGATCTCTTTCTATAAGTCTATAATATATAACTAAACTGTTGTTGTATGTAAAGTAAATAAGGTTTTTAAAATGTTTAAGAAACTTCATTTAAAATTAAATTAAAATGCAGAGCCCCCCGGACCAGTGGCCAGGACCCGGGCAGCGTGAGTGCCACTGAAAATCAGCTCGTGTGCCGCCTTCGGCACCCATGCCATAGGTTGCTTACCCCTGGATTAATACCTAGGGGAGCAAACAGCTGTGCATCTCTATTGGTGTTATAGAGGGCAGACAATTTATGAGTTTACCCTGTATAAGCTTTATATAGAGTAAAATGGATTTATTTGGAGTTTGGATCCCATTGGGAGCTGGGTGTCTGGGTGCTGGAGAAATAACCTGCTGAGCTGTTTTTGGTTAAAGTCTTCAGCTTTGGGGGCGTGGCCCAGACCCTGGGTCTGTGTTGCAGCAGGCTGGCGTGTCTGGCTCAACAAGGCAGGGTTCTGGAGTCCCAAGCTGGCAGGGAAAATGGGCTCAGAAGTAATTCAGCACATCCGGTGGCAGTCCCAAGGGGATCTCTGTGACCGAACCCGTCACAGTGCTACATGCAGTTGTTTTGTTCCAGGATCAAGCAGGGCCAAATGCTACAATATCTGTTCAGGCAAAGGTCTATTGAAGACCAGATCTAAGAGACCTTTACTGTTTTATGCTTGTATTGACTCTGTACCAGGAGCAAACTTACCAAATATGTATCTGTAGAAACCATTATTGCAGTATCTGCTAAAGTTGTTAAAGAATTGACATTGTAGGAGGACCTCCTCGCTCTGTGAAACTGACAGTCATCTAGGACTTGATTCTGCTCCCACTGACTTCAGTGGGTCTGGGCTTGGAACGTAGGCCCAGACCTCCAAAGGTACTTAGGCACCTAACTCCCATTATTTCAGTGGAAGTTATGCTCTTAAATACCTTTTGAGGATTTGGGCCCTAGTGATCTCTTTTTAATAGGAACTAACTTGAAGCTGTCCTCCCAGCTGAAAAGCTAAAGTTCTTTTCCCTATAGAATCATTGAAAGAAGCAATTTTAGGAGAATTAATTTAAAATACAGGAGGTTGGGACTATTGTAAACGTAGGTTTCACCTGAGGCAGCATATATAAAACACAGACACATTTATTCAAAAAAGTCAGCACAAACTATGACCCAGATTTTCAAAAATGCTTATCACCTATAACTGGGATCCTATTTGCAATAGAGCTTAGTTTAGGCATATAAATTAAATGTCATATTTTCAAAAGAACTTGGCACCCAGCTTAGCTGCTCCCATTGAGCACAAGAGTTTGAGCAAAAAATTTTTGGATAGTGAGCACTCTTGAAAATCTAATCTGATAAATAATTATCTTTTTACAAGCTGACTTACAGCCAAAAATATTTGGATCTAGTGTAGGAACAATCTGGATAATAATGAAAGATTTTTAAATATGATTTTTATCTTGGCAGTTATTTGACATCCTGTTGCAAACAATTGTTAGTCTATATGATGATTTTTTTTTAAACAAATTAAATTATTTGTCCTGCTACATTGTTATAGGCCAGAGACATGAATTTGATCTGGTACTGAGTATTGCGTGTCCAGTAGTTAAATAATTCATTGTTACACTAATTAGTATTATGAATTTTTATATTTATATTTCAGAACATTGCCTTTTGATGTGTTTGTACGGAGAGCAGCTGAAGTCAAACATAACGAGTATTTTATATCTGAGGTAATTTCCTTAAAGTGTCACATCTTCTTTCATTAGTTATTTGGTCACTATATTGAGATTTGGTTTAAAAAATTTTTTTTTTGTTTTAGCATAGCACTTAACCTTAAAGTTAAGCATGCTTTGCTGGATTGGTGCTCAAGAGGTCATTCCTCATGTGTACTGTATAACTGACTACAGTGGGCTTGCTTGTGTGGCCAAGGACTACTTTATATGAGTAAAGGTTTCAAGATAAGGGACTAGGAAAACACATTATGTTTAAAATAGCAACTGTATATGTTAGATATTTTAAAAGTAAATACTCAAGTATTTAGTTAAGCTATAGCAACTATCAGAGGTACAAAGATAAAATACAGAGATGTTACAACATACTCATTGATTAAGTAATTAATGAGTAGATAACATAACTATGTCCAAAAATATTGAATGGTTTGTGTGTTAATAGGAATTCACCCTCCCCCAAATAAATCTAGTTATACAATGTTTACATAGGAGTAGGAGCTAGGCTGCTCCAAATGATTTTTCAAATATTCCTTCCGTCATTTATTTGTAACATGCAGTATGTTCTGAAATACATTGTTGTGATTTCCTGTGTCAGTGTTCTGAAGGGTTTAATTTCTACATATGCTCTATTACTGGATAGACTCAAAGCACTGTTGAAGTGGCTGACAATTTGTGATCTAAGTCTCCATATGGAGCAACATGTGTTTTATACCCTTAGATCTTTCCCTGCCCCCTTGAATTTGCCTGTTTCGTTTAATTAACATATTTTCACTTTCTTCCATTTCTTCAGGTAGCCAGCAGGGAGCAATAGAAGAAAGGGCAGGATAGCAGAATAGCTGAATTTGTAAATGAGATTTAGTTGTACCAAATTTTAATGAGGCTCTTCATTAAACTAATGAGATGGTCAAAGCTCTGTATGTTCTAATTCTTTGTTCTTGCATGCTAATGATCATTCTCTTTTGTGTTTGTGTTAAGGATGAGAAATACTACTTGCGATCACTGGGTGAAGACCCACGAAAGGTGAGTAACATGGGACTGCAAGGCACGTGTTTCAGAGCAGCAGTTTAAAATCTTTAAGGGACGTATTCTGATCTTTTGCCTTTACGCAAACACACAATCTTTTTGTCTTGTAAATTAATTTAGGCCAAAAATTTTAAACATGAGTCCTTAAAGTTAGGCACTTAAATCCAAGCTTAGCTGATCACCGAAGGACCAAGCCTCCATAAGAGGCTTTCTGGGTGCCATACAGCTGCCATTATGATTCCTATGCCTCACCTCCCATCCCTCAACTGTTGGTATAAAGAGATTGATCAGGAGAACAGTAGCATAACTGGGGTGTCCTGATGATCCCTGGCTGCTGTAGCATCCCCTCAGAACTGTTGTCAGATAGCTTAAATCAGAGCAGCCCTCAGGGCTGTCCTAACTTATACCGAAGACAGGACTATCACCCAGATGGCTGAAGATTGTGTGCAAAAGGCCCCCTTGTGTCTAAACCCCCAGCAGTGCCAGGTGCTCCTTGGCCACAGCTAAGGACCTAGCCTGTATGATGTAACACAGTCATGAGCTAATCCCCTGCTTTCACTTCAAATATATGATTTTATCTGGAACATTGAACTATATCCCTTTTGATTCAGGATATTGCAGATATCAGAAAGCAGTTTCCTTCATTAGCAGAAGATATTCAAATCCCAGAATATTTTGAAAAGGAACAGTTCTTCTCCAGTGTCTTCCGCATCAGCTCAGCAGGACTGCAACTCTGGACACACTATGATGTAGGCAAACAATCTTTGTGCCTTTGTTGGCAAAATGTGGTGTGGATCTCATTACAGGACTGGGGCACTAGGATACAAGCCCTACAGGGGGCAGGGGCCTGCTGGCGGTTAGAGAGGTGCCTTGCATGCTTTTGGGTACTAGGTAAATAACAACTGACTTTAGGTATTGTATATTTTAAGTATAGCTGCTATTCTGAGCACATTTTGGTTCTCAGTTTATTTCCCAGTCCTGAAACCCTTGCCTCATATGACTAAAAATTGCAAGACTGGATTTTTGGGTTTTACTCATTGTTTCAAATAGCAGCCAAGAATCAAAAAAACAACCTCTCAGCATTGCTGGCTTCAGTGGAGGTGAAGCTATGCAGTGCCTTGCAGAATTAGCTTATTTTGCTACTCTGCGAGACCCTTTCCTTGCTAATCTATGTGGTGGGTTTTCATGCTCTTCTGCTGTAGTTGATACCACATATATTTGTCTAGTAAGAGCCCACAATGTGATATCAGACAGGGTTAGATACAGGAATATTATGTTGTGTAGTTGAGCTAGTGCAAAACCCATTGCTGTTTGTTAGTGGCTGGTCAGCAAAATGAGGTAAGAAGGTTGTTTGAAAGATGGTAAAAGCACTTCTAAATATATTCTGCTTTATATTTTGCTTTGCTAGATAGTCAAGGCAGATAATTGCTTTGAATTTTTAACAATAAATCTTGTAAGTTCTAGTCTAAAGAAAGGAAAAAAAAACAAGTAAAAGTTATTAAAAAGAAACATGGAGAGGCATTTTTTTCCATTTATAATTAACATGTGCCAAAAATTTAAGATTAAGAGTGAAAATATATGTCATATGATTCAGATTTTCAGGGTAATTTGATATGCAGTAGCAATTTCTTTTTCTTTTTTTTTTTAAACACACACACAAAGCTTTTAATATTGTCTTTATTTTCAGGGCATATTTTATATAACAGAATGATTATATGGAATATATATTTGCCCATTCTTCTCTTCTATAACATCTATCTGCTATTTATGCTTATAGTATACTGTTATCTTTTCAGATAATGGATAACTTCTTAATCCAGATAACAGGAAAAAAAAGAGTTATACTGTACAATCCTCGAGATGCACCATATTTGTATTTATCAGGTATGTTCTTGTCATACACATTTAGTTGAGTTTGGTGTTCTCAGTTCAGTTTCCAGTAGGCAAGTGTCCCATTATATATAAAAACCTTTGCCGTAATTGGCAACTCTGTTAGAAATCTCAGCAGAGAGGCGACATCGACTAATCTAGTCTCTCATTTCTAATAGTATCACTCCAAGTTAGTGTTGAGGAACATTGGGGTAAATTAGGGGAACTTGCACTCCTGCTGCCCATGCTCAAATTGTTCTGTGGATGAATAAAGCATTCTGGTTCTTAACTGCATAGGAATAGAGGGCTGTAACTAGGTTCTAATAGAGTTCTTCTACTGTCTCAGTGAAACTTGGCTTTGGTGGCTATTATGGTCAGTGAAAACTCTCTGGTATCAGTAGGATTGTAGTTGTACTTGAAATGTGGCACAGAGTGCCACATTCAACCCAGGTGGAACTCAGTTCAAGTCAATAAAGTTCCACCAGGGTTGAATTGGGCCCAATAATTGTTATATCTCAGAGTGTTGTATTAACTTACATTGGCCAGTGTTAAAAGAATTCATGAATGTTTATTATTTTGTTGAAACTTCTTTAGGCACTAAATCAGAGGTCCTAAATGTGGATAACCCAGACCTGGAGAAATATCCCCTTTTTATGAAAGCCAGGCGCTATGAATGTTCTCTTGAAGCAGGCGATGTGTTGTTCATTCCAGGTAAGTGACAAATCGCTCTGGCCCACATTATTTTTAATAATTTTATTTTGTGAATCCTCATTTCCACATGTGAATTACTTATTTGTAACTCTCTATGCAATTCTAGATGTGTGACACTTTGCATATGACCAAAATTATATTCTTATTTGATTCAATGTGCATATATTTTAATAGCCTTTCTCTGTTAAAATCAATTTGTCCCTTCCCTGACATGGCTTCTTTAGATTCAGGGAATGGGCACTTCATTCTTCTGTAGCTCTAACGTTTTCTCACTGCAGAAGTAAGAGGCAAATGACAATGTCCATTAGGGATGGAACAGTTAAGTCCTTACATTTTTTTTATTACAAATTGTCAGTTTTGAAAATAAAGTCAGAATATTTTCTGTTCTAAGCTGCTTCTAACTTTCTGCAACAGTAGCAAATACAAAACTGCTTGCTGTGCAAGGAGAGACAGCACCGGGGATCAGGAGCAGGCAGCTGAATTATTCCTGTTGACCTCATCAGCACTTTGCAGGATCAGAACCTGAGAGTTAGTGAAGTATTTAAGAGGGAAGCAATGTAAAGGGCAATTCGTCTCTAGGCAATGAGTCTCTAGGCAATGAACAAAGAGTAATCTGTTAATTACAAGTGATCATTTTAAACCCTAATCCTGGAAACACTGATGCACATGCTAACATTTGCTCACCTAAGTAGTCCCATTGAAGTTACTGGAACTCCTCACCGGCTTAAAGTTAAGCATATGTGTAACTGTCTACAGGATTGGGGCTTGGGCCTACAATCTCTGTGTGCGTTTTAATTGTAATTGTAGTGCAGTTCTAAGCAGTACCTAGGTCATGGATATGGGAACAGGGAAGAATTATTATTATTTGTGGAACCATGAATTTCAACTACTTTATGAAAAAATTGGACCTTATTTTATCATTCTCTGGCTTAGATAAATTCATATAGGATAGGTGCATCAGTGGCTATTAGCCAAGATGGCCAGGGACACAATCCCATGCTGTGGATATCCCTAAACCTCCGACTGCCAGAAACTGGGAGTGGATGATGGGGGATGGATCACTGATAATTGCCCTGTTCTGTTCATTCCCTCTGAAGCATTGGGCATTGGCTGGTGTCGGAAGACAGAAGGATCATTTATCTGACCCAGTACAGCCATTCTTACGTTCTTATTAAGGAAAATGGGGATAGTTATATAAGAAGACAATGTATATACACCAGGAACAAACTTGTCATTCAGCTTTCAGCTGGCCACTGGTGTGCTCATTGCTATGCAATTTTTTTAAAAAACCCAGGCTTTATATTCCGTAGATTAGTGGAAGATATTTCATTTAGTGGAAGCTGTTTCCTATTCCTCCTTTCTTTTGATATTTGTGTGGATTGTGATGTAGATTTTATGCAAAATCTGTTGGTTTTGTTTAGTATTCATCACTTTGATTCTTACTATGCAATATCACTTAGTGACGTAGGAATTACTTCAAGAAAATATTATATCTAAATTTTGAACAGAACTAAAGGAAGATAGGAGATTACCTTGCAGAGAGAACTGACTTTGTACAGTTAGATGTAATGTTCCAGATTCTACAAACATTTGTACACGTTTTCTCTTTGATCTAGGCAGTGTAGATCTTCCTATCTGACTTTTGTTGGCAAGTTTTTTCAATTTTGAATCAAATATGCTGAAGCATTGATCTTAAAAACTGATATTTATTTTATGTTATTGGATCTTTGTCTATATCAATGTATTTTGCAGCATTTAAAAATATATTTGCCTCTGCATTAGTTTGGCAGATATTGTAAAATGAGACTGATAATTAAAAACACTCAAGATAAATGTCACAGAAAAAAGAAGACTTTAAGTGGCACCATTTTATGTGAATGAAAAGGGTCTGTGTAGTGGTCCTTAGCCATCCCTCCCTGTCAGTCTCTGAGAGAGCTCACTATGTTGTGCCTATAAGTGCAATGCTCAACAAGGGAATTAGCAGTCAAAGGGCTCTGTGTGGGGCAGAGCAACAAGCAGGCTATGGGCTCTGACCCTCTGGGCAGGGCAGAGTAACAAGCAAGCCAAGGGCTCTGTGAGTAGGAACTGGAGAGTTCCACCACTGAGTGAGCAGGGATCCCACCGAAACACTGATCTAGACTCTGGCAACAAAACTGTACTAATGTCTGGTGTCCCTGGGCTACTTCCTTTTACCCCTTCTGAGTATCTCTCTGGCTCCTGGGATTTCTCCATTTCCCAAGGGTACACGGCTAGAGGCAGTCCTGTTACTCCTCCAGGTATTGGTCAGTCAGCTGTCCTTGGCACTGCAGCACTTGGCAGCAGGCGAGAAACATCTGCTCCCTTCCCCAGCTCTTGCACAAGTGAACTGTAGGTCCCGCCTTTTAAACTTCCTATCCTGACCCCTGCATTCAGTGGGGTGGGAGATGAGGGGTGTGGCATGGCATGGTGTGGCTGGTTCAGCTCCGCCCACCAGGGGTAGTAGTATAGTCCCTCCCTGTCAGTCTCGGAGGGAGGCCACGCCCCCTCACTACAGTCCTGAATTTCAGAAAATAGGATTGTTTGGTTTGATTCTGATCTCACATCAGTGTTCCTGCACTGTCTTAAATGGAATTACCGATTTACATTGTTATAAATAGCTTAAAATCAAACTTTGTTTTAAAATGATAGGTTTCAAATATAACTGCATCCCAAAAAAACTGTAGCAGAAACAGGCATTCTTCGAGAACAAAAGCTGAAGATTGAGTCAAGGAGGTGAACGATGCAGACCCAAAAAACTGATATGTTCATTTCACTAAATATAAAACAAGTAACAAAAACAATATTCCAAAATTGAAATGGGAGAACTAATGCAATGCTGTAGCTTTCAAGTTAAAGCTGACACGATACATATGACACACACAATTACAAATACAGGCAGTCCAGGCAAAAGTGTCTCAAATGAAAAATCCTTACTATTTGCTGGACCATCAAAAAAGTAGCTGTAGATGAGAAGAAATTTGCAAGGCTGATACTGACTGATATTGGTAATCTAAACTGGCATGTTGAGAATCCATGCAAGTTAAGGTTCTAATTTTGCAAATGTGTATGCAATGAGTGAAGTTACTCATGTACGTAAGTGTTTGCAGGAGTGGAGCTCTTAAAGATTTAGGGCTTAATCCTGCACTCTTTACTTATGCAAGTATTCTCATTCAAGGTAATGGGATAAATGACAAGAATAAGGGACAAAGAATTAAGCCTGTTGACCCTGATCCAGCAAACACTTACCCACTTGCTTACCTTTACATTGACTTCAGTGGGAATACTCATGCATAAAGTTAAGCATGCTTATAAGTATCTTCAGGATCAGGAACTCAGTGTTTGATATGCTGTAGTGAATCAGAAGTACCTATACATAAGTGACTGTCAGTGATTATTTCTTATGTCAGTTACATTCAGTTTGAGAAGGTTCAAACATCTTTGTTGTAAATGAAATCAAGTTTTAAATGGCAGTTTATCTTTTTAGACTTTTTTCTTCCTACAGCTTTATGGTTCCATAATGTAATTTCTGAAGAATTTGGAGTGGGAGTGAATGTCTTTTGGAAGCATCTTCCTTCTGAGTGCTATGATAAAACAGACACTTACGGAAACAAAGATCCTACAGCTGCTTCCAGAGCTGTGCAGATTTTGGACAGGGCTTTGAAAACACTGGAGGAACTGCCTGAGGAATATAGGGATTTTTATGCCCGGAGAATGGTTTTACGCATCCAAGAAAAAGCCTATAGCACTAACTATGAATAAACAGTCAACAAGTCAACCAAACTCCTCTGAAAGTAGGGAGAAGTACAGATATGGATACTGTACCTGAAGACACTTTGAGAAGACTTCGATAAAAACAGTAGTGCTCATTGTTTGTGGATGAATACTTATTTCATAGCCCATAGATGTTGTTTTAATAGATCCCATTTCTACTAATCCACATACAGTGTAGTCTGCTTGATGCAGCTGTGGGTCTCATCTGTACAACAGTAAGGGGTCAATTTAAAATTATATATATATATACACACACATATACATACATACACACCCACCCAAGTTTGTGTTATTTAGAACAATCATTTTGTTTCCGGGGGTAGTTTACTTTCAAATAACTATTTCAGAAAATAAATATTCCTGAATAAGACCTAGAGCATTGGCAATTTAAATTCTGTTTTAGATCCTGGTGTCTTCTTCAGAGTGGCTATTGAAAAGAATGTTCCAGCCCAAATGGGTTATTCTCTAGAGTAGTGGAGACTGTTGATCTGTGGGACTTGCACAGCTATAGGAAAAGGCAAGCAACCAGCTAGGGTTCTTGACTAGCTACCTCCCTTTCCTCTAATTATGGGGTGATGAGAAGGAGCTGTGCTCTTAGCAGGACCCAGTCAGGGACAGCAGGTGTGTTCCTGTGGTTCTTCTCAGCAGAGAAAAGAAGGGAAAGGAGAGAGAATGCCTTGTTTGGGTTGTGTGAGTATGTATTTTGCTTACATGCATTAATTTTTAGTTTGAGTAGGTATAAGCTAAAGTGGCACCTCTAGATTTTTTTTCTTTTAATTTCCCTGATTTGGAATTATTTGCAGACAGATTGAATCAACACAAGTCCAAGAAATGGGATTTGTTAGAACCTAAAATGGATGTGAAATCTGGGGCTCCCAGCCATGCTCCAGCTCAACAGAGAGCTGTATTAGACCTGAGTATTGAAAGTTCACAAGTGCTATCTGTCAAACCTATACAATTCAGGCTCCCTAAAAACTCAGGGTGAAGGTTAGTTCAATTTCCTTTATGTGGGGTGTGGAGAGAGAGAGAAGGGAGTGCTTGGGTGGCTATAATCAGCAATTCCTTTTACATGTTGAGGAACCACTGGTCTGATGATCAATGTATAAAATACTTCCAGACTGGGGCCTCGTGATTTCTGGATACTCCAAGAGGAGAACTGTTTCCTACACCAACACTCAGTAAATGGGGCAGAAATAATGGCTGGAGAAACTCATGCAGATATTCTGATGCTTGAACAGAGTCAAATACACATCTCTGGCTGTCTTCATTTAAAAATATGCTCTCTCACAAGATAAGGCTTAGAACTTAACCTTGAGCAGTCTTTTACAGTGAAGTATTTCAATATTAGCTCACTTGGATCTCTGGGCTGGGTTCAGAGAAGGCATGCAGGGACTACTAAATGCATCTCCCTTAATCCCAGCTCAGACGGTAAAAGCTCAGTAAAGATACCATCACCTCTGAGAAGGTCCAAGTGAGCTGATTGCTCTTGGCATGGTTACTGCCCTTGTTCTGAAAGATCTTCCTCTTAATGCTTCTATAACTCAGTCCTATAAGCAACAGCCTGGGAGCAGACACGAAGTATCCAACCAACTTCCTCTTGTGGTGACATCACAGAGAAGGACATCACATCACAGACACCAACAGGAAAGCAAAAACTACAGGCAAAGTTTATGCCAGTTTGTTTTTTTTTAGATTCATGCTGTAGCTTAAAGAAAAGGACCTGCCAACTTGCATAGTTTTATTATATAAGGAGCCCTATCTCCACAGCTGTTGCTATTGCACCAAACTGCATTACTGCTGACAGCAGCCAGTTGTACAGTACTTGATAAATCAGGGTGAGTTTTTTATTCTACAGCTATGGGCTTTGAGAGGAAGGCCCTGGTAATATTGTCATAACTATGGAATCAGTTGGAAGCACTTCAAGAACTCTCCACTAGTTGAGATGTATTGTGTGACTATATGAATAGAAGTAGCATCTGTCAAGTGGACTCCATTCCTGAGAGACAAGCCTGTTGCTTCCTGATGGATGGAGCTATAATGTTGCTCTTGTTTTGTAAGATGAATGATAAGGGGACATCTGACAAATATGACATGCTGCCATTGTCCATTTAAATCTCTCTGTTACTACTTACAGCGTAAGATAAATGTAGGTGAGGTTTTGTCATTTATCTGCCATTTAGGTCGGTCTGATACTTCCAACAGTGTTGAGAATTGTGACTTGTCAAAAGCTGTTAGCAGGACTAAAGAGGTATGTGCCACTAAGGGATAGAACAGGGGCTTCCTGCAGAAGCTTGGCCTTGCAACACTGTGCAGATTATTCATCTAAATCCATTTTTGTTGGCAGCTGTAACTTAGAGAAAATAACTTCCCACCATGTGTATGGGCACAATGCCATCCTAATGAATAGGCATGAATGTAACCAGCCGGGCAATCTTGATGTGCATAAGTTATGCATACTGAGGGCAGAATTGCAATCTGAGAACACTGAAACACTTGATTCCTCTAAATTTCCACTTCTGTGGTTAAAAGAACTGCAGAGATAGATGTGGAGGAGGGAGGAATTAAGGTAGGATCTGTGCATCCAGGCACTGGACTTGGAAAGGGCTCAAGGACTCTCTCAGATTGGAGCAAAGGATCTCTGGAAAGGGTGTGCAGAGCATCCTGGAGGCCTCTTTGGGAACTGGGGAGAAAGAGAAAGCAGTGTCAGGCTGGGGGCCAAACTCCACCACAGAATCACTACCTCATTCTGCATCCACCTGTTTTCCACTCTGGTAATTCTGGCTTCACCTGCTCTCAGCGAGACATCAGCAGCTTTCCAGAATGCCAGCCCACAGAGCTGCAGGGGGCTGCACTGTTCCTTCTTCCTCCGTGCCCAGCTCAGTAGATCATTCTAACTTCTGCTGGCCAAATATACCCAAAGGAAGAAGATCAAGCTTGACGTAGTGGTTGGTGTCCTCCTTCGGTCACCTGAGCCACAAAGCCATGGCTGGGCCCTCTAGGGGCTGCAGTAATACAAATAATTCATAAGGACGGAAGGTTGCATCAAGTAGCAGTCAACATGTTACTGATCTGTGAGTGTCAAAGCTTGTAGGTAGGACAATAATCTTATGGGGGACAGAGGAGGAAAGACTTTGGGGCTGGGCAATAGAAGAGAATGTTAGGCTGGGTTCACTTTCAGATGTTTTGTAACTACAAGAATCCATGTTGGTTCCAAAATGGAGTTTTATGCCCACATGAGCTATGGATTACTTTTCCCACTCTTTTATTTCTTCTGGAGTTCTAAACAACTTCCAGTCGGAATGTTTGTTTGTTTTTCTTTTCCTAAGGGGTTTCCTGGGCAAGTGTATAAAAGGCTGCCCCGGACAGGGCCTCAGGGCTGTCCATCTGAGTGACTGTCAGGGACAGTCACGAGTCTTACCTGCAGGCATCTATCCATCCAAGTGGTAGAAGGGTTAGGGATTTTCTCCAACAGCTTCCTCACCTGTAAAAAGAAGAGAGAAAGATAAGAAACAACATCTCCCGAGTGTCCCATCTGTTCTGCTTTCCTGTGATCCCGAAGGAACATCAAGGGACTCCTTGGAGCTCCTCTCCAAAGGCTTGCCATTAGCCAGAGGATTGAGGTCCCAAGCACCTGCCGTCGCTTTGATCTATGAAGAAGGTTTTTTTTTAATTTGTTTATTGGGTTGAGACTGAGGGGGTAATCACTGTATCGTGCCATTTTGCTGTTTATTCCCCGTTTTATCTGTCCCACTCTTTGTTATGAACCCTTCAATACACTTTATTTGATTTTACCTTTATTAATTGACTCCTCATTATTTAGGGTGAGATGGGTCGGGAAGGGATCCTACCAGATGACAGACACTGGACAGGGAGGCTGAACCTAGGGAGACAGAAAACATAAGGGTCTCTTGTCTTTATACACACACACTCTCCTTTTGCCTTTCCGTTCTTTTTCCCTTCTAACAAGAAGGGCCCTGTGGATTTTAAATGCCCTTTCTCCTGCTGCTGTCCCCGCTGGTGGAGGTGTTAAGGTTTTCTGTAGTACTAGTTACTGTAGCATCTAAAGGCATGCCTTAATGGCTTCTAGGCCACAATTGCAGAGCCACAATTATTCAGGATGCAGTTTTGAAATATTTTTCTTCTGTGGCTTTTATTATAAGTAAAAATTCTAACCCCAAATTAATCCTATATGTAACTTCATTGCAATCAAGGGCTGAGATGGCCCAGTGTGGTGTTTGAAATAATTCTCTTGTTTAGTATAGCATGAAGTTTGGGTGAGGGCACAGGATATTTCAATATGTGAACCAAATGCTATAGTAAATGCAGCTATTTGTCTTACACAAAAATTCATTTAAATATGCTGTCCACACAACCTGTCTTAAAGTGGCACCATTACATTTTTATATTTAAAAATAGAAACTGATGATGTCCTCTTGCTTCTGGCAACACTAACTGCCATTCCCCCTCCCCCGCCAGTGTTCTGGTGGAGCTCTCTAGGGATGAATCATTCCCTCTCTATGGCCTCTGTAGTTTAAGGCCTCTCTACAGACATTGCCAATAAGGGTGCCAATTGTGTTGTGGATATTTGTCTAGTAGAAAGTGGTCTGAGATTACCCACAATTCCAGGCAGGTCAATGGAAAAGCTTACAGTTTACCACTACTTGCATGGTCCCATTTTGAACTGGTATCTTAAATCCTCCTTTTTATAACTTTTTTTAAAATGAAGCAATGATCATTCCTTTTCTTAAGCCTATCATCTGAGAGCATTCGTTATCATCTGTTTTTTTTCTTTTGATTGATGATGACCTGATTAGTTGTGAAAATCCTGAAGCTACTATGCAGAAGTAAATTCAGCTTGTTTCATCATATCATATATCGGTGTAAAACTGAAGTAGCACAGTGGTGGATTAGGTCCAACGTGTTCAAGGAATAACTTCAAGCTAAGATGCTTAGTGAATATATGTCAACCTAAAATCACAGTTACTAAAATAATATGCTTGGAAGTGGACATGTTAGTGTTGTGTGGGATTTTGACCTTCTGGGTCCAAAAGCAAAATGGAATTTTGCCACAATAAGCCAGCAAGTTCTGTGCTTGGGTATTTGCCAAAATGTTATTTTTTCTAAGCTGACTACACAAATAATACTAAAAAGAAATACTTCAAATAGCATATATAACATAGCAATAAAGATGGATGATACTGTCATAAGAGAAGGTGAAGTTGAGATAGTTAAATGTAGGCAACCCTCCAAAACACTAGTCAAAAGTTGGTCACCCCCTTATGTTTTGTTACACTGCAACAACATTGGTGACTGACATCTTAAATGTAACTGATTTTATTGCAAACCAACATCTGGAAAGAATTTAAAACAATATTTACCCTTGGTAGGATTACTAAGGGCAACTCTTGATTTTAGGTGATATCCATTATGTATTTTTCTTAGCACAGTTGCCATGGAAAAGAAAAATCAAATGAAAAACATGCATGTCAAAATATAAATGTCAGACTATTAGCATGGGCTATCTAAACTTTCCATCATAAAGCACTGAGCTGGCTGAACAATATGTCACTTTAAAAAATGAAATAAAAACCTCGTGTAATGGAATGTCCAACAGACATTTATATATTCATCTCCCCTGCCTATCTTTCTGGCATACATTGTTTTCGATGGCTGTTGACAGGACTGGAGTTTGACCCTTGGTGTTACCCAAACAAGTCATGAAAACATTTGAGATCAGAAGTAGACGAATAGGGTGAGCCCTTCTAAGTGCTTAGGATGAAACTCTACTTGCTTCACTTATACAAGTAGTCCTCTTGGGGGGCTAGTAGCATAAGTAAGGGAAGCTGGATTTTACCCACAGTGGCCCTTATACTAAACTCTGTTAACAGCACCAATGTCCATTATTTCACCACTTTCAAAAATAATTACTTGGCAGGTTTGTCATTTACTCTCTGTACACAGACGTCACTTCCCAACTCCCTGAGTGTGAATGTGTTTTTCCAGTTTAGGTCTCTGGACATCTCGTAAATGCACTGCATAGGCTAAATATGTTACAGATGCACAGCACCCAGCGGCAGTGTATTTCCTATAATGTAGCTTATATACAAGGGCTCGACCCAGAGGCCAACATCAATAAGTGCAAATTCTGCTAATCATAATGGGAAGAATACATGAAATCCTACAATTTCCAAAAATGGATTGGAGTGCAAATACATGTAAGCTTCCTTCTTATTTTTGAGACAGCTAATGGTGTGGGGGATAGATTCTGGTCTCTGTCTGAAAGGTTTGACACGTGTTACTCCCTCACAGAGAGACGGAGCAGCAGGGACTGAGAGCAGACTATTTCTTTTTCTGGTGTTTGTGGTGTTAACACATTACTATTTAACATTTTAGAGCGGATTGGAAACACTAAGACAAAAGAACATGCAAACCACCCTGCTGGTCTGTATGGTACTATGGCTCAAGCAAAAATTAGAGAGTATAACCTGCACTAATGCATATTTGTATCGTTTAACTGACAATTTTTGCTGTGAAAGGATTTTTATGTTTCAGAGGTCAAGCTTAAAGCTTTCATTACAGAAACTCAACATATTTTCAGCAATAATGGCTGGGGAAGGGAAGTTTTGCTGGAATGGACTTAATAATTTCATGTGGTAGCTACTCCTTTGAAAACCCCACTAGAGCAGTAGTTTTCAACTTGTGGTCCTGGGCGTTCGCAGACTACGTCTAAGATTTCCAAAGGGGTCTGCACTTCCATTTGAAAATTTTTAGGGCTCTGCAAATGATTTGTCTTTCCCCAATTTTGGGATGCCTGCTGCATTAGTCCCTTGGCCAAACTTTGGTAAACTTTGCAATAACACTTCCTTTGGTGACAGCGATTTGGAAAAGTCTGGCACTCCAGTGCTGAAAGGAACAAGACAACAGCAAACAGAAGAGTGCTCCTCAAAATCTGTTAGAAAAAAACAAAACCCTTTTTTTACACGCTGAAGAGAGAAATGTTTGCTTATATTTGAAATGGAGACCTTGAAAGTAGAATATGATATAACTGCATCCACATTAGAGGCTGCAGTTTCTAAATCTATATAGTTAAATCTGTACAAAAACTGTAGACCAGCCCTTTGGCAGGTAATAAACAAAGGTGCTGACTCATGACTGTTTTTAGACAATTGTGAAGCAGACATGCCAAACTCATGAGGAAAAAAAACAGAAATTGGGCTCGGTTTTGGCTTAATTGGCTTGAGTTGCTTGTTGGGCTTGTAGCTGTTTTTTTGTTTTTTTTAAATCAGCTCCTGGCAAGGTGGGAGAGAGTCAAGGGTTCACAGCAGGCCCACCACAGTTCCAGGCTGAACGCCGCGGGGATCTAGTCCCATAGAGTGTTGGGGTTCTTAGGGATTGGCTTGTTTTAAAATGGGATTAGCTTGATGTTTGGCTTATTGTGGAAGTCGGGGTGCTTATTTACCATATGAAAGTTGGCAACTGTGTCGTGAAGGTGTTTCTTACTAGAGATAATACCTTAAAGAGGGCTGTTAGGCTTAATGTTTACAAAGTGCTTTGAGTTCTTTGTCTGAAATGTACTGTAGAAGTGGAAAGGAGTGTTACTGTTCTGTAAGATATCTTTTGAAAGAGTTACCGAAGTCAAGGCTACTTTGGAAGGCTGAGAGAGAGCCTGAGAGAACAAGACCACAGACCTGCCTGTTTGCATGGAAAGGGTTATTTGAACAGCTAGGCGAGCTTTCCATTAAACCAGTCCAGAGCCCGTTTGTACATAAGAAATGCACCTGAGAACCAAATTGCTGTGCTGCTGCCGGATAAGCCATTGCTGGACTAAGAGCATGTTTCCTAGAGAACACTTGGTGTGTGGGTGGGTAGAAACAAACAGTGAGCTGAGTTTTTATTGGGAGAAAAGGTGTACTCCACCATGAAGTCAACTATCCTCTACAAGACTTTTGTCTTGAATATAGTCAATCAAAAGGGTTTGTTCTAGATCAGGGTAGGCAACCCTGAAGGCAGCACACGAGCTGATTTTCAGTGGCACTCACGCTGCCCAGGTTCTGGCCACTGGTCCGGGGGGCTCTGCATTTTAATTTAATTTTAAATGAAGCTTCTTAAACATTTTAAAAGCCTTATTTACTTTACATACAACAATAGTTTAATTGTATATTATAGACTTATAGAAAGAGACCTTCTAAAAATGTTAAAATGCATTACTGGCACGCGAAACCTTAAACTAGAGTGAATAAATGAAGATTCGGCACATCACTTCTGAAAGGTTGCCGATCCCTGGTCTAGATTAAAGGATATTAGTAATTTAGATGGGTTTAAATTCAAGTATCATTACTAGTGGAGGGATGGTGATGGGAATTGTAGTAATGAAATGCTTGTTACTACATCATTTATATCATTATGGAATATAAACGTAGTATCACAAATGAGAAAACAGCATGGGGCTGTCTTTTCATAGTGCTCAGCACCTACAGTTTTAGAGCAGCTGTGCTCTCATTTAGGCACTTAACTGAAGTGGTTAAAGTGCTCATCTCACAGCCACATCCACTGTTCTCAATGGCCCCAATTCAGGAAGGCACATGCGTAAGTGTTTTCCTGGATAGGGTTGCTTTCCAGAGTCAGGGCCCATGGGAGCTGTTGGATGCTAAACTCCTTTGTTAATCTGGTCTATGTTACCTTCATGGAAAGGGTTAACATTTCCATAAAGTTATTTCAACTGATCTTATTAACTTCCTAATATACTTTCACATTTGTGAGCCCCTACTGTGTTGAATGATTAAATTAAAACTACTAGAAAGCTCTCATTAGAAATGTTAATCAAACAGTGTGGTGACTAACTGCCCTTCAATTGGCACTAAATTACTGCTTGAAGTAATATATTAGTAATGTCAATTATACTTCCACTTGTAACTCTTCCTCTACTCCAGCTTCCTCCCCTCCCCAGTAAAAAATTAAACCCTAATTAAACTTTAATAGTCAGACTTCAGTTCAATCAAAATAAAATGTCACCAGTCGTTGTTTAAATGAATGTCACTGTCCTACATTTCTGGCATTAAGTGTACTTAGGTTGTAAAGTCTACCTGAATCCCTAAATCTTTGCTAATGAAGCATGCTGCTTTTTGGAACACAATTTGGAGGGAATTAATACACACACACCCCCAAGCTTGAGGAAAAATAACTTTCACTAGTGGTAATTTTTGGAAACAGTAACTTTTACATCACATTTGAATTAAAATAAAAAAAGATGAACACTCAGTTCTGAACTACGTATTTGGTCTCTAGCTAACAACGTTGGGAATCTGATGTAGGGCTAACTCCCCTTTTACCATCATGAATCAAGGTTTTCCGAGTTCATCCCGTGAAGTATTTATACTGTATCTATGGCATGTTTCTTGAACAGGAAAACCGTAAAGGATGCAGTAGCTTCAGTTACATAATTTCTGAAATATTAAGGACAAGATTTGAGGGAATAACCAAAGTGAATCTCTTGTCCAATATGAGATGCACAGGTTGTTCTCAGAGGAGCTCAAATATATTTTACTTTTAACTGTGTCTCTTTCCAATTCAGATATGATGGGAAACATTTTACTATCAGCTGGAGATGAATAGAAAAGCAAAACCTCATTCCAGGCAAATGAAAGGCACAACTATTTTGAAAAAATCCCAACTCACCCACCCACCCAATATTTGTTTCCTTGTAAGAAGCTGGTGTGGAAAACCCCATCCTGGAATGCTGGCACAGTGAGCACCTCCTCTTGATCTCTGCTTACAGCTCTCACATCTAAGCTCCAGTCTCTTTAATCCTCTATTTCAGTTAAAGAAACTCACTGTACCTCCCCCAAGAGACCATGAAGGAATGGGGAGAGTATTAGAGGAGGACATCTCTCACAAACAGATGCTTCCTTTTCAACATTAAGAATAATGGAAATTGTATTTGTACCGTGGGATCTCTCTGCTTGAGCTTTGTTTTTATACGTAAAGTACAAAATGAGCTAAATCCAGCAGTAAGCAAACTAAGCTAATCACAGATCACAAAAACCTGGGGTACTTTGAAAAGATAAAAGATCAAGGCTGTCCTGAGTCCTCTGGGTCCTCTAGAGTTAGCTATAGAGGCACAGAGGTAGGACTGTAGTAGATGTCATTTCAGTACTGAGCTACAATAGGCATGAGCTGTCAGCACAGTAAGAGCAGTGCAGCCAGCAGGTGAGCCTGCTGTGCAGGTGCCATAGCTGCAGCACTGGGGGGGAAGGGCACCCAGGGCTCTGCACCACACAGGAAAAAGTCTGCCCTCTGCACCTCCGCCTCTCCTCCCCCCCCCCTCCCTCCCCTCCCCTCCCCCCCCCCCCTCTCCCTCCCCCCTGCCCCCCCCCCCTGCCCCCCAACAGCTGTTTGGTGGGGGAGGGGGAGGGGAGGAGGGGAGAGGGGGGGGGGAGGGGAGGACAGGGAGGCAGGGAGGGGCAGGGCAGAGGGGGGGGGGGGCAGGGGGGGGAGGGGAAAGGGGGGGGTGGGGTGGGAGGTGGGGGGGGGGTGTGAGTGGGGCAGAGGTGGAGGTGGGGGAGAGGGGCCCAGCAGAGGTCACAGCACACACCAAGCAGAGGGGAAGTTGGCACCTGCTGCAGTGTGCAGACTATCTGCAGTGCAGGTGCACCCAACCCAACATGTGGGGGAGTTGGGACCCAGACTAGTTGGGACTAGGCCCATCCTCACACTCCCTCATTCCCTCCTCCCACTCCACACACACAGCCACACACAGTGACACCATTGAAGATTTGGAAAAAGAAAAAAAAAAGAAAGACTAGACAGAAGAGAAGAGAAAGAAGAAAAATGATAAGAAAATGAAAAAAAGTAAAGAAAAGAGAGAGAAAGTAGATTTGAAACTTTATCCACCCTCTGCCACAAAAAGGGGACACAAGGGAATTGAGCTAAAAGCTGAGCTAAATGAGCTGTGTGTGAAGACTGTGTGGAAAGGGGAAACTAGGGAAGGAAAGGGTGGAGAAGAGTGTGAGGAGCAGGGCAGGAGAGGGGAGAAGTAGGGAAGACCCCAAGAGGAGGGGAGCCCAAGGGGGGACACTGCAAGAGGCTTACATTACATCATTACAACATACTATCTAAATTATCAAAAAAATTATCAAAATGCCTGTACTACTGTACAGGTTATCTGATTATCTCAACTTTTCTTCTCTTCTCTCTTTAAAACAAAACAGTAGAACAGGACAAACTAGATGCTGCTGCCTGCTTCCTGCAAATTCCAATCATATTTCAATTTTATTTATTACCTACACTGTTACACTGTTACATTTGCACTTGCTTGTTTGTTCTTTTTTGTTTTCATTTATTTTTCTTTTTTTTTTTTTTTTAAATAATAATAAATAAATAAAAACAAATACATAAATTTAATGTTAATGTTTGAATTTTATTTTTTTTTTACACTCACATATATATGTTGTATATATATAAAAAAAAAAAAAAAAAAAAAAAAATTGCTACAGCGAAGTTTCCGAGATTTGAAAGTATATACACTTCTACACTAAATAGGTAATGAGGAACCTTGACAGTTTCACAGAGCTGAATCTTGTTCTAAAGGGCATTTTACTATATACAGTTAGGCAAAATATTTTACTGTCCCTCAGGCCAAACAGCAGACCACCTTATGCTTTTCTTAAGTAAGCCACTTTGACAACATTCAATACAAGGAGTACATGAACACAAATCCACAAAGTATACCTCACACCAGTTAACTGCAGATTCCTTGTTTAATATAGTTAGTTTTACATTCACACTGAGGTGGTTTCCCCCATAAAAATATTTAATTTTCCACATTGTTTGCACATATTTTTAGCATGCACTGAAGTGAATGACAGAGGCACAGTCCAAAAGAACACTGCAACTGTCTAGAGAGTGAAAAAACAGCCAAAATATTTCAAATTAAAAAACAGGGACAAATAGCAAATCTTAGAACAAGACCCACTCTTAAAGATGGAAACGCATTTTATAAGAACATTTATCTTCAAAGTAACATGGAAACTATAATATGATCAAATGTACTGGCTATTGTAAACCACTTCTGTTGTACTGATGATTCAGATTTCCTTAGGACAACCATCCAGACACCTAGAGGGCACTGCCAACCAGTATAAATAGCTCTTTTCACAGGTTTGTAATATCCTTTTAAAAAAGTGAAGGTTTCCACTTTGGCTAGCACTGAATATTGTTTTGAAATGTGCCTATTACAGAATAAACAATTCTCTTTTCTTTGTGTACCAAGATTAATAACTGCATGACTTTGGAAAAGATTTTTCATTACACACACACACACCAGTAAGGAACATAAGATGTATTTTTCAGTCTAAGCATGGATGATTTGCTTAAGACCTCTCAATTAGTAGATTTTTATTAAACAGGCTACAAAATGTGCTTTGTTGTCTTTAAAGCATATATTTCAAATAGAAAAACCCTGATTCCCACTTGTGTAGTTAAGAGTGCTACCAGGGGTAATCCTCTATTTTGGAATGTGTATATAAAGAAGGGTTATTAAAAATATATTGAAAAGATAGTCAATAAGTAGTGCTGGCTAAAGCTTCCAATGAAACTTGAACAGCAGCAGAAGCTGGATATCACATCCTTGTGGAAAGTTTAATGATTATGAATTCATTTTACATACTGTATACTATAATTTTCTCCATTGTTTAAAGCACTTTAATGTATAATTACTGAATAGGCTAATTTTTTTGTTCACTCATAAGCAAACATTTAAGCTTGTTTAAGTAGATTTAATCTCAACAGTTAGCTTTACTCTGAAAAGTGACTCTGTAAAACATGGTATTTAGTGTGCAATGTTTTTCACTTGCTTCCATATCAATTGCGCTAAGTTGACAAGTAAAGATTTCTCTAGAGTCTAGCTTGGATTTTTCATTCTTGCACACCACCATCAGTAAGATGTGTACATGCCAAATTATGTTTGTGACATCCATTTAACCTCCAGTGTTCTTACAAAGGGGTAGCTGAGGGGAATTAAACAATTGTGTGATTATGCATGAGGAAAAAAAGAATCCAGCCCCCGCTTTCAGCATTGTAGGGCTAAAAGGAGGAAAAAGTCAAAACTGTCACTAAGCAAGCAGATATAACCCTAAGTAAGGAACAAGTTGAGTATGATGCAATTTGTACATTCTCTTTTCAAAGTAGACCCACACTAACTTTTGGTAGCTCCATCTTCACAACCAAAGGTTGCTGTAACAATTGTTTTACGTAC
The DNA here is from genome assembly GCF_016161935.1 of Mauremys reevesii. Taxonomy (NCBI): domain Eukaryota; kingdom Metazoa; phylum Chordata; order Testudines; family Geoemydidae; genus Mauremys; species Mauremys reevesii. The sequence goes on from NC_052633.1 coordinate 21,475,956, forward strand.
TTCCAGACAAAAATATTTTTTCAAACAACCATTGGTTCATCAACAGCTGTGGCTATCTTTAGGGTTATGATTTTCCAAGCCAAGATTCATTTATAACCTGGATAAATATGAAAAAGACTTGTAAGGCAACAGATTCTATCCCTCACCCATCTTGTAGTAGTTTTGAAATACATTCAACTTTTGTGCCTAAACTAGCTGACAGCATCCTTTGTACTTATCTAGTTTTGCACTTTGGTCAGAAAAAAGTTGCATAGAAAATTATGCTTCTGAAAATAAAGCTGTAGAGCTCTTTTGTGTGTGTGTGCAATATACTAACAAACGTTCATGGTTCTACAAACTGATCTTTCAAAACTCTTTGTGAAATTAAGAACATGTTCTAGAATTTACCATATAACTTGCAATATATTTCATGGCTTGATTTAGATGAACAGCAATTTGTTACAGATTCCAAAAAGGGCCCAAGTTTCAGATACAAACAGACTGACACACCTCACAGGTAACTGTTATAGTCAAAGCATACAAGTTGTAAAAGTTAGTCAAGCCTCAAGGGAATGTTGAAACAGTAAACTAAACACTAACGAGCTTTCTTGGTCATTTAAAAAAATTACACCTACATGTTTAATATTCTCTAGTCCCCAAATGAAAGGCTACACAATGGCAGATGGTTAGCAATTAGTTAATGGAACTTTCATAAGCACCTTGCCCTTTCCGTGGCTATTAGGAAGAAGAGACTGGCACCATTATTCCAAAAGTAAATGTCATTTTTACTTTTGCTTCATTTACGGAAAAAGTTACAGAACTAGCAGATTTAAACTACCCAGATAGTACAATTTGCACTGAAGTATATAACCAAGACTGTTCCAACTATCATTTTTTCCTTTATGCCAAAAAGCTAAAAGATTCTTGTCTTCTACTGGCAGAGGTCAAAATTAGGTTTCCCCAATAAAAGTGGCCTGACATTCAGAGGTACTGAGCATCTACAGCTCCTACTGACAGCAATATATGACTTAGGAGCCTAACTTCAGGCAGCAGGGTTGAAAATTTTGGCCACAGAAATCAGTTTCAGATTAAATACAAACATTTTACACAAAAACGTCCATCTGTTACGTTAAAAAATACATCTATATATGGACAGCTGTTACTTTTTCCCCCGAGAGAGTCATACAATCTCTCTTGCTATAGGAATATCAGCAAAAGCATCTAGGCTCTTTTGCCAAGCCTCTTCTTAAACCACATGAATTTATATATATACAGATTAACACATTAGAATGAATTTAGTGCTCTTCTTTAGAGACTGTCAGCGCGCAACAAATTGTAACCGTACAAGACTTATAATGTCAAAAGTGCTTATGCAAAGAACAGTACACACACGTTTATTCAAAGTCTCAAAATACTTCATGAACTCTGAAGTGGTTATCTAAGGAAGGGACTTCATCTGCAAAATGAAGCAGTTTATTTACTTGCACACCAAATTCTTCAAGAATCTGCAAAAATTTCTTGTGCTCCTTCCCAATCCATGACCTCATTGTATCAAACACTTGGTAAGGTGTAACATGAGCATGAACTGCAATCCCTGTCTCTGCAAATTCTTTCAACACTTCAGGGTCAGTAACCCAAGTATTGCTTCCTCCAGAGTGACCACCATCCAGCCAGTAAAATGCTCTTATATTTTTTATAAAGGCATCTGTGTTCTTGTCCTTTTTAGCTTCTTTTAACTCATAAAGCAGCTGGTTCAAAACCACACACCCTTTACTGAAGCCAATCAAAGTAAATGATGCTTCACCTATAGCAGATGGTGTACCAAAACTCATAGCAGAATTATCAGAATGTTCCCAATTTCTCTCTCTCTCTGATGCTGGACAACCATTTGTAGTAGGAACAGATTTTGACTTACAAACAGCTATTGTTTCATCCTTGTTGAAACTATACATACTCTTTTGGGACAGCAAAATGTTCTGGGTGATACTGAATGCATTAACTAGCAACACATGAAGGTGTGTGAAAGCTCCAAAGTCACTGCTGTGTTCTGGTGCTCCAAACAAATTGCTTGCCACAAAATTATCATAGCAGCTGAATTTGTGCAGATGCATACGGGAACATTTTACAACCCAAACATAACTATTAGGGAATCGGCGAGCGAGTATAGTAGCAATGTTTTCTAAACTCCAGCACTCCCATTGAAAGTTTTCTGGATGGCAGGCCATAACGTCATGATAGTTCTGAAAGAAATGAGACAGACAATACATTACTATGTTGTAAGAGTGCAGTGCTTCTGGTGAGCAAAGGTTTAACTTTTGGTTTGTTTCACACACACTACCACAAGTACTTATGGAAAGGGCTATGGCTGGCTGCTAGAGAGGGATACATGATTGTCTTTGGGAAAGTATGTCTCTGAGACATTCAATACCCAAGATCACAGGATGGTTAATCTCCAAAATGGGAAGCATGTGTTTTCTTTCTGATAAGTAAGATATGTAAACTTAAACAAGTCTTAAAGAAAAGATGTTGCTCACTGCACACATATTATAGCAAAATGTTACCCGCATTCAGTCTCCAAGTGTTGATTTTTATTGTGTTCTGGTGAATTCCCACTTCAAAAGGCAAAGATTCTGTAGACTACAGATTACATTAAATTATATTCAGCCTCACAAAAATACTAAATCACCATTATTGTTTGACCTTAAAATTTAAAATGTAAAACTATTTTAACAACATTTTAAGGATAAAAATACACAGGAAACTAATCAAAGACATCATTGATCTCATTTCTTTTTAAGATAGGTAATGCATTCTACTTATATCCACCTGGCTAGCAGTGCAAACAAAAACAACTCTCAGAAATATGGGTGGTCTTCCACAGCCCTATTTCTATTAATGGACTAGAACTGATTAGCTTTTCATGAAGGATAATGCAAGAGAAATGACACACGACTCTTGACAAACCAGACCTAGTTTACAGAGGACAAAGTCTATGATTCTTTGCACAGTCACAAACCTTAAAAAGTAAAAAAGCAAGATAAAATTTTGTTTGTGCAGGGTTTTTTTGCTTCATTCTGGTTATGGAGGAGGAAAAGGGTTTTTTCCCCTAACAAAAAGTTACTCTTCTACTTTTTTCACCATAGAAATATTGAAGTCAATAGGACTACTCAGAGACAAAGCTAAACATGTGGGTAAGCCTTTACAGGATCAGGGCCTCAATCTCTTTGAATCATCTGTGCAATAAATAATACTTCATTACCTCAGAAATACGTTGCGAGTATGAATTTGTTAGTGACTGTAAACCACTCAAATGCTCCCAACTGCCACAATAAGTTATTGTAACTGAACATCTCAATTATTGATACCAGTGTCAAGAACTTTCAGGCCAAGAAACATTAATTACTGGTTTTAGGTAAGAGTTTCTGTGAAAGAACAAGCCTATGAGCCCTGGTTCAAGCAGTTTATAAACTTCACCTGTGTAGCTTATTAGCTTCCAAATCTAAATAGCCAGACTTAACATTTTATAATGCATTAATGCATGGGGAGTTACTGTCAGAAAAAGAGAGAGTTATCTTCTTAGCATATGTGCAACGTGCCTCAAGTTGCACGTGACCAGAGTGCATCACTGAATTTGGTCTGCTCGTTGGATCTTTAGCTTGCCCAGGCACTGACAGGGAGCACAACATGAATGCTGATCCATGCCCGCTTCCCCTCTGTTAACTGAACCTTAAACCAAGCACTCAAGAGCCAGAAGACTACAGGAGCTAATGCTGCTCCACAGTTTGAGATTTACCATGTCCTGTTTCTTGTTAGATTTGTTACATTACTGATGATAATGTATGGGTAAATTGCTAACATTCTAGAGCAACCTTAATTTTTGACCACTCCATTTCACACCAATCTTGTTTTATTAGATTTTTTAAATAATTTTCAAACACATGCACACATCTTAGTTAATTCTATTTTCACACTAACAAAACAATTCAATTGTACAATAGGGAGCTGTTCACTCTAACCAGAACTGCAGTGCGCACAGTACAGAGAGATGAAACAAATCAGGCATCAACTTTACTCTACTTAACTGTAAAAACTCTCACTGTATGGAAATGTAAGTAGCTCCCAGTAGATCCAAGCACACAATACATTTAACATTGAGTTGCAATACATACCCTATAAGATAATCACACTAATAGGCCACACTAGTGGGAGGACTGTATTTATCTATCTATAGCAGCATTTTTATAATGCTTGCCAAAAGAACGGCCATACTGGGTCAGACCAAAGGTCCATCTAGCCCACTAGCCTGTCTTCCGACAGTGGCCAATGCCAGGTGCCCAGAGGGAATGAACGGAACAGGTAATCACCAAGTGACCCATCCCCAGCTTCTGGCAAACAGCGGCTAGGGACACCATCCCTGCCCAAAGGAGCAACATTCCCAAGTGCACCACTTCACAGCATTGTATGACCTGTTTGTCATGGACACACTGACAGGTGCTAGGAGCGCAGCACGCTACGCCAGTCTGAAAACGCCCCAACACACCATAACTCGCCTCGCCTCGCAAGAGTGGGTTTAGCCTGGCTTAGCAGCACAGGGAGCCCGCACCAGGGCTGCCCCGCGTCCCTCTGAGCGGGGCAGGAGGCGGCCCCGGCCCCATGAGTCTGCGCTGGGGGAGGGAACAGCGCGGGGCAGCGAGTCGTGCTGCTCGGCCCCCGCGCCAGCTCGCTGCGGCTCCCGGCCCCTCTCCCCGCCCCGCCGGCCGGTACCTGCACGTCCCCCGGGAAATAGACGACATGATGCCGAGGCGGCTGCGGCTGCTCCGGCGGCGGCAGCAGCAGCAACAGGTCGTTGGCTCTGCCGGGGTCGGCGCCCGGCACCTGCGGCAGCCGCAGCCAAGGGGGGCTCAGGCGGGCGGGGGAGGAGCCGCCGCCCGAGGGCCCCGCCCCGCAGCTCGGCGGGGCTCGGCACAGGCTCATGGCCCGGGCCAGGCAGAGGAAAGCCGAGCCGACCAGGCCCCTCAGCACCGAGCTGGCGGCGGGCGAGCAGCGCGAGCGCCTGCTCATAGGAACCCCCAGCCCCGCGCTGGGCCTCGCGCCGCGGCCGCAGCACCAGGCCACACCTGCCGCCGGTCTACAGCGCATGCGCGAGCCGAGGGGCGGTGCCGCCGGAGCGGAGGGGATAGGTCCTATCCGCAGAGAGAGATTTAGGGGCGTGGTCTGGGGGAGCTCTCCCCATATTGGCGGTTTCGCTTCCCGCGTCTTCTTGGAAATGGAACAGGGGAAAGACCACCGTGAAAGGGCTGAGAGGGGATGGCGATACGCATGCGCACAGGTTCTGTTCGTGTCACAGACCTTTGCCAACGGCCTAACGGCTCCCTCGTAAGGGAGGCGGCAGTACAAGTAAAAGCGATAACTGCCCGTTGCTGACCCTGCGGCCAGCGCAGGAGGGGGGATGGGAGGCAGCCAGGCCCAGAGGGTGCGCGGCCTGCCTGGGCCCGCTGCCCCGAACGGGTCCAACCGCCCCGCACCTGCCCAAGGCTCTGGGAGGGAGTTTGGGTGCGAGCTCTGGTCTGGGGCAGGGGATTGGTGTACAGGGGGGAGGGAGTTTGAGTGCAGGATGGGTGGGGCTAGGGTGGCCAGACAGCAAGTGTGAAAAATCAGGATGGGCGTGGGGGGTAATAGGTGCCTGTGTAAGAAAAAGCTCCAAAAATTGGGACTGTCCCTATAAAATCGGGACATGGTCACCCTAGGTGGAGCTCTGGTCTGGGGCAGGGGTGGGGCTCTGGGAGGGAGTTTGGGTATGAGCTCTGGTCTGGAGCAGGGGATTGGGGGGCAGGAGTGGGGCTCGGGGAGGGAGTTTGGGTGGGTGCTCTGGTCTGGGGCAGGGGTGGGGCTCTGGGAGTGAGTTTGGGTTTGATGTCTGAGCTGGGGTTGGGGGCAGGGGTGGGGCTCTGAGAGGGAGTTTCGGTGGGTGCTCTGGTCTGGGGCAGGGGTGGGGCTCTGGGAGGGAGTTTGGGTGTGAGCTCTGGTCTGGAGCAGGGGGTTGGGGGGCAGGGGTGGGGCTCTGGGAGGGAGTTTGGGTATGGGGTCTGAGCTGGGGCAGGGGGTTGAGTGTGGGAGAGGGTGAGGATTGCAGTGCTTTCCTTGGGCGGCTCCCGAAAGTGACCTGCACACCCCTCTGGCAGAAGCTCCTAGGTAGGGGGCTGGAGGGGTTTCTGCACACCGCTGCTTACAGGCAGTTGGCAGGGTCGGCGCTCAGAGTGGGTGCAGTGTGTGATTAGTCCCCCCCTCCCCCCCAGGGGCCGCAGGGGCGCGCTGGCCACTTCCAGGAGCGGGCAGGCAGGAAGCCTCCTTAGCACCATTGCGCTGGTGGTGGTGGTGGGGACCCCGGGCCCTTTTTAATTGCCCAGGGTGGCAGGCGGGGTCTGGAGAGAGACCTGGCCCCTAACTTTAGTGGAGCTGGGCACCTGTGCTTTCATATTGGTGGAGCACGGGCCCGTACAACTCGCCGCCCCTGCACAGGACTGCATTCAAGCAGCATGTCATCACAACACAATGCTGGGTTAGGATAGGAGATGTCACAGCAGCACCATGTTAACATAGTATTATGTCACAGTGCTTCATTGTGATGCAGTGTTGCAGTGCCAAGTGAAATGAGCATTATGTCAACCCATGATGTCACAGCACTATGTAAAAATTGTTGCATGTCTCAATGTGATGTCATGGCCACATGTTGAAAAATCCATGTCACAGAGAGTGATAGTACTATGTTCAAATAATACCTTGTTGAGTTGCTATGTTATGGTTAATCAACCCCTGTGTGAATCACGATTTCACAGACTGCATGAAAATCCTGAAATTATCCGAATACCGAGATTTGTCCAACCACAAGGAGGCAGAATTGGGGAATGTCTGCTTCTGCGTCCCCACTGTTGGAGAAATCATGGTATTGGGCTAATTTGATTGTTGGAGGTTTGCTTCCTTTCTGGCCGGGTGATAGGAGAGGGGGCTGGTGCTGACAATGTGTGGCCATTAGGAGCCTCCACCTAGCCTAAGACATTTTGAAATTTATTAAATTAATAGAGGACAATGTAATGGGATGGCCAAACCCCACACTGGCCCAAAAGGGTTAAAGGACGTACTCATCTCAGGTAGCTCCAGCCATCCAAACCTGCAGAGCATGCACCAAATGGAGATGAAGGTTAGAAGGGAGCAACTCAGCTGAGATGAGGGAGGAAGATTGACCTATTTATCCTGAGGGCTGCTGAAGAAGCCTCCCTGTGAGGACAAAGACTGCCTGCTGAGGCCTATTGGGGCTGAAGGTTCACTTGTCTTTTTCTATCTCATGTTGGGCTTGCAAGATGTAGGGGGAGACAGTAGGAAGTGATCCAAGGAGGCAGCTCTGGGGGCATGCCAGAGTGCCTGACACTGTTTCTCATAGGACTCTGGGTCAGAGCCTGGTGGAGTGGGAGGGCATGGGCTCCCCTGCTAACCGTTCTTGTTGCAGGAGGGGCACAAGCCTCATTTACACACGCCTCTCGTAAGGAGAGGGTAAAGATGTTGAAAACCCTGATGTGAAGCTAAGCCACATGCAAAGGTTAGGAACTGGACTGAAGGCCTTTTCTCCTGGGAGGTGTGGCACTGGAAACTGGGTGTGCTAATCACTAGGCAACCTGGCTTTCTGAGGACTCTGTTACAGATAAATTTTCCCTTCCGGGGCATGGAAGGCATAGAACATAACGTATTAGTGAGGCTTCTCTGTGTTTGAGTGGGGTGGTGGTGGTGACAGGATAGCACAGAGGATCTTTTAGAGAGTTGGGCAAGTAGATCCACTGGCTAGATGCTCTCACTTACGGTGGGCTGCTTCAGCCCATAGGTTGAAGTAGTGGCCATGGAGTGGCTGTTCTGGGGCCCGGACTGGTGGTAGATTCTGCCTCTCTTCCCGAGTGCACAAGCCATGTACATTTGCACCATCCATATGCATTTTGGGGCTTCTGTATACAGGAGAGGGGTTTTTGTTTGTTTTTTTTACTGTAATTTAGTTTCTTTGGCACAAACTGCCTTACATAAAAGTTCTTTTCTCAGTTTAGCTGGTGTCTTTATCCTGTTTTCATTAAACCTGCTTTGGAAGCAACAGAACTTTCAGAATTAGTTATACTGCTATAAGGTTCAGGTGGATGCATCCTCATTTTGAATTAGCTGTGCTGTTTCAGGTAGTCCTCGCTCCCGCTATTATTCCACACTTCATTGCCTCACATCTGGGTGAGCATGTTTGGTTTTTCTTCGAGTGATTGCTCCTATGCATTCCAGTTAGGTGTGCGTGCCGCGCGTGCACGGCTCTCCGGAACATTTTTACCCTAGCAACTCCGGCGGGCCGGCTGGCGCCCCCTGGAGTGGCGCCGCTATGGCGCCTGTTATATACCCCAGCCGGCCCGTCCGCTCCTCAGTTCCTTCTTACCGCCCGTGACGGCCAGTTGGAACTGTGGAGTGCTCTTTGTCCTCCACTACCCTAGCTCTCGCTACTTTCTCGTGTATATAGTTCGTTTAGTGATTAGTGTAGATAGTTTCTATTAGTTAGATAGTTTTTAGGATAAGGTTAAGGGGGGTTTTCCCCTCCCTTTCCTCCCCCGGTGCGGGCTCATGCCCAAGGCACCGGGCTTTAAGCCCTGTGCATCTTGCCAGCGGCCTATGCCAGTGGGGGATCCGCACGACTCCTGCCTCCGGTGCCTCGGCGAGAGTCACAGGGCAGATAAGTGCTCTATCTGTTCCTCTTTCAAACCCCGGACGCGTAAGGAGCGGGACATACGCTTAAAGCAGCTCCTCATGGAGGCTTCGCTCCAGCCCCCGGCACCGTCCGCGCCGGCGCCGAAGGCTTCATCGGTCTGGAGCGCACCGCCAGCCCTGGACTGTTCCGGCACCGAGACTCCGCGACTGCAGCCACCGGCACCGAAGGCCCGGCACCGCTCCCTGTCGCCATCAAGGAAGCGCAAGCCGGCGAAAGCGGGTGCCAAGCCCCACGCTGAGGGCCCAGCAGCCAAGACTATTGCGCCACCTGCGGTCCCCGCTGTGGCTGTGCACAGGACGTGCACCGGGCCGTTGACTCCGGCGCCGCAAGGGCCGTCGAGTCCGGCACCGCCATGCTCCCCGGCACCGGCCGTGGTTGAGCTCCGGCTGCCATCGACGCCAGAGACTTTCTCCACGGCGCGCGAGCTGTTGTTTCGGCGGGAAAGCCGGCAATGATAATACGGCCCCCCTCTCCGGACAGACGGCACGGATGACGCTCCCGGTCCCGCCGCAGGTCACCGTCCCGTCGCTCGCGATCTCGGCACCGCTCGCCATCGCGGTACCGGTCGCCGTCCTGACGCCGGTCGCAGTCCCGGTACCGTTCGACATCGCAGTACCGGTCGCACTCCCGGCGTCGCTCCAGGTCCCGATCACCTGCGCGTCGGCACCGACGGAGGTCTGCTTCCCGGCACCGTTCCCGGCACCGCGACTCATGCAGCTGCTCCCGGCGCCGCAGGTCCGGATCCCGGTCGAGCTCCCGGCACTGGTCGAGCTCCCGGCACCGCAGCGGACGTTGGTCTTGGTCACCATCCTGGTACCGTGCAGACCGGCACCGATCCTCGGCACCGTCCGGGGACAGACTGCCTCAGTCGGCGGCGCAATTCGTCAGCGCCTCAGCGCCTCCATGGCCATCCCACCCTGCGTCGGTTGCCTCCGGGGCAGACAGTAACGGGCACCTGCCACCTACCCCACAAGGCCAACCTCAGGGGGCACAACAGTGGGGCTTCTGGGTTCCCTGGGCCCAGTACGAGACTCAGGGGGTGCCATTCCCTCCAAGAGCCCCTGGTACCGAGCGCAGGGTACCAGAGGCGACCGTCAGCCGACCGGCCCCTTCGTCACCGGGCGCGGTTTCCATACCGCCTGATCCCCAGAGGCACACGCAGCCCGACCCAGCCGACGAGCAGTCAGCAGATCCATCGACGGAGGCTGTCGTCCAGGGCTTAACCTCCTCGTCCTCACCTGACGAGGCGGTGGCCGGAGCGTCGGCCAAGGAGCCTCCGCCGATAGACCTAAAGGTGCACCAGGACCTGCTTCGCCGCGTGGCGACGGCTATGGCTCTCCCCGTGGCGAAGGTCCAGGAGGACGAGGACCCCATAACGAATGTCGGAGCAGAGGCTCCAGTGCGCGTGGCATTAGCGTTCGTGCGGACGATACAGAAGAATGCCACCACACTCTGGCAGACGCCTGCGTCCATCCCTCCTACGGCCCGGGGGGATGAGCGCAAGTACTCTGTCCCCCCCCACGGGCTACGAGTATCTATATACTCACCCGACCCCGGACTCGTTGGTCGTTCAGTCGGTCAACGACAGGGAGAGGCATGGTCAACCTGCCCCTGCGCCAAAGTCGAAGGACGCGCGCCGAATGGACCTGTTAGGCCGCAAGGTCTACTCGGTGGGCGGCTTGCAACTTCGCATCGCCAACCAGATGGTCCTCCTCGCCAGATACGTGTACGACATCGTGGCGTCCCTGGCGAAATTTACAGAGCTCCTACCAACAGCCTGCCACCAGGAATTCTCCGCGTTGTTGGAGGAGGGAAAGAAATCGTCCAGGTCCTCCATCCAGGCCGCTCTTGACTCTGCGGACTCGGGAGCTCGGACCTTGGCCTCAGGGGTGGACGCCCGAGGATGGCCGATCACTCTCCCTACCGGATCCTACCCTTTTGTTTTACAACCGCCTTTCCCATTTCTTTTCGGCGTGGGCCCGAATAACAACGGACAACTGGGTGCTTCAAACAGTCCAGTCGGGATACCACCTTCAGTTTGTTTCGCCCCCCCCCCTTCCCACCCACCCTCCCTGTCCCTCTTCAGGGACCCCTCTCACAAGCAACTCCTCTTACAAGAGGTCCAGACTCTGTTGAGCGTGGGTGCCATAGAGGCAGTGCCTCAAGACAGGCGGGGCAGGGGATTCTATTCCCGATATTTTCTCATCCCCAAAGGGAAAGGAGGGCTACGTCCTATCCTGGACCTTCGCGAGCTGAACAAATATCTGCTCAAGCCCAAGTTTCGCATGGTCACCCTGGGGACCATCATTCCCTCTCTGGATCCGGGAGACTGGTTTGCCGCCCTCAACATGAAGGACGCCTACTTCCATGTCGCGATCTACCCTCCCCATCGACGCTACCTGCGTTTCGTGGTAAACAACGCACACTACCAGTTCGCAGTGTTGCCATTTGGCCTATCCACCGCACCGAGAGTGTTTACCAAGTGCATGGCAGTGGTTGCCGCAGCCCTCCGCCGTCGTCAGATACACGTCTACCCGTATCTCGACGATTGGCTGGTTCGCGGAACGTCTCGGCGCCTGGTAATGGGCCAGATGGCAGAAATCCTGTCCCTCTTTCAGCGCCTCGGTCTTCTCATCAATGCCGAGAAGTCCACCTTGATTCCGTCACAGCGGGTGGAGTTCATTGGAGCAGTCCTCGACTCCTCGTTGGCCCGCGCCTGCCTACCGCGATCTCGGCACCAGACGATGGTCTCCATCATCCAGGACCTCGTCACCTTCCCGACCACGACGGTGCGATCCTGCCTCCGCCTCCTGGGCCACATGGCATCGTGTATGTATGTCACCGCGTACGCGCGGCTCCACCTCCGCCCGTTCCAGTCTTGGCTCGCGTCGGTTTACCGGCCGCATCGAGATCCCATCGACATGGTGGTCACGATCACCAAGCCGACCCTCGAGTCCCTCTGCTGGTGGCTCGACCCGGAGGTCGTGTGTGCGGGAGTCCCGTTCCACCCTCCTCGTCCATTCGCCACTCTGACCACGGATGCTTCAGCGCTCGGTTGGGGAGCTCACCTGGGCGACCTTCACACCCAAGGTCTTTGATCGCCCCAAGAGCTCGCTCTCCACATCAATATCCGCGATCTGCGAGCGATCCGTTTGGCATGTCACACCTTCCGCGCCCGCCTGCAAGGCCTCTGTGTGACAGTGTTCACGGACAACACCACGGCAATGTTCTACGTGAACAAGCAGGGCGGAGCCCGCTCCTCCCTCCTCTGCAAGGAAGCGCTGCTCCTGTGGGACTTCTGCGTAACCCACTCGATTCACCTGGAAGCGTCCTTTCTTCCGGGAGTGCAGAACACGCTGGCCGACCATCTCAGCAGGTCGTTCCTCTCCCACGAGTGGTCTCTCCGTCCCGATGTCGTCCACACAATCTTCCGGAGGTGGGGGTTTCCCCGGATAGACCTATTCGCCTCCAAGGCGAACAGGAAGTGCCACCTGTTTTGCTCGTTCCGGGGTCACTCGCCGGGCTCCCTGTCGGACGCCTTCCTTTACCCCTGGAAGGATCACCTCTTCTACGCCTTCCCCCCGTTCCCGCTCGTACACCGGGTGCTACAGAAGCTGCGGAGAGACAGAGCCAGCGTCATACTCGTGGCTCCGGCCTGGCCGAGGCAACATTGGTACACCCTGCTGCTCGAGCTCTCCGTTCGGTATCCCATCCCTCTTCCATTATAGCCGGACCTCATCACGCAGGACTTCGGCAGACTCCACCATCCGAACCTGCAGTCCCTCCATCTTACAGCTTGGTACCTGCGTGGTTGACCCACGCGGAGAGGGACTGTTCAGCGGCCGTACAGCGAGTCCTGCTCGAGAGTAGGAAGCCTTCCACTCGCTCCACCTATCTGGCGAAATGGAAGCGGTTCGCGCTCTGGTGTGACCAACGAGGCCTCAATCCCTTCGTAGTCCCTGTCCCTACCATCCTGGACTACCTCTGGTACCTTAAGGAGCAAGGTCTGGCGGTCGCCTCCTTGAAGGTACACCTGGCAGCAGTGTCCGCCTTTCGTCCACCTACGGGAGGTCGGTCCATCTTCTCCAACCAGGTGGTTTCCCGCTTCCTTAAAGGCCTGGATCACTTGTACCCACCGGTGCGGCGTCCTGCCCCGAACTGGGATTTGAACCTCGTGCTGGCCAAGCTGATGGGTCCCCCCTTCGAGCCTCTAGCCACGTGCTCTCTGCTCTACCTCTCCTGGAAGACAGCCTTCCTCGTCGCGATTACATCAGCAAGACTAGTCTCTGAGCTCCGTGCTGTAATGGTTGGACCATCATACACCGTCTTCCACGGAGACAAGGTGCAGCTTCGACCACACCCAGCCTTCCTCCCCAAGGTGGTGTCGGCCTTCCACCTCAACCAGGAGATCTTCCTCCCGGTCTTTTTCCCGAAGCCGCACGCCTCCCCTCAGGAACAACAGCTTCACACCCTGGACGTCCGCAGGGCCCTTGCCTTTTACCTCGAGCGGACGAAGCCTTTCCGGCGTTCGACCCAGCTGTTTGTGGCAGTCGCCGACCGCATGAAGGGTGAGCCGGTCTCCTCCCAGCGGATTTCTTCCTGGGTGACGGCATGTATTCGGACATGCTACGAGCTTGCTCGCGTGCCACCATGCCGCCTCACTGCTCATTCAACGAGAGCGCACGCCTCGTCGGCCGCCTTCCTGGCCCATGTTCCCATCCAGGACGTCTGTAGAGCGGCCACCTGGTCTTCTGTCCACACCTTCGCCTCCCATTACGCGTTGGTGCAGCAATCTAGAGACGATGCAGCCTTCGGCTCCGCAGTCTTACACTCTGCCACGTCTCACTCCGACCCCACCGCCTAGGTAAGGCTTGGGAATCACCTAACTGGAATGCATAGGAGCAATCACTCGAAGAAGAAAAGACGGTTACTCAACCGTAGTAACTGTTGTTCTTTGAGATGTGTTGCTCCTATCCATTCCAGACCCGCCCTCCTTCCCCACTGTCGGAGTAGCCGGCAAGAAGGAACTGAGGAGCGGACGGGCCGGCTGGGGTATATAACAGGCGCCATAGCGGCGCCACTCCAGGGGGCGCCAGCCGGCCCACCGGAGTTGCTAGGGTAAAAATGTTCCGGAGAGCCGTGCACGCGCGGCGCGCACACCTAACTGGAATGGATAGGAGCAACACATCTCGAAGAACAACAGTTACTACGGTGAGTAACCGTCTTTTATCCATGTGCACTCCACAGCTCTAGGGTCATCTTGACCACTTTCCTGTTTAAACCCTAGCACACACCTCAACACACCCCTTTGCAATTCTGGCTCCTGGCAAATTCATATACTGAATCCAGTATACCAATCATGACCCTGCATCTATGTGGTCCCATTCTGAAGTCCTGGACTTCCTTTCCAGAAGCCATGGAGAGGAGAGGGCATGTCCTGTCTCATCTTAACAGGAATCGCTGCAATGCAAATATTTATGAATGGCACATGCAGAAAATGCAGAAGGGGTACTCTGGGGCATGCCCCAGTGCTGTGCCAAAAGCCAAAGAGCTCTGGCAGAATTACAGGAACAGAAGAGACAAAAATGAAATTGCTGAGAATGCTTACAGTACATGCGCTTACTCTGAGCAGCTGGACTGTAATTTTTCCAGGCAGGCCACCATGAAACCCCTCTATATGCAGAAAGCAACCTGTCTGCTGCAGGTCCTCCGTCAGACAGCCGAGATCTCTTCAGCCTATCTAAACCTGAACAGCTGGGGCATTTTGCAAAGGCACCCTCTTTGGCTGCTCATATAATTTAGAAAGTCTCTTAACCTCTGCTTCTCACCCACCAGGGAGGGTCTCTCCCTCGCTCTCAGATGTTGTGCAAAACAAAGCAGGCACCCATGACACCTATGAAAAAGGTAGATATTACTCAAACTTCCAGGCTTGTCATGAGACACCTCTACCTTCCCTTCAGGCTTTCAAGGAAGCTCCACTGTCATTTTACATAAGAACATAAGAAAGGCCATACCGGGTCAGACCAAAGGTCCATCTAGCCCAGTATCTGTCTACCGACAGTGGCCAATGCCAGGTGCCCCTGAGGGAGTGAACCTAACAGGCAATGATCAAGTGATCTCTCTCCTGCCATCCATCTCCATCCTCTGACAAACAGAGGCTAGGGACACCATTCTTACCCATCCTGGCTAATAGCCATTTATGGACCTAGCCACCATGAATTTATCCAGTCCCCTTTTAAACATTGTTATAGTCCTAGCCTTCACAACCTCCTCAGGCAAGGAATTCCACAAGTTGACTGCGCGCTGTGTGAAGAAGAGCCTCCTTTTATTTGTTTTAAACCTGCTGCCTATTAATTTCATTTGGTGACCCCTAGTTCTTGTATTATGGGAATAAGTAAATAACTTTTCCTTATCCACTTTCTCAACATCACTCATGATTTTATATACCTCTATCATGTCCCCCCTTAGTCTCCTCTTTTCCAAACTGAAGAGTCCTAGCCTCTTTAATCTTTCCTCATATGGGACCCTCTCTAAACCCCTAATCATTTTAGTTGCTCTTTTCTGAACCTTTTCTAGTGCTAGAATATCTTTTTTGAGGTGAGGAGACCACATCTGTACACAGTATTCGAGATGTGGGCGTACCATGGATTTATATAAGGGCAATAATATATTCTCAGTCTTATTCTCTATCCCCTTTTTAATGATTCCTAACATCCTGTTTGCTTTTTTGACCGCCTCTGCACACTGCGTGGACATCTTCAGAGAACTATCCACGATAACTCCAAGATCTTTTTCCTGACTCGTAGTAGCTAAATTAGCCCCCATCATGTTGTATGTATAGTTGGGGTTATTTTTTCCAATGTGCATTACTTTACATTTATCCACATTAAATTTCATTTGCCATTTTGTTGCCCAATCACTTAGTTTTGTGAGATCTTTTTGAAGTTCTTCACAATCTGCTTTGGTCTTAACTATCTTGAGTAGTTTAGTATCATCTGCAAACTTTGCCACCTCACTGTTTACCCCTTTCTCCAGATCATTTATGAATAAATTGAATAGGATTGGTCCTAGGACTGACCCTTGGGGAACACCACTAGTTACCCCTCTCCATTCTGAGAATTTACCATTAATTCCTACCCTTTGTTCCCTGTCCTTTAACCAGTTCTCAATCCATGAAAGGACCTTTCCTTTTATCCCATGACAGCTTAATTTACGTAAGAGCCTTTGGTGAGGGACCTTGTCAAAGGCTTTCTGGAAATCTAAGTACACTATGTCCACCGGATCCCCCTTGTCCACATGTTTGTTGACCCCTTCAAAGAACTCTAATAGATTAGTAAGACACGATTTCCCTTTACAGAAACCATGTTGACTATTGCTCAAGAGTTTATGTTTTTCTATGTGTCTGACAATTTTATTCTTTACTATTGTTTCAACTAATTTGCCCGGTACCGACGTTAGACTTACCGGTCTGTAATTGCCAGGATCACCCCTAGAGCCCTTTTTAAATATTGGCGTTACATTAGCTAACTTCCAGTCATTGGGTAACGAAGCCGATTTAAAGGACAGGTTACACACCTTGGTTAATAGTTCATCAACTTCACATTTGAGTTCTTTCAGAACTCTTGGGTGAATGCCATCTGGTCCCTGTGACTTGTTAATGTTGAGTTTATCAATTAATTCCAAAACCTCCTCTAGTGACACTTCAATCTGTGACAGTTCCTCAGATTTGTCACCTACAAAAGCCAGCTCAGGTTTGGGAATCTCCCTAACATCCTCAGCCGTGAAGACTGAAGCAAAGAATCCATTTAGTTTCTCCGCAATGGCTTTATCATCTTTAAGCGCTCCTTTTGTATTTTCATCGTCAAGGGGCCCCACTGGTTGTTTAGCAGGCTTCCTGCTTCTGATGTACTTAAAAAACATTTTGTTATTACCTTTGGAGTTTTTGGCTAGCCGTTCTTCAAACTCCTCTTTGGCTTTTCTTATTACACTCTTGCACTTAAGTTGGCAGTGTTTGTGCTCCTTTCTATTTGCCTCACTGGGATTTGACTTCCACTTTTTAAAGGAAGTCTTTTTATCTCTCACTGCTTCTTTTACATGGTTGTTAAGCCATGGTGGCTCTTTTTTAGTTCTTTTACTGTTTTTCTTAATTTGGGGTATACATTGAAGTTGGGCCTCTATTATGATGTCTTTAAAAAGGGCCCACGCAACTTGCAGGGATTTCACTTTAGTCACTGTACCTTTTAACTTTTGTCTAACTAACCCCCTCATTTTTGTATAGTTCCCCCTTTTGAAATTAAAGGCCACAGTGTTGGGCAGTTGAGATGTTCTTCCCACCACAGGGATGTTGAATGCTATTGTATTATGGTCACTATTTCCAAGCGGTCCTGCTATAGTTATAGTTTTGTCAGAGTATAGTTAAACAGCTCCTTTCTAAGTGGCCAGTGAAAGGTTTCATAAACTAGGGTAGGTATAAACTAGGGAAGCAGTGGCTAAGCTGGGTCTCTCAGAACAACAGGAGCAATCAAAACACTATTAGTGTCCAGAGTAGTTTTAGGGACCAAAGTTCCATTTTTTCCATTGCATAAAACAGGGGTGCGTTTCTAAAGATCCTGGCATCATGGACCTTTCCAGATCAGCCCACGTTAATAGTGGTGAACTTACCATGGAGGTCACCAGGCTTTGTATCATCAACAGCAAGGGGTATTTGTCGATGATGAACTCTGAAGCCTGCAGTGGATGGGGACAAATAATAGGTATGTGGGTCCCAGTAAAGGTCCCTATGCAATTCAGGAACCCCAACAATGCAAATCCAAAACAACAACCTGTGCATTGTCCAGCTTTACAATCTGGGGAAGCAGCAGCCTCTCAATAAGAGTGCACCTCAACGAGAACAGCCTTGACAGTTGACTTACCAACACCAAACTGGAATCTAATTACTGAGCAGTTGCTACCGTGGATGGCGAGCTTCCATGTGCTGCTCCATGCTGAGGGGAACTCTCATGTAGGTGTTTCACTACTTCAGCCCTAGGGTAAGCTGTTCACAGATCTTGAGGAAAGTAGCTTTCTGCATCCTGAATCTTTGCTTGCACTGCTAGCGTCATCAGAGTTCAACAGCACTATTCTGTACCACTAATTGGTGCTAGCTGGCCAAGCCCAGAAGTGGCACTCCATCAACTGAAGCTGCTCCAGGAAATTATCATGCAGAGCTAGCTGGAAAGTTTCCTCCTCCTCTAGCAGTATTCACATGGTGTCACGGCAGTAATGCTCATGGCCGACTGCCAAGCCATCCAATTCATCCAAAGCCACCAGCCTCTGTGATTGCCAATACGTTTGAAGGACCCTGTCTCTTATTAATGATGATCAAGATTGTGGTGCGCAGCAGTGCTCCCTCCATGCTGCCTGATATCAGTTTGAAAATGGCACTGCTCTGCTAAAACCAGATGAATTATGGGGTACCAGGAAAGGAATCATGGGAGTTTCCGAGTTTGAGTACAAGTCCCAGATTTCTGTTAGGTTAAGGTAGGTATTCCACAATAAGGTGTGAGGAAAAATCCCAGAAAGCATTGAGCCTAATAGTAGAACATTCGATATCTACCTAGAATACAGAGCAGTTATTTTGAAAAACATATTCCATCCTGCGTGGGTGCAATGATTTCAGAGGGAAGTAGATTAAGCCAGCATAAACAAAGCAGCACGGATGCATTTTTTTTGCAATAGTTATACCAGTTTAATTATAGTGGAAATACCTATACCGAAAAAAAAATCTTTTCTATGTAGACAAACCCTTACGGTCTTAAAGCACTCTGAGGTTCTTGAATGGAAGGCAATATAGAAGTGCAAAGTATTATTATTCCTTTAGCCCAAACATTTAGCCAAATTTGAGGCCTTTCATGGTTGTTTCCCTTTGGATGAGAAATTGGTGGTAGGAGTCAGGTATATTCTTGATGTAATCTTGTTTATTCACAAAAATATACCCAAAGTCATTTTCCCCTGAATCCAGTAGAAACAAACAACAGCAGGCAGTTTCCTTGGACGAGATCATGACTGTATAAAAAGTACTTTGAGTACTTAATGTCACACTGCTTACTAGGTATCTTCTTGCAGCAAGACACAACAAATTCATCTAGGTACAGAAAATCCAAGCTGATTATCAATATTATGCATATGTTATATAATAGAAATCTGCAGCATAGCAACTTGGTAACAATTTGAACACTGTAGAGTAATTGTGTTCTGTAATTATGAATTCTGGACCCCGGATTTTAAGGCAGTTGGCTTATGGATATTTTGTTTGCTTGGTGGCTTTACAGAAAATGGTTGAACTAGACAGATAGTCTAGAACGGGGTGGGCAAACTTTTTGTCCCGAGGGCCGCATCGGGGTTGCGCAACTGTATGGAGGGCCGGGTAGGGAAGGCTGTGCCTCCCCAAACAGCCTGGCCTCCACGCCCATCCGCCCCCTACCACTTCCCACCCCCTGACTGCCCCCCTTAGAACCCTCAACCCATCCAACCCCCCTGCTCTTTGTCTCCTTACCGCCCCCTCCTGGGAACCCCGCCCCCTATCCAAATCCCCTGCTCTCTGTCCCTTGACTGCCTCAACCCCTATCCACACCCCCGACCCTGACAGCCGCCCTGGGACTCCCACCCCCTATCCAACCATCCTCTGCTCCTTGTCCCCTGACCGCCCTCTGCTCCTCATCCCCTCCTGGGGCCCCCTGCCCCTAACTGCCCCTCAGAATCCCACTACCTTATCCAACCTCCCCCTGTTCCCTGTCCCCTGACGGCCCTCCTGACCCCTATCCACATCCCTGCCCCCTGACAGGCCCCCCGGGACTCCCATTACCAACCCTCCCTGTTTCCCATCCCCTGACCGCACCCCCAGAACCTCCGCCCCATCCAACTGCCCACTCCTCCCTGACTGGCCCCCAGAACCCTCCACGCCCTTACCCAAACCCCCACTCCCCACCCCCTTACCAGCAGCAGGAGCTTGCAGCTGCGACACCTGGCCAGAGCCAGCTGCCCTCCCCATGCTGCCCAGTGGGAGTGGCAGCCCAGAGCACAGCCCATGCGGCGGCATGGTTGCGGGGGAAGGGACTAGGCTCCCCGGCCGGGAGCTCAGGGGCTGGGCAGGACGGTCCCGCGGGCCAGATGTGGCCCGTAGGCTGTAGCTTGCCCACGTCTGGTCTAGAAGGATGAGAATTGCAATAGTGGTGAGAACAGAGGGATCATAACATCTGACTTTAATGTTATTTCATTTCTATCTCTATTGTAGCTCCTACAACTGTGTACTTATATTAACTACATTATTCTTTTCTAACTAGAGTGGATTTAGCATTTAGTTTTTCTGTTGCTGTTTAAGTGAAATATAAAGTACTGTACACAGATAATAAAAAATCCAGACCTGTAAACTACAGTACATATTTCATTATCTCTTCAGGAGTAAGTGGTGGGAGGATGGGTTATCTAGTGCATAGGGCTAGGACTTTGTAGTCTAGGTTCATTTTTGTGTCTGCCATAGCATTCCTGTAGGATTGTAGTAACTTCGTTTACCCTGTGCCTCAGTTTCTCATCTGTAAAATGGAATAATAATTTCCCTGTATCACAGAAATATTGTGTGGATAAAATGCTATGGTGATGAGATACATATAAGTAAGTAGATACAGGCAGGGCTGGCGCTTCCATTAGGCGACCCTAGGCGGTCGCCTAGGGCGCCAGGATTTGGGGGGCGGCATTCGGGGGACCGTCGCACCGCCGAAGAAAGACCTTCTGCCAACGTGCTGTGGAAAACAGCAGCAGGCAATTGAGCAGCTCAATGACTGCCGCTGTCGCCTGCGGCATTTCGGCGGAGGGTCCTTCTTCGGCGGCGCAATGGAAGCGGAACCGAAGCTCCCGCGCGCCCCATGGGGTGCGCACAAAATGCCACCCCCGAATTCTGCCTAGGGCGCCAGAAACTCTGGCGCCGCTCCTGGATACAGGCTAGGTGTATGAAGGCTGCCTTCTGTTAACTCAAAGGAGCCTAGAAATAGGTAGTTTCTTCTGATTGAATGTTTATTGGTGTGTCTGTCATCCTTTAATCAAGCTTTATCAGAGCTAAATAAAGATATCCTACAATGCTATTTCAGTTTATATTTGAAGTTATATTTTCATAAATTATTATTTTGGTTATTTATTATTCTGTATAATCTTCTGGTACTGAATTTTTGCATTGCATAGTTTTTCCAGTTATGGATCACTTACATAACTTTAGAATCACCTTAGGTCAAAGTAACCATTAGAGAAGGCATTGATTGCTTATTGATTTACTCTGCTGTCTGCCAAGAGTGAAACAATACTAACTGCCATTCACACTTTTCTTTATGAAGAATAAGTCTATGTGGTCTCTAAAATTTGTGTATATTGATTACTAAGAGGTTCGTTATCAAAGGTTAAACTATTTGATTTGTTTACAAGGTATATATTTTCCATACTGTATCCACTGGAAGACTGGTGAATTTCTAAGGTGTCATTAGGAATTGTTACATCAACTCTTTTCCCTCTATTTGCAAGGACTACATCCAGGCGCTGCAGTGCCTAAGGTTTTCCATGAAACAGTATGTCTGACTAGAAGAGGAAAGTTAAAGGAAAGAGAGAAATAGCTTTTAGGATTCTTCCAAATACAGGGGAGATGGATAATAATCTTAAGGCCCTGGCTTTTCATTGAACCGCAACATTATGAAATGCTTATCTACCAACACTCATTCAAAGAAATAAAGACACAGTAGGATTACAGTATTGTCCTTACTCTGTGGCCATTACACATAGAAAGCTGGAGCAAGATCTGTTCTGATAAAGGTTTAAAAGGTTAAGACATTTCCTAGACAAAAATAATGCAGGACTTTCCACTTCAAGGCTTACAACAGAAGAAATTGCTGTGCATCCTTGTTCTGGAATCATCTTTATCATGGCTGATCTATAGGTGGAGTGAGAGGTTTCCAAATCAGTTTTGAACTAGGCTCTGAGACAAATAGAACTCTCAGGGGGTGAAATGGCACTAATTCTTTGAATGAGAGAGTAGTCCAGATGTGTGTGTTTTGGATTGGATTTTTTTTCTGCTCCTTAAGTTTTGTGAATTAAGATTTTTAAAATATTATAATAGAGGGGATTGACATGCCGAGAAGAAGTGATTAGGTTGATCCTGCAAATGCCACACTCCTGGGTAATTCTTACATGACCAGCCCCATTGAAATCTGTGGGGCTACTCACATGACCAAAGGTTTGCAGGATTGGTTCCTAATGAGTGAATTAAGTTTTTCCAGCAAAATCAGGATCAAAGGAAGCGTAAACTATGATGACAGAGGTAGGCAGAGTTATGGAAGAACAGAGTTTGGATGTCTGGCTGCGGGAACTAAGTGAAGTATTATAATACATGTGGCCACTCCACGCGTGTTCAGTTGTAATTAAGGCTGTGAGTTTGTCACAGAAGTCGCAGATTCCGTGACTTTCCAGGACCTCCAGGACTTCTGCAGCGGCTGGTGCAGCTGGCCTGGGGCCTGGCTGAGCAGCTCAGGCAGCCCCTGGGTCAGCCGCACCAATTGCTGCTGGGGCAGTCTTGGGCCACCGTGCCCTCTCCTCCAGTAGCAGCAGGAGTTTGGGTGTGGGAGAGGGCTCAGGGCTAGGGCGCAGGAGGGAGTGAGGACTCTGGGTGGTGCTTACCTTGGGGTGGCTCCCTGGAAGCGGTGACATCCCTCGGCTCCTAGTGGAAGCGCAGCCAGGGGGCTTTGTGTACTGTCTCCACCTGAACACACTGCTCCGCAGCTCCCATTGGCCGTGGTTCCTGTACAATGGGAGCTGGCACTCAGGGTGGAGGCAGCACGCAGAGTTGCCTGGCCACACCTCTGCCTAGGAGCAGAGGGGGATGTCACCACTTCTGGGGAGGTGCGGGCCAGTTAGGGAGTCTGCCAGCCCCACCAACCCCCCACCAAGCACCAGCGGGGTTCCCAGGCTGCCCACTCAGCACCTGTGGCAGCGGCCCCAAGGATGTCCCCCTGAGCACCCGCAGCACCCCTGGGCCACCGCCTCCCCCGCCCAAGATTTAGTCAGCAGCTTATACTACAAGTCATGGACAGGTCACAGGCTGTGAATTTTTCTTTACTGCGTGTGACCTGTCCATGACTTTTACTAAAAATATCTGTGACTAAAATGTAGCCTTAATTATAATTATAAAATCCATACTTGTGGATAGCAACCTAACAAAATAATTGTTTAGGCTAAATATGAACAAGAAAAGTCAACTCAAGCACAATGACCATAACATACAAGAGCTACTAATAAGCCAATTATTTTTGATTCTGTGGTAACCTTTCACAGAAAATTTGGCAAAATACCATGTGCTAATGGCAGATTTAAGGAGAAAAGGACCTTGACCATTATAACAAGATATATTTAAACTCCTTATGTAAAACCATATTATTCTACATTAAGGTTGCAAAATGAAGTCGTCAGAAGTCAGGGGATGCCAAATTTAAGGTTGCTTACTAACCTTTACATTGGCCTCTTTTGCTTATGCATTTCAATACAATCTTTAATTATGTGATCCCATTCTATTATTTCTTCAGGATCCCTGCCTCAGTCAATGTGCAGGTTGCATGGTTCACAGTGAATGAGGCAACTGAACTATATTTATTTTCACTATTCAGTGAGTGCACCCCTGGGTCATTCACAGCACACTAAATGTGATCTGAGACCTGGAGGAACAAGAATATGTGATTATGTAGTTAAGGACTCCTGTAAATGCATACATACAAGGTGACAGAGTTAAGGTTGCACAAGTAACTTTAACTTCGTAATTTCTTGATTTTGGAATTCTTCAGTTTGAATGTGTAGATCCTGATCCTGCAACTGGAGCTACATGGGCTGATACCTACATCAGCAAGGATGCCCACTGAAAACAGGATCAGGATCTTAATTTTCTTTTCATCCACTTTTTGTATGAAATCTATTGTGTTTTTTAAACAAAAATAAGACATTCCATAATATAAAACTACTTTCTATAGCAGAACAGTGTCCTACACAAGATGGGTGCTCAGTGAGCACTTAAGGAAATATACTATATAATTTGATGAAATGATAACCTTTCCAGTGGCATGTGTGTTTGTGTTTGTGTTTTTTTCCCTCTACCATCTGGTAGAATTTAACAGATAAACCCCTGTTGTAGAATTCCATAGTGGCTAAAAAAATAACCTATAGAACAGAATAGCAAGTATATTTTCCTATATGTTCCATAGTCATATATAGCGAACCCTATTAAATGTATACAGAACATTATTGGTTTCATCCCTATTACATTCTATAGTGCTTTTCCAAAAGAGAGGCAAGACTTTGTTTCATTTAATGCACACTTATGTGTATTAAATGTAGCAAGGCTCCATAGGATATGAGTCCCACATGTGACTAGACTACAGAATAAAGCAGGGCTATGCATTCCTAATTCAACTTCAGCTACTGTGTGGAATAAGATTCCACGTGCACCATAGATTAAAAAAAAACAACTAACTTCCTTATATGACTGTGAAGCGCCAACAGTGTTGAAAAATTGTTTAAAAACAGCTGTCATTAGAACATTTTTAAGGCACATATTGTCCTCTCCATCTTGATGGGATCAGGGAATCCAAGTGTGAAGTAGTATCTTGGTTGATCCTGGCCATTACACATTAGCTTTTGCTAATTTTGCTGTTTTCATGTTATATATTAAACATTTTTAATATCAAACACTAAAACAGTAAGGATCCTTTTATATATTAAAATTATGATGGTAGGAGTCTCCAGAATGAAGATAGTTCTACCTATTGTGGAAATAGATAGAAGTGCATGAGGAGAGAAAGACAGATAAGCCTTACTTAGGACTCTAGTCTCTTCTGAAAGTCTGCAGGGCCCAGGCATAGTCTGTTAAAAATATTGCTGTTCTAGAAAAACTAGACAGTCTAATCCCATTGGACCATACTGTGAATCTCTATTCATTTCAATGGGGAGCTCCGCTTAATAACCGATGGCATGATTTGGCCCATTATTTGGATCTGGGTGATAATTATTCCCCATTGAAAAATGTGAACTGATTTTTAGGGGTAAGTGATTCCACTTCTGCTGTACTTGCATGCAATCCCTGGAAATATGACAAAAAAATTAAAGATAACATATGGTAACTGTGTTATTACACTTGGAGGAATACTTTAAAAACACTTAAACTAAATACAAAGTAGTTGCATTGCAGAAAAGAAAATGTACCATAATGAAACAATAACCATTACTGTAAAAAGAGCAGGTTAAGCACCATCAAGGAATGCCACTTCCTCAAATGCAGATAAATTAGGTAAGGCAACATTCAGGGTTTCAAGCCAGGGAATGCTGGAGCACAGAGGTGCTATAGGCTTGCCTCCTCCGTTGTTATAACACTAACAATTGAGCTTGTGTTCTCTTTTCCAGTGTTCTTGGAATTTTTCTCAACAACTCCATTTTCTTCCTTTTTGGAAACTCTCCTACCTCCAGCTTTGACTGCCGGAGGGAGTCAAAGGAGGAGGCAAGCCTATAGCACCTCTGTGCTCCAGCATCCCTGGCTGATAAAATAACTCTTTGGGGGCCCATCAGCTATTGCTGCAAGTTCCTCGCTTCAGATCAGAGGTTCTCAAACTGTGGTCCGCGGATAGATCCCTCTAAGGTGCATGCCTGGGTGGCCAAACACAAGAGATTGAAGGGCCACTCACCTAATTAGTGGAGCCGCGCAGGCATGGCTCCACTAATTAAGTGCCTGGACCCTGGAGAAGCTGCATATATAAGGTGAGGTGGTGGCCTTGTGGGGGAATAGGGGGTAGGTGGGAATGGCAGTGGGGTGAGAAGAGGGGCTGGGAGGAATTTGGGATGTGCAGGACTGCGGCAGCCAGAGAAAATGGCAACTTTCTCCAGCTCCAGGGCTGCGGCTGCCGGGGAGAGACAGCCCTCCTTCCCAGCCTCAGCTCAGGAGCTGCCACGGTGGGGGAGAGAGGGCACATCCATCGCATTAGAAATGTATTAAAATGCTTTTATTTGTAGAACAAAAACAATTAATTATTACTACTTTTTTTAATATAGCACTTTTATCTAAAGCACTGTACAATAGTTAGCTAACTGTACAAACAACATTTGGAAAGATCATTAAGTGGTCCGCCTAGACCCTCAGCAATTTTCAAGTTGGTCCACGGAAAAAAAAGTTTGAGAACCACTGCTTTAGATAGTACTATCTATTTGCATGTTTCCTGTCCCCTTTTTAGAAAATGCTTCTCACTTATCCTACAGATATAGTTCTTTTAATTATAGGTACAGGAGCCATATAATGCCTTTTAAGAACTTTCACTCCCTCTGGGCCAGAAATCTGATTTAGAAAGAAAGAAACACAAAACTGATAATGGATGTGTTGAATGAAATTAGGAGTGAGCAAACAGTATAAATGATGGAAAGTATGTTTTTATATATATATTTCAGTTTTGGTCTAAATTGCTATAAGAAACAGGTTTATAAAACATACTTTTAACACAACACTGTGCCTTTTCTGTTTTGAGACTTACAGTGCACTTACACCGGAAATCTCTTCATTTTTAAACTTTCCTCAGAAACATCACAATTTCTTAATGTGAAAATTCTTTGACATGACAAACTAAAATGGAAACATTAAACTTAGAAGAAAAAGATGAACTGTCTGATCACCACAAGATGGTGCTATGCAGTGTTGTTTGAATCATGTTTACCATACCATCCATCTGATTATTATAGCTTTATAAAGTAGGATCTTAGAAGGCTAAGATTGGTGGAACAGACAAGCAAGCTCTTTTCTTCTAAATTTAACAGCTTAATTTAAAATGATTAGGGGTTTAGAGAGGGTCCCATATGAGGAAAGATTAAAGAGGCTAGGACTCTTCAGTCTGGAAAAGAGAAGACTAAGGGGGGACATGATAGAGGTATATAAAATCATGAGTGATGTTGAGAAAGTGGATAAGGGAAAGTTATTTACTTATTCCCATAATACAAGAACTAGGGGTCACCAAATGAAATTAATAGGCAGCAGGTTTAAAACAAATAAAAGGAAGTTCTTCTTCACGCAGCGCACAGTCAACTTGTGGAACTCCTTACCTGAGGAGGTTGTGAAGGCTAGGACTATAACAATGTAAAAGGGGACTGGATAAATTCATGGTGGCTAAGTCCATAAATGGCTATTAGCCAGGATGGGTAAGAATGGTGTCCCTAGCCTCTGTTCGTCAGAGGATGGAGATGGATGGCAGGAGAGAGATCACTTGATCATTGCCTGTTAGGTTCACTCCCTCAGGGGCACCTGGCATTGGCCACTGTCGGTAGACAGATACTGGGCTAGATGGACCTTTGGTCTGACCCGGTACGGCCTTTCTTATGTTCTTAGCACCACTAGGAGATTTGTAATAGGGCTGGTTCTCAGTAGCTGGCTCTATGCCTCCCCACACAGCCCATACCATAGGGCTATCCTAGGCAGGAAGGGAGGAGGAAAGGCTATAGCACTTTTGTGCTCCAGCATTCCCTGGCTGATAAAATAACTCTTCAGGGGACATCAGCTGCTGATGCAAGTTAAAGCACTCCCTAGGCAAGTTATACTAGTCTTTAGTAGCCTCAGGGACCAAGAGAGTATAAAGGTGACACACTGCCACCTTTGCCCTGTGCATCCCACACCAAGCACAGCTTGGGCAGATGCAAAGATCAGATCCATTGTTTCTTATTGCTTGATTCTTAATGTGCTCAAGTGTACACATACTTCCCCACCCAGAGCTTTCTCACTTTCTCTTTGACCTTGTCTACACTAAGCAGGGGTGAAAGTAACTTACAGGACTTACCAGTACTGCCAAAGTCCAGGGGGGCGTGGCCTCATTCGGAAGAGGCGGGGCATCTCAAGATTTAAAGGCCCTGGGGCACTGGCTGTGGCTGGGAGCCCCAGGGCCTTTAAATCAACCAGGGGCTCCCAGCTGAAGAGGTGGCTGGGAGCCCCCCGGGGCTCAGGGGCAAATTAAAGGGCCTGGGGCTCCGGCTGCCATGGGGAACTCCAAACTTTGCCAGGCTGGGGCCGGATTTAAAGGGCCCAGAGCTCCTGCCTCTGCGGGGAGCTCAGAGTCCTTTAAATCCCGGCTGTGGCTCTGGCGGCTGGGCTGGGGCCGGGATTTAAAGGGCTCTGGGCTCCCCGCAGCTGTAGGGAACTCTGAGCCCTTTAAATCCTGGCCGCAGAAGCCGGTGCGGTCCGGCACGGTGTACTGGCTCTTGCCGGTACGCCCGACCGGACCATACTGACTTACTTTCACCTCTGACACTAAGCTTTTCCTTAAAATCTCACACTGTTGCTGCAAGCTCCAATGCAGGCGTACAGGTACCAGCATAACAGCTACCCTCTTTGCCCTCCATTGGGGATACAACTGAGGAACCTATAGAGCTAAAAGCATGAATTGCGACAGCTTTAGCTAAAGCTCTGTAGCAACTCTTCTTCTGTGGATCAACACAGATGGGGACCTTTAACTCCCCCTCGCCCGTTGTGGGTTACAATAGGTGGGAGCAGTGGTGTAGACAAGGTGTGAGTGGCCCTTGACATTTTAACTTGATATGGTGATAAAAAGTTCGCAAGCTGATTTACACTAGTGCTTCCGTCCCGCCGCTGCTAACACTGGTGGACTTGCACTGGAGCTACAGCAATGGTGGGATTATTTTTTTTAAAGCCTTAGTGTAGACACAGCAATGAACTATTACTTGTATTGCAGTAGAGCTGGAAGCCCTTAAGGCTTATCAGATGCTGAGGCCCCACTGTGCTAGGCACTGTACACACAACATTACAAAAAGACAGTCCCTGCTCCAAAGAGCGTACAGCTCTAAGTGGCATATGCACACTTTTCCTCTGAGCTAGCATGATCTAGTCCAGGGGTCAGCAACCTTTCAGAAGTGGTGTGCCAAGTCTTCATTTATTCACTCTAATTTAAGGTTTCATGTGCCAGTCATACATTTTAACATTTTTAGAAGGTCTCTTTCTATAAGTCTATAATATATAACTAAACTATTGTTGTATGTAAAGTAAATAAGGTTTTTAAAATGTTTAAGAAGTTTCATTTAAAATTAAATTAAAATGCAGAGTCCCCTGGACTGGTGGCCAGGACCTGGGCAGTGTGAGTGCCACTGAAAATCAGCTCGAGTGCCGCCTTCGGCACCCGTGCCATAGGTTGGTGTTGGCATATTCCCACTCTTGCCTTGCCAGAAAGCTCTCCTACCTCAGTGTACCTTATTTAAGTTCAAAAGCCCATCCATATATTCCTGTTTCTGGCTGGCAGATATGTATACATCATGCAAAATGCAGAAAGAAAACATAAGCTACTCTCTCTCCATTTTTGTAAGTGGAAAGTAGCAGGGCCAGCTGCACATCATGTTGCTATGGGAGCAGCACAGTATTTGTTGGAAGGGAACCCAGTTTGCACTCCTGTCCCCCAGTGATCTGGGAAAAAAGCCACCCTAGGGTGGGTCAATATTATTGCTATCAACTATTTTGCTGCATGTATATGGACGGGTCGCACGGTCTTCCCCACGGGTCTCTAGCTCAGCATCAAATTCCCAGCCGGTCGATGGAGCAAGGAGGTGCAGGAGGCGGGGTGAAGCTGCAAATGCCCGCCCTGGAAAACCACGTGCTGCCTGGATCCCGGCCAGGTCAGCAAAGCGGGGGCCGCCGGAGGAGGGAGGCAAGAGGCTGCGGATTGTGCTCAGACATTGTCCCCCCTTGGCAGGCTGGCGTCGATCAGGAACGGGACCCGGCTACCCCTGGAGGTGGGAGCCAGAGCCCCGGACGGCAAGAGGCGGCGCTGCTGTAAAACAGCCCGGCCCCAGCCAGCTTCCCCTTGCTACGCTCGCCCTCCCCGGATCGGCCAGCTGTATCCCCCTGGGCAGCAGCGGGGTGCGCCGCAGCTCCCATCCCTGCGCGGGGAGTGCGGGTCCCTTCCCAACTTCCAACACCGGGGCTGCCCCTGGCATGGCGCAGCGCTGAACTGGGCCTTTGCAGTTGGACAACAACCCCCACGGCAAGGCTCCGCCCAGCCAAACCCAGGCTCCGAAATCAGCCGCAGCAGCCTTGTCCTTGTAAGAGGAGGGAGGATCCAAAATGCTACCAGGGCTCGGGGAAACTTGGTTTTGGATCCAGATCTGAACTGCATGGCCCAGAGCCTGTCTCTGTTCATGTGTGTTAGTTGTATGGCGTGCACCATACTGCTAACCCCAACCACTCAAAAATCACTTCAGGCTCCTAAAATTATGACAGTGGCTTAAAATCTTTTTCTCCTTCCTTTTTAGTTGCTGCCTGGTTTCTGAGTCTTTAGGGTGCACTTGGTTCACAGTGTCTTTCAAGCCTTTCTCTGCAACTGCACCGCAGCTAGAAATTATTTCACCGAGGCAGAGATTCTCACATACAGTATCTCCTCCCTTAATGTTGTAGTTATCTTCCTGAAAAATGCTACTTTAAATGAAACAATGCTAAGTGAATCCAGTTTCCCCATAAGAATTAATGTAAATGGGGGGTTAGGTTCCAGGGAAATTTTTTTGCCAGACAAAAGATTATATTATATATAATTTATACACAATATAAGTTTTAAACAAACAATTTAATACTGTACACAGCAATGATGACTGTGAAGCTTGGTTGAGGTGGTGGAGTCAGAGGGTGGGATATTTCCCAGGAATGCCTTACTGCTAAATGATGAACTAGCACTTAGCTGAGCCCTCAAGAGTTAACTTGTTAATGTACCTTCACACTCTACAAGATGGCAGGAATGGAGAGAGGGGAGACAGCATGGCAGAGAGAGACAGAGATGTACACCCTATGATGCACATTGCCCCTTTAAGTATGGTGACCCCACTCTAAGTACACTGCCCTTTTAAGTAGATCAACAAGTTGAGATCGCAGCTGCTGCTAGCAAGCTCCCTCTATCCTGAGGCCTGTCGTGTCCCCCCTGCTCTGTGGATGGGGTAAAGCAGCAGTGGGGTGGGGGACACCCTGACATTAGCACTGTTCTCCCCCTCAGCAAGCAGGAGGCTCCCAGGAGCAGCTCTAAGGCAGAGGGCAGGAGCAGCACATGGCAGTGGAGGGAGGAACAGCTGAACTGTCTGGCAATTGATAGGGCAATTGGGCAGCTGCCACACAGGGAACTTAGGGGAGTGGGGAGCTGAAAGGCAGGCTGCTGGTCCACCCTGGTTCCAAGCCCCCACCAGCTAGCCGTAACGGGCTGCTCTTTCTGCAAGCAGTGGACAAAACAGGCGGCTACCAAACAATGTTATAAGGGAGCATTGCACTACTTTAAATGAGCATGTTCTCTAATTGATCAGCAATGAAACAACGTTAACCGGGATGACTTTGAGTGAGGAGTTACTGTAATCACTTGGTTCCAGGAGCTGGAGCTTTAGAAAAACACCACATATTGCAAGACTCATGATAAAATTAGCAAAAACTGGCAACATGGACATCAGCTGCAAAGCTGGATCTATGTTCTGCTGTGTTATTCACTTACAGTTGGGCAAAATTGTGTAACCTTGCTGTGCTTCAGTTCCCCATCTGTAAAATGAGGACAATACTCCCCTGCCTCACAGGGCTTTGTGAGGTTTAAGGCTCTGGTCCTGGAAATGCTTAAGCCTGTTTATAATAAGTTTTGAGATCCTTGGATAGAAGGCACTGTAGATATGCAAAATATTAACTGGTAGTCTGTGTAGGCCTAACATTATTATTGTATGTAAATTGTATGTATTGTGTGTGAACAAATGTTCTATAACTGATTCTCTCAGTTTTATTTCCAGTGGGGAAAAATATGAGCATGCTACTGGTTATTTCAGTTCCTGCGGTGGAGGTAGATTTTTCCAGCACCTTTTTGAGCAATTCAGATCCAGGGGAGATCCAGACTTAGAATGAGAGGTGGGATCATGGGGAATTAAGCCCTATATTTTGCACTGAAAAGGTCTGTCTACGCTGCAGCTGGAAGTGAGTCTCCCAGCCCAGGCAGGCAAACTCCTGCAAGTGGGGCACCAGCTAGCGTGTTAAAAATAGCAGTATGGGAGTTGTGACTTGGCTCTCTAGCCTAGAGGGTTGGGTGGGCTTGCGCAGCCCCACCAGCAGTCTACAGACTGCTATTTTTAGCTGTCTTGTTCCAGCCCCACTAGCTCCAGTCTGCCTACCTGGACGGGGAGGCTCGCTTCCACCCGCAGTGTAGACATACCCTTAGAGGTTGCTCTAAATGCCAGATAAAAGAGCTTAAAATATACAAACACAATGAAAACAAGTGAACAGCAGAAGTTGTCTGCTTTATAAAAGTAGTGCCAGCTGTTTTATCTGGTTACAAAGGTTTAGGGTGCTTTATTAGTATGCTAGTATTCATATTTGTATAAAAGCTCAGGCTCAGATCCTGGAAGCTGATCCATGCGGGCAGACCCTGGCACCTGCGTGGAACCCTATTGAATTCATGAAGGTGCCTGGGTCCATCAGATTGGATTAGTTTGCAGGAGTAAGGCTTTAATTTGTGTAGATTAATAGACTTTTGATTGTTTTCTATAACATGAAAATCTGATTCCTATCTGCCCAAACCTGGTGCTTCTCCAGGTTAGTCATTAACTTCTAATAGGGTTCACAAAACACTGCAGATCTTTCAGTGACAGTCGCCAATACTAACTAAAAGTATTATTGCTATAGTATGGGACACAAATTCTGTTTTCAAATGTGTGTCCATCACCAGAGTGCTTAGGAAAGGCCACAATAATAATGACTGACACTTGTGCAGGTGTAAAGTCTTCCATTGGAAGAGCTCAACGCATGCCATGAAATTTACAGTATGGCTTACAAGTTGGCCACATCTGAGGGCAGAACTTGGATTGGATATATATATATAGGGGGAGAGAGAGAGAGATATTTATATCTATCCAGCTATATATAAAATCACTATACCTGACACTGAAATGCAGCCTCCTCTGTTATGGAAGGTGGCAGCTGTCTAACTACATACAGTACTTCACAACTAAAAGAGAAGAGCACCTACTCAGTAGAATAAAAGCTTTAGACGTCTGTTCATTCTAACCGATATTTAAATACTAATCTTTCTGTGGTAGGTAATGAAACGTTTGAAATGTATTGGTTCAAGGTGAAGTCATGGATGGTTAACTTCTTTAACCCACTGTCCCTTCTCCAACGTTTTGTACCTAGCCTGGATAGTATTTCAATAGTGTGTAATTCAATTTATTCACCTAAATTTGGGTTATTGCTGATTATGGACTGTATGTATCTTATGACTTTAAAAACAAACTTTGTGTTTGTGGATAATCTAAGCACTATACCCAGATGTGCAGACACTTCTTTCTTTACCTGTGTACTATATAATTTTTTAACATTAGCTTTAACAAAATGTTTAAATCTGATGCCAGTGAAGTGTGAATAAGCTCATAAAAGGTCCTTGAGACAACCTGGCACACTCCTCATTTCCACCTGCACTGAAAGGCAAATAATTTCAGTTTTATGTGATAGTCCAGTTTTTAGTAGCTTGAGTAATTGTACTGAGTTTGCTGCTAAACTGATGATGTGTGCATGGCTTTTGCAACATGTAATGGCTTCTCAAATAAACCTCAAGATTTCATTCCTCCTTGTGAAAAGAAGATGCTGAGGTGAAAATTTATGCAGGATTGGTTGCTTAGTTACCAAATAATTGTCTTTTTTTTAAGTATATGGGTTAAAAAAGAAGTCCAGAAATGAAAACATGAGCAAGAGTGAAAGCATGAGGATGAGAGAAGAAAATATTTTCTTATGTTTCTGTTTCAGAGAGTGAAAATGTCTTCCACCAAAGTGGGCTTTCGTCTGGCTGCCTGTTTACTAAACATTTCAGAAGCCAGAAAAAAAGACATTGTTGAGAAAATAGCTAAAGCTGCGCTTTATGATGATAATGGTAAGAGCAGCAAACAGAATAAGTTGGAATAGGAGCATTTCAATATGATGTTTATTAAATTGCATGCTCTGTTATCCTTGAGATAAATTATTACAATAGTTTAACTTTTTTGGGTGATGTTTTCAGTTTATGGCCGTTTTTCTTTTTTGCTGCTTGGCTCTTTTTTCCTAGTATTTTTCCAGCACATTATATTTCTGCAGGGGGTACCAAACAAAAAATCTATACTGGTGTTTCTTAACCGTTTCTGTACTATGACCCAGAGTTACAAGAGAAAAAGGGAACACATGAAATTGGTTTGTGACACGCACGCACGCGCACACACACACACCCTTTCTCTCTGAACTTGAGAACCCATGATCTGTACTTATGTGGCCTGTTGTCATACAACATCCATTAACACAGATAGTTTTTGCTGATGGCCTCATGATGGATTAGTAATACACTGTGTTTTTATAGCCCCTCCCAAGGCAGGGTCTCAAAGTGCTTACACACTTGAGTGAACCACATACTTCCTGTGGGATAGGTGGTTAGTATTATCCTTGTTTTAGGGGGCAGGGGAGACTAAGACTCAGAGACAGGTTAAGTGATTTACTCCCAGTCATGCATTGAGTCAATGGCAGCGTCACAAATAGATCTCCTGGGCTTTACCTCAGCACCATTCTTCCTCCCTAAGACTGGTGCTTGGGAAAACCTCTTGGGGAGAAGGGACACACAGTCTCACCTTTGTCTCTGTCCGTTCTTTCTTTCCCATGCATTCACTGCCCTCTACTGTCCCTTACTTACTTTTTTCCCACCGTTCTGTCTTGTTTTGTATCTTACTTTTTTTTTTTTTTGCAGTTTATTTTATCTTTTGCTCCTCCCTCCCTCTTTCCTTCAGGTCTCTCTCCTCATCCTCTAACTGTTCTGATGAGCCTGGCAGAACACTCTCAGAGTACGTCTACACTACGGGACTATTCCGAATTTGCATAAACCGGTTTTGTAAAACAGATTTCATAAAATCGAGTGCGCGCGGCCACACTAAACACATTAAATCGGTGGTGTGCGTCCATGGCACTGTGGGTAGCTATTCTTGAGATCCCAGTGCCTGATGGGGCAAAAATCATTGTGTGGTTCTGGGTAAATGTCGCCAGTCACTCCTTCGCCTGGGAAAGCAACGTTTTTCCCTGGATTGCCCTGGCAGATGCCATAGCATGGCAATCATGGAGCTTGTTTCACAGAGGCGATTCAGCAGCGCTACACAGAAGCATGCTTTTGCTTTTGCATGACAGCAGAGATGGTTACTAGCCATATTGCACCATCCAAACCCTTCCATAAATTGGAACTGAGGATGATCATGGCTACCAGTCCTTTGGTCAATCAGCCAGGATCTAAAAATAGAATCTGTGCTGCCTAATATAGGCAAGTGTGCTAGAGAACCACCTGCTCTGTGTCAGAGCCAGAAATTATCTGTATGCTATTCACAGGTGCTCCTGTAACAACCCCACCTGTTGATTCATTGTCCCCACTTGTGTGATGAATTAATAAAGAATGCAGGAATAAGACACACTGACTTGTTAGTGAGAAATGAGTGGAAGGCAGCCTCCAGCTGCTATGATAGTCCAGACAGGACATTAAGCAGTGTGTAGGAGAGAAGCCCAGCATCCCACTGTCCAGGGGGCACTGAATCTTTTCTTTTACACATGAAGGGTGGGGCTGATGGAGCTCAGCCCCTGTTGCTATGATGAGGATGGTTACCAGCCATATTGCACCATCCATCCACCAGAAAAATTAGGGCCAATAGGCTGAAGTCCTTTTGTCCCATCAGCTGAAGCTGATCATGAGGATAGATTTCCATCATTTTGTACGATCAGCTTATGCTGATGATGAGGATGGATTTCCATCTTTTGTACCATCAGCGCCCATGACGGGGAGCAAGGATGTTGGTGTTGAGTGCTGCACCTATCTGCAGCATTCAGTAAAGATAGGGTGACATGTAAAAGAGTCAGAGGATTGTTTTACCTTGGCACTGTGTTTGACCCTAGAAGCATTTGGAGCTCAGCCAAGAATGCAAATAATTTTAGGAGGCTGCAGGAACTGTGGGATAGCTTCAGTCCTCCAGTCCATGTGCATCCATTTGATTCTTTGGGCAGTGCGCTGAGTCCCTGTCTGGAGATTTTTAAAAGGATTCTAACGGAGCGCTGATAGAACGGATACGCTGGGCAAACAGGAAATATTCAAAAGTGGGCTTTTCCTGTTTACCTGACCACTGCATCCGAAGTTCAGATTGCGTCCAGAGCGGTCACTGGTGCACTGCCTAATCCGATATGTTAATGAGCCATTAAAATCGATATAAGGTGCCTGCTAGTGCAGGCCTCACTCTCAGCCAGTTATTGCAAGCTCCCTCTCTCCCTAGTGGCTGCAGTACAGCGGCACTGGCTTGGCTGATAGAGAGAGAGCAGGGTGTAGTACTGTGTAACACTCCCTGGGGAGGGGAGGAGAAGAGCCCACAGGCGTCTGGACCTTGCAGAAGTCTGCGTATGTACCTTAGGGAGAGTTTGACACCATGATTTTGGTCGGAAATACCTGATTGTAGGGTGACCAGATAGCAACTGTGAAAAAGGGGCAAGGGGTGGGGGGTAATAGGCACCTATATAAGAAAAAATCCCCCAAAACAGGACTGTCCCTATAAAAACGGGACATCTGGGCACCCTACCTGGTTGATTGTATTGAATGTAGATATGCATGTTAGATAAATATGTCCCTTTGCAGAGAGTCAGCCTAAGGCCTATGCACCACTTAAATCCCATGTAAGCCCTCAAATTAGACAGGTTTCAAAGAAGCAGCCATGTTAGTCTGTATCCGCAAAAAGAACAGGAGTACTTGTGGCACCTTAGAGACTAACACATTTATTTGAGCATAAGCTTTCGTGGGCTACAGCCCATACTGTTCCTCACACCTTCTTGTCAACTGCTGCAAATGAACCATTTTGATTCCCACTACAAAAAGTCTTTTTCTCTCCTGCTGGTAATAGCTCACCTTAACTGATCACTCTGGTTAGAGTGTGTATGGTAACACCCATTGTTTCATGTTCTCTGTGTGTGTGTGTATATATATATCTTCCTACTGTATTTTCCACTGCATGCATCTGATGAAGTGGGCTGTAGCCCACGAAAGCTTATGCTCAAATAAATTTGTTAGTCTGTAAGGTGCCTCAAATTAGAGTTTGTGGTGTGCATAGATGTTGTGCTGTCTGTCTGCAGAGAGGTGAATTTCACCTTTAAGAAGAAATGTTCCCATAGTTCGTGGGAGGAATGTGTGCCATTGAGAGGGTAAACTTTAGTACAGTCAAAGAGTCAGCTGGAGTCAGCTATGTTTCATTGCCTCATAGCATCTTTGCTAATCAGATGCTTTTGTTGGGAACATGAACAAACCAATCCAGAATATGAGAAATGCTGTTTAATTTTCTTGGTCTGAGAAAATGCATATGTTGTTATATATATTTGTTTTAATCAAACCATGTATAGTAAAGCAGTTTGGTTGTTACCTAACTGGTATTTTGATGTCTGGTTATAGACAGCATTAGCCCCACAGCCAAGTAACCTATGTATTAATTCTTAATGATTACATGTTTATATAGCAGCCAGAACACAGCATGGCACTTTTCAAAGACTTTTAAAAAGATATGCTCCCTGTCCCAAAGAATTTACTGTCTACATATATGCATATTAAGCATGCCACTCGATTGCATTGATTTTTAACCATTTCTTTTTGTATTCTCTTTCAAACTGTTTTCTGATCTCTGTGCATTTAAATACTGGCTTGCATTTTGGAAGAAGATTGGAGTGTCTGTGAAAACACCTGTTAAATGCTGGAGAAAACTCCTTAGGAGTTGATATGCAGCTGTAGTTTTTTTGCTGTTAACACAGAGAAAATGCCAGTTCTGGCTCATCATTTTCAGAAACAGCAACACTTAAAGTTACTTGGCTCTGTGATTAAATGCGTGTACAAAGAAATATGCGGCAGCCAAACACTGATGGATGGCTAGGTCTTGAGTCATAGTTTTATTAGCTTATTAGTGGCAACAGTTCAAATGGAATTATAGCTATTATACTCCATTACAAATATCAAACAATTTACTTCTGCTGAAATTCATGCTGACAGCTCCGTTTGCCAGCTATCTTTTTTTTTTTTCTATATGCACATTCAGGAAAGAATGTTTTATTCTTTCAGCAATTTACTCAGTTGAATAGGATGAAAATGAGACTAAAAGCTTTTCAGTTTGAAAAATAAATTCATGGTTTTTTTCCCATCGGGAGCTATGTTGAAAAACTACTAAAATAGCAGGATCTCATTTCTGGTTTTTTTTCACCACAGAAAAAATAGATGTGAGGTGATAAGGAATTTAGTGTTTAATTGTTAAGAAAAGAGATTTTTGTGTTTTTTGTAATTTTTTTCAATTAAAAAAGAAAAACTTGTGTGTGAAATAGCTTCAAGGTGATTGATGTAAATCAACATAACTCAGGAAATTCAATTAAAGCTGTTCTAAAGGACACCCATTGATTTCACTGGGCCTTGGATCAGGCCCTTTAGGCTAAAATTCTAGGCTGATGCTTAGCCCATAACCACTTGGGTATTCTATGGTTTGTCTGGCAGTGGTAATGTGGATATGACTCCTAAAATATTTGCATTTGTTTCTCTATTCCTCTGATTCTGGCTTTTTGTCTGAATGTTATAATTTATTCACCAGAGGGCCAAATTCTGCCTTCACATGCACACATGCGGCTCCCATTAGCTTTGATGAGAGCTGCAACCACAAAGATGAGGTCAGAATTTGGCCTCCTACCATGTCTTTGCACCATGGTTTTCAGTAATTTATACCAGGGTCCTCTCTCCTGTAGCCTTTCGTTCTCAAAAGTGTGTTGGGACATAGTTGGTATGAGATGCTACACAAAATAAGGTCCTAACCCTGCAAATAGTTATCTAGTGCAGAGTGTTGGTGGCCTCAGTGGGACTCAGGCTGTGCAGGCTCAGGGCTCTGTGTTAGTGCCGTTTGTAAGGTGGGGGGTTAAAGTAGGATTGGATTCAAATGGAGCAGAGCTATGGAGTATGGTCCTGACCGTGCAGAGTGCTTTCTGTGCGACGCTGATCCCACAGTTCCCATTGGTGTCCCCCCAGCACATGATGTCAGGGGGGAAGCCTTCAGGAGGAGGCCTTGAGGGACTTGCAGAATCAGGCCTGGGAAGTTCACTCCTGCACCCTTATTCATACAAGCAGTCCTGTTGAAGTCAATGGACTATGTGCATGAGGAACAATCTCTTTGGTAGCAGATTGGAACTCCTGAAGGTTTCAATACACATATCAAGAATACTCTAAATAAAGAGACACAATAATTTAGGCCCCTATTCATCAAAGTACGTATGTAAAGACATGTTTAAGTCTGTCCCTGTTTAGCAAAGCACTTAGGCCTAGATACAAAGACAATGGGATGTCTAAATACCTTTGAGGAGATGGGCCCTAAAAACTTAACTTTAACCATGTTCCTAAGCCCCATAAAGTTTGGCACATGCTTAAGTGATTGGTGAATCGGGGTCTTAAACATCTGCCATTTGATGTGTATGAAAAGTCCGAAATGTCTTGTTTTTCCTCCCACAGGACAGAAACATTCTCAAGCCACAGTACTTAATATATTTTCTGATTATGATTACAACAGATCAGTTATAACCATAGCAGCTCCCATTGACATGTTAGGTAAGAGGATCTGTTATGTTGTTTAAATATTTTTACACTTCAAAAATCCTTTTGCTTTCTGTTAACTTTCAGATAACTTCTGCTTTGACTGACTGGGGAAAGGCAGGGCTCATCTCTGGTTTCCTGCCCTTTGTAACTACCTGGAGGCTTTCTGGATAAATTGGGAGTTGGAATTGTTCAATTTGAACATTCTGTAAGTAGCAAGCCTCAAACACACCATTTTTAAAATGGGGAAACTGCCTAGTGATGGTATAAAGCTCCTTGGAAAATAACCATGTGAACTTTAGCAAATTGTTGAGGAGATTTTCACACACACAAATGGATAGTAGCTCTCCTTCAGTTCTCCTTCATGCCTCTAAAAATGTTCTGCTAAATAAATAAGGTTTCTGTTGTTCCAGTGGGAAAACCAGTGGATCACTTCATGAAAAGAACGGTTACACTCAGATTACATTTGGTAAGAGTTACCTGCAAGCTCAGTTCCGGAATTGGTTAAAGGAAGTTATTCAGAGCTTTTGATGTGAGGTTAACATGGATCTTGTTTGGATAACTGAATAACCAAAAGTGGTATATATTTCTAAAGTTACTTGAGACTGATGCTTTCTTAAAACTATATAATGCCATTTCTTTTAAAACAGAATTCTCTGTGGTTTCCTTGTTAGCATGATCGGACTTATTTATTTAGCAATTTGGTAAAGTTCACAGTGATATTTTACACTAATCTTTACACCATCACCAGGCAGAATTTCCTTTTGTTTCAAAAAAGGATGTGTTTTTGTGCTTGTTACTTTCATTTTAATTACTCAGACATCACAACAAGCTTAACTCTGACCCCAGATGAATACCGTTCTTCCATTAGTAATCTCAGAATATAGACACAGCACAGTGCCCTTCTGAAAAAGAAACAGAGAATAATATATGTTCTCATTAATGTC
Source organism: Mauremys reevesii (assembly GCF_016161935.1). NCBI lineage: Eukaryota > Metazoa > Chordata > Testudines > Geoemydidae > Mauremys > Mauremys reevesii. Next base: position 21,516,335 of record NC_052633.1, read on the forward strand.
CCATGTTGATCAATTTCTAATGCTAGTTCACATAAATAAGTTTACTATAAATTATATTATATACTTTTTTATGAAACCACATATACAATAGTATTCTAAAATAAAAGAGCAATTGTAAATTCTTTTTCCAAAAATTTGTTGTAAAAATACATCAATTGATAGTTCCCATTTAATGGTTTCCTTAACAAGAAAATGCTCCTGGGTTTTTATTTTGTATAGATAAGATTATTTTGAGGAGAATACATTTCTTTCTTTGCCCACATAATATACACATTCTGACCAATATTAGATTTTTCCTCTTACCTATTAATTTCCTCTATTAAGTGCTATGTTTTTTTAATAAATGATGTGATAAGTAAGTACAGTCTTGTCACACAGTCCCCTTAACATGATTTTTAATTTTGTTTTTAACTATGCTGGAGAAATAAAATAAGGCTCCCTTTTCCCCCTTAAAAAGGCGCTATCCAGATATTTGACATGTAAGTGAAAACAGTATTTTGAGTAGAACACAGAATGAGAATGTAAAGAGCAGCAAATATTACACATTTTAGCATTCAGTACTTCAGTAAAATAAACTGTTACTGAGCTTGGTCTGAAACCAAAAACAGCAGGATACAAAATTAATTGCCTTGTGATGAGATTTTTATTTCATTCCAAATGTTTTTTAGTCCATTTCTGTGTTTAATGCACAGCTTTATTGAGGTAAGCACATTTCTAAGAGTTACAGGACCTTGACATTTTGTCAACACATCTCTTCTAAGATCAGCGGGGGAAAATGGTGCTATTAATGTGTAAAGTGAATTAGAAAGAGATTATGTGCACCACTTTAGTCCTGGAGCAAGAAGCTGAGTGTAATTTTAACTTTCCTGTCTCTTTTATTTGGTTTTAAATTAGTTGTGTTTTCAAATAGAATCCCTTCATGTGATTCAGAACAGAAATGTCCTTCTGACTAATCTTCAGTGTTTTATTCAGGTTTGACTGATCCCTAATTGTCTATTTTGCATTTGTTAGGCAACTATGTCATTGCTGCCTGCACTGAGGCTTTCCGGTCAATTGATATGGCTATCCAGGAAGGAATCCATCCTTGCCTTGGAGCAGTGGACTTAGTTCCTATCTATCCTCTTTTGGATGTAGGCGTGGAGGAATGTGGAAAAGTGGCTCAAAGTAAGTGGAAGTTTTAGAGTCCCAATTCTGCTGATGGGGTTGACAAAGAGCAAGGATGATATTGTTCCTTAAATTCTGTCTCTGGCCTTGTCTAGAATAGGGCTTAAAGGTACGTGTTTCAACTTCCCCTAGGCTTTAACATGACCAGTTTATACCACTTTACATTCTAGCATGTGCATTAAGCATGTGCTTAAGTGCTTTCCTGAATTGGAACCTGAACCAAAATGGGGTTAGATAAATTTGGCTCTCACAGCCATGCAACTCCATGCTGGGTGTCAAAGCCATGACCTCTTGTGGTCAGCAATGCTTTCCATGACATACTTTGCATTAGACAGAGTAGCTCGCTTGCAAAGCATTTTGGGACTCTTTAGGGTGAAAATATTCTATTCCATTCAGGTTCTTGTACCTTCCCTCATCACAATATCTGAGCTCCTTTCTGAAATACACTGGACGATGTTATTTGCATTCATCACGCAATTTGTCATGTGATGTTATGCGGGTGACTTAACAGTGCTCCTTCTTCTGCAGCAGTCTCAGTCCCTGAAGGCCTGGGAATCAAGGTGCTTCAATTGAGACTCGAACTCTTCCTTTGTGTGTCACGGCTAGAGTGGACACTTCAGATAGAGATGGGTTTCTGACCTGTAGTAAAAGTGAAGCATGTACAAGGTTTCAGTGTTGGAAGGTTAAAATCCCTTCACACTAGCTGCCTTAAATAAGGCCTGGTCTACGCTGAGGGGTGGGGTGGGGGTGGAAATCGATCTAACGTATGCAACTTCAGCTACGTGAATAATCATGTAGCTGAAGTCGACATACTTAGATCTACTTACTGCGGTGTCTTCACTGCGGTAGGTTGACTGCTGACACTCCCCCGTTGATTCCGCCTGCACTTTTTGCTCCAGTGGAGTACCGGAGTCAATGGGAGAGCGCTCGGCGGTCGATTTATCACATCTTCACTAGACACGATAAATTTACACCCGCTGGATCGATCGCTCCAGAGGTCAGTGTAGACGTGCCCTAACTAACCTGAAAGAAACAAAGCTCAGGGGAATGTTAAGTGACTTTGCAGACACAAGATACACATTAGTGCAAGTCGAGCATACACAGTCAATGTAAATGGATTCCAAACTGCAGACTTTATGCACTTTTTTATTACTCTAAAATCCCAGTGAAAAGTCCATTTGTAACCACTGCGTTGTCTGTTCTACATCTATAGGAAAGCTTTTGTGATAACAGTATAAGCATTATTTAAACTACTGTACAAACAAGCCTTTCATTTTGGTTTAGGCTATCCTTGACACAGTCACTGAATGCATAATCTAAATATCCAAAGTTAAAACAGAACCACCATAAAAGCAATAGTTTGAAGTGAAAGCAAATAATCCTGAGTAGATGCCTTAGGACCACTTGAACAAAAATTAAACAGTGTGCATGGCCCCTTCAGGGCACTGTGAATTGGGGAGCTTTAATCCTGGTGTAGGAAGTTGCTGTGAGGTTATAGAGTCTAATCTTTATGCTACCATTGCTGCATATGGCCTTGTAGAATATGGAAATATAGTACTGGATCAGAGTGGCACTGGAATGATGGGTCATCATAGTGGCATTCAGTATGGATAGGGTGTGGATTCTGATCCTTCCATTGTCATGTTGTTTGTTTTTACTGCATTGGTCTCATTCAATTAAATCAAATCTCACAGTTTTGCTCTAAAGTTAATCATTGGTGTTGTGCTTTTGAAAAAAATGTCTACAGGCCTAGCTGAGATTTTGACCCTTCGTGCCCCAGGACACAGTATGTTTCCTTTTGGGGAGGCTGACCAACCTGAGAAACGAAGTCTGGTTCAGAGAAGAAAACAGCTGGGTTGGTTTAAAGGGAGAGATTTCATGTCAATGGAAGTTAAAGCTGATATAGGAGCGATGCCTTCCCAAAGATACGGGCTAACAAGTAGGAACTGCATTGCTTCATACCTGGCTAAAATATAGACTCTGATCTGGTTAAAAATGCTCCCTGTGGGCCAGGTCTGAAGCCCATTGCAGTCAATGGAATGACTCTCACTTACTTCAATGGGCTTTGGATCAGACCTAGATCCTGAAGCCCTTTACTCAGTCCATACTCAGGAGAAACTTCCATTGACCTCTGTACCTGAGTAAGACCCTCAGGATTTGCCGTGTAATAGAATGTATTGAGAAAATATTAGTAGCTGATTTAAACATATAGGGCAATAAATCTTCATGATGCTATGAGAACCCCATTGAGGGAATCGGTTTTAAAAAACTCTGATTGTGAGGAGAATGTGACAGAAAGAGATTGTTGTGAGCATGAGAAGAAGCTTATTTTAAAGCTGTTGAACAGTTTTGTGGCCTTCTCAAAATGGAGCAGAACTCTCCATCTCTTGTATGTTTATGAGACAGGCGTCACTTTCCGTTTTTACTAGTAAATCCACTTGGAACTGAGAGATGATGAAGACTGGTACTTTTCACTGCTTTCTCAGCCAGCAGCTCCCTGAGAAGAAATCTGAGAGAGAGACTTCCCTAAGCATTTGAATTCCTCTTCCCTGCTACTTTTCCTGATGGTCATTTAGAAATATGCAGATAACTTTGGCTAAATCATCAATTATTTTTTAAGTTTATATGGAAGTTTGCCCATTGATCATTCTGCCTTTAAGGAGACAGATCGGGGTAGTCAACTATATTGTTACCTAGATCCAATACAAACAGTCAGTATTACAAGGCAGAAATGATTTAAAAATCAAATATAAAGGCTGTATTTTTCATACTAAAATGTGTCTGTATACAAGCTCTTGTGTTTATCAGATTTAATTTACTGGGTTATGTGTCTTCAGCTAAAAAGTGAGGAGGATAAGAACAAGAATATTCTTCCTTCTGGGATGTGAAATCCTCCATAAAAAGGGCACCTAGGAAACTGAATGTTGTGTCTGTATACAGGATGGTGATGATGTGTTGGGGTTTAGAAAGGAACCTAAAGAGTTAGATGCTCAAGTCCCATTGAAAATCCTACATTAGGTCTGTGCCTACAAAATACTTATATTTGTATTATTATGATTATTTACTTATTTGTAAAGCACCAGTGCTTGGTAAATTCCGGGCAATTGCTGGATTTCCCCATGGATGCCATGATTCAGCAAGGTACTTAAGCATGTTCCTAAGTTTAAGCAGGTGAGTAGTCCCACTGAAGTCAATAGGGCTGCTCACACACTTAAAAGTTCTGCACATGCTTATGTACCTTGCTGAGTCAGGCCCTAAGATTCTGATCTTGTAAGCACTTGTGCTCTTGCTTCTTTTTATAAAGTCATGGAGTTTAAGGCCAGAAGGGACACCAGCTCATCTAGTCTGACCTCCTGCATATTACAGTCTGCAAACACCACCCAGCACCCACACAACTAAACCTAACAACTCAAATGAGACCAAAGTTTTGTTGCCCACGGGTGCTACAGGCAGAGAATAGGAGGCAGCAAAGTGCACCAGTGTCCAAGGCCCCTGCAGCGGCAGAGAAATGATTAAGTGAGAGAGACCCAGCTAATTTTGGCAAGTGACCCACACCCAGTGGCTTCAGAGGAAGGCAAAAAAAACCCAAGATGACTGCCAGTCTGACCTGGAGGGAAATTCCTTTCCAACCCCACATAGGGTGATCAGTTAGACCCTGAACATGTGAGCAAGAACCAGCCCGCCAAGCACCTGAGAGAGAGAATGCTTGGTGACAACACCTCAGAACCCAGGCTCACCCTATCCAATATCCCATTTCCAGCTGTGTGGCCTTCAGAGGAAGGAGTTTAAAAAAACCCAAACATATCCCGACTTCATGGGGGGGAGGTAATCCCTTCCTGATCCCTGTAGATGTCTGGCTGAAACCCTGAAGCATGAAGGTGAGTAGTCCCATTGAGACTGTTCACGTGTGTAAAGTTGAATATATGCATAAGTGTTTGTAGGATTGGGGACCAAGCTGAGACTTGTATAGGTAGTAATAATAGTGGGGAGCTGGATGGGGAGTGTTGACACTGCTCTTTTCTGAACTTGAATCACTGCTGTGAATGTCACTTGTGTGTTATATTTATTCCCCCATTAAACCCCACTATATTTTTTTCTCCACAATTTAAATGATTAACATAAAGTCAGTGCCATCTGTCCAGCTCCTACAGTGAAAAGTACAATAACACATTAGTCCACATCCCCGCAATGTAGGATAAAAGTTAGTAAAGAAGCAGGTTTCAGTTTCAAGTTTCCAAAATGGTCTTTACAAATAAAAGTAGATGGTAGGAGAAGACTTTAGAAATAACTGGCAATGCCCCTCCTTTTGTGAATGTTTTATTATTATTATTTATTATAACAATAATCTCTAGCTCTTATATAGAGCTTTTAATGAATAGCTCTCAAAGTGCTTTACAGAGGAGGTCGGCATCATTATTCCCATTTTATAGATGGGGAAACTGATGTACAGGTCAGTGAAGTGACTTGCCAAAGCTCAGTTGAAGATCTATTAATAATGACTTTCAGGTCTATAAATAAGCACCATATTAAAAAATAACAACCAAACCCTTTTAACATTTATGCAGTCATTTAAACACTGAAGCCAGGTATGGTGACAGTAAATGGCATATGTGCTTTTTAAAATAGATCACAGAGTTGCTCCTCCTCCATGACAGGTAATCTAAACACTGATTATATTGGGCATCAGGGAGGTGCTGCATCTGACCAACCTCCAGGCGGTGGCCTCACCCCTATGAGTTACACGATCCATGTTGATTAAATGGATACACTTGTCTCTCTATTCATCCTGAACTCTGACAGTAAATTCCCAGTTGTGGAGAATTGTTGCAAAAGAAGCCTTTAATTGTTGCTGCTTTTAGTTGAATCTCGATAAAGAATTCAAGTGACAAGTTGGGAGAGCACTCCCAAACTCTTGTAAGGCAGAGTGCATAGAGCTTGAGCCTTCTCCTGCTGAAATCAGTGAAAACAACATAGAAATGTATAAGCATGATCAGACTTTCTGTCCTGTTTCACGAGCTCAGAACCCAGCACTGCAATGAACTGAGATGGAAGGGCACCATAGGCATTGCTGTGCACATGAGAGAGCCACCTATCCTATATTGCTTCCGAAATGCCACCCCTAGAATTGCCACAATATATAGCTTCTGTGATTACCTAGGGCAGATGTGAGCTGTGGACATGTGTGCTTATCCTTTCAGAGTTCATCAGCATGATACAGATTTATCAAACTCACGCTTGTGTGATGACCTAGAAAGTCTACCTGAGGAAAGCCTTTCACAATTCTTGCTTACAGAATGTATGGTAGGAGAGCTCTGAGCATATGCATGCAGGTCAGGACTCGAGCAGGGTGAAGAATACATTTTTTGGTTTGCTGGCAACTCTGAAAAATAAAATAAAAAAACTAGTTTCCAGTCAAACTAAAACTTTTTTTTTAAATTGTCAAATTGAAAAGTTTTGGGGAAAATTCATGTTGGGTCAAACCAAACATTTTTTTGAGAATTTTTATATATTTTTTAATGCAGATTTGAAGGAAATTTCAAAAGGTTTTATTTTAAGTCATAAACAATTCAGTGAAACCACCCCAAATTCGCAAAGTCTGCCACTCCTCCTCCCCACCCCCCGCTGACAATTTCTCCCCAGCTCTAATCAGAACAGAAGGGGCACCAGGGTTGTTCCCAGAGCTGCAGAATTAGCAGGTTTGGCTTTACTTTTGCCTCCAAGTTTTACTTTTGAATTTGTCAGCTGAACAAATTCCAAAATCTCTGTTTCATTTGTGCTCTGCCTGCATGCTGGGCTAACGCAGTGCATGAGGATGTGGGTTCTAAATCACAGACATACTGTACATTAATTAGTCCAATTAGACCCTGCTGGTTCCTGCTAAATGTGCCTTACTACAGTTTAACATAGTTTGAAATGCTGTATGAAACAGAACTAACAACGTTAAAGCATAGTAGGGAACATTTAGCACACACCAACAGCTTCTACACCGGGGTGGGCAAACTTTTTGGCCCGAGGGCCACATCTGGGTGGGGAAATTGCATGCAGGGCCATGAATGTAGGGCTGGGGCAGGGGGTTAGGGTGCAGGAGGGAGTGCGGGGTTCCTCGTTCCTGGCCAATGGGAGCTTTGGGGGAGGTACCCACAGGCAAGGGCAGCATGCGGAGCCCTCTGCCTTCCCCCCCCAACCCCATGGGCCACAGGGACATGGTGCTGGCCACTTCCGGGAGCGGCACAGGGCCTGCGGTGCCATGAGGATGGCAATCCCGTGGGCCAGATCCAAAGCCCCAAGGGGCCGGATCTGGCCCGCAGGCTGTAGTTTGCTCACCCCTGTTCTACACAGACTAATCAATGTGCAACATGTTAGAGGGCTTTTGTAATCATACATCTATGCAATATACATTATCCCTATGGTATAGGCAAACAGTTGGGTCCAAGTCAAGGAACATCAAGTGAGGGAGGTGCAGGAGCGTACAGCAGACCGGGTTCACCTGAAGCTGTGCTTGAAAACCAGAACTACGTCCATTTAATCTGCTTTGGGGCATCACACCAAAGTTTTGCTCTGCTGTGCTTCAAATCTGTCTTTGGTTCCGCTCATTTGCATGCCAGTACCTAGTGTGTTTCCAGCTCATTTTTGTTCTTTAGAAGCACTGCAGAGTTGATCATGGAACAAACTGACTAGTTTGCTTTTTAGCCAGAGGAAGAGAGGAAAGAGCTCAGTGCCGTTTTGTGGGGTTTTATTTTTGTTCAGGCTGACAGTGAAGCAGTAAGATTAATCTCCATACTAACGTCCCAATTCTGGCAGGATGCTACGCCTAAATGACTGCCAAAAACCCACACGCAGCAGGAAGATGACAGGGTGGATATTTTCCATCCACCCAAATCCTGGCTCCCCCAAAACCCTGCTGAGCCGCTGCTCCACAGGCCATCCATGATAGCAGCCAGCACAGGGATCAGGGAGTGTGGTCTGCATGTCTTTGCAAACGTGCCATGCACCCTTCCTCCATCTCCTCTTTCCCCAGCCTACAGATTATTCACTTGTGATTCTAGCAAGAAATAACTCATATTGGAATCCAGTCACTGACACTCTTGAATGTTCTAGTTCAGCTGTCTTTTGTCTAGTGGATGCCCTTCAAAAACCACTGGCGCAGTTATTGCCTGCGTGTGTGTGCACTGCAGATGAGTAAAATTTTGGTAGATCTGGCTATGGCCATATATAATGTGAGCAAATCCTCCAAAATGTCCTTTACAATGCTGCCAAATACTTCATTCTGGAGCACGCAATGTTACTATTTCACTGTGGGCTTCTCCAAAACATCCCAGTTGTATGGTGGTCTGTTGGGGATTCAGTCCGTTACGCGAAGTGGGTATTCACCCATGAAAGCTCATGCTCCAATATGTCTGTTAGTCTATAAGGTGCCACAGGACTCTTTGCTGGTCTAATCTAGATTTCTTGAACCAAAGTTCCCTGATGCTTAAGGCTTGTGCATGAAACCAGCTGGGTGACCCTGCCCACTTACTACCAATTTATTTAATTTGAAAACATCCTGGGAAAATAAGCAAAACCATTACTGAGTTATCTACTCTCCTCCAGATAAAATAAAGCTCTTTGTATACTTCTGGGGGAAAAGAGTACTCTCAGTGCCTTTGACTTTATTGAGAATGACAGTGTTTGTATCCTGTTTAAGAAAAGTTATGATATGTGAATAATTTTCTGAGAGAAGAATACATGTTTTTCTTCTATGATCACTGCTTTTTATTTTTCTAATGGACTTTTCACCATTGTTTTGTCTGAATACATTTTAATTTTTGTTGCTCCAGACATGAGCCTGCCACAAGCATCTTTAAACCAGACATTAATACCATATATCACAGTCATCTCTGCCAGTGCCCAAACACAAATATTGCATTTGTGTATGGGGAAAAAAATACACATCAGATCTTAATTAAGTGCATTTGTTTTCTCTGTTCTTAAACAATCTGGCATAAAGAGTTTACATCACTATCAGTTAACTGTAGAGTTCTTTGTGGCACCACCGGATCACCAGTTGCACAGTACATGATTCAGAATTTTTAAAAACCAGCAAAATTGTCAGAGACTTTAGGCTTTGTACATTTCCCTGATACATAAGTAGAGTAGGGAATGATATTTGCAATGAATAATTTATCTGAATTTGGCCTTGTTTGTTGTTGTTTGCAGATTGGTCATAACCAGGTTGATTGTTTTGGGCTGCATTTGAATCTAGGATAGGGCACTGGATTGGGCATTGGGAGAGCTGGCTTCTGATAGCCTTGACCACTGACCTGCTGTGTAACCTTTGGCAGGACAATTCATTTTTCTGTGTGCCTCTTTCTTCTCCCACCATTAGTCTGTTTAGATTGACAGCACTTTGGGACAGGGACTAATCCTATATGTGTGTACTGCTCCTATCACAATGAGGCCCCCATCTCATTGGGATCTCTAAGCATGACTGTAATACAAATAAATCGTTCAAACTTTATTATTATTTATGTTTGCGGGGGGGGGGGGGGAGAATGCAGTCCTTGGATTGCTCATGAATTGTTGAAAGCAAGCATTAATGTGTTTCTTCACGCTGTGACAGCTCACCTTAGTCACATGACAATGTTTCTATTTCGTTTTTGGATGACAGATACACAGATAGTGGACTGAACCTTTGCGTAAATAAATATTAATAAAATATTTATGAGACATTTGCTTCTTGCAAACAAAAACTCGTTCCTAGAGATTGAGGTAAACAAGAAATATCTCAAATGCCATCAAAGTGAATTCCAATACCTTTAGAGGAGTTAGGCCAGATACACTTTAGTGCAACTGAGGCTGATTTACACCTAAAAATTGTATCGATCTAGCTACATCACTTAGGGTGGTGAAAAATTTTGCATCCTGTATGATGTAGTTAGGTCGATGTAATCTCCACCCTGGACAAAGCTAGGTCAAGAGAAGAATTCTTCCGGTGACCTAGCTACCACCATTAAGAGGTGGGTTACCTACATTGATGGGAACCCCCTTCTGTCAATATAGGAAGCATCCACGCTATAGTGGCACAGCTGCAATGCCGTAGTGGTGTTGCTGTAGTGTAGACATACCCTGAGAGCAGAATTAGGCCTACTGTGTGCTAAATGCCATGGTTGCTCAGGGAATGGTTGGGGGAAAATACTGGGTAATCCAAGCACCAGAACATGCATTATAAATATCAACTAAACATAGTCAGGATCTACGCAAGTGCCATTCAGGCATATAGTGCCTGGTCATTAGGACATGTAAAGTAAATGCCAAGGATGTTTGTTGCATGATATTTGAAAATTGCAGTAAATATGAAGTGGAACAAAATAAAATTCTATCCCACTGCAAAAGTTGAAAAGAAGGGAGTGAAACAGCAGTGTCAGTGGATGAATGCAAACTTACTCATCATTTTAAAAGCCATTTTTCGGGTATTTACAATTTTTGCTTTAAACTAGTATGCTATTTTTAATTTGTTGAATTAGTGCTTCATTATTTTGTAATATAGTTAACCAGCAAAATGCATATGAATGATCCTGTTTGTAGTGAAGTCTTACTTTTTTGTTTTGTTTTGTTTTATGCTCAATTTTAGCAAGGTTGGTTGAGGCACAAGGGGCTTAAATGGGAGGCATGGTCATAAGGGGTCCCCAGGTCCTACACAGTATCTAAAATCACACACTGTGTGACACACAAATTGCCCTTATCCAAGGTCACACACAATGAATCTTGATCTGATCTGAGATTAGGCACAAGTAGGATCTTGCATTCTAGTCCTGTGCTGTAATATACACTGAAGTGTAAGTGTGTGTATGGTGGGATGATGGGAAAATTAAAATGTTAGGTTCAGCTGATAGTCCTCTTTTCTACTGGATGGTGCTTTGCACTCATCCTCAGGTGTGATACGACTTTGGAGACGACCCAAAGATTCTTGTACCATGGGCCAGCAGGGACTATCAGGAAGGAGATGTTCTCCTATTGTTTAGGGCAAGGAAAGATGTATATATGGGTTAGTTTCCATATCCCTTAGCAGATGTTTGATTGTGCAGTAGCCTTAAAATAGGTTGCCTGTTTCTCCAGTCAGTAGTTAAGCATGGCATCCAGAACAACTGTGAGGAATAACACTGGGACCCTGAAACAATGTGGGTGCCAAAATAGCTTGTAGAGGTCGCTGACTAGGGGAAGGTGTATATTGCCTTTTCAAAGTTGAGAGATTTCATCAAGCATTGATCCACAGTTTACATTTTATCTGTAAGAGCAGCAGCTAAAAAACATCAACCTATTTCTAACCAGGCAAAAAAAGGAAATATATATTCCATTTCTTTTCTGAATTAATTTGCTTTCTGCAAGAGTTTGGGATAAATGTTGGATCCATTGCATTTTGGAAGGAGGGAAATTTAATATTGATAAAATCAACTCTAATCTAATTCATTCATGCAGAATTCCCAAGAGTTAGACCCAGGGACCCATCATTAGGAGCTGAAATATTCCTTCAGAATGTGGGAGTGGTGGGGAAGCATAAAATGTGCCTAGTTTAGTTTTAATAAGCCTGTTTCTCTGTACTTGCAAAGGGATTTCTACTTTTGCAGGCATTGGGGTAAGGGAGCAGAACAAAAGAAATGTTATTGGGCTGGAGAATAAAAGGAAAAGCTTAAGCACAGAATTAAAATCAAGGAGCATAGAATTACAAAGATAAAATGAGTTTAAAATAATTGCTTAGGGGGCACGATCTGGCCTCAAATGTGCCTGCAGAGCTCTCACTGAAGTCAGTTGGAATCACTGGGGCACATTCAAGGCCAGAATCTGGCCTCAGATCATTATAAATGTGAAAACAGATGCAGAGGTAAAGTCACAGGAATTCATAAGGAGGATTGTTCTAATTGACTAATCTGTTTTTCTGCTGGTTATAGGTGTTGGAGCCAGCCCCTATGTGATGAATTGCAATGTGACTATAGACACTCAAGACGTGGCTATAGGAAAAGATATAGCACGTGCTATCCGAGGCAGCAATACCCGTGGTTTAAAGGGTGTACAGACTATGGCTTTTCCCCACAATGAGAAAATTGAAATAGCTTGTAATGTGGAGAGCTTTGAAGATCAAGACAATACAATGACTGCACATGAAGACTCTGGCTACATTTCGTACTGTGTTCTTGGGAAGACTTTTTCGTATGTATCTCCTCAATCTATAGAGGCTCAAATTAAAAAATTGGCCAGCGACTATGGGATAAATACTGCCAGGACAGCCTTAGTTGGATTTACTCCAGAGGAATGTAAGCACTGTGCCACATATGCATTAAAGAAAGGCATTAGAGAATTCTGTAGGATGAGGGGAAGCGTGTTCATGTGATGTCCATTTTACCTCAGCAGTTATGAATCATGGTATGTTGAAATTATGGTCCTTACCAATTAAAGAAACCCACATTATTTTGTTTATGTGGGGAGACACAAATGCACATTTGCAAAGTTGGAACCATTTCATGCTTACAAGTGTGTATTGATTGCCCCCGTGATCTGATCAGTGGATGATGTTATATACTACCATAGAAAACCAAAGATGGTTTGTCATACCTGATTCTAGGGGTCTGTTGGTTTTAATGGGTTGTCTAGTGATCAACTGTCCCATTTCCTTGAGATCCAGATGTTTGCAGGCCCTCATCTAGCAATAGTTTGACCATCTCTGGGTGCCAGCTGTTGGACCTCACATGTCAGTGTTCAAGGCTTCATCGCACTGACAGGGGAAAAATTGCTTATCTGGAGTGTGGGGAAGTGGGGCCTTGAATGTAAGGGGACAGTGGAAGGGGTTCTTTCTTTTTTTTGTCTGGGAAGATAGCAGTTATTAGAGCTGGTCAAAAAATGGGGAAATCTTTCACAAAATATGTGTTGTTTTTTCACTCATTTAAAATGTTTGAAATTTGAATGCTTTCTGCCAATTCCAGCGGAGGGACTATAGATATGTCTACACTAGGAAATTAGGTCGAATTTATAGAAGTCGATCTTTAGATAAAGCAGCAAAGAGTCCACCAACGAAGTGGATATTCACCCACGAAAGCTCATGCTCCAATACGTCTGTTAGTCTATTAGGTGCCACAGGACTCTTAGCTGCTTTTACAGATCCAGACTAACACGGCTACCCCTCTGATACTTGATCTTTAGAAAATGATTATATACAGTCGATCATGTGTGTCCCCACTAAGCGCAGTAGCTCAGTGGAGTGCATCCTCAATATCGTGGCTAGCATTGACTCACAGAGTGGTGTACTCTGGGTAGCTATCCCACAGTCCCCGCTGCCCATTGGAATTCTGGGTTAAGCTCCCAATGCCTGATGGGGCAAAAACATTGTTACGGGTGGTTTTGGGTACATGTCGTTACACCAACATCAATGTGGGGTGTCCGGGAAAGATGCATGACGCTCGCATCTTTAGGAACTCTGGGCTGTTTGAACAGCTGCAAGAAGGGACTTACTTCCCAGACCAGAAAATTACCATTAGGGATGTTGAAATGCCAATAGTTATCCTTGGGGACCCAGCCTACCCCTTGCTCCCATGGCTCAGGAAGCCATACACAGGCAGCCTGGACAGTAGTGAGGAGCAGTTCAACTATAGGCTGAGCAAGTGCAGAATGGTGGTAGAATGTGTCTTTGGATGTTTAAAAGCACGCTGGTGCTGTTTGCTGACTAGGTTAGACCTCAGCGCAATCAATATTCACATTATTATTGCTGCTTGCTGTGTGCTCCATAATATCTGTGAGAGTAAGGGGGAGATGTTTATGGCGGGGTGGGAGGTTGAGGCAAGTCGCCTGGTGGCCATTTTTGAACAGCCAGGCACCAGGGCGATTAGAAGAGCACAGAGAGGCTTTGAAAACCAGTTTCATGACTGGCCAGGCTACGGTGTGACAGTTGTGTGTGTTTCTCCTTGATGCAAAACCGCCCCCTTTGTTGAATTTACTTCCCTGTAAGCAAATCCCCCTCCCCCCTTCAACCACAGAATGGTTTCATACTGCAGCGCCCTCCTTTCCCATAGCAAGCAATGCCGGTTGGGTTTGCCATTTAAAAGGAGGGAGTGCGGTTTTGGGTTGGATATGCAGCACACCACTCCCCCCACCGTGTGGCTATTCTCTGGGATGATCCCTTTTAGCCAAGCGCAAACAGCCCAGCATGAATGGGTTCCTTTTACTGTTCCCTTACAAAAATTCCCCTATTTCAACCAGGTGACCATGAATGATATCACTCTCCTGAGGCTGACAGAAAGATAAAGACTGAATTTGCATGAATACAACCAAAACCCAGGACCATTCACTGCTACGCTTTGTGCTGCAATGATTCCAGACTACTTGCTACTGGTTTGGCATGGTAAAGTGTCCTACTGTGGAGGACGAAATAAGGCAGCCCTCCCCAGAAACCTTCTGCAAAGGCTTTCAGAGTACCTCCAGGAGAGCTTCATGGAGATGTCCCTGGAGGATACCCGCTCCATCCCCAGACATGTTAACAGACTTTTCCAGTAGCTGTACTGGCCATGAATGCATCCCAAGTCTTCAGGGCAAATCAAACGTTAAACACAATTGCTTTTAACCCCTGTAGTGTAGTTACAAAGGTGCACTCACCAGAGGTGCCTTCTCCACCTTCAGTGTCTGGGAACCCGCCTTGGGAGGGTATTGGCTCCAGGGTGATGAAAAGGTCCTGGCTGTTGGGGAAAACGGATTCTCCGCTTGCCTGCTGCGCATTCTCCTCCTCCTCCTCCTCTTCCTCATCCACAAAATCCTCCTCCATGTTGCGTGAGACTCCCCCTTTGCAGGTGTCCACAGACAGTGGTGGGGTACTGGTAGGGTCCCTCCCCCTAGAATGGCATGCAGCTAATCATAGAAGCGGCATGTATGGGGCTCTGACCCGGAGCGACCGTTTGCCTCCTTTGTCTTGTGGTAGGCTTGCCTGAGCTCCTTAACTTTCACACGGCACTGCTGTGTGTCCCTGGTGTAGCCTCTCTCCACCATGCCCTGTGCGATTTTGGCATATGTATTAGCATTTCTTCTTTTTGATCGGAGTTCTGCCTGCACAGATTCTTCTCCCTATACAGCAATCAGATCCAGTTGTGACGGGTTGGATCACAGAAACCCCCTTGGGAGCTGCCAACTGATGTGCCAAGACTACCTCTGCTCCTGTTTTCCCTGCCACCTCAAGACTCCAGCACCCTGTCTTGCTGAGCCAGACACTCCCGTCTGCTCCAACAGAGACCCAGGGTTTGAATTACTTGCCCCAAAACTGCAGGTTTACCTGAAAGCAGCTAACAGAAGTGTGCTTGTCTTTAACACCTGGATGCCCAACTCCCAATGGGGTCTAAATCCAAATAAATCCATTTTACCATGTATAAAACTTATATAGGGTAAACTCATAAATTGTTCTCCCTCTATAACACTGATAGAGAGAGATGCACAGTTGTTTGCTCCCCCAGGTATTAATACATACTCTGAGTTAATTAGTAAGTAAAAAGTGATTTTATTAAATACAGAAAGTAGGATTAAAGTGGTTCTAAGTAGTAACCGACAGAACAAAGTAAGTCACCAAGCAAAATAAAATAAAATGCACAAATCTGTGTCTAATCAAACTGAATACAGATAAGATCCTCACTAGTTCCAGAATTCTCCCTTTTACAGACTAATCTCCTTTTAGCCTGGGTCCAGCAATCACTCACACCCCTTGCACACTGTCCTTTGTTCCAGTTTCTTCCAAGTATCCTGTGAGGTGGCGATGCTCTCTAGCCAGCTGAAGACAAAATGGAGGAGTCACCCAGGAGTTTAAATAGACTTTCTCTTGTGGGTGGAGACTCACTCCTATGCAAAGTCCAGCTCCAAGATGGAGTTTTGGAGTCACCTGGGCAAGTCACATATCCATTCATGACTCACAGTTTTTACAGGTAGCATCCATTGTTTACATGCTACCTTGAACATCCTCAAGTAGACTTCTTATGTGGATTGGAGCATTCCAAGATCCATTGTCCTTTAAGTGTTTCTTGATTAGGTACTTAATTTCAACATTCCTTTCTCCAGGAACTGACCAAATGCTCTACTAAGGTATTTAGAAATCAAGCTAGTACACAGCCAACATTCATAACTTCAAATACAAAAATGATACATGCATGCAAATAGGATTAATACATTCAGTACATCATAACCTTTACGGATATATGTTACATGGCATATGTAGCATAAAACACATTCTAAGCATATTTCCATAGAGCCTTATCGGAGGTACCGTCACACCAGTGTCTCCCGTTTGCTCCATGCTGGAGCTCAATTGCAATTCTGGGACTGCATGGTCACCTGTGCTGCTAAGCTCACCACGCTTACCAAACAGAAAATGAAATTCAAAAGTTCCCGGAGCTTTTCCTGTGTACCTGGCTAGTGCATCAGAGCTGAAAGTGCTGTCCAGAGCGGTCACATTGGAGCACTCAGGGATAGCTCCAGGAGGCCAATACCATCGAATTGCACTACACTGCGTCTGCACTACCCTAAATTTGAACCAAGAAGGTTGATTTTAGCGCTACTCCCCTCGCCAGGGAGGACTACAGCAGTCAATTTTAAGAGCCCTTTAGGTTGATGAAACGGGGTTGGTTGTGTAGCCGCATTGCTTATAAAATCGACCTACCGTGGCTAAGTACGACCTAGCCTTGTAGCGTAGACCAGGGCTATGAATCAAAGAGGAGTAACTGTAATGCCTCTTTATATACCTGGGCTTCAGCAGCATTTGAAGGCTGAGAGATGAGTAGCACTGGATTGGATGGAGGCCAGCAGGAGGACCCATTACTTTGACTTCATGCTGGGCAGTTCTAGCACCATATTTGAAGATGCCTCAATGACAGCCCCACATGCTCTCCTAGCTCCCTGGCTCATCTCAGCAGTGAGAGGAAGGGATAGCAGTACATCCAGACCTCTGACTGACAAATGGGTGACTCTTGACTAATGCGTACAGGCCAGGGAGCCTGAGATGCACCACCCGTGTATAGGTGTGGCAGGAGGACTGGCAGCAAAAGGTAGGTCTGTCACAGCTCAACAAAAAGAGGGACTGATGAAGTTTTACCTGATCTGGAAAGCTGACTAGCTGAATCTGGGAGCTTATGATGGTTGGAGTGTAGTTCTCTCTAGACAATTATGCTTTGAATTGATGTTTTCTTCAGGGAAGGAAGTTTTAAAAAAGTCAGTTGGCCACTCCTGGGCAATGGATGGCTGGGAGGAGATTCCCTGCAGAGTAAAAGGGGAGACTAGTGACAGGTCCCAAACGGGGGGATGAAACTAAGTGTTGGGAACTTTATTTCTTTTTGTTAATTATTAAGCTTGAGGGAAGGAAAGTAAAAGTGTGATTTTTAAAATAATATTGAAACTGCAGAGAACAATATCAACCTGTAGATTAACAGCAAGTACACACTTAGAAACGGGAAAAGCTATTGAATCGGGACTTCTCTATGGCCTCTGGAGCTACATCTCAGCAGCCTCCAGCCATCAATGGCAGTGAAATCAGAGACCTATCTATGTTCTGGTACAGGACATGGGATAGGAGGTATGGGTGACAATGTGTTGCAGAGGTTGTTTTTGGTGACCCACAGGGAGAGCAGTCACTGTCTGACTGAAGCTAGAGTTTAGACTTGCACCTATTTGTCTATGGTGTAGTTTTAAATAAAATTGATGAAAAGATATCTATTGTGAGAGAGAATTCACTCTCATTTCTGGGTTTGAGGTTGGTGACCCAGACAGAAGCCAGGCTAGCAAAATCATTTTCCTCAAAGGTTTCCATCTTCACAATATTCACCTTTCTCTCCTCCACATTCTATAAAATGCTGCTGCCAAAATCATCTTTTTTTTATTTCTGACCACATCCTCCCTCTCCATTGGCTTCCCTTTGCACTGTGTATCGAGTGCTAGCTTCTTGTTCTTGCTTTCAGGGCCATGCATTGTTTAGTCCTAGTCTGTATCTGAACTTGTCTCCTTTGCAGACTTCACTCACAATACCAGTCTGCTCCCTCATGCGGGCAGCGTCTCAGAGATTTCACTGGGACTCCATGTGGGGCCAGAGGCCAGTTTGCGACCATTGACTGTAAGGTTTTTGAGGTAGGAATTGGGCCCTTTTCACGAGGTGCTGCTTTATTTCTACCAGCTCTTGAGAACTCTGGCTTCAAGTACATCACTTTCTGTAATTTAAGTTTTCTACAATTAAGAGATTGTAGCTGACTGTGGCAGGGCCAGGGGTATAAACCCCTTGGATGTCCTGCTAAAGGATTGGCTCCTCCCCTGCTTCCCAGCAGGGCAGCCAGGTGCGGGGGCCCAGACACTCAGCAAGGAGCTCAGCTGCAGGCTCAGGGGAATCAGCTGAGTCAAGTGGAACCAGCTGGGCTGGTGACTAAGAGGAGATATAAGCCCAGGGAAAGGCTCAGTGGGAGATTAGCCAGGGGAGAAGACAGAGGGACCGCAGCTCTGTCTCTACAGGAAGCCTCTGGGGCCGAGAGACCCAGGGAAGGATCAGAGTGGGGAATCGATGTTGGGGGAATTGGGGCTATACTGAGGACTGTAAATAAAAAGACACAGGTGAAACAACTGAGAGAGGCGTTGGGACCCCTTCTTTGACCAGCCTAAGCACACGAGACCAGTAACGTGTGCGGACCCTGTGATGCTGACCCATTACTTGCCTATAACAAGACAACACCAAAAGTGAAAGTAAGTGGATGTGGCTGCAAGTCGCATAAATGACCCTTTTCATGCCCAACTTGTTTTGCTTTAAACTTTCCTTATTGAGCAAAGAACATGTGCGGAAATATCTGGATGTTTCTCTCCCGTATGACCACTCCTTTGGCTTAGGCCACAGTGCAGATCACAAACCAGATGAGACAATTTGTTCTTTCAGGGCTAACTGCTCAACTAGTGTAAGGCACCTAAACTGCAGTGATCAGTAGTGCAATGGTCATGGCATGGTTCCAGAACAGAACACAGGTGGTGAGAGCTTCCACAGGAATCTCAGCTCAGTGTTTGCGGGGGAACCTTACTGTAGGTTGACACTGTCCAGCAATGCCAGCTGACATCTATTTAAATGGAAAAAAACCCAAACATCTTTCTGGTACTTGAGCGACTTGTCATTTCACTTTCATGATGATGCTCCAGCATGATCTTGGCAGTGGAAGCCAGTGATTGAAGCAATGCTGAATGGCACAAGACCTAAGAAAAAAGTGAATTTAAACTGTGTAGGTGTTGATCCCGCTCCTCTTGGCGACTCAGGTCATTCTGCATATATTGCTAGAGTAGGTCAAAATTTGGCTAAGTACCTTTCTGTTCTGTAGTGCCTGTAACCTGAGTATCTCAAAACAAATTACAAAATAACTATCCCCATTTTACAAATAGGGAAACTTGAGGCACAGTGAAATTAAATGACTTGCCCCAAGCTACACAGCAAGTCAGTAGCAAAGTTTGGGATAGAACTCAAATTTCCTGATGCCCACTCTCCCTTCACTATCCTGCCTAATATTTTCAGGTCAGCATTCACTCTTGCTCCACTAATCATCATTGCTTAGATAGCAAACAGAGCTGAAATGTTGTAGGTTTATTTTTTTCTAGCGAGCTTTCTTTTTGTATATACCATGTTGTTACCTCAAAGGGGAGCCAAGGTAACTCTAAATGTGTAGTGGTGTAGATAATAAGAGATAAGACAAGTCCCTTTTACTCAGAGGAACAGGCCCTTCCTCTGCCGTGTCTGTCACCGGTGGACTGATAGATCTCCCTCCCTCTTCCCTATGTGTAGTGTAAGAAATAAAGAGTGACTCTAAGTGAAGTTAAAAACAACAGGTAAGTGTATTAAGGGAATGAGTACAATAAGGGAAGGGGTAAATGTGAAAGAGCAGTAGCTAAATAACAATATAGAACAGTGAAACAGCAGCTTTAAAAAAGGAGCATGAAGCTCCGGCCCAAAATACAAATTCACCCTGGCAATAAACAGTATAAAATCCCCAATTAAGAGAACCCTAATTGCCTGACTCTCAGCGCGTCTGTGGCGGCGGTGAAGTCCAGGACCTGCATTCTTTGGGTAATTGGAACCCGCCAAGGAGGAGCACTGGAGTGTCCCTCGATGTCTCAGGGGGGAAGAAGCGGACCAAAACCCTCTGGTGATGTTGTACCCAGGAACAGGAGCAGGTAAGATGAAATGTCTTCTTCCCTTTCTCTTCACTTCAGGAACGGTGGTGCCCTTCAGCGATGCACTGGTGCTGTGAAGACCTGAACCGCGCACGCACAGCCACTGGGATGGACTGTGCCACTTGTCGGTGAGTTCAGTCCCTTTATGCATTTACTGGCGGGAAAATATGGTACAGTCCCAGCAAAGGCAGGAAAGAGTCTGAGGTAAAATTGTCCTTGGAGTTGCCAGTGGCGGGAAAAACCAGTTGGATCCAGTCATGACTGGTTCATGATAACAGTAAACAAGAAGATGGCGGTCACAAGATGGCAGTTCAGACTCCATCTTGGATTGCTGCTCTATCTTTACAAACTACATTTTGGATTTAACATGTAGATATTTTAACAGACCATAACACTATATCAAAACACACCCAACAATGTATTCTGTACTCACACACATCAGTTTATTTTGGGTTGAAGTAAGAAAAAAAACACAGATGGTAACTGAATTTTTTTTTTTATGATGACATGCTTAGAATGCAAAAGGGAAAAGGACTTCAACATAAATTGAGTTAAAAAAATGAAAATGTGGGGGAAAAAAAGTGTATTGTTTTGCCATGAATGGACAGCCTTGACCAACAGTAATTGGTTTCCACTGCCTCGGAAGTGGAGTCAGTGGTCAACAAAGGACCAGTATAATGGAGGTCTGTAAGAAATTTATCATTCCCTCTGGCTGAGCAAAACCAGACTTTATATGTTGTTTTGTTTTGTATAAATATCCTCATTTTACTATTTAATTTGGGGGTGGGGAGGGAGGAGGGTACAAGGTTTTCATAGTACATTGGCAGTGTATGTGCTAAATCCCTGCTTTTGTGAGACGTTCTGGGCCTAGTCTTTATGTGCTGTTTACATAACACTGTAGATGGGTAAGCTTATATGACAACTTCAAGTCTCATTCTGAACATTAGGGCCCTGATCCTGCAAGGAGCTCTGTGTAAGCAGGCCCCATACTTCCACAGAGTCCCACTGACTTCATGTGGGGGCAGGGTTCCACTTGTGCAGAGTTTCTTGTGGGGTTATAAGAGTCTAGAGCAAATAACTTTCACTTAGATGCTGCAGGTAACAGTAGGGAAGAAAAGTTTCTTTTTTAAAATAAGTCTGTGTTTAACTTTCAACACCAACGTGTGGGATTGCAGTAAACCTTCCTTTGGCTGGGCTACAGCACATAGCAAGTGATATGGAGATGCAAGTTCAGCCCTCCATTGAACTCAGTGGAGTTGCACATGCTTATTCCCAAGGGTGAGGTCCTTGCCCCATTGTAGTCAATGGAAGTTTGCTTCTGATTTCAATGGCACCAGAATTTCAACTATTATGTGCAATTGTCTATGATGTTGATAAAGTGCTCTATTATTGAGAATTTCTGTTTACTTTCCCGTTTGAGTGTCTGGGTCTCTGAGACTCACTTTTTTAATATTAATGCAACAGATCATTTTGATCTTGCTTTTTTTACTCTATTAATCATTTTATTAGTTTTTTTTACTTTCAGCCTCTATTGTGCTGGGAAAAACTCAGCTTGGCTGTGGAAGCGTCCTGGGCACCCAGCGTGGCATTAACTAAGCTTTAAACTGGTAGTCAGGGTAGTCACATGGCAAGGCTGGGGATAGAAGGCCCAGTTAGAATCTGGGAGAAAATACAAGAGACTCTACAGAACTAGCTACTTAAGACTCAGAAGGTTTTTGAGCATGCAGAGAGCATGCAACAAAGTGTCTGTTACAGAACTAGGTTGTACCCCTAGGTGGAGGTTTTCTGTTTGTTGGTGTAAAACCGTTTTGTCTAGTCTGTCTCTTTGTAACCAATGCACTCTAAAAAAAACCCACAGCAGTTGAAGAGAAAAACTCAGGTGTGAAGACTGTTCTTTGTTTCTGGTGAGGCAACTGATTTCCCTCCCTCTTCCCCCGGTGCTGACTGAGCGCTCGACTCCTGCATGGTACTGACCACCCTGTCCCCAATCCAGCAAAGCACTTCAGCATTTGCTTTACTTTAAGCATCTGAGGATTGATTAAGCATTGATTTCAACCATTTGAGCCCTCTCATACTCGATCATCTCGCTCCCTACTTCCAGAGTAAAATTATGTTTTATTAAAATTTTGTTTCATCTTAAAAAAAAAAAAAAAAAAAAAAAAATAAACCAACCTGTTACCTAGTCCTACTGCAATACAGTGTCTTTTAAAGACTCCTTAATGATACTGAGGTGCTTGATTTCTTCATAATAATCAATCTCTTTTCTCTTTTGTAACTTATTTCATAAGCAAGGTTGCTTAGTATTCATAAAGGCAAGAGGTTTATAGCCTCTTTGTGGTTGCTAAATTACAACTAAAACCCTGACGGGAAAAGTCGTATAAAGTTTTATAGAAAAGAAGTCAATACGATTCTCTAAAATTTAGTATGATTCTAAAGAAATTACTTTTTAAAAAACTATAGTATTTACAAGACAATGATATCTTTTCTACAGGGTTATGAACTATCCTGTAAAAGTTACTAGCAGGAATGTAACAGTCTCTATCAAATTCTATAGGTTGGTTTAAAAAAATCAGCAGAAAGGATATCTTTCCTGTTAAATTCATAAGTGGAGAAAAATCTTTTTTGGGAAGCCCAAATAACAATTCTGTGGCTACAACCTTAATATAAATATTTACTGTATGATATGATTGAAATATGAATCTGTCATTACAGAAGAGACTAGAAAAGTTAGGACTGGATCTTCCTCTGCTCAGGGGCGGAGTGATAATTTACACTAGCTAAGGATTTGACCCTCACTGTACATTACAAAGGTATAGGACCAAATCCTGAAATCCATATTCTGTTTAAACTTGGTTATTACTCAGATATATTCCGGTGGGAGCCTGGTGAACAAAACACAAACGTTAGATTTCTCCTGACAAATGTGTAGGTTAAGATTCTAAAAATTGACTAATGATTATAGGTACCTCCAATTTTGGATGCTTAATGAGAGAGACTTTAAAGGGGCTTGGTTTTTCAGAGATTTCTCAGTAGTTACCCTTTGAAATTCAGACCCCTTCATGATGTCACAGCCATAAATTGAGGCATCCAAAAGTCACTTTTGAAAATCTTGGTCACAGAATATCATATAACTAATTGTCTTCTGAAACCTGTGGAAGTGAACTCTTAATTCACTTGGTGCTTGTTTACTTTTCTCAAAGCAAATGAAATCATCCCCTAAACCTCAGAAGAGAGAGAAATATTTGTCGGGAAGGCATACCTTCAAAAGTGCTGTTCAGCTTTGCATGTTCAGTGGTTTTCAGCTTCAAGTGTTGTGTAATGGTTTTCAGATGGAGGATGTGACAAGATAACCTAAAGGAACATAGACTGATATCCATTTGTTGACAGCTTTGGTTGAAGTGGGTGAAAAATAACATTATATACAGAACAGCTAATGAGAGAAACTTTGAAGGCCGTCATGACGGTTATCATTAATGTGATCTCAATAATTTAAAGCACCCTGATCTCCAGAGCTGGTGCTGTAGATACCAATGCATCTTGTGTTAGATCTCCTCATTCAGGCAAAAAATATGTACTATACTAGATAGTGAGGTTCCTTTAGCAGATATAAAACAGAATGTATTGGGTGAGGTGTTTGTTTCTGCACACTGCAATTTCAGGGCATTCTCATTCAAAACTCTTGATAACAAGGTGCATCATAATTTGATTGTGAAAGAGCCCTACATTTTTGCTTAAGAAATATAAGAGCAGAAGTGCACTATTTGGATCAAACTTTCAAACTGATTTGCATGTTTGAATGTACCAATTCTGTGAATGTCCAAAATAGAGGGCACTTGAAATAAATTCAGATCTCTGTTGAAAAGTGCCAGATCCATACGGACATGCATATATGCAGCAGCATTCTTCATTTTCATTGAAAATGACTCTCTCTTAAAGAATTTTGGCATGTGGGGGGTTTAGGACTTTTCAAATAGAGCCGGGTGACAATTTTCAAATAGTTTATTCGTCAAAATGTGCAGTTTGGGGTCTATCAAAACTGTTCACAAATTCAACATGAATTCACTGAATAGTTTCAGCCGAAATTATTTTGTCGAGCTGGATTCGCAAAGGGACTTGGGTGCCATCCACAAAACTGGTGGTGATGTCACTTTCACCGTATACTTCAGTGATTAGAACACTCACCTGGGATCTGGAATGTTCAAGTCTCCACTCTGCCTGATTTGGAGCAGGAATTTGAATGTGTGTCTTCCACACTGCAGAAAAAGTGCCCTAACCACTGGGCAATGGGGTATTGTGGGGTCGGGCCCGTCTCTCAATATCTCCTGCCGAAGCTGTTCTACTTTATATAAATCGATATTCATTAATTGGGCCAGAATGAGAGAGTCAGAATGATTCTATAGCCTGATGATCAGGGCACTCACCAAGGAGGGATGGCACCTGGTTCCAGTTCAAATTGGAGATGGGAGAATGTGGGGTGGGAGAACAACAGCACCTCCTCCTGTGATGGTTTTGTGAGTAAGAAAAAAGCAGTTAAATACCCCAACAAGAAATGTTTATGTTGTATCAGGTCAAATGAAACCCTAAGTTTGATCCCAAACAAAAACATTTTGTTTCTCTGAGAAAACTGAAAAACTTTCATGTTGTGTTGATCTGAAATTAAATTTTTTTTTTGTTTGGGTAGTGAACTGAAACATCAGTGATTTACATCACTCTGTTCTCAGATTCTGCTGCATGAAAATAAAAAGAACAGTATGCAAGATACACAGATGGCAAAGATAATTTGGAGGAAGCAATTTTTGCTTTTCCTTCTGTTCCCACATTGTGAGCAGTCTACAACTTTTTCTAGCTTATTAATTATTCACCAAGTAACTTTTGGGGTTTCATTCGCAGTCTATAGGTCGTACACAAGCAGTTCATTGCATGTATCTGATCATTCAAAATTTGAGCTGTTTATTTCTGATTGGACATGTAGGTTACATAGCATATTTCTGTTTCCTAACTGGATAATCTTTACTCTTAAAAAAATTAGGTTTCAAGGCAAATATTTGGTTCTAAAATTCTCACTGTGCAAAGATTCCCCAATACTCACTTAGAATTTAGTTTTCATAAACATTCCTGTCAATAAACCTGATTGCTAGAATAACTGCAGGAAGTGGACACAAGTGAATTTGTTTAAAAATTCAAAGTGGGGTGTGTGTATGGAAAAATTTCAGTACTTTTCCCAGTTCTGCTTCTATCCATCTGAATCCGAAATAATGTAGCAATTAGTGAGATGGGTCAGATCCTGCTTTTTGTTCCAGTGTAAATGTAGAATAACCCCACTGGGTTCAATGGGATTACTCTGGATTTACATTGGAATAATTTATAGCAGGTCTACCAGCTTTTTTTCAAAGATTTGTACAGTATCATAAGTTTAAGTAATTCCACTAGAAACTAGCAGCTTTCCCTACTTTAAGGATTTGAAACCAGAGCCAATCCTGCAACCTTTATTTATGCAAGTAGTCTGTCCTTATATATGTGAGTAGTCTCATTGTCCTAGAACTAACTTTCTCTCTCTCCCCTACCCCTAAAACTTTAAAATGCTTTTTTTTTCTTTAAAACTCAAATTTACCAGGTCACGTCTTCATAATGCAGGCCAGTGCTCAAGATCTCCTAGGTATTTTGAAAAACAAGCAAACTAGAAAACGACTGAGTGATATAGTCACAAATACTTTGTTCATGTGCAGCTCATGGACAGTAGTGGATTTTCAAAATTGTGCGATGCTGCATACTGTTTCAAGCTCAAGCTTTTACCAAACACACACACACATTCATATTTTGAGCAGACTTAAGGTAAATTTCTCTTTGCTCTTTCACACTATGGCTATTTGTTGCATGTCATTACATGTGCAGAACTTGCTCTGACATCAGTGGAATAAGTAGAGAGAACTCATCAGAAATCTGCAGTGTGGACTGGAGAGGAGGATTTTGCTTTCACCATATATTGTATGGTTCTACAGCAGTTAACAGGATAAATTATAGTGGATCTTTATTTAAAAGTAAAGTCCTGTCTCCTCTGCATGGCCATCAGAGATTTCCTGGCACTTTATGAGAGTCAGAGTTTCTCTAGCAACTTGGCCAAAATTTCACTGTTGTGCAGTATGCTGTGTGTTGGTCGGCTGCTGTCCTCCACTCCAGAGGCTACATTATACATGAAGAATATAGTCCTGAGAAGTGCTGAGTGCCCTCAAATCCCATTGACATCAGTTGGAGTTAAGAGCACTTAACACGTCAGTAAAGCACTTTAGGCTGCTGTGGGATGAAAGGCACCATGTAAATACTGTTCGTTCTATGGATGCTTGAAAGCCACCGCAGTTTTACCAGGCTACAGTCTGTGAACTCTGAAGGATTGTTATAATGTATTGGGTTAAAAAAAGCAGCTTGATTTATATGATGTACCCTATCTGCTGGGTCAAATGCATATATAATAATTTTCTAAATGAGTACAAGCACCAAAACATGTATTTGTGATATACTGGAGGAGCCACTGCAGTGTCCTGGCTGAAAAAGGGCTAAATATGGCTTTAACCAGATAAACAGCATGCTTTCTTAAAATGCCTTAATTCATATTTACACAAGCTTAAATGCATATTTACACAAGCCTAAATTTATAGTTGTCTCTCAAAATGAAATGCCTTGCACTTAATTTTTTGTGTGCTGGGAAAACCGAGTCAGATTAAATGTAGCCTACATCTTATTTAACCAGAGGCGGGAGAGGGGATTTGCAGCTCTAAGAGAAAACAGAAGATGCATGATTGAGGCTGAGGTTTTTGCACATGTGGGGGGGGGGGTTCCTCACTACATGGTGACCCTCTCTTTGGCCTCTGAGAGCTGGGCACAGCAGCTGCTTCTGGAGTCTGTCCTCACTGCCAGGATGGTTGTGTGAGAATAAAGGTACGTCTACACTACGGGACTATTCCGAATTTGCATAAACCGGTTTTGTAAAACAGATTTTATAAAATCGAGTGTGCGTGGCCACACTAAACACATTAAATCGGTGGTGTGATTTCTGATGCACTGTGGTAGCTACTCCGTAGCTATCCCATAGTTCCCGCAGCCTCCCCGCCCCTTGGCATTTCGGGTTGAGATCCCAGTGCCTGATGGGGCAAAAATCATTTGGTTCTGGGTACAGCCTCACCTCCTCCCTCCCTGACAGCGGCAGACAACGCACAGCAAGCATGGACCCTGCTCAGCTCCATACCGCAATCGTGGATGTTTTAAACACCTCGCGCACTCGTGCAGTATATGCTGAACCAGGACCAGTAAGAGGCGGATCGATGACAGTGATGAGGACGTGGACACAGAATTATCTCAAACCGCTTTGGAGATCCTGATGGTAATGGGGCAGATTCTATCCATTGAACGCCGATTTTGGGCCCGGAAACAAGCACTGACTGGTGGGACCGCATTGTGTTGCAGGTGTGGGACGATTCCCAGTGGCTGGGCACTTTCATGGAACTTTGTGACTTGCTTGCCCTGCCCTGAAACGCCAGAATACCAAGATGAGCAGCCCTCACAGTAGAGAAGCGAGTGGCGATAGCCCTGTGGAAGCTTGCAACACCAGACAGCTACCGGTCAGTCGGGAATCAATTTGGAGTTGGAAAATCTACTGTGGGGGCTGCTGTGATGCAAGTAGCCAAAGCAATCACTAAGCTGCTGCTACGAAGGTTGTGACTCTGGGAAACGTGCAGGCCATAGTGGATGGCTTTGCTGCAATGGGATTCCCTAACTGTGGGGCGATAGATGGAACCCATATCCCTATCTTGGCACCGCAGCACCAGGGCACTACTTTTCAATGGTGCTGCAAGCACTGGTGGATCCGTTTCACAAACATCCACGTGGGATGGCCAGGAGGGTTCATGATGCTCGCGTATTCAGAAGCACTACTCTGTTTAACGGCTGCAGCAAGGGACTTACTTCCCAGACCAGAAAATAACAGTTGGGGATGTTGAAATGCCTGTCGTTATCCTGGGGGACCCAGCCTACCCCTTGATGCCATGGCTCATGAAGCCATACACAGGCAGCCTGGACAGTGGTCAGGATCTGTTCAATTACAGGCTGAGCAAGTGCAGAATGGTGGTGGAATGTGCATTTGCAGACCTCAGCCAAACCAATGTCCCCTATGTTATTGCTGCTTGCTGTATTCTCCACAATCTCTGTGAGAGTAAGGGGAGACCTTTATGGCGGGGTGGGAGGCTGAGGCAAATCACCTGGCCGCTGATTACGCGCAGCCAGACACCAGGGAGATTAGAAGAGCACACCAGGATCAGAGAAGCTTTGAAAACGAGCTTCATCAATGGCCAGGGTACAGTGTGACTGCTGTGTTTGTTGATGAACACCCAACCCCCTTGATTGACTCAGTCCCTGTAAGCAACTCCCCCTCCCCCTTCGAGTACAGCTTACTTATGCAAATAAAGTCACTCTCATTTAAAAAGCATTAATTCTTTATTTTTTCATTATAAAAGAGGAGAGAAGTAAGGGTGTGCTTTGGGAGGAGGAAAGGAGGGATGGAGAAGGCCATTAAAAAAATTCAGAGTCATCCTTCTGGTTGGGCTGTCCACGGGGTGGAGTGGGGAGCCTCCCTCTTACACGTCTGGGTGAGGAGGCTAAGGAACATGGTGAGGGGAGGGTGGTTATACAGGGCTGCAGCGGCACTCTGTGATCCTGCTGCCGTTCCTGAAGCTCCACAAGACGCCGGAGCATGTCAGTTTGATCACGCAGCAGCCCCAGAGTTGCATCCCGCCACCGCTGATCTTCCTGCCGCCACCGCTGATTTTCCTGCCGGTCTTCCTGCCGCCACCTCTCATCTCGGTTGTCCCTCCTGTCCTCACGTTCACTGGCCTCTTTCCTGTAATTTGAAACCACGTCCTTCCACTCATTCAGATGAGCTCTTTCATTGCGTGTAACTTCCATAATATCTGAGAACATCTCATCTCGCGTCTTCATTTCCTCCGCCTTATCTGTGCTAGCCTTTGGGATGGAGGAGGCAGCTGCATGAGGGAGATAAATATTTAGAAAGATACATTTTACAGAACAATGGTTATACTCTTTCACAGTGAAAAGCACTATTCACCTTACATAGCACATGTGATTTCCCTACAAGGTCGCATTTTTCATCTTAATAGTGACTGCTTGCATCTCTGGGGTTACAGATCTCACAGACACAGGTCCAGGCATCAGGATTCAGCTTGCATGCGGCCATGGTAAGCCACTGTCTCAGTGATTTACCTCCCCAACGCATGGCTAATACCACGCTAGCTCCTGCTAATCAACAACCTTCCTCCCCACCCACTGCTTGTCCGGTAGCTTGGGAAGATCGCCGGTGACCAAACAGAAAAGATCATCGGCATTTCACCCCTCCTCCCCGTGCAGGAAAGTGTTTTTAAGCTGCTGCATTCCACGAACCCAGTAGAAAAATGGCCACCCCCCTTACTTAAATTCCTGATTTTTAACCAGGTTATCCTGAACGATATCACTTTGCTGAGGATAACAGAACAAGATAAAGAGCGGATGCTTCTTGAATGCCAGCAGTCCCGGGACCATACGCTGCGATGCTTTGCCACGCAATGATACCTGATTACTTGCTACATGCATGGCATGGTAAAGTGTCCTACCACGGTGGGCAGAACAAGGATGCCTTGCCCAGAAACCTTCTGCAAAGGCTTCTGGAGTACCTACAGGAGCGCTTCATCGAGATGTCCCTGGAGGATTTCCTCTCAATCCCGGACATGTTAACAAACTTTTCTAAGTAACTATACTGTCTGCGAATGCATCCCAAGTCCTCAGGGCAAATCAATCATTAAAAAAGGCTTGCTTAAAAAACACTGTTTGCTATTTGCAAAGGTACACTCACCAGAGCTCCCTTCCAGGGCGTCATTCTCTGCAATAGTTGCTTGTGAGGGCTGGGAGCAGGGTAATTCCGTCAGGGTGATCAAAGCTCCTGGCTGCTGGGGGTCACGGAGTGCTGTGTGCTCTGCGAGGTCTTCCTCTTCTTCTTCCTCTTCATCTTCCCGTCTGCATAATCCTCAGACATGGCAGAGATTACAACCCCACCTCGGAATCCACAGTCAGGGGTGGGGTACTTGTGGCGCAGCCCCTAAAATTGCATGCAGCTCAGCATAGAAGCGGCATGTTTGGACCTTCCAGTTGCTTCTTTGGTTTTCTGGTAGGCTTGTCTGAGCTCCTTAACTTTCACTCTGCACTGCACGGAGTCCCTGCTGTGGCCTTTAGCAGTCATAGCCTTAGAAATTCTTTCAAATACTTTTTCATTTCGTCTTTTGGAACGCAGTTCTGTTAGCACTGAATCCTCTCCCCATATAGCGATCAGATCCATTACCTCCCGAGCGGTCCATGCTGGGGCTCTTTTCGATTCTCAGGAGACTGCATTGTTAACTGTGCTGATGAGCTGTGCGTGGTCACCTGTGCTGATGAGCTGTGCGTGGTCACCTGTGATGATGAGCTCTCCACGCTGTCGAAGCAGGAAATGAATTTCAAAAGTTCGCGGGGCTTTTCCTGTCTACCTGGCCAGTGCATCCGAGTTGAGAATGCTGTCCAGAGCGGTCAGTGGTGCACTGTGGGATAGCTCGGAGGCCAATACCGTCGATTGCGGCCACACTAACCCTATTCCGATATGTTAATACTCGGGCAGGAGTACAGAAACCGATTTAAAGAGCCATTAAAATCGATATAAGGTGCCTCCTAGTGTGGACGGTTGTGGCGTTAAATCGGTTTTACACTCGTAAAACCGATTTAAACGCCTAGTGTAGACCAGGCTTTAGACATCGCATACGAATTTCTCTTTCCCAGACTGACTCCCACAGGCTCAGTATCCTGTCTCCATCAGTAAGTTCTTTCCCCCTCTTTGAAGTGGTGTGAGATGTTAGCCACACATGGTTTTAACCTGAACTTTAAATTTCCAGACTTATCTGTCCATATTTCTAACATGAACTGAATTTTTGAATGTAGGTGTGATGGGGTGTGCTCCCCACACTGGCCCTGCCAGAGCTGACTTGGACCAGGTGTGCCCAATCAGTTAATTAGACTGCAGAGGGAGAAGCTTTAGGCTGGAGGCAGCTAATTAGAGAGACGCTCACCTGTGAGAGACAGGCGGGGCTTCTAGAAAAGACAGGAAAATGGAAACACAAGGGGTAGTGGGGAGAAGGCTGCAGTCACTCTCTGGGAGATGGGAGGAGTGTTTGAGGGGTTACAGAGACAGTTGCCTGAAGTTTCTCTCTGGGAGGAGGGAGTGAAGAGACTGGCAAACTCAGAGGAGTGGGAAAGGTCAGGAGGTATGGAAGTGGCTCAGGGAAAGGCAGCAAGGTGCAGGGAATGGACCTTGGCTGCTGTGTAGAGACTCCCTGAGCTGGAACCTGGAGTAGAGGGTGGGCCTGGGTTCCTCTGCCAGCCTGGCACTGTGAGGCAGTGAAACAGAAGACTGCCTGAGACTGCTGGAGAGTACAAACCTCAATGCACGCAGCCCCTGCCGCAGAAACCACACTAGTGACCTGGCTGGAGGGGATGAGTCACGGAGAAGACAGCTGCAGTTCCTGAGAGCGAGAGGGGGCTGCGGAGGAGAAACTGATGGGGTGTAACCAGTGGAAGGGGTGTTGGCCTGATTGAGCTGATCCCCAGAACTGCCAGGAGGTGGCACCATCCAGCAGTAAGTAGAGCACCCTGTTGCAGTAGGGCTCAGTCCTGCATTGTCCATACCCCTGTATCTTGGGGTATGTCTACATGTCGATCCAACGGGGGTCGATTATCTCATCTAGTCTAGAGGTGATAAATCTACACCCTCCCCAGCGTAGACCAGGTCTTAGTTTCCTCAGCAGAGGTTTATTTCTGCATCAGGCCCTTCAATAGAATCTTGTGACTCAGGATTTGGATTCTCTGAGTTTTGCAACCAGGCCTACGGTGTTGATGGCTGATGCGGGCATTGCTGTAGGATGAAGGAGAAAAAGGCCTAATAAGCACAAGGCACAGCCCTGGTCTCAGTGAAATCAATGCAGTATTTGGTGTTGACAATGACAGGAGCAGGACCAGATCACCAGGGAGTATAGAAAGATGAAGGAGATCGGAACAAGACGGTGTCTGATTTAAATGTGTGCCCTTATTTGCTTTTTGTTATCATAACTTCACTAGTCACCCGGTTGAACCACGTCCTAGCAGCAGTGCGAGTGTGTGGTTTGACACAGCAAAAGGAATGACAATTACATTCATATTCTCTATCTTGGTTCCTTTAATCTACACCCTGTGGGGAGAGGCAGGGCTGGCGTGAATCACAGAAACCCTTTTCTAAAGAGGAGATACTGCAAACAGTAAAATCAAATATAAAGAGGACAAATATAAACAGCCTATTTCATTTCTGGATAGAGGCAATGTTATTTGTCTTTGTACTTAGTGACCCTGTTATGATAAGATGTGCAGCTCTATGGCCCTTTCACTGTCATTTGTCTAACTGACACTGGGTTTGGCCCTGGATCCCGTGCACAATCTATGAACCGTGGTGGATGTTTGCAGGGGTTCAGAGTGAGGTGGGCAGGAACAACAGAATCCCTCTACACTGGCTATGCAGCTCTCCTTCAGCTGTAGCCTGAGGGCTCTAGTAGCCCCAGGGCTGCCGTGCCCAGGATATGTGGGGTGTGGCTACCAGAGCTGCTTGTGCGTTCAGTCCAGTGCCAAGGATCAGCACCAAATCTATTCACCACCCAGGACTGCCCGGGGGAGGGGGGGCAATTTGCCCCGGGCCCCACAGGGCTCCCACGAGAGTTTTTCGGGGCCCCTGGAGCGGGGTCCTTACTCGCTCCGGGGCCCCGGAAAACTCTTGCAGGGCTGGGCCCCCGGAGCTTCTTCCGCTCTGGGTCTTCAGCGGCGGATCCCCCACCGCCGAATTACCGCCGAAGCGGGACCCACCGCCAAAGTGCTGGGTCTTCAGTGGTAATTCGGCAGTGGGGGGGCCCCTGCCGTGGGTCTTTGGGGCACTTCAGCGGCGGGTCCCGGAGTGGAAGGACCCCCCACCGCCAAAGCGGAAGGACCCGCCGCCGCCGAAGACCCCAGGCCCCCTGAATCCTCTGGGAGCCCTGTCACCACCTAGGGCCTATGTAAGCCCCCTTGGAACTTAAACAGTGCATAGACCTCACTCCCTCAGCCGAGGGTTGAGTTTAATACCTAATGCAGTGGTTCTCAAACTTTTGTACTGGTGACCCCTTTCACATAGCAAGCCTCTGGGTGTGACCCCTCCTTATAAATTAAAAACACTTTTATAATGGTGTTATATACATTTATATATGCTGGAGGCAAAGCGGGGCTTGGGGTTGAGGCTGACAGCTTGCGACACTCCCCATGTAATAACCTCACGACCCCCTGAGGGATTCTGACCCTCAGTTTGAGAACCCCTGACCTAATGCATAAAAGTGGAAAGAATTTATGCACACTGTGGGCCTGGTTCCGATCTTACTTTAGTGCAACTCCACAGACTTCAACAGTTACACCCGATTCACACTGGTGTAAATGAGAGCAGAATGAGGCCTCCTATTGTTCTCCGAGTGCTGTA
This sequence comes from Mauremys reevesii, assembly GCF_016161935.1. Taxonomy (NCBI): domain Eukaryota; kingdom Metazoa; phylum Chordata; order Testudines; family Geoemydidae; genus Mauremys; species Mauremys reevesii. The sequence goes on from NC_052633.1 coordinate 21,550,266, forward strand.
TCTCAGTGAAACACGGAGCCTTGCAAATGCATCCGTCAAAAATCTACTCCCCATCATCCTAGTCCTGGAGGGGGCTGTGTGGATGATTCCATCTGGGAAATGTCACAGTGGATAAAATAAATATACTTTATTGTTTAACACTGAAAGCCAGTTTTGGCGTCCTCCACTAGCCACATCTTTTAGAAGCATAATTGTAATGGGGTGCTTTGCTTTGCTAGACTGTGAGTGATACACTCCATGGTTTTGGTGTCAGAAGGATAACAGTGGGAGGGGAGCCAGCCTGCTGGGCTGATGGCTTTTCTATTTCTCTTTCTTCTCTAATTGTTTACCCCTTTTTCTCCCAAAATAAACTGGAAATGGTAAAGAAAATGTACTATTACCATTGCCATAGTGGGTTTTTTAATGAACTCCTTCCACTCCCAGTTAAAATATGATGAAGAGTTTCCTCAATTTATTTACATATGAAGCCTATTAGGGCAATGGAGTTAGATTCAGACAATATTCCACAGTCAGGAGAGAGCATCCAGCCATAGAGAGTCTCATCAAGTCCCTACTGACTTCTTGACTTCAGATTTAGCACGTTTATACATCAGGGACCTGATTCTTCATTCAGTCACACTAGTTATACCCTCTTGTAGTTTCATAGACTTCACTGAGGTTATTCCTCCTTTACACTGGGGTAAATCAGAGGAGAATCAGGTCCTGGGTTATCAAACTTACTTGAGCAAATTAAAATAATGGGTTTCTCCCTTCGTTATGATCACGGCTCGTGTTTTCTTTTTCAGTGCTTACAAGTGCTGAGAATTGATATAACTGTTACCTGCTGCTACCTCTGTTTCAGCATAAAACCTGCACTGTACCTCTAAGGTCTGGTCTACACTATGGGGGAGGGGGGGTCGAACTAAGGTACGCGACTTCAGCTACGCGAATAGCGTAGCTGAAGTCGAACTACCTTAGTTCGACTGACTTACCCGTCCAGACGCGGCAGGGTCGAACTCCGCAGCTCCAAGGTCGACTCCGCCACCGCCGTTCGCGGTGGTGGAGTTCCGGAGTCGACCGGAGCGCGTGGGGAGTTCGAACTATCGCGTCTTCGAACTCCGAGAAGTCGAACTCACCGCGTCGACTCGCGTGGTAAGTATGGACCTACCCTAAGTTAGCATTTCTCAAATGCAGCCACTGTGGCCGCATGCAGCCACCAGGGACTTTTCTTGCGGCCACAGCCTCCTGGGCAGTGATTTGTGAGGGGAGTAGCTGTGGCCCCCTCCCCCAGGGCTGTGCCCACCAGAGAGAGAAAATCTGGAGGAGCACACAGCCAATGAGTTCCCCACCTTCCCAGGGCCGGGCAGGTGGCAGGCTCCAGCCATGGGGCTTCAGGCTCCATTCCCTGGCTGTACGGAGGCGAGCTCTGGCTCCACAGTCACTACCACCCCCATAACCCCTAGCCCTTGCTGCCTCCATATCTATCTTCCCGTTCAGGGCTTAATTTGTCCCCAGGTTTGCTGAGGCTGAGTTAGTCTGCTGTGGAAAAGTGATACTTGTATGTTTATTAATATCACTTTTCACAGCAAACTTAGTAACTAGCAAGTCTTTTTAAAGGAAAGCAAGCAAAAGACATAAGAAAAAGGACAAGAATGTGCAAAAAACCTTATTTGTGTTTCTATTCTATTTAGGTGGAGTAAAGAATAGCGACAACTGTACATTATTTGTATTGAATCTGCAAAACAAAAAATCCTACATAAATTACAGTGATTGGGACATGCATATGTGCATATTTATTTGTTTTTCCTAAAGTTAATTAAGTATTTTAGGAAAAATTGTCAGAGTGGCCACCAGCAAGAATTGGTGGCTGTGCTCTGAGGCCACCAAAAAATTTGTTGAGAACCCCTGTTCTAAGTCACCCATCACTGTCACAGTCTGGGTTATGGGTTGGGAGGGAGCTAGATGGGTCTCTAATCACCTTAATTTTCTCATTTTTCCCCCACACCCTGCAAAATCAATGTGCATTTCAGGGGAGGTCCTAAGTGGAGTTATTCTGTGCTCTTGCTTTCATTGCTGCTGAGATGGTTCACTGTGGAATCATGTACATTAGAGGGCAGCAGCTGGCTGCTAATGTGGGAGTCCTTGTCCCTTCATACATTCGCATTATCCTGAATTTGCTCTTGTCTTGCCACCCAGTCGCTAAATGAGGAGGTCTGCAGAATGTGCAGAAGAGCAGCACGTGCAGAAGAGCAGCACGGTCCTGTGACTAGCTCAGTGGTTTCAGCATTGGCCTGCTAAACCCAGGATTGTGAGCTCAATTCTTGAGGGGGCCATTTAGGGATCTGGGGCAAAAATCTGTCTGGGGATTGGTCCTGCTTCGAGCAGGGGGTTGGACTAGATGACCTCCTGAGGTCCCTTCCAACCCTGATATTCTATTATTCTAAAGAGACCCTCAAAGCTGTAATGATTGGCCTCCATGCAGTTAGCTGACAGGAGCCCTGTATTTAATTCCTTTATAAAGAAAAATAAATATTAGATCCACTCAGCTCTAATAACATGTTCTGACATCTTGTGGCAAGTCACTTAAGGAACACTGGCTAGGTTTAAAATTTTAATGTATATTCTTACTTTATTACTAACTCTGTGGGAAGAGAGAGAGAGACCCCGTCAGGACTCCTGGGTTCTATCCCAGCTCTGGGAGGAGAGCAGGGTCTCGTGGGTTACAGTGGGGAGCAGATACATCTGGGTTCTATATAAGGACGTCAGAACGGCCATACTGGGTCAGACCAAAGGACCATCTAGCCCAGTATCCTGTCTTCCAATAGTGGCCAATGCCAGGTGCCCCAGGGGGAATGAACAGAACAGGGAATCACCAAGTTGCCCTGTTGCCCGCTCCCAGCTTCTGGCAAACAGAGGCGAAGGACATGCAGAACGTGATGTTGGATCTCTGGCTAATAGCCATTGCAGGACCTATCCTCCATTAACTTATCTAGTTCTTATTGGAACCCTGTTATAGTTTTCGCCTTCACAACATCCCCTCACAAAGAGTTCCACACGTTGACTGAGGAAATTTTTGTTTTTGTTTTTAAGTCTGCTATCTATTAATTTTCATTTGGTGACCCCTAGTACTTATGTTATGTGAAGGAATAAATAACACTTCCTATTCAATTTTTCCACACCATTCATGGATTTTATAGACCTCTATCATATCCCCTCTTAGTCATCTCTTTTCCAAGCTGAAAAGTCTATTTAATGTCTCCTCATACCGAAGGTGTTCTGTACCCTTAATAATTTCTGTTGCCCTTCTCTGTACCTTTTCCAAATCCAATATATCATTTTTGAGATGGGGTGACTGAATCTGCATGCACTATTCAATATGTTGGCATACCATGGATTTATATAGAGGCAATATGAGATTTCTCTTATGTATCCCTTTCCTAATGATTCTCAATATTCTGTTAGCTTTTTTAATTGCCACTGCACATTGAGCAGATGTTTTCAGAGAACTATCCACAAACGACTCCAAGATCTCTTTATTGATGGGTTCAGCTAATTTAGACCCCATCATTTTCTATATACAGTTGGGATTATATTTTGCCAAGTTCATTACTTTGCATTTATCAACATTGAATTTCTTTGTGGGGTTACATCTTCCCTATGCTGCCTTGGTGGAAAGTTACAGCAGCAGGACAACAAGAACAGAGGAGTTAGATAAAGTTGTTATGAGAAAGTTGAGAACTGCCAGAGGGAGGCAGACGCCAGGTGGCCTAGCTGGGATGGTTTCAAGGTGATAAACAAGTCCATAAATCAGATGAGTTGCATGGGAAATGGGAAATCAGTAAGCAAAGGGCCATGCGTGTGAAAAGCGTGTGTATCGGACAAAGAACCAATCAGCAGCAATGTAATGTTGGTGTGTCTGACGTTTGCTAATATGGAGAAGCCTATATAATATGATGCATTGTACATAATAAACGACTTTGCTACCAATCACATTGATTGTTGGGCTCTGTCCAGTGCCCGCCTGAGAGGCACCGATGCAACATTTCTTATGACATTTTATTGCCTGGTCACCCAAGTTTTGTGAGATCCCTTTATAACTCCTCACAGTCTCTTTGGACTTAACTATCTTGAGTAATTTAGTATCATCTGCAATTTTTGCCACCTCACTGCATACCCCTTTTTCCAGATCACTTATGAATATGTTGAATAGGACTGGTCCCAGTACAGACCCCCACCCCATGGACACCACTACTTACCACTCTCCATTCTCACCTTTTATTCCTACCCTTTGTTTCCTGTCTTTTAACTGAAGTGCCTAGCAGTGCTTTCAGGATCATCAATTTACTTTAATGACAAGCCTTTGGTTATCCTAATCACCTGCCTCTGTTTATAAACAAACTCCTAGACCCAAAGGCTGTGCTGCTCCCAGCTTCCGAACTCATCACATATCACACTTAAGGGTATGGCTACACTTACAAATCTGCAGCGCTGGTAGTTGCAGCGCTGGTCGTCCAGCTGTGCAGGGCCAGTGCTGGTGTGTGGCCACATTTGCAGCGCTGTTGGGAGTGATGAATTATGGGCAGCTATCCCAGCATTCAAGTGGCAGCAACGTGCTTTTCAAAAGAGGGGGGTGTGGGGCAGTGTGACAGGGACCGGGCGGGGGGAAGAGAGAGTGGATTTTTGGAACTGACACTGTGCAAAATCAGAAAAATTTCCCACCCCCTTACTGTTAACTGCAAACAGCCTGCATCCAACATACTCTCTTTCCCCCCTCTGCCCCCTCCCCCTGTTTCTCTCAAGCAAAGCAAACACTCAACCCCTGTGAATCACGCAGGGAGGAGGATCTCATTTGATTGTTCACAGATTGATCACAGCAAACAGGAGCTGATAAGCAGCTCCGGTAGGTTCACAACAAAACAAAGAGAGGCTGCATAACAAAACAAAGGGAGTAATTTAGTTAAAAGCATTCTGGGATACACCCTTATACCCTGGAGGCCAATAACAGCGCTGGTGTGTGGCCACACTTGATGACCAGCGCTGCAATCCTTATTCCCCATGCTGAGTGAGGTGTACGGCCAGCGCTGCAGCCAGGGAGTTGCAGCGCTGGAAGTGCCCTGCAGGTGTGGCCATTTACTAATTGCAGCGCTGGAAAGCCTCCACCAGCGCTGCAACTCGCAAGTGTAGCCATACCCTTAAGCTGTTGCGGTTAAGAGCTCCGTCTGGGCTTGGGTGAGTAGACCTCCTCTATGGAACTTGGGGGAGGGAGGAGTGTTAGCGCCCTTGCCTGCCCCCCCTCCCCTCCAAATGGTGCCCCTGGGCCACAGGGAGTTAGGTACCCAACTCTCACTGAATGGCTTAACTTCCTTAGATCCCTGTGTGGATCCTAGCCTAAAATAACTTCCTTGGTTCTCTGCAACTTTGTCAGGTTGGGCCTGAGCCTGCTTCCACTGAAGTAAAAGGCAAAATTTGTATTGACTTCTGTGCCTTTGTACAGGTTATGTATATTATAGGTGCACAAATCGGGTTTATATTTAGCAACTTCAATATCAGTGAAATAAAGAGATCAGATTTTTTTTTTAAAGGCAGCTTTTTAACACAGTGGCATCTGAACAGTTTCCCTATACTTAAAACAGACGACAGCTCTGCCATCTCATCCACCACTCTGTGGTGAGTTTGCAAAGTTCCTTTTTTAATGGCAATAACTGAAAATCTCCCATAACTTCTTCTAAATTACACTGAAAAATGCAGCCCTCAGAGATTTAGAAAACACAAGTGAATCAGTGTCCTCAAAGTTAATGAATAAAAGAGCATTCCTGTCATCAACTTTTTATTAACTGAGCCTAGAACTACTTCTCTAGGGACTCTTTTGACTTTTTTTTTTTTTTCCAAAATTTAAGTTGAACATTAGGTTAATGGTTACAATATTTCACTCCTTCCCTTGATTCTGGGTTTTCAGACCATATGGTCCCATCTTTAAATAATTTTTCAACTGTTATATTAAACAGTAAAATAAAATTCAGAACAGATTTCCTTGGTTTTGAAATAGTCTTTTCTGTGAGCTTTTTTTGGGGGTGGGTAAATACAAGTCATAACCCGTCTGCTTCAGGTGCCATTACTAAGGCAGCTCTTATGTTAATGATTACTTACAGTACATGTTTCTCATGGAATTTAATGTTCAGTATGACACTTATCTTTTTATTTCACTAACTGAAATGTATTAATCTTTAAGGTTTTAATCTCCGATATCCATGATACAATGACATGCTGCAAATGACATGGGGGGGCCGGGGGGGAAAGCCTATTTATAAACATTCAATACAGTGTTCTTCATTAGACTTCATCTTATAGTCAAGAATGCTGCCTCTGGTTAATGCTATTTTGCTGTTACTGCTGTTGTGATGCTTAATTTTTAATGAAATTAAAATGTAGTTTCTTACTTTATTCCTGGAATATTTCAGATTCAATTCCATATGGAACTATACCGGGGCAGCATTAGGTTTGCATTAGTGCTATTGTATTCATCTCTTTCTTACTTTTTTTGCAGTCACTGAGGATTTAAAACGTGATCCTGTGACAGTTTAAATAAGGTGGGCATATAAATTGTATAGGTTTTGCAAAGCTGAAAGGTATTAAATATTTACTGGGTTTTTAGTCAAAAGATGCTAGTATAGTATAAAATGAACAGCTTAACAGAAAACATGTATAATAAGAATGAACTGCTATTGATCAGTAAGAAAAAATGGATTCACCATTGATCTAGTCTTGGCGGTGGGATCTGTGCCAGTTAATCAGTCTAAGTATGTGATTCAAAATCTCCATTCATGCATTAAAACCTGGAGGCTGGCATGAGATAATTGTTCAGGATACTGAGCATCAATATTTTTTTATTATTTTATAAATCATAATTGAGTCGTACTCACTTAAATAAAATCTGGATTTTTTTTTAATGTAGTCAAGGCTGAGGCAGCCTGAAAACACATGCTGCTTTTGCACTTAACTTTCATGTAAATACAATGCACCTATTTATAGTCGAGGGAGAGTAGGACTTAAATATACACATGGGAAGCAGCCACTGGGGCAGAAACAGGAGGTTACAGTAGAACCTCAGAGTTACAAACACCTCAGAAATGGAGGTTGTTCTTAACTCTGAACAAAACATTATGATCGTTTCTTTCAAAAGTTTACGAGTGAAAATTGACTTAATACAGCTTGAATCTTCCCTATGCAGAAGAAAAATGTGGCTGTTAACCATCTTAATTTAAATGAAACAAGCACAGAAACAGATTTACCTTGTCAAATCTTTTTTAAAACGTTCCCTTTATTTTTGTTGTAGTTTATATTTAACAAAGAACTGTATTTGCCTTTTGTTTTTTGTCTCTGCTGCCTGATTTCGTACTTCCGGTTCCAAATTAAGTGTGCGGTTGACTGGTCAGTTTGTAACACTGGTGTTTGTAACCCTGAGGTTCTTCAGTATATGTGAAATTGAGGACTGTGGGATCTAGGCTGACACGGCTTACAGGGTCCTTGTTTTGTTTTAAAACAACACAGGCTGCCGTTGCCTCAGTGACTCGGAAAACTGAGAAATGAGCCACCTGGATTATTTTATTCTTGTTGATTAAACTGTACACTAATGAAGCATTTAAACAAAAGTGTTAACTGAAGTCAGTATTTACACCCATGTAATCAACTAAACCTTCCTTCAAGCCACAGTCCATCATCAGAAAAAGACAGGCTTTATGTTTACTAACCCACCATGCGTGGGATGGTCACTTGGGGGAATTCCCCCAAAGTGTGCAGTAATCCTGTCCTCCTGTGAGACTTTCACAGCACATTTTTTTTGAGCCATTCATTTATGTCATCACCTAGCTCCTGGAATGTATCGCACAACAATAAAACAGTACTAAGCCATGCAGAGTAGAGTGACAGACAAGTCATTCCAATAAGGTTATTTAATGAGTACGAAAAACATTTGTCAATTCACAGTTGAAAGCTGAAACATTTTAATGCTTGTGCTTAGTGTAAATTGATGCCTTCAGAAGGTGTAACTTGGACTGTACCACCTTCACCATTTGACTAATTTTGGCAGGCAAAATCCATTTTTCCTTCACATTTCCATTTTACAACAGAAACAATCTGTATTTGAGGGAAATAAGGGCAGATCCTGAATGGGGTAAATTGTCATAGCTCCAGCCTGTGTTCCACCCCCAGATGGATGTCCAGCATGATAGAAGAAAACCAAAAATAACAATGCTTGCTGACTGTATTTCCATTACAGTATCTCTTATAGTATTGGGCTATACTGAGACATTGATTTAAAAAAAAAATTTATAAGCACAACTCATTGTTTTCAGTAGGGAGTTCTGCTTTAAAAAAAGTGGATATTTACCTCCACAGCGACTAAAGGGCCCTGCTAGTCTTGGGAAAAAACATGACTGGGGCTGTTACACTGCTAACTCACTAGGCCTTCAATTAATGGTAAATGTGCTTGATAAGAGAGACCACTAACAATAAAATCATATCTGTATTTTCCAAGAGAAGGGAACTAACATACTAAATGAACTTAGCATGTGATATAGCTGACTGCTTAAGTGGAAAATGTTTAAATGAGGATCTGCTAAAGGAATAGGCCTGCTCAGAAAATACCACTTTGGTTTTCACTGTGACTAGTTAAAGATCGTTTTGTTTTTTGGAAGTCAATGGTAGCTCTTTGCTCCATTTATTGGAGGGTGGCAATTCAGTAACTCTGCATCCTTTGTAGTCTGTGAAAGAAAGGGTTACACCTGTCTTCTCACATGAAAGACCTGGTTTAGTTTGCACCTAAAACTCATCCATGAGCCCAGTGAAAACCCCTGCTCAATGGGAAGCTGTAGTCCATGTAAGAAGGATGGAGATTAGTAGGGAAAATGTTGTTATGCCATTATATAAATCAAGATTTGCCCTCACTTGGAATATTGTGTTCAGTACTTGTCAACCCATGTCAAAAAAGATAACAGAAAGAGAGAGTCTTCAGGATCACCTGACAACATGATTGGAAGGCATGGACAGTTTTCCACAGAAGGAGAAGACTGGAACTTTTCATTTAGAGAGGAGACGAGTAAGTATGAACTGGTGATCCCTTCTGGACTTAATCTCTGTCTCTAAGAAGGTAGATGATAGATGTGCACAAAATAACGAATGGTATAAGAGAGGTCCATTAGGAGCTCCTATTCCCCGTTCTTGTCATACAAGAGGAGGCAGCCAATTAAACTGACAGGCAGCACATGTAAAATTCATAAAAGGAAATATGTAATTAACTGGTGGAACTCCCTGCTACAAGATATTGAGTCCAAGAGCTTAGTGGGATTCAAATGTGGGCCAGACTTTTCAGTGAATAATGAGAACAGCCACAGAAACAGTAGGATAAACATATGAAAGAAACCCACAAGCTTCAGGGCATAAGCCAACCGCTAACTAGCAGACATTAGGAAGAATATTTCACTAGGCACAAGTTAGAATCCCAATAATAAAAAATCACGGGCTAGCCACTTTTTTTTTTTTTAATCATTTGGTACTGGCCAAACTACCAGATCAGACCAGTGGTACATGTAGTTTGGTATCCTATGTTATATCTTTCTCCCTCTTTCTATATAATACCCTTTAAGAACTATCATTTGATTCTAGTAAATGTCACCACAGTTGTAAGGCAACCAAAATACAACAGTATATTTGAAACTACACTTGTCGATTCATATTACATTGATTTCTTAACAGCATGCTTCTTCTTTACATTTTTATAAGTTGGTATGACACTATCATGTTACATTAAAAATAAATGGGTGGTCTTGATGATAAATTTCCTGTTATGTATGGTAACATTATTAAATGTGTTAGTTCAACACATTAAATGACCAATTCTCTTTAAATTTTAGTGTTCAGCATATTTGTTTTGATAGTACATGTGGGAGCTGTGAGAACAGCCCTGCAAAACTACTTGATAAGTTACCACCGCAATTAAATTGTAGGGTTCTATAATGTTACATTTTCCCACTTGGCTTTTAATTCTGTTAACTGTCTCAGTCAACCCTATACCTCACGTATTTCAATATTAAACTTCATTTGCCTTTAGCTGGCTTGTTGCAGAGCAGGCTCAAACCCTGAATTTTAATGTGTGTTTGATGTCTTAACTCTTTAACTTGCCCATAATTTGGTTCCCCTGTGTCTCTCTCTGCCTAGGCCACTTACCTGTGTTACACAATGAGACAGATCCTCAGCTGATGTAAATTGTCAGAGCTCCATTGAACTCAATGATTTGACTGGAGCTATGACAGCTGGGTATCAGCTGTGGATTGACCTGTGTGTTGTGAACAGTGACCCACTGCATGGCTCAGTTTGACATAGAATGCAGCTTAGAAGAACATTCTTTAAAAAAAAAAAAAAAATCTGACAGACACTTTTTCTCCCACTTGTTTTGCTATCAGACCCTACAACAGTTAACCTGAGCCAATACCCAGAATGCTGAACCCAAGCAACGCTTCCTTCATGGAAATTATTTATTTGTATTGTAGTAGGAGTGGCCAGAGGCTGCAAGTCAAATCGGAGCCCAACGAGGTACTTTATGTATTCATAATAAAAGGTAGGGGCCTCCCCCTGAAGATATTGCAGGCTAAACAGACAAGACAAAGGGACAGAGAAGGGAAGTATCATTACCCTAATTAGACAGGTGTGGAAGAGATTGAGACCTGCCTAAGATCATCCAAAAAGTTTGTGGCACAGGAGCCAGGAATTTAGCCCAAATCTTTTGTGTCTCAGTCTAGTGCTGTAGTGACAATACAAAGAGATAAGCGTTCTTTAGAAACATTGTTAATACATGAATTCCAATAGTGACTTTCCTCTCAGGATTTGTTGACTTTATAAACAGGCTCCCAAAACTGCAGTGGGTAGGAAAGCAATAGGGCAGGTCTACACTGCCACTTAAATTGATCTAATTTACGTCGCTTAGGGGTGTGAAAAAGACACCCCGCCTGAGCGACGTAAGTTACAGCAACCCAAGTGCTGTCTGCACTGGTGCTATGGCAGTGGGAGATGCTCTCCCATCAACACTGAGTGTCTTCACTGAGGTAGCGCTTCCAGTGTAGATCTGCCCTTAGTTTCCCAATCCATTGTACTGTACTATGTTACATTAGCATTTTATGGACGAGGGACCTGAGGCTTGAAAGAGTTGCCCAGTGTCAGCAGTGCTATCAGATGCCCAGTATTCGTATACATTTGCCCATCTAGCACCATCCTGCCATAGCTTTCCTTTGGAAAAGGGAAACCTTTTAGACGAGATTAGCAATCCCATTTTGTTTGATCTGGACACACATCGATGCATGGATGCATTTAAGCAGCAGATGGCAACTTTATTAATTTTACACTGGAGAGGGGCACGACCACCCCCCACTTCCCCATACCAGGCATTTAAGTGGGTCCAGTGCAGCATTTACAGCACTCCTATCATATAGCCCATAACTCAGGATAGACTCTCCACTACCTACTCCAGGATTCCACTCACTCTGCTGAATCCTCTCCCAAAGACGATAGAAAAGGACCTCGGTCTGCAAAGACTTCAGGTCTCCCCTTTTCCCATATGCCTTAGATCCAGCAGCAAAATCTTTTATTTCTGGGTGCTGGCCCTTGTGGCCTTTTATCCACACTGGATACCAACTGCCAGTTGCAATGAACTAAGCATTGATATAAATTTCTAAATTCTGTTCCTATTGAGCCCAGCTGCCTCAAGGATGCTGTGAGGAAGACAAGAAAACCTATTAGACCTCTGCCAATCTGGCCTGAATGGGAGAAATTGCTTCCTAACCCCCAGCATCCTACACAGTTCCTGTAGTGGATAACTTTGGGGAGGTGCAGGGGACGGATGGATGGAGAGCTCAAAAAAACCCCTGGACAAATGTTTAAATTAATGATGATGGGGAGCAAGGACCAATCAGCTCCCATCTCTCAGCTGGCCAATGAGCAGTGGCATGCTCAGAGGGAGGTGGGCCCTACCCCTGCATAGGCTCCCACTTTCATTCTAAAGCTGTCTAGACCCTTGTGGATCCAGTCATGTCTCCCTTCCATTAAACTGGTGTGTGGCATTTTTAACAAAAATGGGTTTTAGGCCTGGTCAAATGTTGGAGTTGTATGAAATATTTGGTGTGAAATTAGAAGTACTTAAAATGTCTTAGTTTTGAGCTACAGCTGCCTCTACAAACGTGCAGTGTTGAAGTTAGAGCCTCTCTCACTGAAGTGGATTTCTTGCCGTGTACTTGGAATTGCATAGTTTTGTTTGTAACTGATCACATGGTATTTCCTTTGGTTTGCTTATTGGCTGTAAGTTCTGGCAGATCAGCCGTCCCCATGCTGGCTGTGAAGCAATGGCTGCAGTTTAGATACCTACTGTGCTTCATGGATTGCACCAGAAGTGACCATCCTTCCCAAATGCCAGCTCCGCGGCTGCAATTGTAGAAAAGCTATCCCCGCATAATCTCCCTGCGCCAATGAGACATGCCTGTTAGGGAGAGGAACTCCGCTCCTCCCCGTCTGCCCAGAAAGCAAAATTGGGGCCACCTCACCATTGCTGGGAACCAGCTCAGCAGCTGTGTCTGTGCATGTGACCTCTCCAGCTACTCTCTGAACTCCCATTCCTAAGCAGGCTCACTGAAAAGCTGACCAAGGGTCACCCCCTAGATCCTGCCAAAATCCTGGACCCCTCCAAGTCAGTCTTCAGGCCAAGGTATAGAACAGAGCAACTGATCTGGGATTGTTCAACTCACTCCTGGAAGAGGTCAGGATGCTCTTCAGCCTCGTTGCCTGGAGGAAAGAGGGAGGTGCTCAGATACCCTGGTGATGGACTTCAAAAGAACCTAGATAGCTTCTTAGCTCTGTGCCCTTGCAGCTGCGTATATGATACATATTTGTATGTGTTTCTGTGTTAACACGGCCAATCTGTTTTCCCAGGCTTTTTCTGGAAGGGGGTGGGTGTTGAGTGGGATTCTGAAGCTGATGGCTGGGAGGAGCCAGCTGTTGGCACACAGCCAGATTGTAAATGTTTTTGTTTGATTGTTGTGCAAAATCTAAAACATGTGCTAAGAAACGGGTGATTAATGCACTTAAAATAAATGCATCAATTTATGGAAAATCTGATCACCATGATTTGATTAATGCTCAAGAGAAAAGACAATACAACAGTAGCTAGCCAATTGTATTGCTTTGGGTTAAGCAATACAATTGAGAGACCATGGACCGGATCCTCAACTTGTGTAAACCATTGTGGTTCAAGTCAAGTAATATTTTGCACTGAAGATCTGGTCCCATGATCTTGTAACTGCTCAGTGTTCAGGCCAAATATTTGGGTTGTCTAATGTTTACAAAATGGTTTCTGTGCATAGATTGCGGCTCCAGGAAACGGATCTCAAATTTAATACTTTTACCCTGGTGGATTACACTGAAGCAGGAGCTGCTAGGAAGCATCCAAAACTATTTAAGAAAGAATACATGCTTTTATTTGGTGTCCAAATTCTGCAGGGCTTTCAGACAGTCATTTCTCATGAACAAACAGCCAACTCCCACTTTTCACCACTACATAAAGAACATTAGTATTCACTGTCTTGGAGATTAAAATAAAATATATTTAATCACTGGGGTCCTGATCCAACTCCCATTAAAGTCAGAGAAAAGTTTCCCATTGACTTTAAAGGGAACTAAGTTGGGCATTGGCCAAAACCCCTTAGTCCGGGAAATGGAGAAAATAATGTAGGCTGTTTGGAGTTTCTCAACGAAGGTACGTAGGACGAATTATAGATTTGGACTCTTTGGGAATTGGTCATGTTAATCTGTACTGTACTCATGTAATATTGAAAGAGCAAGACTTGGCCATGAGAGAGATTCTGCTTGAGTTGGTTCTTTAAGACTTTCATCCAAAGGGATCAAGGTAGTAAGACTTCGACTGACTTTAATGGGCTTTGGATCAGGCCCTTAAGTATTGAGAGTTAAGAGAGAGTTAAGAATTCAGTCATGAGAGTTCCTGTATTGGGAGATCTAAGTTTTTCTTCAAAACCAATTTAGTTTAAGGAACTCTTAAACCCTTCCCTTTACTTCCCTTGACCTACCATAACTAATTTAGGTTGGGCTTTTTGATATTCATCTCCTATTTATAGCATAATCCTTCCATCTGGAAACTTAGCACCAAGCCACAATATCGCTTTCTTCTTCTCCCACACGCAATAACCACAAATATTAAACACTTTTAAGGCCTTTTTCTTATGTTGCTCACCACACATTTCAGTAAATCATTATCAGTTTAGACTCCAAAGGAAAAACAGAAATCATTGCTGGAAGCTAAAATTCTTCTGAGATTTTTATTCAATATCGGAGCAATTAGATGGAACATACTATTAAGCAGCAGAAAGGACTTTTTTGCAGTCTAAACACGTAGTACAATAACATTAAATATCAGAATTAATAGAGTATCTGCTGGAAGAGAAGCTTTCTGTCTTTGATTCATTTTTTCCCCCTTTAAGAACATAAAAAGTCTATAATAGTTAGCCAAATATAGGATCTAATCCTGCAAACACTTCTGCACATGCTTAACTTTAGCCACATCAATTTAGGGCTGGTCTACACTAGAAATCTGCATTGATTTAGCTATGTCTCGGGTGAAAAATCCACACCCCTGAAAGACCTAGATATACTGACCTAACTCCCAATGTAGACAGCAATTCTTCTGTCAATCTAGCTACTACTACCTCTCAGGGTGGTGATTACCCCTTCAGTTGCCATAGGTAGTGTCCGCACTGTGGCACTGTAGCATTTTAAGTGTGGACTACTCACATAATTAAAATAAATGCATGCGTTTGCAGGTTAGAGGCTATACTGTGTGGGTCCTTGATGCACTAGTTAATGAGTGCACTTTCCATATTGTGTGTTAATAGATTACTCGTGCTTACTCAGGGCTTATCCAAACAATTTCAAGGAGTTCAGTTACAGGTGTGGATTTAGCTTAACTGGTGCAAACCTTAATATGGACATAATATCAGTTGAAAATTGGTTTTTATCTGCTTAATTTGCCCTGTAAACTTACCAATGCAAGGCAGACTGATAACCTGGTTTTAAATCAATACATGAGTGCCCACACATGAAGTTGGACTGGTTTAACTAAATCAATATAAATCACCCATTGAATTAAATTGGTGCAATTTTGTCTATAAACTGGGTCTTGAAAGGTTTCCTCTGCTCAGTTAGTAAACTCTTGAAGAAACTATTTAATCAGGACGTTCTACAAGAGAATCATCGTAAGTCTAGTGATATTTATTGATGATAATTGCTGCTTAATGTGGAACTAGTCTTGCTTAACTGGGGCAGCTGGAGGTGGTTTAATAGTGCTTAGTAGTATTTGTGTGTTTCATGCTGGTTTTGATAGTCTCTGAAACTATCTGCTTCTCACTGCTTTTGTCTCATCTTAGCTGTGATTATATGCAGAAAGTGAGTGAAAGTTTGTGGCATGCTTCGCCACTCCCTATTCCTGGTTGCTAGCTTCCTTCTCCCACACCAGCTATGAATGCTAAGCTACTATGCTGGGCATCCCACCTGCAGCTGCTCCTGGCACTGGGCAGGCAATAGGTTCAGTCCATATCACAGTGCAAGCACTGCCTCATCACAACAGCATGATTCTCTGCAGTAAATTGAGCGGCTCCCTGATGCTCCTGTGACAATTGGAATGGAAAAGATGGGGGTTAATATGAGAAATGAAGGGTGGATACAAACTGGTTAAAGAGGAGACTACAGCAGGTCATACTGAAAGGAGAACTGTCAGGCTGGAGGGATGTTACTAGTGGAGTTCCTCAGGGATCAGTCTTGGGACCAGTCTTACTTAACATTTTTATTATCGACCTTGGACGAAAAGTGGGAGCATGCTAATAAAATTTGCGGTTGACACAAAGTTGGGGTGGTATTGTCAATATGGAGGAGGACCGGAATATCATACAACATGATCTGGATGACCTTGTAAACTGAAGTAATAGAAATGGGATGAAATTTTATAGTGCAAGATGCAAGGTCATGCATTTAGAGATTAGCCAGAAGAATTTTTACTATAAGCTGAAAACTCATCAGTTGGAAGCAACAGAGGAGGAGAAAAACATGGGTGTATTGGTTGATCACAGGATAGCTATGAGCCGCCAATGTGATGCAGCTGAGAAAAAAGCTAATGCAGTCCTAGGCTGTGCAGCAGTTGAGGTATTTCCAGTAGAGACAGGGAAGTGTTAGTACTTTTATACAAGGCACTGGTAAGACCTCATCTGAATACTGTGGGCAATTTTGGTCCCCCAAGATTAAGAAAGATGAATTCAAACTGGAACAGGTGCAGAGAAGGGCTACAAGGATGATCTGAGGAATGGAAAATATACTTTAAGAGAAGGTTCAAAAAGTTTGGCTTGTTTAAGCCCAGGGGTTCTCAACCAGAGGTGTGCAAATCCCTCGGGTACTCAGAGGTCTTCCAGGGGTGTATCAATTCATCTAGATATTTGCCTAGTTTTACAAAGCACTAGCAAAATCAGTACAAACTAAAATTTCATACAGACAAAGACTTGTTTATACTGTTCTATGTACTATACACTGAAATGTAAGTACAATATGTGTATTCCAATTAATTTTTTTATAATGGTAAAAACGAGAAAGTAAGCAATTTTTCAGTAATAGTGTGCTGTGACATCTTTTTTTGGTGAGCAAGTAGTTTTTAGGTGAGGTGTAACTTTGGGGTATACCAGACAAATCAGACTGCCGGCAATGGCATGTAGCTGATCTGCAACTGCTAGCAGCAAATATCTCCAATGATTGGTGATGGAACACTAGATGGGGAGGGCTCTGAGTTACTACAGAGAATTCTTTCCCAGGTGTCTGGCTGCTGGATCTTTCCCATATGCTCAGGGTCTAACTGCTCATCATATTTGGGGTCAGGAAGGAATTTCCCCTGGTCAGATTGGCAGAGACCCTGAAGGGGTTTTGCCTTCCTCTGCAGCATGGGTCACTTAGAGGTTTAAACTAATATAAATGGTGAATTCTCTGTAACTTTAAGTCATGATTTGAGGATTCCAGTAACTCAACCAGAGGTTAGGGGTCTGTTACAGGAGTGGGTGGGTGTGACGTTCCCCTGGTGTTATCTGGACTGGTGATCTGCTAGGTCAGTCCAATCCTCGACTCTGGGAGCCAGCCTCACCCTGCTCTGCTGTGAGAACCCGCACTCCCAGGCTGTTCATGCAGCTCAACTGCTGAGCTCAGCTACCTGCAACTCAAGCAGCGAATGACAGTCTCATATATCTGTCCTCTAACCCCAAACCCATCAACCCATGCCAATCCATGCCCCTGAACACTGCTTTCACTGCAAGCTTATCTGAGTTCATCAATTAAAGAAATTAATTGATTACCAGGCTGTTATCCCAAGGAGTCTCTGACAACCAAAAACTGCATCAGGTAGATCAACAAAAAAATAAACTTATTAACTACATTTAATAAATTGAAGTTTTAAGTGATTAAAATTAAAAGCACAAAAACAAAGATTTGTCAAATGAAAAGCAATTCGGATTCTAAGCTGATCTTAACACTGTCAGTGCCTTACACTTACAAACTTGCTGCCTTCCACTGGCTGCTGGGCTGCAGGCTCTCCACAGATTCCCGCCATCAGTCGCCAGCTTGGTCTAGTGTGTCTGTAGGGAAGAGAGGAGAGAGAGAGGAAGAACATGTCTTCCTTGTTTATCTTTTCCTTTTCTCCTTCTTGGCTTTGTCCCTCCTTCCAGTCAGGAGCATTACCTCATCGCAGTCCCAAAAACACCAGAAGGGGGGGGGTGGGACACGGAGAGTCCAACGGATCCTTTGCTGCAGCCAGTTTCCTTTGTTCCTGTGAGGCTGGGCTGGGTTTGTCCCATACATGCCCTGATGAGGTGTGAACTGCCCCTCTGCTCCTGGAGAGTTTTGCCTGGGCTTGTTTTAAGCCATGAGGACACACTTTCAATCTCAACTGTATACATGAAATTACAACCTATAACATTACTATGACAACAGTGCATCATGAGCCTTCCAAAGACACCCAAAATGACAAATTTTGCATTGGATACCATGCAATCATATTACAGTAACTCCTCACTTAACATCCTCTCACTTAACATTGTTCTGATCTTACGTCCCTGCTCAATTACAGCACACGCTCCATTTAAAGTTGTGCAATGCTTCGCTATAACATCATTTGGCTGCCTGCTTTGTCCACAGCTGGCAACCCCCTATCAGGTCCCCTATGCCCCCCCACAGCGCCTCCTGCCCACTGGCAGACCCCGTGGATCAGCGCCTTCCCCCTCCTTCCCCTGCTTCCTACCGGTGGCAATCAGCTGGCTTGTGACATTCAGGAGGGAGGCGGGAGGAGCGAGGACTCAGCGTGCAGGATCCCCCTCCCTCCCCTGCCTCCTGAATGCCGCAAACCAGCTGATTGCCACAGGCAGGAGTCAAGGGAGGGAGCGGGGAGCCTGTGTGCTGAGTCCTCGCTCCTCCCCCTGAATGTCGCCAGCTGATTGCCAGCGCATTGCCATGGGCAGGAGGGAGGGGGAGAGGAGCAAGGATGCGGTGCACCTTCCCCCTCCCTCCTACTCCTCCTGAATGCTTCAAACCAGCTGATTGCCATGGGCAGGAGGCAGGGGAGAGAGGGGGGAGGAGTGAGGACACGGCGTGTGGATTAAAGGGGAAGGAGGAGGGGGGGAAGAAGTGGGTTAAGGGTGGGGGCTTGGGGGAAGAGGGGTGTGGGCGGACTGAGGGTTGAGCCCCCCACCCCCGGTGCTTGCAGAGTAGGGGAAGCTGCTGCTGCACAACGTGCTTCTCCGAGCCTACAGCACCTTCAGCCTCCCTGCCTGCCTCATTGTCTCCAGTGCCAGTGGGCTGTGCCTGTGTGGGGTTAGGCAGGGGCACCTCCCAACTATGGTACTGTACTGTATGGCAAAAAAAAAATTCCCTGGAACCTAACCCCCCATTTACATTCATTCTTATGGGGAAATTGGATTCGCTTAACATAGTTTCACTTAAAGTTGCACTTTTCAGGAACATAACTACAACGTTAAGTGAGGAGTTACTGTATAAGGATGAACATGGGGGTGCAGGGTGTTCCCCTGCGGTACAAAGCATCACAGTGGGTGAGGTCCTGTGGCCTGCAATGTGCAGGAGGCCAGATGAGATGATCATGATGGTCCCTTCTGCCCTTAAGGTCTGAGTCTGTTAATCAAGAGATCCATTTCATTGTGACTAAAGTCCACTCATTGAGGTGCCTGGATTAAGTGTATCCTACTGTACTTATATGTGATGGGCACTCTAATTACTTAAAACTAAATTTGCCAATCTATGGAGAAGCCAACTACCAGAGTTCGACCTTAATTCTGCTCCCAATTAAGTCAATATAAATTTTAAATCCCATCCATATATTAGTTATGACTATTGTCAGATTAATTTCTTCAAGAAAAGTATTGACAGTAAATTATTTTTGTTGCACGTATTGGGCCCAGAAGCTTATTTCCGGTATGGGATATACACTACCATGCACTGAGTGGACAAACAAAAGCTACAGGCCTCAAAAAGTGAAGATTCTCTTGGCTTATCTGATCAAGCTCAAACTTAAAAGACATTCTGTGTCAAGACTGCACGCATGGAAAATTTCCAGCAGAAAGGAAGACTTTGTTGAAAACAGACGCTCTGAAAACGGACTGTGATCTCCATGGGGTTCCATGTTTCTTTTCTTGCCATGATTTCTATCTGAAGTGTGCTTGTTTTATAAGGGAAAAGCTCATTTATTCCTCCCTCCCCATGCACTGCCAGCCTGGCAAACTCAGGATGGGGTTGGAAAGTCAGATTGGGCACTTTTAATTCTTGCACATCATTGTAAGTTATAAAGAATCTGCAAACCAGGTTGTTATGACTGTATCACTTAAATTTATGCCCTTAGGCACAGTGCAACCCTCTGCCTTGAATGGGCTTGCACTGGTATAAGTGATTGGAGCTTATTAAACAATTCAGGTAAAGAAGTTGCAACCCCTTCTGTTAGGCCTGCAAGTGCTAACAGGAATGAATAAAGAGCACTAAAACTGTTTTGTGTGAGTAAAGTATATATCACTCAGGGAGCACAAAAGGCCACTAGATCTGTGGAGTTCAAAGGTGTCCTTTGTAGAGTACTTCTCAGAGCAGAATGGTATTAAGTTTCTCCCCTGTAAGAATGTAACATTCAAAAGTCCCAGCGTATCCTACTGCAACTGCAGGGACTGAGAGGTGAAATGGTTCTGGGACATATATAAAGTCTGTGGGTCAGATGCTCAGCTGGTGTAAATTGACTTCAGTAACCTATGCTTATTTACACCAGCTATGGGACAAAATTATTCTGTGTGTAAGTGGCTGTAGTAGGGTGACACCCAGGGCCGGCTCCAGGTTTTCTGCCGCCCTAAGTGGTGCGCAAAAAAAAAAAAAAAGCTGTGGCAGCGCAATCGCGCCACTCCACTCTTTGGCAGCAATTCGGGGGCAGGTCCTTTGCTCCAACAGGGACTGAGAGACCTGCTGCTGAAGACCCGGACGTGCCGCCCCAGTGGTGGCCAGAGTGCCGCCCCTTGGTATTGGCCGTCCCAAGCACCTGCTTCCTTAGCTGGTGCCTGGAGCCGGCCCTGGTGACACCTGACACGTATTTCCTTGTGCATGTAAACAGGTCCAATAATGGAGATACTGAAAAATAACGACTGATTGATTCAAAACCAGTCATTTGCATATGGATTGAATGTAGAGAGAGAGTGCACGAACACGCACACTAGTACTTGAGTTTAACTGGCCTCAGAACTGTCAGAAACAAGTATCTGTAAGCTCCTAAATAAATGTTCTTCTTAGCCACTTTAATATAGGATTAGTCACTCTTGACATATTATAAACATTAGAGAAAATTTAATGTCCATCTGGCCAAGAGTCTTTTGCCAACTGCTACTGCTACCAGCTGCAAAATACACTGAGTACAAGCCATCCAGCTGCCACACAGTCAGTGCCAAGAAGGAGCAAGCTGCCAATGCTCCTTCAAGTGTCAGGGCTGGCATGCATTCAGCACTATGAGGAAGAGGTGCTATGAAACTGATCAATAAGGACTCTGGTTTTCAAGTAGTTGTACTTGTGTTAGTGTGTGTGTGTGCTTTTAAATAGGTCAGCGACTAAGAGAGGACAGTTGAGAGATCATTAGCTTTCCTGGAATTGCAGAAGCAGTCATGAACTGTGTTTTACTAACTTGGCACGTCAATGTCTATTCTGCTTACTGTAAAGCATTACGCTGTAGCTTATAACAGCCATGCAAACCTACAACACTTAAAAATGTGGTTCCCCTCTTTGGATGTGTTTTTGCTTACCGTTTCCTCTCTTGCAGGCTGCTTGTTCCAGGAACACAGCGAGAGTCCTTCCCCAGCAGCATTTTCAGACAATAAAATATTTTGGTCGCTGCAGTGCTGGGTTCACTTGCCTCTTTTCAGAATACTGGGAATCTTCTACTCTTCTTTAGGAAACCAAACAGTTTTATTTATCTCTGGGGACTCTGTAAAGGCCTCTCCAACTGCTCAGTCTCTGGGAAGGTATGGCTCACTGAATCTAGAGGAGCTGATGGATAGCCTAGGGCTAACTATCTCTAAACTGAAATCAGACATCTTAGCAAAAACAGCTGAATCTTTCATGGTGAGGAAAATACATGGTCTAAACTCTGAGATCATTGCAGATGTTTTTATCAAGAATGTGTATCCCAGCAGGGAGAAAGCAAGTGCTGTTTAACAATTGATATTTATTAATTTAATTTACTTACATATGTAAAGATCTCTATAGGCTTTGGGTACCTGCTACATAAATTAAAATACAATTATGAAGGAATGCTAACACAACTTAATATTGCATTCTAACTCACTGTGATACTAACACTGCTGGCTTAAACTGAAGGTCTCTCTTGTTTTCTTCTGTACTCCTGTGTCTTTCAACTGCTTTAGGACTTGACTGGAAACTTAGCTGTAAACTCTGCCTGGGAAAGTGGCAGAGAAACTTTGGGACAGATTCTTAGTTGATGTTAATCAGTGTAGTTCCACTGAAGTCAAAGGAACTAGGCTGATGTATACCACCGCAGAATCTGGCCCTTTGTGTGTGTGTCTGTGTGTAGTATAAATACACCTCTACCCCGATATAACGCTGTCCTCGGGAACCTAAAAATCTTACCGCATTATAGGTGAAACTGTGTTATATCGAACTTGCTTTGATCCGCCGGAGAGCGCAGCCCTGCCCCCACCCCCCGCCCCCAAGCGCTGCTTTATCGCGTTATATCCGAATTCATGTTGTATCAGGTCGCATTATATTGGGGTGGAGGTGTACTCTGGTTCCCCTTCTGTATTTAGGAACCCATCCTTTGCTCATCACCAGTAGCTTTAGAGTCACAGATTTCAAGGTCAGAAAGGACACAACTATCCAGTCTGATCTCTGGCATAACAGAAGCCGTAGGATTCCAGCCAAAGATTCCAACAGGGGAGGGAATTATTCTTCCCTGCTACATACGTGAACATCATTATATGCACTTCATTGGGAAGCCTGTGTAACTGTCTGCATTTAAAACTTGTAAGTCCTGAATCAGGCAGCTTGATGTGCTCACTGGTGAGAGTGAGTTAAAGTTTTCCTTAAGACACATTAAGAAAGTTTTCACTTCTTGATAATCAAAGTAAATTATCTCTTATTTTTTCTTCTGGAATATTGCTGGAGACTAGTTGCATGACCAAACTAAGGTCCCAATTCCACAGTAAGTTCCTAGCGGATTGGCCACTGCATTTGTATGTGTTCTAGCGAAGGAAAACTAGACCTAAAATTCCCATTCTGACTACCTCAAACCGAGAGGAAATTCATGTTCTGAGTTGGATCCAAATATCATGGTTTTCCCCTATTTGTGTAATGGGCCAAAACGCAACCCGGAATCTAAATGTTCCCAGACTTTGAGGAAGTTTAGATCTGAGTCTGAACTTTGCTGCTCAAGCCCATCTCTAGTTTGTGCTCCATGTGACTGACGTATGATGGTGTTAAAACCAATTCCTATTTCACATTCATGTTGTCTCTTTTTTTTTTCTCTTTGCTTTGGGTCAGAACTGGCACTAGGCAGAGGCAGACTAAACCATTGCTTGGGGGTTGGAAGGGCATTCACTTTTTTATTATGTGGTGGTTGAGTAGGGGGAATATTCCTGCTTAGGGCCCCCAACGGGCTAGCCCACCCTCTGCTTCTGGCACTTGTTAATTCATTATTCAGGCTCTCAAGTCCATCCAAATTTTAATTTGGTTTAGTGTAGGCCAACAGTTTCCAAATTCTTTATAGCTTTTTTCAGCATGTATTACATAATGCAATTGATTTTATTATTTCTGTGGAGTCCTGGCCACTGGGATTGAATGCCAGTTTTTTTTTTACCACATACTGAATTTGAACATATATAATTTTCTAATTATATATAAAATTTCATTTTGATTATGCTTCTCACCTGAAGATCTCCTGGTAGACCAGTATTCTGATGGCACGTGAGAAACTGAGGCACAGAAAGCATAAATGATTTGCCCAAGTTGGAACTCTGTGGCAGAGCTGGGTCAATAACTCAGATCTCCTGACACCTGGGCCTTGGTTCAGCAAGGTTCTTAAGACCATGCCTTCTTCTAGTATGTGAATAGTCCCACTGAAGTCAATGGGATTACTCCTCTACTTACAGTTAGGAACGTGCTTAAGTAACTTGCTGAATCTGGGCACCAATTCTGTGCTCTACCCATGATCCTAATATGTCAGGAGGATGTTAAAAAAAAGGTATTAAAGTTAGACTTTTTTTAATCAGCAGATCCCTAACTTGCATCAAAGAGTTTTAAAAGAGCTGATTGAGGAGCTTGCTAGACCATTAATGTTGATTTGGAATAAGTCTTGGGAAATGGGCAAAGTTCCAGAAGACTGTAAGAAAGCAAATGTTGGGCCAATATTTAAAAAGGATAAACATGATGACCTGGGTAATTATAGGCCAATCAGCCTCATGTCAATCCTGGGCAAGATAATGGAGCAGCTGATACAGGACTTGATTAACAAAGAATTAAAGGAAGGTAATTTAATTAATCACAGAATCATAGAATATCAGGGTTGGAAGGGACCTCAGGGGGTCATCTAGTCCAACCCCCTGCTCAATACAGGACCAATCCCAACTAAATCACCCCAGCCAGGGCTTTGTCAAGCCGGGCCTTAAAAACCTCCAAGGATGGAGATTCCACCACCTCCCTAGGTAACCCATTCCAGTGCTTTGCCACCCTCCTAGTGAAATAGTTTTTCCTAATATTCAATCTAGATCTTCCCCACTGCAACTTGAGACCATTGCTCCTTGTTCTGTCATCTGCCACCACTGAGAACAGCCGAGCTCCATCCTCTTTGGAATCGCCCCCCTCCCCATGTAGCTGAAAGCTGCTATCAAATCCCCCCTCACTCTTCTCTTCTGCAGATTAAATAAGTCCAGTTCCCTCAGCCTCTCCTCATAAATCATGTCCCCCAGCCCCCTAATAATTTTTGTTGCCCTCCGCTGGACTCTCTCCAATTTGTCCATATCCTTTCTGTAGTGGGGGGGCCCAAAACTGGATGCAATACTCCAGATGTGGCCTCACCAGTGCCGAATAGAGGGGAATAATCACTTCCCTCGATCTGCTGGCAATGCTCCTACTAATGCAGCCCAATATGCTGTTAACCTTCTTGGCAACAAGGGGACACTGTTGCCTAATATCCAGCTTCTCATTCATTGTAATCCTCAGGTCCTTTTCTGCAGAACTGCTGCTTAGCCAATTGGTCCCCAGCCTATGGCAGTGCATTGGATTCTTCCGTCCTAAGGGCAGGACTCTGCACTTGTCCTTGTTGAACTTCATCTGATTTCTTTTAGCCCAATCCTCCAATTTGACTAGGTCACTCTGGACCCTATCCCTACCCTCCAGTGTATCTACCTCTCCTTCCAGCTTAGTGTCATCCGCAAACTTGCTGAGGGTGCAATCCATCCCATCAGCTATATCATTAACGAAGATGAGGTACAAAACCAGCCCCATGACAAACCTCTGGGGCACTCCGCTTGATACTAGCTGCCAACTAGACATGGAGCCATTGATCACTACCCGTTGAGCCTGACAATCTAGCCAGCTTTCTATCCACCTTTATCATCCATTCATCCAATCTATACTTTTTTAACTTGCTGGCAAGAACACTGTGGGAGACCGTATCAAAAGCTTTGCTAAAATCAAGGCATATCACATCATCACTTTCCCGATATCCAGAGGCCAGTTATCTCATCATAGAAGGCAATCAGGTTGGTCAGGCATGACTTGCCCTTGGTGAATCCCTATTGACTATTCCTGATCACCTTCCTCTTCTACAAGTGCTTCAAAATGGTTTCCTTGAGGACCTGCTTCATGATTTTTCCAGGGACTGAGGTGAGTCTGACTGGTTGTTCCCCGGGTTCTCCTTCTTCACTTTTTTAAAGATGGGCACTATATTTGCCTTTTTCCAGTCGTCCAGGACCTCCCCCAGTCAACACAAGTTTTCAAAGATAATGGCCAATGGCGCTGCAATCACATCAGCCAACTCCCTCAGCATCGTTGGATGCATTAGAGCTGGCCCCATGGACTTGTGCATGTCTAGCTTCTCTAAATAGTCCTTAACCTTTTCTTTCACCAGGTTAATGCCAATCAACATGAAAAATAAATCCTGTTTAACTAACTAAGTTTGGCTGGTAAATGTAATAGTGTTGATGAAATATACTTAGACTTCTGTAAGTCATTTGACTTGGTATCACATGACATTTTGATTAAAAAACTGGCACAATATAAAATTAAAATGCACACATTAAATGAATTAAAACAAGGCTCCTGGGTCTCAGAATGTAATTGTAAATGGGGAATCATCATCAAACAGGTATGTTACTAGTGGGGTCCTGCAGGGGTCAATTCTTTGCCGTATACTAGTTAACATTTTTATCAATGACCTGGAAAAAAACATAGAATCATCACTGATAAAGTTTGCAGATGACACAAAAATTGGGGCAGTGGTAAATAAGGAAGAGGACAGATCACTCCTAGAGAGTGATCTGGACTGTTTGGTACACTGGGCACAAGCACACAATGTGCATTCTAATATGGCTAAATGTAAATGTGTACATCTAGGAACAAAGAGTGCAGGCTACACTTACGGGATTGGGAACTCTGTCCTGGGAAACAGCGACTCCAAAAAAGATTTGAAGGTCTTGGTGGATAATCAGCTGAAAATGAGCTCTCAGTGCAATGCTGTGGCCAAAAGGGCTAGTGAGATCTTTGGATACATAAACAGGGGACTCTCAAGTAGGAGCAGAGAGGTTATTTTACCTCTGTTTGGCACTGGTGCAACCGCTGCTGGAACAGTCAGTCCAGTTCTGGTGCTCACAATTTAAGACGGATTTTGGTAAACTGGAGAGGGTTCAGAGAAAAGCCAAAAGAATGATTAAAACATGTCTTACAGTGGTAGATACAAGGAGATCTATTTGTCTTTAACAAAGAGAAAGTTAAGAGGTGATTTGATTACAGAATGCCCTGGGAAATGGGACCCAGCTTCCTTGGTTCTTTTAGCTACCATTATAAGACAACTTCATCCTAAGATCCAGTTTATCCCTCTAAATTGCTTACTGTAAATAGAGGAGAGCTGGATCCAGCTGAGAGTGCCAGAACTGGAAACACAGAAAAAACTAGATCTGTTGGTCACATACAGGAACTTCTCCCCAAGGATTTGAGTGGTGGGAAGTATTAATTTTTTTTATTTGTACTTTCTTTCATCTTAAAAACCAAACAAACAAATCCCAAAGTGATTGTAAATGTTTCCCCAGAACACTGACCTCTCCTAGCAATGAGGGGATGAAAAGGAGGAGGATATAGGCCCGTGGTCATCAATGGGGAATGGTTGCTAGCATAGCTCCTCTTCCATCCTTTCTCTGAGTGAATTGTCACCTCTATGCATGCTTCAAAGCTCTCAGGATTGGTTCCTCTGAAGAGGGTGGGGCTAGGGGAAGAAGAAGAATTGTGCTGCAGAGGGAGCTGAATTAGTGCAGAGCCTTAGTAGATCTTGGGGCATCTGTAGGTTTGAGGGAGTCATAGACTTTAAGGCCAGAAGGGACCATCAGGATCATCTAGTCTGACCTCCTGCACATTGCAGGCCACAGAACCATGCAACCTCTTCCTGCTTCTGCTCTGCCCCCTTCCCCTGAGGAATGCATGTGCTGGAAGTTCCTATTTTGGGGTAGCCTGTATAAAGGATCCTTAGATTGTTATGTGGGTCCGTCTGATACACTGTACGTGGTGGGATGGCAGAATCCATGTACTTCTGTCTATGAGACAGAGAAATGTTGTCAATTGCCAAGAATACCTTGCTTTTTGGAAATGATCACCATCTGCTTGTGTTCCCAATGTAGGGGGTTCTTACCGGGAGCTTCCGGCTGTTTTTTTTAAAGTATAGCTAAGCAGTGACTTCAGACTTGGATTGTAATTTTTTTGTGTATGAGGCCTGGACAAATTGCAATATTGCAATATTGACAGTTATTTAGAATTCAATTTTTAAAAACTGTATGTGAGTAATGGTTTCTGTTGGTGTTTTACAAACATCCCTGCAGGCACATGAATTTCACTGTTTGATGAATCAGCTCAAACTCCTACATTCACAGGCATTTTCAATACCTTATAAGCAAACCTCTAAATCTTTTGACTTACTGGGATCAGGGGCGGCTCTAGAAATCAGGCTGCCCCAGGCAGCCCGGTGTGCTGCGCCGCCCTTCCTCGGTCCCGCGGCTGGTCCCCTCTTCCCGCGGCTCCGGTTGAGCTCCCGCGGCAGGTCCACCGGAGCCCCGGGACGAGCGGACCTGCCGCAGGCATGACTGCGGCAGGTCCACCGGCCCAGCCTGCCGCCCCCTAGATTTGGCCGCCCTAGGCACCAGCTTGTTTTGCTGGTGCCTAGAGCCGCCCCTGACTGGGATACTATGTGTACTGTTTCTTTAAATTTGTAGAAAGAAGAGAGACAGAAAAGTGGGCTGGAGAAGAGTCTAGGCAGAAACTATAATAAGAGAGAAAAGTGATAAGGATTATATAGTTTTCCTTATTCTGGTAAAGTTTTTTGTCCAGTGCTGAATGAAAGCAACACTCCCTGCAATTTTTTGTCATTGTAACATGACAGTAACATGTAGCATTGGAGCATGACTGCTGGCTTGAATAGAGGAAATATTATTTAACTATAAATTAGGACACTAAATAATGTATTATGTAATCTAGTCTGCAATTGTTTATTTCAAAGGGAAACAAGGAGTTGGAAAATAAGCAGAATCCTTAGTGAAATCTGTCCAAGCCAGAACCATTTGTCCCAAACCCTGACTGTTGGAGGGCTGATACAACAGGACAAGGGACCAAACCACTCTGAGTTTTGATTTTGAAAAACTCAAATGATGTCCAGGTTTTCTCCTCTCAAGTTGTCATTCATTGTATAACACGAGGAGTAACTAACATGCTTTGGACTGGCTATTTGATTAGGTATGTTTGCTGTGAGATATCAAATCTAGAGATGAGCCCTAGAATTGTAGAATATCAGGGTTGGAAGGGACCTCAGGAGGTCATCTAGTCCAACACCCTGTTCAAAACAGGACCAATGTCCAGACAGGTTTTTACCCCAGTTCCCTAAATAGCTCCCTTAAAGATGGAGCTCACAACCCTGGGTTTAGCAGGCTAATGCTCAAACCACTGAGCTATCCCTCCCCCACTTTTAGACCCCTGATTCAAACACCCTCTTGCCACGGTTGTAGAGGCAGAATGCAGCTCCATATTTCATAAATGCCCCTTATTTCAAAACCAGATCAAAGCACCCCGGACATTGTGCTCAGCATACGCAGCTTGCGGCCATTTCTAGTAAAATCCAGGCCAGCTGGCTGTATAAGGTAATGCATGAAGAGTTCTGGTACTAGTCTACCATCTTGTGAGGACTGGTGGTAACATGAACTAAACCTGTTTATCAGCCCTTGAAGGTGTAAAACCAAGGAGTTGGAGACTCAGGGCCTGATGATGGGCTGAGTGTTACAATCTAATATTGCATCTTGGTGACTGGAGTGCTGCTTACTGGCAAGATGTGCCATTATGGAACATAATACACACCCTGGAGAGATTTATTGCAGCTATAAAATATTACTTTCTAAACAGGAAATCCATTCATAAGCATTTAAAATTAGTCTAAGGTTACATTTCAGGAAAAACCACAGTATTAAAATAGTGAATTTCATAGTTTAAACCAGCAAAAAGAACAAGGAGTACCATTAACTCTTAAGGAAACCTTTTTAACAAGAGTCACTTTTTAAAAAGCTGAGTGTAGGTGGCTGCGCTGGCCTTGTTTTCAACAGCCACTCCTGCCACTAGCTGTGCTTCTTTAAACCACTGGCAGGCGATGAAGGAGACCAGCAAAATGTTTTAGGACCTGATCCTGCTTCCATGAAAGGAAGTGGCAACATTCCCATTGATTTCCGGTGCCAGTCAGCTGTCTTAATGGGAGGCAGAAAAGACGTGGCAGATACTGATCGAGGCTGTGGGCTCCTGGAGGCTTACGTATTTAACTACTTTGTAAAGCTAGCTAAAAATGAGAGGAACAAAAAAAAATTGTAACTTGTTTGCACTGTTAATTTTCAGATGTAGGGCCATGTGGCACAGGGAGGATGGATAGTCATGAGTTTAATACACAGGATTGTAGATTGGGTGACCTGGAATGAAATCCTGGCTCCTCTGGAGTCGATGGCAAAACTGCCTTTGACTTCAGCGGGGCCAGGATTTCACCACTAGGTTCCATTCCTGGCTCGGCAACTAACTCACTGTTGTGCTCTTGGCCAAATAACTAATCTCTGTCTGTTTCATCTACCATTTCTGTCCCTCATGGGAGTGTTGTGAGGCAGGCTGTGGTGATTGCGAAGGGCTTAGCTATCATTTGATGTTACAGAGCTGAGGAACGTTCTGACTCTCAGTGATACAGCTAGCAAGTTACAACATGTGTCATTCCAACCTAGAGAGAGCACTCCAAGAGGGCTGCTCATGAGTAGCTCCATTGCGGGCTTCCTTTTATCCACCCTATTTATCAGTCCTGGCTGAAAAATAAGCAAACAAAAAATCACTACATGGAATATTTTGAATCAATCTCTTAAATGTTTAAATATTTTTATTTTACTATTTTAAACCATTTTTTCACTTACCATTTTCAAAATAAGAAATATTTTTAACTGAATGTTGTGGATTAGTTTAGTCACCGTGGGAATTTTTGTGCTTATACATTTGAAGTGGAATTTTTTTTTAAAGAGCCATTCATTTTCAAAAACTGCAAATGATGAATGAGAAATGAACGTTTTGGATGAAATTTTCAGCTAAAATTAACTCTCCAGTTATTAAGCCCTTAATTTCTCTGCCTCCATTTTCCTTACCATAAATAGAGCTAATCCTCCTCACAGGGGTACTGTGGGAATTAGTGAGTAGTGGTTGGCTATGGTGGTGCAGTATTGCCATCCCTACAAGTTCAAAAATCATGAGCCAAAATCCCCAGGTTAGGAGAGTTTTAAAAAAATAAATGTGGGGTTCGTTTTATTTGCCTTTTTATTTTTGAACCTTAAATTCACATTTTCAATCTTTCCTCAGCAACCAGGAAGGCTAGAATCTTTTTGTTAAATGAAACCAGAGAATCTCACATAGTCACGTAGCTCCAGGGGCTGGCACATTAAGGAAAAACACCAAGTATTGCAAGACTTTTGAGAATTGGTAACTCTGTGAGTACTAAGTGCTATTGTTAGTAGAAGTTACATGAGACATAAGTGACATTGTTCTATTGTTTTTCTAAGTGTATGTCCTCTGTTTGCACCACCACAGAGAGACAGTTCCTGAGCAGGCCAGACCACTTGCTGCTGTGCCTTGTTATTTTAAAAATAAACCATCATGTCTAATTTTTTGTTGTTTTTTTTCTAATTAAAAATCACTTTTAAGATGAGACCCTATCTGCTTCCTCCAGGATGTAAATTACTATAGTACTAATTGATGTAATGCTTGATGACCACCGCAGTGCTAACAGGCATTAAACCAAACAATGTCCAGTTGCTTTTGAGGCTTGCTATTACATACTCAGAGTAAGAAAAAGGAAGGAACACTGTCTCTTTGAGGCGAGCACCAGGATTGTCCATGTGCAAAAGGTTAACATCTCAGTCCTGAAATGTTATTTAAGATCCTACTTGAAATACCATAAAAGGGAACCACTTAGCAAAAAGAGATGGAGCAGGCATTTGAAAGATAAGTTTGTTCTGTTGGCTAATATCAGAGCTAAATGAGGGTGATTGTGGTTTCTCTGCCGACATGGCTATGGAGCTAAATGTGGGACCACACAGAGTGATATAATAAAAGCCACCTGATATCTGGCCTATGGCACTCATATTAAGGCTCCTCATCGGATCAGTAGTTCTCTGCTCGACTGCTCCTGGCTGGAAGTTACATAGGTGGACCTGTTAGATAGTTTATATGGATCTGTAAGTTTGCACGTGTCATTGTGGCCTAGCTTCTCTTTACAAAAAAGACGAGTTCAAGTTAGAGCCTCTGCTTATTTCTTTTCTATCTCCTGCTAAAGATGTAGGAGCAGGGCCGTCCTTAGGCATATGCAGCAAACACAGCTGCCTAGGGCACCATGAAATTTGAGGCCCTAAATTTCACGGTGCCCTAGGCAGCTGCATGCTGCATATGCAGCAGCACCAGCCCTGGCCCCCTTGGGGGGTGTGGGGCCCCGGACAACTCCCTCTGCCCTGCCTCTTACCCTTCTCCTCTGCTCTGCCCCTGGCCCGCCCCCATTCCACCTTTTCCCCCAGTGACCCCGCACTCACCGGCGGCAGGAAGCGGAGAGACACGGCCCCAGCCCGCTCTGCTTCCCTTGCCTCAGCCCCAGCCATGTCACTTGGGTTGGGGAAAGGCCCGCTCCCGGGTCTCACCGGCGGCGGGAAGCAGAGCGCCGCGGCTGGGAGCTGGAGGAGTAGAGCAGGCTGAGGCCTGGGGCTGGGCTGCTGTGCTTCCCACCACGGCTGGTGAGCGGGGGATCACTTCCCCCAAGCCCGCTCCCCCGAGCGACATGGCTGGGGTGAGGGAAGCGGAGCGGGCTGCTCCCAGCCCCCTGCTAATCCTCTAGGCCTGTGGGGTCCCCAAAAGTGGCTCCCCACAGCTCCTGCCTCCCAGACCCTGGGGGGGGAGAGGCTTGGGGCCCCACACAGCCCTCCTACGGGGGGGCTGCATAGGGCACCCAAATGGCTAGGGACGTCCCTGTGTAGGAGAGCTGAAAAAATCAATGTTAAAATTCAAGGCTGGGGTTTTCAAAGCCACCTACAGGGTTTGGTTGCCCGGGTCCAGTTAATTTTAGTGGAATTTAGATGCCCATATCCCATAAGTGGCTTTGAATATCTCAGCCCAGATCCCCAGGCTGATTTTGGGATCAAATGAAACTTCCATTGTCTCCAAAGGCAGTTTGTTTGGGACTTTTATAATTAATCCTACTGGAAGAGAAAAATCACAGTGGCAATAGCTCAGCAATTTCCCTTCGTGCTAGAGGCTGCCAAATCAGCTCTTTAATCTGATGGTGAATTATTTAACCACCCCACCAGAGCCAACATAGCACAGGGGCTTTAATAACTTCTATTTATGTTCTAAATATATCCACAGCAGCTGTTAGAGTATGAATAATTATTTCCACAGAGATCCTGCTCACATTCCTGTACTAAGCAAAGACGGGAGGAAATCCAGCACAGTGGGTATATTACAGCCTTCTCAGCCTTAAAGGGATGTCCAGATCATCATCAGAATATTGGTTCGTTTGGGAGATGCAGGATCATAAAATCCCTGCATGCAAGCATTTTGATAATCTGTAAAAAGTCTTGGCCAAGTTAACCATTCTGGCCCCCTACAGGTGAACATTATTTTCTATTATACATACTAGCCTTTGTCAAAAAATTTCAAGCGCATTTTGTTGTCCTCCTATCCTAACCCCAAATTTTCAGCATCAAAATTGGTCACCAAAAATTGTCATTTGTTAATTAGATTTGATCAAGGTCGTGTGTGAACGTAAAGCTCAGTAGCTGTTCCTGAATGGCTCTGTGTGTAGACACATGTATAGGTCTCCCTGAGTGACTTATCCAGGAGTCGGTCCCTCCAGAGAAGGAGTTGGTGTTAGTGCTAGGATACAGAGCGGTAGCCGTGTTAGTCTGTATCAGCAAAAACAAGGAGGAGTCCTTGTGGCACCTTATAGAGACTAACAAATGTATTTAGGCATAAGCTTTTGTGGGCTAAAACCCACTTCATCAGATGCATGGAGTGGAAAATACAGAGGCAGGTATAAATACACAGAACATTAAAAGATGGGCATTGCCTTACCAAGTGGGAGGTCAGTGCTAACGAGTCAATTCAATTAAGGTGGAAGTGGCCTATTCTCAACAGTTGACAAGAAGGGCTGAATACTAATGAGGCCAATGTAATCAAGGTGGCTCATTTCAAACAGTTGACAAGAAAGTGTGAGTATCAGCAGGGGGAAATTAGTTTTTGTAAAAGCAACAAAGAATCCTGTGGCACCTTATAGACTAACAGACATTCTGCAGCATGAGCTTTCGTGGGTGAATACCCACTTCTTCAGATGCAAGTGGTGGAAATTTCCAGGGGCAGGTTTATATATGCAAGCAAGAAGCAAGCTAGAGATAACGAGGTTTTTGTAGTGACCCATCCACTCCCAGTCTTTATTTAGGCCTAATTTGATGGTGTCCAGTTTGCAAATGAATTCCAGCTAGGATTGGCACTCAGGAGTTCCAGTCTAATCTCGGAGTCCCTGGCTCCTAGAATTACTCTTGGACCACTAACTCTCATACCTCTCCCCTGCCGCGCTCTCATTTTACGGTTTAGTGCAGGGTTGTTGTCCTCCCCAGGGCTCCATGCGTTTCTCCTTTTACACAATATAATTGAATCCGACACTTCTTGCCCTCGCCTCCTCGGGGAAGCAGTGTCATACGATGCCAAGCAATCTGTGCCAGCCCTGCCTCTAAAACCACCCCTGCCGATTTTGTTGGTGTGTTCATTTGCATGGACAGAAACCACATTCGGGATCGTTGCATACCTAACTAGCCAGGCAAAACTTTGAACATGTAACCACACTATCCGGTGCCCTTTGGGATATGGTAAAACTTGGCCAGCTCTTGATGTGGTCACTTTATTCCAAGTGACTTCAGAAATCACCATTGCAGGTGATACACAACTTCAGCTTCCTTCCAGGAGCTCTAAGAAATGACACACTAGCCTGTTTTCAGACAGTCATATGAAGAGTTTATTTAAGCAGCATGTACCATTGCCTAGTACTGTCTTTTGATTACCAGTAACCTCCTTTGGAATAACGGGCTTTGCTGAGCTCCCTGCTTCTAGTTGCAAGGGGCATTTGATTTCTGCAAAATTCATGTGAAATGCACTTCCCTATATTTCTACTGGTCTAAAATTACTCTAAAGGTCTGATCCTGTATGTGCTCCGTACATGTGCGGAGAGGAGAGTTCTGAGCGTTGGGTGCTTGTGGGTTGATTTAACCTGGGCTGACTAAAAGGAAAATGCTTGTGCTGTCTATGAATAGCTCCCAGATAATGTGACCCATGACCTAACAAACTTGGTGGAGTTTTTTTGGCTGATTATCAGTTTGTTTGAATATGAAACTCAAAGCA